>NC_143013.1:59589436-60814436 GCF_055824585.1 Amblyomma mixtum | reverse complement strand
AATAAGCCCGCAGAAATAAAAATACGCGCGGACTATTTGCTACTACGGACTACTACGTATTACTCCGCCGATGGCAGAGCGGCAAGCCGCCACGGGACTGGGTGAAAGGCACTCCACGCGTTGGTCGACTCCGCCCACCGTACGAGGCAGAATTCAAAAAAAAGGGCGGGAGCCGGCCGTTAATTCGATTTAATTTGGGAAATCGGCCATGCAGGGCAATAAGTCGCAGTTTCTAAGAATGCTCGGAACGTGTAGATCGAGTTCCCGCGGCAAAAAGACAAGTTCAGATTCCTCTTCAGTGCACCTTTAAGTCCCTGTGCTGTTAGAGATGTAAATCACCAAAAGCACCGATGCAGGCGAAATTGCCAGCATATATGGCTTTGGTGCGGCCTCGACTTGAGTATGCATCCTGTTTATGGGACCCATTCACTGCAAATAACGCCACAAAACTTGAAATAGTGCAGAGAATCGCAGCTCGATTTATTTGTAAGAGGTTTAAAAGAACAGATAGCGAAATATCAATGATTAACTTTCTTGTCTTAGAATCGCTCCAGACGAAACGCGCAAAAGCTAGGCTGAATTTTTTGTATTTAAACTATAATAAACTAATCAAAATAAATACTTACGAGCGAATTAATCCTGTTTCCCGCCCAAGTACACGTTACAATAATGAAAAAATGATTCAAGAATATCGAGCACATAGTAACACATTTAAATTCTCATTTTTTGGCGAAACAATTAGCGCTGGAATAAATTGCCAAAGTTTGTTGTGAACAGCACGAATGTGGAAATGTTCGTTGCTAACCTGACAGCCTCGCGTATGTGGTATTCCTATTGTAGTCATATCATGTGTATGCCACTGTACGAAGTTCATGTATGATGCGTTTGCGTATTATGCTATTTTCCTGTTATTTTTGCTCACTCCGACTTTGAGCCAAGTGACTCCGCAGTATTGATAAATAAATAAATAAATAAATAAATAAATAAATAAATAAATAAATAAATAAATAAATATGAAATTCGCGCATCTCTAACAAACGAACGCGTGATTGTTAGTTACACCTGCGGAGGCCAACTTTTTAAATGGGGATATTGATTTACAAGAAAGAAGGTCGTCGAGATGAACAAGCCATTATTATACTCTTCTCAGAACGTTATGTTTCTTTGTATGAAATAAACGAACAGGACAGGAAACAAAAGAGGACAGCAAGAAAGAACAAAAGAGAGGAAGTAAGGCGGAAGAAAAGGCAAACAAAAAAAAATGCGAAAAACAGGCCTGCACAGCTCTCTAGAGGAAACATGGCGATGTGAACTTTGCGGCAGCAGAACCGCATGTAAACTTATCTCTAGGAAACGCTGAGACGAAACTGAGGGTTTCATACGTTTGAATCTGGCGCCAAAATCTGCACGTGCTTGGTACAGTTGCGCCTCTGGCGGCCGAAGGCTCAACTACGTCTCTCGACGAGCGGCAGGCGAGAGTGAACAGGGCGGTGCATTTGAGGTGCACACCGGAGCGTCCGTCATCCGGCTCGGTCGTGTGTGCCGCCTCTCTAGGAACTTTGACCGGAGGCAATTGTGCAGCTGTGTCAACAACTTCTCCGTCAAAGCCGCGCTCCAGATTACTCGTCGACGGAGCGAATAAAGGAAGCTGTCGAGGTCGCTCAAGAGCCTACTTGCACAGACGTCGTCAAGCGCAGCAGGTAAGCGCGCTTGGATTGCACGGAGGCGGAAGCTAGTGTCGGATAGCTATGCGGGAAGCAGGTCGCGCTCTCGCATTACATTTCGATTTTCCGTAAGTCATCGGTACGCGCGCTTAACACCGCAAGCGTGAATTCCTCTCCTTACGCATTTCTTTTTTATTCGGCCATAGGTTATGCTTGGTCGCAGAACTGAGGGTTGCGTTGATCCGAAGAGCGTTTCGCACGCTATCACTACGTGATCTATGAATTCACTGCAAGTGTAGCGCGGTCTGCTCGAAATTTCAAACGCGCTGCGTGATACTTGTGAGGCGCCCGTATTTCGTACAGTTGGGCACGGGGACCAAGGTGAATACGCCGTTCATGCGTATTGGCTGTGTTGCTTTTAAATTCGTCTGCTCATTCACGCTTCTGGCGATAACGATGGAGCACTAAGAAGAGAATGTTCACGGAAGTGGCTGTCGTATGCAGTGAGCTTCGCGCGAACTGGCCATAATTTTAAACGTCCAAATTAGGAAAGAATGCGAAAATCTTAAACCGTTATGGCGGGATGAGATGTAATTACTACAGTTGTGAAGTTTTGTTGCTTACAGTACTTTGGACGTGTACATTTAATACCTATTGAATTCTTATTAAATTTTCTTCATATTTCCTCTCATTCAACATTTCTCTCTCAGTGGTATAAATTAATCATTAATAAAGGTCTTTACACTGGCCCACAGCACCTCTGCAGGAGCATGAAATAAGCTTTCTAAAAATGCTCACTGGAGACTACTTTGTTTGCGGCTTGTGTGAATGTGCAATTATTTTTATGTGTGTGTGCTGACTGTGGAATGCGTCTATCTGTGCTGTTTGAGCAGTGCTTTTGTGCTATGTATAGGTGCTATGGTGTCTTCTGCTAAAAAAAAAAAACACATTTAGAGCCCAGAACGTGCGCACTTAGCATGATCTTGACCAACATTTGATCTGTCTTAGTGTGTTTTCCCAATGTGAACATCTCAGCTTAACATTGCCCATTGTAATGCAGTCCAAATAGCACTATAGCCTGCGTGATGTAAACATGTACGATTGTATCTTTCTTGTACGCTTGCTAACTTATTTTACCTAGATCACAGGTTTGGTTTGGTTTATGGGGTCACAGAGCTTTTAGAGAAATTAGGAGGGAAAAGGATTAAGTACACTGGGGATACTGAGCCCCAAGTTACCACTAGAGCTGTTTGGCATTTCATGACATTAAAATAATGTGCAGACAGCATATTTTGTGTTTACTTGCAGGCATTGATCATGGGGAGCCGGAGCCGTCCGCCCCTGTACCAAGACGTCAATGGCATCCGGCTTCCTCATGGCTTTGACCCTGCCAAGTTGCTATCCTGCTTAGAATACAAGGCGTCCGCTGGCGACATCTTCATTGACACTTTTCCAAAATGTGGTACCAATTGGACGAAACGTATTGTTCAGCTGCTTGTCGGCGAGAACTCTGCTCAGGAGAGTGACTATGGCCTATCCACTTCCTTCTTTGAAATGGTTGGCAAAGACGTCATAGCTGCTCTGCCAGAGCCCAGGATCATTACTACCCATCTCCCTTATGAGCTGCTGCCGAAGCATCCCCAAGCAAAGTACATATATGTTGTGAGAAACCCCAAGGACTGCTGTGTTTCCTACTTCCACCACACAAAAAAGACGAAGCTTTATAACTTTGAGGATGGCACATTTGATGAGTACCTGCGGCTCTTCATTGATGGGGCAACAAGTTTTGGAGACTACTTTGCTCATCTTGTCTCCTGGTACCCGCATGTCCAGGAACCAAACGTCCTGTTCCTGACTTACGAAGGCATGAAAAAAGATCCTGCTGCAGCTGTGCTCAAGGTAGCAAAGTTTATTGAAGTAAAAGACCCCGAGCTGCTCTCTGTTGACTCGCCAAAGTTCCAGGATGTTGTCCAAAATAGTGGTGTTGATTCAATGAAGGAGTACCTGAACACTAATTACAAGAAAGCACTTGGAGATCAGGATCCAGAAAACTGGACAGCTAAAAAAGATTATCCATTGAGTAGACCCCCACCACCGCCCGAAGTTATGGTGCGCAAAGGCATCATTGGAGACTGGAAGAATCACTTCAATGAGGAGCAGTCACGAGCCATTGAAGGAGCTTTTGTGGAGAAGTGTGGTCATGTTGTTGAACATACAAAGCTGTGGGATCCTGAGGATTGGATTGAAGCGGCCTGATGATCTAGCAAAATCCTAGATGCTAGTTTGCAGCGGGTCTGTCGTATTCTATCAGCAATGACAGGACCAAGGCAGTATGTGTAAAACTACACTGAGAATGCTTATCGAGAGAAAAAAATGTAAAAGGATGGTTTGAAGCTTGATTTTTTTTTTCGGAACATGCAAACCGCTTACAGTGTATTACAGAAAAGTAAAGACAAAGGCGGTTATGACTCCTGCCTGAGCACTGCAGCTAGCTGAGAGGAATGGGAGTGCATGTAGTGTTGTTTCTGTTTTTCGCTTTTTTTATTTACTATCTTGTCACAATATTTGTCAGGCAGCTGAAAATGGCTACATGGAAAGCTGCCCATCATTTTGTTTGTACGACATCAGCTGGTGGGTAGTGCTTAAGTATTTGTGGGCTTTTGATATGGGCCACTACGGTCACGCCTACTTATAACAGGCTTTCTATGGCGCTGTGGGCACTCTGTCACAGATTTCAGTTCATTGCAAGGTTTTTCCCGTTTACATGTAGTACTTGTGATGTGCGTATATAAAGCCAATCTATATTTTACAGCCGTGTAATACTCGTCACTTTTTATGTATACTGTAGAAAATGTAAAGTTTATGATAATTTTGTGAAATTACTCATGCATTTGTTTGATAGTTTTGTTATGGTTTTCGAATTACTGGTTTTGTTTGCATTTGTAAATGAATGACTCAATACATACTTGTGCCCTCCACATGTTATGTCCGGACACAACTGTTTTGTCCCGGGCAAAAGCTGTGTTCCTACAGCATAACAAAACCCCGTGGTTTCACTGCCAAACGTTTGAATCCTATTGATCACAAAGCATGCAACTTTTGCTAAGGACACCAGTGTATGGAGTGATAGACCGCTCTGTTGTACGAATTTCTTATACACGTTTGCAATACTGCAAGCAGATTTTTATTATTCAGCAAGCCATCATGCGGTCTGGAATGTTCAGAATAAGAAGCATTTTCTGACAGTGTTTTTCCGTGTGAATGGTGACAGACCTGTAATCCTTGTGATATGACACTGTTTTCACAACTTTTACGCAAAAAGAGGCAACATTTTTCCTACACTGGTTAGGCCTCGTAGACCTTTTTTATTGCATTAACTTTTTGCTTACAATTTTTCTTGAATAAAGGTAGATTTCTTTCGTAAATTGTGTCACTGTGTCAATTACGAGTACGCACACTTGTTAGCATTTGATAAAAATTGAATTCGGCATGAATAATATGTTTTGGGGGAGAAATGATCGTGCCGTTTACGCTGATATTTAACCAAAATTGGTTTGGTTTTTGTTTGGTTTATTGGGGTTTAACGTCCCAAAGGAACTCAGGCTATGAGAGACGCCGTAGTGAAGGGCTCCGGAAATTTCGACCACCTGGGGTTCTTTAACGTGCACTGACATCGCACAGTACACGGGCAAAATTGGCTGCACCAAGGTCAAGAGCAATTGCGACATAAGCAATCACCGATGCCATTAGAGAGTTTTAGCGAAGCGCAATTCGCTTCCGCGGGGAGACAGCTGCGCCTGATCAATGGCAGGAGAGCGCCCCTCATGGCAATCTGCGCATGCGTTGCTGGTGCCTAGAGGAACCGGTTCGCGGTAGCAGATCGCCCTACGCTGAATCCGTTGTCTTCCAAGACTTGTGGCAGCGCCTCTTTCAGAATTTTCACGGAAAAAAAGGCGGTGCATTTTTCTGTATTCTCGTGCTTTTGTTAGCTGTCTTACCTCACTGAACGTTCACTGAATGAACAAGGGAGGGGAAAACCTCAGGTTGCTTGAGCCAACGTTTCGACAAGAGGTCCTCTTGTCGAAACGTTGGCTCAAGCAACCTGAGGTTTTCCCCTCCCTTGTTCATTTTGTGATCGCCAAGGACCATCTACCACACCCTCTCTCTACCATTCACTGAACGTTGTACAACAGTTCTTCATTTATTCACATTTATTTATTCGCAGATACCTGCAGCGCCCGAAAGCATTATTGCAGGCAGGGCGTACAACGAAATCAAGCGCTATAAGTGCTGTTGTCAGGTGACAAGACATTCAAACACACGGAATAGCCATAATATACAACAAAATCAGGACTGATACCTTCTTTTTTGAAGGAGTAGTCAAAGAATCCCTCTTGGCGTAGCCTAAGTATGTCGTTGCGTATGACGGGAATAGAATGAAGTTGCAAGATAACAATTCCGGTAGTTTGCGCCTTTGCGCAGCGATTGACGACTCATAATGCGAGGTAAAGACTTGTTAAGACCTCGGTGGCAATGAAAATTTCGGAACCCGCGCCTTTTGCAGTGATTATTACCTTCTGTCTGCCTTTGAATTTGGGATATACACTCGCCGCCTAGCAAAGGAAACTAAATTAGCAGCTTGTAACTGCTGCGTAATTCCGCACCTGACGATCGTAACTTCTCGCTCATATATTGTCGACTTGGCAACACAACCAATATTAAAAGCAAGCATCATCGTACTTCTCAAAATAAAGTTTTTCACAAATTCTAGCACCTTGTATAATAGGCATACCACAGAAAATGCATTGTGGCATCTATGATAGCCAGTACTTATAGCCTAACGTGCGGGGAAAGCTTGTTGACGTCATCGTTTTTGAAGCGCGGCGGCAAGCTACAAAGGATTTTCTGGGTACATGTGTAAGAGAGCGATATCAGGATGAGAAATGGCTTCGCCGTCCACGCATTCATCAATTTCTGAGAAAAAAAAAGATCCCTGCAGTTTTTTTATGAAAGTTTGAAGTTAGTCGCAATGTAAATGTTGCTGAAAATTTCTTACTGAGAGTGGCGAACTCCGCACGCATTTCGCCCACAGAACATTTAATTAAACAGGCTGCCGATTTTGCCTCAACCTTGACGTGCAGCGCACGCAAGAAGGAGAGCGGAAACGGTGCCAAGCCACACCCTACAAGTCTCCGGGTGGCCTTTATAGCGAATTAATCACGTTTTTGTATCTAGACATAAGTTGTAAAAATTTTCAGAAGAAAAAAGACGGAAAAAACATCTAAGATCTGCTCAGTAAGGAGAATGCTTGGCAGGCAGTCTTCCAAACTTGGGCGCGACAAAATGAGTCACATATTCGAGGCCGGCCACTTTAATCTGGCTCTTTAGAAAAGCTTTAAATTTTTTTTTGTTACCTCGATACCTAGAAGGCGGAAAGATAGCTTAGTGGACTCGAGGGTCGACGGGCGTGGGTACTCCACCCTACACTGTTCCATATACTATAGAACTGTGCAGCGCTCTGGAACCTGCAGCTGGCTTCTGCAGGCTACCTTTGTATGAGGAAGGTATAGGTTCGAATCCATGCACAACTGGGCACTTGGCGTTATTCCTAACGAGTCCAAGCCTCTCCTTTCCCTATAAATTATGTGCCTAGTAGAAGGGTGCAGACAACGTGTCAGCGAAGACCTAGCTGTCGCCGCTGATAGCACATGCGCTGAGAGAGTTAGAGCAAGAAAACGAGAATACATTTAACGTGCAAGTTCAAACTGAGTTCATCTTCAGTCCGGGCTAACCTGCGTGCTTTATTACGACTTTTCGACCTATTTGACATGCTGACAGCTGCGTGAAATCCGCCACCGATTCGCTCACGCCAGCTGCATGGCTTGCGCAACGCTGCACAGTTCTCGCCCCACTCGACATACATACGTATCCGGAATGAGCTCTCGAGCGAGCTGACGCAGCATCGACAGATAGCACGCACCGCGACGTGCTCGTACAAAGCTTGCCGGTCGCTTAGCGCGCTCATTTGTATCGCGAGCGAGCGCGACGGGACCCTTGAAGAACAGCAGCGGCGCGGGTCGAATGTGGGACGCCCCAGCGACAGTCGGCCACGCTGTACGAAGACGCCGGCCACCGCAGCGGCGCGGAGCGCGCGTCTACTTCCTCCTCTAGTTTCTTCACTCCGGCCGAAGGAGGGAAGCCGGAAAGTCGACGCGACTGGAATCGAAAGCGAAGGGAGGAACGCCCGTGCTGGACTACAACAGGCATCAAAGGGGTAAGTAAATGGCTCCAGGCGGGCTTGTTTGCAACCCTACCGTGTAGTATACAGAGATTCGAACTTAACATTCAGGTTCCTAGTTCCTTGCTAGGGGCGTCAAGCGAGAGCTGGATTTCCGGGAAAACGAACGCGTCGCACTTAGCTTGGATTTCGGAATGCGGTGCGCGGCTAGTCAGCTGGCGCTTTACTATGCGGGAAAATATCGCTATGCTTCGATCCTCAGGGGAATGACCGATTTTTCAACGAACAGGAATTTCGATTATGAGGTGTCGATGCGCGAAAAAGCTGAGAATTTAAGCGAAGTTTTAGAGCTTGTTGCCCTGAACGGAAGCCACAGTTAGGCACGATTTTCGAAAATGTTTGTGCTGACATCTTCTTAAAGGGTATTATCAATACATCGATCAGCCTGTAAGAATTCCGAGTGAGAGATGGGCGACCGCTGGAGCCACTGTGGTGGCGTCAACCTGCGAATGGCGCCATGGCAACGGGCAGAGGGCGGCGCTAGTGTTCGCGCGCGCATTTTCAAATCGGCAACTGCCGCCGATTTGACGGTCATCGCTTACCATATGTGTGCCTGTATGTACTTTCCGAGCGTCCTGCTTTTTTCTTCGCTGAGGGGGACAAGTGAGAGTTGGGAACAGAGATGTAAAATTTCAGGAAAATTTGAATGGCGTCAAAAAAAAACCCATTTTTTTCAGGGTTTCTTTCATGAAAAATTGGAAATTTTGCAACACATGACAAAAACAGATTTATTTGCAATAGCACAACAATCAATAATAATGCTCCGAAGTTCAGTCGAATATGCAGTTATAGATGTCATATTGTGGAGCGAACTTCTGGTTCTGTTGCACCCAGAAAGGGAACATGAGAACTGATGTATATGTCACTCCATATGGGACTCAATCACTGACGCTGGATGCGGCACTACGCGCAGCAGCATGGATTGAAGCTGTGTCCACAGCTAGGTTCGACTGCACATACACAAGCTTTCGAACGCGTTCCCCTGAAAGCCTGTTGCGAATCCTTGTATGGACATTCCCGAAACGTGACCAGTTTGTTCGCAGCTGGCGGATGATGGTGGTATCTGAAGCAGTCGGCAAGCCAGACGAGTTAGCGACTGGTTGTTGTAAAGGCCTTGCCACCAGGTAGATGGGGTCACGTGCTTCGCTGAAGACCCCTGTCCTGTACCAAATTCCTGCGGATGTTCTGTACTCTCCTATGTTGGAAATCAAGAAGCTAGGCTTGTATTTGGCTAAAACCGCTTACATGCACAGCAGTCTATGTTATTTATGCCGTGTGTGTAGCGCTGTAGAATTTGCAGCCGTTTTGTTCTACTTCAGCCGTGAGTTCAAGTATCAGTGTGTTTTTAAGTCAAGCCTGGATCTTATATGTGACCTGGCCTTCAACCCGCGTACTCGTAGCACGAACGTTTTAAAAAGCACTACCTGGCACTGGCGATGACGACTGCCCTCCAATCGTTCAAAGATGCACGCTGTAATTGTTTTCAAAGCAAAAACAAAAACCTAAACTAAAAGCAAGCAATCGTAAAACCTTGAAATTGCATTGTGAAATTTTTCCATTTCCCCTCGTCTGAAAAAAACGAAAAAAAAACGTTTTTTTTTTCCAAAATTGCCGTGTTTTTTTCAGGCCTTCAAATCTCAAGTTGGGAATGCTTGGCCGGAATGCTTATTGAAACAAACTAGCTTTCCAATATCTTTTCGACATTGAGATAGTACATTTAACTTTTTCCCTTTGAGTCCTTCTTGAAATATCCTGCTGACCCTAAGTAACTTTGTAAATTGAATTATAATTTGAAGGAGTTGGTAGTTCCACCACAGTGCAATTTTTTATTTTCTTTGCTTCTCGTTTACATACAATACCTTCTCTTCCTAGAGAGCTGTGAAGGACAAGCGCAGTCATGATCGAGCGGGACAGACCCTACTGCCAGATCGTGGATGGTCACAGACTTCCTGGCTCCTTCTCCGAAGAAGTGTACCGCAGCGGCCTTCGGTACAGACCCGAGCCGGGAGACGTAGTGCTCGACACTTTCCCAAAGTGCGGAACCCACTGGGTGCTGGGCATCGTGAAGGCCGCCTACGAGGTCTGCCGGGGCGTCACTCCCGGTTCTGCCTTCCTGGAGAAGCTGGGTCTGGCGGCCATTGAAAAGTGCGCCAAGCCCCGGATCGTGTTCACGCACCTGCCTTTCCAGCTGGTGCCTTTTTCGGATGCGGCCAAGTACATCTATGTGATAAGAAATCCCAAGGACTGCTGCGTGTCCTTCTACCACCACACCAAGAATATACCAGTGTACAAGTGAGTCATATGAATTGCTGCAGTCGTCTTAGTAGTGCAGTCACAGGAAAGACCGGGGTTAAACAAAGCAAACTAATAGATGAGTGTTGCCGATATCATCGGCCAAATGGGCACCGGGCTCTCCCGTGTGCATTTCGCAGGGAGAGTGAGGTGCACTGGGGAAAACGTTGGAAATGGACCTCTGGGAACTCACGCTTTCTGCAACAATGCAGCAAAACGGGCTATCCTTTGCCAGATATTGCCGTCCTGTAATACAAGCATATACCTTCAATGATGATTGCCAAAAGTTCTTAGTTGCCAGAATGAGGAGTAACTAGTCCAAACATTGCAGCTGTGAGCAGAAAGTGCACGGAGCTTTCGTGCCAAACTCACCGAAGTCGAGAAAAGCGTCTCGCATATTTCGCGGTGGTTCGACTGCCGAGCGCGCGTTGCTTGCGAAAGAGGTGCTTGCGGATGTAACAGAAAGTCAGCTTTACCGAACAACTCCTATAATTTTGCGCTTTATGAATATAAAAGCAAATGCATCGACGACGAATGATTTTGAATGCAAGTGAACAGCGCATATTCAGCTAGTGGCGCGCAGCTGTAGCCGTAGCCGAAGACACTCCCATGTCTGTAGCCTCAGCAATAATTCAGAAACAAATGTTCCGTCTTAAAATTGCTGTCCGTCTTACTTAATAAATTTATCGTTAACCGCATCGCAGCTTCCAGGATGGTATCTTCGACGAGTACTTCGAGATCTTCCTGGACGGGCGTACCGACTTCGGCAGTTACTACGAGAGCCTGAGGTCCTGGTACGCCAAGCGGAACGAGCCCAACGTGCTGTTCCTCACCTACGAAGGCATGCACGCCGACGTCAGGGGATCAGTGCTCAAGATAATGCGCTTCCTGGACAGTACCATCGCTGACGACCTCTCCCAGGACGAGGGCAAGATGAAGACTGTTTTGGAGAAATCGAGCGTCGGCAACATGAAGAAGGAATTCGAAGTGCAGTTCGTGAGGAAAGGTGTTGTGGGCGACTGGAGGAACTACTTCTCACCAGAGCAGTCGCGTAGGTTAGAGGAGAGGTTTTTCCGCGAAATGGAAGGCACGGACATAGCCAAGCTGTGGGACGCAGCCGACTGGATGGAGGATCGAGCTAAGAGCTAAATTATGTGATCGGTGTATGAGGTATATTGGTCGCTTCCAACCATCTCTGTCGCTTAATTTTGCAGACATAGAAGGAGGGGATATGTTTCGGCGCATTGGGTTATTGTGACGCAGAAAGCATTTCGCAGTAACTACAGGGGATGAGGCAAGCACAGAACAAGCGTTACCTAGCTAGCACCATGGTTGATTGATGGAAGGAAAACTCCCCTCCTGAAGTGCATTTCTAGTGCTTTGGGCCTTTCTACTCTTCCTTCTTTGGATCCATGTTTCCTCGTTTCACTCGCCACCGATGCTGAGGTACAAGCTCGTGCCCTTTCCTTCTGTATTCGCTCCAAGATCCCCCCTCCTGCAGTTTAGGCCTTGCTTGGAAGCGCCCCTCAATCGATCAACCATGGTGCTGGGTAGCGCTTATCCTGTCCTCACCTCGTCCTATGTACTTTCTGCGCTATGCTTTATGTCTGGAGAAGCAGACTGTTGGGCATGTGTTAGAATTCGCTTCGTCAGAGTTGTCCACAAACTGCCATGCACCGAAACTCGCACGTCTTCACCGAGAAACGTCGACTTGATTCGCTCTATGCATATAATGTACTTTCATGCTTATGCCTCCCCTTGTCTGGGGACCTTCTCTTGGAATAAGAAACTTTTATTTGCTTAAAAATAAGTGAGGAGAAAGTGGACAAGGTTTTCAGGTCCACACGTCCGCAAAATCCTCCTTTTTGCAATAAAGCTATTATATCTTTTCTTCTTTGATGCCCAATAGTTATGAAAATAAAAATGAAATTACACTATGTGAATATACATGATAACATTTCTCGCAGAATTAACTTTTCAGAACTATTGCATGTGCGTATGCGCAAAAAAATGTAGAGCCATATTGCGCTCCTCAACGTCTCAGGATTCATGCGCAAAAAACAGACTCATTCTACTGTTGTTACGAAATTCCGGAGGGATGAGCGATAGCAATCGAAAAAAAGGAAAGCTGATAAAATCAACCTTAAACGTTATTCCTTCGTTTGCCCCGTTCATCACCTCTTTTGCTTTTGATTTTGGTGAGAGAAATAGAGCATTGTGACCAGCGAAAGTGACCGTGGAATCTGTGACCAGCGAAAGAACTCACCTCTCATCTTCAGGGTGATTCATTCTGATGCTAACATAGGAGTTCTTCCTTGTTTGAAAGCCGTGGAATACGTGATGCAACGGGATCATCACAAGCACAATTCGTCCGCAATTTTCGACGGCCACAAAGAAAGGAAAGTGTTTTAGTGAGATAGCACTACTGTAGTCGGACACAACCTAAGTCTGAAGTGAAGCTCCACCAACATTCAGCCTTCGCGGACAGAATTCCTCCACGACGAAAAAGTAGTCCGCTGCTTAAACGCTTCTTGTTACGTAAAAAAGAAGCTTATCACAGGAAAAAAAATGATTAGCTCTAGAATTTTGATACATGGTTTGCTTGATATAGTCAAACATGAAAAATCTGATTTCGTTTACAGTTGCGATTGGCCAGCGGAGTAATACAGGACGCCGCGGACCGCGGCCCAGTGTGAGCGACTGCTGTTTCTTTAAGTTGTATCCTACTATAGGCGCATTTTCCGATTTCGAGTATACGTAGGTCCGTGAAACCTGCTTCGTGGCGGGCGGCTTACTTGGCCATCGGGTTGTGAGCAACCTACCAGGTGTCTTCAGGGTTAAGGCCTTTAGGTCGAAGCTTTCTGGTAAAGACCTTTACAGTAAAGGCCTTTGGGGTAAAGGCCTTCGTGGTAAACGCTTCCCGGCTGAGGCCTTTATAGTAAAGGCCTTTACATGAAAACTTTGTGGTAAAAACCTTTAGGGTAAAGACCTTTGGGGTGGGGGCCTTTGTGGAAAACGTCTTCCGCCTGAAGGCCTTTATGGTAAAGGGCTTTACATCAAACGCCTTTAGCAGGTAAGGACGTCAAGAGCCCGCCGTAACTAGTGCTACTGCACAATAATCCCCGCTTCGCCATGCTAAACCGTCTGCGGCATTTCTACTCCGTATTTCAATGTAATTTTTTTGTTACGAGTCTGACGAAGATACGATGATTACGGCCAAAAATAATGATTTCTAACATCTAAAGTTATGATCAAATGGGCAATTTAAATTGCCATGTCTCCCTAAGTACGTAGTTGGGTTATGAGCTCAAGGGATCTTCCGAAGTCAGCATATTCGCAGTCCTTACTTGCCAGCGAAAAAAGCTCCTGTAAGTCGGGTTGTTGTCATCTATACTGCGACGCTCCACAAGCATCAGCAAGTCATAGCTGTAATCTTTGTTCATATCGGTTCGTTCGTGATCAAACCAAAGAGCATTATTGCTCGTTCAATTTCAACTGGGCTTTGATAGCTTTATCCTTCTATATTTCAGCGTACCAAACACCTGCGACACTATTGCTCTTCCAAAAACGTGCCACAGCGGGAATAAAATTCGGGACAGCCATCGTCGACATGTACGAGTACGTTTCTAGCTCATCAGACACGTCGACATGTGCAGTGGTTCTTTAATATTCCGAAACTAAAAAGTCATTCTATGGTTCGTATTACTAATGGAGGTTTCCTAAGCATGGCCAAGGCATCGCCAAGAACTGCGTATATAACACGAGAAGCCCTTTTCAGTACTCAAGCATGTTCGCAAGATGACGCGAAGAAACAGTACACGGACGAAGCAAGAGCTATCAATTGTATTCTCGAGAAGAAAGGATGATAGATGTATGTAGATGTCTGGTATGCAAGTTTTAGTTTATTGCCACTTGCCACTTGTTCTGTGGAGGCCAGCTGTGTGAAATTCTGCTTTGTTTTTCCAGTAGTGTTGGTGAAACATGGCTAACGCATATTCTAGCATGATCGCATGAAAGAGTTTCAGGAATTCTTCCAGCGTACGTGCTTCTCGAGGCGATCAAAAAGCGTGAGTACAGTGCTTGCCAACTCAGGGTGGCGTGAACATTCCTTTCAGTACTTCACGAAGCTTTTATCGGAGCTTTTTACCCATGCACGTATTATGCTCTTCAGACGTGTCACGGAGGCAGCATACGGTTTCCTTGACGTCGTTCCTCTCGCAAAATCGGGCAATTTCCTGCGTCACACACGGAAAATCACAGGCAGCAAATCTGGGCTTGTGCTTAGCATTGTGCTCAGGTTTCGAACCAGCGTTATTTTCTTTGTTTGTTCTTTTAGTTTTCTTAGTTTCTGTGGGAGGCTGTGTACGTAGGAAATGACTTGTATCACCAATGCGTACCCGGCGGCACTAGGGATCGAACCCCAGACCTTACGCATGCGAGGCGGATGCTCAGCCTACTAAGCCACTGTTACGGCTTATGCCTGTTGTGATGCTTTTGATGCATCTGTTTCCTGCAGTGTAGTAACAACCCATGAACAATACTTATTTCACCTGAAACAAAAAATTTAACGATACGTACAGTAACAGAAAATATATATCTTAATTATATTAAGAGATTCATGTGTTTAACAAAACATTGTTGCTGAAATCTCATACAGCAATATGTGTCAACGCTTTCTGTTATACTGCCTCATTTGCTGACTGCTGAATGCTGCATAATGTCGTATTTGCCTTTAACGTCAAGGGAAATGCGTGTTAGACAGTCTCTTGGACATTCCACTACTTCGTAATTTTCGATTACAAAACGGTCAGTCACATGAAGCTCAGCCATTTCCTTGCCAGAAAGAATGCTAGCCGCTGTTTTCAGGTTGCTTAACCTCCGATGATTACCTTGAGCAATTTGTCCGCTTGATGTGTAAAAATTGTGAAAATGGTCTCAAGTTAAGCTCCTGGTTTTGCTTGATCGATTTCGCCTCTTTGCGTAGTTTGGCGACCTAACTCAGCTTTTCTCCTTCAAAGCAGGCTTTGCTGATTTCTTTCACCATAACATCACTATTCATAAAGTTCCTGGGTAAGAACTAGAAACTGGACTAATTGGTAAAAAGAATCTGGGAAAGCCACGAGCTGAACGTGAAAATCTTCTTGATGCTTAAGACGCATAAGCTTGACAAACATTTCTGGATTATCGTCGATGATCAAGGAACCAGGTAACGATAAGTAATGTATTTCCTGCATGGACACATGGCAGCAGCTTCCAAAAATTTGGAAGAGGTGGTAAATTTCCCACGATAAGGCTGAAGTTTGACGTCGTTTTCCCTTTCCTTTAAGGACGTGAACTCTGCCTTTCGCAGTTTTCAGCAATAGAGGCAGTAACAAAAAGCGTCGACGCATATAGCTATGCAAGATTTTCAGCAGCTGTTTGGGATTATTAAACTAGGTGATTTTGTCGGTTGGCGTATCTTAGCATTACTTATGAAATATTGTCGCTTATAAAAATTCTTCCACCTGTGGAAAGCAGTATGTACGTAAGACCTGGATGTGAATTAGCGGTAGGCTACGTGAGCTTAACAATGTCAGAAATGCGTTTGACGATTCTTTGGATGCACTGGTTATCTTACGGTTGCACCTCGAATCTGAATAATATAGTTATCGTTGTGCTATAGTGTGTGCCACATTGTTAAGCCTATGGGAATGACGGAATCAGTCCATAATCCTAAGATGCATTCCTATTGTATTACTTCCAAAAATGCAAAAAAAAAGCGTGGCTAGCTTGCTTTGTGCCGCTCATATCCTGTACGCCTCGTCGCCACCTTCGCATCAATGAACCGCTCTTACTAACACCAGAACTTCCCCGTCGATGCCTACCTCACCTTCCCAGCGTCCGGGCTGCACAGTCCATGTAAGTACCTCATAATTCTGTTTACTTACCTATAACTGCGTTAAAGCGCGGCTGATGGATTAGCATTCTTACTTTTCGGGTTCTGCGCATGCGTTACATCCGTGAGAAAGTGAGCGAGGGAAATATTTTTGCATTTAGATTTAAAAGAATGAAGCTTTTTAAGGTGCCAAACAGGTGGTTTAATTTCTGCAGCCTGAGAGAGCACTACGCGGAAGTACAGCGGAAACGTAGAATTCATTGCGTTTGCTTACCCTGTGGCAGGTATCATGGGGGACGTGCGGCAGGGAGGTTCATCTGAAGCATTGCTGGTATTTATGCGGTGATTCAGAATCGACAGTGTGACGAAATACTCCATGTGTATTTTAGGGGGTGGGAGAATATTCGAAAATTTCGAATAGCGAATCTAATAAACACCTTTTCGATTATTCGAACGAATAAAATAGTGGGTGCTCAAAATTATTCGAAACGAATCGAATATTTATTTATTTATTATACCCTCAGGGTACAAATGTACATTATAGAGGGGAGGGGCGGATGCAGAGGCATACAATATTAGTGAAAAATATACACAATTTCTGTAAAACCAGTACAAAAACGAAAGTAAGCATACAAAAAGAATGAAAAAGAACAAAGGTACAAAGAGTAAATTACGAAATCGGTAACGGTGTTAATAAATAGAGGAAAATGTGACAAGGAAAACAAATAATAAGCAAGGAATGCAGTTCCTAATAAACAAACAGTCGTAATGGGAATATGAACACCATCTATGAGCGCCATGATGATGATATGAGCACTAGCTATGAAAAGAAACTGTGTAATCCTGATTTAAAGTTCTCAATTTCAGATATACTTGTTAGTGATGCTGGTAGGTTATTCCAGTCATTGCTTGTCCGAGGAATAAACGAGTATGAATATGCAAGTATGCAATATGTTGTCAACTTTTCGAATACTTGCCGAATGATTAATTAAGGCCCGCCAAATATTGCTTAGACGACTTTTCCAAAAACAGGGTCCACACCGACGCCGCGTACCATCCTGCGGACCGAGACCAGTATACGTGGGATGAGTGTACAGCGCCGCGACGCGGTTCATACCTGTGGCAGCGTTCATAGTGCTCATACACTGCCTCTAAGACTGGACGACGCCGCAGGGCTCCGGAAGGTTCAGCAAATACTGCCTTGATGCTCGATCACTGAGGCCATGGCTCATTAGGTGCCACCCGCCACACGTTCTAGGGCTCTAGTTTACACTCTTCTGTTACCAATAGCAAAATGTGATATTTCTATGCATATAACTTGAAGACCGTAGACTTGATGTATTGACTTTGTGTCGCAACCCCTAATCGTGATTAGTGTTGCACCTTTTAACACCCATAGCTTTAACTGCGTAAGTTATAGCACCGTACAGCAGCACAGCTGGCGACGCTTCAGTGTTTTGCACGAGCACTCGTTTTGTATGGGCATTCGCGCAGGTAGCGAATATGAATAAAAATATTCGCCGCGGTGGCTAAGTGGTTATGGTGCTCGGCTGCTGACCCAAAAGACGCGGGTTCGATCCCGGCCGCGGCGGCGGAATTTCTTTGGAGGAGAAATTCTAGAGGCCTGTGTACTGTGCGATGTCAGTGCACGTTAAAGAACCCCAGGTGGTAGATATTATCCGGAGCCCTTCCCTACGGCGTCTCTCATAGCCGAAGTCGCTTTAGGACGTAAAACCCCATAAACCAAAGAAATATTAGATTCGTATCCGATTATGCTCTATCGATATTCGAGTCGTACTCAATTAATTCGGTTTCTAGCTACGCTATTGGCATTCGAATCGGCAGCGAAGCTACAATATTCATATTCGATTCGATTTGGAAAAAGTACTGTCCGCGCACCCCTAATCTATTTACTTATGTGACAATTAACTCAGAGTACTAGGCAGGAGTCAATAGCCCCCGTGTCAGTCATTCAAGCGTAGACCACGGCTGCACCAATGGCTGGCTTGGATAGACAGGCCGGGCGCCTTGTATTAAAAAAACAAACATAAAGAACTTTGGGACAGAAAAGGAGACAATGTAACAGAGAACCATAGCTGTGCAGATGCAGGTAAACAAATCACGCAGCAAAAAGCCGGCTTTTATGAACACGGCAGTGACTTCCAAAAGGACAGAAGGTCAGTGAAGGAAGAATTTAGTACAAAATGATATCTTCAAACAGACAACATTTGATATGGTTTTCTATTCGAAACAGCGAACTAGAGAGGGATATAAATTTTTGATGCGTGGAAGGCGGAGAGATCGGCTAGAGTGACACACCTCTAAACCGCTACACCACACAAGTAGAATGGGACAGGGGAAAATACGAAAATAGGGTGAAAGTGGTGAGATGTGAAGATGGCAAAATGTAGCGAGTTGTACTCATAATGCCTAACTACCAAATAGTTACAGCGCCGGATACTGCAAAAATAATGAATGTTGTTACCTGTTCAACACTGGCAAACACCAGTTAAGCTGCGTCCCAAACTGCTACCGTAACCGGCGTATACCCATCAGCAACAATCATGCGCAAATCAGCAATCACGAGAACACCAACGCGAAATATGGACAACTTCTTACCTTCTTCTTTCTGCTCCCATCAAGAGTGCACACCAACAAGCCCAGCATCTGACCCTTTTCAAGCACCAATCGAACATCTTAAGCATAGTTTTGATTTTATCGTTTTGTGTTCACTTTTCTGACTCATGCAAGACGGCCAACTT
This sequence comes from Amblyomma mixtum, assembly GCF_055824585.1. NCBI lineage: Eukaryota > Metazoa > Arthropoda > Arachnida > Ixodida > Ixodidae > Amblyomma > Amblyomma mixtum. Next base: position 60,795,545 of record NC_143013.1, on the reverse strand, counting down.
CAGCACTAGGAGTGCTCGATGGTAGCTGAAGCCAGCCCCCAGAGTCCAGCTTGGTGCCCGCTTTGCACGACTCAAGTGAAGGTGAATGCAATGGCTTCTACACTCCGGAATGCTGAACTCGTTCCTCCGTAGCCGCGGCTTGTACGCACATCCCCGTAAAAAGTATACGGCCCGAGGGGTTTGCTTGTGAGGCCTGCTTCGCGCCTTGTTATGCATCCTCAGCGACTGTAACCTCTCGAGAGAGGAATGGCTTCGCGTCCTCAATACTCCCAAACTTTGGACTAATAGACGTGCTAGGGAGCTCCGCTAAACAGCTTAGAAACAAACCCGTTGGGCTGTATATCTTTGACGGAGACTGTGCATCGATAGAGATCGACTAGTTATGCCACCACATCGCAGAGTCCAGCCGAACTCGAAAATGGTCTACTGTGCGCTCAGCGAAGTCTTTGCGACGGACCAGACATCTTTTTTTTTTCAGCAGCCAGATATGTGAAGACACGATTATAGCACATAAGCCTGGGGTCGCATAATTAGAAGAGGACGTCTGGTGATTTTTTTTCCATCACTAATGGGTGCACTTATTCAGCATGTAGCTAATTAAAGTACAAGGACATATTTCGCCATTGTAATCCACCTAATATAACCACCAGACGTCTAGTCTGAAGAGCTTGCCGGGACATGTAAGAGAGTGTTTCCGGGTTCTTCTCACAGCCAAGAATGCATCGTAGGATCGTTTCTTTGAAAGCGTAGACAAGAGAACGGGAGGCTTGCAGTTGGGCGGCTGACTTCCAACTTGGCACTCAGCCTGCACGAAGCCATCACCGCCTCAGCCACTCTGCGCAATATACGCGGAACACTTTCTTCCTTGCATAGCATTGAAGACAAAACCTGCCCCAGCGATAGGCTATCCACGTGTGCGTACCGCTACACTCCAGTCTGCGGAAGCGCACTAACGCTAGAGCCGCGCGTTGCCAAGCGCGCTAAGATTGCGCGTGCGAGCGCGATTGCTGCCATCAGCTGGGCCGAGCGTCGACCGATTACCTAGCTGCAGTAAGTGAACAGACGCCGTTCACGCCCTCTCCTTTCTTTGGGCGCGCTTTTTGCGGCCAGGGATGCAAACGAGAGAGAGAGTTGCTTGGAAGGCCTTCGAAACCGGAAAAGGGGAAGTTGTCGCGCGGTGTTTTGCAGAGGTAGCACACGTCTGGCACTGCGGCGCCTCTCGCTTTCTGTAGGTCGTCGTCGTCGAGCTGTCACTGCTGATACGACGTCCAGGGCAGGAGGACATCGCATTGTTTGCTTGCGGTGAGTCGATAGCTTTTATCTTGGGACGGTTCACAAGCCGAGGTCAACCGAGGACACTTTTTGACGCGCAATCTCTCGGTGCAGAAGACCGTCAAGGTATGGGAAAATTTTCTGAAATTACCGAACACGCTGGCGCTGTAGGTAAATGAGAATATCGTTCATTCAGCACCTCGCCCGTATGTAACCCCGCGTGCGGTATGAGAGGGATCAAAGTACTGCCATGTGCTGTCACGTACGAAAATGCGCATTTTTTCAGTGAGAGCGAAGCAATACGCGGCGCACGCATTATGAGTAGCCGAATCAGTGGTAATGCGGTGTAACTAAATCTGTGAAAGAAGCGCCATTTGGCATTGTGAAATCGCTCGCTTGTCTTCTCTCGTCATCTAGAGGTTTTTGTGCGCGGAGGAGTGCTCGAAAGACAAAGCGTTTTGAGGGGCGAATTGGTACTACTTGTTATCTGTAAGTGCCTGCGCTGTAAAGTTGCTGAAACGGGCTCAAGAACGGGTGCAGAACACGGATACACGATAAAAAAGACGAGCAAACTTCTTTTGTGTTGTGTAATCGTGTTCTGTTCGCTTTCTGGTGTTCGTTTTAGTATATTTATAGAGAAGCAATGACACAACACTTTCTTCACATAACTTCTTGCGTCGCGGAGTTCCCTGCATGATTTTGTGGCGAGTACATTTATATGAATTTTACTTCAAGCATTTAGTTAACTCTATCCAAAATGAAATTCTACGAATGACCAGAAAATGTGTGTAAACTAAAGGATGTTTTTGAAATGAAATAAGAATGCAGATTTTACTGCAGCATCCATGAGCATCTCTGCTACGCTGTATAATACATATCCCCCCCCCCCCCCCTAGTTTTTCCTTGCGTTTCGATGGCGTCCTACTCTCTCCATCTGTACAAAGCCCCTCTCGGTTGAGCGTGATATTCAAGATAAATTAACGGCCGCAAAATCGCCCTTCACGACGGCTATCTTCAAGGTATGCACTTACTAGAAGGCCAGCCTTCATGCATTTCAGCTTTTGATCCTGCGGAACGACGTTTTACGTAGCATGCTTTCTCCACTTCAGACCTTGCATCACGACTGACCATTACTTAATGGTAGCGCTGGAATAATGTTCCAAGTCGTCACACTCCTTTCGAAGGGCATAAAAAAAAACAGCTGCAATACACCGAAAGTATTCTCGCACAAGCAGGAGCCCTCTATCCACTCCTTTTTTCACGGTAGACCTTGTTTAATTGGCAGCACTGATGCTACCATCGACCACTTGTCATTGCCCGCACTCTTAGAAGCGGACTTATCGCTCTGGCTTGTCGTAAGCGGCGGTACACTTATTGGTGAGATGGCTAATCAGTCTGAATTGCGAAATTCAGAGCACAGCTCACTTCTCGCTTCGGTATACCCAACATCGCACGGGAGAATTAAGAAGCGTTCCTTGGTTGTTGCTGGCACCACGCAGTACATAGTCAAGACATAGCCTACTCAAGGAACGCGTGTCAGTGAGTGCAGAGGTATGTAACCGGAGTTTGCTAAAAGCAGAGTCACTAATGTGGTGGGCTTTCGGAGGTGTGGTCAGAAAACTGACTCTGTCATGCGTCAAGAGCATTTTCCTATACTATCATTGCAATCTCAGCGAGCCCATAATAACTTCAATAGAACCCACATTTGTAGTAAAGATCACTACAAAGCTAGCTCTCAGACTGAGTACGTTACCATAGAAGGACCCGCACGATATACGCGCGGATAGAACATTCAAGTAGTTTATTTATGAGGGATTGAAGCTGGCAACTGACAAGCACGTTGATTTACCTCGCAGAGCAAGAACCTGTAAACCTCCGCAGCCATGAAGGACCGAGAAAGACCGTTTTATAAAATAGCCGATGGCCATCGCATTCCTGGAGCCTTTTCAGAAGACGTGCTCCTGGACTTCCTGCATTACGAGCCGGCAGACGACGACATATTCGTGGTGACCTTCCCCAAATGCGGCACTCATTGGGCACACATGATCATCTCGACGACCTTGCAGGTGTGTCGCGGCCTTCCCCCGAGGCCGTTCATCCTTGCAGAGAGGGAAGGCGTGGACGCCGTCTTGTCAGCTCCGCGGCCGCGAATCGTCTGCGTTCACCTGCCCTTCAACCTCGCACCCCGAAACGAGCAGACGAAATACGTATACGTGGCAAGAAACCCCAAGGACTGCTGCGTCTCCTTCTTCGAGCACACCAAAGCTCACCCCAGCTACGGGTTCGCCGACGGAAGCTTCGAAGAGTACTTTGAGATCTTTCTCGAAGGCCTGACTGATTTTGGAAACTACTACGACAATCTCAGGTCGTGGTACGCTCACAAGGATGACCCCAACGTATTGTTGATCACGTACGAGTCTATTAAGCTCGACACCGAAGGTTCGGTTATCAAGATGGCCAAGTTTGTTGACCCGGGGCTTGCCGCCGCCCTTGAAGAAGACAGCGACAAGATGCGCGTAGTGCTTGAGGCGTCTAGCGTGGATTACATGAAAAAGCATGTCCAGGGCCCGTTCGTAAGGAAGGGAATTGTAGGCGACTGGAAGAACTATTTTTCGCGAGAGCAGTCGCGGAGGCTGGAAGAGAGGTTCCTGAAGGAGATGAAAGGAACGGACATACCAGACCTGTGGAAGGATGTTGACTGGATGCTCACTGACGCGAATGGCGCCTAGGTTTAAGAAAATCTAGTTCGGAGTCCTGGAGTGGAGAAGAGAAGAGAAGAGAAGAGAAGAGAAGAGAAGAGAAGAGAAGAGAAGAGAAGAGAAGAGAAGAGAAGAGAAGAGAAGAGAAGAGAAGAGAAGAGAAGAGAAGAGATAACACTGCCGTAAGTTAAAAAACAGATTTGCTCACGCTATAAGCGAGAAGATCTGGATCCAAGAACCAGGGCCAGGACATACGCAAGGCGAGCTGAAATAAGTGAGGTTTGGGGAAAAATGAGTGCTCAAGTTTCCATGCGATACGGGGCGTGCACAATTATTTATTCTTGTTCTTGCTGGGCTGCTGAATCGTCTTTGTTTCATGTTTTTTTAGCCTTCGTTCAGTTTCATTTGCTTTTGTATTCTGCGAGGTAATAAATATTCTATTTTTTCTGGTGAGTGAACACGTGTCCAGGTTTCTGTTCTTATTTTATCTCGGGCAATTGTCTACCTACAATTGAATACTACAAGTTTCAGGGGTGTTGGAAATTATATTACGCTCGACGCATCAAAGCAGCAGTCATGAGATGCGCCATAACGACCTCTGTCAGAAAAAAATTGGAAGTGTTGGAATTTACGCTAAATGTGTCGAAACTAGCGCCATTGGAGGAGCCGCGGTAAGCGGAAGAAAATATTGTAGCGTGTAACACGTTAGGTATTAACATAATCCCTACTGTCACTGAAGGCAAGCATGCGGAAGTATTTACATTTTCCTCGGCAAACGCTTTTTTTGTGTGTGTATTCGTGCATGTGAAGCAAGTGAAATTATAGGCTGTCGCTTGACGGGAATTTATGCACGAGATTTTGAATAATCGACCGCCTCGGTCTCATCCACTTGTGAAAAACGCATTCTCTAATGCTTGCTTCACGAACGCACATGATTTCGAAAACGGCTTCAAGCTCATCTCCTTTCCTAACCTCTTAGCTTTTGGCATCTGCATGATGAAGGGTTGTATTGCATAAGCGTGGTCTGGCATGCATGACAAGCTTTTCCTTGTATCGCGCAGGCTTGCCGGCCTGTAGCGAATTTGTTCATTTAAGTTGTGTAGAATCGAAAGCGTCTCTGAATCTCGCCTCTAAGATTACTTCAGGAGAGACATAATTAGAAGATCATGATGTAATTTCTGGATGGAGCTTGAACGATGATGCCTTTGCGAAGTCTCAAGCTCGAATCAGAGATACATATTAAGATGGTTGTTGGCGAGGTAATTCTAGGTGTACTGAGTGGTACCCCGTGACCTTGATGCAGTTACTGTGAAGTCGGAACGCGAACATCGTCTCTGACTACTACAAATTCTCTCGCAGCTAGCGTCGGCCGTGCTTTTAGCTGAAAGGTCCTGATAAATGTATTGATTACCAAACGGTTACAATGAGCTGTAGTGCAGCACATATTGGAATAAACGCGCACCACCGTTCGCATTTAAATCCGACTCGGCATTTCGTATAGTTATTAGCCAATGATGCCGGCTGCCTATTTTATTTATTTAGTAATCATATCCCTTATGGTCAAAGGTAGAACAGATTTCGAGTGGCAACAGTAAAAGACCAAATGATGAAGAGAGACCTTCAGGGGTATACGCATAACGCCGCTCAAGTATAACGTCAGTTGTTACGGAGGCTATGTTATGCGGAGGGCCATCGAGGTCGTGGACAAGCGACCTCTTTTTGTGACGACGTCATTTGGGGCGGAAGAAGACACGTCTTCTTGTATGCGGGGTGTGTGACTAAATGCCGGAGTTACAAAAACATTAAAAACAGCCTGAATATACTAAGTAGACCCATGCTTCGCGAAACGGCTCTAATACCGCCGAAGGTGTTTTCAGTCCCGTATATATATAGCCAGTTTGTCTTGAATTTGTACGTAGTTATCGTAGCCGCTACGCGGGACGTATTAACTACTATTTTGAGCTCTAGTTTTGAATGAAAGTCCAAAAATGCATATCCTTACTGTACACTGCGATGAGAGATACCGATGTTCTCTCCTGAAATTTAGAAAACAGTGGTGTTTCTTTGTGCAGGCGCTTCTGAAATCTCACCCAGTGGCGCAATGACCACAGCTACCAACAAACTCCGGCCCATTTTCCAACTGGTTGACGGCATTAAGATACCACTCGGCTTCGATGGAGACAAGCTGCGCTCGGCGCTCAAGTACCAGGCCTCTGGTGGCGACATCTTCATCGACACCTTTCCCAAGTGCGGAACCAACTGGACCAAGCGCATTGTGGAACTGCTCCTGGGTGGTGACGACTCTGCTTCTAATAAGGACGGCTACGCCCTGGCGACGTCATTCTTCGAGATGGTGGGCAAGGACACCATAGCAGCCCTGCCTGAACCCAGGATCATCACTACGCATTTGGCGTACGAGCTGGTGCCCAAGCACCCAGATGCGAAGTAAGTAATTTGAGATTGTATTGAAAAACGGCGTTGGCAGCAGTTTCACCATTGAACTATTTTTAACCGGAATGGTTTTTTTCTTTCGGAAAGTATTTCATCCGATTTAAACCAGGCAATAAAGGGTTTTTTAGTGCTTATAATCATAACTGGCGTCCACTACGCCTGTTCATGCCGCTCAGCAACACGCACCGATAAAATATAGAATGTACCTGGACTAGAACACCCAGGCGCAGAGTCGTCACAAAGCTATATACAAAGCGTTGAAGCAACAGCAGATCTGGGCGTTATGGCCTCTCAGCGCGCACACCCCGTAAACCGGGCCCGATCGTTAAACTCTACCTGGGACAAGGAGAAGAATCTAATTGCCAAAGTTTTCTCATAAAAAGAGCGCCTGCATTACGGTTTTCTGAAAGGTCAGCTACTTCTTTTCACAACGATCGATGTGCGTTAGTTTCATCCAACTGATGTTTTTTGAATTTTGCATAAACATCGTAGTACCAGGCCGTTTTGCATCTTGCTCCTTTCTGAATTTCTAAATGTGGCTGATGCGGTCGAGTTCGAACTCATGTATTTGTGTAGAATAGCCGAAGGCCTTCGAACCACCTCAGCAAGTGCGAAGCAAGAGGTATGTTGCTGCTGTCAGCAAAGGCCAAGTCACCGGCTGACGAGGTCCACTGGCAGCTTCGCACTGTGTGCCAACCAAAACGATTTCTGCTCGCATCCCGAACACTTTGCGTAAACATCGGTTTACATATAATTAAGAATATAAACGGATGCCGTTGGAATGGCTGTAACAGATGTTGTAACCTACACCTTCCCAATTGCGCGTTGAAGAAAAAAATCGCTAAGAGCTATTAAAGCGATTACTGAAGTTAACTACAAGTCCATTTCTCACATGCAAAAGTATTACAAAAGCTGACTATAGTGCGTTAGCGCGTTAGTGGGTGCCTATCTAGAGACGCAAATGTTCCACCCCATGCAAGTTGCCCACAGTCGACGCGCCTTCAAGGCATGCTCGTGTTTAAAAGGAACTCGCACCAACTATGCTGTTCGCGCAGCAAAGAAGCCAAAAAAGCATATATATGGCTCATGACAGGTAATAGTTTTCATCATATCTCTTTTACAGTACAAATGCCTCGTCAGGCCTCGTCAGGCGTGCATTAAACGCCTTTTGCCTCGTCGACCGTGGCAGTGCTTTATACCCATGTGTGTTATTCGGTCTTGTATTGTAACCAGTTCTGTCAAAATAAAATGATCAAACAAACAAAGAAACAAATAATCAAGGCTTCATAAGACAGCTTAAGCTCAAGCGGCTTATAGTAGCTACTTCTGAGTGGGGCTGTCACTTGACGTGTCCAGGTACATCTACGTCGTGAGGAACCCCAAGGACTGCTGCGTGTCCTTCTTCCACCACACCAAGAAAACTAAAGCGTACAACTTCGAGCACGGCACGTTCGAAGATTACCTGCAGCTATTCATAAAAGGCGAGACCAGCTTCGGGGACTACTTCGAGCACCTGGTCTCGTGGTACCCGCACGTTGGCGAGCCCAACGTTCTGTATCTCACTTACGAGGCCATGAAGAAGGACCCCGAGGGTGCCGTGCTGAGGATAGCGAAGTTCCTAGATGTTCTTGACGCTGACCTGCTTGACATCGATTCAAACAGGTAAATTAAATGCAGCAATCCACGAAGTGGGGCACATTTTGTGGTCTTTGTATTTTTGGATTCGCCTGTTTCTTGAGTTTTCTGGAAGTACTGTGTTTTAACGAGATTCAAGTAATTTTGCATGATTTGTGACAAAACAGAATACACTGCTGGCCAAAATTGGAGGCGTGTCCAGAACGGGTGCTATGGCTGGTTAGCCCAGCCCACGATAGAAAATTAACTTAGAGGCACCCATAGCATGATACAGAACAGCCTGCACATTACGCGATTTAAACTCATAAGCTTAATTTAAGTCCTTTATTGTGGGCAGCGGGCTTAACTTTATGCGAAAAAAAAGAGAATGTAGAAAAACGAAAATCGCGTTGAACGACCTAAGAAGATACGGGCCTAAAATGAGAGCTGTTGTTCGAAGCGTTGTAACTACATATAGCCAAAGAAAGAATAGGCTCTAAAGAAGGGAAGTGCTGTTTAAGCCCATTTAATGTTTTTAACTTCTTTTATGCACCCTTCGACACTGTTTGAATACATTTTGTTTCTGCTGCGACCTTGTACTTTTGTCATGTTCCTAACACATTTTCGGTGACCTGCTCCTTACTACTCCTCATACCATTCGACATGGCCAACCAAGTGATTAGAAAAAAAAATTCACCAAGAACTGCCTCACTCACAATAGACACCTGAAACAAACCATGACAAAAAGGGTGAATGGTGAAAGAAGAAAGAAAACAGAAAGATCGATTGTAGATAAAAGCACAAATCATGGTCAATGGTGTGGTTTAGCGGGACTTACCCTTATGAGTTCAGGGATTGGTACCCCAGTACTGCAAGCGTCTGCACTCGGCAGTCGCTCAGAGGAGTTGTGTGTTAATTGGATAAAAGGACATATTAGACGTTGTAACCATTGAAAAATCGATTTATTTTTTCTTGCGCTGTTTTTGCACTCATTTGTTGTGCTGTTTTACGTGCTTAATTTTGTAGCTGCGGCTTGTTTATTTAATACATTATGGTTAAACAAGTAAACTAGAACAGCAGGCATTTGGAACTTGCAAATATCATCTATGACTATAATCTCTTTTCAGTGTGCCGTAGTCTGTTTCTCTGTCACTAAGGGAATATCGCGACGGACTCAAAACTAGTTAAAACATGCACGGTGCTAAACAAATTACCTACACACGCCTTTCGCTTCAGGTTCAAGCAAATTGTGAGAGACAGCAGCATCGACGCCATGAAGGAGCAGTTCAACGCGAGCTACCAGAAGGCGCTGGGAGGGAACGGCGTCGACCAATGGACCGAGAAGAAGGACTACCCGCTGAGCCGAGCCCCTCCGCCGCCGGAGGTGATGGTGCGCAAGGGCATCATTGGAGACTGGCGCAATCACTTCACGCCGGAGCAGTCGCTGAGGATAGAACGCGCCTTCGTCCAGAAGTGTGGCCACGTTGTCGATCACAAGAAGATCTGGGACCCCGAAGACTGGATGGAGAAAGTTGCCTAAACCAGCTCACCCACGTCCTAAACGCATACTGGAAAGCTGTTCCGGTGTGAAAATATGCAGGTTGGAAGTCAATTTAAGAGAACGTCTAACAGTATGCAGGACAACCCTCAAAAGGACTGGGCTTTGTATTTTTGTCAGAGAACTGAATGAAAATGCACAAAGTAAGCAGGAATTGTACGTTATGGGCTAAAAAACAAGCAAGTATTTGATAAAATTTTCGAGCCAGACACTTAAACAGAGGAGGGAAAGTAACGTGCAGCAATATGCGTAATGAATCTCTAGATATACATATTCTTTTCGTAACCTACGATCACAATCTGCATATCATACCGGAATCAAGAGTGAGGGGCATATTTTCTCTGAACAACGCTCGCTCTCAGAACGAAGCCCTATCAATACCCATTTACACTTTGTCACCAGTTGAAGGTTGCTCAAGGTTGACAACTTGAATTTTAAACGGGTGATATTGTTTTTGAGTAGCAATGTTTTGTGTTCCCATTGTGGCCCGTTTCTCAGGTATACTGATCCTGTCCACTGTTTACAAACCAAGCACTCTCGAACCTCATTTGTATTTCCGAGAATGAATTGCGTTTAAAACGGAAGTATTTCATCTTTTGCGTGGTTCGCATAAAGATATCTGCTATTACAAGTCCCAATATTAGAGCGGGGGATAGTATTATTGCGACATTTAACGAGTGGTATCTTATTTTTGTTACATTTTTGTGTTTTTATCGATGTGCTGGCATATTTCTGCATAATGATGCACTCTTTTAGCACAAAATACCTTTTTTTTTTTCGTTTTACGAGGTTTAGCAACAGAAAGGTACTCAGAGTGTTAAGTGACGCCGTAGTGGAGGGCTGCGCATAATTTGGACCACTTGGTGTTCATTAACGTGCACTGACACCGAACAGCTCACAAGCCTCTAGCACTCCGCCTCCATCGAACTGTGAGCACCGTGGCCGGGATTGAACCCGCGTCTTTCGTCTTTCGGGTCAGCAGCCGAGCACTATAACCACAGAGCAACCACGCCGGCTTTCTTTTTTCTGGCTCCGTACTTATCGTCGTAGTAACTAAAAGCACGCGTAAGCTTGTTCACCGTACTGTAGATACAACAATAAGCATGCTAATAATGGTGATGATGATGTTCTCAGGCTTAATGGCGCATACCCATGGCGGGAGACCGGCCAGGCATGCTAATGCAAAGTAGGTGCACCTGAAACTAGAAACTTCCTCGTCACCTACAAACACGTCGGCCAAAAAGCAAGCAAAAAGCAAAGACTTTTGCCTGCAATAGAAACTCAAGCCATGTTTTAGCCTATTTGAACAACAAAAAAAGCATGATAGCGTCACCAATAGCCTTTGTAGAGCTACCGCTTTTAGCCACATGTAGTACTTTCACAGCGGCGGAGGTATAAGAACATAGATGTGCGCCGACCCCGGGAAAAGTCTAAAGGCTTTGAAAGACCACGCTTGCAGCGACACCGTCCATGTACTGTGAATATTTTTACAGCCTTGAACGTATAACTCTCTTGAAATTGAGCTAACACCCTTTGATCGTGTTCACAAACACGTTAAGGGCGTTCGTGAACACCCTTATAGGGTTAGAGTGTTCATCGACACCATAAGGATGTTATGCACACACTAAATAATATTAGCACAGGAGCACTGGAACATCTTTTTTTACATCTTTCGGGACGTAAAAAAGAATTTAGAATGTAGAACACAGGCTTTAGCTTGCCTTAAAGGTTGACATTTATTTAGAAGCTCTTGCATCAGTGATGGCCACGGGACGGCAGCCAAAGCCGAGAGACAACGACACCTGTTCTGCCACATAACTGTCACGTTCTGGCGGCCAGCACAGCTGCCATGAAGTGACCATTGTCATTCCCTAATGTAAATGTAACCACTGTAAGTGTACGTTCACTTTATGCGAGAATTACCCAGTTTGTTCAACGACCCGAGTAATAAATTTATCAATACATCGCTGCTTTTTTCCCGTGAAGCTTATATAGAGAGCTGTTTTCTATGTTTTGTCTATTGACCAGAGCTGTGCAGGTTCGTGTACGGAGCTTTTGCATTTATTTCTTTTCATACTTGTATATTATTGCGTTATAAGGTTTCAGCAATGCTTGTTCCTTTTTCCAGTGTGCCCTGCCACTTGTATGGGGCTACTTGGCCTCCAAGCTGGTTTACAGCTTTCTTGCCTAGGAGGCTAATAAAATATGCATTTACACATTGCGAATAAATTGGATTCTGAAATTTACTGAATGTAGTTCTTTTGTGTTTGGAGCTAGAAGCCGTTTTATTTTTACTTGCATAATTCCGTGATGCCTACAGAACTCAAACTTTTTTCATACTCAAGAGGGAACTTCTGTGGCATCAACAGCAATAAAAAATATTGGAGGTCGTTTGAAGTGGAAAACTGAATGTATTGTTTCAGCAGTGTTTTTCATAGTCCACAGAACGTTCTTTTATTCTTACATCTAATACACGAAATGAAGTGCGCTTTTGCACATTCACGTCGGAAAGGAACTGAAGCCTTATGCTGTCGAAGGCATTGTTTCTCTTCGAATTTTCTCTTCAGTACATTAACATGATCTGGGTACAGACTACGACGCAATTAAAGGCGTAGATGAGTACGAGCACGAAATAACAAAAATGTGGCTACTTATTCTCGTGAAACCCCTTTTTTCTATTTGACATAAAGAACACACAGATTCAGAAGATTGGTCCCAAAGTAAAGATGCCAAATTGCACAGATACAATGCGACAATCAGCACCATTAAGCACATTCCCAGTTACGGTTCACGGTAAGGCCACGAAAGTAGAAAACGCATAACAATATATATGCTGTCCACGTGAGCCACTTGGCACAGTATAAAAGAGGTAAACGACACTGTTGTCCAAAGCAGCCGAATTCCTTTCTAGCAACTATATGACAGAGTTACGCCGGTACGGTCTCTCAAGCTGCAATGGTAGCAGCGACATCAAGTGAAGCTCCCCTTAACCAAAATGTGTTGCATGTAATAGGAAAGTGTGACTCTGAAATGAGAATATCGGTGAGAACACAGCGACAGAACAGAGCTACCCATCGCAGTGGCTTTTCTTGCTGCAAAGTTTTTAGTTCACTGTAACAATGTGTCTCGATTGCACTGCAAGAGCTAGAACACCGGCTACATGAATGCGTAACTATATTAGAAAAGTGGTGATATATAGTACATGAAAACCGGTGTGCCGAAAACTTAAAAAAAAAACAAAACAAAAAAACAGGCACTGGTGGCAGGGTCCAAAAACAGGCAACAATACTACACCACTCGTGTAATTAGACCAATATTTCTATTGCAAGGCTTTTTTCAAAGAGAACATTAGGCCAATGTTTCGATTTCTCGCCTTGCTTCTCAGGGAGCTCTTAGAGCTAATTAGGAAGGGGTGACTTTAGGATCAACAACAGTTGAAAAAGACATGTGGTCGTCTACCAATATGCTGAGCGGATATTCCAAAGTGGGTTGGTGATCGCTGCCGATTTTCATACCCTTAGCTAATCACATTAGAAGGCTTCGTTCTTTGGTATAATATTTGGTCTAATCTTCGGAAAGCGGCGCTTCAGGCAGGTATCCTGTTTCACTGGATTCTCTATAAATCTTACTTCCAATGAAAGAATGGGCGAAATGCTGGTTTAGCTAAAATCCGCATATTTCACGCTAACTCGTCAAGCATGCTAGACCTTTTGGCAGCTTTGCGACATCACGGGCGCGAGTACTAATTGCACCAAGTATAGTTTTACGGTGCTACGAAAGTTCAGTATGCGCATCGTGAGATTTACTGACTTAAAAAAGTCGCGAAGAAAGTGCAGTCTCCATTACACATTGTGCCATCTTAATATGTAGCACTGTATGAGGCATACAAAGCTAGAGTTAAAGCTAATCACTATGAAATCTGCTCGAACAAGACTCATGTCTGTTTCGTCACCTGTTTAACTCTTTCCTGTCCGCGCCTATTCCCATCGATAGCCCGCTATCGATGGTTTCAAGTTCGTATTTTCCCGCTTTTTGAAGCGTTCCTGGACAACTAGCACTAACCAGTGTGAAATAAAGGAACTCTTTTTTCAGTTTCGCTTTTGGTTTGACTTTTTCCGCCAAGCGGTGATTTTTGAAGCCCCTCCGGAGTCAGCTGACCGGCGCTCCTTGTTTCCACCATGGCGTCGACGTCGCGCGCTGCTGCTGCGCCGAAACCGCGCGTTTCCACAGAAATTGATGCTCCTGAGAGTTCGTTTTTGGACGAGAACAGCAGCAGTGAAGATTCAGAAGACGACTTCGGCTCTTCAGACTTCAGCACCGACAGCGAAACTGCCTCAGACCGACCCGGAACGTCGACAGCCATGCCTCGGAAAGTTTCGCTTTCTCCCCGAAATGTTCCGCTTTTACTGCGCGCTTATCGGAAAAGATCAGAGTGTTCTGAAGGTCATAACTCTTATTTGCAGGGTGTCAACGTCTTTCGGGCGGGATTACTTGCCGCCGGCAGCGCAGAGAGTCGTGTTTTCGGCTCAAAGACAGCCAGGGGTCGACCTCGGCGTTGCGCGCCGGAGTGTCGCACGGCGCTCGGCGGCGCGGTCAACAGCTTCATACTTTTTGACGCGCATCGCCAGGAGCATCCCGAAGTGCCAGAATTGTCGAGGACATCAAGATTTGATCAGTTCGCGTTCAGACTTGAATTGGTCGAGCAACTCCTCGGATTTGATGAGCCACATCCTGAGGACCCCAATGTTCGCTCTCTGTTTCCGCCTCGTGATTCACCTCAAGGGCTGCAGTACAAGCCGCAGAAAATTCAAAGTACCGGAACTGCAAATTGTGCTACGAAGAAAAAAAGGTGGAGCAAAAAACAAATGTTTTCTGTGAGACATGTGCGGCCAACCTCTGCTTCACGGCAACAAGGAACTGTTTCGCGCGGTGGCACGATAGTCACTAGGACTAGTGTTTCCTTTCCTAACCCAGCTAATACTGCTCACAGCAAACTAAAATTTGCTGCAATGTTGCATCGATCCCTGTTGTAAAAAATGTATATTCTGAAATTTTTTTATGTTTTGTTTTTGCGACGAAACTTTGATATTTGTGTGTGTTTTTTCTTTGTAACTACAATTTTCTTTCCGATAATTTTTTTTTCATCTCTTACTCAATAAACATGTTGACTGTGACTAATAACAATGTGAAGAGAATTTCCTCCTCTACAATTCGGTACCATACACTCCTGTACCAAGCAAGTTTTGTTGAAGAAAAAAAATATTAATGATATCACCTGAAAACCACCATTTTCCCCGCGGACAGGAAAGAGTTAAGAAGAACGACTCTCGCATGAAAGCTGAGGATACCATCACTTCTCAACATTGTGATGCTGCAATTTTAAAGAATTGTATAATTATTGTGTAGCGTTCATTTCATTCAGGCTGACTCATGGTAGGAAAGCATTTCTGATACGCCTGAAGGCGAATTTTTTAAAGAAAGAACGAGCGCGTAGTGACCCATGAGCCGTTCGCACAGGACGAGTTGAAACACTGGAATTTCTGAAGTCTCATTCGACGAGTTTTGAGCTTGTTTAAAACTGGCAGGAATTTCTGCATAGTTCGAGCAATAAAAAAACGATGATCTCATCATTAACCCGGCCCCACCCACTAGTAGAATTTCCCTTGTCACGAGGCGGCCTGTCCATCCATCCGAAATTCCTCACCTACCTCTCTGCTTTTGCGTAATGTCTTCCGATTTCTTGTTCTGATATACAGTGCATTGAAAGCACGCTACCAGTCAACAGTCGGAATGGACTTAGATAAATTTCCAACAGCAGTCATTCGCCCCTGCAGAAAGGCTTAAATTTCAGCTAGCCATTGCCCATGGTACTGGGCTAGCTGTATTGGCAAGGTTAAACCAACTAGAACATGCGCGAAAGCCAGAAATATGCAGTGTGATGCGTGTAGGGTCACAATTACCAGTTGAAGAAGGTTGCACAGCAAAAATGAAACCAGTAAATTTATGACCCCCGGGACAAAGTGCGAAATTCAGCTGAGTGTGCATCTACGTAAATCACATAACTGAGGGTTCACATCTCTTCCAGCTACGTCTAAATGCGGTATAAGCATCTCAAGGTTTCACTCTTGCGAGTTACCATTTCACTGATACCACAGCTGTGAAAGCATCTGTGTGCATACACCCATCGCGTTTCTTTGCAATACTGCAGTAGTTTTGAACACGCTTTTAAAAAATATTCGGCTACACGCACACAATAAAGTCTATAAAACTTCGTGACAACATGAACAACATCGCGAGAAGCGTATGAGTATACACAAAGAGCGAGGTAGTTCACATGACGCCATGCCGCTTCCAGACGTCCACAAACTCGGTGCCTGCAAGCCTCTCGTGGATCTTGCTTTCTAGCCTATCGTTCATTTCCGGCGTGAGGTGCGCCTTCCAGTCGCCCACGATTCCCTTGCGCACCAGCTTAGCCTCGGAGGGGTTGTCGTGGGTGGCCTTGTGGAAGAGCTGCAGACCCTCGGGCACCTCCTCGCCAGGTTGCAGAGGCTTCGAGAAGAACTGGACAAGGGAGTCGTTGGTGTACTGCTTCATGGCGGACACGTCACTGTACCTGCATGGACCAGATAGCATCTCAGTGATCGATAGTGCATGGTTCTGTAAGAGCGACCTGAACAACTCGGCAAAGCTCTAAAGAGTCTCCTTTCTTTTCGACACTATTGGCGTAACGAAATCTGCAAGACCACGCCTGGTTTTGCATGTTCAAAACCCCCGATGCCAGGCCAGTCATATGACGTCATAATGGGTACTTTTTCTTCCTCTTTCTGCCACACGGTGCGCTTTTGAACGCGCCTTCTTTTCCCTTTTATGCAAGGGTACCGCTATACAGCTGTGTGTTTTTTTCCTTGAAGTTATGCTCAGCGGGTACGTATGCAGCGAAACAGGCCCCCGGCAGAAGCGGGGAAAAAGGCGATAGCAGCTCTTTAGGGCCTCCATAATGGGCAATTAACTTGTAGCTGGAACTTTTGGAATGTGATCGCACGCATAAGAAAACGCGATTTGCTGATGTTTGAATAGCTCGTTTTAATTAAAGCTCATGGCTACTGCATACGTCTTGTATATATATGCATATATGTTTTAAGCCCATTTGACAAATAATACAAATGCTTATGAATATATGCGCCCTTTGCCTCCTCACTACGTGTCGACCATGTCTGAGAAAATCGAGCCTCGGCTACGCAGCGGAGAAAGAATGTAACAATGGGTGCTGGTTTTCTGGAAAATGGACGATAAATAAGAGGGGACTGGAATAAGCTTTGTAGCTATGCAGCACAGAGAAATACGCTTGTCAGGAAAATTTCCTTTTAACCTGGCCGAGCAAAACGAACGAGTCGATGAGCTAGCACTGAGCTACAGCTGCCAGCAATGTTCTGCACATCAATGCGGTACAGCATCAGCATCTTTCCATTGTTTGGGCTGGCATGAAAAAAATGGAAAGCATCTCATCATACACTTCTCGCTATACTAAGAGAACAGAGCAATGATAATAAAAGTAAAAAAATAACATGATCATGACGTGGCCAACAAAACTAATGCTGGTTAGCTTTTTCTGAGCTGGGCTGACGATAGTCAGATGCCTCCTTTCATAAGAAGAGAAAGCGTAGCAAAATGCCAAGTGGCCGGATGATATTAGGAAGCTTGCAGGGGTAGGATGACAGGCCGCCGCCGATCATAATGATGATGATGCTTCCAATGCTGCTTTGCAGTACTGTAAACTGTTTTTAAGACAGTACAGGAGTGTTGCAAGGGGAGAGAAAACACGAGGGCAGGCAGGGGTATCGATTAAAAAATGAGCCAGAGTCTAAGGAGGGATGGTCCTAACAGCTAAGCTCTGCACACATAAATAACTCCTTTTTTTTCGATCGAAATAAGGGAATAGAATATTTTAGTAATTCAGTTTTCGACATGAGAATGACCAACGCTAAAGAACTTGTTGCAGTGGTGACACGGTTACGACACGCCTTCGCAATATACAGCAAGTTACAGCTCCACTGAAACGTGCTTTAGAGATCCAACATGAAACTGCATAGCTTTTTGTTTTCCAACAACTATATTCAGCACAATTAAGACCACTACGAAATGCACTGTGTTTACTTCACACATGTAGTATTTTAGTCAGACTAGCATACTATTTCGTAGTTACACCTCTGCAGCAGCTTCTGAAAATGAAGAATGATGGAACTATAAGAAAGCCGTACGTACCTGAGCACGTTTTCGAGATAGGAGGTGTCCTGCAGCAGCCTGTCATGGTAGTGCTGGCCTAGGAACTTGGCGATCTTAAGCACGCTTTCTCGGGGCTCCGCTTTCATGTCTTCGTAGTGGAGGAAGAGAATGTTAGGCTCGTCTCGATGCTCGTACCATCCTAGCACGTGGTCGAAGTAGTCGCCGAAGTCCGTCTGCCCCTCGCAGAAGATGTCGAAGAAGGTCGAGAAGGTGCCTCGTGTGAACTCGTAACCAGGAAATCCCTTCGTGTGGTAGAAAAAAGATGTCACGCAGTCCTTGGGATTGCGGCAAACGTATATGTACTTCGCGTCAGGAGACATGGGCATCATGGAGTATGGAAAGTGAGACTTGATGATTCCTGGGCGCTTCATGGACGCCAGGCAACCCACTCCGGTCATCTCGAGGAACGGGCTGTTCTTAAGAAAGTCCAGGCCGTCCTTTGGTTTCTGGCCGTCGTTGTAGATGAGGTAAGCGATGTGCTGTACCCAGGTGGTGCCGCATTTGGGATAAGTGACGACGAAGACATCGTCAGCTCGGGGCTTATACTCAAGAGCCGACTTGAGAAGATCGGCGTCGAAGGCGCAAGAGAGGCGATAGCCGTCGAAGTCTACGTAGTAGGGCCTCTGGTTAGGGTCCTCTTCGGTGGTCGCCATCTACGAGTAAGAATGTTAAAGATATCTGACGAATCACGCTTTACGCCTACACCAACGCCAAATGAGGATATTGGCATCTATGATAATGGAAGAACAGTGCGGTGTGGGGTTCGAATTTGTTTAGACGAAACAAAACGGGAGACGACGCGGTTTTTCAGCATAAAGGTTCTCTCTTTTGGGAAAATCGCTCGCCTAAAGATAATAAAGGTATTTTCTCTCTGGTGCTGCGCATAATTTTCACTCAATTACTTTGCGTGCAGAAAGCCCCCTCCCTATAAATGCACTACAAAGTCGTCAAAGTGCAAATAAAGTCGCCATAAGGCGGTGCACCGCACCCTCTCCACAACAGAGAGAAGAGATCGAAACAGTGTCGCGTCTTCATTCCTGTCGCCTTGCCCATGAAACCTTGCAATTCACCTCACGAAGCAGCATCAAGCAGGCAATGCGCTCCTTCTGGACAGCATCTTCAAAAGCCATCACTTTCGCTAAGTAATTACTCGGGCGGAGTGTTCCGCTTTACAGAAAGACGAAGTTACGTACTAATTAGCGTCTTTTTCTTGAGAAGTGAATGCGGTATTAATCCTTGGTTGGCAAAACAGTTAAGAGCTCTGCATCGCTTCCCGGAAGAAAGCTACTCGACGCTAATCTTATGCTCCGCTATTCGACGTGCGCTGCAACAAGCTGCAGAACTGGGCCCTTATCATCTTTGCACGCAATTGCTATCAGTCCTGCGTTTCCCGCAAAGCCAACAGCTTTTGTTACTTTCTTCGTTTTATTATCCAGCACGTGGCGTCGTCCTGCGGAGCCTCGCCATGCTGGAAAATCAGGAGCAATAGAGATAAGGATTATAGACGATTCAATGCTCTTGCAAGGACTTAACGTTTTGTGACGCCATGGAAAGATTAGGCGGAGCACGGTTCCTACGAGTAATCCGCAAGTATAATAGAAAGTGCGGCTATTGGTACAGCCTTTACAAAGGCCACCGGGCAGAGATAAACGACGAATGAGTAGACAAGACAGGTGCTGCAATTCTCTTCATTATTTGACCTTTATAAAGTAGATCTACACGGTTCCCTGCCAATATGGCAGAAACGTTCTTATTGGCGAAAGAGAAACATTCTATAGTCGACTGAAAGAGCATCAAAGTCAGATCACTAAATGAAATGAAGCATCCAACGCTAAAACCGAGCATGGTCGTCATCACAGTCACCGCATCGGTTGGGAAGACGTCACTCTTGTGGAAAAGGGCAGATATATAACATGGAGTAACGTGAGTAATGACTAGTTATTCGCTAGTCATTACTTATATAGACGACACTCAACACCGTCAATATGGGAGACGAAAAAATGTGAGCTATCTGCGCACGCGCACTACGCCATGTCTTCCGCTTTAAAATACGGGGCTACAGGCTCTATGTGTTACAATTGCTGGCAGCAAAGAACCCCTGTGGGCTTCGAAACGTCGATTCCATCTTTCATCCCCTTGTTGAGTGGCTGCATTTAGTCGCTTCCATTGTGATAAATGACCACACGAATTTCCGCGGAACCCCTGACTACTTAAAGCCGCCGCGGTGGCTCAGTGGTTATGGCACTTGGCTGCTGACCCGAAAGACGCGGGTTCGATCCCAGCCGCAGCGGTCGCATTTCGATGGAGGCGAAATTCTATTGGCCCGTGTACGGTGCGATGTCAGTGAACGTTAAAGAACTCCAGGTGGTCGTAATTTCCGGAGCCCTTCACAACGGCATCCCTCAATGCCTGAGTCGCTTTGGGACGTTAAACCGCCACAAAGCACAAAAAACCTGACAACTTAAGTAGGAAATGGCTTACTCACTGACTCTAGCTGACAAACTCCACCGTGCACGATAAGGAGACAGGACAATGGAACCGATCGTCAAGCTATTCCCGCGTCTACATATGGCCGCCGGGATCAAGTCACGCTGCCACGGTGCGCCGAACAATCGTATGGAATTCGGACAGTACATAAACCGACGCTGAGCGGTTTGAGAAGCCTTGTGCGAAAACATGTCTTCTTGATGGATTGCTCTCATTGTTCTCGCCTGAGGCATCCTCGAGAATCCAGGGATTTTGCATGAGATAGCGCACATGAAACTGCGCGCACGAGAAAGCCTTTGAAAATCATTGTGGAGAGCAATGATATCACATTTACGGCATGTTCGTCGCGCTCTGGATCAGCAACGGCCGGTAGAAATCACTTCGTAATTCTGTTCGGATTGTGTGAGCTAGTGTGAACAACGTAGTGTGTCATTTAGCATTACGAAAGAACACAGCGCAAAAAAAGAAAAAACGGGACTGGAGAGAAAAGACACACAAGAGCGCAGAGAAGCAACTGGATGCATTTATTGCGCGAGCGCATAAATACATGTGAAGAGGCTTGCGCAGAAGCAGACTGGGTTCGCCATTCATGAATTAAGATACGCCAACTCAGACAGCGCGCTTCGTCCCTGGATACCGCCGCCCCCAACAGCAACCTGACGCTCCACTACAAAAGCTACAAAGTGTGCTTACCCTTTTTTGATCGGTGCGTCATCCTCAGGCGTTACTCCGATGCACGGCAATCTTTGGTTTGGTTTGGTTTATGGGGTTTAACGTTCCAAAGCGACTAAGGCGATGAGAGACGCCGTAGTGGAGGGCTCCGGAAATTTCGACCACCTGGGGTTCTTTAACGTGCACTGACATCACACAGTACACGGGCCTCTAGAATTTCTCCTCCAAAGAAATTCAACCGCCGCGGTCGGGATCGAACCCGCGTCTTTTGGGTCAGCAGCCGAGCACCATAACCACTGAGCCACCGCGGCGGCACGGAAAATCTTTGAAGCCAGTGCTATCGCGTGTAGGGGGCCATCATGTGTTAGCAATCTTTTAGACTCGACCTCCCGCCACGAGTTGACTTAATTAATGAATGACGAACCTTGGACATTTGCTTTTTGGCGATATTTTCAGTTTCTTTTCTTTTTGCTTCTGCGCAAGTCTCTTCACGTGTATTTATGCGCTCGCGCAATAAATGCATCCAGTTGCTAGTCAGAGCTTGCGTGTCCATTCTCTTCGGTCCAGATTTTCTTTTGCGCTGTGTTCTTTGTAATACTCAGTCCACAACTCACCCAACCATGAACCTTACTGTCACTCAACAGCTGCTTCGAGCCCATCGTCGCTCCGCAGTATGACGGAACACCACGTGTCATTGGAAAAAGGTGGCTACAAATGTCCTCGCCGCAAAAGAATACAAAATTAGAAACGGAACTTTTTCTCTACTCTTTGGGTAGGATGCATTTCATGAGTCGAATTCTCCACGGATCACTGGAAGTACAAAACCACTCTTTATAGTTAATGCAGTTACGATGGTGTTGTTAGCTAAGGGGTCGCTATGACACGCGCTTGCTGCAGCATATGCGGGCACTGTGCAGCTGATGCTGCCGATCCATAAATCTCTGCCTGCTGTTACAACTGCCCATCGTAACGGCGGCTGTAAAAGCACAGAAAGCCAAACTACCCTGCTCAAAAATCCGGTATGACATCGATACAGGGTTGGTTATACCGGGTAACTGTACATGACGAACCTGCATGCAGCAGGATGATCCTATATAGCTGTACAGGATGGCCCTGTTTTACTGGCCGGCTCCTGCTGCTGCGAAAAATGGAGGCTGAAAAAAAGTTCACAACTGTGAAATAGTTAACTAGGATACATTTTCAGAAAATAAAAATATTAAGAACGATAAAAAGAACAAAACAGTTTAGCTCTTGGCCCACGATACTGTAAATGATTTCAAAGTTTGCGTATTTTTCTCAAGCATTGAGAGGGCTTGTTTTAGGGGGTTTAACATCCCAAATCCACTAAGGCTATAAAGGACGCCGTAGTGGAGGGCTCCAGAAATTTCGACCTCCTGGGGTTCTTCAACGGGCACTGACATTGCTCAGTACACGGGCATTTCGCCTCCATCAAGATGCAGCCGGGAAGGAGCCCGCGTCTTTCGGGCAAGCAGCCGAGCGCCATAACCACTGAGCCACCGCTGCGGCCTATTGCCTATTGCCTATTGCCTTGTCAGTGTGCTGAAGCTTCTTTCAGGCGGTCAGAAAGTACAACCGGTATCCTGAATACTGAATAAGCATCGGTTTTGGTAGAACCATATGAGAATATCATGTTCATCAATGCTAGCTGCTGTCAATGCTAGTTTGTTGTCCTCTCAGAACGCACGTGACTCTTGCTACGCACAGAGCTATCTGGCATAATTATTAAATACCTAGCATAATGCGCCATTTGGCTTTATATGAGGCCAGCAGAGGGGCGTGCTGGTAATCAACTTTCGACTATAAGCATCCATAGTTGCAAACACACCAGGCGAAAGTTTGAACGAAAGTACAAGAATTCGCCTTTAACCTTGTCAATAAAAGAATGGAATGAGTTGTCGTCAAGTATCGCTACTATCTTTATTTCAGTCCAAACTGCTAACTTATCTGGAATCTCAGCGCGTTCAGGAACTAGATTTGCGTTTTTATAGCACTTACTCGCAAACCAGTATTTTCTCTTTCTGTGTTATTTGTGCATTTTTTGTAACAGTTTTTACGGTATGTTCTTTCTCAACTTGACGTAATAACCTGAAGCGGTTTTTTGCCTTTGAAAATTGTGCTCTGATTTGCCCCCCCCCCCCCCCTCCCCCCTATGTAATGCCCCAGTGGGCATTTAGGGTATTTGAATAAATAAAAATAAATAAATAAATAAGAACGACAGCTCGGCTAGCTCATATTAACAACTACAACATTGAAGGAAACATGGAAGAAATTGCGGAAAACAAGGACTGTGTCCGCCTTTTTTTATTTTTCCACACTGCATGGTGCTTTTCTTTTGCTACTCATTTCTTTAACATGTTTCATTATTTCTCCACTGCTGCTCTCACACGCCTACCCCCAAACAGCATTCGCCGTTTGGACCTCTGGCGGACGGATCGGAACTTTACGTCTAGTAAGCGAAGCTGCCGTGACATTCGTTTTGCTGTTTTGCTATTCTGTTTATATATTTACTTAGGCGTGCCACTCATATCACCGTCCTCTAAGAGAATGACTACTTCTATAGCAGACGTCACTGTCACTCTGCGTATAAGTCGTGTCCCGTTAATACGACCCTCTTTAATATGGACGACTCGAATTATAGACATTTTTTCCGGGGGTCAAGCTTTTTCAACGCATTTACGCCTCGTTGATGCGGGAACTCGCGGTGCGGACAACGTACAGGGCGAAAATACAAACAGCCCATTGAGGCATATGCATTGCTGTTGGTTAAATATGGACAACGAAGAGAAGGAAATCTCGACTCCCCTAACAGGATGTTTCCTTCCTGTTTCTTTCCTGTGTTTTGAAAGCGGGACACCAGCGAAAGGCGGTGCGAAGGTGCAAGTGTGCCTTGGTAGCAACCCCTTTTTTGTGTGCTTTCACGTTTTACAGTGGCAAGGCGTACGGTTGACGTTCCTGACGGTTTGCTGTATTCCATGGATTGATGTGAAAAATGTGAAGCCGCTTTCAAAAGCTGCCAGCGGCTAAGTACGGATATGTACTTGCGGTTCATGGTGTGCAAAGAATCTTAGAAGATATGTAATTACGCACGTGATGTGCCACTATGTGTTTCTGCGCCGCAATATTGAAAAAAAAATAACGGTGACCAGAATAATGCATTGCGAACTGCAAAGGTTTCGTCTAATCTATATATTTCTATTTATATATATATTTATATTTATATTTAATTTAAATATTTATATTTCACTTAACCAATATGAAGACAAGTAGAGCTTGATTGCAAAGTGTTTTTTTATTATTATTATTCGTTATTATGAACGACTCGCTTCATGGACGGTTTTGCTCCGGAACCAAAGTGTCTATAACAGCGAGACACAACTGTATTGCGGCAAATATAGCCTTAGTATCCAGCTTTTAGCGGCCGAAATAAGCAAATCGAATCATCCGGCCTGCCAGACAACCATTTCCTGATTGTCGAGGCCGTCCAGTTAACTTCACCTTTTTTTTTTCTTTTTATACTCAAGACAAAAGTGTATATGCAAAGTCGCTGCGCGCGCTACGATGCCTAATGAAGAATTTATACTCTGTCTGCCCTCACTACGCACTATATTTGGGAGGTGCCCTTCCAAGAGAACAAGGCGGCTCAAACGCCGACAGCAGGGTACCACTGGCCGCCGCCCAGTAACATTTGCATTTCAGCGTTATCCTTCAGCTCTAATAAGCATGCCACGAATAGCCCGAACGCCGTAGGCACACATTGACATTGGCCGAGCTGCACGTATCAGGAAAGTGCTTAGTCTAAATGTAGAATAACCAGTTTGTGTGGCGTATGTAGTGGTAGGGGATAACCAAGACATTGGTTATGACCACCGGAACTGAAACAGACTGAAATCACTGAAGCAGCACGGAAAACACGACCGAAATGCTCTTGGCTCCCAGAAACGCTTAATGAGAGACATTTAACTTTGCGGAAACGGATACACGCGACGATGCGCACGTGAAACATTCGGTCTTTTCCCAGCTTGGCCGCCAAAGCGTTTCTCTTGCAGACAACTCTCACGCCGACTTGTTCCGCCAATACGACGCCGCTTGCATTCGCTCAAGGCCGTCTCCACTCGAATTCTCTCCCTAACTGTCGGGAACGCGCCGCCGCCAAGAAAGGTGGGCGTGTCGCTCGATCTCGGCGCCCAGCCTCTACGTAAAGCTTCTCTTCGTACCATTAAGAAGATCGCGGCGCCACGTAGCGCTAAGTTACCGAGTCGATGACAAGGAGGGCGGCAGTCCGACGATCGATGCACGGAGCGTTGTAAACAGTAGCAACCCCCAAACCGCAAAGCTCGGCGTTAGACGCACGTGCCTTTGGAAACGCGTAACGGGGTTGGTGCCAGTGGTATAGTGGGTGTGAAATAAGAGAAGCTTGTGCGTTTAAAATACTCAACCGTGTGTCAGGACCATTCTCAGCACCCAGTGAGCTCAGTATATCTTCCGTATATCTGGAACCAAGTGGCTATTAGAGCTATGATTACGATGTAACTGTTGGCGATACGTTTTCCACAGAGCCGTGTTCTTGATCGCTGTTATTGGCGGAAGTGAAGATAATTACAGGAGTATCCTTGTACAAAGTGGACTCACACATGAAAAGAATGCGCAGTGAAATGAAAGGAGGGGCAACTGACAGCGATAAGATCGTACTCACCACAGGAATGGAAGCCTTGCACTCCCGGTAAACAGACAGCTAGAGACAGAGGGAACGACCTTCCGGGGTGCTCTGGGCAGAGCTACGCGGGCAGCTCGCTTGGCGCGCGTCCAAGATGACGATGGGAACAGCGCTGGCAGAGGCCGAGAGGGAGCGTTGTCTGGCGCCGCCGGCAAGCAGCTCGAAGGCCTTCCCGCTGTGCTTTTATTATGTTCACTTTTCTCCTGATCAAGTTATCGAGTGCTTTTCTAGCTTCACAGCGCCGCCGCTAGATGGCGACAACTGTACAGCAGCGCTAGAATTCCGTGCGCTGCTGCGCAAAGCGAGGTGAAGTTCTTGGCGCCACTGTGGCCACTGGCGCGCCTAATCCAAATTCCTTTCTGTGGCCAGGTGTATCATTAAGCCCTCCTTCTCAATGCCGATAACGTATCTTTTGGTAAAATGACAATGAAAAAGTTTTTTGTTTGTTTGTATTGCACCCGAAACCAAATTAGCGCTTCTGTGCACAGCTCTAGAAGTGATTTGCAATACTGGTAGAAATGAGATAAGGCTGATTTCTTACATGGAATGAAAAGGTTTGGTTTGGTTTGGTTTACGGGATTTAACGCCCCAAAGCGACTCAGGCTATGAGAGACACCGTAGTGAAGAGCTCGGGAAATTTCGACCACATGGGGTTCTTTAACGTGCACTGACATCGCACAGTACACGGCCTCTAGAATTTCGCCTCCATCGAATTTCTACCGCCGCGGCCGGTATCGAACCCGCGTCTTTCGGGTCAGCAGCCGAGCATCATAACCACTGAGCCGCCGCGGTGGAGATGGAATGAAAAGGCCACACACTGAAACGCTTGCGTTTGCACGACTGTCGTTTTTTTTTTTTTTTTTTTTGGGGGGGGGGGGTGCATAACCGCTATAATAATCAGGAAAGAGAAGTTGTGGAGCTGGAGTGAACAAGTCAGGACCTGTTGTCGATGTATTGGCTTTTTCTTAGCTTTATACTTAGCCATACAATAGCAAATGGCAGGGTGAATTCAGAGAAATACAAATATTTGGAAGAATGCAGCAGGAAACACAGAAAGCAAAGCAAAGCTTAGCTGTACAACGGCGGTAAAAGACATCACTGCTCAAATCCTCCAACTTTATGAAAAGTTGTTCCCAGTGCAGGATTCGAAAATGGCCCCAGTGGTTCACTTGGGTGGTTGCTGTAACTAAACCGGACGTCCATCAGTTGACAGAGCAAGGTCAAAATGATCACCAACACGAAGAAGGAGCGAAACAAGTTAGTCGTGTTTGTGGGAACAAAACACGCGAGTAGATGGCACAAAGCTAGTCTTCACCTCCGAAAGCCTCTCGAAAGATTTATGCAAGCTTCATAGTCTATTCGTGTATCCACATGGCAGTGGTAGATAACGTGAATGCTAAGTGTAATGACCTTCTTTTATAGACTGCAACTATTTTCTTAGGGAATTAAATGTTAACAGTTTTGCGAGTTATTGTCAGCGGGGAAAAAGGCGGCAGGAAGAATACCATAGAGTAATAGAAGTAGCGAAAAACACTGCATGATTTTCAAATGTTTTCCGAAACGTTTTGAGTGCCGCAGAAAGACACCTTCGTATTTAAGGAACGGGTTATGGTTGTTCTTCATTTTATTTTGTTTATTTTTTCTCTGTAGTTTATGGTGAAAGTGAGAGACTCGGATGAGCATGAACATCACCGTCGGCTCGCCTGCTGCTGAGTTATGCCGGCGTCACTTCTTCCATGCGCTTTCTTTGCACTCGGTGGCGCCAGGGCCATTGCCGGCATACGCGCCACTTTGGCGAGTGAAAAGCCTCGCGTCACATCCTGTCCTAGCATGCTTCTACCAGGGCGCCATCCGGTGGCATGACCGCATAAAAGCCTATAGCTTTCAAGCTGTTTGTATGCACGAAGACGACATAAAAGGTTTGAAACTGCCATGCTTGTTTTTACTTAAAACTATCGCCACGCTCTTCTTTCTCCCTCTCCAGCATCCTTATATAAAAAAGAAAACACACAAGGAAGCCTTACAGCTTTGTGCATGGAAGGCGTAGAATTCCTCGGCCTTGTGAAGGCGGGTCGAGTGAAAATTTCTTGCTGTCATACTATTCCTGGTGTACAATGGTCTATATTAGAAGCGCTGTTTACGGTCCTCACATGGCGCGCGTTGCTTTAGATTGAGGCCATTGAAAATATTGTTGAAAGGACATATTAAGATTGTCCGTACTAACCGCCACGCACATAGGCCGTCGTGGGAAGTATCCTTATAAGAACTCTAATATACTTCGGGCTTATAAGAGTAGTAGAAAGCATTTGCGCGCTTCGAGCTTTGCATTATGGTATCTGTGGTACCCGGCTGTACACTAAATTAGATATTAAATTATGTATCGTTGCTCACATCTGGAATTGTCATATCAACTAATTAAGGGTTATTACAAGATTTACAGAACCAAAGTAATATATATCTCTTCCTTATACGCTACTCAGTGAAGGCATAATCTAGATATAACTGCATTTTCCTCACATAAGAACTGTTTCAAGTATTCGTTTCTGACGCGCACAATAGGATCAGTCCCTTAAGGGCTGATCCAAACATACCTCCAGTCCCTTTTTAATAAACGTTTTTACCACCACCACCCACAATAGTCGAATGGAATCAGCTAAAACATTGCCTCCGCGCCAAAATTAACTTCGTTCTTATCTTGTTTACAGTGAAATTGCTTTGTTGTTATTATGATGTTAACAGTGACAATATTTCGCTTCTTTGCTCTAATATTCTGTGTGATATTTATTATTTTTAAGGAGTTTTATGCAATGTATTTTTGTCGCTTTAATCTCAATCTGTATTTTGCGCATGCCTTGTATTAACCTGCGCTGTGTGAATTTTCTGTACATACCACTGTATTATTAAATACTCTTGAACCACTCTGGTAAAAATGCCTGATGCTGATTGCAGGTGATCGTAAATAATAATAAAAAATAAAGCTTATTAACATCGTATTCAGTAGGTCGATCACTTATATTGTATATTTGGTACGGCTGTTGTGACAGCTTGCCAGTCGCACTAAAGTATGTTATGTATATGTTGCGGCCTCAAGCGCTCTCTACATCGTCTGGATGTCGACCAACCCTTCGTGCTCTGTGGCACACACATCTCAACCCTAAACTGCAGCACGCTGGCGGTCGTGCAGCAAAATTTAACCCATAGAGTTCTTTCGCTCTGCGAAGCGATACATTGTTACTCCGCCGTACGGAACCTAATGTTGGCTTGTTTCACTGGTTTCACGCATTATTCCACATTAGGACATGGCGAGGCATACCGCTGAGCACTCACAGTTTCAATGCAACTGAACTTTAGTCTTGGCAGTTTCTTCTACACCCCGAGCCGCCGCGGTGGCTCAGCGGCTATGGTGCTCGGCTGCTGACCCGAAAGACGCGGGTTCGATCCCGGCCGCGGCGGCTGGAATTTCTTTGGAGGAGAAATTCTAGAGGCCCGTGTACTGTGCGATGTCAGTGCACGTTAAAGAACCCCAGGTGGTCGAAATTTCCGGAGCCCTCCACTACGGCGTCTCTCATAGCCTTAGTCGCTTTGGGACGTTAAACCCCATAAACCAAACCAAACCAAATCTTCTACACCCCGAAGTAGAACTCTGCTGAGTTCTACTTCCGTGTATGACGTAGGCTACTTCTGGCTTCCGAAGGCGGCAAGATTTTCATCGATCTTCCCTATTCTCGATATGCGAACTTTTCTTTGCAGGGCTAGTAAGATGATGCGTCTGAAGCCCTCATTAACGTTCAGGTAAGTTTGTTTTGAATTTGTATGCTCACTCAAGGGATTTCAATTTGATGTTCTGCTGCCTTTGGAAGCTCACTTCCTGTGACCTCTTCCCCTGTCACACGGCAAAGAGAACACCAGATTTTGGTCCGTACCTGTGTGTTGTTTTCACGTCCTCTTTAATTGTGGTTCAATTAGCTGACAGTGCTTAAGTTTCGATATTGTACTATAGTGCGCCACTGGCTCCAGCTGTACAACAAACCTGCATCATGTCAGCGTTCGCCACTGTTTCTGTCCATTCACAAGCGTGCACAAATTCTTACTCTCATCGGTTGTATAACACTGCGTCTGCCACGTCACGCCCCGCCAGTTCCGTTCGGTCGACGACTCTCTTGGCTTCATCTGCAGTCATAACGTCTTTCCAGGTGCCGACCTTACCACTGCGTACACACCGGACGTTGGACATAGCATCCAGGAATCCTGAGCACTGGACGGACGCGTGAAATGACTTGACTCCTTCTGAGAACCTCCCATCTCCCGCTAGCTTCTCGAAGGGAATGTACAGGAACTCTTCCATGTACTTGTTGGTCTTGGACTTCATGTAGGAGACGCTGCTTTTATCCTGACACTTCTTCAGCACGATTCTACTCTTGAAGAGGTTGTGCTCAATACCGAGGAAGCTCGAAAGGCTCTTCACAGTGCCCTGAAAGTTCGAGTGCAGCTCCTCGTAATTGAGCCAGAAGACGTTCGGGTCGTCCCGGTGGTCGCACCACGACCGCAAGTGGGCGAAGTATCCACGGTAGTCAACGGCGTCGTTGCAGAAAACGTCCAGGAAGTCGCTCAGCTGGCCCTCGCCGAACTCGTACGCCGGGTACGTCCGAAGGCGCCGGAACATGCAGGCGCAGACGTCGCGAGGGTCGCGCACAAGCACGATGTACTTGGCCCGCGGCGACTTGGGGATGAAGTCGTACGGCAGATGTGACGTGATGACTCGGGGACTAGGAGCGTCCTGGACGGCTTCGGAGCCTTCAAGCTCGAGTAAAGGAAAGGCTTGGAACAGGCTAGCGGCGTCTTTAGGCGAAGAACCGTCGTGAAGCAGAACGTAGAGGATCTGTTGCAGCCATAGCGTACCACATTGAGGATAAGTCACGAGGAAGACGTCGCCATCTTTGGCGTTGTACTGAAGACCAGAGGTGACGTTGTATGGTGGGTAAAAGTTGGCGAGCCGCAATCCGGAATAGGATTCATAGAATGGCAGTACGCGCTGTTCTTCCATTCGTCGCTTCGTTGGCTTTGGTCTCGGTAACCTCAATTAAGTATTTTTTCAGCCCACTCGGCTTGACGTTCTGCGGCTTGCGCACACACCACAGAGGCTGAGAGGCTTGAGTGAGAAATCCTGTTCGCGAAGCAGGAGGCACGTAAAAGGTATAATTGTCGTTGCGCATGAATTAAACATAGGATGGTTTTGAGAACAATAAGAGCTACAATAAAAGCTGCAAAGCTTGCTTAAAACCTACCAGCGAGCGTAAAAGTTTCAGAGTAAAAGAGAGGTCCTCAAATCGAAATTTCTGAGGGAACGTGTGAAATAAGTAATGACAAAATAAAAACTGCGCAAAGACAACTGGCTGCAACTTCCGTGACCGTGCTCGATGACGTCACGAATGTTCAAACTCTGTATGCTTCCCACGAATGGGCGTCGACTCAGCTCGCGGACGTCTGGTTAGTATTGCCAACACCAAAAACAAAATATAAAAAATACATTGTGATTGGAATTTTAGAGCGATCGCTCCAGAGAACAGGCCTGGCACTAGTTCTAGAAAACTGTAATAAGAACAGTAAATTCAATTAAATGTTTAGTAACTGGTTCAATCGGCACTCTGGAACCTCAAAATAATATAACACAAGAATCATGGTGCCTACATTGCATCTGCAGACAAAAATATATAATATGCTAACTAAAGCGGCACATGGTAAAGCATTGAATAAACTATTCTGTACCAGCTGCTTAGAGACGGCAGTGTAGATTTTGGAAGCATCTGAGCTATTGGAATTACTCGCGAAAAAAAAATGGATGCGCTGGTTACAGTCCCCACGGTACATCACGTAACCTATAAACTATCAATCCAAAGTACACATACTCTACAGCAGGCGGATATAAAATGCGAGCTGCTTACGTTTTCTGCGCAAATAAGAGTTCCCAAGATCCCAGGAGACTTTCAGCAATGAATGTCGATGCGAATCGTCGTAGTGAGCGAATCCGAATCCCTTCACGAACGCCTCTGGCACAGCAACTGAGCGTCGCACAGAGCCCCCAGCGTACGCTCGCCGCTGCAGGCGCCTCGTTGGGCGACTGGTTGCGGAGCGATGACCTACCTACTTGGGTTCCCGGCGGAGGGGTATACCACGCGATGCAAAAGCAAACAAGCAGAAAAGAAAAGAGAGAGTAGGCAGGAAGGGGTGCAATCAGGTCTTAAAGAAAGCGACAACGCATAATCAGACTGTGACCGAACACGCAGGAAAGAGAGAGAGAAAGCAAAGCAGAATGAGGCACGGAGACAAGAAGTAGCCTAGGAAAAGAGAGCGAGAGAGAGAAAGGAAGAGGGCCACGCGTACAAAACGTGAACCCTTTGAGGAAAGTCGAAAAGAACCAGCAGACTTTCGCTCAGCGGAGCCATTTTTGGACCAGGTAATAAAGAAGAAAAGAAGGAAAGGAGAAGAGATAAGAGTGAAAGAAGGGAGGAAGGAATGGAAGCGTAATGGTTCCTCCTTCTCCTCTGCGTTCTCCTTTCTTGACTTTTTTCTTTTCTTTTTTTGCTCTGACGGTGCCCGAGTTCCGCATAGCTGTGCAGGAGGCGCGTAAATATTGCGTCGGCAGCTCGATGACTTCCTTCCGTCGGTGAAAATATAAGGCCAAAAAAGAAACGCCGTTGGTTGAGCTCCTTGACGCAGGCGCCCCGCCATTTTGGCCCCTATTTCCAGGCGCCATTCGGTGGGTTCGCGCTTCGAATGACTTTTTAATGAGGGCTACGGGCAGCTGAGGCCTGCCGAGGTTAGAACGGGATTTCGGCTGCGTCTTCTGGGGAGCGATGTTGACGTGTAGATGCGCAATCGTCTCTTCCTTGCTACCATTTATTTACTCGTAAGTGGCCACCAGGTTTTGGACACGGAGAAAAAGAGCGCACCGAATGCAGATACATTGCTTATATATAAGAAATGGAAAAATAAATGCTGCCTAAGTGCCTACAAAATAGGCAGCGACTGATACGATGCTGAGATTAAACATCGTTCAGTATTTTTCCTGAAAGAGCGCTGATTGTCTCAGGGTAAAAAAGGCGTTATTATACAAAAAGAGGGGTGGTCAAATAAATGAAAAGAGGGCGAAATATTCTCCGTAGCCCCTTTTAAGAGCAGGTATCGCAATGCATATAGTGCACAAACAATGGTCATATCGAGTTTGATCATAACTATGAACACTTAGGTTAATTATTAATGGGATGCTCTTTAACTTCTCAGTTTAAGCAATGCTATGAAATACAAAGCCAACACTTGTACTACGATTGGAATAGAAACGAGAAATGGACGGACGTTAAATTTCACTGCTACTGGTGCCATCAGAATGCCCTGCAAAGTAAACAAGCACAAATGTAGTGCTATATGCCACAGCCTATTTTTTAAGACAACAGCCAACTATACAGCAGATTTGAACCCACCAATATCTTGATGTAACTCCGGCTAAGCGCCTGGCCGAAAGTAAGCGCGTCTGCAACAAATGTTTTCCGGGCTTCAAGTGAGCATGACCGTAGGCCCTGCAGAGTGGTATTGTGCAGAGTGGTTTCCTATCGTAACGCGGCTCCCACCACTGCATGTCGCAGTGGCACCGATTAATGCGAATACAGCCGCTCCCTATACCATGCAGAACTGCAGTATTACGTTAGTGCGCCTTGATAGAGAAGCGCGTGAAAGCAGAGAGAAATAGCTCTCTGCTGACTGAAATGTTGGTTTAGTTGGTTGGTTTATGGGGTTTAACGTCCCAAAGCGACTAAGGCTATGAGGGACGCCGTAGTGGAGGGCTCCGGAAATTTCGACCACCTGGGGTTCTTTAACGTGCACTGACATCGCACAGCACACGGGCCTGCCTCTAGAATTTCTCCTCCAAAGAAATTCAACCGCCGCGGCCGGGATCGAACCCGCGTCTTTTGGGTCAGCAGCCGAGCACCATAACCACTGAGCCACCGCGGCGGCTTGACTGAAATGTGACAAAAATATACCACCGTCGAAAACTGTGACTCGACAAGACCAAAGAGGAGTTCGGGCCCCTTTCAATGAAATCGAACTTGAGTGTTCGCATTCTGTGTCTAAGCACTGTAGTGGCCATCGCCAGAGGAGAAAGGTGCAGTTTTCTGTCAGGAATTCTCCTGATGTGGACGGAATACGCTGTGGTTGTGGTTGACTTCAAACGGAAATGGCAGATAACCACTGGACTCGATTAGTCACTACACGGACGGCGACTTCCTGGAACTCAGTAATGCGTTACAATAATTTATATCAGAGCAGGAGACACTTATTGCAGTAAATAATGCACCGACTTTAACAGATATTCCGGACATCGCCCAGTCAGTGCCGCCAAGCCTAGCGGCCTGTCATGTCCTGTTCTCCAGACAATCTGTCATTCTCTGTCCTTCTAACGTCATGGATGATGTCAAAGCGAAATTCAATGAATAGTGTTGAATTTTTTAATTTAGAAGTTTTGAATGTTCTGATCAATGCGCTACATGGTGGCAGCTAAGGGAACTAGAAGCGTTTGTTCCAAATTCCCGTTTCCGTGAGATAGATGAGTACTTGAATCAGGGAAGAGGTTTTTACGTGTACGGAAAGAAGAATATTGGAAAGGAATAAATCTTGGGCATCAGCGGAAAAAGATAGGAATAGAGAGAAACTTTACCAAAGGAGCCGTTTCATTCTAAAAGAAAGTTTAACATGTCAACGAACAGATCATGCTTTTTGCATCGTCCTGACGTAGAAGTTCAGAAAGAATGTCCAACGGTAGCCGACAAAACGCAAGTGTGGTGATGAAGCGCAATTTCAGGAAATTCATTTCTTCACACTTAAGCGGCGATAGCAGCAGGTAGTTATGAATAGTTTCGGGTCCAACACAGAACGACGGGCTTTAAGGGCGGACCGCAAGACAAGATTTGGGAAGGCAGAAAAGGAAATGAGCAATTCAATAACGTCGCCACATAAGCGAGGCCTAAAAATCTAAAGGTTTCGAGATCGCTGCGGTTTGCTGCTGCAGAGGGAATAGGAGATGCCGGTATTCAGGTGAGGCAACGAGAGAGGATTCAGCAAGTCCATGCATTAGCATCCAACTCGGAAACCTACCGCGGTAAACAATGCGCA
This sequence comes from Amblyomma mixtum, assembly GCF_055824585.1. NCBI lineage: Eukaryota > Metazoa > Arthropoda > Arachnida > Ixodida > Ixodidae > Amblyomma > Amblyomma mixtum. Next base: position 60,760,609 of record NC_143013.1, on the reverse strand, counting down.
GGCGTATAGGGAAGCGATGACAGCGCCGCTAAGAGATTTCTTGGCAGCTTCTAAACAAGGCCGAGGCACTCAAACTAAACCTACTCAACTCCCATGGTCGTGAGTTCGATCCCGGCCACGGCTGCCGTATTACAGTGGAAGCGAAACACAAGAACGCCTGTGTGTTGTGCGATGTCAGCGCCGGTTAAACAATTCCCGGTAGTCTCAATTAGCAGCCCTCCACAATAGTGTCCTTCAATGCCCATGTGTGGCTTCAGGACCTTAAACCCCCGCAACTACAAGCATTTTTTTTAAATACTCAACGCATGTGTGTTGGAACTAGAGAGAAAACGTGTTGTGTCTTTGATTCAGTCTCTCGCGCGTGTCCCTTTTCCCGACTAGCTAGGAAGGCAGCAGTATTTTAGCACAATACCGGCCCCATGCTTAGTGCTTGACACACGAAGCGATGCCTGTATGCTATATTTTGCAAGTGAGGAAAATGAAGATGGCGCGGAATACTCACCATGAAATTTTTTAGCTTACGTGGTGGCGCGGGGATCGACAACCCGAAACCTTAATTCTGAACTAGATGACTAACTTGTCAGTTCTACGTATACTCTTCACTTCACAGACCCCTACTGCGCTTGATGCATAAAAACATGCACGCACACTCACCACTCACCGTTGAAGCACGCCCGTACCTGTAATCAAACCACATGGGAAGCTGCTTTTCTTTGTCAGCAACGAGTACGTAATTGTAAGAACACAGCTCCAATACCCCTCCACCTTGTGGGTTGACGCGGGCGTGGAATCCACTAACTTGGAATTCAGCCTGGTAGGGTTAAGGCTTGCTTTAAGCGTTATATCTTTGACAACTTCTTTCAGATGAGCAAGAATGTGCCTTCCCTTCCCTTTTATTGAACTCATGAACAGTAGTGTAACCGCTCTTCCATTTTTATCTACTATTCCCGTAGATTTATGGAGGCAAACACCGAATTCAATCGTTCTTTTCGACGCCTAATGTAATGCGGTGAGTGAAATACCTCTTCAAATTTTTTTTTCCATCGAGATGAGTACGAGACCACTTCCGCGATGACACCTAGAGCTTTGCAGCACAGAAATTCACGGAATATAGAGAAATTAAGCCGAGTTGAAAAGGGATATTTAGCTAAAGGTAACGACTGTATTTGAAAACTGTTACGCGTGAATGCATTTTCGGGCATATTCAGCGTATTAGTCAGGTTCCCAGAATTATGAAGACAGAATGTATAGAAACACTTTATTGGCCGTGCAAAAAAAAATATCCGCAATGAATGCGTATACATGTGTGTGGTTTCATAATACTACGATTATTAAATAACAGAAAAGAACCGTTGTTTGTGTATATAAGCAAATCATCCGGTATGAAGCAACAAACTCGGCGAACGACTACTCCGGCACTCGAACCGTCCGTGCGTTTGTAGTCTCTTTATCCCGGAACAGTACGTCACGTATCGGTAAATACTGTTGATTCCGAAAAATCCATTCATAGAAAGACCAACACGTTCTAGTGTAAAAACAAGCAGCATGGTCTGCTCGTAATTGGTGGTGCTTATGACGGCGACTTTCGTAATGTTTTTTCTAGAAAGCAAGGCCCAATTTAGAGACTTTAGAAGTAATGCCCCACGTGCAGCCTCCTGAAAACATTTCATGAAATTAACGTGAACGGGCTCACATTACAGTTAGTTAGGTGCACCTAAGCCAATGACTACATGACACCATGATTTCGCCACATATCAATCAAATCGGTGTTTGATAAGCGTTCCAAAATCTTCTTCTCCAACCTCGAGTTTTGTTCCGCTGAGAAGTGGTTCTTCCAGTCTCCTACAATACCTTTGCGGATGAGGCTGGCAGTGGAAGGATTCTTCTGCAAGACCTCGTGGAGTACCTTAAGGCCTTGCGGCGCGTCTCCTGCTACTTGTTTAGTGAAGAAGTTGGTGAAATTGTTCAAGGACTAATTCTTCATGGACTTGATGTCAATATACTTTATGACGTTCTGCAGGATCTCTTCATTCTCCAGAAGCAAATTATGGTAGTCCTTGTCGAAGAACTTCGCGATCTTGAGCACACTCTCCCGCGCCCACTGTGCCGTCTATGAAGACGGCACAGTGGGGGCCGCCGCCACTGTCTGAACCAATTCGCCTGCCGAGGCGGAAGGAGCCGCCATCGCACTTGTTCTGGCCCTTTTATTGGACGTCTCAAAAAAAGTAAAAAACATAAAAGAAAGACAAAGGATGCCTGGACCAGCAATGCTTTGCCAGGCTTAACGCTAATTGAAAATAAATGAAAAATAACGAAATGTTCCAAAGAAGAAAAAAAAATTAAGCGAGAAACAGAGCATTAAAAAAACTCAAAAGAAAAGAAAACAAAAGGCTCATCACAATAAAAGTTAGTCGCCGGCAGACAGCCAAAGCCCAATGTGCAGTCCGCCGAATAAATAATAATAATGAAAAAAAAAGAAACAACACAAGTCGCTGCAAAGTCATGGTCACAGTAACAGTCTGAGAAAGCACTGAGCGCCGGCCACAAAATAAAAATAAGAAAAATAAAAACATAATCAAGACAAAATAAGACAAAACCGAAGTCAAAGTCACACAGTCAAGGACACAGTCACAGTCACACAGTCAAGACACAGTCAGACGATTGACAAAAACGTAACCGAAATTTGCAGATTCCCAGGCCGCGTACCGCCCCTACCTAAAGGGCGTGGCGACGCCGGCAACACATCGTATTCTTGCCATGGCCTCCGGAATTTGAGTTACGCGTGGTCAAAATTTGAATTTACGCCTTCCGTCTTCGCGCCTGTCTACCTCCTCTCGTCGCTTTTTTCACTTCGTTCTGAAATGTTATCGCTCCTCCGTCGGCCCCTCTCGCTCGATCCCTCCGCCGACTGCCGACGCGCGCGGGAGGGGGGGGGGGGGAGCTTCTGGCTGCGGCCATGGCAGTTGCATGACGTCAGAAAAAGACGTCATGGCGAAAGAATGAACGCCCACCGGTGCTGACGTAACGAGTGTTGCACGACGCGTTGCGCGCGGATTCGGCCGAAAGCCCGACACCTCAGGTCGCCGCGAGGCGTGAAAGCGCGATGCTTTGAAAATATATTGTAAATGATCGGTTAGCTTTTGAGGTTCTGTATACGAAATGAACACTCAGTGGCCTGTACTCTACATAAAGCAAGCGTTATATAGACTACCTCTAACATCCTTTTCAGGGACCCTTTAAGAGGAGCAAATAATCTGAAGGCCCGTTGAATTTAAAACACTTCCAAGGGACCAAAGCACGATGGCGAGTTTGGGTGGTGGTGCTCCTTAGACGTACAGTCGCAGGAAAAAGTAAGACCGCGCCCCCTTCCCTAACCCCTCGTTTTCCGAAGCTTGCCGCTCTGCACGAGGGCGCCACCTACCGAAGCCCTCCTGCTGTCGAGACAGGCGCAAAAGGGTGGTCTCGACAACAGGAGTGCTTCGTCAGGTGGCGCTGCCTGCGTAGTGGCAGGCTTCGGAAAACGTGGATGGGGAGCCTCTTTCTTTTGCCCAAGACTGTACTACATTGTGCGTAATCAGCTGTTTTTGTACTTTGTTCCATGCGCTTTCGTTAATCGTACGAAACACCTTAGTCTTCACGCAATCAATGAGCTGTTCAGACGAATGCGCTTCGCTTGTACAATTTTTAGATGAGAGAATATATTTTTTCTATTAGTTTGCGTCCAAGGCTGCTCTTAACTCCCATGAAAGCCAAGAAGGATGCTGTTCGCCTGTGCTGCAAGTGAATGTTATTCACAGCTCAAATACACTTTGCACTAAGAAATATTGGCATTCCCTTCAAATCGAGGCTCTTATGCAGGCATTGTTTGACGGTTTTTGTCGAGTTCGTTCATTTAGTTTTAAGCTTGGACGAGTAGCATCGCACCGGCAAACAATTAAAACTGATTAAACTGAAGGATTGGTCATAAGAGGGCTTTGCTTCTAGCGCGACAATTTCCTTCAAGGGCAGAATTCTATAGACCTGGATTCGGCAAATAGACAACCGTATATTACACCGGACAGTAAGGAATATTCTAACATCACCGTTTTTTCTTCAATGCAGTTGTTTAGAACCGACAGGAGAAAATCTAGAACATTCCTGTGTTTCGCAGTTCTTTCCTTGCTTAGCGTACAGCTACTACAAGTAGTTAGATGTGTATAAATGTGTACCTGTAATTTTTTTTAGCGAATCAGTTACAACATGCGTTAGTTGAAATTTGTTGCCAGCATTTAATCTTGATAATGATTCCTGCAATTCCTGGAGAAGTTTACGCCCTTCCGGCTTCCTATCAGAATAATTTTGTTCTTCACTGCAAAAGGGGTTTAATGCTCTTCTTTTTCATGCCGGACGCAAATGCTGATAATACAGCCATAAACGGCTTTTAGTGCTTCATTTCCAACCAGTGCATACGCTGCGATTCTAACTTCGTTTTGCAAACCTTTTTTCTCCTGCAAGAATGACACGACGACAAAAGAAACAGCTTTGTCCAAGTTGCTACATTCTACATATATTTTCTAAGTAAGTTGCACTGGTACACCACAATCTTACGTGCATGCGACCTAAACAGTGCAATAAGAAAACTGAAACCTGAACTTACTTTAGATCTGCACTTAAATCCACCGGGTGCTCACTTACACCTCACACCGACGGGTACTATATATCATGCTATGGAGTCTAAAAAAATGTAGCGGTACTCTGAACACTCCTGCAGGCCTTAAAGCGATGAAAGGTTGGTTGTTTCATGCAAGGAATTTGCATATGCAGAAATAAAAAAACTTAGTTGGCGCAACACTTTTAACTACGTACGTCTGCAGCATTACATGAACGAGTTCCCTGTACCGGATGCAGCTTGAAATAAAATGCACTTGAGCGTCGGCACAGCGTGACTCCGTGATGGCCAAGCTGCGATGAACTAGCAATGCATGGCGGTCGACTGCAGCACACGGCACACTTCATAGCATAAAATGTACCGATTATTTGAAAAAGATTGTTATAATTCGGTTGTTCTTCACTTTACACTCTTTAATTTCGTTGAATGCCGTGTTCCGTCGAACTGTGCTTCATGTACTTTTGCAAGCTTCTCAGGCGGCCCTGATTTAGCCGAAGGCTTCGTTTCCCAGCATCGCTTCTTTGAAAGCATGCAGAACTCCGCGGGCAGTCAAATGCCACGGCGGATTATTGCGAAATTCTGGGCAGTGATGTCGCGGCATCTTTGTCATTCCACTTTAATGTTGTTCAATTTCTTGAAGTATTCTTCTACCTTCAGAAACAATATTTGCAATGCAGCGAAATATTTTGATTTGTGATTTGTTTATATAGTAGCTCGATCAAAGGTCAGCCCTTAATCATCAATGTGGTTCAAAATATTGGACGCGAAAAATATGCACTTAAGAGCTTCTTGAGTCTGCTTTCTCGCATTGCATTTTTATAAAATGCGCCGCTTGCATTTCTCGTACATGAAACACAAACGCCGTTTATGCTGTAGATGATGTAGAAAAAGTTGATCCTGATGCCTTGCAATAATTTATATGAGATCAGGAGTCACTTATAATAGTAAATAAAGCTCCGAAATTAGCAGGTATAACGGACATCGCCCAGTCAGTGCCGCTAAGGCTAGCGGCCTGTCGTGTTCTGCTCTGTAGACAATCTGTCATTCTCTTTCCTTCTTACGTCATGGGTGATGTCAAAGCGCTATTTTATGAATAGTGTGTTGCATTTTTTAATCTATAAATTTTGAAGGTTCTGAGCCATGCGCCACATTGTCGCAGCTAAGGGAGCTAGAAGCGTTTGTTCCAAGTTCCAGTTTCCGTGAAATAGAGTAATTGAAACAGGGAAGAGGTTTTTACCTGCACGGAATGAAGTTTGGAAAAGAATATATCTTGGGGATCAGCGGAAAGAGGTAGGAATATAGAGAAACTTTACCAAAGGAGCCGTTAATTGTATAAGAAAGTTTAGCATGTCAAAGAAGTGATCATGCCTTTTGCAGCTCCCTGACGTAGAAGTTCGGAAAGATTATACAATCGTAGCCGACAAAACGCGTGCGGTGATGAAGCGCGATTTCATGCAACTCACTTCCTCACAGTGAACCGGCGACAGCAACAGGTAGTTATCAATATTTTCGGATTTAACACAGAACGAAGGGCTTTAAGGGCGGTCCGTCAGGCAAGATTTGTGAAGGCAGAAAAGGAAATGAGCAATACAATAGCGTAGCCACATAAGCGAAGCCTAAAGCTTCTCAAGCTTGCGAGATCGCTGCTGTTTGCTGGTGCAGAGGGAATAGAAGATGCCGGTAGTCGGGTGGGGAAGCAAGTGAGGATTCAGCAACTCCATGCGTTAGCATCCTCCTGGGAAACCTAGCCGCGGTAAAGTATGCGCAGATGTTTACGGGAGCGATGACAATGCCGCTAAGAGATTCTTTCGCCAAGTTGCCTGCCGCGCAATTTATGTGTACTAAACCAGGCCGAGGCACTCAAACGAAACCTACTCAACTCCCAAGGTGACGGGTTCGATACGGGCCGCGGCGGCCATGTTACAGTGTAGCCTAAACAAAAAGACGCCTGTGTGCTGTGCGAAGTCAGCGCCCGTTAAACAATCACAGGTAGTCTCAATTCGCAGCTCTGCACTACAGTGTCCCTCAATGGCCAAGTGTGGCTTCGGGACGTTAAACGCCGCAATTGCAACTATGCTTGAGAACCACTCAGCGCATGTGTGTTGGAAGTAGAGTGAAAGCCTGTTATGCCTGTGATTCACTCTCTCGTGTGTGTCCCTTTTCTCAATCTAGCAAAGAACGCAGCAGAATTTTAGCACATTGTTCGCTCCATGCTTTATGCTTGGCACACAAAGCGATGCCTGCATGTTATATTTTGTAACTGAGGAAAATGAAGATAGCGCGGAATACTCACCACGAAATTTTTTAGCTTACCTGGTTGCGCGGGCATAGACAACCTGAAACTTTCATTCTGAACCAGAAGACGGACTGCTCAACTGTACGTATATACTCTTCACTTCACAGGCCCCTACAGCGCTTTAGGCACAAAAACATGAAGGAACGCTCCCCACTCACTGTTGAAGCACGCTCTTAGCTGTAATGAAACCACATGGGAAGCTGCTTCTCATTGTGAGAAAAGACACGCAATCATAAGGACACTCAACTCCAACACCCCTCACCTTGTGAGCTGACACGGCCGTGGTAGCCACTGCCTTGGAATTCGGCCCGCGAGAGTTAAGGCTTGCTTTAAGCGTTATATCTTTGAGAACTTTTCAGATAAGCGATAATGCATCTTCCGTTCGCTTCTATTCAACACATGAACAGTAGTGTCACCGGTCTTCCATTTTTATTTACAGTTCCCCTTTCTTTATCGTGGCAGTCGTTTTCGACGCCTAATGTAATGCAATGAGTTAGGTACCTGTTCAGATATACTGTTTTACATTGAGATGACATACGAGACCACTTCCCCGATGACGCCTAGAGGTTTGCAGCAGAGTGATCCATGTCATATCGAGAAATTAAGCTGAAAAAGAAACGACTTTAATTGAAAGCTGCCTGCATACAGAGGTACATGTATACATTTTAGAGCATATTTAACGTATTGATCAGTGTCAAGAATTATGAAGACAGTATGCAAAGAAATAATTTATTGGCTGTGCAGAAGAAATCCGCGATGAATGCTTATACATGTGTGTGCTTTCAAAGCATCACGATTATTAAATTACAGAAAAAACCGTTTGCTTGTGTATATAAGCAAATCATCCGGCATGAAGCAACAAACTAGGCGAGCTACTACTTCGGCTTCCCAACCGTTTGTACGGTTGTAGTCTTTTTATCCTAAACGATACGCCACGCATAGATTACATTGTTTTGTTTCCGAAAAAGCCATTCATAGAAAGACCAACACGTCCTAGTGTACAACCAAGCCGCATGGTCTGCTCGTAATTGGTGGTGCTTATGACGGCGACTTTCGTAATGTCTTTTTTGAAGTGCAAGGCCCAATTTCGAGACTTTAGAAGTAATGCTCCGCGTGCAGCCTCCTGAAAACGTTCGTTGAAATAAACGGGAACGCACTCACAATAGACTTAGATGCACCTAAGCCAAGGACTACATGACGCCATGTTTTCGCCACGTATCAATCAAATCGGTGTTTGATAAGCGCTCCAAAATCTTCTTCTCCAACCTCGTGTTTTGGTCCGGAGAGAAGTGGTTCTTCCAGTCTCCAACAATACCCTTGCGGATGAAGCTGGCAGTAGAAGGATTCTTCTGCGAGACCTCGTGGAATACCTTAAGGCCTTGCGGCGCATCTGCTTCTACTTGTTTAGTGAAGAAGTTGGTGAAATTGTCCAAGGCATAATTCTGCATGGACTTGACGTCACTATACTTTATGACGTTCTGGAGGATCTCTTCGTTCTCCAGAAGCAACTTATGGTAGTCTTTGTCGAAGAACTCCGCGATCTTGAGCACACTCTCCCGCGGTTGGGCCTTCATGTCTTCGTAGTGGAGAAAGAGGACGTTGGGGTCATTGCGGTGTTTGTACCAGCCCTGAACGTGGTCGAAGTAGTCCCCATAGTCAGTCTCGCCCGAGATGAAGATTTCGAAGAAGTCATCGAACTTTCCGTCGGCAAAGTCGTATCCCGTGAAGCCCCGCGTGTGGTGGAATAGCGACACGCAGGTGTCCTTGGGATTGCGGCCGACGTAAAGATACTTAGCCTCTGGATGCATAGGCATGAGGTGGTAGGGAAGATGAGTCTTGATTACACCGGGTCGTACCATGTCTCGCACACTGTCGGCACCCAACATTTCGATGAACGGACTGCTCTTGAAGAACTCTAGACCACTGGTCGGGGGCACGCCCTTGTTGAAGATGAGGAAGCCAATGTGTTGCGTCCATGTGGTACCACACTTGGGAAACGTGACGACAAACTTGTCATCAGGTCGTGGCTTGTAGCTGAGTGCAGAGCGCAACATCTCGACAGTGAAGTTGCGGCAAAGCCGCAACACTCCATCCATGTCCTGGTACAGCGGGCCATTTGGTTGACGGACGTCGACGACTGCCATGCTGGATTACTCAGGTCTTTGCAGGAGGAAGTCGAATGCTTTGAGAACTTCCTTGTCCGCTTGTTTCCTAGAAAGAAAAAGAGACCATATACAAGATTACTTACAAATGATGCCGCCGGAAACGCAGTGTGGATCTCAAAGATTACTGGTTTCGTTGTCGTCGACTTTTTTTCAGATTTGAACCTTAACATTCCCTTGTACGAAACCTTGGCTTAGCAACCTGAATAAATGCATGGCTACTACGTTAGGATACAACCTAGAATTCAACGACCAATTCAGCACGTCATCACACCATACAGTTCAGACGAACTCGCATGCAGGAGTAGCACTTTAATCAAAAGTTTGCTTCATTACACAGACAGCTCATCAAACCAGCAGCAGAGTGGTGTGAAGCATTATTGAATGGAATCTCCCTGACCATCAGAACAGCGCTAGTGTCACATGAAAACAAGCGAAATTTAATCGGCGTAATGTACAGATCACTGCAAAAAATGAAGATAACTTCTTAGTCCAGCTTGAGCAGCTCCTGGCTGCGTACTGCATTTCTGACCCTGGTATGATCTTAGTGGGGATATTAATATAGACAGTACAGGAAGCGATCCGGGAAACTAAGCTTATACCGACTTACTCGCTTAGCATGTACTAACGCAATTAATAACACCCTCCAGACGAATTCGCTGCAGCGAAAACAAGGTATACTAGATCGCATTAGTATACTGAGCCACCCTTCTTCAATAAGGATCAAAATAATCGCAAATGATGATAACAAATTCACCCATTTTTTTCAGTAGTGTCTTAGGGGACTGGAAAATTGCTAGGTACTGGTGTCTTATAATTAAGACAAAGTTTCCTGTTGTCTCAAGAAAAACAATTGACAAACGGTATTACAGCCATATCAACGGATGCTAAACTGGACATGTTTCGTTACCACATACAGAGAGAATAACCTAGAGAAATGCGATAGAACATACTTTAGGCGAAAACCATGATTAACTATGGACACTTTTTTGTCTATCAAAGGCAATAAAAACATCTATAAGATATCAAATCAGTGTCATTTTAATGCGCACGTCCACGCAATCGCACGCATGCAAGCGCGGGTGGTCGTCAGTGAGACGCCAAAACGGGCCTGCCACTACAGACCTTTCGGCCTCTAATCGCATCCAATCAGCGTCAGCTGATGAATGCGCTCAGGCGATAGGCTTAGATCTACTGATTTTATTTTTCGCATATATTCCGTATTGGCTATTTTGTATCAGGCGCATCCGGTGAACGCCGGATTCAAGGCTGCGGAAGTACGACCATGGAAGCGAAATTCTACTTCCTGGAGGTAAAACTATAGAGGCCATTGTACTGTGCGATGTCAGCGCACGTTAAAGAACGCCAGGTGGTCGAAATTACCGGAAGCCCTCCACTACGGCGTGCGTCATAGCCTGAGTCGCTTTGGGATGTTGAACCTCGTAAAACAAAGAAACCAACAAACACGCTAACAAACTAACATAGCTTAACAGTTCCTGCTCTTTCAATTCTTCGATTCTATCCAAACAGCGTCTACTTTCCAACCGCATCATTTATTTATACCGAGCACTTGCTGCTTGCGATGCACATTTGGCTTGCCAGAGGCACTCCAGGTCAATGACGACAGCACGTGATAAGGGCTGGCATAAATGTGACAGTCATGTCAGATAAGTGTTCTGCGTATGAGAACGTTATCACCCGGGAAAGAAACGCTCAAAAGAACACTACTGCACACCGCACAGCTAGCGGCTGCTCCAAGGTGGCTGCTCCTTGTCAGTCGCACAAGACCACATGGCCGTCATCGCCGGATCAGTAATTAGATGGTGACATTTCTCCACTACGGCGACATCCATGAGAATTTGGCAAAGAAAAAACTGCACCAGTAGCAGTAGCTGTCCTTCATAGGCAACATGTCTCTACATATGGGACATCTGCGAACAGATGCCACATCTGGTTTGCTAGCTCAGTCGGTTAGAGCATCGTGCTAATAACGCGAAGGTCGTAGGTTCGATCCCTGCGCAGGCCAATAATTTTTATAGATCTGTAAACGTTTTCTTTTTTGACACACATATTCATTACCTTAGTCCTCAAGGTTTTGAAGGTCTTACAAGGAGGTCTGTGGCGGACCGAAGGCACCGCTCAGGATTTGGAGGGCGCTTAAACTTCGCCTTTAAAAGTTCAACACTTGCAGCTCTGCCAGGGAGTCCCCGGAACGCCATCGCCCGTTCGGCGCAACGCCTTGCCGGTTAGTCGAATCCAAAATCAGGTTTTTTTTTTTTTTTGGAAATGACGTCAAAGCCTCAATTATCTCAGTGGACACCCGAACCGCGGATTATTTTTTACGCATTCTCCTATTATAGGTCCCATGTTCCCTCGATTATAGGTCGCCGGTCCGAGTCCCTGCCACGAGCTAGGCTCTCACTTAGTTTATGTTGCACGAAACGCTGAATCCTATGACACTATCCGTAGCATTCTGCGGCAATTTTTACGCAGCCCCCGATTATTTCCGACACGTGATGCCGACTACTGCTACTACACCGACGGCTTTTCGACCGAACTAGCTGTATACGCTGTCGCGTAAAATTTTAATCGAGAAAAGGAAATGACGCAGTAACTCTCTCGCATATCTTGGTGGACACCCGCAGCCCCGATTACAGGTCGGCTGTTCGAATTCCTGCCGCAGGTTGGGTTCTAACGTAACTAGCATGTTTATGCTGCGTTAAACGCTTAATCGTATGACACTGTCCAGAGCATACTGCGGCAAACGGTTGGCATGATACGATTTTTTCCCATGCGCGATGCTCACAACTACTACGACGCCGACGGCACACGCGTTTATCTCTGGGACTAAGAAAATGACTGTGGCTTAGCTTCGTTAAGCCCGGTAATTGCGAAAGCAAAATTCAGGGGGGCACTTTGTTGACCTAAAGTGCGGTGAGGCGAAAGCCTTAAGCGCACTGTTGCTGCTTGTGTCACTGATGTGTGGTTAAGATGTTAAGCTGCGCCTCTAAGAGCGGAACGCGACAGCGTCTTGCAACGCTGCCAGAGAGTCCATAGAACGCCATCGCCCGTTCGGTTCTACGCCTTGCTCGTCAGTAAATTGGTTTTTGAGGAAAGGAAGTATATATGTCTCTCATATCTCGGTGGACACCTAAACCTCGCCGTAACGGGAAGGGAGGAAGATGGGAGTGAACAAAGACATCGTATTCACTAGTCGCGCCTTCGTTCATTCCAAACCATCGAGCTGGCATGGCGGAGTGGTAGCGTGACATTTCTGTCGACAACTGCTGCTTACAACGATGACGCATTAAAAGCTTCCGCCTTAATATCCGTAGCTACGTCATGCGTCAGCTGGTAGTGTAGCTGGTGGTGGTGCTTGTGGTTAGACTTGTGGTGATGCATTGGTTATCCAATCCAATCCAATATGCTAATATGGTAGCTACCGGCCACGCTACGCGACGGGCTGAAAGTGCAAGTAGTATTGCTTTCGCAATAAAAGATAGAAGAAACCCAATGGTTGATTCAGATAGAGGAGGAAAAAATGAACCTAGAAGCTAAGTTTGATGACTGTAGATTAATTAGTTAATTAATTACAGGCAAAAATGTCTAAATTGCGTCGAAATAGCGGAGACGTCGTTATAGCCACGGGAACAATGTGACGTCACATCCATCGGAAGTTGTCATGACAGTGAAAATTGTCACAGAATGGCCGGAAAAACGTCAAATTTGTGTGAAAATAGATAGAGAAATGTGTAATTAAGCGTAATTAACACTTATGATCCCAAAAAGATGTACAATTTGGGTATCAATATAGCCACGGGAATGGTGTGACGTCACATCCTCCGGAAGTCGTCACGGCAAAGTGTCGTCGGCTTTCGCCTCTCAACACTAGCTGCCAAAGTGTTCACGCAATGTTAATGGCGCTACGGCATGCGAGAGCGGCCAACTGCCAGCTTGAAGAGAAGACGGCTGTTCATGCGAACAAAACAGGCGGACGAGGAGGCAATTTCGAACGTACGTTCGGCAGAAATCTGAAGTAATGTTCAACACTCTCGGAAGAGCACGACAGCTTAAAATAGGCGGCTAATAACTGGAAAGGGTAAGGGATTACATCCACTTAGAGCTCGTAGGGACCGCATATCTGGACCACGAGAGAGAGAGAAAAAAACGCTTGAATTCCAGCGCCATCATGGCCGGTGATTGTTTTCCCGTAATGTCACTCCCCCGCACAACATGGCGGCGGCACTGCTCAAAATCTTAACCTGCTGTGTACTCACACGTTCAGGTGTTAACGTTTCCACGGCCTGATCGTAGCCTGCACTAACTGTTTCCACGTGATGTTTTTTCAGGAACAGTGGCACGCGCGGTATCATATGACTCGGGGACTAGGGTATCTACTCAAAGGGCTCACCTCACACCCGGAGCCACCACATTTTGCCGCGCTTCTGAAATATGTAACAGCAGTTATTTGCCGCATACAGCAGATGATATACAGCTCTTATAACAAATATAGAATGAGGCACTTTGCCGCGCCACATGAGCGTCAGCGCTGTTAGAGTTCATTATGCCTGTCTCTTGTGTTTTATGTTCAGAGGTGTCCCCCCCCCCCCCCCCCCCCTCCCTCCACCCTCTCTGCGCTTATTGGAATCTGATGACAGAGTTGGCGCGACGCCAGAGCCATCGCGCTACATTCTTTAGAAAGAGGAGCAGGTGGTTGCGCTGCGCGCAGCATGACGTCACAGCCGGGCTCACAGCGCTGAGCGTGGACAGAAGTTGTTTAGTAGGTGTGTGCGAATAACATTTTTTTCACGCCGAGTCGAACACGAATAGTGTAGGTTATTACACAAATATTAAGAAAACGGAATCGAATGCGAGTAGAATATTTTTAAGAATATACGATGCTTGTGTGAACATTCGTGAAAAACAATTAATCATTGCAGACAACGAAGCGCTAGCGGCGGCGCCACTGTAGGGCGCTATAACTTCTGCAGTTATAGCTAGAGCCGTTAAAGGACGTAAGACTGCTCGCCACTAGGGGTTTCAGTAAGAAGTCAGTATATTAACTATGATCCTCTGTATGAACGAAGCCAATAGTAACCGAAACGAAGGACAGCTTAAGGTAATGTTTGTCTTCTTTAATGTGTCGTGTTAGTCAATGATAAATTAATAGTGTAATTATTACATGGCTGAAATTAATTGATTGAAAGTAGAAGAAAAAACAACCACATGCTGCCGTGTGGATCAAGACACACGACCTCCAAATTTCGCGTACCGTTCTGTATCGGTTTGGTTTGGTTTATGGGGTTTAACGTCCCAAAGCGGCTAAGGCTATGAGAGACGCCGTAGTGGAGGGCTCCGGAAATTTCGACCCCCTGGGGTTCTTTAACGTGCACTGACATCGCACAGTACACGGGCCTCTAGAATTTCTCCTCCAAAGAAATTCAACCGCCGCGGCCGGGGTCGAACCCGCGTCTTTCGGGCCAGCAGCCGAAGTACCGTTCTGTATCAACCGAGCTACACGCCAGTCCATTCTTCAGCTTTCGGGGCTCTTTATGTTGCGTGTGACCTAACCCTCAGAATGTTTATCAGCGCCCCCCTCGTTCATAGCGGTGGATGCAGTACGTCCTATGTTACCGCCAATGTCACGTGGAACGTGATGGAACGCGGAAGCTATGCGAGAACCCACTTATGCTGCCTATGGCACCAACGCCGCCAGAACCGAGGCCGTGATAACGATTAAAACTTTTTGCACCGACGTAGCAGGCGTCCTAGTCCGCGTCCCTGGCACGCAGGACTAGGGGATGCGGACCGAAACCTCCGTGACTCAGGACCCGCGAAAATACTTTGGTTCTTTGCGGTTTCAGCCGCCAGGCGGACAGCTCGTTGCTGGTCGGCACCTCATAATCAAATGTGATGGTATCCATCCGGATGTCGATGCAGGCACAGTAACTCTTCCTGAGGCCCTAGGGTTTAAAGATAACAATGGTCATGTAAATAGATCTGCAGTGGAAGTTAGCAAAAAGCGATTGGAGGATTGGTGGCTGAAAAGCAGAGATGTGGCATAAGGTAAGAATTGTAGGAAACCGTAGGTAAAGATGATACCGCATCTTAATGAGAATTGCCAACACAGTAAACAAAAAATAGTAAAGAAAGAAAAGCTGAGCATGATGGCAATTGCCACCACCCCGTTTCAAAGGGGGCGCTCCTATCCATCCATCCGTCCGTCCGTCCGTCCGTCCGTCCGTGCGTCCATCGGTGGGGACCTCACTCCGCAGCAGGGCCTCACAGTCTTCTCTTCCTTCAATATTGTCCCCAGCGCCCGGGGATCCGGGGCATCCCCAAATTATGTAATTGAGAGTCCCTTTCGCTCCCCAGGTCTTTAAAGTCATGTATCGTCTTTCCTATGATCTACCTAGCTGTGAATCAACCAGAGGAGGTTTGCAAAAATTTCGGCCTGTAATGGTCGCCTGACGACGGCCTCTTTATTGTTTAAGCTTGTATCCAGTGGTGGCACTATACTTCTTCCTAACCTGCAATTCTCTACGATTTCCGCGTATGTTTGGAAAAACGTTCGTCCATGCCCTGGCAGTCGGGCGGCTCTACAGTGACCCAGAAGTAGAGATCTCGGGCTAACGCATGGGCCGCCTCGTTACCGGGGACGGATGTGTGCCAGGACCCAGATTAAGGTGATCGTGCGATCGATTTTGGCTGCGGACAGGATGCGAGCTGTTTCCGGAGAGACATTGCCCTTTTTGATGTTCCAGATTGTAGTTTTGCTGTCGCTGAGAACCAAACTAGCCGTGGTTCCGGCGCAAGCGTGCGCTATTGCGACCTCCTCAGCCGAATGCATGCGTTTCTGCTCCTAATGGAGGCGGTAGCGAATGGCGCACCTCGGCCGTCGTCGGCTATCGCCGCCGCCGACCTGCTACTCGCTGCGTCCACGTAGGCTACCTATCTTGCCCTAAATTTCCCGGCCCTTTTAGCCAGCGCCTCTGCCCTCTTCTCCCGCCCTCGTTAAGCTACTACGTATATTTAACTTCGCGTACTTAAGTATATGTTCTTTAAGTGCACTGACATCGCAGAGTACGCGGGATTCTAGAGGCCCGTGTAGTGTGCGATGTCAGCGCACGTTAAAGGACCCAGGTAATCGAAATTTCCGGAACCCTTCACTACGGCGTCTCTGACAGCCTGAGTCGTTTTAGGACGTTAAACTCAAATACACCAATAAACCAATTAGGTATACGAACTTCGCGCACGCGACACGTAAAATGTTTCCTCCCGATCTAGCTTGTTTAGATATTTTCACCCGCTGGCCAATGCGGCAGGGGCATCAGCCAATCGGCGCGCAGAACTGGTTTTCGTTCCCGCCCTTCGCAATGGCCACCGCCGCCGGCCTTCGTCCTCATTTGAGCCCAATTGTGAAACTGTCAAACCAATTGTGTGATTAGGTGTGAATCTCGATTCCTGATAGAACCTAACCGCATCTAGGATCGAAGCTAGCACACATACTTGCAGCGATAGAAGCGTCATCGGAAAAGCTGCCGACGCGGAGAGTACCGCGGCTGCTTCTCAGCTGAAGAGAATGCAAGTTCTTCGCTCTCTCTCTTCATTGACTCTGGGGCTCGGTAGTTGTAATGAAAATAGCGTAAAGGACGTTTACAATCTCTCTGCTCATATTAATTACGAATCGGAAGCATTTAAGGGATTCAAAAGTCAGCAAATACGCTCGAACAATCTACATTGCCACGTCTGTACATGGCGCTTTGTCTCTCGCACATTACGTTTGCTTCCGCCAAAGTGTGTATAAACAAAATTGAGGACCATGCCGGGTGTATGTCTCACGGGAAGTGATGCCTTGCAAGGTTAACGTAAAAGAAAAGCTTACTACGGATATGTAAACAAACTCCTGTGACAACAACCAAGTTACGTAACGGCCGGCCAAGGCAGTACTTACGCTCGGCAGCTACTCGAAGATACAGGGTACAATGAAAGTGCCTATTCGATTTTGTCTGCTATTTGGTGGTATGTTATGGCCACTTCTTTTGTACCTGGCAGCCACTGCGAGTTATGTGAGTATCACTTCGACGGCTACACACTGCTCTTGACCAGTCTGGCCCAATAGCGGTGCGTGCCGGCGGCATTCGGTCCTGCCTCGCATGGAGGATTGTGCGAGGAATTTGTGGCAGCAGCGCAGGATTTTTCGCAGTGAAGCTCGGCCCCTTATATGTCGGCCTTACGAGGCACACGCCCGAAGTTTTCCGCTCTGCTTTTCTAGAGGACACTGCGAGCTACAGAAATAACTTGATTCCTCCTTTATGAGGGGAAAATTCGAGTTCACAGTCAGTATATGCTCTCTTTCCGGTCCTGCGAGGCTGTATAGACCTCCTGCATGTTTGCAAACAAACGAGATGGCACTGCAGTCGCTAGCGAGCTCGCGGTAGCCAAAGGGCCATGGAGCGAAGTAGCGGAAAGGTCTTCAGCTTTGTTTTCGGAGGCTTATTGCAGCGTTTTTATAGTGGGACGCAAATCAAGAACACAGCGGCTGCTCCCCGTCAAAGACCCCCTTCCAGCGAATGGCGTCGGTCGATTCTCATGATCCAGCTTGTATGACCGAGCAGGGAGTGGTAAATGAAAGGGGACAGTCCCCTGACTCCAGGCAGGGGATAGACCCCTCTCTGCATTGTCACGCTAGCAGGGCCATGAGAACCGGTGCACGGCATTGGCTGGAACGAGGTCCTTTGACAAGGAAAAGCCGCTGCGTTCTTGAGTTATATGCGATTATAGCGTGAGTAGCATGGCAATAAAAGGAGTTGCGTGACAAGGCAGGGAGCGGATTGTCGCCTTTCTTCTGCCACTGCCTGCGTTGCAACGCTAGCAAGTTCATGTGAATCAGTCGACGTCATTGGGTGGAAGGGGATCCTTTGGTGAGGACAAGCTACTTTTTTTCTTGACTTGATATCCGACTACGCAATATTCTAATCACAAGAGTGGTTGGTCATCATCATCATCATCAGCTGGACTACACCCACTGCAGGGCAAAGGCCTCTGCCATGTCCCTCCAATTAACCCTGTCCTTAGTCAGTTGCCGCCATTGTATACACGCAAACTTCTTAATCTCATCCGCCCACCTAACTTTCTGCCGTCCGCTGCTACGTTTGCTTTCTCTTGGAATCCACTCCGTTACCCTTAAGGACCAGCGCTTATCTTCCTCTTGATTTCCCATTTCTTCCTCTTGATTTCAACTAAGATGTCATTAACCCGCGTTTGTTCCCTCACCCACTCCGCCCTCTTCCGATCTCTTAACGTTACACCTATCATTTTCCTTTCCATAGCTCGCTGCGTTGTTGCTATCTTCAACTTAATAATTGCCCTCGAAGTGAACGGGCTAGCGTTAACGGCGTACGGAGTATTCCGGGAAAATACTTTGGTACGGTGTGCAGCTTATGTCATTGGTGCTGAGCAGAAAGCGTGGCAGTAGTTCATTTCTACGTGATGCACTGAATAAGCTCACCAGCCTGTGACAGTTGGCACTAGCAGGCGTGATCTTACCCCATGAAAATAGATGCAGTGGCATCGTCTCGATGGAGCAGAAGTGCTCTCTCCGCCTGCGGACACACCTGTCACGCAGTACATTTGGAGCTAGCCCTGCACAACTTAATCTTCAACTGTCTTGCTAGTATTCTACGCGGCAGTTTGTTAGTGTATCCCACGAAATGAATCTCCTCACCAGCAACGCAGCTGAATGAAACACGCAGCGGCTCGGGACAAAAAACACCTTTAACTTCCAGACTGCGTGCGCTGGACACAGCTAGGCATGCTCGTTCTCGTTTCCGCGTGATTTATGATATTCCTTGCCCGCCACTGTGTTGCGATGGCAAAAACAAAGACAGAACTTAAGCACGCTGCACTTTGGACAATGCATGTCCGCGGCTATTTCCTTGCAAGCGATTAGGTCCGCGACCACGCACCGCTTAATGAAACAACGTATGACGCATCATGCACAGAAAGTGATTACTTTGCTTTTCGCACTCAAGTACGCTATTTTAACCATACTACCTACCCCCTTCCCCGCAACCTATCACGGGTGCGAGGAGGTCTCTCTGAGGCGGCTGCATGTCGGAGTGGCCCTTACGCCTGCAGTTCGCAACCAGTGGCAAAGTGACAAGATTCCTGCGCCGCAAAAATGCCCTCACTGCGAAGCACCCGCTTCCGACACAAATGCCCAACACCTACTGTGGACATGTCCAGGAACTTCACTGGTGCGCGCTCGAGTTCTTCAAGGGGCAGGCCTGTCTCCAAACAATGACACTACTCTGAACGTGTGGGTAACGAAAAACATTTATGCCCGAAGCTTATGTGACTTTTTACACGCAACCGGGCTTCATGCGTTTTTCTAACGTATTCTTCCGTTCGTGACTAACACCATGTTTTATGCCGCGCGGAACACTCAGCGTCACAAATAAATAACCATACTAACGTCACCCCTCAACAATGACGCAATTAGACTTCGCACTACACGAACCAAAGACGTCTGTAATATTTAGAAAGTGCCAAGTAATTATTAAATGCCGTGAGCTCGGCTTTAAAGCTCACATACCTTTCACACGGTTTAAAGTATGCAGCGCTGTCAACAAAAGAAAGAATTCCTTGGTCGCGAATAAGCCGGCTGGCGCCCCGTCCACACCGAAACAGTTCCAGGCGATAATTACGTGCGCAGGGAAACGATGTTTTTTTACTGCGCAATTTTAAGCCCACTGTGCTAATATACTGGCGAATGAGCGTAACGGCTTACCGGCTACGAAACATTTGCAGCTTACAGCCAGTTACTGCATCGAGACCCAGACTTAGTACTTTTCTACCGTGGCCCATCGCCAACTATACGCAGAAAACCCATCAAGGGCGACTTAATTTCCCCTTCCTTGCTCCTACGCGCGTCACACAATGACGCAGCTGCCCAATACACGCTGCTCCTGCAGCACTCTGGGCACGATGCAGTTGTGCAGTCCCGCCACTAGCTGCGACCGCTGCGGTGGGCAAGGTCAGGAGGAACCTGCTTTGCCTACCGCAATAAAGTCGCTACTGACGTCAGCGCCACCGCATCTACGTGACGTCGCGACTAGATGGAGGCGTATTAACGTGATCTAATGCCGGTGCCGCGTTCACTCGTCTCTGTATAGGAAATGTAGTGTTAATTCGAAAGCATTCTATGGCTCGTGAGGCGGAAATTACGGCATCGTATCCACGTCAGGTGGTCCGAAAACCCACGTGACCTCATGACGTCATCGACAATGTCTATATCACCAGGAAAGAAAGCGAAATAATTTTTCTTACATAAAATTCTTCCCAAAGCCGGTTTCGAACCCAGGTTAGCGAAAACAGATCAGCCTCGCTGACCACTTGACTAGAACACAGCGTCATCACCGCTTTTTTGCTGATTTTATTTCACTAAAAAAATATATATGCTGGACGAATCAGAAGGGTGTCCCGGTTCAAAGACAACTCGTCTTATTATGAACGATTCATGTTTGTCACGTTCTCCAGCGCACTTGTGCACTCACGTACAAATGACCGAGTTTTCAAAACCTGTACGATTTCACGAACAGAATCACCAAAATTCTGACCAATATCTCTGATATGAACATCAGCGTGCCGAACAGCCCTGGCCCGATGGCGGTGCCCGCCGAAGGCGTTCGCTCCTTCCTCGCTTGGAGGACTGCCCCACGAATTTGCGGCAGCACACCAAGCAGGATTTTTCGCCGCCAGATTGCTTTCAGCATCGCTCAGTTTAAAGCTTGCAATGAACCTCCGAGATAAGACACGCATCTACGACAAACTCAAACTAACGCAGAAGCAGCTGTGTGTGGATGCGATCATTCGGGATAAGCATGGTCGCATCTGGCGTCATGAACAGTGGTACAGCTGCGTGCCGGCGGCGTTGACCGCGAACAAGTCGACATGACAAGGCATTGCCGCAGTGCTACGTAATAAGCGGCATTTTGTACGTTTACTTGGACCACTTCAGCAAAAAATTTAAGGTTGAATACGCCGCAAAAGGCACATACTTATAACTACGGAACTTTTTAATTTGTTGTCTTTTATTGGAGCGCACATATATTTACTAAGCACTAAATATTTTAGACACGGGATGAAGCATTTTGTGCTGCTTACAAAGCAGCGTGCCTGTCTTGAAAAAAAAAACTAAAATGAAACATTTTAAACTAAAACATTGAACTACAAATTCATAAAACATTTCTGCTGGCAATTTATTTGCGCTTACACTAAAGTCGAATGCTTATAATGCATTGCTCACAAAATTTTAAGCGTATAAATTTTTTTTAAAGTACCTACTTTATCACTCGTTTGGAAAATTCAAAGGCTGTCACAAAATTGAAAATTTCTTCCCCCTAAAACATGGAGGCAAACTACATTCGACATTGCAATAAGGCGTCAATTTCTGGAAAAAATTTGGGTGGGCTTAGCGTAAAGTATGGTGCACTTTACGTGAATGCCCCTATAATATATGACTGCTTACTGGTGAAAGCCGCAAAATATGAAACGCAATCGCAGTACTGAAGACAACGGACTAGGGGAGTAGCGTTTAAGTCCCAGCCACATATACTGGCCTTCTTGTCCGTTAATTACTTATCTGAGCGATACAGCAGAATCAAGACACGCAGTAAAATTTCATGGCGACAGCGATCACTTCTGTGTAACCGATCGTCTTTCCAGAACCGGTTAAAAATGCTGTTCCGGTAGCGCTACACTGCAGAATGGCTACCGCTATCGTTAGCACAGTGCGCTCGACTCAATGAAACGGTCGAATCTCGGCTTCAATTTTTTTTTCTATCCCATACAAATTTAATTTTGCCAATAACGTTTTTTGCGCGTAGCATGATACGCATAGAAATAATGCAATCGGCCCGTCAGAAGCGTATTTATGGGCATGTCACGAAAGCGCAACGCGCAAACTACCATTACATCTGAGCGTGTTCATGCGACAAGGAAAACGCTAGCCAAGCGACCTTACACTCACCTTGCTTCTATGCTTTGTTCGGTGGACCGTCTGTGGCCGCCCGTTGGAGTTGAAGGTAGGCGCGAGACTTCTCGTCGCCTCGTCAAGGTTACAACGGTGCTCTATACCTCCTTTTCAGCAGCGAAAGGAAGCCGTTCTCCGACGTCCGGACACTTGGTTATCGCCTTACGTCACAGCGAACCTGCGGCGGCATCGGCAGCTCCACCCCGCGGCCGCCGCGCGATACTAACTGGACTCGCGCGACGCTCGCAAGATGCGTGCGTTTCTGAGGCGCTTCCTTACGACACGTGTTGCGTCTCGCCACATGCAGGCACAAAGGTAAAGAGGAAGAAAATACGCGCCGGCGAAGTCTCGCGCGACGGCAGCTGCGTTTCGCTATTCGCGTTTATCGCTGTGCAAGCTGCATAACTAGAGCGCTCACAATATCACTCCGCCTACTTCTCGAGGTCTTGCCAATGGGGGACCACCAAAAAGTTGGCAGGTACGGAACGAAATTGTAAGCATTGCAGATTATGGCACACGTAGACCGTCACGGCGAAATAAACTTGCTTTGTTAGCAGGCGTTGAGTTATTGATGTTTTTGGGCTTTGGAGTACCTTTTGTCCACTATGACGAACTACTTTTCGTGAGCGGACGTCGGCAGCGTGATTAGGCGTAGGCGTACTGGTTTCGATAGCGCTGCACAAAGTTATGAAACGATTCGATATGATGCCCGTCCTTCTGTCACGGAAGCTATCTCGGGATCCCGCCCGACGTTCCGTTACGATAGTTCACTTCAATTACAGGTTGACGAGCGGGAATCAGAGACGAGGAAAGCGATAGCGAAGTTTAATTCTTCGCGCTGTCAACTTTCATTTCACATTTTTTCCCCTTGCATCCCCGATAGGCCGGCGCACAGGCGTAGACGTCCGCCGACCGCTTTTGTTGCTGAGCAAGTTGGGCAGAGATGTAACAGGGCCGCCGAGTGACCAGTCCAGAAAGATTGAGCTGCATCGCTCCGTTGTCGCTGCCGCAGAGCATGCTTGGCAAACAAACAAGAAAAAAAAATATTGCACTAGTTGCCATACATTCTGAACCTTGCGGCGTAAAAAACGACATGGGAAAAGCTTGAAAAAGGACGACCGCCACACAACGCATTTAAAGGAAGCTTATTGGAAAGGTGCACACACTATACCTATATAGTCACGCGTGAACTAATCAGCCAGGTGAACATCGGTCACGGCCTTAACGGACGATAAAAGCGATAAAATTATGAACGATATGAGAGTGTTTTAAAAACTGATGTTAGTTGAAAAATGAAAGCAAATACGTGTGTCCTTTACCGCTCTGTTAGATTCAAAAAACATTACCAACAAGCCAAACAGTTTCATTCAGAGTACGATAGGAGTCTCTTCGATGTACCTCTCAGATACGTCCCGATTTATACCCCTCGTCGCTGAAGCATCATGCAAAGCTATTCGCCAAGGCGTCTATCTTCGCAAGAAGTTTCTGCCGCCTGATGTCTTTGCATTGTTTGGCTGGTGTCTGCCTTCATTCGGTCATATGTGAGGAGAAGACGCAAGATCCTGCGAGCAGAACGGCAGCGACAAGTTCGCGTGTGCAGAGACCATTTGCGCATTTTGCTTCAGCTCACCACTAGAGCATTGCACGGGCCACGTTTTGAAGCCCGATCCCTGTCTGTGCTTGAGGCTCAAAGCCCGAGCCCAACCCCGGCCCATGGCTTGAAGGCCATGCCAGCCCCCCTGCATCATCCCAACACTGAGCCCGGGCCCGGGCTTCCAAGCCAAGCGTGAGGCCTGGGCCCTTTCCCGCAGCTACTTAAGTGGCAGCTGCTAATTCTGTGTAAGTATGCTCCAGTTACTCAAGTAACGAAGGCGCTCAAATCGTCATAACGCTTGAAAAAGTTGGTTTGGTAAACAGAACAGGAAAAGGACATACAATAAAATGAGATTTTGGAACAGACGGCTGCCCGTCCGGCAATCGAATGAAGGTTCTTCTTCAGCGGTTCTAATGAGGCTTCAAATTTCCAGTGACAAGGGGTAACAAAGCAGTGCAGAAGCGGGGCGCCTTTATATAAAAAAAAAATCCGGTGGCGTGTGCTCGCTGATGGCTCATATAGCCCAAGCCAGTGGTGCTTCCAAGTTTAATAGGCGAACGCACTCTTCGAAACGAGTCGCGTGTATGGCGTTACAACGCTTGGCGGGGAAAGCACAGTAGTAAAATCCGCTGCAGATTTTGCACTTTAGAACCTGAAGACTTTCGCTACTCTTCCCGAATCACTAAAAAAATGCCGTTTAAATTTTATCGCGAAACGCGACCGGGCGTGCGCGTCCGATGTTACTTGGACATCGCACTGTGAGCGACGCTGATTAAACTTGGCTTGCAAATAGAGTAATTAGGCTTTCTTTCACTGAGCGTCAACGAAGGACTCACTGGAAAGATTCCAGCACCGGGATTGCTCAATTTCAGAGACGTTCCGGGCAGCAGGTAGAAAAACAGAAATAGCATTGTTTTGTAACTTTCCGCACGTTAGAAAAATACAACTAAATCAAATACCAAAAATCACAAGATAGAATGCAGCGAAGCTACGCATTCTATCGCCCTTCGGCAGTAATATTGCTGCGAGTCCTGTAGCGGCAATGGTTTAAAGACTTCGCGCCGGTAGCACTACTCAGCACCGGTTGCCGCGATCAAACCGCACTAGTGCCGCTCACGAGCGCGGTAGAACACTGTTTTCCGGCAGGGCGCTACTCCCTGACCGTCGCTAAGCTTATGTTGGTGGAAGCCACAATAAACTATGCTTTGAAATTCGCCAGTGCTTCACAGCACTGCCTTACTGTCGATCCCATTGTATGGTGGTAAAATAAACATATGATTGATTTCAGCGACTCTTTAGCAGCCGAGCTAGCGTAGAAGAAGACCAGGTGAGCCGTGCCATACCGGTGGCATCTGCTATGCGGAAGTGACGAGAAACTTGCTTTTATCGCAGTTATCGTTCCAACCAGGAGTCGGTACGGGTCAACGATCCTCAAGAAGGTTTCATTTTTTACATTCTTTTTTCCCCGGGCTTTTTATACTCGAGGACAACAAACTTTAGCGCGCATTTGTTACGCTGGCGCCAGGGATGCGCCGCAGAGAAGGTGCTCGCTTGGCGAGAATGGCCTGCGGGAGGTGCGGCGGTAGAGACAGTGCTGCCACCTGACGGCGTTTCAAAGCACTTTTCCGCACCGTCGGCACTCTAGATAGGATGAAGTGATGCCGATATCAGATCATTCCACCTGTTGCACCCAAGGGTGTAGTGGTTGCCAAATCCGAAAACGGTTGCGAGGTATATGACAATGGTGACAATGGTATATGACAACAACTGCGATTCGCGATAGCCGCAGTTAATTTCGGTGACCACGGTTAAGTATAACTATTGTTAGATTGCCCGTGTGTGTGCGCCCCTACACGGCTCAGGACGTAAGGTTAACACATGCAAGGTTGCCGGAGCTATAGGACATGCATTCAAAAAATAATCAAAAGCTGACAGAGAGCAAATATAGAACGACCGCTAGCACTCCCTTCTGTAGACGTTGAAGTTCACCGGATCGGCTCCGGGTTTGTCGTATAGCTCTCGGCGTTAATACGTGACACTGTGCACTGCGACAGTCGTCACGCATGCAGACGTTGATAAGAATAAAGCCGGTGCTCGACGGGCTGCCTCCACATGTTTTATGCGATAAGAGTAGACAGCTGGGCTATCTTGTTGTTTTAACACTGTGAATCATGTTTCGTGCGCAAAAAAAGACAAAACAAAAAGACACGGAGAGCCTACAGGGATGTCTACTCTCCCTCTCTCCTTTTTCTTTTTGTTGGAAACATGATTCTTAGTGTTTCATGGGCTCGCCTCGTGAGACGCGCGTGGTCCGACAGCTACTAACCCTGCTGTTAGAAAGTAGTAGTGCGTATAATTTTGGTTTTCCTCTAAGGATCGCACAATCATACCGCGCGGATTGAGGAAGTTAGAGTTCGCATACTAACCGTAGTCAGTTATTGCCCAAATACAAACTCTGCATAAGTATAGCAAGTGGACTCAAGATAATCGCTTTATCGCGAACTTTTGCCGCTTTTTAAGCGAGGCTTGTTTGCACTCCTTTTTATAACTTTCTTTCCTTTTTCATTATGCCTAATGGCAAACAGCTCGAATAAAAAAAAAGTATAGGAGTAAAAATGGGCCCTGAATGTCCCATGGTCTAAAAAAATTTAAAGTTGGTTCATGAACAGCCACAATGAAGTTATTCTAATAGTCAGTTAGTCAGTTCTGTATCTTCAAATATTGTGACGAAGAAGACGAAGCTGGCAGTAGCGTGGGACAGAGCGCTCGCACAAGGTTGGGGGCATTAAATCAGCTCTTGTCCATCGTTCATCGTGCCTCATCATTCGGCTGGCCACTGTCGCGGTCTCGAGTGTTCCCCAAGCAAATCTGAATACGTGCACATTCGCCCCACATCCACGTGCACATCCAAAATTTCTCTCTCCCAGCGCAGCGGGCCAATACCTGAACACGACGAAATACGCGTTCTGGGCCTTGATATACACAGGCTACGCAAGACTGATACCACTCTGCAGAACTATGCAAGATGGGGACCAGGTCGGCCGCATGGTCCGCGGGGTATCCAACGAAAGAGAGGGCTTACGCTGCAAGGAGGCTCTGCAGCGAATGTATTCGTAGTGAGTCGAATTCTCCATTCGGTCCCATAGCTCCACCAATGAAAATGCGATGAGAATGCCCTCGAGGTAATTCTCCGCAAAACTTATGAGCGAGCCCTCGATCTCCCCATTGCCACGCCCCATAAGCGTCTCCTTAAATTGGGGATGACCAACACATATGGGGAGCTACGAGAGACAAATCTTAACAATCAATTCTTGCGACTAAGCAAAACAGACGCGAGCAGCCGCCTCCTGGCCGCCTACATACATCATACACAGCACGTACGAAAGAGCGGGTGGACATCCCTCAAAACCTGCCGCTTCGCTTTGAAGGTGCGCCCCCTAGCTAGCAGTATGAGAAATGACACCCATGAGGGCCGCCGTCTCGCCTGGGCGAAGACCATCTCACAACTAGGCGGCACTAAGCCGGGAGTGCTCTACGTGAACGCGCCTGGCCCACACCACGGGGGTTGTTACACCGCAGCCGTCGTCCCCCAAGGCAACCTGTTCAGGGCCTTTCCTCCCCTGCCCCAATCATTACTTACGTGGAGGAAATCGCCATCGCGTTGGCTGCCGAGGCTCCAGAGCCTCGAGTAATTATCGCCGACTCTCGGAACGCCTGCCGGAGCACTGGAAAAAACCGCATCCCATACAGGGCCTTCAAATTTTTATTAACTTGCGAGCACCAGGGTTTTCCAACCAACCGAACCATCGTATGGGCTCCAGCGCATGTAGGCATTGGGGAGAATGAGGCAGCTGACTCTACCGCCCGGGCGCTCACTCTCCGGGCATCGCCTCACCCAAAACCAGCGCAGGACGAAGAACTCATTCCTGTTATTACTTTCCGTGAGATTTCCTTCCTGTACGAAAATTTCCACGGCCACTGCCCCTCCCCCTGGAAAGGCCTCAAAAAGGCGGAGGTGCGCTGAGTGCCCACATTGTGGGGAGGTGTTCGCGGACACCTATCACATGGTGTGGGCTTGTCCCTCAAATCCTTCCTTCCCAACTCATTCCCACAGTATCCGAGAGGCCTGGGAAGCTGCCGTGCTTGGTTGCTACACCTCCAGGCCTAACAAGCCCTGATGGCTCGAGCACGGGCCGCCGCGGAAGCCACGGGGGTCCCGGACTAGGGACATTCCCCCTCCTTGTGCGTCCTCGTGCTACCTTCTGAAGTGGCACAGGGCCACACAGACGCGGCTAGAGGCAATACAGACGCAAGCAATTGGCAGGTCCTTACCTTCTTTTGTTAACCAGCTCCTCGCTTATTTTTTTTTAAATTTTTTTCTCTCTCTAAAATCGCGTGCCCGCCCAGGCGCCCGCTTCCCTCTTCCTCTTTCACGCGGCGCCTTTGCTGGCGCATCTTGGCGTTTGGCTTTTGTGTCTCGGCTGTGTTCCTCTTTCCCCTTTGATTTTTTCTCATTTGTTTCATTGATTTATCTTTTTTCTTTCCTGTTATTATTATTTTTCAAGCCCTCTGTGTGCCACGTTCACTGCGATAAGAAGACGCGTCCATGCACTGTATCATCATTCTTGAAAAACACCAGTCCCTGGTCGAAACATTTAATAAAGCGGTTAAGTTTTTCAATGTGACTTCCCCCTCTTATTATATATATATATATATATATATATATATATATATATATATATATATATATATATATATATATATATATATATATACATACTGACCGAAAGACGCCGGTTCGATCCCGACCCCGGAGGTCGAATTTCGAAGGAGGCGAAATTCTAGAGGCCTGCGAGCTGTGCGATGTCAGTGCACGTTAACGAACCCCAGGTGGTCGAAATTTCCGGAACCCTCCACTACGGCATCCCTCATAGCCTGAGTCGCTTTGGGACGTTAAACCCCCATAAACTAATATATGAGAGAAGCCAATAGCAAGAGAAACCAAGAAACACAGGGAAAGTTTTGTATATTTATTTATGTCGTGGTGTTGATGAATGAAGAATATTGCTGAATATTCTATCGCTTAAAGGTAATTCATTAGAAAAGCAGAAGAGAAGAAAAACAACCATTTGCCGCCGATATATATATATATAAGGTAAATAGGTTTAGATTTGAAAAACTGAAATATATCTTTTTGTTCACAGTGGTGAACAACAACAATTTCAAGAATGTCTTTTCACAATAACCTAATGCGTCAATACTTCACTGTCAAGCATTTTGTGGCCATCACTGCTTGACTCCGCCGAAGCATGGAGTTCAGTAAGCTGTTAGTGGACGTCTAATCCATATTTATCCACTTTTGCAGCAACTTCACGGCTTTCTCTTCAGCGCTGCTGGTATTTTTGTCCTTGGGCGATGCGCGATGCTTGTACAAATATCCTCAAGTGAAATTATCTCAGTAGGCCTACTTAGGGCTACTCTGAAATCCAGTGGAAGCTGATGGTGCTTCGGGTAATTGCCATTTCAGCAGTCTTGATGACTTTATGTTAACATCGCACTCCAGCCACTGCTTATAAAAATGTGCAGTAATGCATGCAACCGTAGAACACGCCATCTGAAAATGAAAGCAAGTTAATATTTACTTAAGACAGAAAATGAACGCAATATGAAGCGCCCACGAAAGGCCAAAAAATGAAAACCGAACTGAAGGCAAACATTTACGTCCCGAAAAGCTCCTGACGGAATACAAGGACATTATTGCATCATGATATATTCAACAGTAGCAATTATATCTTCAATATTCCTGATATTTTGAATTTAGAGGTAAAATATGAAAATATATCTCTTAGTCCACTATTGTGTATTTGCAGGTCGCCATGTGTAATTCGCACCAGGTTGCACCTACGAGTATGGTTACTACGCAGTTAGCAGATGTTTTTCGCCTTCCACCGTAAGCAGGACGTGATGACGTCGTAAGGTCACGCGGCCTAGCGGTTGGTGGGCCATATTTTTTTCCGCTCACGAGGCCACCGTAGCCGCCGATGGTGACAACGACGACGACGCCGGATTTTCGAAGAACTGGAGCCGTGACTGATAGGCATGCATAGAATGACTCTAATAAACATTGTGCCATGTATCTACTGTGCTTCATCCATGCCATGCAAGCACACACTTTAAACTCCCATAAACCAAACGAAACTATCCATGGCAATATACATGCGCGGTAAGGTCTTGTTTGTAGCCCTACGCCACTCGTACAGGAAGGAAATGCGTTCTACGGTGCCCCGTTCGAGCACTCTAGGCAGGTGTGTGGAAGACCGTACGTAAAAGCCTCTTTTTATGATTTTTTAAACGGTCTCAGCTGCAGCGCATCAGTTATTTCTCGTCCACATTTCAGTACGCATGCTCACTGCGTCCTTCATTGATAGAGATTGTCATGTCAAGAAATTGCAAGACTGAGTAAACACGAAAACTCAGTTTTCACTTTTTAAGGATACAACGTCGCAGCGTTTCAGGTGCGTGAACGATTATTTGCCATTCACACCGATATCCGCCAGTGATACAGGGCTAACAGATAGCAACCTGAACCTTAATGAATGCCGGAATGTCCTCCGCGGACTTCTGTCTACATTTCAGTTTCCTCATAAATCAAACTTGCAATTGCTCTATATGGCTGCTTTCACCAACGACAACACTTGTATCACACGCACTAAGCCAGTGGTGAGAAACGAGCGATAAATTAGAGTCGCCCCACTCAGATTTCAAAAAAGAAGCGTTATACGCATCATGCAAAGACTTGGTAATTAAGAAGTCCTGCCACTACTAAGTGTCTCACTGTACAGTTAAGCAAACAATGAAACTTAATGGTAGTGGTTACCAGACCGAATTAATAAATGGACTGACAGAAAAATTACTGTAGGAGGCCGGAGCACATGGTTCGGCGGTAGGAGAACTACAAAAAAGAGCAAGGACAGTTGTTCTGCCGGATGTTCACTATGAGGCGCACAGGTTTTTAAAAAAGACAGCTGCCAGACAGGATGCGCAGATGGCTTTGTCGACGTTGCTCAGGTTGAAAGAACTTCAAGCTAGAGAAAGGAAGCTTGGATAAAGGGAAAGTGGAAGCTGTGGTGTCAAGATGTGCTATGTTTTCCACGTGATAAGCAGCATGTAGTGGGCCGAATCCCAATTTCTACTCTAACAGTACATTCGGTAAAAAAAGTTTCGTGAATGCAGATATGCATGTCTAAACTTTTGAAACGCTCGGGATTTAGCGCTGCATTCTTGAAAATGCCGGTGAAAACTGAGTTTTGAAAACAGAGTAACTGAACATAAGCTAAAATGAATAATTATTGAAGCTTTTAAAGTGAATGCAATAGGGGAGGTGCGTTTCCGAAGTGAGCGCAAAGAACCATGGGAAAATTGTCTGCCAGCTACTTCCGGTACCTCGAGCGTTTGCGATTTCTATTCTGCGTGAGCTTCATGAGATCGAAAGGCCTTTTTCTTTCCAGACAAACAGCAGACGGCTTTGGTTTCCGCTACAGTATGAAGAGAGCGGAGAGGCTGTGCGAGTCCAAGCGGCGTTGTTCTATGCACACACCAATGACCTTGCCAGAGCGGGGTCAGACATCCCTTTACCTAGGATAGGAGCATCGTCCGGTGACCCATTAATTGTGTAAAACGTAAAATTTACTGTAAATGACTCTTATAAGATATTATTATTGCACTTTAAACCCATAATTGGACTATGAACTCACAATGCTCGTATGCCTCCTTTCGGTGACAGCTGCAATAGGTTAAAGCTTTAATGATGTTACATATGAAAATTAACTGAGCACGAATATCAAATTTTTCGAATGCCAATCGAAGAGAAATAGCTCTGAATACTGTGTAAGATAACGAGTGCTGAAACGCAGTCATTTATTGAAAAAAAAAGCTTTTGGATCTACAGGTGATAAATGACCTAACTTCATTGAAACAAAGATCACTAAGCGCTGAAGAATTTGGTCTGATTAGCAAGGTTATCCACGTTGAAACGTTAACGAGCGAACTATAGTGACCTTCTCCTGACAGTGCAAAACGTCCTGATGCAGTGAAAAATAAAAACTATTCCAGGTTGAAGTGCCGTAATTATGCTTAAGATACTCATAAGTGGCATCCTTTAATTAGTAAAAAGAACTTAAAATACCTTGATATAGTCGACGGTTAGACGGCATGCCGTATGGTCAAGGATCATGCCTCATGAAGTTTACTGGTCACTGCAGGGTCGAAAAAAAAAGAATGATGTTTCGCGAGCGCTATGGCTCCGTCTCATTCGTTTGTATCCGCTATGCATCCTGGCCAATCCCCTGCCATGGGTGTATGTCATTAAGCCTGAGGACATCAGCATTCGAAACCGAAGCTCTCACCTCAAAAATAGTAATTAACAGTTCTGCGCGGCCAAATAAAAAGGGCCGTCTTTGCGAACTGACAAATTCTTAGCCAATGAAAGCACTCTTTCTATTAGAACTAAAGCGTTATGCATCGCTACCTTATGTTTTCGAGGAAGGGACGGCTGAAGGAACTCCACTTTTTTAACTACTCGCATGATCCCAGAATTCTGCATAAATTATTACTGCCTCTCAATTTAGAAACAGCACAACTGTTCGACGAGTCAAATTATGAGGTGTTGTCTTCGACAACTGGAAATTTCTAAGCTAAAATTAAAACGTTTTAGACTAAAGTAGCTGGTACCGCTAGAGGAGGTTTGCGAGGCAGTCACGTCTTTGGTCCCATGAGCGATGCTATTATTGTCACCAGTCTTACTCCCCACATCGGAAGAAATACAAAAAATAAAAATCGATATTTCACAGAACTGGTAGTTTTGTATAAAACCGTGGTTGGAGTTCCGCTTACTCGAATGCACATTTCGAGTCTCCTGAAAGAACGCAGTGATATTGAAGCTTGAACTCGCAACTTGTTCAATTTTAGCCCTCGGAAACTTAAGAGGCGGGAGAAGACTATGAATTGGCTGTTCAAGATGGCCTCCAGATATTGTACCAATCGTAGTGCTTACTTACCTATTTGGTGCTCGTCAACCCTTCTTTGTAGAAATTGTAGTGCGATTGTAGTGGTGCCGAATTAGTTGTTTCTGCTTGCATAAAGGATAGATATCCCGCAATAAGCCACTCGTAAATAATATCAAGCATCAGAATGTGTGTAAAGAATTAATTTTCAATCCAAGGAAGCACAACACAAAGTAATGTCCATATGTTGCAGCCCTTATGTCCTCCGCTGAAAATTTCTTATTCGCCGTGTGTTTCCCCATCGCTAAAAATTTAATCGAACGCAGTGATGCAAACAGTAATATGGTTAGCAGTTCTACAAAAAGAACCGCTTGAAAAGCTCAGAGCTCTAAGATGGTAGCTGAAACTCAAAAAAATTTTCGCTAGCACGGAATCCTCAAATGACACCAGTGAAGGCCGTGGACAAGGGGCAGCCTTCAGTGGCCTTGCTTATTCAAAATTTCCTCGCTTTCCTGCGAATGCCTACGCATGCGCAGTACGAGCACAAACGCGATTGTGGAGTTCGATGAGAAATGGCAGCAACGTCCTCTCTGACAGGTTTCGTAAACTCTTCGTATTTACCAAGTTTAAAATACTGCACATCCACCGGCACCGTAAAGGAAGTTTGTTATTTAGCTTTCACGTTTTCTTGTTACCAGCATCTTCGAGAGGCGGTGTCCACCTGTTCTTTCAGCGAAGCCATTTACGCTTTCGTGTCGAGAAAACTATTCCCCATTCTAAAGTTTCGTTTCTTGAGTCGCGCATGTCCGATTCGTCACTCGGTTTCGCAGAGTGCTTATCGCAGTAGCCCCTGTGCACTATAACATGATTCGGCGAAGTTGTACGAAAATGGACCCACAGTAGCAGTCGACGCGAGAAAAAAAATGGAGTAATTGGTAGCGTACCATCTTGGTAAAAAATAAGCGGGCAGTCCTGGTTCCTGCCTCAGCCGCGTAGCGAAGAACTTACAGCAGCCCTTAGCTCTGAATATGTGTGAAGCAAGTTTAACCCTTGTCCTCCCCTTATGACACTTTTTGGTCTTTAGGGGTGTCGTAAATGCTCTGTTATATGGTTTAGAACCAAAAACCTGCTGCTTGGTTACTTTTGACAAAGGGGGTACGTCCGACAAGATTTTCGATGGAGCCCTCATGTTCCTGTGTCCCAGTTGGTTAAGCTCGCTAAGCTATTTCTCGCAGAAAATAACCCTAGTGCATTTTAATGCACTCCCGCATCTCTGATTGGCCACCAGTATTACTGTCCTCGGGAATTCCACCTAAGTAGAACAAAGACCGTTAGTGTCCAATACCAATAATAGTTGAATGATATTTGATTGCGGTTCTAATTTTTTTTGTTAATACAGAGCATTAATTGAAAACCAACGAAATGCCTTTTGCCCAATTAAGAACTTTATTTCGGGAGAAGGGAACAAACATGGCTCGTGCAAACGTACACTGGTTTAACTCGCGGTTGCTAGCGTCGTAATGGGTGAATAGCATGCTCGCCAGAAGGCCAATGCCACGCAGTATTCCCTTGCTCATAATAGGATGCCGTAACTTTTCCAGAGATCAATGAACTCAGTTCCAGAAAGCTTGTCGTAGATCTTTTTTTCCATTCTTGCGTTCATATCTTCTGTGAAGTGATTCCTCCAGTCTCCTAAGACACCTTTGCGCATTGCGCTTGCGTTCCTAGGGTGCTCCAGCAAATTCGCCACGTAGTCCCTAATCCCAGGATTCTCATCGCTGTCCAATGGCTTCGCGGTAAACTCCTTGATCATGCTAGCTGTCTTATCCTTCATGTAGTCTATTGCGCTAAACCTGAGTATGCGATCAAGAAGTTCTGGTTCTTTGACGAGTCTCCGGTGGTACTCATCCCCCAGAAAGGATGCCAGCTTTAGCACTTGACTCCGCGGGTCGGCCTTGATGTCCTCATAGTTCACGAAAAGTACGTTGGGGTCATTGCGGTGGGTGTACCACGACAGCGTGTGATCGAAGTAGTCGCCATAATCGTTGGCTCCTTGAAGGAAGATTTCAAAGTAGTCTTCAAATTTTCCATCAGTGAAATTGTACCCAGTGAGAGCTTTCGTGTGATAAAAGAAGGAAACGCATATGTCTTTCGGATTCCTGCAGACCCACACGTACTTCGCTCTGGGACTCTTCGGTATCAAATCGTAGTTAAGGTGCGATTTGATAAGGCCAGGACGTACCATTTTCTCCACATCTTCAGCACCGAACATATCTAGGAAGGGCGAACTCCTGTAAAATTCAAGCCCACTTGGTGCTGGAACACCATCGTGATAAATAAGGTAGCCGATCTGTTGCAGCCACACTGTTCCGCTTTTTGGAAATGTGACGAGGAAGGTGTCATCCGTTCTGGGTTCGTACTTCAATGCCGAACGGAAGTGTTCGACCGAGGTGTATCGGTTTATCATGAAGCCGTCTATGACCCGGTTGACGGGTCCTCGAAGGGGCCTAACTTCCATGGCGTGCTGGAAACTGGTACGTCCGGTTGTTGCAGAGAACCAAATTTCTTAACCTGCAGACAAAAAAGGAGACGAATCATTGATAGTTGCGTGCTTTTTTTTCATATCCTGAGCTTTTCCGGTAAGACGATATATGGAGTTAAAGACTGCCTTCGTTCCGGTCTTAGAAACTCAGTTTTATTTTTCGTGAATCTGTACAGTTGTAACCTTGGCTCTGCCGTCATTTAGAACAAATACATTTAGGAGAAGAAACCAGAGATCAACGTCATTTGGAGTGCTATGCAACGCGTAGTATCGGTATGAAGAAGTAGCTTATCTCGGAAGTTGCTAGAACTAAATTTATTTCATTTCATAGCTTTTGCATTGCTGTTTTAAACTTTAGTTTCGTGCTGGGGGCGTATGGTGCAAATATGCTTGATTGTTAATGTTTTTTTTCTGGTAGCTAAGTACTGTTTTATGTTGATATAGTCTGCGCACATGTAAACCTACATCGCCAGCAGTAAACCTGCAGCTTTTTTTGCAGCGTACTGACTGAATGTGTCGCTTACTAATGAGGATTTGTACAGATGGCTGGATGTGTAATCTCTGATTTGAAAGTTGCACGCAGTCTGATGCATTATTAACTGCCGTCAGAAAAATGGCGCTGGTATATTACTTCGCTCTTTAAAATATGTACGGGTCATGCCTAACGTAGCGGACATTATTTTTTCTTCAGAAATTCCAATTTTGGCATGCTTAAATGAAAGTTGTTGCAGATTTTGTGTATTATCAACGCACAATATGCACACAAACAAACAAAGCAATAAACATAGCACGTACAACCGTGGAAAAGGCAAAACCACTGAACCAATAAGAAAGCGTGATGATATGTAATACTGCGTGTGAATCACTAGTGTTCTGGCACCTATTTCACGGCTACTCGAATGAATAAAGCGGAGACTTGGGCAAGTTGGTACATCAAACTTAAGAAGGACAGACAGTGCAGGAACACGGGACTAGATGGAAAGCTTTATGCTGTCATGTTCGTTCTTGTCTCCTGTTTCTACGCTGTTTTTCTTCCTTAAGTTCGAAGGTATACACCTAGAGTGTTATTACCTCGCTAGGCAAGTTCACTGAGTGTAGCTGATGAAACTCCCGGGGCCATATCCCATAAGCTATCCATTTTAAAATGGCCATTTCGCATCCGTCTGGTCCTTGTTCATTGGTCACTTAGATATGCCCGCGGCTTTCCAGCGTCTGTGTGGAAAGCAACCCGGCCATTGGTGGTTTGCAACCGGACCTTGCCACTGGCTGACATAGGCTGCAGTATGCAACGTGTGGTCAAGTTCGGTCGCCTGCTGTTGAAAAAGCGCTGCGATGCACCTCACTAGTGGCTGCATATCGCATCCAATTTCAGCCAATGGCGAGGCCCTGTTGCCAACCACCAATGGCCGGGTTGCTTTCCACACAGACGCTGGAAAACCGCGAGTATACTTGAGTGACCAATGACAGAGGACCAGACGGCCGCGAAATGAAAATTACAAAATTGACAGCTTATGGAATGCGACCCCTGATATCTGCTTGTCTGCATCTTCGGACATTGTTCGAGCGTCGGACGCTAGGGGTGATCTCTATACTGCCCGCGTTCTGAGACCCGTTTAAGATCGACGACCTTCAGTCTAGTTGGAATTTGCTGCTGCCTCTCCTGTAAGCCGACCGCAAACGCGTCAACAAAGAGGCGTCAGCGTGGCTTCAGCTCGCGGCACACAGGCATGGAGGCGGTGGTGACGGCAGAGGGTTCTTTCCTTTGTGCGTGAAGGGATGGGATTGGTTTCCCATCACCCAGACATAACAACTGTGACGATGCCGACCAGATCGCGCCGATAGGAAACAGCGTCTTCTATCTTCCGTGTACTAATAACTACGGCGGCAAATGGAGGGAGTGGTTCTATACCCGCTGGCTACTGCGGCCAGAAGACAACCTTTCGGGAGGATATGACGCTTCCTTGAACTCAACACTGGTCAATGACCAGGTTCGGAGCTGGGCCTGCCTTCCCTATAGTGCAACATTGCCTTCGACACCGTTTTCATTCTTTTCTTCTTAGCAGCTAGCGTCCTGAGAAAGCGGGACTTTTAGAGTTAGCCAATCTTAAGGTGCCACTAACAAGAACAGCCACTGGGTACGTAAGATATGGCAAGAATTGCGCTTCTTTAGCCCGTCATGCTGTGATAGCGAGCGCTGAATCTCCCATTCTGACGACGTAAAAAAAACGAACGACTAACCTGTTTTGCAAAATAGCACTGCTGTCACCACTGCTGCGTTCCGAATTCAGACACGGTAGGTTGATGACTGAAAGCTCGAGCCCAACTGTGCGCGTTGTTCCTTACCGGAAATGTAGGGCGTACACATATTTCATGACCTAGCGCTATTTACTACACATGCGCAGCAAGTCAACGACATCTGTCGGTTCATTTTCGTATGCGCAGTGATGGACAGGGTCGTAAACAGCTGGTTATTTCGATTTTAGCGAGGCCGTTATCAAACAGAATGCTATTCTAGCAGCCACACCATTTGACACTTTCGTGCAAGCTTCTGTTAATAGCGCCAAACACGCTTCCTCGAACAGTTAAATTAAGGCAACAGTTCTGAAGGAGCGTATTTTCTAAAGCAGGGTAACAACGGTTGAAGGAGGAAACATTGAAAGGGCTTGTCTGACCATCGTATTGTAGCCACTGAGGCATGACGAGTTCGTCTGTGAGCTCCTCTGGCTGTGGGCCAAACAGTGAGCTCTCAGTCATGTCCACACAAACTAGCCAAAGCTCTGCTCTGATCTAACTTGTGGTGCACGAACTTTCAACGTGTATCGCCAAAAGTTCATTTGCGACCATGCACGTACCAATGGAATTGATGCTGTGAAATTAGTGCAAGAAGTTTGAGCTTGATCTTATAAGATAGTTTCTACGTGTTTGAAAGCTGAATCGTGTCTGGGCGAGGCTTAAGAGCTTTAAATTAAAACTTGCAATATCTGTAAGCCGTGGCTCTGGGACCTTGGCTCTAACCTTTGTGAGCGAGGAGACGGCGTTCGTCAGATGCTGAGGAGGAGAAAGTTTAAGCGTCAAATTACAGAATCACTGGCTTTGTCCTTTGTTGTTTCAGACCAAAGGGCGACATGAAGACGTTGAAAACAACAACGTGCACTTAATTTTAATCTCTCCTTTCCTTCTATCCTGATGTATATGGCAGAAAACTGGACACTATCTGGTTTTTCTCCCTTCATTTCTTTGCTTCTTTTCCTCTCTTAATGCAGCTGTTTTTGTAATCTTCACTAAGTAATAACCGCTAGACATGCAGAAAAGGTTCACTTCCCGATTGAAGGGCATCGTACGATAGGTCTGGGACTCTGCGTTTACATTTATTTCACCGTGGATATGCTGGAACGCCTGTATTTATGGACCTGCGACAGTAGTTCATTCGCTAACAGTAGCACATAAAAGGAAAACGGGCATTGAATGAGGCGGACACACACAGAACTAGCAAGCCTAAGTTTCGACTTTATTGAAGTGGTTCATTGTTAGCAAACACAAAACTCATCCAACAAGAACTTAGGGCTAGAGTGAATGGAGATCACTAGGGCTGAACGAGATGGGGAATTGTCGGCCAGAGAATGTTCTGACCTTTGCTGTTCGTCTATATTAGGACACTCCAAGTAATCCGAACATTGCACCCTGGAACGTAGGTGAAGCCACCTTTGTGTAGCACTCCTCTTTCTTACTCTACATCTGCTCACCACCTTTTGTAGAAAAGCAAACATCTTCCAACGCTAGACACAATTACTGCCAATGAAGCCTGGTTGTGATATTTATGAATTTCTTAATTTTCGAGCATCTGATTTATCGCTAGTGGCGATGTCTTTGCTGAATTCTGTCTCCTCTTGATATGCAGATGTTTTACTGATAAAATTAATATTATACCTAATACTGGCTGTTTGTTTTCTCAACGACCCCTCAATTTCAGTGCCAGACAGGCCAGTTTGTTTCGGCAAATCAGAATCGTTCCTACTGCCCTTTCTTACGCTGTCTTCTTCGCAATAGCTGATTCTCCAGCGTGTGAGCCGTGCGGTTGCGTTGAAATGATCAGGCACCTCCTCTGTGACTGCCCTCGTTTTGAGCGAGAGCGCCTTCCTGGCTGCTGCTCTCCACCGCTTGGACTCACTTCCTCAAACAGATCCACGATTCTAGGGCTTGGACAAAACCTTCCTCACAAATGAAAGCGTTGAAAGAGCTCCTGAGGTTCTTAAAGGGCTCTGGGTTGTGTTCCCGTTGTAGTGCCGGCGCTCACATTTCGCTGGCGGGCCTGTCTAAACCAGCGCTGCGCGCCCGCCGGCGCTCAAAGCAGGCCCAGACTTTCTCGGACAAGTCGCGACATGCAGCGTGACTCATCCCGCCGCCGCGGCGCCGACACGGACCCTTCTTCCTCTCCTCCTCTCCGTCGGTGCGAACTCCTCCGACGCTCGCCGGCTCTCGACCATTGGCCTAATTTGAACGGTGGCCAGTGATTGGGGGATTTGAACGGCTGGCTGCCGTAACCGTTACCAGCGGCTATAAAAACGAAGCCGCGCTGAACCCGAGCAGCAGACGGGCAGCAGAAGAGCCATCACGCCGGAGCTACGCTCGCCGCCGGGGCCGCCCTTCTTCTTTGTGCTAGCCCGTGGTGCTCTTGTCCCTTGTATCATGTAAAAGCCCTTGTACATACTGTACATAAACGTCCTTTTACTCACCGTTGCCTCGACCGTTTCCTGGCTCGGACTCCCAGTCCCAACATTGGATGGCAGCTGCGGGATCGACCGGCGTCAGCTACCTCGGCGCGGTGAGTGCCTGATGTTTTCCCCTCAATTCGCCAGACTGCTCTAGCACACGTAATTGTAGTTTAGAGTAGGGCTGTGTGTAGCACTGTAGAAAGCTTTGCTGTTTCGAGCCAAGTCGGAGCGCTTTGAAACGAAAGCTGGTGCAGAGGGAGTAAACGAGGCGTTTTGGAAAGAATTACTTGCGCGTGTCATGCTAGTAGCGCTATAGTAGTGAACCGCAAGGGAATTCTTAAAGGGCAAACTACAAGAGGCTATTGTGCGCGATGGAGAACTTCAAAGTGAAGGAACTCATC
Source organism: Amblyomma mixtum (assembly GCF_055824585.1). NCBI lineage: Eukaryota > Metazoa > Arthropoda > Arachnida > Ixodida > Ixodidae > Amblyomma > Amblyomma mixtum. The sequence goes on along the minus strand of NC_143013.1, from coordinate 60,720,216 downwards.
GAAATTTGTGAAGAGTTGGGCATTGATTTGGGCCCCGCAAAACGAAAGCATGCGATTCTTGAGATCATGCGGAAGGAGAATGTAACGGCTGAGGAAGCCAATGAGGCCTGGGATGAGATCAAAGAACGCCGTGAGCGCCAGGCCGAAGAGGCAGAGAAACAGAGGCAGCTTGAGATAAAACGGCGTGCTCGCGTCAGGAAACTGAGGGGCCTGGAGCTTGAAGCGCACGAGATCGATTTCGAGAGATATAAAACATTGTCCGCTCTGCATGAGACTAGCGGTCAGCAGCTGAGAGACAGGCCGCAGCCCTTCGTGATCGCCGAAGATATGGCGAAATATTTGGCGGAGTTCGAGCGCGTCTGCGAGAGAAAGCGCGTTGAGCGGAATGGTTGGGCACAGAAGTTGGTGGCCCTGCTTTCCAGCGAAGCGTATGACGTTGTCAAGCGCCTGTTGGACGGCGGTTTGGCGGACTACGATGAGCTTAAAAGCTTCTTACTGACGAGATATAACGTGTCACCGCTGGACCTTCGCCAAAGGTACCTGCGAGAGAATAGCACCCCATCGTTTAACGATTTTCCCTACCAGTTTAAAGCCGACATTTTGGAATGGCTCGAAAATGCGGAAGGTTCGGAAGATCGGGACACAGAAGTAGAGTGCGTCGCTGTGGAGCAGCACTGCCAGTGCGGCACAGAGGAACGTAGTCCGTACTTGGCAGATGTAACTGCTGCTGTAACAGTGGAAGGTGTCTCACATTCGCGAACGGAGGGAACCTCTCTACCATCAGATAACGTAGTCACAGCATCGGACGATGCACTTATAGAGGTCTCGCCCATTCAGATTGTGTCGGAGTTACCGGAAAGCGGATCTCCTAGCGAGTCAAAAGCAGAAGTTGCAGAGCAGGGCAGAGAGGACGTCCGTCTGGACATTAGTGAAAACGCTTGCGCCGACGCAAGCGAAGTAGATGAGGACGGCACACCGTGTTGTGCAGCGCGTTCGGCAGAGATGCAGAAACACGAAACTTACGATCAACGGAAGCAGGCGCATGAAGAGTTTGCGGACGCTGAGTTGTGCGTTAGTGTGTCTGGCGAGGAATGCGAAACGAGTCCCGTGCTTTCGCACTGCTCTGAGCTTTGCGACTTTCCAGAAAGCAGCTGCAGTAGCGGGAACACCGCGACTGGGTGCAAAGCCGACCCTCATCCGAAATTGGCTGAAACGCGTCAGGAGCATGACGAGAACTGTATACCAGCACTCATGTCAGTTGAAAACACTGGTTCGTCCGCGCCTGAAGACACTAAGGTGCTGGACGACAGTGGAGTACAGAACGTTCCAGACGACATGGGGGCTGTAGACGTCATTCCTTCCGAGAAAGATGAGGACGAATGCGCACTCAGAGACGCTGAGCAGGAAGAGCGCAGCTTTGAGGAACTTAGTGAAGGCGCCAAAGACAGGTCTGATCTAGGTAGCGCACGTGAATCGGCTGAGAATCACAGTGACATTGTCAGAGAACAGGAACCTAGGCGACGAAAGCAGCATGTGCTTCCTCAGGAGAAAATGATAGGAAAGCACGAGAAAGAAAGCTGCAACCGGAAGGAAAGTAACAGCCAGTTCCGGAATGTGAGCTATCGCCACAAGGTGATAGCCAAACAAGAGAAACAGTATTGCTATCGAAAAATGAAAGGCAGGCATAAGAAAGAAAGCTGCAACCGGAAGGAAAGTAACAGCCAGTTCCGAAATGAGAGCTATCACCACAAGGTGATAGACAAGCAGTGCTGCCGCCGAAAGGACAGTAAAGGCAAGCTCCAGAGAGAGAGAGCTGTCACCGAAAGACGGTGAAAGGCAGGCAAAAGAAAGAGTGGTGCCTCCGAGAGATGAAAGGCAGGCATAAGAAAGACGGGCGCTGCCGAAAAGAGAGAAATGGCAAGCGCGCAGAGATGGGTTGCCACCATCGGAAGCGCCAACGTCGCCGGCAAAATGACCCTAGTAAAGTCAGTCACGTGGTTAGCCCTGAAACTAACGTCAGAACCAGAGCTAGAGAAATGTGCGAGGCATCACTATCGCGCAAAGCGAAGCGCATAACTGTGCCGAGGCACATGGATCTGGGCAGTAGAATAGACTGCAAAAAGAAACCGTGCAAGCATTCGCGCGGGAAAGAGTATCAAGGCAGGAAACCGAGATACAAGAGAGTGCTGCCCAGGAGGCGAAAAATTAAGGTGCAGGACAAGCGTGAATTTTGCCGCCAGCACGGCGAGAGCAAGACGCGCAAAGGCGCGTGCTCTCTAGATGGCTCTCGCTTTCCGCTGCAGTCACGAGACAAACCGCGCTCCCACAGAAAGCGGCACGCGCGCACAGGGAAAACGCGAGGACGGCTCAAAAAGCGAAAGACTGTACGAGGCCGCAGTGACAGGGGCAAGAAAATTTGCAAGAAACCGTCTAAGCGCCCGGCCAAGCACAGTTATCGCGATAGAAAGCCGCGATTCGAGATGACGCCACTTAGTAGGCGTAAAATCAAAATGCCGTGTAGATGTGAACCTGACATCGAGCGGAGAGGCAAAAGGGTGCGCGAGAAAGTCAAGACTCGTGGAAGGCCTGACCTGCCACCACGAACAGAGAGAAAGAAACAACGGTCCAACCGGAAGCGTTGCGCACTGGAAATTGAACACCGCGACTGGCGTGCGAAGCGCAAAGAACGGGAAAAGTCGTCAGTAAGAGAAAACAAATCATCCTCGTACTGTACCGCCCGTAGAAACTGGAAAGACAAGTACAGAGAGAACGAAAAGCGCGTCTACCGCGAAAGAGGCAGATACATTAGCTTCCACGGTAGTAGAGAGAGAGAAAAAAGCGCAGCTACAGCGAAAGAGGCAGAGTCATTAGCTTCCGCGGTTGCGGGTGTCGTTTAACCGAGTTGAACGCTGGCGTGGACGCACTAAGCCGTGTGTTCTAAGCAAGGCTGCCTTCGCCTCCTCGTGACCTACATTTTGTCTCTTCACGAACAGCTGTTTTAAGTTCGCTCGCAGATCGGGGAAAAATTTATGTCCTCATTTGTGGCCTCAGCTGAGTGGTCTTCTGGCCGAGTGATCTCAAGAGAGCGAATTTGCTTTGCATTCATTTTATTCCGTATGTGACATATGTTTGACATCTCGAGTTAATTACTTAGGAGTTCTTGTATCCCAGATGTGTCTCTTGTAGAAGAGGGAACAGAAAGGGGACAGAAATATAGCCAGCAGAGTTTTTTTGACTTTGAAGTCTGGTGTTTTGACGGGTGACGGAGGGCACTTGCTCGTGTTGGGTGTTGCTTGTTGTCGGTCGGTTCTTCGCAACATGCAGAACGATCAACGACCGATGCTGTGAAGCCAGCTTTTCCGAAGGACCGAGCGAAGCTGATCCAGTCACCTGGGCGACTAAGCTGCGGAGCAGTGATCCTGTCTTGACGAGCGGGACCCGTTCTCGGAAAGGAGCCTGGAGCTACCTGCGGCTGAACACCGGACGAGAACTTGGAGGAGCCTGGCGTACGAACGCGCCCCGCATCCGAGCCACGCGGAAGTAGCTCGTCTTCGTGGCGCATTGTCTGGCGGCGGTGGTGCTGTAGTGCCGGCGCCCACATTTCGCTGGCGGGCCTGTCTAAACCAGCGCTGCGCGCCCGCCGGCGCTCAAAGCAGGCCCAGACTTTCTCGGACAAGTCGCGACATGCAGCGTGACTCATCCCGCCGCCGCGGCGCCGACACAGACCCTTCCTCCTCTCCTCCTCTCCGTCGGTGCGAACTCCTCCGACGCTCGCCGGCTCTCGACCATTGGTCTAATTTGACCGGTGGCCAGTGATTGGGGGATTTGAACGGCTGGCTGCCGTAACCGTTACCAGCGGCTATAAAAACGAAGCCGCGCTGAACCCGAGCAGCAGACGGGCAGCAGAAGAGCCATCACGCCGGAGCTACGCTCGCCGCCGGGGCCGCCCTTCTTCTTTGTGCTAGCCCGTGGTGCTCTTGTCCCTTGTATCATGTAAAAGCCCTTGTACATAATGTACATAAACGTCCTTTTACTCACCGTCGCCTCGACCGTTTCCTGGCTCGGACTCCCAGTCCCAACACCGTCTACAACATTTAAGCTTCAAGTGTGCGCCCTCTGTCCCTTTCGGTGAAGACTTGAAAAACTCATTTCGTTGCCGCTCTTTTTCCTTTTTTTCCATTTGTACCCCTCCCTACGCCTACGGTAGCCTGCTGGGCATCGCCTGGTTAATCTCCCTGCCTTTCTGTCCTTCTTTATTTTCTCTCTCTCTTCGTTGGCCGTCATGCCTTCTCCGGAAGCAGAAAAAGGAGGCAGAGATCACTGCATAACCGACGACATACCATGAGAAAAGGCAAAAAATTGTATATGACTATTTTTGCTTGGATCCCTCTCCAGGCATACCAAAAGCTCACCCTAGGACGTGAGCCACCACACCGATCGAACCCGCGCATAACATTTCGGTGGAGGGGAAATGCCCATATGCCCTTTCTTGGAGAGGCCGGGAGAAGAAGATGGCCTCCCCGAACATCTTATCCCACCCATTTGGCCATCTCCGGCCAAAAGTATCACATCACACTTTCCGGCATCAGTCGGTGTAAGCGTATCGACGTTTGCGAAGTGATACTACATGCATATCTGTCACAGAAAAGGGATGCACACCACTTTCCTTGCGTAGCGTATATCTCAGAAATAAGTTCTGGAAAGCCGCCGTGTTGGCTCTGCGGTTATGTTACTCAGCTGCTGACCCGAAAGACGCGGGTTCGATCGCGGTCGCGACGGTCGCATTGCGACGAAGGCGAAATGAGGTCTGTGTACTGTGCAATGTGCACGTTAAGGACCCGCAGGAGACCCTAATTTCCGGAGCCCTCCGCTACAGCGTCCATCATAGCCTGAGTCGCTTTGGAACGTTAACCCTATAAATCACAAGCCGATTTTGGACAGCTATCTTCATGCTTAGCAAATAATTTCCGCAAATTAACTGCAGGCTCTGAAACCTGAAGCAGCTGTCAAGTGATGTTCAATCGGTCTAGAACGACCAACTACGCAAGATAGCCAACACATCAATAGTTTTTTGTTTTTCATGGAACACGATTGAAGACAATGCCAGCTTGCACAAAGGCTACTTTTGATGAATACCTCGCCTTCCTGAAGTTTTAACCTATGTCCAGTGTGTGATAGTGTTGTATGTGCGTACAAGCGCTCATTGGATAACGAGCGCTGTCATTTGTCGCTCTTCTAATGCCCAATTTTCTACCTGTAAGTATGTGTAGTGCTGGCAGAAGCACTATCATCCCTGTGCCTCCGGTACCTCATGTCTCGTATTTTGTCCTCTTCGCTTGCACAGCTGTTCTACCATTCATACCCAGCCGCACTTGCTCCTGCAGCCCGATAAGAACGGAATAATAAGCTACCCAGGCTCAGCAACGATTGAAGTGAAAAGGTTGTAAAAAATTCTTTCCAGTAAATTTCATCCTGTCGTAACGAGGCAGTAGTATGGCAGTGCCCGCTTGTTAGGGGGCGTACTGCACAGTCATCCACACACCTGTCTGGAACGCTCGAACAGCGCAGCGGGGAGTACAGTTGTGTACCAGTGACAGATGGCTCGAAACCTGGCCTTACTATGCATGCGCGTTCGCATAAATCTCGTTTAACTCCTTTTTTTTTTAAAGCTCCGAACTAAACAAGAATATGCGTCTTCCGTATGGGACCCTAAGATTAAGTCACTGATTAATACTTTAGAATCAATTCAGAATCGTACAGCCCGTTTTATTTTGTCTAACTACTCGCGTTCATCTAGCGTCACACCAATGAAGAGAACTCTAGACCTTCCAGATCTTTCACTGCGACGTCATCGTTTTTCAAAAAAAAAATATATTACACAAACCAATCGCTAAAACGAAGTCTTTTCACTGTTCCAAGTTATGTATCATCTCGTATTGATCACCGACTCAAAGTGAGTGTTCCAAGTTGCAGAACTAACCAGTATTTTTATTCTTTCCTGCCCAAGACCAGCTCACACTGGAATCACCTGCCCGCCAGCATCGTCTTCATCTGATGATGATGATGATGATGTCCTCGGGCTGAATGGCACATACCCACGGCGGGGGATTGGCCAGGGTGCATAGCGGATACAAACGCACTCATGTACAGGGATCTCTGAACCGGAAGCTTTTAAATCTGCTCTTCTTCATCACCTATGTTAACAACTCTCCTTATTGTATTTTATTTTGTATAAATATACTTACCACTCCTATCTGTAACGCCTCAATGGCCCTGATAGTAACGAAATAAATAAATAAATAAATAAATAAATAAATAAATAAATAAATAAATAAATAAATAAATAAATAAAAGCTGTATCGGGCCCGCTACACAGCGGTGATTGTTATAAATGCAAAACAGAACACGCCGCTCGAGCGTTCAACATACGTGTGGGCGACTACATGATAATGCGCCTGCATCTGAAGCACTTGTTCAGTACGCCGGTTCCAATGCAAGGAGTGCATTTTCCGGTGGCGCCCGCCTGCAGGGCAGCACGTGTCAAAACTTGGAGGGGGGGGGGGGGGGTGCAGAAACTTTTTACCTCGGTGTCACCGATGCGCACTTGTTGCGTGCGTGCACAAATACCCTTAGAGTATGTAGGGGCACTTTCGGTCTCGGAGGAGATGCCCTCGACTCAGCGTGGCAAGCTCAGCGAGTAACAAGCCGCTAAGCGGCAAAAGGGGGTGGTCGTTTCGTGCCAAGCTTTCGCTAGTCACAAGCCAGAGAATGTGCCGGAGCCCAACGTTCACGAACTAGCTTTATGTAGCAAAAGCACTACAGACTGACGAATTGTAAACACTGGTAACACAAATTTATCTAAAACAATGAAATATATGCAAAATAACACTACAGCACGAAGGTCTTGCAACCACAGAGCGCTAACACACGAAAGAAGCAACCAAAATAAAACACAATTTGTTCACCAGGCACTGCGAGAGTCCGACGACCGGAAGGTGACGACGGTCCGTCTCGAAGACTGCCACACGCTGCCTCGCAGGTCCGTGGCTAAACGAGTGATGTTGTCCCGGGAGTCGTACGGAAGCGCTTCCTCCATGGAGGAAGGAAAGCAGTAAGGAAAGGCGTTTACGTCACACTTTTTGAAGCCGGGCGGGAAGGCTCCCCCTGCGCCTCCCTTGCTGGGCCCTCTTCTCAGCGCGCTTACGCATGCGCAGCAGACAATGCCGCAAACGACGCCGCTGCGCCCAGCCTTATTAATATTGGCTGCGCCGGTGGCCAAAGACTCCCAGTAGGCATTGCGAAAGCGCGTGACTTACGGCACACTCTCTGGCGTGCAGCTCGGATAGCGAGGGCCTCTCCTGAGTTTCCCTCCCTCCATGACTTTCTCAAGCTAGTACTATGATACGGCTAACCGGCGGCGCTAAAGATCCTTCATTAATAGGGCGCGCCGCGTCTGTTTCTTACTTCGCGCCAAGGCAGGCGCGCACATACGCTAAGCATCATCAGTAGAACTGCTCTGTCACCCTCCCGCCGAGGCTCGCGTTCCTATTGGTCAGGCCAGGCCAGAGGTTTCTAGAAAATTCGAGTCTCTTCTTTCCAAGCCGGCGCCGCCATGTGCGAGCGAATTGGAGGGGGCATCAGTCAACACTCAAGGTTACGTGCTCTTCATTGGTAATCAGGGGTTTTTTCTCGAAGCTTCTCGAATTGGGTACGGCGCGCACGGGCGAGATTCCTTCCGCGCCGAGCCGTCTTTCTAAACCTCTGCCGGTTTTTCAGCCTTCGGAAGCCCTACGCATTCAAGGTTTGAACCTAGTATTTTTCGAGTGCCCACGCATGCGCGGCATGGACACTAGCGAGAGTGTAGAGTTCGGCGAGATGCGGCAGCAACATCCGCTCTGACAGGTCGATGAAAATGTGGTATTTGACAAGTTTAAAAGATTGCACATCCACTGGCACTGTGAAGGCACTTTTGTTATGGATCTCTACGTCCTCCTTTCTAACAGAAGCTCACTGAGGCGTAGTACGCTTCATCCTCCAATTGGGCCATTTACACTTTAGTTTACGCCGAGTTAAGTATTCCCAATACATCATTTTGTTTTCTGAGTTGCATGTGTTCTCTTCGTCTCTTTGTTTCTCAGACTACCAATCCCAGTAGCTCCTGACTGCCATCAGTGGAGTCAGCGAAGTATTACGGAACTGAACTCGCAATCGCCATCGACGCCTGAAAAATGGATTAATCGCTATTGTATGTTCGGCAACATGGTCCACGAAGCCTTCTAGTTGCAGTGCCTCATTTGATTACGCTCGCCAAGCCTTGCTCGGGAAAAAGAAACCTAGTGCATTTAAAGCGTTCCCGCATTTCCGACTGGCTATTACAAATATTCATGGGACTAAGACGTTTAGCATCAAATAGTAATGAGATAACACCCGTTTCGTCTAGTAAAATTTCGATATTCGAACACCCTTCATTAAAATACCAATGAAAAAACTTTTGCACCACTACTGCCTTTTATTTTTGAAAAGGAAGGAACCGGTCAGATATACAGAATGCATGCCATGTGTCGGTCAGCGATTGTAAACCCGCACTGGTCGATCTCGCCGCTGCTAGCGTCGAAGTGGCAGAGGAGCATGCTTGGAAGAAGGCTTGTGCCCAACAGCATTACGATGCTTACAGGATGCCATAGCTCTTCCAGAGATCAATAAACTCTGTTCCAGAAAGCTTGTAGTAAATCTTTTTTTCTATTCTTGCGTTCATGTCTGCCGTGAAGTGGTTCTTCCAGTCACCTACGGTACCTTTACGGATGAAGGTCGCTTTCCTAGGGTACTTCAGCGAAACTTGCACGTAGTGCTTAATCCCAGGACAGATGTTCTCGTCGCTGCTCAGTGGCTTCTCGAAGAACTCCTTGATTTTGCCAGCTGTGCTCTCCTTCATGTAGTCTATTGTGCTAAACCTCAGGACGCGGTCTAGAAGCTCTGGTTCTTGGACGAGTCTTAGGTGGTACTCTTCTCCCAGAAAAGCTGCCAGCTTTAGCACTTGACTTCGTGGGTCGGCCTTAATGTCCTCGTAGTGCATGAAAAGGACGTTGGGGTCGTTACGGTGGGAGTACCAAGACAGCACGTGATCGAAGTAGTCGCCAAAATCGTTGGCGCCTTGCATGAAGATCTCAAAGAAGTCTTCAAATTTTCCATCAGAGAAATCGTACGCTGTGAAAGCTTTCGTGTGATAAAAGAAAGAGACGCATACGTCCTTGGGATTCCTGCAAATCCACACGTACTTGGTTGTGGGACTCTTGGGTATGAGGTCGTATTTAAAGTGCGTCTTGATAAGACCAGGCCGCATCATTTTCTCGACGTCTTCGGCTCCGAATATCTCGATGAAGGGCGAGCTCCTGTAGAATTCTAGCCCACTGGTAGCTGGCACACCGTGGTGATAAATAAGGTAGCCGATTTGTTGCAGCCATATAGTTCCACTTTTCGGAAATGTGACGAGGAAGGTGTCACCCGTTCTGGGCTCATACTGCAATGCCGAACGGAAAAGTACGGCCGAGATGTATCGGTTTAACGTGTGGCCGTCTATGATTCGGTAGACAGGTCCTCCAAACTGCTTCACTTCGATGGCATTCTGGGAATTGATACGTTTGATTGTTGCAGGGAATGAAATCGGCGAGCCTAGAAAAAAAAAGAAACAAGCAACCGAGAAATCTATTATTTTGTGCATTGCTTGAATTTCGAGTGAGGTTTCTAGGTAAGACAAAATGTTAACATAAAGACTACTTATGTTAAGGTCTTCAGGACTGAAAGATTTCTTTTTGGTGAATCACTGTATTTGTGACCTTTGCCGTTCCGTCATTTAGAACCAGGCATGAGAGTAATTGAAGTACAGTAATGGAATTACAGTAATTGATTTATGTGCAACTGTAATTTCTTATGTATTTGATCCCTTTTTTGCTTTAATAATTTGGTAATGTAAATAATTATTTTTCCGCAATAATTTCCCAGCAAAAGTAATGCTGATTGCTGAAAACCTGGAATGCATAACGGCTCTCTTTATCCGCAAAAATTTAAGGTCGTATACCCGGCAGTGCGGCTCGAAATCAGGACCGGCGTGTGGAAAGCCGAAACTATGTAACGGATTTGCAAGTACTAAAGTATTGAGAAAGACCATGCGTCCTAAATGTGCCAGCATCTTTAACTGGCTCCGGTGCTGCATCGCTAAATGCACCTTGTTAAAGGTTCTTTTCGGCTACATCACTGGCGTATTCATGCTGTAATTTGAAGCGTGAGATGGCATTTCGTGATTCCTTTTTGTTCATGTAATGTTTCAGTGGAGTACTTGCGAGTTTAGATCAAATTTATCAGAAATATTCATCGTCTGCAACTACGAAGAGCCGAGTATGCAGCAATGGTTCCAGTCCATATGGCCTCCTCCTCCTCTGGGTAAACTACCACTCTTTTCACGGCGGACAAGTCGTTTACCCAGAGTAAGCGCAAACGCGCCACCAGTACTATTGCTGTGTATTCCGCTTGTTTCGGCTCTTCGTAGTGGCAGACGATGAATATTTCTGATAACTTTGATCTAAACACGTAAGTACTCCACTGAAACATTATATGAACAAAAAGGTTGGTTGGTTGGTTTATGGGGTTTAACGTCCCAAAGCGACTAAGGCTATGAGAGACGCCGTAGTGGAGGACTCCGGAAATTTCGACCACCTGGGGCTCTTTAACGTGCACTGACATCGCACAGTACACGGGCCTCTAGAATTTCTCCTCCAAAGAAATTCAACCGCCTCGGCCGGGATCTAACCCGCGTCTTTTGGGTCAGCAGCCGAGCACCATAACCACTGAGCCCCCGCGGCGGCCTGAACAAAAAGGAATCACGAAATTCCATCTCACGCGTCAATTTACAGCATGAATATGCCAGCGGTGTAGCCGAAAAGAACCTTTTACAAGGTGCATTTAGCGATGCAACACCGGAGCCAGTTTAAGATTTGGTCAGGTGTACGTATCGCAGGTATTCCCCTGGTATGAAGCTAGCAAGTTGTGCTTGTGGTGCCCGAAGGACAGATGGCGCATGTCGAAGTTAAAAACGAGCTCGGAGCGCGCGCAGAGGTACTCCCGTGTTACGATGCTCGGGCACAGCCTGTTTATGCTCGTCACCATGGGGCGGGAGAAACAGGCTGTCACGCCCATGGCAGGAACATTTCCGAGTGCAAGTTGCTGGGGTTTATTCTCGAGAAGCAATAGATAACCTGCTTACCAGGCGTCAAACGGTTTAGAGAACTTCGAGGTGTAAGGCCTGGGGTTCGCATCTCGTTTCAGTTTGAGCGCAGTGGTAGCAAAGAGTGATTCGCCATTGTTCTTTTTTCATTCGTTTGTTCGTAGTGTCTTAAGTTGGTAATGACACGTGCTTATGAAAGAGGGCTATGGAAGAATCTGGCTAGGGCGGAATTTTGCGAGATGACCAACATCCTGTATGAAGGGAGAATTTTTTTACTTTGCGTTCTTCGGTTTTTTGTATGCATAAAAAATGTAAAGAAGTTATAAAGTAATTACATCATTTTCATAGGCAATTTAACGTAATGTCATGCCTTTTCGTGAGCAGAAATAAATAATGCAATTTCATTTACTTTACGTCGTCTTTTGAAAGGGAATTAGTATGTCATTTATTACTTTTTAAGAAGTAATTTTGCGTTGTTGGTTACAACAAATACTACTCGATGGAGGAAAAAGAAAACAGGACCACTCTGAAAGCTGTAGCTTATGTAGCATCGGGATCAAACAATATCTTATCAAAGAAGTTGCAAGAAAGTGGTTATCATTCTTCTCATAGGTTTTACATTGCTGTTGTAAACTGTGCTTTCATGCCGTGTCCTAAGATATAAACTTGTTTAGAGGGTTAAAGTTTGTATGAATAGCCACGCACTGTTTTCTGGCATGGTTCATTCTGAACACATTTATGCCACGCATCAGTCTCAACAACATTTAGTTTTGTTTGCGAAGTAATGACTATAGACGCTTGCTTACTAATGTGCGTTTCGAGAGATGGCTGGATATCTAATCCTTGGTTAAAAAGTCCTGCGTATTCTTGTATATTACTAATCGCCTTCAGAACGATGCAAGCTACGTTACTTGGTGCTGTCAAAGGAGGACGGGGTGCCACCGGCGTAGAGCACATTCCTGTTTTATTTTATAGAATTGCTTATATTGGCTGGAATATTCGGAATTTTATTGGAGATATTTTGCGTCTGAGCCTGAATACCTTCTTTAAAAACGCACAAAAACACACATATAATCTCTGAAAACTAGTGCAGGAGTGGAAAAAGCGTCAACATGTACAATTAACGGTGTGGTGAGGGCCAGTAATACTGCCAAAGGCCCGTCAGTGGTTTGCCAACTATTTCAAGGCAAACTGAAAGTAGGGGTCGATTGTTGCTATTTTGCTAGGTAGGTTCACTAACGGCATGCAGCTGATGAAACTCCTGGTGTCCGCTTGCCTACACCATCATTCTGTAACGGTGTTCGAGCATCGGAAGCACGGAGAGATCGTTATACTGCTCACATATTTGGGGCAATAAATAACGACTGTATCGCCGATTAAACGGTTCTGGCCAAGGTCAAGCGAAGGACTGCTGACCGGGTAGTACGAGCCCTAAGAAAGTCCCGTTGCCACTGACGCGGCTTTCCCAGTGTTTTTGTCGCAATATAGAAGGCCATCTGGAAAGAGTCTTCGTTGTCCTTCTAAAATAGTGGGAATAAAATTCACCTTTTATTCATTACTTTTTCTTCCACCTAACGCCCCAACAAAATATGATTCTACGGATGCCACCTACTAAGAATAGCCTCTGCGCAGGTAAGTTAGCAGGGCAATTAGGCTTCGGTCGCTCGCCATGCTGGAAGAACGAGTGTTAAATTACCCAGTGGGACAAGGCCATGAAAACCAACCACTCACCTGCTGTGGGAAACGCTTTCGACTGCAACAGCTGTTCCATTCCGAACTCTGGCAGGTTGCTGGGTGCAATCTGGAGCTCAAATGTGCGCGTCTTTCGTTGCCACAGAGGTAAAGAGGAAAAAGAGCTTTACGCTGTCTAGAGCTATACATGAAATGCGTAGCATTGGAGCGACACCTGTCGATTAGTTTTTGAATAGGCAGCGACGGAGAGGGCCGTAAACGGTCGGTACATGCAAATTAAGCGGAACCATTATGAAAGAGAACGCTACTCCAGCAAACTCATTTGGAACTAAGGCGCAAACACGTGTCAGTAGCGTTAAATACGCTTTCTGGAACACGGTTGAACAAGGACATTTCTTAAGGACGGGAACAATGGCTGCCGGAGCCATTATTAGAAAGGCCTTCTCTGGCTATCATGATCCCATCACTTAGGCATAACGAGCTGTGTCTGAGTTATTTTTTGCTGAGGGTGAAATAGGAAACTCAGACATATCCAGTAGAATTGACAGAGCTCTATGATGCGCGAACTTTCCACATTTATCTCCAAAAGGCCGTCTTTACACTACACGCACGAGCGGAGTTGATTTTGGGTGATGTTCACATGTTAAAATTGGTTTGAGCGTAGTTTTTTTTTTAATGATTTCTACACACTTAAAACTGGAATCCTCCTTGACCGATAATAAATTGTGTTAATACTTGGTATGCCTGGAGGCCAAGATTCATGGCCCTCGGCATCAACCTTCATGTGCGAGGAGGCCCATACAGGCGCTCTTCAAATATTTATTAGGCATAGGCTTGAGCGCTAAACTGGAGACTCAGTGACGAAGTGCTTTGTTTTTTCAGATTTCAAGTGCGACATGAACACGACCGACACTACCCTTTGCTTTGATCTTTCGTTCTTTAATTTCCGTCTCTTCTCATGTGTAGGGTGGCCAATCGGAATTTGCCTGGTATACCTTGCTGCCATTCCTCTCTTCTGTTTCTCTCTTAGTGTACGTGTTATCATCTTCACAAAGCAACTACTAGATAAGAAAAAGTCATCACCCTGCTGAAGGACATCATGAATGGAACTCGGCTGACATTTGTTGGAGTTCCTTTATTCGAAGACTTCCGACAGAGGTCCATTGTTAGAGGAGACCGAACTACTTTCGGCGTTCAATAAAAGACGCTTGTTTGTATTCGCTTTCATAATCAGTAGGCTGCGTATGAAAATAAAAGTGTGCTTTTCGTAGGCGAAGAAAAAGAAAATTGTACTTTCTGACAGCCGAACTAGGAGGTGCGCTTATTGTGTGATCTTGTTAGTTACACGAGTAAATACTGTAATTGTTTGGCGCCAAGGAATGCCGTCTGGGCGCGAAGGAATGCCGGACACCTGAACCGAGCCGTAAGGGAAGGGAGGAAGGTGGGAGTGAAAGAAGAAAGAGAGAAAGAGGTGCCGTAGCGGAGGTTGGTTGTTTGGTTGGTAACAACTTTATTCATAGTCCTGCAGAGCTTTCGCCGACGGGGCCTTAGGCCTCCCACGTGGGGACGTCGAGGCGCTGCCTCGCCGTCGCCTCGCGGGCCTGCTGGACGGCCCAGAGTTGGTCCCCGAGGCTGGGGCTGCGCAAGGCAGCGGCCAACCGCGGCGGGAGGGTTCCGGTTAGCCCCGTGAAGGTTCTTGTTGCAGTCCCAGAGCATGTGAGTTAAAGTGGCTACATTGGCGTGGCAGACCTTGCATATATTTGTCGGGTATGTACCGGGGTAAAACCTGTGGCACAGTTCCGGGTTGGGGTACGTGAGCGTCTGCAGTTGTCTGAGGGTCACCGCGTGCGCCCTGTCCAGCTTGTCGCTGGGCGGAGGGAAGGTTCGGCGGGCCAGGCAGAGGGCCTTGGTAATTTCGTTGTAGCTGGTCAAGCAGTCTTTGGTGCTATTCCACGGACGACGGTCGCCGGCGCGGTTCGCGAGCTCGCGCGCCTTGGCGTGTGCCGTCTCGTTGCGGTTGCGATACGTCCTCGATACTTCTCCTATGTGCGCCGGGAACCATTGAATTCTGGTTTGGAATTCTACCTCCTGCTGGACTTGTCGGTTCCTCAGGACTCGGGCCGCTCTCTGTGAGATCCATCCTTTGGCGAAGTTTCTAACCGTCTGACGCGAGTCGCAGAGAACCACGGTGCACGTCGGATCCGTGAGGGCGAGTGCCACCGCCGCTTCCTCCTCCTCTTCTGCGCGTTCGCACGCTACACTTGACGTTATGCGCGTTTTGCCGCACGAATCGACGACCGCAACCGCTCATCGCGAGCGTTCTGCGTATTCCGCGGCGTCAACGAACCTTGTCCCCGTATCGTCTCCGTGGCTGTGCAGGAGAGCTCTGGCCCTGGCCACTCTTCTTCCCCGGTTGTGTTCCGGGTGGACGTTTCGTGGAATCGGGTCGACTCTTAGCGTTTGTCTGATCGCGTTTGGAATGGCGACTTTCTGGCCTTGTTGTACGTGGTAACGGATGCCGAGACTTTCCATGATCTGGCGTCCTGCTGTCGTTCCCGTTAATCTTTCCAGTTGTGAAGTGCGCTGCGCCTCGGCGATTTCGCTAAGCGTATTGTGAAGTCCGAGCTGGAGCAAGCGATGCGTGCTGGTGAACTCGGGTAGACCCAGTGCTATCTTGTACACCCTGCGAATGAGGACATTGATCTTGGCTTCTTCTCCCTTGCACCAGTTGTGGAATGCCGCAACGTACGCAATATGGCTAATGACGAAAGAGTGTATGAGTCGTGTGAGACTCTCCTCCCTCATTCCGTTTCTTCTGCTAGTGACCCTCTTGAGGATTCGCATGGCATTAGCTGTCTTGTGCTTTAATTTAGTGATCGTTTCCCCGTTGACGCCGTTGGCCTCGATTATCATGCCGAGGACCCTAATTGTGTGTACTATCGGGATGGTTGCTCCGTTTCTCGTACGTAGTCTGATCTCTTCGTCTCCGGAATAATTTCGACCACGTTAAAGATCCCCAGGTGGTCGAAATTATTCCAGGGACCTCCACTACGGCACCTCTTTCTCTCTTTCTTCTTTCACTCCCACCTTCCCCCCTTCCCTTACGGCTCGGTTGAGGTGTCCGCCGAGATATGTCAGACAGATACTGCGCCATTTCCTTTCCTCAAAAACCAATTTACCAATTTACCAACTTTTTACGTTGGAATATGATTGCCCATGAGCGCAGTAGCCTTATTTTTTTATATTTCTTCTTTAAATGCCGGAGAAAAGGACCAAATAGGAGGTACGATGCTACAAGAAACTGAATCGGTTCCTTCTTAATTCTCTTTAACTTAACGAAGGGCATGTGACCCTAAAGTTAATATTACAAAAATTAGCATAAATAATCTTTGGTAATGATCTAATTAAGCGAAATAAAATAAATACTCCGAGGAGCGTCATATGACGGGAAACAATATGTTGCTGGTTTCCCCTAGCTCCAGTGCGCCACTTTTTTTTAAAATTCCAAATGTCTTTTGAATGAATGAAATTTACGCGCTTACCGTACTTAAGTGAGCGGCCGCCGCTCGGGTCGATGGTCTGCAAGATGACAAAAATAAAAAAACGGAGGCTACGTTGAAAACCCGACTTAACTGTTTTCCCTTCCTTTTTTTTTGTTTTGTCTGTGCGATGGCTCAATAGAAGCTCCGTCTGAGGTCGCGGCGCGTGTGGTTTCCATGTTCAGAAAGAATGCGCTCATGCGCTTTATAGACTACCCTGAGTGCGGCGTCAGCCGCTCACTTTGAGACGGTGAGCGCGCAAGCTTTGTTCAATCACGATGCGTTTGGCAGCGCTACATAAAGGTAGCGCAAGAGCGCAGTCACGTGTTTTTTTTTCCATATTTCGCGGGCTTTTTTCAAATTCTGCGAAAAAGACCACGTTGAACACACTTTGCTACAAAAAACTGGATCGGTTGTTCCGTAACCCCCTTTAGAACTTAACTAAACGCACGTGACCATGATCTAAGTATTAATTTTTTTTTTCATATATAATCAAAGCTAATTAAAAAATTGGCAGTGGTTCAGCTTTGGTTAAACCTGGAGGATTGCGAAGACAACGAGGAGCGATAGAGAGGCGACGGAGAGCGCGCGGCAGCGGTTGCGGCCCCGGCACGCTAGCTATGCGCCGCTACTGCGCATGCGAAACTGGTGATCGCGACAGTGGCACTTCTTAGTCACCCGCGCAGCAACAGCGCAGCGCGCCAGCTGTGCGCCGTGTGACGTGACTGCTCCTCGCGCATGCTAAGTATGGCCTTTCCTCAGCTCCGCGAAATGGCTCGGCACCTAGCGTGGTGTTGCTTTCGCAACAATAATTTAGAGGAATTTAATTTGTACTCAGAGGGTCGCCACACGATGGGAAACCATTACCCGTCGGTTTCATTCAGCTCCAGTGCGCCACTTTTTCTTAATCCTTGGTTGAAGTTACGTGAAAACCCGGTAAGATGAGAGCGACGAAAGGTTAGGGGTAGAAATATTTGTGAGGACGAAGGTGAGGGAGGGAAAGATGCGCTGGGTGAGAGTGAGGGCGTGTTACTGTTTAAAGCGTATCCTACACCCCTAGATCTCATGACTGCTTCCTCGCCGGTCGCCTAGCCCTTATAAAAATGGTCTGTAGACTTCTTGTTGACTCTGTTGACTTTCTATAGATATTGCTTTTTGTATATCATAGTCTATAGACAAAAGTCTATAGACAAAAGTGAATGGCCATAAAGATATAGATTGGCTATTGCATTTGCATTGCCTATAGACTGTTGTCAAAGATTTGTCTATAGACAATCTATAGACTTCATAGACAGAAGCCTATAGAAACTCTATAGACTCTCCAAAACTTTTTTTGTAAGGGCTAGCTTTCAGTAAATGCCAGCTGCGACCGACCAAGACGCTCAAGTCAAGGCCATCGAGTGGGCCTATGCGGTCCGAGACCTGCATGGTCTGGACATGCAAGTCTGCAGGCCACCACTCTACTCTTTCGTCCAATAAAGTTTTACTCATTCATTCACTCGTTACATAGAAAAGAAGACGACAAAACGGACGACCCCCCCCCCCCCCCCCCCCCTCCTCCACCGTACTTCTACATTGGTGTTTCCCTGGCCGTTCTTAAAGTATCCCGTAGGGGGCAAATTCGAATTCCTGAACACGCTGGAACACGAGGATGACGACTAACGAAAACAACTAAAAAGTATAGGGTAGAGGCGAGGCTCTGCGCCGACTTTAGGTTCGATTGTCTTGCAGGCTGCGTGAACACTAGCGCATCCTCAGGGTTGAAAATGATCTTCACCGCTAAAAGTCATGAAGTGGATTGTCCGTTTCGAAGATAGAAGTGAGATGTCCGAAGACAGAACTTGCAGAAATTCGTCGCGGACTGTATTAAAAAGCATCTATATATTCTTCCAGCGTTTGAACCCTTTCTGATGAAGAGAATCTTGAAGCTAAATTTTTTTCAGGATCAGACACAGCGCCCATCAGATTCTTCGATCGACGTGAAAGCATTGCTTTACTCTATCGCCCAGGAATAATCACTTCCGTGCGTTAAAGAGGCCATCGAAGCCCACGATGTTCTGCCTTTTCAGAACGACGCCGGTGTTTCTTTCGGTGGGTCCCTTGAGTTATTAGGCTTTCACCCTGTTCTGCATATTCCTTTTGGGCACGGGGCCAATTCATGTAAAGAAATGAAATATGTATCAGGTCCTGCATTACTTCGGTTCTAAGTGACCTGTCCCCCGCGCCCAAGCGTGATCGTCTCTTCCTACTGTTACAAGCCTTCCTAGCAGTCGCCAAGACTTTTAGGTACAGTCGCAACGAAAAAATATAAGCAACAGTGACGTACCGCCGGAGCGGCTGATAGCAACGCTCGGCGCTCTACAAACATGTCGACAACAAAAGTTCCAGACGTGCTCGCAAAGCACGGCACTGCGATTTTTGTCCCTCCGGTGACGCCATTGCGCGAATCTTTTTTTTTCGTCGCGACTGTACAGTACGGTCCACTTTTAAGGGGAATATGCGATCGCGCGACCTCCGCACTTCGCGGAGTGCTGCCGCCGGGAATTTGTGGGAATTGTCGGCACAAGACGCACGGCTGGTCATTCCGCGCATGCGCCTGATGTCGCCTATTCTCGCCGCATCTGGCCGGCAGTGCTTCGTGAAGCGCGGAGGGCGCGCGGTCGCCTGTTGCCTTTAACAATGAACCGTACTGTACATCGGTAACTACATTTGTCCTCTAGATAATGCCAGTCAGAACCTTGCCAGACCAGCTTACGTGATTTTCTAGGTGTTTTCTGTAACGGCGTCACCCCATCTGGGTGACCCAGGAATTCCCTTTAAAACACTCTTGATCATATTTCTTTACTTAAGGCCGGTTCTTCTCTCCGCCCTTGTTTGCTGGGCTTATGAAAAGAGACAGCCCAGTCCGATCCTATCGTACCCTTCGTCTCAATCTAAGCTGGGGAATCGCAGCATTGTAAAATTGTACATTTAGAATGCCGTCAACATCTGTGGCAGGGAGCTTGAAAGCTGAGTTAAAGAACCGGCCCGCTTGCAAAAATCACAGGGCGCTCCTCGTAGCACAGAGAAAGAGAAAAGTAAAGCGCACCACTGGTACTCGATCCTAACAAGCACTTTTTTTCCGCCAAATAAAGCCTAAAAATATTATGCACGTTAGAGTCGAGTGTGCAAATGAAACAACGCCAGCAACGCCCTGTTATCTTCGGCGTCATAAAATGGTGGCTTGGTATTTCTGGCGCACCGACATTACCGACATCGCCTACCTAGCTTACCGCAGTCGTCGATACCGATAGCCCTTGCGAGCATCTCGTGTCCCATCTCAATGGCGTCGACGTGCACTTTAACCAACATGGAAACATCGGCAGTGAAAACGCGCCGAGTTCACTATGATGCCGGGCTGAAAAAAAAAAATCGCCGACGATTACGTTACTTTCTAAGGGGAATTTGAAGCTCAGCTCATCAGCTGGTTCAGCTTTTGGATAAATTGAGGTAAATAATTTTAGCAAGACATGTATGTACAATTACAGACAACTTGTTATTTTTCACACATACTCCTCCTTCCAGAAACACTCCAGTAACAGTTCTTGATTGTCATGAAGGAAGATTTGTGGTCGGAGAAATAGATGGATATATGCTCACTTGCTGCACCAATGCCTGGTTCTCAAAGACGAGGCCTGTTCAAGTATTTTGCGAGATTGTTCCAGCCATGGGAGGCGTTACGAGCGGGAGGAACGGGATGTTTTCCCTCTTAAGTGGTAAGAAATTCCTGTTTCTCTTTACATCTACATTAAAGTCCCCACCCACCGTGTCACCCTGGCAGGTGGCAGTTAATGGTTGACAGCGAGAGTTCGCTCTCCGTTGTCAGCGCTAACGCATGCAGCGCACATCTCTCATCACTCCACGTACCTATAAGCGTGATTCAGGCGTACACTGACCCAAGGAGCCAGTTATGCGAAGTATGGCTTCTGCGCCTACATATGGCTTTAGGGCCGCGTTTCTGACACAGCGTTGTCTATGGCAGCGGAAGCTGTTCGGAGGCTCTCTAGGCACACACTAGCGAGGCCAGGAAGCCGAACGCGCAACTGTCCCCGACGCTCCCGGTCAGGGTGCACAGCGTTTTGGCGCTCTGCTGTGCAGAGTCTGCCGAGCGCGTCGGCGCCGCCGGAGGGCCCGTCGAAAGATAAACGCGCCATGATACTATTGGAGCCCAGCATCTTGGCGCGTTGCCAAGGTTTGCATTTCGGATACCGACGTGGCAGCGAAAGGATGTGCAAAGCTAATGCTTCAAAATAAGCGATCATGTGTATCGAGACATGAAAATCTGGTGCGCGTTAAATCTAAGTCGTTGCACTTTTAGTTTTTCTGACCTTGAAAAACGGGTGCGTTTTGCAATAGAGGGCGTGTTAGAATCGAGTAAATACGGTGCACAGGTACACGCGCTAAAGTTCGTTAATTACTAGGAATGCACATAAAAGAGTGCTTGGTTGCAGAAGGAAAAGCTGTCGCGAATAAAAAAAGGTAACGGAAGTGTATGATATAACCGTTGATGACAAACGCAAGTGGAGCTAGGTTTATTGCAAAATTGTGGGTTGCTAAGTAGAGCCGGAGTAAAGGAAAGGAAGAGGGGAGGAGCGATATATTTATTACACTGCTTCTGTATAAAAAGTGAAACATTACGCGGTAAGAAATGATTGTATAGATGAAGATTCACTTTGTATTTTTGTATAATCGACGAAACCTTTTTGCTTTTCAAGTGTCACCCCCCACCACTGTAACGGCCCCACGGCCAACAGTATTTTCAAATAAAAAAATAATGCTTTTATTACGGAAGCGCACAGATTACACGAGGAAATGTGGTGTACCCTAAATTCTGTCTACTCATAATTAGCCCCTGAGAAGCCTGTCTGCGGTACCGAGACATTAACAGTAGCTGCGACTTTCGTCCTGGCTGTTAGGAAGATAACTACCGCAGTGTGTTTATAAATAATGCTGTACGCAGGGGATACTGAGAAAATGTAACACAATTTATCACTGTAAACAAGTCCACAAAATAAGCAGGTGTGCCTCAGAGGGACTACATGACGCCATGCTTTCGCCACGTGTCAATCAAATCGGTGTTTGATAAGCGCTCCAGGATCTTCTTCTCCAACCTCGCGTTTTGTTCCAGAGAAAAGTGGTTCTTCCAGTCTCCCACAATACCTTTTCGGATGAAGCTGGCAGTGGAAGGATTCTTCTGCGAGACCTCGTGGAATACCTTAAGACCTTGCGGCGCGTCTCCTTCTAATTCTTTGGTGAAGAAGTTGGTGAAGTTGTCCAAGGCATAATTTTGCATGGACTTGACGTCACTGTACTTTATGACGCTCTGGAGGATCTCTTCATTCTCCAGTAGCAACTTATGGTAGTCTTTGTCGAAGAACTCCGCGATCTTAAGCACATTCTCGCGTGGTTGGGCTTTCATGTCTTCGTAATGCAGAAAGAGGACGTTGGGGTCGTTACGGTGCTCGTACCAGCCCAAAACGTAGTCGAAATAGTCCCCATAGTCAGTCTCTCCCGATATGAAGATTTCGAAGAAGTCGTCGAACTTGCCATCGGCGAAGTCGTATCCCGTGAAGCCCCGCGTGTGGTGGAATAGCGAAACGCAAGTGTCCTTGGGATTGCGGCAGACGACGAGGTACTTAGCCTCTGGATGCATGGGCATGAGGTGGTAGGGAAGATGAGTCTTGATTACCCCGGGCCGTATCATGTCTCGCACACTGTCGGCACCCAACATTTCGATGAATGGACTGCTCTTGAAGAACTCCAGGCCACTTTTGGGGGGCACGCCCTTGTTGAAGATGAGGAAGCCAATGTGCTGCGTCCATGTCGTTCCGCACTTGGGATACGTGACGACAAACTTGTCATCAGGTCGAGGTTTATAGCTGAGCGCAGAACGCAGCATCTCGACAGTGAAGTTTGGGCTGAGCCGCAGCACGCCATCCATGTCCTGGTACAGCGGGCCATTCGGGGGACGCACGTCGACGACACCCATGCTGGACTTCTGAGGTATTTGCAGGTGGGCGTCGAAGGGTTTGAGAGCCTCTGCTGATTCCTGGTTTCCTGCAAACAGAATGAATAACGAGATCTTTCAATGTGCTCATGACGCCAAAAAGCATGAAGCGGGCGCTTGGGTTCGCTATCGAAATTGCATGACTCTTCAGTTGCAGATTCTGCTAAACATTGTAGCATATAATCTACCTTTTCTGCTGGTGTTCGTAATCTCGCGCTTGCACTAAGCATTGAGGGTGAAACTGCTGTTCTGAAAATTTGTGTGACGAGTCTTCAATTGTCCATTTTTGGTTGCAGTTCCAGTAGAATTGCTTACGTGAGGTGGTCGGAATGTTGGATCACTCTTTCTATCCGATGCAGTGGTCTTGTGGAAGAAAAATCGCCTCGCATTGGGGAAGGGTTGGGCTCAATTCTTAGCGCAGCCGGTCACCCATCGGTTTTGTAGTTGGTTCGAGATTTCAGCCGGCCTAATTCTTGGCTCGTCTGGGATAAGCACTTGGGAAAAGGGTCTTGGGCCACACTTGAGTTGACTGGCCACTGATACGTTCCAGTATCGAACAACTTAAACCCCCTTCATGCGGTAAAGCCCACTTGTGGCCCCTTCCACCAAAGCATTTCACTCTCGAAAAACCGAGCACCAGTCCGGTGTAAATCTTTACCTATTAGAAAAGCAATGGGCACCCGGCGGCAATATGGGTCGAAGCTGGAACCTTCCGAATGTGAGGCGGATGCTCTAGCATGCGTCCACGGCTTCGGGTAAGGTATCGTTTTTATGGCACTTTATTTTTGAAGCCATTCTCTAAGCCTTTTTGGAAAACCTTTTTAGAGGTAACATTGACCGGACGCTGCCTAGGAAATTATGAGCCGTATTTATATTAAACAGGCCACACGTTGCTAATTAACAAGAATAGTGACCACAGGCACTCATCACGTTAGTTGTACAGAGTATTCGTGTGTAAGTAGTCCACAACATCGAAAAGTTTGTGTTGTACAGGCTTTACCTCAGTCAAGCTTTACAGGACTGAGGTTTCTGTATGGGCATGGCTTAAATCACAAAACAAAAAAAAAACGATTGCAGTTGTATAGGTATCGAGCTGAAAAAAAATCTGTGGTGATTACACGTGTGGTAATGCAGATAATTAACAATGGTTATGGAGCCACACCGGTATGTATCCTAGCGGTACTCACCTATGGGGCAGAAACGTGGAGGCTAACAAAGAGGGTTCAGCTTAACTTAAGGACAACGCAGCGAGCTATGGAAAGGAAAATGATAGGTGTAACGTTAAGACATCGGAAGAGGGCGGAGTGGGTGAGGGAACAAACGCGGGTTAATGATATCTTAGTTGAAATCAAGAGGAAGAAATGGGCTTGGGCAAGGCATGTAATGTGAAGGCAAGATAACCGCTGGTCCTTAAGGGTAACGGAGTGGATTCCAAGAGAAAGCAAACGTAGCAGGCGACGGCAGAAAGTTAGGTGGGCGGATGAGATTAAGAAGTTTGCGGGGATACAGTGGCGGCAACTGACTAAGGACAGGGTTAATTGGAGGGACATGGCAGAAGCCTTTGCCCTGCAGTGGGTGTAGTCAGGCTGATGATGATAATGATGATGGAGCCACAATCAACTTTCCACCTAATTTATTGTTTGTAGATACGACTAATTCATTGTCAGTGCTGTTAATCACAACCTTCTGATCCAAGAAGGCAATGTTCGCGCCTGCTCTGGACCACCTCCTAGCTTCTTGTTATGCGCGCATCCGACATGCGCGGAAGCCAGAGAGCGGAGCTGAAGAGCAACACCTATGAGCTCGTATGTTTTGATGCACTTTCGCAGACGGTAAAACTCGGCCGGTGGGGATTCTATTCTTAGCTGCATGATGGCGGCCGCTTCGAAATCACGACGCTTCTCGCTTTTGGTCAGCGTGGCTCCCTGCCGAGCCACTGGTCATTAAAGAGATGGCGGCTTTTGGATACGCACCGCTTCTCCAAAAGAGCCGGGGAGTATTTTACAAGTTTGGCTCCCTTTCCCTTAACGTTTCTTGCGTTTTTCTTTCCCCTCCGAAGCCTACGTGTTGCGTTTACGCGCCTTTACTTTATATCTGTTTTCTTTATAATCCGGACGTTGCGGCGAAAAAAAGCGCGTGGGCTACCGTTTTTCGCGTTCACTCCGGACACTTTACGTCTACAAACGTGACTCTGTCTTGTCCGGGAACCCTCGCCCTTAGAGCTAGAGCTCTGTACAGCATCTGTCCCTTTTTATTATTCCCATGAACGAAAAGTGATATTGATATGAACGAAAAGTGGCATTAGTTGTACCCAATCCCCTTCCTCCCAGCCCGAGTCAATACTCCAATAACTTCATGGGCCAGGCACCGCTGGATGTCACGTGACCAAGAAAGCGCCTTCTCTAATGCCTTTGCTGCCCAGCCCACCTGAATAACACTATCATTCGCAATCGAGTGAAACCAGAACACAACACAACACTATTGTGGTTTGCCTCAGAGAAAGTGCATCGTGTAGCTGTCGCAGTGAAAGAACTGTTGTCACAGTGGTCAGACAAAGCCCCATTTATTGAGTGTTTCCTTATGCGTTTTCGTGCTTTGTAACGGCCTAGTCCCATTCCTCATTGCGGATATGGCCCCTACAGCGTCCTGCCACTTAGTATCCAATCCATAGGGTCCTGACCGTTGTGTCCGCTATACAAAATCGGTGATCTTCTAATGTTCATTTTCTTAAGGTAGAGGCGGAGGACAAAAAAAAGGAAAAATACAAATTATCTCTCCTGCTCTGGTTCCTTCTGCTATGCCACCGAACCAGAGGCGTAGTGAAGAATGTAGCTAGCTGCCGGAAAAGTAATTCATTAACAATATCTTAGAAATACTGTTTCCGACCAAGATTAATTGAAAAGGTCTGGCCATAGTAAGATGGTTGGAATTTAAATCAGTCACAAGGACTGCGGCTTTAGTACTGAATCGCAGCGAGTAAGGCAATAATTCTTCATCTGACACCGAAACATCACTCCTTACAGTAAATCCATGCGGCCCGAATCGGCACTTCTTGTTAGCCAGAGACATGCACCATGTGAAAAGCGCAAGCGACGTTGGTCTAATTTTGAAAGGCGCGACGAGTATGGCGCGAGAAATAAGGAAGCGGCGATTTCCTACACCTCGAGCGGCGGTGAAGTTCACAGAGGTTGCCGGCCGCTTTCATGGAATCAGTACAGGACGAGGCACTGTTCATGCTCAGAGTTCATAATGACTGCGAGTGGAATTAAAACTCCGAATGCTTCAGCGAAAACAACAAATGTCCTCCCGCCTCATAGGTGGCATGAGGCACGCTTCACCTTTTTTTCCCCTTTTCTCGCTTTGACTTTACATACAGCAGCTCTGTTGAAACGTTAATCTATCAACAATTTGGAAATTAGAATGAAATTCAAAATGTAGTCCATAAAGCAAAATGGAATGTCCACGGTAGCCTTAATTTTTTTTCTGTCTGTGAACAACGTTGCAGAGAGAACTACAGCCGGCCGCTGGCTCTTGCTGGAGTAGCTTCCCATGCCTTTTTAAGAAGGTGAATGTCGCCACACCAAGCAAACACACTACAGGTTCCTGCGGGCGGGAATGCTTCCTCGATATTTGCTGTAGGACTTTAGATTCTCTCAATGATTTTAATGAATTTAAGCACATGCTTTCTTCCCTTCTGTTTCTGAGAAAACCTTACCCCAGGCCAACGGTCGTTTTTGATTTTGCACACTTGGGGATTGCAGATATATCATCATTTGCGTGTCAGTAGCTGATCTGGACTTAAATTTTTGCAAGCAATATTTAGACAGTCACTTACATGAACACAACAGAAGGTTGCCTGCAGTAGCAAAATCTGATCAGCTTACAGCGCGTTCCTGATAATTGTAGATTGGAAGGAAAAAAAACAAACACAAAAGTTGTGCAGTGGACACAAATTTAAGAGTTCAATGATAGCGAAGGAATCTCCTTAATATATAGATTGAATGATGGAATTATTTTACAAGATAAACTTGTGAACACTTGCAGTAGTCGTAGAATTCTGCGTTAGACGAGATGTAAGTGGGGCGAAACGTTGGATTTGATACTAAGCGCGGCTTAACTGTTAAGTGTGCAATCAAAATTATTAGATATTTCGCTAGAATGACTAACCATGCGTGCACTGTAGTTAAACTTAAGGATGAAAAGTTTTATTTTTTCATGCAGGAAAAAAAACCATGGTTGAACTATAAATCAATCAGAGAGGGGCGAATTTGCTGCAGGGCACATTTTTCGGAACCCGAATTAACCTAAGCATTTATTTGTTACCATTAATCCTTCGCTTCCTCTTATGAAAAGTTTAAGATTGTTTTGCGCTCTCGCTATCTCGGCAAAATGGTTTTACCAGCAGGCTACAAGTGGGCCAATGAGCGGGATCATGGCGTTCTCCTGCAGGTTCGAAAGTAAAAAGAATCACTTTATTATTAACTTCGAAGTTAAACATTTGCTTTCTCGCTCTCTAAGATGGTCTGAAAGTATGACAGAAAAGCACTGATTGCGAATATACGCGAAGAGGGCATAAAGAAACTCTGGAAAGTATGAATGAGCACTAATGCCGGCGAGCGTTTTCGTGTCCTTAAGGAAGCCACCCACAGAAGAAGAAAATGATAGAATGCTAAATGCAGGAGGAACAACACGAAGTTTCTTAAGAACTCAAGCGCCGCACCCTTTCCAACCAGCAAGGACGAGTACTTGTGCAGTCCATGTGGTGACAATGGAGCAACCTCTGCTAGGTCTGGACTACAATCACCTCCAAAGTCGCAGACTTACGCACTCTGAATCGAGCCATATCGCGTTTTCATTCGATAGGAACAGAGCTCAAGAGCAACAACTGTGACACTAACAGAGATAAAAGATTCTCTTATCAGTCGGGCACACCGATTGTGCGCAGCTCCACGGTGCCGCCTCCTCTCCGATAGGGCATTCGAAAAAGCAATGCTTCGTTGCTCGATAGATTTCTACCGTTATGGTATAGCACTGGGGACGCTCATGTTCAATTTTCTCGGATAAAAATTTTGAAAACTGGAGAATTTTGAGGTACTTCTATGGAAATATTAAAGATAATGGTCCATTCTTCTCATATGTCGCAAAATCTTTCTTTTAAAGTGTTTACATCGATCGAATCCTAAAGGTAAGACTGCCATAAAAAGAAAAAATAATAGGGAACGCTTTTGATGATAGCAAAAACGTTAATAGAAAATAAAATTTAATCTTGCATTATATGAATAAACTGGGTTCATAAAGGGTTTCCCGCTGAAAAATGCTTTGTAGAGATTTACTGGCTACACAATTTGTCTGCCGAAAATTAAAAGAACAAAACGAAGAAATAAAGGAGGCGGTTTCGTCTCTCGCGTGCTCTCGGGCTGTCCTATATACTGCTTGGTTGCCCTTGCTTTGCGAAGGGCGCGAACGAATACAGCGCTGCTTACAGAGACGCGTTTTTTACTACGCCGCTTCATAGAGATAAACGAAACACTATGTCAGTCACCTTAATCGCATCTTTTCCACTCAGGCTTCTATCGGTGGCCTTTTGGTATCCCAACTTAAACTTTACCTTTTTTCATTTCTTTAAGTTAACTTTCGCATCTGTACTATGATGTGTACGAAGAATCATCCAGTTTGGTAGGAATGACTAGAGTCACATCGAACTAACACAAACCCAAGTTTTAAAAGTCACGTACGATACGAGTTCATATTAGTCAGTTACTTGCTTGTTTCACTTGCTTGCAGTAAGAAGCGTATTGTCATTCAATCATACCAGAAACTAAATATGTCACTGCCTTTCTTTTAACACGTATGCTCGTTGCATCACGGCAACTTTACTTACTGTCCGCCCATGCTTGAAACAGGTGACTGGACGCGGAAAAGAAAGTGAAAATGCTAAGAACGGGAAGCCCACGACGTGTTCCTGTACTTTGGCCTCAGTACTGTCGACGAACAGAAAGCATAAAACTAGGAACTGGACTCTAAACAACTTATTCTTTAGCATGCAGCCTTGTATGAATATCACGCCTGAACATGCTGGTATTTTACAAACTCCTTCAAGCAAAGGTGGCTAACAAGAGAGGTTTCGGGATAAATAGGGGAATTTTCGGGTATGGTATGGAACACCGAAGTCAACAACATGTTTATGAGATCGTACCGGCATGACAAAGCGCCAGCATAACCCATTCGTAAACACGCGAAAGAACATTTTACCCATGCTGCGTATACACCATGCAGTTGCTGAGTCGGTTGCCAACCCGGGAGAACTGGGAGGCGACCCTGCTCGGCTGCCACGACTTACAGGCCAAACAAGCCTTAGTCGGGCGCGCCCGGGCAGAGGCCACCGCCAATGGGGTCCCATACTAGGGACCTCCACCTAGTGCTTGTAAGGATCGGTCTCTTACGGGCTTATCCAAACATACCTCCTGTCCCTTCTTAATAAATGTTTTCGCCACCACCACCAGTTGGTTCCGATAAGGTGAAAGAATTGAGG
Source organism: Amblyomma mixtum (assembly GCF_055824585.1). Classification (NCBI taxonomy): domain Eukaryota; kingdom Metazoa; phylum Arthropoda; class Arachnida; order Ixodida; family Ixodidae; genus Amblyomma; species Amblyomma mixtum. Next base: position 60,691,189 of record NC_143013.1, on the reverse strand, counting down.
GAATCATCGTAAAAACTCGAGTTCCGGCAATTCATTTCGTTTTTGTGCACTTTCTTCGTTGAAATAGAGAGTCCGGACCTAGGGCAAGCTGTGCAGATTGGAAACGTTGTGCAGCCATGCCGCTATATGTGGGACTTTTCTTCCAATAAAAGGCGCCGGCCACGACTGCAGTCGTCTAATACGGTAACCTGAAACTACCACATGCACATACGAGATAATGGGAACGTTATTCTGCTCGGTTCGCCCCACATGTACTGTACAGTACATGTTCAAATACGAACGCGTCAAATACATGCGGCCCCAAGGATTTGCTTTCTAGAAGTGCAGAGCGGCTCGTTTTTTATCGTCAGCATAGAGGAGAACTCGTCATCGCCCTTCTGTAACTGAGGACCTCCATTCGTGTATAGAGCCTTACTACAGAAGGGCTGAAAAGCAAGCCCTACGGGCCGTCTATTTTTGATGCAGACTGAGCCATATTGACAGAACAGCCGCCTCAGAGAATGCGCCTTTTGTGGTCATGTGAAGCGGGAAGTCTAGGGGGGGGGGGGGGGAGCTTTGTGCGGGCTGCAATACAAGTATTGTCGTCACCTCAACGCCCATTGATATTGCTTGCGGTTTAACGTTCACAAGCTGCACACGGAATATGTGGGGCTCCACAGTGGAGGGGTCCCGATTCGTCCGGAGCTCGTTAATGTGCACTAACATCGCACATCACGCGTAGGCCTTTCGGATCTCGCCTCCATCGAATAGATGTGGCCGCCGCGACCGAAATTTCACCGCGCGAACTCGTGCTGAGAGCCAAACACGAATGTCACTGAGCCACAGCGTCGAGTTCATTGCCTTTTGGAAACGGCGGAGAGAGTTCTCACCGAGGGATCTCCGAAAGTACGTGCGTGACAATCTTCTTCTTCCGAAGCAAGTTCATAAAAAAAAATAAGGTATACTCAATAGCTGTGATGTAAGCGGAAGGCGCGGCAACACTTGAGGCACTCGCTGTGCATGCGTAATATTCTGCGCGTGCGACAGCTGCTCTCGCACGCATTTGTAGTTACAGCACGTGGCTATGAAGGTAATTTTCCGGTAATAGCATTCCGAAAGCGTCGTTATGTGTAAAAGTAACAAAGACATGTCGTGGTAGAGGGTTGCTTCAGCTTTACGGCGAGCCTATTTCACCCTGTGACACGCATATAAATTGTCTCAGGAAGCAGTTTGTCGCATTGATTTCCGGTGCAGGGTGCCGACGAGGTCACGACAGGAATCTTTGACCCAGTGCTCAGCAGAGGAAAAAGAAGGGTTGGTTGGTTTATGGGGTTTAACGTCCCAAAGCGACTAAGGCTATGAGAGACGCCGTAGTGGAGGGCTCCGGAAATTTCGACCACCTGGGGTTCTTTAACGTGCACTGACATCGCACAGCACACGGCCTTTTGGCTAAGATCAAAGTGTGAAAAAGAAGGGATCAGCTGGTAACACAGGCTGCAAGCAACCTGAATTGTGTTGGGTATTTATGTGATTGCTCACTGATGTTCGCTGTTATGCTGAACACTACTGAAAGTCTAAGCGCCACCAAAGAAAACAGTGGCGTCGCGGCCGCACTAGTCCTCTATGTTTTTATTTATTGTTTTGTGGCGACAGCTTGAAGGTGAGAGCGAGAAGCCCTTTAATAAAAAAAAAACGGAATTTAGCTGGTGTCTAAAAGTCGCTGGCATGCTACTCTGCGGGGACATGAATACATGTACTACAGCGCTCTGAGTGCTACGTACAATGCCAGATAACGAGTGCTGATGGGCATTTCTGTAATCGATCGGCTCCCAAGAACAGAGTAGGAAACGCTTATCTGAGCGGCTTATTAGACAACGCTTATTGAGCAGCCCTTTCTGCAACCGCTGCCGCCATCTTTCAGGCGTACAAGTGGGCGGGATTCAGTCGCGCGCTCAATGGAATACTTTCTTTTTGATCATATGCGCTGCGGTTTTGGCGTTAATTGATGCTGCATAGCACTATACGCACGGGAACCATGCAACGAGCACATGCCACATCACGACTTCCTCCCCGCAGATGCCAAGAATAGGCAAAATGCTCACTGCTGTCTCTTTTGCATTTATGCAGTCGACAAGGAAAATGCCAGCCAGCCGCCCTTGAACTCACCTTGTCGGAGTATAGCACGTCCGGCGGACGTCCTCGGTGAGCTGGCTCCAAACAAGCCCGTTAAAATCGCAGATCGCCGGCAAACTTCTCGCCGCTTCGTCGAGCGTTAGACGGCGTTTAGTGCCTGCTCGTAAGCCGCCGAATGGAGGCCGCTCCAAGTGCTTATGCACGGCGGCTATCGCCGTGTGTCAGTGGGAGACCGGAGGCGGCGGCTTGGGAGAGGAGGAGTGTGGAACGCGGTCGCTGGACTCTCGCGTGTCTGAGGAGGTGCTGTTACGACAAGTGCGCCCTCTCCTCACATTGGAAGGGGAAAAAGAAAGCAAAGCATCCCAAGGAACGCAAAGGCATGTGCAAGTAGTGCGCGCACTGCGCGAACGAAAGCATATCACTCCGCCACGTAAAGCTGCGCAGCCCTGGCTATCATGCCGCTACCTCTCGGTGCCTCGGTGAAGGGTAGAACGAAAACGCGGTGAGGTGCAAAACGAAACGGCAGACCTTGCTGATCACGGTACTTAGACATCAACGCAAATAAAGATTGGTTCATCTATATCGCGGTGGTGTTCAGTTATTGCTCATTGTGATTCAAGCGATGTATAAGTTTTCCTGCTCGCACACTTTCTGAGCGCGAATGTAGAAAATGATGGTACGCATTATAGCTTTGACAGCGTTGCATGCTACGTTGTGAAACGGTCGTGATTTATGACGACGTACTGTAACGCAAGAGAGTGCGCTGAACGTTCCGGGGCGCCATTTGAGCCTCGTTAAAGGCTGAGTGGCGGGAAAGAGAGGCGAGAGAGGGGTAGCGAGTTTTCGTTTTTCGCGCAGGCGACTCTCACTTTCTCAATACCTCTTGCATGCACCGATAGGCCCGCGCACCGCGGCGTGCGGCGGTGAACCACGACCGTCGACCGCTGCCGTTGTTGACCCAGTTGGTGAGAAACAGGAGAGATCAGCTCAGTCATCCGTGCCGGACAATAAACCGATTTCCCTCCGCAATGGCTGCCGCAGAGGATGCAAGTATTTGTAGTGTTTACCTGGGGTGGGGATAGTGGCGACCCTTCTAAGAGCAGATGTAGATTAACGGTTATTCAAGATTAAACGTTCTCTTGCATGCCAAATGATGCATCCCTAATGAAATGAAATGAAATGTTTATTGGGCCATGGTTACAATATGCCCCCGGGGACAGGCAAAAGGAGGCAGACAAAGCATGCCTCCTGACGAGGCCAACACCCCCGCTAACACATCAGGACAGAGGTGACTAAACGCCAAATCACATATGCAAAAAAAAACACACTTTACAAGAAAAGAACAGCATACATTAGTGTAACATGCGTAATCTCAAAGAGAAAAAAAGAAAGACACTCCTAAAATCTTGAAAAACAGAAACATCACACCATTACGCCCGAACTGTCTAACGAGAAAAATACAACACAACTAAAACTAGCAAACTGAAAATCTTTTGCAAAATTGAAAAAAGACACTGGAGTACAAATATGCAAGAAAGAGAGGAATCCACAACACTGATAAAACAAACAAAAACAGCAAAAAACAGTGCCAACTTACTGAAATAAACTCAAAATTACAAAACAGGGAAAAGCAACTTCAATTTCTTTTTAAAGGCAATACAACTCGTAGCTTCTTGAGCTATTTCTGCTAAAGATGGGTGCGCATTACATAAAGCTGCAATTTGATTATTTACACTTTGCGTTTCATAATTTGTTCTGGATCTTATGGTAGATAGAGAAACCGCGCGCAGTTCGTATTTAATGTTTTTAGAAGACACATATTTCGGAAAGAAGTGAAATCCTCTTTAATTTTATGAAAAATATGAATCGCTCAACTAAAGTTGTAGGAGTTAAGGAAACTGCGTGAATGAAATGTTTCGAAGAGGTTTGTTTCATTATTTGTACTTGGACATAAGGCACGTAAGGCTCTTTTCTGGAGAGAAAATAAACCTGGGAGTCAACTAGGAGTACGCGAAAGCGTTTTACAATAGCTTTAAGAAAGGCTTTCTTTGTAGTCATAGCGTCGCGGTTAGTTTAGGGAAGAGTGGGGCATAGTGCATAAATTTTTGTTAATTACCGCATATTTTTTAATATTCGTAGGTATCAACAAACAAATATGACAAAATTATTTGATGCCCTACTGGCATCCCGCTCAATGTGAAACGCCCAGTCAGAGAGGCACACAGTTACAATATTAGAAAGTTCGAAATATCGAATTTTGCCTGCGAGAAAATGCGAAAGTAAGGGGTGCAAACTGAGAGGCCCTTTAGAAATCAAAATAATATTATTATTTATTTATTTCATACTTCAGATCATGTTACAGATCCAAGCAGGACAAATACATATTAGATAACACAGATACACGGGCGACAAGTAAAATAAAACAAAAACTAAAAATAAAAAACGCATAGAGGTTGACTATGCGCTTACATTTTATCGTGTCAGAAAATTCCACTCGGTGATGGTACACGGGAAAAAGGAAAATTTAAATGTGTCAGTTCTAGCAAAGTAGGGGGTAAGTGAACCGGGATGATGGTGACGCGTGATGCGCGTAGCTAAACACGATAAATAGGGTGCAGGATCAAGCGCCAATTTGTTTTTTATGAGCAAGGAAAAAAATTTGTCGAATATTTTTTCTTCTTGCCTCAAGAGGTTGGATATGGTTAGATTTCATTAGGTCAGACGGAGAATCAAAAGGTGAAAATTTAGAATAAATAAATCTTACGGCTTTTCTTTGGATTCTTTCAGTTATCTTAATATTGGTATTGCTATAAGGATCCCACACCACGCATGCATATTAGAGCTTAGGCCTGATTAGTGAGTGAATATTACTCAGTGTTGGATGGAATGCACGCTGAATTGGCTCCATGGGTGTTTGCACAATATTTTTTGAGCGCATCGGAGTGATACCATGTACTTTCAGAGAGTTTATTGCAATGTTTTGTTCCAAGATTCGCAGTCTATCCAGAAGTGAATGGGCTTGGACATGTTGGTAATACATTGTTACACGGAAAACATAGAGCGGAATAACGACAGAACGAAGACTAGACAAGTGACAAGACAGGCACTAACCTTCAACTACGGTTTTCTTGCTGATCTGGGGTGTCTATATACACATTTAAATCTGCAACATAAATAAAGAAGTCCAAAAAAAAAACCCGCCGAAACACTGCAACGTGCCGTCTATGCCATGGAATCAAGCTCTTTCCTTGAGCTTAAAATATCTTTTTCCAGACTTCGGGGTTTTGGATATCCTCAGGATATGATGGTGACGATAGATTTTTATGGCTTAAGGGAATCTGAGGCCAAAAAGCGCCATGGCACATGGTGTTTTCGACCGCTCAAGGTGGGGTCGACGACCCATTTTTAAAGCATTTCACCACAGATAAGCCGAGCTAGAGGCAGGGGAAAACTTGTACCCATCTCAATAAATATATCCTGAGGGCAGGGACAGTCACATCCAACATACGCAATCATTGCCCAGTCTTCGTGACACTTCCCTGTTCCCAAAAAAGCGTTTGACATATGAATTTACTTAGCCTATTTCTGGAAGTCCTTTAGAATCATTTAGGCCGATATTACTGCGCACGACTGGAAAACTGCAGTGGAAGAGAATGGTGCTAACAGAGCCTATTCGGCATTCCTTCCAACTTTACATCTCACCTATAATAAGCATTTCCCGCTTAAAGCGGCACAGCAATCTCGCAAAGCTAAGAAACCTTGGGTTACCTGAGAGCATGTCAAGGGTATCAAAGAAAAGAACAGCTTTTATCCCGATTTTTTTTGCGTTCGCGATATGAAGAGGAACTGAAGGATGTTAAGACCATGAGAACTAAACTTGCGACACTTAAACAGGCAAAGTGTTTGGGCTACAAATTCTTTTCGCTTAAACTACTGCTAAGCACAGACTTCCTCTTTGCTAATATAGCACCGACAGCTAATTTAGGCCCGCCAAACATAAGCACTCTGAACTGCAGTCTCACTATTAGTTTTTTTTTGAGTCCAATAACACCGAGGGAGTCTACCATTTATTCATTAGCATGAAAAATATTAAAGCATTAGATGCCAGTAACACAAAAATGGCGCCAGTGAAAATTGCAAAACAATACATTGCACCTATTTCATCAGAGATTTTTAACTTAGCGCACGAATTAAGCTTTTTCGCCGATGACATGAAAAAGGCTTGAATTACTGTAGTGCACAAAAAACGCGATATAAATGTCGTAAATTATTATAGGCCAATATCTATCCCCTCGGTTTATTTAAGAAGCCTTGGAAAGGCTATCTTTCATAGATTTTATAGCTTACTTGAGAAAAATCATGTAATAACTGACTGCCAATGTGAGTTTAGAAAGGACCGATCAACAGAAGTGGCCTTACTGCTGCTTAAAGCACCGATAGCTCAAAATATAGATACTGGTCTTCTTGCTCTTGGTCTCTTCATCGCTTTTCGCAAAGCCTTTGACCCCCTTAACCATAGTCATTTGATAGGTAAGCTATCACTTTATGGAATACGGGAGCGGCTCCTCAATTACATTGTTCCATACCTGAACCAGAGAGTCCAATGCCTACGTGTAAATACTGTTAAGCCGTCTTTACTACGCCAACACAGTCGGGTACCGCAGGGTAGTGTACTCACCACCTTCAAAAGTGTCATCTGAATTTGAACACTTTCTTCCATAACATGTTCTCACGACTTGCACAGAGCGCTCCCCAAGGAAGAATGGAAAATGTTTCTCTTTACCAACTTTAAATGCACAGAGCTGTACGGCGTAAGAGGCTTGCTGACTCTAGGCTCGTAGAACCAACGCTCGTGAACACCTTTAAAAAACGCAGGTGCAAATCTAGAAGCCTAATGCTGTACTGATTGGGAAATTTTCAGATAAAAGGGAGCGGCCTAAAACCTGCGTTAAAAGTTCCGAAAATACGCGAGACAACAGGTAAGTAAAATCCAACGAACAGTCTTAACATGTGCTGAATATGGAGTCAATAAAAACAGATCTATCTAAAACAATTCAAAATAGTCAATGAATCCGAAGATCTTTATAAGACCACCTATCAGCTAAAAAAAAATCCTGATCCCATGGAGCTAAAAAGAAATCACTTAAAATGGGCGCAATACACGGTGCTATGTGAACACCTTGCTTGCGCAGGTAAGTGTTATTGTCACAAACAACAAAGGAAGAAGTCATATAGAACAATAAAAACTATAAAAACCACCCTAAATTGCACTACAGGCCTTCTTAAAATCTACTGCGCCATACTCGTCAATCTCAGCCTCAACGCAGGACAGCAGACCTTCATGCAGAAATCCGTACTACAGATCTTTTATGCTAACAGAAAAAGCTGCGATATATTTGTGGTCACTAACTCTTATAAAGTACTAATAAAGTATTTCTTTGAGGGACAGCGAAGGAAAACGTGTGACCCCACTCGGCGAAACTTGGGCCTGCAAAAAGCCCCTTTGGTCACGATCACGTTTGTCTCAAGGCTAGCACAAACGAGAAAGAGCGTTTATAGCTACATACTTTACTTTAGACCACCATACAACCGGTATGTAAGAAGGTGAAGATTAAAGAAAAAATGTACACTCGTTGGAAACAGTTCTGATAGATAAAATCGTAAGGAGAGGCATTGACGCATGCCGATGACCTCAAGCGGGCATTTTTTTTTTTAGTAGTAGCAGAACCTATTCCAGTTATAGAATGCAGACTGAAACAGACCTTTCTTGGGGCGTTAGAGTAGAGCTATGTAGGGTTTAACGCCAAAAAAGCTAGACATAGTATATCAGGGATGCCGTAGTGGGGGGCTGCGGAATAATTTGAACACCTGGGTTACTTTAAAGTGAGCTGAAGTCGAGAAGAACAAAACCAAAATCCAAAATCAAAATCAAAAATGAAAACCCGGCCGCCGCGACCGGGTTTTGGTTTAGGGACCTTGGAATCATTAGCCGAAAGCTTCACTGAAGCCACATCACCCAAAGTCATCTAGACTAGACAGGGCCTGCTCGCTGCTCCTCTCCACAGGAGCCTACGCCAGACTAGTGTGCCCGACCGCGAACGACGGTCAGAGTTCTATATTGTTCATATATATGGCCCTGTTTTTGATCTATGTATTGTTTTTTTTTCGCTGTCCCACCCCCTCTGTAATGCGAAAGCCCTGAGGGTAAAATAAATGAATGAATGAAACGCAGAGGGAGGCAATACAGATGCATCGCACCTGGGAGGCAACGCAGGAGGTTTATTTTTATTTATTTATTTATTTCATACTGCAGATCATCTTACAGATCCAAGCAGAACAAATACATATTAGATAACACAGATACATGGGCAACAAGTGAAATAAAAAGAAAAACTAAAAATAAAAAGGCATGCAGGATGGCTATGCGCTTACATTTTATCGTGTCAAAGAATTCCACTCACTGATGGTACGCGGGAAAAAGGAAAATTTAAAAGTGTCACTTCTAGCAAAGTACGGGGTAAGTGAAACGGGATGATGGTGACGTGTGATGCGTGTAGCTAAAAACGATAAATAGGGTGCAGGATCAAGGGCCAGTTTGTTATTTATGAGCAAGGAAAGAAATTCTCGTCGAATATCTTTTCTTCTTACTTCAAGAGGTTGGATACGATTAGATTTCATTAGCTCAGACGGAGAATCAAACGGTGAAAATTTAGAATGAATGAATCTTATGGCTTTTCTTTGGATTTTTTCAATTTTCTTAATATTGGTATTAGTATAATAATCCCACACCACGCATGCATATTCGAGCTTAGGCCTGATTAGTGAGTTAAACGCGATAAGTTTAACCTGAGGGGGAGCTTTGGAAAGTTTATTTCTTAAAAAGCAGAGTTTGCGGAAGGCGGACGAACAGATATTTTCCACATGTGAATTCGAGGACAGATTGTTAGTTAATGTTACACCCAGGTATTAAAACTGGAAACTTCCTGTAGTGGTGTTTGTCCGAGATGATACCTATGCTCAAAAATATTTTTTTTACGTGTCACGCGAAGGAAGTTTGTTTTTTCTTTGTTTAAAGCCATGTCCCATTTCCGGCACCATGCAAGGATGTTAGTTAGGTGTTTAGGTCAATCTGGTGATTATAACATGTAATATCTCTGTACAGCAAGCATTCATCCGCAAACAATCGAATCTCAACGCCCGGAACAGTTGTGTCGACGATGTCATTAATATATAGTAAGAACAGTAAAGGTCCAAGTACACTCCCCTGAGGCACTCCAGAAGTGACTGCAAGAGCGCCCGACTCCTCTCCATCAATCGAGACATACTGCTTACGGTTAGTTAAATATTTTGAAATCCAGATATATCTCAGGAAGGCCAATAGATAGGTTCTTGCCACTCTCTCATGCTGCAGTTAGGTTTGGCAGCGAACGTTCTGACATTTATCTTTTCCGGCTTCTCGGTTTTTGAGCTGCAGGATGTCAAACTGTTTTCTCTTGCTTGTGCGCGTTGAAACGATGATGCGGTGCTGAAGAAAAGCACACTCATTGTGTAACCGCTGCAACATGGGTCGATGCTGTGTGCCTGGGTGCTTGCCAAACAGAACTGCTTAAAGACGGAAGGACAAGAGGCACAAAGACGCACACACAAAGCGCTGAATTACGACGGTGGCCCAAAAGCTGGTTGTTTGTTTTTCCTAAGAATGAAGCCCACAGAAAAGCTTCGGTGAGAGAAGTTCCTCGCAAGGATTTTACGCTAACTATGCATTCGAAGGTAAGAAACTAAAATTCAACCCCTTTTGATAGCCTTAGCTTATGTACCATAAAACCTAACATAAAGCAACAACCTTCTGTAAATTTAAAAGTTATTGAATAGCGGTTTGGAGAAAGCTGGATGGTATTGTAATTAAGTTTCCTCGTACAGGTATGAGAGCGCTCCATTTCCATTTCAATCACCAAGCCCTGACATCATAATAAACAAACGGGAATAACTCTAGCCCTCAAGCGCGATCGTGTTCAACTTCTAAAGGAAACAGTGCCGTCAGTGTTTCCCAATTGACCTTCGTACTTTTCTTCTACACCTTCATCTCTCGAATCCCTGGCAAGAAACAGAGCACATCTGGAAAATAACGCCATTCAGGGAGAAGTAGCGAATGCTATCAAGACAGGCGAGATAGAAAAACGCAAAAATTGAGTGTCTTCGTTTGTTATTTCAGGCCACCCAACCAATCAAGAATTGCAAAGCACGCTAGTCAACCTTTTCGAACACCAACGAAAATTCATCGTTGGTTTTTTATGTTGGAAAAGTGACAGATTGTATTTCTTGAATACTGGACATATTGTTTAGACGAAAAAAATTTTTCGCAGTGTAAACAGTGATAATTGCCAAGTAGGGTTAGCCCAATAGGGACCGGGGCCCTTTTTTAGGTGGTCCACTGGTCGATTCATAAAATTATACCACCTGCGAACGGAAACACGGAAACGTTGACACGGGACTAATGGGCCGATTCGATGGCAGTGCGTAGCAATACAATTTTAGTGCTGTATGACACGACATACCACATGAATTTCTTTGCATCCAACTTTACATCACACTCAGTAATCTTTGTACTACTTTACACTTGAATCCCTTGCATCCTTTGTGCACTTGGTCTTCTATTCTGTGTCGGATCTCCAGTATCCATCGACACTCGGTACTGCATGGTGGCTGACACACGACCACTTACGCGGAACAGTAACATCCGGATTGCAAGCGCCGTTCCTCTACCTCCGTTCTTCTTCTCAGCTCACTTTCCTCCTGACCTCCCTCTTCAGTGGAAGCCATCAGCCGGTTGTTCGTGTGGCACCCAATCTCAGGTTGCGTGTTTATCTGCCCCCGTCAGAACCTCCTCCGTCCACGGTAGCCCTAGGCAGCCACCTTCCAGTCTCTCTCTCTCGCTCTCTCTCCACTCCAGTAAAAGTGGAGGGGCGAACCCTTTTCCACCTGCCACGTGTGTCAGGTGGCTCACGGTTATCGCAGGCTTTATAGAATGCCGGACAGTATTTCCCGACATGAAGGCACCAATCATAATGCACTAATAATTATCCCGTTCCACTTCAATTTGCCCCCCCCCCCCAACCTTGAGCAGCTAATCCTAGGTTTTTCTTAATTTAGTGCCAATGGGTAGAAGTTTCAAGGTCATAGATACTGCTTAGCTGCAAAAGTCTTGGAGGCCACGAAAGGCAAACTGGGATGTGTGGGGAAGGTATCCGTTGTGAGCCCATCTGCGGTATGTGGTTCTGTTTTCTTCGAGCTTCTTCTAATTCTCTCGTGTAAAAAAATTCCAGGGGGATTATGATACTTCATAATGTGAAATTGGTTTTGATTTCGCAATATACTGAGGTGAGGAATATGAGAGATACGTGTATGTATGTGCTGTTACAAAGCACTCTATTTTCCACGGACACTCTTTCTTCAAGTAACACTCTCCTCCCACTCTTTGATTGTCATGAAGGTGGCTTTTTGATCGGAGAAATGACGATACTCGTATGTTCAGCGTGATACACCAGTGCATGGGACCATAAGAAGGTAGTTTATACTAGGAAGACAACGCTATGGAGGGCGTGGCCCATGCGGACAATCTATCGCATGCAAAGAACGCCTTTAGGCTTCGAGATTCAAGTTCTTTTTTTTTTCTGCACCAGGGGTGGCCAGTTGGAGACGGCTTGTTGACTCGAAGGCTGAAGGCGATCTTTGCACCGCAGGTACCCCGTCAGGGATGGTCCAGCAGAGAATGTCGGGCAACAGACCACTTGCCGGGGATATAAACTGACACTTAATGTGCATGAATTTGCATATTTACAACAAGTTCAGCAGTGAGCACAACAACCTGGAACTGGCTAACACTAGGGGAGGCCCCTACTCGGCATAGTGGAAGATGCATGACATCTGACCAGTAGCCCAGAACCCTTTCCCGGGCTCCGGGACCCAGTTTTAAAGACCTATGGCCCCTACCCACATTCTTCAGCATCCATGTCAATCATGTCAAACCCTTAATACGATTGGTTATCAGCCGTGTGGCCCGGCCTCCAATTTCCGTAAGGCACATAACCCTCTCTCAAATATACATAGTGTAAAAAGGACATCAGTTTCACTTCAAAAATCGTACATTACGATAACGGGCGCAGAAAAAGATTGGCTCTCTGGGTTACGTGCCACGCCCCACACTTCCACTGTAATAGACGAACTCTCTCCTTTATGAAGGAAAAAGCAAAACACATAAAAACACAAGGAAAAACACTTCCACGGGTGCGCCGGTTTCCCCAGGACCCGTGACCCTGAATGCTCTCGGAATTATGGTAGTTATCGTCCCAAACACGAGCTGCGACCGTCGCGAATAACAATCGGGAGCGCCGAACCGTGTTCCCATGCGAGTCGGATTACCGCTGACTGCTTACCCAGCAGACGCCCCCGGAGTCTGGCCGGCGTCATAACTCAACTGGCCGTCACTGTCTTTAAGCGAGTGGCAGCATTCGCTCTGTCCGGTGGTGTCTCCTACGCAAGCTCGTTTCTCGTGAACTGTTGATGTTCCGGCTTTCGAGCTTTGGCGCCATCACCGAACCCCAGCTAGCCGCACCGTTGCCGACAACTGCCATTTATCTCTCCCCGTCCAGAGTGAGCGCCTGACTCCGCTTCGTCTGGCAGTGTTCCGTTTTCAAAAGATTGTCAACGTACGACACACTGTCGGCGCAAAACTCTTACAGCTTTTTGTACATCTTGCGCGAAGCGGCCCTGACGAGAAACAAACCCCGCGACCCCGCCACTCGCGTCTTTACCGAAAGGGGACATTCGTAGCCTCAGGCGAGCCGGCCACTCCCTGCCTGCTTTGCTTCTCGCCTCCACCCGCCGGGGCAGGGGTCTCCGGCAGCGGCGGTACTTAACAGAAAAAAGGACAGACTCTCGTAATGATCCCGCGCGCATTCATAGATCCCTTTGTGGCCAACCGCTCAACGGCGAAGTTGACTTCTCTTATACAGAAGGAGGGGAGAGGGGGGAGGTAAATATGCATAGTGCATGCTAGCCCTCTACACGCCCCCTACAAAATTTATCTAAGGGTTGCTCCGCGCTTTGATAAATAAACATAGTGCACACAAAAAGTGCTAGTCACTTAACTACAATGCCAGCAGTCCTGCAACACGGCTACAGCTTACACGTCACGTCATATTCCCGCTGCTACAGTCAGACGGTCCCACCCGCGTGGCCAACAAACAATGGCGCCTAAATACATGGCACGAGACAAACAAGAAACGGAACTTTCACACTTGTTGTCCATGCCAGCAAGAAATTGCCATTCAAGCCGTGCTGATCAACGTGCATACAAACAAAGAAAGCTTCCTCCCCGTCCACCACCACGGCCCGTACACCACTGTCCAAATGCCAGCAACAGTTATGCAGCCGAGATAATGCGTCAGCGTTGCTGTGCGAGCTACCTTTGCGGTGCTGCACCGCTACATTGTACCTTTGTAGCGCTAGTGCCCAGCGTGTTAGCTTAGCCCCGTGTGGAGTGCTGAGCGTTAGAAACGCAAGGGGTTGTGATCCGATGCAACTGTTACCGACGCGCCGAAGAGCCAGATGTGGAACTTATTTAGACCTCAGATTACTGCAAAGAGCTCCCTCTCAATAGTGGACCACTGGGTTTGCGTCAGAGAGAACTTGGGGTTCACAAAGGCTCTCGGGGCCTCTGAACCATCCTCATCCCGCTGAGAAAGGCACACACCGGCGGTGAACGCGGAGGCGTCGGCGTAAAGCCAAAATGGCATGCTCAGGTCCGGCGTCCCAAGCGCAGTGACCACACTAAGCGCAGCCTTAAGGCGCTGAAACACGCTGTCGGCCTCGCTAGACCATGTAGTTTTGTTTCCAACCCTTTTTCCCGTCAGTGCTGTCAACGGCCTCGCCATCTCAGCGTAGTTGCACACATCCTCTCGATAGTAGCCGCACAAACCGAGGATGTTGCGGAGCTCTTTCTTTGTCGTCGGCTTAATCGTCCCCTGCGAGAGCCCGCGCGCCCATCCCGTCGTCTGCGTATCCAAACGAGATGGCAGCCTAAGGTTATGCGTAGACTTCCGCATGTTGAATGCGGGTATGGTTGCCGACGTCTACCCTATGAAACCACCGCAAGAACTTAGAATGAGAGTAGGTAGGGCGAGATTTATCACACTCCTAGACCTCCGAAGGGGGCACTGGCAGGTGTCGTTTACCCCCTCCGACCAGTCCCTGAATAAAGTATCACTTTATATCCCCTGTAAATCCTCTGTTGTTGCCTGACATTGTCTCCTAGACCATCCCTGGCGAGGTACCTCCGGTCAAAGACCGCCTTCAGCCTTCGAGTCAACAAGCTGTCTCTGACGGGGCAACCCTGGTGCAGGAAGAAAAAAGAACTTGAACTTCACTCGCACCATTGCCGAATTAGATGAGAGGATATAGCAGAATGTTCTGTTAAAGAATATGCAAAATAAAGTTATTGAACAATGCTAAATCATTCCACCTTATGAGACACAACAGGTGTCATTTTGTATTTAAACTTCGTGTTCCCTTGTCGCATAGAAGCTCTGTAACACAGTGCACTTGATGCACTGGCTAGCCGTTGACGATGACGCCGCAATCAAAGTATTCGGTATCCTATGCCATGCGTACCAAGGTAGTAAATGAATCCTCTTTGTCTTTACGCTTCGGAGACTGCCTATCCTAATTGTCCTGGCCCTCGATAACCAGATTCAGTGAAGTACCACGAAACATGAGCGCACAGTCAAGGTTGGCAGAAGTCAAAAGAAATTAATCACTAAGACATGGCTCATAAGAGTATACACGCAGCCCTCACGTGTTTGTTCCACTTGATGGAGCTCGCCATTTCAGATCACATAATTAGAAAACCAATGTTTATTAATCTACTTCCGCGTATCTGATTAGCCTTCAATTTCCGTGTCCTTGCATGTATTAAAAATGCATGGCACAAATGGATTTAAACTCCAATATGAACCAAGAAAATCCAAGCTGTAGTCAAATTTGTTAAACTTCGCACAGCCCGAAATAATGACAGCAAGAGACCATTTTCCTCGTCGATTACATTTATTTTTCAGGATAATATAATAGATCTCGCACTTCTGAAATGCAGCAGCCGATGTGTCCTCTCCTTACACACGTTCACTAATCTACCATGCGCACCTACAGGCTATGCACTGGAATAATAGCCAGGTGACAAAAAGGCCTACACAACACACTGTTATGGAACTCACAGAATGCCATAACTCTTCCAGATGTCAATGAACTCCGTTCCGGAAAGCTTATCATAAATCTTTTTTTCCATTCTTGCGCTCATATCTTCCGTGATGTGGTTCTTCCAGTCTCCTACGACACCTTTTCGAACGAAATCCCCACTTCTAGGGTACTTCACCAAAGTTTCCATGTAGTGCCTTAACCCAGGACCGAGGTTCTCAGTGTTCCCTGGTGGCTTGTCGAAGAAAGAATTTAAGGTGCTAGCTGTCTTATCCTTCATGTAGTTTATGGCACTGAACCTGAGGACGCGGTCTAGAATTTCCGGCTCTTGGGCGAGTCTGCGGTGGTACTCTTCCCCCAGAAAAGCCGCAAGTCTCATCACCTGACTCCGTGGGTCAGCCTTGATCTCCTCGTAGTGCAGGAGAAGCACGTTGGGGTCGTTGCGGTGGGCGTACCATGAAAGCGTGTAGTCGAAGTAGTCGCCGAAATCGTTAGCGCCTCCCATGAAGATCTCGAAGTAGTCTTCAAATTTTCCATCATTGTAGTCGTACGCTGTGAGAGCCTTCGTGTGGTAGAAAAAAGAGACGCATACATCTTTGGGGTTCCTGCAGACACATACATACTTTGCTCTGGGGAATTTCGGTACCAAGCCGTAGTTAAGGTGTGTCGTGATGAGGCCAGGGCGCACAATTTTCTCCACGTCTTCGACCCCAAACATCTCGAGCGACGGTTGGCTCCTGTGCAAATCGAGCACGCTGGGAGGAGGCAACCCGTCGTGAAGAATAAGGTAACAGATGTGTTGCACCCACACCGTTCCGCTTTTGGGAAATGTGGCGAGAAAGATGTCACCAGGTCTCGGCTCGTACTGCAACCCCGAACGGAAGAGTCCGACAGAGAAGTGCCGGTTAAAAGTAAGGCCGTCTATGATTCTGTATATGGGTCCACGAGGTGTCCTGACGTCCATGGCGAGGCTTTTCAAACTATTCGTTCGTTCCGACCTTTGCCCAGAACCAAAGCGATGATCCTGCGAAGAACAGAAGTGCACGGAGAGAGTGTTTCAGATATGCCGTATATTCTAGATGGGCCTTTTTGGGAAAACAATGACATAAACTTAGTCTCTGCTTAGAGATGTCGACATGCTCCTAGAAATTTTTTTTCTGCACGGAAATGCATAGGTCTTATATCTATAGCTATAACTCAGGTAAGGGCTGGCACACACCCTGCCTACAGGTATAACAGCGGTATAAATTAGATACATGTGTCGCCATTTTCCTCCAGGAGAGAACAAGGAGTCCGAAATTTCATGCAGCATTCAATTTTCGCAATTTAACGTTATATTGGCACTTTATTGGCAACTCATGTGGCCTAGTCAGAGAAAACGTGCATGTCCAGCATTTTGGAGAAAAATTCTGATTATTGGAATATTCTAACGCACTTTACGGAGATATTGAAATTAATCATTTATTAGTCGGATGGCTAGCAAAATTGTTCTTTTGAAATTTTACCAACGCTCGCATCAAGCACAAAATAACGGCCGCTTTCCAGTGTTAGATAAGCCATTGCAGCAGAGGCACTCCATCTTGCTATTCTTTGAGCAAACCATGACGTTCAGGTATGCAGCAGTGACCCTATCTGTTTGAGAGCCACACCCAATCTTTTCGCAGAAGATGCATAGATATGGCAGCGCAAGTCAGACAGTAACCTGAAAACTCCGATTGAAAATTATAATTGTTCTGTTCGATATTATGCTCTGGATATGTTATTATCTGTCACCAGAGGGTAAAGTACGTCGTGTTCCATGGGCATGACATGGATATGGCGTCACCAACGCATTTATATAATGGTAGCTCTTTTGGAAGTGTGCACGAGCAAGGAACAATGTGTAGTTATCTGTTTATGACAAGTCAGGATGCAAGACAAATTAATATCATTTGATAAATGTAGCAACAGTATGTGCCGATCTATCTGCAAATGGAGCAACTTTGCAAACCTTATGGGAATGTTAAGAGCGGAGCTCAGAACATTGGCTCAGTTCAGCACGAATTATAAGGTGAAAAAGCTGCGCTTTTTTAATCTGGTGTTTCCAAGGGGAACCTTAAAAATTCTCATCTTCCCGAATCCATGCTCTGATCAAATGCTGGAGCACTTGCGTTGCACGTTCTGTGGGCTGTGTCGAAAAATTGAATCACAAGAGGCTTCTCAGCGCGCTAGCACGAGCGCCCGCAATTTTGGGACAGACTGCGGCACGGATTTTGCCGCAGTCCGTCCGAATCGGCGCGGTGACCTTGAAGTGCGACAGAGAAGCACTCGGCGAAGCATGCCTCACGTGGATTAGCAAATAAGGAGCAAATACTTAAGAAGCCTGTTTTTGCAGAGCAGGTGTGCTTCTTCTTTTGGCCCCTATATATCTGTCTAATGCCAACTAGAATTTTGCCGCACTGTTAGTGTACTTCATGGTAATTTGGCTTGGGATCATGTCTACAAGGCTCTTAAGTAAAACTTTGGCATCCTTTTGATCAAGCATACTCCTATAAAGATGCTTAGACCAAAGGTGCACGATTAAAAGAAGGAAAAAGTTTAATAAACAAATTGTAGTTGCTTTCAATTGTAGGCGTATGCTGGTGTAATACTCCAAAATGCGTCATTAAAGCCCCTTATTGCCGGAAGTATCTAAATTCTCTGTGTATGCCAGCAAGCCACAACCTGCTATGTTCTCAGAAAGTGCAAGCGCTGGCGAAGCGAGTTAATTACAGTATAGTCTCGTTATGACGAAATGATTTATAATGAAATATTCGATAGAACGAAGGATTCCCCTTTGAAGCTCGGCCAACACGGACTATAACGAAGCTGAGCGATAACGAAGTAATCGCAGGGCCACTTCCACATCGTTATAAGGACGTTCAACTGTATCGCCGGAGACAAATTTGAATTCAGCAGTCACCGCGAGGAGTTGAGGACAACTTGACAGTCGAATGATATATCGCGTAAATGGTCTTACTTTTTCACTGTATAAAAAATAACTGGCTGAGATCTAAACTTTACCATCTAGATCTAGAATACTTAATTCCATAAATATATATGCATATATAAGGAAGAGATATGAAAAGAAACCAATATTTTGCATTTTACCTTGCTGAGTATTCTACACTTGAGTTTTGAAATGCAGAAAATGCGTGTCATGCGTCATGTGACAAAAAAAGGCCATAGCTTGGGCATGATTTGCTACGCAAAATTATTTCACGTGGAGATTCGCCATTATTTGTGATGATTTATCTGGCGAGTAGGCACATGCGGGAACTTGCTCTGTAAAGATCAAAACGCGGCTTTACGCCCACATTTCGACTGGCATGCAATTAGTGATTTTGAGGAAACAAAATGGCGCAGCAACTGTATCACTTGTCGGTGGACTCCTCAACCAGGCCCACTGATATGCGAAACCGAAAGAAACTTTTGCCAATGACTGGGCTTCCGCTCAATTTAGGAACAAATATTAGTCGCACCAGATCTAATACAAGGAATGTCAAACTACAAAGCTGTGTTTACGGAGCCAACACATGATTAAACCGCGTACGACGGCAATGGAAGGCTAATTAAGAACTGGGCATCTCTGTCGTTTGTTAATGAGGGCCTAGAAAGCAACAATGGCATCCAAGCTGCCATCGGAACAAAGACTAAACATTATGAGCATTCAGTGTCTTCGTCACAGTAAGCTTAGCTATTCGTAGGACAGAATAGAAGAGTGGAAAAGGGCAAATAAGGTGCCTGAAAAGCACGGTTGCCATTAAAGCACGGCTGAGGTGTACACTGTTTCAAGAGGGCAGTTAGGCGCCTTTCCTTTGCTTTCCAAGCTCAACGTCATTTGAAGGTCAAAACTAGGCACACGGTGATTGAAGCACGATGTCCCGTGAAGCTTTCGCTTCAGAACTGACCGCAGGCATCCTTAGTTTTAACAGATGGTGGTGAAAAACTTTAATACTCAAAGAGAGTTTGGGGTTGACAGAACCCTGCTGCATGGTTGGTATCCTTAGTCCGGGACACCGCACGACGAGGCCCCGTCTCGCTCCCGCTTTACTAGAGCCCTTTGGTACTCCACTGTAGAGCAGTTGAGGAGGGAAATCTCCCATGCCTCTCGGGTGGGAGAATGGGGAAGCGGGAAGGTGAGGATTCTGAGTACATGCCCACACCATGTGAAAGATGTTGCAGATCTCTCCGCAGTGCAGGCAGCGCCCATCTATGTTCGGATCAAAATGTTTTCCTATGGCAGGACCGAGAAGAGTTCCTGTCTGCAGGCGCCGCAGAGTTCGCTCCTCCGCCTTACTAAGCCCCTTGGCAGGTGCTGGGTAGAGGCGGTGGCTGTCGCAGTAATGAATTAAGATTTCGCGAAGCCACAGAAACGGTTTATGAGCTTCTGAGCCAGGAGAGCTAGGATGAGGAGCCCGGTGTGTGAGCGCTCGGGTGGCCGCATCAGCGGCCTCATTGCCTCGTAGACCCTGGTGGCCAGAAGCCCAGATTACGTTTGTGCAAGTTCGATCGGTGGGAGCCCGTCTTAGAATTTGGGAGGCAAGAGGTGATATTTCTCCTGCACGAATGTTCACAGGCCCGGCGAGAGTCTGTGATTACCGTTCTCGATTTTGGATCGGCAGCAGCGAGAGCTGTTGCAACTTCCTCCGCTTGTGTTGAATTTGGGGCCCGAAAAGATAGCCCATTGACATTCATCCCGCGGTGGACTACGCCAGCCGTGTAGAATCCCGCGGGCGACGGCCCCGTGATGTCGACGTAGTAGACGCCCTCTTTAGACCTATATTACCGCTCAAGCGTGCGAACCCGCGCTTGTCGTCTGCCTTCATGTGAAGCCATGTCCATGTTACGCGGGAGCGGAGCGACACAAAGCATCTGGCGCCACAGCACCGAGATGTTCTCCGTCCCCTCTGGTATGCATGTGTGTTGGATGTGCAAGCGGTTTGGCAGGCGGCGCCCAGGAACCGTCTGTGATAGTCGCGTATATTGGTTCACGAGGTGGGCCTCCCGCAACTTCTGATAGGAGTTTACCACTCCCAACGCCTTCAGTTTGGCGTTGGAGGTAGTCACTGGGAGGTACAGTGCTCGCTTTGTTGCCTTCCTGATGATGACGTCAATGCACTCGTCTTCTTGTTTGGTGGTGCGTAGGTACGGCACAGCGTAGAGGATCCCGCTGGTCACGAAGGCATGGGCGAGCCGTAGCGCGTCCCTGCCCCGCAGACCACCCCGCTTGTTGGAAACGCGGCGGATCATGCGCCCTACCTGGTCACCTATGCGCTTGAGTTTCAATATAGTAGAGTCCGGCCTAAGCTTATTATTGATGAACAGACCCAGGATCCGGAGCTCTGCCACTTCTCTGATGGGACCGCCCGACAGAGATATGTGTAGAGTCGTGATGTCCTTGTGGTTTGTCCTGACATGTAGAAGCTCTGATTTGGCGGGAGCGCATTGGAGACCACAGTCGGCAGCATATGCATCGACTATGGAGGCGGCCTGATGAAGGCGGTCCTCCATCTCCCCAAGGATCCCCTCGGTGGTCCAGATTGTAATATCGTCTGCGTAGCGTGTTTTCTGCCCTCCACCTGAGCCAGTCGGCCGGGCAGGTGCATCATGGCGATGTTGAAAAGGAGCGGTGATAACACCGCCCAATGTGGTGTACCTCGTGTATCCATAGAGTACGGGCCGTATTCCTCGTCCTCGATCCGGAGGAATGCCTGACGCGCAGAGAGGAAGTCTCTGACATAGGCGAAGACCTTCGCCCCGCAGTTAGTGGACGCCCCCTTAAGATCGAGGGCGAGAATGGCCTTGTCGTTTTGTTGCATGGTTGTGGGTCGTATTATGTTCCTGTGTAGTTGGAGTAGGACATCCTGTGCAAACATGTGCGGGCGGAACCCGAACATAGTGTCTGTAAAGAGGCCCTTACCCTCCATGTATGGAGAGAGGCGATCCCGTACCATCGTCTCCATAAGCTTTCCCACACACACGAGGTCAATGAGATGGGTCTCAAGTTGTCCGTAGTCACGGCTTTACATGCTTTGGGGAAGTTTTAACAGAGTGCCTAGAAGGTTACTAGGTGTAATTTTACCAATAAATGAGTGCCTTGCTGTGACCCACAGACTCAGTTTACCTTATCATACCTTTAATATGAATAATGCAGCATTTATATCTACAAGTTAGTTGGTTCTTTCGGCTTTTCACTTCTAGCCAATCCAGCTTTCTGTGCATTGTGGAAAAGTAAACTGACTCATATTACGCAATAGCGACACGAGGTAGTTTATCACAGAAATGTGCGCGCAACGTTTTGCGTTATTTTTGCCCTATCTCCTTGTAATATACGGTATTTTTGTTGTTTTAATCTTGCTGCAGTTTACCAGAACTTTGCAAAACACAGCTGCGAAGAATATGCATTGGATTTGCCCTTCCTTAAGATGTAAGCCATTTCTCTAAACAATAATTATTCGTAATGGTAAAAAAAGGAAGCGTATTACCATTCAGGTTGGCCTCCATATCTGAACTATCAGAAGAGGTGTACAATTGTCCTGTTCCCTTCTTCGTCTCAAGTTGTTGAGAACGAATGTGGCCAAGATAACATATCTTGTTCTCATCCCCCAGTGCCGCGGTGGTGCTTTATAAATTTGCCGCGAATTAGCGGGCTCTCCAAATGCATTCTCACATGTTCTTCTTGTCCTGAATAATCTTAAATAAAGCAATGACACTATTTATGCCCTTCATCAAGTGCTGTAATTATAGTTTATAGCTGCTTTTGCAAGACTGTGCTTAGCCCAGAGCTAAGCTGGCGCTGTAAAGATTTCCTAAAATTCTATGTATCTGGGCAATTTTCGAGTGCAGTCAGCTAGGTGCCGTTGCCCTGCAGACAGACAGTTTTTAGTATGGTGATCAATAGTTGGTGCTTAGGTTGCTCTCTGTGAGTTACGAATAACCGAGCGCAACCATGAGGGTTAATTTAGCTCGAGTTGCCAAACTGGATGTCATTTATTACATGTAATGGATTGAGACACTGACCGTGTGGTTTAAGAATTACAGAACATTTATTCCTAGTGCCCTTTATTACAAGCATACTGGTGATGTCAACAGTTGCGAGCGCCGGCGGGAGAATAGAAACATAAGCATACTCTTCCACTGCCGCGTCACCATATTACATATGCAGAATAACCACGCATACGAGCTGAAGCACGCATATAATTAAAAAGCAAACAAGCTGATACCTTCAATTGGAAATTCACTTGTCACGCTGTAGCTGTGCCATGGCTCTGCCTCTAAGTATAGTTTGAGGCCAAACCCACCAGGCCAAACCCATCAGGCCAAACTCAGTAGGTGCTAATGCGGAGGAATAGGGAAGGGATGAGGCTGATGCCAGGATTTTGGATTTTCGTTTACCTTCTTCAGGAGCTTCGTGCGGTACCATACTCCACTGTCGTTCGCCCGTTCACTTCGGCCTGCACTGGCAAAAATGAAGTTGAAATTTATATCTGCAAGAGCCATCAGCACAATGCTGAATGTGCCCTTGTAGATGGGGAACTAAATTCTGTTTTTGAGAGGTGGGGTGCTGACAACTGCTTTCCCGTCAAGGGCGACAACGCATTTGGGGAACTGCCATAGCTTCTCAAAGCCTTGGGGTACTGTTTGTCTTCTGCATGTGTTTCTGGAGTCTGTAAGAAAACAGATCTTTGGTAACACGAATAAAAAAATACTCCGGAATAAAAAATTTGCTGTAGCTCTCAAAAAATTCCAAAAAATCATACGAGCCCTTTGAGACGTCTTCAATACATCAGATCGATACATTGGTAATCCAATGCGTATGATAACTATATTTTTTATACATTAAAACATTTTTAATATTCACGCGGCTTCTAAATAAACCCCATCGGAGACTTTTCGCCCCTCCACTCAATTTTATTTCTTGAAAAAAAAAATACCATTAAGGAAATCTTCGAGAAGTAAGCGATGAAGGGTACGTTCTTGTCTTATTTCCGCATACTGGTATACCATGCCGACACGAGAGTGTGACAAACGGAATAGCCTCGTTGCAAGATGGCCTATGCCACAAAGTACTCCAGTGCTCACAAGATGCCGTGACTCTTCCAAAGATCAATAAATTCCGTCCCAGAAAGCTTGTCGTAAATCTTTTTTTCCAGTCTTGCGTTCATGTCGTCCGTGAAGTGATTCTTCCAGTCTCCTAAGACACCTTTGCGGATGTAGCTTGAATTCCTAGGGTACTTGGCAGCAGTTTCCAAGTAGTGTCTTATCCCTGGACCGAGGTTCTCGTCGCTACCCGCTTGACTCTCGAAGAAAGCCTTGATGTTAGCAGCTGTCTCATCCTTCATGTAGTCAATTGTGCTAAACCTCAGGACTCGGTCTAGAAGTTCCGGTTCTTGGGTTAGTCTTTGGTGGTACTTTTTCCCCAGAAAAGCCGCAAGCTTTAGCACCTGACTCCGCGGGTCGGTCTTGAGTTCCTCGTAGTGTATGAGATGCACATTTGGGTCGTTGCGGTGGGCATACCAGGAAAGCACATAATCGAAGTAGTCGCCAAAATCGTTGGCGCCGTGAAGGAAGACCTCGAAGTAGTCTTCAAATTTTCCATCGGAGAAATCATATCCTGTAAAAGCTTTGGTGTGGTAAAAGAAGGAGACGCATACGTCCTTAGGATTCCTGCAGACCCACACGTACTTCGCGTTAGCACTCTTCGGGATCATACCGTAGTTGAGGTGCGTCTTGATAAAGCCGGGTCGTGCCATTTTCTCCACGTCTTCGGCCCCGAACATCTCGAGGAATGGGGAGCTCTTGTAGAATTCGAGCCCACTGGGAGCTGGCACACCGTCATGAAAAATTAGGTAGCCGATCTGCTGAAGCCATATTGTTCCGCTTTTGGGAAAAGTGACGAGGAAGATGTCATCCGGTCTGGGCTTGTACCGTAACGCCGACCGGACGAGTTCGACAGAGAAATACCTGTCTATTGTGAAGCCATCTATGACTCGGTAGACGGGTCCTCGAGGTGACCTCACTTCCATGACGTTCGGTGAAATACAGCGTGCGCCTGTGGCAGAGAACCAAACCGCTGAGCCTAGAAAAGAAAGAGACAAGAAACCGACTGTTTAGGGCATTGCTTGGATCTGATGAGGGATTTTTGCTGCATGACAATATGTGACCTTGGAGGCTGCTTAACCTGTTCAGCTTGTGAACTTCAAGTTTTTTTTTTCTGCGAAACATTGCAGGCATAACCTTAGCAGTGACATGCCAATTATAACAAATACAGCTGGCTTAAGAACACGAAATCAACGTCGTTTGTGATGTTATTCCATGCATATTGTAGTGGACAAGCAATGACTCATCAAGGAGATTGCAAGAAGTTGTTTTCCTTTCTTCTCACAACTTGAGGCTAAAGCGCAGCAAATGGAAACGAATATTGCTTTCCTAGCTCCCGCTTCATGTTCTCTAGGTAGGAATAAAATTTTTTAGTGTGTTCATATTTTTTTTGGGCAGCTATACTGTGTTGTCCGGTATGGAATAATCTGAACATGACTGCACCGTAGAGTAGTGGCAATAATTTTAGGCTTACATCCTCAAGTAATGACTAGATATGCCGCTGAGCACCAATGGCTAGACTGATTGCCCCTCATCTTAAAGAAGTCCCAGTGGCCGCCTTCATAACGATGGTCGGTGGCTCAGTGGTTATGGCGCCCGGCTGCTGATCGGAAAGACGCGGTTTCGATCCCTGCCTTGGCGGTCGCATTTCTATGCAGGCGAAATACAAGAGTCTCGTGTACTTTGCGATATCAGTGCACGTTAAAAAACCCAGGTGGTCAGAATTTCCAGAGCGCTTCACTACGACGTCCCTCATAAACTGAGTAGCTTTCGGACGTTAAGCCCGCATAAACCAGTTATTGTTGTATCGTAGTAATGCTAATTAGCAATGAAACAGTACACGTAGCATACGGTCGAGCCGATCTGTATTCTGCTACTTCGTCGTCTTCTCTACTCCCGTGCGCGCGAGTGCGTGCAGCGCACTTGCCACACTTCATCTTTATCACATGTCCGCCGCACTTAGAAAATAATGTCTATCGGATGTGATAGTCTTTGAACCACGCGGGCCGCTTCTTTTTGCGAGTACTTCGGCGAGGCGGCGCAGGAAGTGAAGCCGCAGTTGCCGCAGTGGATGCACTACACGAGGGTTGAGGAGCGGCTGCCGATTCCGGAGCGGGCGAAACCAGGTGCGATGAAGGGCCCGGGCAGCTAACTTGAGCGGCTGGCATCAGATGGATTGAAGGGGCGTCCGAAGAAGAACCCTGGACCACGGTTCCGGACTGTGGACTGGGCGGCGGCATCCTGTTGCCGTAGATAGGCGGCGAAATATCAGCGAAAAGGGCCGCTGGAGCTAGGGAGGGCAGTTGCTGCTGAACTACTTCTGGGCGAACCGCAGAAAACTTGGACGAGTGCCACACTCGCCCATCATCCAGCAGATAAGATGCAGGTCCACGCTGCTCCACAACCTTCCGAGGCTCCGAAAATCGAGCTCACAGTTTGCCTCGCACAGTTGGTTTGCGAACACGCACGTACTGACCAATCTGAAAATCACGACACTTGGCGCCACTCCGCTGGTCCGCATAAAGCTTGTACTGCGCTTGCTTCTCCTGAAGCCTCTGCCGCAAAAGCTTAAGCGCTTTTGTCAGATCCGTTGAGAAGCACTGATCCGGCAGTCCTACGACGTTCAGTCTTGTGCGGGGCAACCGGCCATGAAGTAGGATGGCTGGTGCAATTCCTGTCGTGGCATGGGGCGTACAGCGGTAGACACCGAGGTAATCCACAATAGCTGTACGTAGGTCGCGTCGCTCGCACATAGCTAACTGAATATAGGACTTAAGCACTCGATTGAATCGTTCCACGAGTCCATTAGCTTGGGGATGGTACACTGAAGAGTAGCAATGGCGTATCCCCCGTTCGCGGAGGAAAGTTTGCATGGCCATCGATGAAAATTGAGGTCCGTGGTCAGAGACAATCTCTTGAGGGTAACCCTCACGAGCAAAGAGGCCAAGCAGGAATTCTTGAACGGTTTCAGTTGTGATGGCATCAGCGAAGAAAACCTCTGGCCACTTACTATAATAATCCATTAGAGTAATCGCGAAGCGGCAGCCACTGGGAGCTTGATCGAAAGGCCCCACAATATCAATGGCAACCTTATCCCAAGGTTTTTCTGGGAAGGCGACAGGTTGCAGAGGAGCAACTCCGAGTTCCTTGGAGAAGAGATGTTCGAATTGTGGACGTAGCTCAGGAGGTAACAGAGGCGTATCAGGTGTCATGGAAAGACATTCCAACGATGCACTTTTGATCTTCATTTGTAGGGCTGCAATGGAATCCAGACCCAGCAGCGTTGTGCCTCCCGAGACAACGTGGCAACAAAACAGCCTTGGACTATAATTCGAGACTTAGAATAGTCCAATAGTTGAACTGCAGTTGGTTTAAGCGGGAAAATTGCAGCGAAGAATCGGTGGTATAGGTCTTCAGAAATAATTGATACAGATGAGCCGGTGTCAATCAGGAAGCGGATGGACTTGCCTTCAATCAGGACCGAGGCGAAAATTCCGTTTTTTTGACTTTCAACATTGAGAATAGATGCACTGCTGAAGCCATCCGGCATCGACGATGTGTCAGCAGTATCTGCAACTTGCTGAACTTGAACAGGACGGTCGGACGACTTGCAGAGAGAGTCGAAATGGCCCATCTTGCCGCACCGACGACACTTGCGGTTGCGGGCTCGGCATGCAGGGTTGTTCGCCAGGTGGGCCGTAGAACCGCAACGGTAGCACATGCGCTGTGGTATTGCAGCAGCAGGTTGTGACGGTTGACTTTGGCACTTGCAGCAATGGACCTGAGGTGGTGGTTGTCTCGATCCGCGCTCGCATCCCACACGATGTACTGGAGCGTCCTCCTCAGCCAATTCCCTGGCTTCACGGGAAGCTTGCTCGCACTGTCGAGCAAGGAGCACGGCGCGCGACAGAGTCAAGGAGGAGCCTTCCATGAGTAGGCGCTCACGCAGATGGCAACTCGAGGTCTTCTCCACCAGCTGGTCCCTGATCATATCGTCCGCCATGGTCCCAAACCCGCAGTCGCCGACAAGGCTGCGAAGGACAGTGACGTACTCACCGGTTGTATCTCCTGGAGCCTGAACTCGACGGCGAAAGCGATGAAGTGCGGCGATTACATTCACGGACGATTTGTAATGCGCCGACAGGATGGATATCGCCGCATCAAATTCGTCAAGGCGCGGCGCCTCGTCACCGGAGTGCGATGCAGCTGCTGTAGGCGCTGGAGTGGACGACGGCGGCGCCAAGGTATAAAAAATGCGCTGACCTTCCAGTCCGATGCAGTTCAGCAGGATGGCCTTCCGCCTGTCCGCGCCCAGAGTAGAGGCACCAGAGGCCAGCATGTAATTCCGGAACGCCAGCTCCCATTGCTCCCATGGAAGGGCAGGACGACCAGGAGTCGGCAGGAAGGGCGGTGGTGGCTGAAGCCCAGAAAAGCTCATGACGGAAGGTGAGCAGGCCACGTGAAGGTCCCGAATCAAAACAGCATCCTCGTCGCCAAAATATGTTGTATCGTAGTAATGCTAATTAGCAATGAAACAGTACACGTAGCATACGGTCGAGCCGATCTGTATTCTGCTACTTCGTCGTCTTCTCTACTCCCGTGCGCGCGAGTGCGTGCAGCGCACTTGCCACACTTCATCTTTATCACAGTTATAACGATGTAGGTTTGTTGCCTGCTACTGTAATGCCGGACGCGTTGGCATCGATGTTGCCCGTCTTATTTTGTTTTTGTTTATATCCTTCGGCATTTAATTGCGGAATTTTTGCTTCGGCGGCCTGATATACTTCAAGCGAGGAAAGCCTGCGGTTAGTTGGTATTTCGTATTTGGACCGGAATTGCGCTAAACTGCAAGAAGGGACAAGGGGCAGCGGAAACAAACACAAACACCTGAGGAGCTATGGTGGCCGTGTTTCTTCTCTCTATTCTTTGTCGCTTTGTGCAACTTAGCGCTATTTCGATTCTGAGACGATTATAGTTCATTTTCACCGACGCATAATACACACAGAGACCAGGAGAAAGACATAAAGCTGGCATCAGGGGAGAGAAAAGCGCCATAACTTATACTAATAACGCTGTAGTAACGGTCCTGTATGTGCTGTCAGTAATGAACTATAGGGGTCGCGTTCCGGAGTACTCGGTGGTAGGCGTAGAGTATTATTGAGTTCATGGGCAATATAACTAATGTGTCGAAGAACGGTGCCCTGATGAAATTCTTGATTTCTTGCATGCATCACTAGACTATATACATTCACAAGCGTCGTATGCCGGAAGTGATCGATATGCTTCCCGCGTTCTGAAAGGCGTTGCAGGGAAGCACTACCTTCACGCAACTGTTCGCGCATATGACGAGGAATCTTGTACGCTTTCAGGCGCCTGTCAGCTTTGGGGCCGCAGCTAGAGGCTATCGCTCGCTGATTTGACGGCCGATGCCGCGTCCTCGCAAAGTCCCTGGTAGCAAAGAGCGAAATTATGCACCTCGAACCGTGGGGCCAAAAATTGGAGGGGGCACTTAAGCTCTGTCTTAAGGGTATAACGCGATAGGTAATGCGTTAATTGTCCATATATGCTGAATTGGCCATTCTCTACTCAACATTCATAGATTCCTGAGTGCCCCCATAGCACTACTGGCGCAATGGTGCAGCGGTTAAGCGATGCGCCACCGCCTTGCGATGGCAGGTGCTCCCAGCGGTAGGCCTTGTGCGAATCAGGTTGCTGTTCCCAGCTACCTCTCGCGACCAATCATTGCCTTAACTACCACCTGCAACGGTGGGCAGTTCGCTCACAGTCCGGGTTCGCTCACAGGTTGGGATGACTCCACTAGGTCAGGTGACCTAGCTGCCAACCTACACCCTAGGTTGCCTCTATGGAGATTTTTCAGAGATTTTTCGCTCACGGCCATCGGCGCCGAGGCCAGTTTCTCTGCGACACGAGCTTTCGCTACCGAGCTAAAAATCTGCGTTCTCTCATTCTTTTTTTTTTCGGTGCTGACGTCTTAATGCCAGTGCTGGGCTCTTATCTACCAAGAACGGTCCTAACCAATCATCAGACAGCCTCGAGAATTGCAGTTATTGCGCTCTCCAAGCGGCGATCGCGATCAACAAACCGCCGAGTGGGACAAAGCCAAGAAAGAAACGTCTAACCTGTTTTGAAAAGGAGCTGCCGCCGCCACTGCTGCCAGCGCTGCCGCGTTCAGATATCTGAGGTAGACGGCTGCAAGCTCACGCTCCGCTCCACGCCTTGCTCCTTGCCGGACAGGAGAGGGGACAAAATGCAAATTACGACACCGCGCAGAATACCAGAAATGCGCAGCAAGGAAGCGGCACCTGTCGTTGCGTTTTGGAAGTAACGATGATAAGAAGAGCTGTAAACCGGCGGTCCTTGAAAACTCTTTGGGACCGTTATAAAAGATAACGCTCTTCCGACAACCACTTTGTTCGGCACTAAAGTGCATGCTCCTGTCTGTAGCGGGAAACATGCTTCGCAGAGAAATGCTAATCTAAAGCAGCTTTTTCGTGCAACCCTTTTCCTGGACACCTTGAGGGCAGGTGGTTAATGTAAATCCCTAAAGCTATGATGTACCACTCCGTAAGGATAACGTAGGACCACGTAATTTGTTGAATTGCCCGAGCGTCTTCGCAAGCTTTTAAATTCGCCTGCAAGGAAAGTCAACGGAAAAGTAAAAAGTCCTTGGCAGCGCACAGGACGAAAGTGAAGGTTTTCTGTAATACGCTTAAAGTGCGTGCTTCGATCCTGAATTACATGCATACAGACACGTACTACATCGCAAGGTATATACTTTTTTTCAGCCTGTGTGCGCTGGGTTTAACTCGAGCCATTCTTGCTCGAAAGAAAAAGAAACACTCCGATGCGTGGTGCACAATGTGTAGTGAAGAAATGTGCGTGTGGAGCTCTATTCTCACACTAATTCGAGTATGGAAATCATCTAATTCAATCTCCTCATAAAGGCGTAAAATGAAATTGCACGCCTTCCTTGCTGGCTAGTTGAATATTCCAATCAATTCTCTTCGCGATTTACTTCTTAAGACGATGCGATAAATTTTTGTCGGGCAAGAACAAGTTACCTACGGCGCACCTTCCGTCGCACAAAACGCAGATTTGGTCTCACCCTGTAACTCGCTGGTGATAAGGATTCGCTGTCTCTGTGCATGTTGCGACAGGAAGGAGGACGGCAGGAGAATGGCTGTATATAGCACGCGGTGTTCTTACTGCATTATCAAGAGGCTTAAAGACCCTAGATAGCCAGGTTTGCACACGTGGGCATCATTCTAAGGAATAAACCCGCTTATCCTGGGCAGGTTTGAGAGGCCGAAGAAGGTCACCCAAGAAACAAATTACTTGCGCTAGT
Organism: Amblyomma mixtum; assembly: GCF_055824585.1. Classification (NCBI taxonomy): domain Eukaryota; kingdom Metazoa; phylum Arthropoda; class Arachnida; order Ixodida; family Ixodidae; genus Amblyomma; species Amblyomma mixtum. The sequence goes on along the minus strand of NC_143013.1, from coordinate 60,660,342 downwards.
GAGCGTAAGGCTTGCTCACGCATCCTGGACTCAGAAGCGTAATATATGGTAAGCGCTCCGGAGGCAGGCTTCGCGTCCGGACGTTGTGGACGCCGAAGTTGTGATGGTGTCCGCATTGAGGAAAATAAAGGAGCGCTTTATAAGCAGATGTTAGTATATCACGATGTTTAGAACATGACGTCAGAGGAGAGAAAAGTGTGCTAGTGAATGCATTTACACTCATTAAATATTGTTCTGTCCAGGGTGAGGTTATCTATCTGTATTATCGTGCAGCGTCCGCGAGAAGCTTTCGTGCGGATCTTTACTGAAAAGTCGTATGAGGTCGGGAGGTCCATGAGTGATTGTACGACACCGCAGCTGCCCTAATGAACACCAAAATCAGGGAGGGCGCATCTGTCGATTAAAAAAGCAGAAAAGTAGCCAGGCCTTTTAATAGCCAGCACCGCTGGAAGGTGAGGATTTCGATGTCGGTTGATGAGTCTCGACAGCTACTACACCCAGGTACAACAGAAGCGAAAAGGCTTCGCGGCAGCCACCTCCACTGTCCATTAGAAGCGCAAGAAGTCCTTCATTCGCAGGATTATGTAAGCCGGGGAAAGTTCCAGGTTTCATATAGCTACAGTGCGGCGTCTTCGAATCATACTGTAGTTCATGGTCACGTCCTCGACCGTTCTCCAAAATACTTTCCGTCCGACGTTGTGGTCGGCAGAGGAGTAGGTGAGCCCGTGATACCTAAAAAGAGGCGTTCACTGAGGCTCAATTTCTTCCATGCTAGAAAGAACATAACAGCCCGTCGACAGCCGAGAAGACACCGCAAAGTGGTAGCAGTTGCTCGATGTGCTACAAAGGGCTGTCTGTCACTAAAGCCGTCGTGCACACGAAGTTGCGTGGATTAAATTATGAATTTTGAAGAATATTTCCTATAGGTCTCTCTACTGGCTTCTGAATAGTTCTCTAACTTAAATTAGCACGAGGTTAAAAGGTCTGCTTGCTTTGGACAGCCAACAACATTTAGATGGTTTCGTACCAAGTCCAGGCCGAAACAGCAACTACCGTTGAATTACATGGAACAAAAAGAACATAAAACGGATCCCCTTCTTCTTGCGTTGCTATAATTCTACCAAATATTCTGCTCTTCAATAGTTTGCTATCGTACTACTGCTCTTCGAATTTTTGCAGGAACACAAATATATATAACGAATAAGTTAGATATACGGAAAAACGGAACATCACTGAGGAAGGCCAGAAAGTTTCTTTTCCACCAACCTTCTTGCAGTGGTGCTGATATGTGAAGTTTCAATTCGACCCCAAGCTGCACGCTGTCTATAAGATTAATTAGCTTCGACCATCTTCGCATTCAATGACCTCGTACAATTCACTTATTTTGCCTCAGTGATATTCTATCGTGCAGTGGCATTCGATCCTGCTGTCTCACACCCTAGTCACTGCGCACCACCACAGGTCTTTTCTTTCACATCGGCGCCGCGGTGGCTCAGTGGTTATGGTGCTCGGCTGCTGACCCGAAAGACGCGGGTTCGATCCCGGCCGCGGCGGTTGAATTTCTTTGGAGGAGAAATTCGAGGCCCGTGTACTGTGCGATGTCAGTGCACGTTAAAGAACCCCAGGCGGTCGAAATTTCCGGAGCCCTCCACTACGGCGTCTCTCATAGCCTGAGTCGCTTTGGGACGTTAAACCCCATAAACCAACCAACCAATCTTTCATATCGTGCAGTAACCATGCGTTAGGCTATGGTGTGGGAGTACTGCTTTGTTCTCGCTCACACGGATAAGCAAGCAGAAAAGGAAACACGTAATCGCAGACGCCGATGCGTCGGTTCTAGACTTACCAGGAGATTTAATGAAAGGAACGCGAACCTTCTGAGAGCCCACGTGAAGCGCATGCTCAACGCTTCTGCGCTCTTCCGACGCTCCGCGTTTCTGTATGTCAGTTATGAGGCCGGGACCGCCCAGTCTATGTCTGCTAGGTATGTGTCAAGTTTTTGCTTGGGCTTTCGTCACGTGCATCTAAAACTCATTTAATGTAATATATACTGCACTGCTTTTACGTGAGCGAAATGGCCAAAACGGTACTGATGTCAAGAAAATGGACGCCACGTTAATGCTTATCCCCGGATTAGGCTATTCCGGCAGCCTGAGGCTGATAAAATAAGTGTGTCCAATAAAATTTGCAACTTTTCAAAAACTTTTTAGATGAAATTCCCAAAAGGTGTCGTTATACAGAAATTTGTTCTCAAATTAACCACTATTGTTTTTATAATTAAATATTATGAGAAGGTTTAATTAGATTCGCCACTGAATTATGTGTTGATATCGAAATTTTCAGGGAAGTAAATGTCGATTCAAATAAAAAAAGAACTGCAATAGAGAATAAAGCTTGCAATCAAAACCCAGCTACCTACCCGATAGGGAACCCTGCAAACTAAGCTGCATTGTGGCTTCACTGCATTACAAGCATGGACCAATCTTGAATTGCTTTCTGCAGTGTCGTCGTGAAATATTTCTGCGTAAAAAAAATTTATAAAAAAGAATGGAGAGCGCCATTTGTGAGGGTTAGCAGAATAAGATGTAAAATTGAACAGAACCCCGCTGAAGCAGAGCACTTCACCAAGGTTCTTCTGCCTCCTTTTATTGCTTTAGGATTTATTCGTCCTCCTAGACCTACCTGAACCGGATCCTTTGTTGGAAAAAAGAGGTAAATACAGTAGACTTTTATCACCAAAACGTCAATGGATGAAAGATTCTTCTTCGAACAAGCAAAACTTCAAATTATTGAAGTCATTGAAAAGAAGCGCAACAAAGCAAACAGTAGTGTAGTGCATAACTGCTTTCGCATTCATAGCACGTAAGGAGAGTAAAGCGACGCCTTTAATTTTTTGCCCTCCCTAGGTCAGAGGCGATGCCAGCATGCATTGCTATTGGGCCGTACTGCACACAGCTTTTTCTGAGCTGAGGCCGCTATTCCAAAAAATACCGATTGCACACTATATATGAGGTTTGTATCTTGTGTATAAGAGCTTGATGGAAACTGCAGGTTTTATAATTGACGATATTTTTCTAATGTTTCAGAGACTACCCGTGGAATTCAGGTGAAGATAGGACTAAAGTCAAGCAATAACTCGAGAAAGGTAAACAAGCAATATGGCAAGTTTTACGAAGCTTGACGATAAGGGCAGAATACGGAGTTGGTTGTTTGCCATAAAAAAAAATGGAAATGTGTCCAGAAACGAACGAAACAGGCACCTCCGAGCATCTGGCTCGAGAGAACTTCAAGCAATTGTGGTGGTTTTGCACATTAGATTAAGACTGATTCTTTCTCCCTTTTCCGGCGGTTACAAGGATCGGTGATAAAACATGTCAAAATAACGTTTCCATCTTCTGTCTGCATATATTTAGTCCTTTTTGCTTGTTTCGATTGCTGATCATAGAAGAAGAGGAAGTACTCGGTTCAAGTTGAAAGCTGAAGTAGTCTTAGGAACATGACATAAACAAATTACCGGTTCAGGATGAGAACAATACGCAGTCATGTGATGCATACGCCCTTTCAGCTGCGACGGGCTTAAAATCAGCAGAGAAACCAGCTTTATTACCACACTGTGGAATACATGTCTAGAGCATGATAATTTAAACTTTATGTGTCCCTTGGAAACCGCGATTTCAGTAGTTTACTGTTTAGTGTGTAGCATGACTGCATAGGTGGTAGAAGAAGAATGGGGTTTAGCCACGGCTTGGTCGGGTCAGCAACGCCGTCATTAAAATCGGTTGATACTATCATCTGGAGGGCATCCTTTGAAGAGCCTCGACCCCTTCGTTCTTGAGTTGTGTCCGAACATATATATACGCGCCGCGCTGTTCGCATTTCTTTTTATCGCGACTGTACGCACCCATTTACAGCGGCACTGTGAAACTGCATGGCTGTGTTCCTCTGTTTCTATGAAAGAACAAGGTTCTTCAACCAGGGCTCACATTTCTCTCATTCAGCTTTCTTATTCCTTTCATATGAAAACAGGTATTCCGCGAGAAAAATGCAAAAAAAACTGCGAACGTAAGGATGTGCACGGCTTTTTACCTTGAAAAGCGCAGCAGATGCCCGACTTCCGGGGCAAGCCGTCTCATACCTTTGTTACACGGTCAGAGTTAACCGCGGTTAGTGTAACTGCGGTTACCGAACTTAACTGTGGTTATCTCAAACCGCGGTTCGCTGCTGTTACACGGCTCGCTACCGTTCTCGGTTTCGGCATCCACCGGCCAAGTGCAACGAATGAAGTGAAGCGATGATCGGCAGAGGGACGCAGCATTTGAAATACTCTATAGAGTGCCGTCCGACGGCGCCGTCCGGTGGCAGCACTGCCTCCACTGCCGTAGTACATACATCGGCGCACCTCCTGCAAGCCGTCCGCGCCAAGCCAACGCCTTTGCGACGGAGCCCTGGCGCCAGCGTCTGAAAACCGTGCTAAGCTTTCATGATGTCGCAAATAATAAGCCCTAGGAAATGTCAAACATGATTCCTCTTCGAGGATCGCTGATCTATACCGAGTTGACGGTAGGAGTAATAACTGCGATACAAGCTAGGGCGTAGCAGCTGCCCCTGGTGCACCGCGGCTCACCCGATCTCTTGTACGCTAGCTCCGCTGCTAAGCCGTCGCTGAAATCGATCATATATTTTCTTTTAGCATGAGACAATGGGGTAGTTAGTAAGGCAGTGCAATGAATAGACCGTTTACTGTAGCGCTGGTCAATGCAAAAGCGCCGTTCGCTGTGGCTTCGATGCAAACAAGTTATACCTAGCGACGACTAGGGAGTAGCACACTGTCAGAGCTCCGTCGTCCGCCGCGCTCGCAGGCGGCACCACCGCAGTCAGCTCGCGAAATCCGGTGCAGCGAGCGTTGCGCACTTCTCGCCTGCTTTAAAGATGCGGCGCAGGGAGCGATCCTTTTTCGATATTACGGCGCTAGAATGTGCAGCAATCATCGCGGGACGGTGCTGCAGTAAGATGTTGCTGCGCCGTCGGACGGCACTCTGAGGCTGCCCCAAAGCGCCGTCGGACGGCACTCTACGCACTGCCTTATTTTAATGTGTTGCTCTCAAAACGTGATTTCGCGCGAAAAAAGTACGTTGCTGAAGTGCGCCAGCTCGTACGCTTTTCGAAACTCGGACGCCTACGCGCGCTTTCCGTCCACAGACGCCGCCATATTCTCGGTTAACGACGCAAACCGAGGTCGCCAAGCTCGGTTCGCGATAACCGCAGTTAGTCGCGTAACTGTGGTTTGGTCCGCCGAGTAACATACGCTAACCACGATTACGCTTGACCGCGGTTACGCTAACCGCAGTTAACTCTGACCGTGTAACAAGGGTAAACTTCCGGTGGGTTCCCGTGCTTCGCTGTAGAGGTAGTTTGCTGACACTAGACAGGAAGCCGAGAATTGAGCCCATGCATTCCAGAGGACGTCGAATCAGCGCGGTTGCGTTCATACTGTTTTGTCGCGTGAGTGCGCGTTCGCGTTTTGCAAACCTGCTCTTTCGCTGGCAGTGCAGCTGTAAGCAGCGTTTAAAGAAGTGGAACATCGTGTTTGCAACATTTCAGTGAGGCTTGTTTTTCTTATTAATTTTTATGCCTCATTATAAAATATATGTAATAGCGGCTAATGAAGTCGCATATCCGCTCTAAAGTTGTCGGCTAGTATTTGATTGTTCTGTAGGCGTATGAAGGCAAATATAAGAGTAATCTCCCCGTTATATGGTCTGCACTTCGTGTATCAGTGGAGCGCTCATGCATGAACTGCTGCAACGCAGCCAAAGCGTCTCCTAATATCGATCTTTGGCGCACGGCACGAGGGCGTTATCAAAAGGGATCATGTCAGCCACCTGAGCAATGTATCCGGCGTGTGCGCACACTGGGCGAACTAATTTTAACGTCCAAAAAGCGTCGATAGCCGACATACTGTGGCAAGCTGCATGCAGTTTATTCTGCGTCGGGAAAGTGAGCAGAATATATATATATATATAGCGCAGGAAGGGCCGATTGTACGGCTAAAAGAACATGCAAGGAGCAGTCGTGTGTATCACGTGTTTATGGAGAAAGTACGGAGACGACTTTAAAACGGCGGCATTAGAACTCGGAACCTGTAAATGCTAGCGTTTTCCCTGTGTAAACGTTCTTGGCACGGGATTAGGCTTGAACGCTGGTGCTAAGTCCCGCAGAGGAATGAAGGAATTGACAGGGCCTCGAATAAGTTTGATTCACTGACAGTCGCTTTGCCTGATTTGGTTTGGTTTATGGGGTTTAACGTCCCAAAGCGGCCCAGGCTATGAGAGACGCCGTAGTGAAGGGCTCCGGAAATTTCGACCACCTGGGGTTCTTTAACGTGCATTGACATCGCACAGTACACGGGCCTCTAGAATTTCTCCTCCAAAGAAATTCTAGCCGCCGCGGCCGGGATCGAACCCGCGTCTTTTGGGTCAGCAGCCGAGCACCATAACCGCTGAGCCACCGCGGCGGCGTGACAGTCGCTTTGCACTCAGCTACTTGTTCAGTTTTTTTTCTTCTCTGAAAAAGGTTTCTCAGTGTATGTCGGCTGGCATGCCACTCTCACTTGGGAATGGCGGTCAAAGCAGACCCGGCAAGTGACTGTTGCATTGATGTCACCTTACTCATCCCTGTTCTTCGCTTAGCTTACGAAAGGGAAGGAGTCGCCTGTTGAGGCACCATAAGAAAGAATGCTGCACTGAGAAGAAGAAAAAAATCAGAAACCGAAACGCCAATCCCCCACCGTTAGGATGTGCCATCGTTTTTGAAGCGACAACAACAATTGCAATTGTATCCGCTGAGGCGTGCGCAGTGATTACGTTCATAGTACAGTTAGAAATAGAATTCTTAGATATTTTAGGCACATAACTGCGTTGCACATTTGTTTTGAACTCGTTTCGCTATTACAGATGCTCAATTTCTGCACGATATCTTCAGTAGGCAGGGTGTAAATTCCAGTCGTCCTGAAAAAAAGTACTCGGACCACAATCAGGATTGCAAGATATCAGCGCGCCAGCGTGGACCACTTGTCGGGCTCAGCTTTACCCCTCCGGCGTTCACCTCGAAAAGCGGGAATGCGCCATCCAGCCACCTAATAGATATCAGGGGTACACCCTTCTGAGGCGCTTTATTTCTCAGTACAAGGATGTTTTTCGCGAGCAGATGCAGTTTCCATTAACGGTGATCACCAGTCACGTCCCCGAGAACAGCGTAGACAGAAGCGTCACGTTCCAAGTGATGCTCGCGATTATCTTCCGTAGAATAATTACGCTATTTTTCTATTCGCAAACACCGCAAGGTAAAAAAAAAAGGGTAGAAACATTCCCCTATGCTTTCCTTAGTTTCCGCGTCTGTTGTCTTCCTACATTTGTATGTCAAAACGAGCCCCTGATTTCCCTGCAATAACACTGGTTTGCTGTGCGGTGTCAGCGTATGTTAAAGAACTCCAGGTGTACTAAATTAATCCGGAGAGCTCTACTACGGCGTTTCTGCCTATTCATTGTTTAATGACATGGAAGCCCCACAGTTTCCAAATTTTGGAGAATCTTAACCTCTTGGTCTAGCTTTGTCCTTTGCCGTTGCTATTCCAGTTTGCCCCTGCAGTTGCCCCAGTTTGGGTGTGCTTTATAAACACTATTCCTTTCGTTTCAACCCAAGCAAAAACAAAATTTAAAAAAACGGTTGTTAAACTTTAACTTGCCAAAGGCGATGGATACCTTCGCCCGTTTCACTCTTTCCCTTTCTGACGAACGCCACACCTTGTTCAAACAAACCCCAAAGATAAAGTCAGCTTCCACTTTCGACTGCTACTAAACAGCGAAGCTCACAAATCAAACAACGATGGACGCAATGCTACGCCTTTAGCGTGATTTTCTTTATTCATTGTGAAGGGATTTTGAGAGCCACAGAAGCCACGCAGTTTACAGGTGTAAAAGGAAATTTTTGCTTTTCATATTCTCGCTCCGTCATGCGGCTTAGATAACCAAATGAGTCAAAGATTCAGTGAACGTACTCCTGGTGCCGAGACAAACGCTGCTGGGCAGCTGACGTCTTAGACATCAACAGCTGCACTTTAAGAAGGCCTATGCGACATTCGATTCTCGTGGCTAGAGAATTCCGTGCCTCTTCCAGAGATCAATAAACTCCGTACCGGCAAGCTTCTCGTAAATCTTTTTTTCCATCCTTGAATTCATATCTGGCGTGAAGTGGTTTTTCCAGTCCCCTAAGACACCTTTGCGGATGAAGCTCGCATTCCTCGGGTACTTCACGGTAGCTTCCAGATAGTGCCTAATGCCCGGACACACCTCTTCATCGCTTTCGAGGGCTTTGGCGAAAAAAGCCTTGATGGTATCAGCTGTCTTCTCCTTCATGTAGTCTATTCCACTAAACTTGATTACTCTGTCTAGAACTTCCGGCTCTTGGACGAGTTTCCGGTGGTACCCTTCCCCCAGAAAAGCTGCAAGCTTTAGCACCTGACTCTGGGGGTCGGCTTTGAGCTCCTCGTAGTGTATCAGAAACACGTTTGGGTCGTTACGGTGGGCATACCAGGAAAGAATGTAATCGAAGTAGTCTCCAAAATCGTTGGCTCCTTGCATGAAGACCTCAAAGAAGTCTTCAAATTTTCCATCTGTGAAGTCGTACGCTGTGAAAGCCTTTGTGTGATAAAAGAAAGACACGCATACATCTTTGGGGTTCCTGCATACCCACACGTACTTCGCCGTGGCGCTCTTCGGTGCCAAGTCGTAGTAAAGATGCGTCTTGATAACCCCAGGCTGCCTCATTCTGATGACGTCTTCGGCGCCGACCATTTCAAGAAAGGGTGAACTGCTGTAGAATTCGAGCCCGCTTGGAGCCGGAAACCCGTCGTGAAGAATGAGATAAGTGATCTGCTGCATCCATATTGTCCCGCTTTTGGGAAATGTGACAAGAAACGTGTCATCCTTTCTCGGTTCGTACCGCAACGCCGAACGGAACAGTTCAGTGGAGAAGTACCGGTTTCCGGTGAACCCGTCTATAATTCTGTACATGGGTCCTCGAGGCGATTTCACGTCTACGGCCATGGTCTCAAGAGTATAGTTTCCTGCCGTTCGATGCGAAGAACCAAACTGAAGAACCTGCAAAGAAAGCGGCGCATGAAGTTAATACTTGTTCGCGACTGCACGAGTTAGATGCAGCCTTTTCCAATATGACAAGCGTTGAAATTCTTCGCTTCTAAAATTTCTCGCCTAGTTGAATTCCGGCTTTCGTTAACTGCGGAGCATAGTAAAAGAAAGTAATGCGTAGTAATGCGCTTTAGATATGTTGCTTCATCGCCAGGAAGAAAATGTGCTAAATATGAAAAAGTTCTACGTGACCACGCGCGCCGCGTTCCGCCACAGCAGCGCTCACAGACACGGAGTTCGTGAACGCCGCCGCTTTCAAAGGTGGCGTGAATATGACGAGGCGAAAGAGGCACTAACATTACGCGGCTACCTTCAAGAATTCGGCGTACGAGGGCGCTACTGCCTCGGCGCGCGAGCACGTGGTCAAATGAAACTCCCATATTTCGTGCGCTTCCTATGCAGCGCAGAACAAACTACTCTTTTGCACGTATTTCTTTTTGGATAACTCTACATTTAGCCATTATAACTTTCGCTGGAAATGCTACTACTATAAAGAGATTGTTGGCAATTTATCAAAATGAACAAAATACGATAATTAGGCAGTGGCTTAGCTCTGGTTAAGCTTGGTTATACAGGCGAAAAGCTTCAGTTATGCTTGGTTTGGCGTCATGGCTGTCGCAGTTCGCGCATAATCCACTGGGAGCACCACGATAACGGTGGAGTAGTGATGCAAAACTATCGAAGATTGACTATCGATAGTATCGATAGTTTTTCTGAAACTATCGATAGTGTAAAAAAACTATCGATAGTGCTACTATCTATAGACTATCGATAGTATTATCGATAGTCTACTATCGATAGCAAGACTATCGATAGCAAGACTATCGATAGCAAGACTATCGATAGCAAGACTATCGATTGGGAAACTCTCGATGGTAAGACTATTGATAGTAACAATATTGATGTGCATTTGTTGGCCAGCGATATAACGAAACATTTGCGATACCTGATTGGTTTCACGGTCTCATGAGGCTTCACGTCCCAAAGAGACTCAACCTATAGGGATGCCGTAGTGGAGGCCTCCAGGTAAATTTCGACCAGCTGTGGTTCTCTAACGTGCACTGGGACAGCTAGGAAAAATACCTGGAACTGCATCCGATGAAAGAACATATACAGCACAAGTTGTGCTGGCTTACACGACACTATCGTGCACTGCAGACGTCGTCTTGCTGACGTAACCGCTGCAGAAATGCTTTTCGCACACATGCTTCGAAACTAGGCCATTCGCACGCTAACATTTTATCCAGCAACTTTACGTAGGGAACGTCTGCAGCGCTCGGTGACGCGTAGGCCGCGAAAACGGGCGAGTCATGTTAGTTACTCATACCATCACCTCAGTACCACACACTAGGGAAACCAAGTTTAAGATGCAGTGGGCACGCGTGGTTGATTTTATAGAAGAGGTAGTATTATATATAACGAGTAGTATTGATGCGGCTATCAATAGTACTATCAAAAGAAGTATCGAAAGAAGTATTGAAAGTACTATCGATAGTACTACCGATGCTACTATCGAAAGTACTAACTATCGATAGTACTATCGATAGTCTTTTTTACCATCGGCAGTTCGATAGAGACTCAACTATCGATAGTATCGATAGTATTATCGATAGTTTTGTATCACTACGGTGGAGGCGTTCGGCCATCCACACACTGCCTGTACGGAGGCAGAGGAGGAGACGAAAAACGACGCGGTTAAAACTGCCCGCAGGAATGCGGAGAGGAGGGTTGCCGGGCTGCGACGCGGGCAATACGCGGCTGCAACGAAAGATCAAACGGTTGGCGAGGATATAGTGTACTAGAATATGGGGTAGTGTGTTCAGGCGCCGCCGCTCACCATGCATTGGCGTGTCGCGGCGCGCGTCGAAAGTGCGGCGGCGCTGCTGTAGCATGGGCTGTCGGGAAAAGGCGCGCTTTTCGTTGTCGTCTGCTAGTCAGTGACGCGTACGCGTGCATTGACGCTGTTGCGTGGTACGCGGCTCACAGAAAGTTTTTCATGTGATCCCTTTCTCGTGCTATAATTGCCGCTGGCCGTCAGACAGTGAAGAAATGCCGAATCGTCGGCGGCAACGGCACTGCTTTACACCTGGGTTCACAACAGGCTACCATTGGACTAACGGTGAGCAGCCGTCGCTTTTCGCTGTTCCAAAAGATGAAGCGCGCAGGAAGATCTGGGAGCGGAATTTGCACTGGAAAGACAAGACCCTGAATGAAACGTACTCGGTATGAAAACTGCACTTCGAGCCATCGTGCATTCTCAGAGATTACGTTCACGTTATAAGCGGAGGAGTCCGCATACCACGCGGGAAACCAGAGTTGACGCCGGACGCCGTGCCGACGTTGCTTCTCAATAACCCAAGCTACTTGTCATTTTTTTGTCAAGGGCATCAAACAGTCGCGAGAGGCAGGGCGAAAAGGAAAAACTGCATGCGAAAATCAGACGATGTTCTTAAGTATGCCACCACGGCCGTCTGATCATGAATTGGTAACGATTTCGAGGTCGCGTTTCCTGCTCGCTGCAGTATGCACAATAGTTTGTTCATTACCCTTGTGTTCAAACTTTCCTCGGCAGCAGTACCCGCTGTAAGTTCTCTGCGCTTGTACACAATGCAGCTATTGGAAGAGAATTTGGAGCTGCTTTTCCGCACTTTTGGCTGTTTCGCGGCCGTCTGCTAGTCACTACTCTTTTTTTTTCTTCCGTGTGCGACTTGTCCTATCGCATTTAATTTTATTTGTCGCGCATGTACAATAACAAACATTTACAGGACACGTTATTGAAGTGTTGGCTTTTGAAAGGACCAAAAATACTCTGTGCGATGTACAGAACGCACCGCCGCGTATCGGGAGGAGTGCATGCAGTGACAGCCCATGCTCTGGTGGCGCCATCTCGTGGCTTTCGACACCTTCTGAACAAAATACAAGAATTAACAGATCTGAGTGCTAATGTCTCTAAGAACACGCTTAAAGCTCTGCTGCTCGAAAATAACTTAGAATTCAATTAATCTGCGATGTTTCTGTCCATAGTTTTATTTTCTGGGAGTGCATTATCGTTTTGAACCTTGCTGGCTGTTGTGTGTTGCTATTATGATTTTGCTATGTTGCTAAACTTGCAACGCCCATGTTTCAGAATTGTGTACTTGCTTGTGCTTCTTTGTACTAAGTATTCTGTTTTGGCATGTACGGTCTATTGTTTGCTACGTACGCGTTTTTTTTTCTAACATAATTTATTTACCCTTTTTTTCCCTCAGTGCTGTGACTTTTTCTTATTTCCCCCCGAAGACCTTGGTGTGGAACTTTTCGTGTAAAACTATGTTAAATGAATGTTTGTGCCAAACTGTATGCGGGGCAAGAGCCATCGTCAGGCGTTCCGCCTTTTGCTCTTGCTCCTCTTTCTGTATCAGAAAGGAAACAAATAAATGAAATAAAAAAAATCAAACAGCGACAGCCGCGAGTCCCCCTGAACACACTACCCCATATTCTAGTACACTATAGCGAGGAGGCTAAGCGCGCTGTTGTAGCTGCGGTGAGAAGGCGGCGCACATGCGCAGTAGCGCGCGGCTGCACCTGCGCTGCGCGTGACGTCACTCGGTCTTGGCATCGGCTTGCGCGAACCTCGGCTCCGACCCTCGTATTGAAGCTTTTCGCATCAAAATACTCGGACTTAGAGCATACAGTGGTGAACAGCATGGTTTGAAGTTGCCGCTAGGTATTTTTTCCAGGTATATTTTTATTCTTTGGCTAACTTAGCTAGGAAGCCTAATGAAAAAATAGATGGGCCGCCTGTTGAGTAAATGATTCCTTCAAATTTGCAGCACAAAATTTAAAGCTGTGCGGGTTGGTAATAAATTCATAGTTTTTGAAAGCAAGACATACAATAGGACCCTCTGGCCTGAAAATGCAAGGAGGCAAGTAAAAGGCACACTGAGGGCAGCCTCATCAAACACTTGGTTTGATGAAGTTCTATCTGGGTATGTTAACATTTTTCCGGTACCAGAATGTATTTTTTTTTTGCCGACAAAATTTCAGTGAGAATATTTCATGCCAATAGATTAAAATTCCTCATACATACACCGAAAAGGACTCCGTGACCATAGCTTTTAAGTTAATGGCGGTGTTGCCTATCTTCTGGAATATGTGCTCAAGATACTGCATGCAGTGCAATTTAATTTCTACCAATCCTGCGTGTCATTTTCCTATTGCTCACACGAGCTCTAATTCAAGTCAAAAGTAGCGTCATTGCCATTACAATTCCGTCATGTACCAATGCAGTTCAGTTTCAATTTGTCATCAGTCTCCCTTCAAGTTCAGGTAGCTGAACGGTAAACAGTGAGAACAGCTTTGGGCCCTTTGTTACGATTATTTTGTGCAATGTAGTCCGTCTTCGTGCACCATGAATTACTTAGGCAGAAAAGACAAGTTTGATAATAGGAAAAGCGGAAGAAGAATGAATTGAGATAGTATATACATTATCATTTTTCTCCGCCCGTATCGCTCTTGCGATAGCTTTCCGGTTGTTCTTTAAACTGGTGTCGTTTTAAGCACGACGTTCAACGGATACTATTATCGCGCTCACAGAATCTTAGGGTTCCTGACGATTCGTCATGAGACTACTTTTTAATTTTTGTTTTGCTGTTTTGCCGCTTCCTACCGTCCTTGCTGCGTGTCGCTGATTTTCTTTTGCTTGTTGGTTATCACGTCCCAATAAAGTGCTGCGACAGTGCTTTTTTGTGTGCTTTTGGCATTCCTGTTTTTTTTTTCGCGCTTCCATAACGTATGTACTGTCGCGATCACAATATTGCGGGACGTGGGAAAGCGTGGCAAAACTGCGTTTTGCGCCACCTAACGGCGCACTCCCTCTCGTTCTTTCTTCGCAGGCATCTCTGTACACTCACTGCTACGTTTCGCACAGCGAACGTAGATCGGAACCGGCGCCAGGTGCCGCTTCGACATCCGGCTAGTGTATGTCTGCCCCAGCCGCTGAGAACGGCGAAAAAAATTGTTGCCGCCTTTTGCTGCGTTAGCATTATGAGCGACACTTCCCCAGAACACCGACTCGTGAAGCCTCCATCATCTCCGTAGATCAACTACAACCAGTAAGCAGCGTCGACGCCAAGTTCACGGGGCATTATCTTGGCAGAGTGCTGGACACGCGGAACACGCCAGAAGGAATTGTTGCCGAGCGTTGTTATACATTTAGTTTTTTGTTTCGCGTTACTGCATTTGTCGCGGAGGGTTTGGTGTACAAACGGTTTTCGCGACCATAAGAAGTTGGTCATCCCGGCATTCGGAACTTTGTGGCGCGTGCGTTCAGCGCTTGCGCATTGCAGTTGCTGCGCCGCGAAAGGCGATACGAGATGTGCATCACCCATCAGCGGCGCTTGACAGATATCAATGCGGCACCTGGCGCCAGTTCTGAGCTACGTACGGCGCGCGTAAGGTAGGAATGGCAGTACAGAGACGCCTGAAAAGGGCGAAAGAGCGAGGGTGTGCCGCTGGATGGCGCAGAACGCAGTTTTGCCACGCTTTCCCACGTCCCGCAATATTCTGATCGCGACAGTACGTATAAACCAGGTTTTTCAAGGTAGCCTGCCACTAGTGTTTAAAACTTGGCTTTGAGTTAAAAGGATGGCTTTTTCGTAACAGGAACAATAGTGTAGAGCACCCCGGACAACGAGTGAATCGTGTTAACTAGAAAGCCGATTACCTAAATTGTAATAATCCTTTCTTGCCTACAAAATCATATTTTTAAAAATTGGTGGCGGACTTCCCTGAAACGCACCGTATATTGTTTGGGTGCGCGGGCACTCGTAGACACCAGGATGCTGTACTTATTTCACTCACTTTCTACGTAAGGGCAAGGAATGATATCGGGAAGGCGGTTTTTTGGGGGTGCGGCATTTGATCGCCCTCTAATATTTCGGCATTTTGTTCCAGATATCTGTTCCTTTTTGTGGCGGAATGTGCAGATTAGGTTAGGAAGACGCCTGCACCTTAAGTAGCGAAAAGGCATTAGTATAGCGACCGCGAAATTGTTACTGATTTTCGGTATACAGTCCGGAGGCTATACACGTCTAAAGGCTGAAATTTTGCACTTGGCGTGGTATCCGTGGGGGAGTGACCGTAGAGTATCTTTTTTTTTTAAATATTGCCGAATATAGCAAGAAATTCCCAACGCTTATTTTATTGCTGAAGTTTTGTGATACTTGAGCTTTGTGCGCACGTATATTTTTGCGCATAGATTGCACACGTGACTGCTGCTGGCTTTGTACTTTGTGCGGGCAAACAATATGAAAAAAAAACGGAGCCTAAATCGAGCCCTGCGGACTTCGGATTTTATGCCTGAAGTTACGGAAATAGTCTTCCCACCTTGTACCAATTTCAGCGTATTTGCTGGCAAGGGGGTCATTTTTTTTTTAATTTCTAAGGTTTGGTTGTACGGACATTAGGCTTACACCGAATTTCCAGTGCTGGTGGGACTGAACGACTTCCGAACCTGCTTCTTGCATAACGACAGCCGTTGCACTCACGGTCCACACCATGCAGCTCTATGCCCTAACCGTGAAGTAGGAACGATATAAATCACAAAGTTCACTTGCTTTTGGGGTGGGCGTGGCAGCACGCTGGGCGCAACAGTATTTTATAGAGGCTCGTGTAATTGAAAGTCTGCGGTGCCGCTTTCACACTGCTTGGTCGAAGTTTACGTTAATAATTTTTTTTTACTTCAGCAGCCAGCGCCTCAAGAGCCCACAAGCTTGATTTGGAAGTCGCAAATTTCGTTGCTGCCAGGTTCTCGTAGCGTTCGCGACGTTGAACGTCACAGCGGCGAGAAGTGGATATTTTTAAATAACCATATGTTCATAGCGAGCCCTACACTAAACACCATGTGTGAAAAGGGGAAAAAAAACAGGAGCCTCACCAGTTGCGTAAAGACGCATCCGTGATCCGTTGTCTCTCACTATAGCCCAGTGTCACCAATCTGGCAGTGCGCGTTGCTGTTCACAGATCGAATGAACAGGAACAGGAAGCGCTACATACAAATAGTCGTCTGAGTCAGCGCGATTTACCAGGCATGCGCAGCACACCAATGATATCTATCGACCGGTTTCACGAATGACTGCGGCGCAGAATGCTAGAAGTAAAAGCCGGCGTTACGAAGTGGCTTTGTGTGCCGTTATCGATGGGAACGCTATTGTAACAACGGACGGATTTAGCAGGAAGGTATAGGTTCACGCATGCAAGGCAAGAGCTGTATTGTAGGACAATACTGAGCTAGGGTAAGGTTTCTGGGGTTACCTGAAAGGCCGACCGCTTGAGGGAAGGGGGATACTGTCTCTTCCAAGAACTGCGCATTCCTCGATCGTGATGACAGCGTAAGGTCGAAAGACTTTATCCATAGTGACTCATGCCCTGCTCTCTACTCTTGACCCCGTTTTAAATGCCCCACTAAATTACAGCCGACGGAAGGGTGAAGGATCTCAACCTTTTATCGAGACGGAGGTTAACATTGTTTGCGGGTGGGAGATGGCCGCGGCTAGTGCAGGACAAGGTTAATTGGAAAGTTATAAAAGAAGCCTTTGTACTGCAGTAGGCGTAGTCAGGTTGATAATGGTGACAAGGTATGCTTTGGCAGGGTCACAACCCGAACTACCTGGATGTACGAAATTGAGAGTACGGCCGGGGCTTTAGGAGAAGAGAGTGTTTAATTGCATAGCTAGATGTGAGGAAAGTTGCCAAAAAAAGTTGACACACAAGGTGATACAAACACATCGGCCCTTCTTTTAACCACATTCTTGCAGAAGTTGGCCCACGCTCAAATGTTTCAAAGGACCCCCCAAATTTTGGAGATCAGTCTACCCTTGAACACAGATTAAGGTGGATTAAGGTAGAAGAGTGATCGCTTCAGTAAAATTGTATATGATACCACATAGAAAGGCACTCGAACATTCTAGTCCTCAGACTTTCAAATATGGCGGTAGTGACGTCACCACCCTCTGGACCTATCAGGGGACTTCATTTAGGAGAAATCGGGTGGTTTTTTGCAAGACAACTTAATTGCTATCGCATAAGTTTTAGAATTATTGGGTATAGCAGGTGAATTATTTCTGATTAGTGGCGAATTAGGATTAGGGTGGATTAGGGTGTACGAGAGGGTCGGTTTAGTATAATCCCGTATTATAATCAAATGGAAGTTACTCGAGCATTCTAGGCCACAGATTTCAAAATTTGGCGGTGGTGAAGGCGTCACGACCCACTCGATCAGTCATGAAACTTTGTTGCGGAGAAATGCGGTAGCTTTTGCAAGACAACATAAGTACTACCGCATCAGTGAATTGGTGGGGATTGAGAGGATTAAGGTGGAGACGTAAGGATTAGTGGGTGGTTTAAGGTAGAAGCGTGAGCGGGGTTAGTATAATCCTATATGATAAGCCAATAGAAGGTACCTGAGCATTTTCGTACTGCCCAGATTTCCAAATTTCGTGATGATGATGACGTCACAACCTTCCCAACCAATCAGAGAATTTCATTATGAAGAAATCTTAGAATAAATCCGGCAGAGCTATCTATGGCAATCGATAAGCGCGAGATAGCCACCTTGTATACACAATTACTTGTGACCTCGAGAGTACCAGAAGCTTGCAAGAACACTAACATCTTAATTCATACGAAAGGAGACGTCAAGGATTTGAAAAATTACATACCGATCAGCTTACTGTCTGTTGCCTATGAGGTATTTACTAATGTAATCGCTAATAAAGGCTGGACAACCCCAGACTTCAATCAACCAAACGATCAGGCAGGCTTTCATAAAGGGTACTCGGCAGTATACCATATTCGCACTATCAATCCGGTGATAAAGAGATGCGCAGAATATAATCAACCACTATATATAGCCTTTATTGATTACGGAAAGGTATTTGACACAGTTGAAACTCCAGCAGTTATGCAGGCATTGCAGAATCATGGTCTAGAAGTGCCTTATGTAAAAATACTGGAAGATAGCGGGTCCACAGCTACCATAGTCCTCCATAAAGTCAGCAATAAAATTCCAATAAAGAAGGGCGTCAGGCAGGGAGACACAATCTCGCCAATTCTATTCACCGTCTCTTTACATGAGGAATTCAAAGCCGTGGATTGGGAACAGTTAGGGATAAGAGCTAATGTAGAATACCTTACTAATCTGCGATTCGCTGATGACATTGCCTTGCTGAGTCACTCAGGAGATGAGCTGCAAAAAATGATCAATGAGTTAGACATGAAGTGCTTAACGAGAGGTTCGCATGCAGAAAACCAAAGTAATGTTCAACAGTCTCAGAAGAGAGCAGCAGTTTACATTACAGTTGGTAGCGAGGAGCTGCAAGAGGTAAGGGAATACGTCTACTTAGAGCAGGTAGTGAGCGCAGAGGCGGATCACGAAAGTGAAATACCTAAAAGAATAAGAATGGGGTGGAACCGCATTTCGCAGGTTTTCTCAGATCATGAATTTACCAATAGCCCCCAAGTAAAAGTACATGACAACTGTTCTTACCGATGTTTACCTGTGGGGCGAAAACGTGGAGGCTAACAAAAAGGGTTCAGCAAGGACAGCGCAGCGAGCTATGGAAAGAAGAGTGGTAGGTGTAACGTTAAGAGACATATATTAGTGCGGGCAGAAGAAAAAAACAAACAAATATAATGTTGCCCTGCCCTCAAACGTTAAGAAATAGGAAGAAGGCAGAGTGGGTTAGAGAACAAACGCGGATTAATGACATCGTAGTCGAAATCAAGAGGAAGAAGTGGGCTTGGGCAAGGCATGTAATGCGAAGGCAAGATAACAGCTGGTCCTTATGGGTAAAGGAGTGGATTCCAACAGAAGGGAAGCGTATCAGGGTGCGGCAGAAAGTTAGGTGGGCGGATGCGATGAAGTTTGCGGGGATAAGGTGGCCGCAGTTGGCAGACGACAGGCTTATGAGAGAGATTTTGGAGAAGCTTTTGCCCTCAGTAAGCGTAGTCAGGCTGATGATGATGATTGTAGGCTTTACTGTTACTGCATGTTACTGCAATAAAAGTGTAGTACGTGCGGTGCATATAGTTCTCGGGAGCTTTTTTTTCTGAGCTTAGGAAAAGTAACGAACATCTCATGCAGGTGCGAACGATGAGAAACTTGAGCAATTGTCGGCTGGGAACAAAACCGAAGTTCCAAGCCAAAACAGTCTTAACGCATCTGCCATACATAAGTAAAAGAGCAAGCTGCGGCCTTGCAAGCTCGCTATCAAAAAGGTTGACGCAAATCTCCTGTGCATAGGGTCAATGCGCTCCTCTCATCGCGCGTGTTCTCTCTTTATCTCGCTCGCTCGGATTAGCTGCTGCACGTGTGGCAAGGAAACGTTATCTGCGCGTAAAAAGCAGGACGCTATTCAGAGGACTATGTGAGTGCCTTGCCACGCAGTTCCTATTGTGAACTCGATGGCCCCATTGTGTTGCAAAAAGTGAGCGATTAAAGCATTCATGAAGAGGATCCTGTGAGGAACATGTGGAATTATCATATTTATTTGCGCTAGGGCGTCTGAGCACCAGAGACAAAGAGCGCCAGAGACTGAAATATTTTATGGCACGGAATGAGTATTATTAAACATTTAGTGCGTTTGATTCTGTAGTCAAAAGAACAATGAGTTGTCTGCAAAATAGGACAACTTCATAATTATGCACTCTGTATAAAAATAAAATTCCAGGTTCGTGCAAACTGCTCACCTAAAAGGGACGGCGTCTAAAATGGAATTTGGTTTAAAAAGTTGAATGGGATACACTGTTTGCACAGTTCAGGAAAACATGCTTTCTGATTGCTCTCTCCTCGACTACATTCAATAACAGCATGCACAACAAAGCCAAATTTATCATATACAGGGTGACAGTTTGACTTGAGTAGATACGGGTGCATCCGGTATGTAGGGCTCATCCTCAACTTGTGAAAGCCACTTCAGCGGACCGATTTTGCAGCCATTCTTTTCAGTAACCGACATGAGGCATGATAGCATGAAGTTTATCGTCTGTGTCTTTGTCCCATTCAATTTTCCGCATTTTGTTATCCTATGTTTAATGCATTGCATGTAGACGTGGTAAGGAATGTGAGTAATATCAATAGCTATTCTCATATTTTTCAACGTTGATTAATTCAAAGGTGAGTTCGGATCCAAAACACTGTTTTTGCGCAACCTCTATTCAGTGGCGCTGAAAGGGCTCAGCCAACGCGTTTCATCCTTTCCCGTTACTCTCGGTATCAAAGTGTAAGAGCACTGAAACTATCACTCCATCTCTCGCCTCTGGTCATGCGCAGAAAATTCAGCCGTTTATCCTTTTTCCATACTATCTACGACAGCAACACACCATTTTCAAGCTCTCATCTTCTCCCGGCACCGCACACATCGGCTCGTGTAGATCACATGTAGAAGATTAAACCTATTTTCGCTCGGACAGAACGATACAAATACTCACCTTTGCTCTTGTCTATCGAAGAGTGGAATTCGCTTCCTTCTAGCATTGCGACTATCGCTGAAACATCATCATTTCAAACAGCTCTTTGGTCCTATTTAGAAAATTCTAACATATGTTGATGTGCGTTCTTTTTTTTTTATCACTGTGTGATTCACTTCTTATGTTTTGTTTTTTTTTCTTCGTTGCTCCAGTGTGCGTGTGTGCTGGCCGTAACATTCCGCGAAATGTTAGATGCTGTGTTTAGTAACTTTCGAAGCCGGAATTTTTCTTGATTTTTTGTGGGGTTTGCTACATGTGCATTTTTTCAAATTCCTGATATTAGCCTTTTTTTTCCTTCCTCTTATTAACTTGTACCTGCCTTCTTAACTTGTTTACTTCTGTTTTCAGCCGTTTGTATTCTGTGTTGTATATCTGTTGTTTTCTTTGATGAATCCCCCCCTGTGTAATGCCCGCATTGGGCCTTTAGGGTATTGAAATAAATATGAAGGTTTTGCTGTTCAATTTTCTAAAACCTTAGAAACTGTCATGAGCATCGCGCCCATTTCAGTATTGAAGGCAGTGTTGTACTTGTTTATGGTTCCGGTTGCCACGAAATTTGACTTTCTCGACTAGTTATGTCCACTGGAGGGATTGCTTTGCCTGCATTCTTTCGAAAGTGCAAGCCAAATTTTGTCGAGCCACAGCAGCGAGGCTAATCGCGTTTTCGAAAATTTAAAAACTGAAATGGCTATTAATAACGACCGGCTACAAACATCTAATTGAAACTAGGCGCCTAACTCTAGAAGTTAAAAGTTAATTACTAAAAATTAGTTAGCTCGCTTACTAGTTAAGACGGTTCGTTGGTTTTCTAGTGTAAGTCAACACTGGTAACAGTATGACGCAAAAGCCACATTCTTACCCCAGAAAAGCCTAGTGTTGAAAATTTTTGACAGTGTTTGCTGAAACAACCGGTACAAGCTCCGAACTAGGCTAGTTCGAAAGGCTGCAACGGAAAAACGAAAACCCCTGTGATGTACTGGATCGACAACGATTATACGCACAAGGGGTGAAATGCGGGCCAGTTGGTACATTGTAAACGGACATTGTAAAACAGTAACACAAGACGACGGACAAGAAGAGTGGACACACCACAACGACTGGACTGACAAATGAAGTTTATTAGAAAATACATAGTCCGATCAAGGCCAGCAGAGCATGCGCAACAGCATCATCACAAATCACTGAGCATCAGAGACAAGAGACAAGAAATCTCATCTATCGTAAACGACCTAAAAAGGCAAATTCTTTTTCGAGTAAGCGCACCGAGGTTGTGCTAACCCAATCATGGCCTGACAAACCGATATGATATGCTTCCAAGATTTCCCGCTCCTGTTTTGCCTTGCCTCTACCAAGAATCGTTACATTGCGCGTGCGTGCGCGCGCGCGCGCGTGTGTGCGTGTGTGTGTGTGTGTGTGTGCGCGCGCGTGTGTGCGTGCGTGTGTGTGTGTGCGTGCGTGTGTGTGTGTCTGCGTGTATGCGTGCTTGCGTGTGTGTGTGTGTGTGTGTGTGTGTGTGTGTGTGTGTGTGTGTGTGTGTGTGTGTGTGTGTGTGTGTGTGTGCGTGCGCGTGTGCGCGCGTGCGTGCGTGTGTGTTATAACTAAGGCAATCATGCGCTAAGTTATTAAAGGGAGAACGAAAGTGTGTTGTGCAAAAATTTACATTAATATGAATAATCAATGGCGGTGCACATGCAGGGCATAAAAAGTTAGTTTGTGCTGTATAGTGATGACTAACACCAAATATTTTAGAAAGGGCTAATAGTGCTAGCTTTAAAGGAAGTCGGATAACCTCTGCAACAATCCATGGCTGGGCAAGGAAGGTTGTAGTGCCTAAAATATGATACACAGATCTTGCGTGGCGTGGCATTCCGGTTAGCTAAAGGGTGCATGACCTTCATACCTGTCTCAATGTTGGGGAACGCTTTGAAGGACTCCGGACTCCCTATCTCGCGCAAATGTGAAGTGAACGCTGCCTTGAACGTTTATGCTACTTGCATGTTACTGAGCTCGAGAATCTTTGACGGCAATCGATTTTAGCACACAGTGTGATTTTAGACGTTTTGTTGTCGTAATAATACCCATTTAAGGCTTTAATATCATAGGCAACAGAGCCGTAAGTTCTATGTCACCTGTCATGGTCTCTTATCTTTCCAGATTCACGATGCTTTTATGCTATTTCAATTTGCGCATTAAAACAAAGCTCTCGGAGCAAGTGCTTGCTTGAACGTTTCCTGCTACTTCAAGCCCAGTATTCGCATATTGTCCATCTCCCGTTCCTACTCTTGCTGTTGCATTGATGAGAGTTTTATTGTACATTTCATTTGGCCGGCTAGCTTCCTGTCCTGATATTGCAAATCTCTGTCCTCCATATCATCTGAAAAGCAAACGTGATTGCACTGGGAACATGCAGGACTATCTACAGCACGCTTACGTGATTTCTGCAAACCAGGCAACTAGCTTATAACATACTGTACGTATAGATCTTAAAAACATCTGTCCTGAGCTAGTTCAGGTACATCTTGTTGAGTCGCTATTTTGACTTTGGATTGTGCGTCGTAGCTTTCGGATAATAAAAAAAAAAATCAGGGGAGCACTTTGCCGATCTAAACTGCGCAGAGGCGAAAGCCTTTAACCATCTCTGTCGCTGCCCTTTACCTGTCAACTGTTGAAGATCGTTTGGCGACTCTTGCTGCTGACTCTGTCCGGAACGAGTCCTGTTTCGAGACTGTATCTTTATCGACACGTTTCTATTGAAAGGAGACGTTTGGAGACTACATCTGCGACCATTCCTTTGTAGGCGATTCTGACGCATCTGCTCAGCATTCTGGATCCTCTCGGTAGGCGTGGTGTTCAGACTCTTCAAACACTTCCGTTTGGCATCGCGAGCGCGTTTCGTAGCGGGAATATTGGAGCGCGCCCGGGCGGCATCCTTCCTCGACCAACGTTCAGAGAGCAACTGAGAAGACAGCTCTGGATGGTACGACCATTTCGCAATTTTGTGACGTCATTGCGCATGCGCCGTTGTTAAACCGCCTGAGGATTGCGCTTGGGGCACTGCGCAGCGTGATCGTTGAGTGGGTTTTTCGCGTTAATTAAGGAATTACCATTAAACAATTAACTATATATCACTAACTAATTATCATTAACTACTATTCTTACATCTACTACTACATCATTAACTATCATTACTGACTTTTCAAGTAACCATTAACCATTCTTACCATCATGCTGATGAATGACATGTGCCGCGGACTCACGGACGCAAGGACGGACGGACGGACGGACGCGCTGGCGAGTCATGAGTCATAGAAGGCTTTCGGCTTAACATGACTTTTAATAAAACTTTGCACTCTTGCTATTTTGATCTGAGAAAACCCGATCAAAACAATTTTCCTTAGCTCGTAAATCTCAGGAGCTCGAAGAAAGCTCCCAAAAAGGAAGTAAGCGGATTAGAACTTTACCTCTCGGGCATCACTGGAACTAGCAAGGCATGTTCGTATGTT
The DNA here is from genome assembly GCF_055824585.1 of Amblyomma mixtum. Taxonomy (NCBI): domain Eukaryota; kingdom Metazoa; phylum Arthropoda; class Arachnida; order Ixodida; family Ixodidae; genus Amblyomma; species Amblyomma mixtum. The sequence continues at coordinate 60,636,125 of NC_143013.1, read as the reverse complement.
TACCGTTTTCAATTCAGCGTGACGCATGAGGCGAAGACGAAGGAAGAAGACACAGCGAGCGCTGAGTGTGTGAAAATTACCTTGGTAGTCAGCACTTGTGTCTGCTGTATTCGTCCCTGCTTCGTGTGTCACGCAAGACATGCGCTAAAACCTCGCGCCATAACATCAGCTTACAAAATGGCGCTGGATGTGCACCACAAGCCGCAAATTTTGAACGGATTCACTTGTATGAAAGCAACGCTACCACCATAGAGTTAAGACGGCATGGCGGCGGCGATAAAGAAACAACATAACCAGAGAACAAAGTAAACAAATGTTTCGCGGCAACACATCAGCCTCGAGGAACATCAGCCCGACGATGACGAAATTAGAAGGCGCCGACCAAAAGAAAGGATGAGATGACGTTTCGGCTCCCCCACGGGAGCCGATACGTCATCTCATCCTTTCTTTTGGTCGGCGCCTTCTAATTTCGTCATGTACCATCCCGACCAGACGGGTTTCCGTCAAACACTAGACTTCAATCAGCCCGACGAGTGCGTAGAAAAATAAAAGGCAGTTAAGAGAAACAAGGGAGCAAAGAATTGCGTTTCTTGGCATGTGCATTAGGCTTCGGGCGCAAGACGTGCACTCTTCCTAGGGGTGCGCGGTATCGCTGCGATACCGTTGGTACATCAGGATATCGCAGGTACGTCGTCGTTTAGCAGGTTTAGCCAAATCGCAAACGCCAAATTACGCGTACGGTACGCATGCCATAATGCAGTCGCTGCAGCATCCCTCGCCATAGCAACCGCAGCACCGGTGCTAAATGTTCCCAATCCAGATGAGTACAGGAACGATGACTGCCACCACGTATTACTCCGACGGTGTCATAAGCGTAAGGCGCACCTACCATTTAATCTTCCGTGGGTAAAACAGGCAAAAGTAGTTAAACACAAGCCAAGAGGCATAAAACTCTCTTTGCAGGATGACCCCCGAAACGCCACGTAGAGCGGCATGATCACAGTTCCTTTAAATTTCTGCAACCTTTATTTTTATGCGTAGCATATTGCAATCACTCAGTTCAGCCCTTCGGCGCGGCCGGGCAGCCACCAAACCACGTGACGTCACGTCACCACGTGACGTGACGTCACCAAACCGAGTGAAAAAAAAGATAAAAAGAAAGAAAAGGGGGAAAAAGAAAAAGAAAGAAAAAAAGGACGGCTGAGCATGGTGGCGGTTGTCACCGCCCCGTTTCAAAGGGGGCGCTCCTATCCATCCATCCATCATTCCATACGTCAAGGAGGAAAAGCTGCTGAGAAAATCGAGTGCCGCCAAGCAATACGTCGCGCAAAAAGACCGCGCAATATGCAACGCATTCTTGGCTTAACTAAGCTAAGCCTGGGCATATTTTTTTTTACTTTTCGCGGTCGTTATGACTTACTTCAGTTTTTTTTTTTCGAGGTTGTTTTATCGCTATGCTTTATGTGTAACTGGCTCTTGCCACCTGCTAATCAGTAATGGCGTAAAAAAGAGGCTATCGGTTGTATTTGCTCGCCTCACTCTAGATTCTTCACATCAGGCCAAAACACATCTCCTCATCTGCCTCTGAACTGATTAGCGCCCATTTTACAAGCCAGGTAATGCGACTGGCCACAACTACGACCGGCCGCCGGGTCTTAGAAGACTTAAACATTAGCTTTCCGCAGCAAGCGGCTGAGAGACAAGATATACCTAAAGAGTGGAAGAGCAAATTTCTTACGCTTCCCCTTCCCAAAAACATGCACCCTCAGCATCATCAGGCTAGACGAGTCGCGAGGAGCAAGAAGATGAACGAGTGCTATTCAACAGAAGGAGCCTTCTTCGTGGACGCTGCGGGTCCTGTACAAGGCATATCAACAATCTCAGTGGTGCACCAAATGCAAGTCGTGGACGGGCTTTCAGTTCGTAACGGAGATACACAGGCTATGGAGGAAGTAGCGATAGCCCTAGCCGCAACGCACTCCGCATCGAAATACATAGTTACAGATTCCCAGGCGGCTTATAGAAACTATATGTGTGGCAGAATCACGCCGCTAGCCTGCAAAATTCTTAGTCAATGTAGGACTTCAGCTGAACAGAAGGAATTAATATGGGTACCAGGTCACCAGGGAGTTGAAGGAAACGAGCGCGCACACGCTTCGGCCCAAGCTTTTCTTCCCCGGAATCCTTTTACGTCCTCCCTTACTGATTCAGGCTCCCCCTCTCCATTAACAACATATTCAGAACATTTGCGCCTTGAAAGGCAGACACTCCCGAGGCCCGCTAAGGGTCTCAGTAAATCAGAGGAATGTCACCTTCGCAGGCTACAAACTATGTCTTTCAATAATCCAGCTACGCTTCACGCCATCGAGCCCGAGTCCTTTTCGGCACAGTGCAAATTTTGTGGCCAGAAGGCAAACTTATACCATATGGTATGGGCTTCTCAGAAAAATTACAGCATTGACATCATAAATCAGCCAACGCGGGAAGGCTGGGAGGCGGCCCTGTCCAGCTCGGACCTCGAGGAACAACGAGCCCTTGTCGCCAGAGCACGTACAGCGGCTTTTACCAACGGGACCCGATCAGCCTTCCCTTCAACTAAGGCATTGTGGCTTTCAATAAATGTTTTCATCATCTCATCGGCCTCAGTATCATTAACCTATCCCCTGATCTGGCGGTCCTTCGGAGGCGAGAAGAAAGAAGCATGCTCGTGCTCTCTGCCACGAGCCGCAGCGTTCGGCTCCCCGTGCTCAAGCGCTGCGACGGTACGCTGCCGCAGCCGCTTCTCTGATCCCTTGCCAGTTTCCCCCTGTCCTGGATCTCGAGGGCGTCGCCCTTCCTCCGTGAGCCCTCCTGCTATTGGGCTGACCTGGACAGTCATGGCGACATCCGATGAAAGAAAGGCCGCTCCTTCATCGTCCAGCCTCCAAAGGCAGTCCGCAGTAGAGGTGACCAACACGTCCAGGAGGAGCCAGGGTAAGAAGACCGGCCACCAGAGGAGGCAGAGCCATCACAAGGACGACAGAAGTCAGGACACCAGCACCAAGGTACGCAGCTGGACAAAGATGGCATTTTGAAGCGAAAAGCTTCACTACGCGGGTCAGAGCCGAGCTTCGCGTGAGCCGCACTGGTGAGTTATGCGCATGCGCCAAACCGAGCGACGTCACGCGCCGCGCAGGTGATCGCTCCTCGTCGCTGCTGCAGCCGTCGCCTTACTTTTCGGCGCAGCTGTGCGCTACTACAAACGTGCGTCGCCCCCTCGCTGTCGCTACATCTGCGTGCTTCGCCTCCTCGCCCACTCGTTTGACCTGTCGTTGCAGCCGCGGGCTGCGCGCGTCGCAGCCGGCAACCCTCCTCTCCGCATTCCTGCGGACAGTTCTAACAGCGCCGATTTCCGTCTCCTCCTACGCCTCCGTACAGGCAGTATGTGGACGGCCGTCAAAGCAAGCATAACTGAAGCTTTTCGCTTGTATATCCAGGCTTAACCAGAGCTAAGCCGCTGCCTAATTTTTTATTTTGTAGATGTGGCGATACTTGGATGGGGCGCATTGCATCCCGGTCTATCCCAGTTGTTTTCTCTTCCTTCGTTTCATTCTTTTCATCCATTTTCTCGCACCGCGATTCAGAGGTGCTCTTAGAGTGAGTACCGCGCCTTTCCTTTCCCCATAACCTCATCCTATATATCTGCGATGCTCGTACGCACTTACGAATGAACATCACAAATCTGGACGGGGATGGCTCACACTTGCTTGTAGATCTCCCCTACTTGCAGCAGAGGCTAGCGCGAAGTAGCTGCTGTTAAAGCCTCCGTGAGATCCCCTTTGTTAGCGTGCCACATAGCGCGGAGAAGCTAATGGCCGCATAATCTTAAATCCACATAATCTTATACATAATGCTGCTTGTACTGTCTTCCTCCAATTAAAACCTTTCTGCTTCCCTACTGAGCCACTACTTTCATCGCCTTGAGACGGTCATATACGACTCAGTGCGGCCTAACGCTGCCTTGTGCCGCACGAATTGCGCCCCGTACAATTTTCTCTACACCCCGACATCATCAACCGATTGCGTTCACTGGAAGACACATGCAATGCCGCTTCTCAGTGATCTCCATTCAACCTCCTTTTATTGCGTGGTGATTTGGTGGTTACTCACTGCCTGACCGAACCGGTGCTTTTCCTTGAGCGCTATGGACACAGTTTCAGCACAAAAGAAAGCAGGCGGGCCTCTGCATATACCTCGGGCCACCCAAGTGTCTGAGTAGTGACAACTACCATATTGCTTTTGACACAGTCTAGCGCTACCAGGTGATTGGCAGTCTTCCTTTTCAGCTCACCTCACTGTTACCTTCTCCGGCTAGCAATGGCAGGCGGGTAGGAGGGGGGTCCGCGTAAGGGCCAATACTTATAGCTCCTTGTGCCAGAGGCACCACACGGTACGGCACGGAACTCCTCTGTTGCGAGGACAGTGTTTGTTGTCATCATTATCATCATTTGCACCGTTCTCTCTTGTGAAGCGAACGCCCTTATGGCCATCTTCGCTAAACTTTTACTGGCATGAGCCTATAACCGTCGAATACCTCTCTTGATCTCGCCTTCCTCGCAGGGCACGCCATGTAAAACAGACCAAAGTGAAGTCAGCAAACGAACGCATGTCTCCGAACGCAGTTTTCGCAAGAAGGAAGGCACATCCATCGACGCCGAGCACAGCAAGTACTCCAAAAAGAGCGTGAGTACTTGATCCCAGAGTCTGGCTTCCCTTGTCTGTTATGATAAAACGGACTGGTCTCTTAGGAAAACGAATGCTTTATTTTGAATTCGTCAGCGATTTTACCCCAGGTTTGAATAATAATTACGTCAATGTTTACCATCGGGTAAGTCAGTGTCAATACACTAATACATTCGATGTAAACTGCACCTATGAAGGAACAAAAAAAAAAGGCAACACTCCTACCCTATTTATAGCAGCTTGGTTGGGGGAAGACATGGTGCAAACTGCGCTTAATGGCGAATAAGAAAGGGCTACCCCACTGTTCAAGCTGAAAGTTGCTGGTTGCGCTGCTGCCGTACCCCTAGAAAACACGGGCCATCTTCGCCGCTTAGAAGAGCGATAGATCATTGCGCAACGTATTTTGTACCACAGCTTAACTCTAAATGACAAGGGGAATAAGTACAGGCCATGCGCAGTAGGTACCTCTTTAAATAGCTGCATCTTTCGAGCGTATCCTTCTTCCCCTTTTTCTAGCACTTAATTCTACATTTAGTTTGCCTCCTGCACCGGCCAACTTATTTCGAGGTACCAGCGCCAAGCTAGACGATTGCAACGCGACTAGCATCCTTCCTTTCAAATATTTTGCTGAATAAATAACCTACCAAGGGACAGTCTTCGCCAAAATTAAACAAGCTGTATGGTTTGTATCTCAGTTGCGCAATGGGGCACTTAGGCGCCCTTTAAGTTCTGAATCTCAGTAAAGCAAGGAGAATCCTATTCCTCCTCTTCCAGGGCCTTTTGATCTTTAGGGAAGTTGCAAGGGCTCGACTAAACGAGTGAAATGCAAACCATGTAGCCTTGTCACTTTTGGTAAAGACGGTAAGCCATCACACGCAACAGAATTTCCAGCCTTAATAACGGTTTCCGCTCGCTTTTGATTTATGAGGTGAAGAAATGTATCTTGGTGTCATGGACTCGAAGATTTCATCAACTCAGTGTCCTTAGACTTCTCCCGAACCAGGTTTTCAAAAGACGTCTTTCTCATACAGTGTGTCCGGTAATATCATGCACCGCTGTCGAGGCAGTCAGTGTAGGTTGAGTACCGCTGTTTATTATTTACAAGAAGAAGAGGCGACTCAACGGTTTGAAGTGAAAGGAGAGGGTTAAACGAACGGTACCGGTTTACTTTCTGCGCGCGAATCAGAGACTACTGGTTTTGCGAAGAAGCCCTCTTATGGAATTTACATTCTCTCCGAGGCAGACAATCGCTTGTACTGCTCACTGGAAATTGCGGACTGCGTAATATGACTTCGATTCTACGTCCTTATTTTGCTTACATCTCAGTAACAATTAGAAGCGATAGGAAGCTTATTGTTTGCGCGTCAGTTTTAAAGCCAGCTAACAAGCTTACCTGATGCGTCGGTAGATTCCTTCTTTGTAAGAATGCGTTGTTCGAGTTAGCGTGTCAGGTGAGAAGAAATTAAAAACACCATAATTAAGATACTCCGAAGAACAACATGCATAGGAGGAGACCCTTGATACAATGCCTAGTCTTCTTCACGACAAGTAGAAGTAGACGAAGAAGACAGCCTGCACAAATTAGTTCCGAAAAGATGCTACCTGTAAAATTGCGCCCTCAAAAATAGGGATGAAATAAACAGTGAGATAGAAAAACGCACCAGCTAGCCCAGCAACAAGTTTTACTAGAATACTTCTCGGTTGCAATTTTACTCTCATTTTGCTGTTCAGGTCCTGTAGACCATATAAACGCTAAACGTTTCGAGCACCCTTGAAGCGTGCAAGTGTAGCAGGAGGCGCCAGAAAGTCACGTGGGCGGATGACATTAGGAAGCTTGCTGGGGTACAGAGGCCGAATCTTGCCCATGACTACTGGATCAATTCTAGAGATATGGGAGGGGCATTTTTCATGCAGAAGGTGTTGTCGTGCTGATGATGGCGATGTTGATGAAGTTGACTAAATGGATAGACATCTTTTTTTCTTCCGGGTATTTCCCCGATGTTACCATTGCTAATGACTCAACCTCGCAGCCAAGTAAAGTACAATCCGGCGTACCTCAAGGGTCGGTACTTGGTCCTCTACTTTTTTTAATTTACATTAATGATCTACCCTCTTGTGTTTCCTCTAACATTCATTTATTCGCAGATGATTGCGTCATCTACAGGGAAATAATTTGCGACGATGACATATATTCTCTTCAATCAGACCTTAACGCTATCTGTATTTGGTGCCAATCATGGTCAATGGAATTAAACATCAAAAAATGTAAATTTCTGCGTGTATCAAGAACATCCGGCCAGCTACCTTCCTATCACCTTAATAATGTCCCTCTAGATCCTGTTTCTTCTTACAAATATCTTGGTATCCATATTACTAGCAACCTCACTTGGTCCATTCACACATCTTACGTAATTAATAATGCTAATCGCATGCTGGGATATCTAAAACGTAATTTCTCTAAGGCACCTTCTTCCCTAAAACTACTTCTATATAAGACACTGGTCCGCTCAAAGCTAGAGTATGCTGCAGCAGTGTGGGATCCCTTTCAACAAAACCTAATTCACTCATTAGAAATGGTCCAGAATAATTCTGCTCGTTTTATTGTATGTAATTATAACCGAACTGCCAGCATCTCTGCAATGAAATTAAATCTCAGCCTGCCATCTTTAGCATCTCGCCGTAAAGCCCTTAGACTATCACTTTTTCACAAGATATTTTATCATCCTTCACTTTGCCACGAACTGATCTCCCCTCCCCAATACATTTCATCAAGGCTTGATCACAATAACAAAGTCGGAATTCCATTTTGCAAAACCAATGCCATGTTTCAGTCATTTCTTCCGCGCACAGCTGCTGAGTGGAATCACCTTCCTGCATCTATCGCTACCATTACTGACAACCAACGCTTCAAAACAGCATTAGAAAACTTTGTATAAGTAGGAGCATCATCTTCTTTTTTTTTAATTCTATATTCTTGTTGTTTTTTGTACGAGCGTTTTGTTTATTTGTTTTTCACTGTATTGCTGCGCTGTATTTTGTGTATTATATACTATTAACCAGCACACCAAGAACCCAACAGCTAATAATGTATAACTAGGAGCAATCATTTTTGTATTACTAATTAGTTTGCTGCACTGTACATTTTTTTTCTTAAATTTTTGTAACCACTCCCCTCTATAATGCCTCTGGCCCTGAGGGTACACGATATAAATAAATAAATAAATAAATAAAAAAAATTGCGTTCCGTTCGCACCAAACCGTGTCTCTTCCTGCAGGTTGAGCGAGAGGGTGGTGCCCGCGCTGCGCGTGGTCTCGAGCGGGCTCGCACGAGCCAAAAGTCCCCGTGCCTGGGACTTATTCTCCTGCTTTTCTTCGCGGTGCTCTTCGTGGCTCTGATCATACTGGCGCTACTGATCAAGAAGCAGCGGCCCCGGGACCCAGTCACCGTGTGTAGCTCGCAGGACTGCCGCCGCCACGCACAGGAGCTGCGCGCCGCGCTCAATCTGTCCATCGACCCGTGCGACGACTTCCACGCCTTCGTCTGCGGCTCCTGGGAGCGGAGCGCCGCCAACGGCTCGGCGGCGGGTAAGATTGCCTGCACCGCTACCGCTATTACTTACCGCGTACCGTTCACCGTCACTGCACGCGTTGAGTGGTTCCGACGCAGCAGTCGGGCTCGCTCTTGACGGGAATGTAGCGCCACCTGGTGCCCTCAGGATGATCTGCGTATGCACAGTGGCGGGGCACGGCATGCGGTAGCGGTACGCTCTATGCTAAAATATCTATTCAATAGCGAATTTTAGCACCGCGCGTGCCGTTACCGCTCTCCTCCTGGCGCGCGCAGTCAGTGCGCATGTGCAGGTCGCCTTGAGGGCGGCAGATGGCGCCACGTGCCGGCCAGTTCTGCGCACGCTTGCCGCGTTGGGACAAGCATAGCGGTACGCACTGTGGTAAAATCCCTATTAACCTTACCCTGCAGAAAAAACAGCCCTCATGCTTCCATGCGCACACTGTCCACATTCTTACTAACCGTGCTGGCAGCTATTACCGTAATCAGCCGTTAATCTGAGGACAACGCACACGGTTTACTGATTTGGAAGCATCCATCTTTTCAAATCGCGTGATTCTAACCGGTACCATGATGGCCGCCATTGCCATGAAACAGAAACTTGAACAACATTCCTGCAACTTTCTCATGGATCAGGTTGCTGAGAAGTACAAAACTATTCTCCTTAAACAAATCTAAACGCTTTCTGAAACAGTGCAGGCCATGGAGGAAAGAAAGAACTAAGGAGAGGCCCTGACGTCACTTTTTGTGAAGCCGCCCCGCAACCGGAAGTTGGCTCGGCTTTCCTCACTATCTTCTTTCTCCACCGAGCTACGGGGCGGGTATCGCGCGCCGTCGCGCGCGGCTCGCAAGCGCTTCGTAAAAGAAAGGTATGAAAAAAACCGCGCCGCTCGCCGCTACACTCCTACACCTCCCTCCCCGCAAACACGCACCTAGACACAGACCGGCGCACAGGTGCGGTGAACCTTTTCCGACGCCAGGCGAATAAAGACGACATTGCGCGCCGCTTATAGCTCAGCTCACCATCCTCCTCGGGCTACCGTACACCCCAATGGTACACCCGCCGTGTGGCCTTCGAAACGCAGCTCAGCATCGCCGAGAGCGGCTTCATGTTTCTGTGCTGTTTGGTGAGGTGCGAAAGTTCGCTGATCAAAACAATCAACGCTTCTTCGCGTGTCGAAGCGCGGTTCCGGAGTGCCACCTTTTCGCGAGATTCATTTCAATGCATCGATCGCTCCGCGTAACGACACCAAGTTTGACGAACAAAATATCAAATGAGCGGTTATTTGCCGCATTTAAAAGCAATCCTAGATGCGTGCGTAACGTCACGACGCCAGGCATGTAGACTTTAACACGCAAGGCCGAACACACCGTGCCGAAAGCCCGTCCACCGCCACCGAGAAACACTCGGGCCCCTAGCAACAACGACGCTAACGACGCCGTACGCCGTTGCTAGTGGCCCGAGTTTTCTTAGCAACAGCGACAACGTTGCTAATGGCCCGACTTTTTAAGCCTAAATTTTGACGTCACTTCCGCCACATTCTTGCCAATGCATTGGGAATACGAAAGGCCTCTCCTTAGTTTTCCTTCCTCCATGGTGCAGGCTTACTTGAGTGCCTACTTTGCGCACAGATTCTTGGCAGAATCACGAAGGTGTCCCAGTGGATGAACACAACCTCCTCTCCATTTCTTTGTCCGCCTGGAAACCGCTGCGAAGCCATAGATTTAAATGGCGTAGACGTGCCAGAACTTTCATTGCTTGTTTTCTTTGGATTGGTGCACAACACTGCAGTAAATTTGGCTCTGCGTGGAACTCTCTCCAGTCTGGTATATTATCTAGAATCCGATTTATTCTCTCACCGTTTTGGCTTCGGCTGCAAACGGCGCCTGTGATGTCACTAATACAATTGAAGTCGTGTGTTATGGAACACGAAATGCTACATAAAGGCACACTGTCTTTGGTGAAAGGTAGAAAAAAAAAGCTAACATTTGTTTGGTTTCGTGGTGTTTAACGTCCCAACGCGACCCAGGCTCCGGATAATCTCGACCACCTGGAGTTCGTCAACGTGCACAGACAGTGCACAGTATACGGTCCTCTATAGCATTTCACCTGCATCGATATGCGACCGCCGCGGTCGGGATCGAATCCACGTCTTTCGAGTCAGCAGCGGAGCACCGTAACCACTGAGGCACCGCGCGTTTTAATGCTGCACTAAGCATGTCGGTATTCGCAGCTACCGTATATGCCGAGTGTCTGTTTTAGACATTTTAAGATTTTGTTTTAAAAACCGCTAGCAAAGCGTCTGTGCGTTAGCTGGACGGACACATTGTACTTAATTACCAAACAACTCTTTATTTCGGGTGTTAGAAAGCAAGATTATGTCGCGAAATTGAAGGCCTTTAACAAAGAAACCGAAACCAGATTCTAAACTCTCAAAATCCGCAATGTGTTTTGAAATATCCTGCGTCAAAATATGCATTTGAAAGCCCGTTGTGTTGTTTCCTGCGTTTAATATAGCATCACTCGCATTTATAAAGCAAAAAATATAGACTCCATTAATGTATTCGATCATATAGAAGGAGCAACCTTATTTCGGCGACGTTACCAACCGCAGCGATCCTATTTTACAAACACACGATGCGGAAAAGCGAACTCAACATGCTTTCAAAAACGTATTTTCACATCTGTCGCATCTCTCATTTTCGCATGGCGATTCAGAAAAATTAAAAAGATGGCTCGTCTTCGATGTTCACATTTCTCACTTTCGTGATATAATTAGCGCCGCACAACCGAGAACAAAACATTTCAAAAAGTAATCTTTTATTACCTAATCTTTTTATAGCGTACGCCTAGCTATGTAATTCACATGCAAAGACCACACAAACGCATCTCACGATTTAAAAAAAATCTGTAGAGATATAAAATACTTGTCCGGTATTTCCTTCAGACATGTGTTTGTAGTCCCAAACTCTATTTCAGTAATTAAAAGTTTTCACCACCACCACCACCTACCGACAGACGTACGTTTTGCTCCCGACGTTGACCAGCAGGCCACCACAAACTCCCACCGACCCGCTGAATATAAGGGTAAGCACCTGCCGAATCTGTCACGATGGGGACCCGCAAGACCCACTCTTGTCGGTGTGCGAGTGTGCGGGCGGCGTGGGCCTTGTGCACAAGTCCTGTCTGGAGGACTGGATGAACGCTCGCAACATCGACGCCTGCGATCTCTGCCACTACCGCTTCTCGACTACGACAATAGTGCGGCTACCTTCTTCACGTGGTTCCTGCAAAGCGAGACACAGGTGCAACGGACCTTGTTCGTAGACCTGCTTATCTTCACGTTTCTGCCACTGATTGCAGGCGCTGTGCTCTTACGTGTCCATATACGCCGCCCTGGCTAATGAGCTGAAGGACTATGTCTGGGTAGCGACGAGCCTGCTCGTGCTGACTACCTTCTTAGTGACGGCGTTCGTCGTGATGCACATGGCGTGGTCACTTCTTTCGGTTCTGTTCTACTACTTGTCGTTCCGGTCCTGGCAGTCCAGAAATCCGATGTGCAAGCTCCTGGTGGTTCCTCCTACCAAAGGAACTGGAGCTAGCCACATAAGGGCGCGCAAACAAACGACCAGCTCGACTGAGGCGACAGACTACGTCGCTGAAAGCTTCCACGGCAAGAGGCGACGACGGGCACCGCTCCAGCGAGCTTTGAGGCAGCGTTATCGAGCACATTTCTGTCAGAAGCCGTGGTGCTGACTTCGCCGGACGATCTGCCATTCGGCTACGCTTGTCTAGTCCGTACATCTTGACAAAAAGGCGAAATTGTACCTTACTGCATATAGGTGGCAACTTTCATGATGCTCAGAGTTCTTTTAGCGCACACAAAGACGACACGTGATGAGAAGTCAGGACAGCGCTTGTCCTGTCTTTCTTGTTTTCACGTCTCATCTTTTTTGTGCGCTAAAACAACGCGCTAGAAGAATGCAATGGAGTAAATAGCCCCTTAACGCATTTTACTTGAATATCGTTTGTGATGCGCCACTCTTGTGGAGGCTCTTGTGGAGTAAGGCATCGCAGCCCTTCTTATCAAAGATCTGATTTATTGATTTATTGGGGTTTAACGTCCCTCAGCGACTCAGGCTATGAGGGACGCCGTAGTGAAGGGCTCCTGAAATTTCGGCCACCTGGGAATTTTTAACGTGCACTGACATCGCACAGTGCACGGGCCTCTAGAATATTGCCTCCATCGAAATTCAGCCGTCGCGGCCTGGATCGCACCCACGTCTTTCGGGCCAGCAGCCGAGCGCCGTAACCACTGAGCCACAGCGGCGGGTCCTTCTTATCAAAGAGGAATTCCTTAGCGCTAAATAAAGCCCCTGTTCTGGTGTTTTTCTTTAGTTGCTGGTTTTCTGCGTCGGGCATGCTGAGCTTTGTCTGGCCCGGCTTCATGTTGTGCCTGTCATAGTTGCTATGTTTTGATAGTTGCTCTGGACCCGCCGGTTCCTACACGTGGGGCTCTAGTATCTGTACACATCAGCTTTCTTTGCTTCTTAAGGTCGTGGTTCGTTTCTGGAAATACAGTTGCAAGCTTTTGCTCGTGTGTGTGTGCGTGTGTCTAAGTCGTGGCCCATCGTGTTTCGGGCAATGTTTTCTTGAATATGTCGCTTCACCAACTGACCCACTTTTCTGCACTACTATTCTTTAGGCTGCGTCGTTGTTTTCACTAGCCGTGCTTACAAACACTGGCGCATGTTCTTGGAGAGTGCGAGACATGTTAGCCAGCTTTTCGCCATGTCCCGTTTTACCGCCAGAAACTAAACCGGGGCGAGTACTGCAAAGCGTAAAGAAGTAATTTTTTGGTCCATTCACCGTGTTGTGGGCCGCTAGTGCATTTGTGTGGTGGCACAAAGTCTCGAGACGAAGTAAGAGAAACAGCCGTACCTGCGTATTCCTGCTATGCTAAGCAACCCAAGCAATGCAACGAAAAACACAACAAACGCTAAGAAACACAACGAAAAAGATGTATCATTCAGTCCTTATATTCAATAAGGTTTTCGCCTCCTGGATCTTCACAGCCGGCCTCAGTAAAATTTTTTGTTTATTCTTGCTTATTGTGTGGCCAGTTACTAATAGGTGATAACGACAACAAAAGATGCAAAGAATAACAACGAAAATGCCCCAGTTGCTATTCAAAAACACGGCCGTAATTAGCCAGCCACGTACTGTCTTCGCCAAAAGTAACCAGGCTGTGGTGGATTCTTAGCCGCGTAGTTAACCACTTATCGCAGCCCTTATGCTCTGAATATGTGTAGAGTAAGGTGAACCCTAGTCCTCGCGCTTTGACACCTTTCGGTCTTTAGGGGTGCCGCGAATGCTCCGTTATGCTGTCGAGAAACAAAAACCTGTCGCACGGTTACTTTTGCCAAAGCTTAAAACCGACTCCTCATAAACCATTAAACCGAACCAATCTCCTGGGAAGCAATATTTCTCTGGGACATCTTGCAACAGAATTTAACAAAAGACCGGCCAGTTGCGCCATAGGGTCCTGTTCTTCGTCCTCTTTCATTTCCCCAGGAAAGAGCTGCAGGCGAGATAACCATCTCTAAGGCCTACCTCTCCACTTTGCGAATAATGCTTCGTTCTCTATATCGTGCAACAGTCCCGACAGTAAGTAACTGCGCGCCGCACCCTACATACACGCGACAACCGGTTTCAACCTGTCGGTCTTCGTTGCACTGCAAAGGGGGCTACAAGCCTAGCGACAACCGAATTTTGTGGCAAAAGTTGCATCGGCTAAGTGTGCGGGGAGGGGAGATTTTTCTGCGGACAGAAGTAACGACAGCATGTGAAGTTGTCACAATGGTTGATAGAGTTTGAGAAAAAAAAAAAAGAAGAACGAGGAGTATCGTTTTTAAAATAGTGACGCAGATGTTTATCATAAAATTAGAAACTAATGACGGAGGATAGACTAGGGTGAGTTTTATAATTCTGGAGTTCTTGCTGTTTTGTGCCAGCGCGTGGTTGTTGCTGAAGTTGATACGTCGGTTGGCAGGGCAGCTAGCTAATCTGTAGACGCGGCTAAACCCGTTCTTGTCCCTCTTACGTAGCGGCCGAATCTCAGGACGTTGCGGCCACTGTTACTATTGTCGGGGGGGGGGGGGGGGGGAAATCTGACTGTGCAGCCTGCTCGTGCCCCCCCCCCCCCCCCCCCCCCTATTTTTATTTCCTTTTCGGTTGCCCCAATCTATTCAATGTTACTATTGGCGGCCGCACCACGTGTGCAGTTCACTACATCACCTCTCTTTTTCACCTTCTTCCTCTTTCTCTCTTTTCTTCTTCCCCTCACCCCATCAGGCCCGGCCTGTACGGCTTTAATATTTTAGGATCTTTTATCATTTTGCATGCCGGTCATAAAAGTTATTCCCTATCATTTAGGGTCATATATCTTTTAAGGCGAAAGCCTTTAATGGCTCATTCTCCCGTCCGTCCGTCCGGCATTACATTCAACGCCGGGGGTGACTCATCGACGAGCGCAGCTGCCAAAAGGTACCGTCATCTTCGTCGACAGGTGGAGCTGTCGGCGGGGCGGCGTCGAGCGCTGCTCCGTCTTCAGTCGGTGTGCGGCAGCTAGTGGAGGAGGATTGCTCCCAAGTGGTTCAGCCGTAACAAACATAGGCAGACGTTGGCAGTAGAAGTAGCGCGACAAAGGCAGCCTAGCGCACTTTAGGCTGCCAAAGTGCCCCCATAGTTTCTTAGCGTTATGCTTCGCTTCTGGTTAATTTCACCGGTCATAATTTCCTGCTAGGTCACTTTTAATTACAGTCGATACACTCGTGCTTTTTAAATCGCGTTTGGCCTTCCCGTGCAACTGATGGCTGTCTGAGTCGACGCAAGCGGGGCAGACACGCAAGGCAACGCTCAGAACGCCTTAAGAATTCGCATGGGGGCAGCTACACGACTACCGCCTATATGGAGTGAAACGGGAGTAAGCTATCCTCTAGCGCACACCCTTTTATAAAAGGAAGTTCGCTCTAGAATACCTTACTCAATTTTTATTCTCTTCTGTTCGCAGTGTGCTCACACCTGCAACCCTTTGCAAAGAGGAGAGGGAGTTCCGGTCTACTTCCATTCCTTACTCTCGTTTTCCGCTCTTTCGTCTCGCTTAACACATTTCTGGGCAGAAAATATTGCTGACCTATTTGCAATATGAAGAAGGAAAACTATTTCACACTGAGTCAAGCAATTTAAGAAGTAACTTATCGTTAGAAAATTATTACTTTTACGACATGTTTAATGCGAGATTGTCTGAATTTCCTACAAAATTAGTCCTGCGCGAGCCATCGTGCATTAAGAGTGCCCGGTAGAGAACCAGTGCGGGAAAACCTTGCATCGTCTTATTCAGCAGTACCCTCGCAGCCATGCATGCCAGCTTCGTTATTCTCTCGTATGCACCTGCCTTTTTTTCTTATCGTGAGACCTCGCAAATAAGCACGCCGGCGATTCAAAGTCGTTTCTAACGGTTTTCCTCGAAGGCTTTAAAGTCAAATGATTGCGATAAAAGCATCACGACTGGTATTTTCATCTCCCTATTCTGCCGGAATTAACAAACCCTGAAATGAAGGACTCCTCCAGTGGTGCAGACTGCTACGCTTTATCGGCACGCTAGTGCTAAGCTATGGTTCAAGGTCATTAAAGATCATGCATAATCACCCTGTAAATTCACTGCCATAACGCAAAGGCTCGCCTTGAAGTCGGCGCGGTAACAGCACAAGCTATTTCCCATTCAAAATTCCTTCGTTACGTAAGCGTTTTGCGTGGCAGCTATACGTGCGCCATATACCTTCCATATGCACCATCTTCTAAAAAGCACACACTTGCATGCTTTAAACTAATTTTAGTGCAGTAGTCATATTTAACTCGAATTACAAGGATTGACGTTCTAAAATAAAACCAAGGACCCAAGCGATATTTCATGTGTTTTGGTTTCCATCAGAATTTCGCTACCCATATCGGTTCGCACGCCTTTGCTGCATGTATGGACCAAGTAGAATCAGCAAGAAAAACAGATTTCTCAAGCCAACTGCGAGCGATAATCAGCTTCAAAATTTCGTATTCATGTCGATTGCTGACGCCACATTAAATGCGAGAAACTCAAGCTCGGATCTCACAGTATCAGCTCACGATAATTCTCGTACGCAGCTGCTGGCCGCTATAAAGCAGTGCTATATCATGAAAAGATTTCCGCCACGCATCAATTGTTTTTCAAAACGACGCAACACTACAGCCTGTCTTTTTTTTTTTCAAACTAACTGTCGCGAGAAACAGTGACGAAGCACTTCCGTTGGTTCCGCGTCCCCCTGGATTCAAGTACAAAACCCTCGGTGCGACGGTTTCGTTCTCACTCTGGCGAAATCGTCACAGCGCGCTAAAGTTTGTTCCCCGAGAAGGAGCACTGCTTAAGGGAACCATGCAGAACGGTCATCCGCAGACCCTCACGCACGATGCGCACCAGGACGCGCGTCTGTCTCCGCAACCCTGCCAGCCAAGTGGTCCTAACTTGCATCGAAACGGTATTCACAGGAATTCAGTGAGCGGCTCTTCGCTACGACGAAGGAGCATCACGGATAACGAGGGCGGAGCTTCAGTTTCAGAGGCGGAAGAGAGCTCCCAGGCTTCTCCGTCGCTATCGGCTTCTTCGGAGGCAGAGCAGAAAATAACTTCCCGTCACTCGCACTCGGACGTCGAGCCCTCATCTTCATGTACGCCTGAGCACAGCCTGCTTTCAACGGCCTCGGCCACCGAACATGACAGCGAAAAGCCCGGAGAGACAGGCGTCAAGCGACCAAATGACGCTTTGGCACCACCCCCTAACCCTGAGGGGCCTCCAGCAGAACCGCATCCGACGTCTACCATCAGGCCACCGCAACCCCCCGTCGGCACCCCGAACGTAACGGAGAGGAGCGCACCCATCTGTCGAATCTGCGAAGTGGGTGAGGAGCAAGAGCCGCTGCTGTCGATGTGCATGTGCGTGGGCAGCGTAGGACTCGTGCATGCGCGCTGTCTGGAACGCCGGCTGAACGCTCGCAACGCTGACGACTGCGAGTTCTGCCACCACCGCTTCCCGACCACAACCACTAACTACGGCGGACGGGGCCCCTTCTTACACTGGTGCGGGCAATGCTGGCCGCAGAGGCGGTGTAATGCGACTGCAGACCTGCTGTTCTTCACGCTTGCGTCGCTGTTCGCCGCACTGTTCTGCTTTTCGTCAGTGCAGACCTTCTCGATGGAATTGCTTCGAGACGGGGTCTGGATGCCCTGGTTGCTCGCTATCTTTCTGACGATTTTCGTCGTGGCTTACGTTGTGGGGCTGTATCTGAGAGTTCGAAACTACTACTTGTTGTTCAGGGACTGGCAGTCCGAAAACCCGAGGATTAGGCTCCAGGCGGTGCCTCCTACCGCCGGGACAGGAGCTAGCCACAACGGGGCGCCCGAACAAGCGACGAGCTCCTTATAACCGGCAGACGCCGTCGTTGAAAGCACCAGCGGCGGGAAACAACCCGCATCGCTTCAGTGTGACGTGTGAAGCAATGTATAGAACGTGATCGAACACCTTGCTGTCGGCAGCGCAGTCACTTCTTCGCCGGACGTTCTGCCTTTCACCTATGCTTCGTGAGCACTTTTTTAGCGTTTTGACGTAACTGTGAAGTTGTACCTTTTTATAGACTGTGCCACTGTCTCTTTTAGCGGTGCTCGTGAACAGTGCGAGACACCTGCTTTGCGCAGTGTGTTGTTTTACAACTAGTCACTAAGCCGGAGCGACCGCCGGAGAGCGTAACGAAACTGTATTTTGGTCCACTGATCATCCTCTTACCTCCTATAGTGCATGCAGGCGGTGGTGCGACACTTCACGGCGAATAAAAAGCACAACCATGTCTGAGTATTCTTCCAGTTCTTGTGTGGGTAGCTGAAAAGCTAAGCAACATATCGTCAAAGATAAGATTCATATACCTTCAGTTAGATTTCCCCTCTTCCTTCTTCGCAGCAGACCACAACAATATTGTTTTTTTTTTATATTGTGGAGCGCACAGATAACGTGAAAAGGTGTAAAGAACAGCGAGAAAATAATTGTCTCGGTTTCTGTTCGGAACCTTGGCGGTTGAGGCTTAACCGTACGGTTCTTTTAACCTTAAGCCTCCAGGCTTCAACGGTTTAAGGCTCAAACTTAAGTGAAGAACGCTCCCTGTGGTGGATACCGCAACGCTTTAAAGGACACTGAGGAGAAATTGAAGTAGTTTAGTGTCGATAGAGTACCGGTACCTAAACACAAAAAAATACTACTTTTTAGGGAAACAAAGCTCTTTTAAGGTATCGCCGCCACAGGCCAATCTCGCAAGTACACGCGTGATGATGAAAGAGGAGAAAATAAGCACAGATCTCTGAGGCTGACAAAGGTATCTAAAGGTTACGTGTTTGATTGATATTGAAGCATACAAGTTTTGTTTTGAAACCACTAGTTCACTTTTATCAGACGGGGAAGACGGAAAAGAAAGAAACTGACTGTTGGAAGTCAGCGAAAACCAGCAATTTGCAGCGCAACAGGCTGCGAGCTGAGTTTCGGTACGGCCTGCTGCTTCGCGGCCACGCGTTTTGCATGCTCGCATGGTTTCGTTTTTGACACGCCTCGATTTACAAGGGCGGAGCAGCAGAGGATCTCCAAGTGCCTCTCTAAGTGCTCCTCGGACGAAGTTCGTCCTACGGCACGCAAGTGCGACAAGGAAAAGGAGCTGTGGCTAGCTGATGCTGCACGAGCCCTCCCGTTAGCAAACGCACTGCTCGGCGTGTCCACATCGTCAACGAACCAAGACGCTGGGCTGCATAACCAGCCCTACGGGGACTGTTATTACAGAATTTAAATATGCCCGCACGTACCAGTCGCTACACGTCAGTCGTGACGGTGGCTTGGCTGCCTACTCCTCGGCGCTAGGACATTTTTTCCAAACCCGCTGTCTCAGTCCTGAGGTGGCTGAATGCAGGCCGCAGCCCTTTGCGAGAGCTTCGTTGTCGGAATCGGTAACGGGTTTCATTGTAGCGTTGCTGCAAATGTAAACGAAGCGACGACGGCTGACAGAGGCCTTCAATGTCCGGCTGTCTCTGGGCTGAAGCGCAGCCTCATGCGCTCGCTGGTTCGTTCCCGTTTCCGCCGCTTCACGTCACTCTTGTCCTATTTCGTCATCAGAGAGTCCCGAGTTTGAATCGTAGCGGCGGGAGAAAGTTTTATGCGAGGCATACTAGCCTCACAACCGAGCTCTTCCTTGCTGCGCCGCGCACGGCCGCGTAGCTACCACTTGACCTACATCGGCGCACCACGTGATATGACATCGCAACAGCTGTGAAAGCTGGGGCTCAACTCGTGCGCTCGCTTGCGGACGCGCAGCCTCCACCGGCGGCCTAACTCCCGTTCCTTCCGCTAGGGGCGCTGACGTGACAACAGCTGTGAAAGCTGGGGCTACACTCGTGCGCTCGCTTGCGGACGCGCAGCCTCCGCCGGCGGTATGCTTCGCATCCTAGGCTTAACCATAAGCTAAGCCAGGCCATTTTTCGACTTCGAATCCAAATCTATAAGCCACAAACTGCCCACCTATCATATTTTACTAACAAAAACGATTGATAGCGTTATCCTCTTATCCTTGGTGTCCCTTTCAACCGCGCAAGTTCTAAAGTACAGTTCCACGAGGCTGTTAAAGGTCATGCATAATTACTCTATAAAGCCAGTGCAGTAACAGTGCAAGCTTAATCCCACCTTTAATTCGTTATACACAGACGCACCTTTCGCAGTCAGCGATAGGAGTGCGCCTGCCATATGCCACCCAATATACGATCTTAACGAGCACGCACTGGCCAGCTGCAAAATTAATATAGTTTTATGCCTATATGTGTAATTAGTAGGATGTACGTGCTATAAATACAACCAAGCGCACAGTTGATATCCGTCCACTTTACTTTTAAGTCAATTTCACTTTGCTTATACGTGCCCATGTCTTTGTTGCATGTGTAGCGGAAGTATAGCACCAAAAAAAGGCAATTTTTTTTTGTGCTGACTGCGACCTGTAAGCACCTGACAAATTTCGTAATCTGCCGACGACGAGCGTCGCTTTAGGGAGCCGGAAAATTTATTCGAGCTCAACTCTGATAGTATCAGCTCGTGATTGTTCTCGTCGCTCTATGGACGCCGCGACACAGTAGCGCTACGTCACGAAAAGCTTCCGTCACGCGCTAGCAAAGCTTATATCTCATTATTATGCTAAATACGCGACACCGCGATGATTCCTTCTAACCTGCACTTGTAAGGAACTGCGACGACGCAGTGCCGTTGGTTCTGCGGCACCCTGGAGACAGCTATGAGCCCCTCGGTGCGTTGGTTTCGTCTTCACTCTGACATTCTCGTCGCGTAGGCACGCTGATGTCTGTCTCGCATAAAGAAGCATTGCCTCGAGGAGTTAACCCTAACGGTCACTCCGAAACCTTAATGCATGATGCGCCACAGGGCACGTGCAAGCCTCCACAGCCCATCCAGCCGAATGGCCACAGCTCTCATCAGTACGGGATTCAGGAGCAAGCAATGCCAAGTTTGTTGTTACGAGGAAGGAGCATCGCTGATACCGAAGGCAGTGTTCCAATGTTTGAGGCGTTACGGAGCTTCCAGTCGTCTCCGCTGCTATCGGCTTCTCCGGGGACGGAGCACATGGGAACTTTCCATCACTCGATCTCGGCTGTCGAACGTTCACCTTCACGTACGCCTGGCGACAGCCTCCTTTCGACCGGCTCGAGTACCGAACACGAGAAAGAGAAGGACAGTCCCAGACATGCAGGCGTCGTGGAACCAAAGTACGCCTTGTTCTCGCCTTCCTCCCCAGAAGCGTCTGCAGCAGAACGAAATCCGTCGAGGGCCAGCGGGCCGCCACAAGCCCCCGTCGGCCTCCCGAACGTGACGACAAGGAGCGCGCCTATGTGTCGAATCTGCCACGATGGGGAGGAACAAATGCAGCTCTTTTCGATGTGCAAGTGCTCGGGCAGCATAGGCCTTGTGCATGCGCCCTGCCTAGAACGCTGGCTCAACGCCCGCAACACTGACGACTGCGAAATCTGCCATCACCACTTCCCGACCACGAAAACCGCTCACCACAGCTCACTGGTCCTGTTCTACCGCTGGTTGCGCGAGACAAACACGAAGTGGGCTGTGTTTGCAGACTTGCTGCTCTTCACGCTTCTGTCGCTATTTCTCGTGCTTGGCTGGTACTTGTCAGTGCGCCCCATCTGGATGCAAGTGTTTCGGAGTCACACCTGGTTGGCCGACTTCTTGAAGACGGCGTTCGTCGTTGCTTACACTGTGGGGTTGTTTCTGACAGCTCGCTTCCACTACTTGGCGTTCAGGGACTGGCAATCCGAACATCCGATGCGTAGGATTCTGGTGCTGCCTCCTGTCGGCGTAACTGGAGCTAGCCACGACAGGCCTCCAGAGCAAGCGACGAGCTCGATGCAGCCGGCAGACGCCGTCTTTAGAGGTAGCACCGGCGAAGAACTACCCGCACCCATACATCGACAAGACGTGTGAGGCAGAATAGAGACGTTATCGGCCACTCCCCGTCGAAAGCGGCGTCACGTACTTGAACGGACGACATGCCCTTTCCGCTATGCTTCCTCAGCCCTTTTAGCTTGACAAAACTGCGAAGTTAACTTTCTAGATTTGCTCGTAAACTTTCGTGATGCATCCTTTTATACGCTGTGCCGTTGTTCCTGTTACTAGTTGTGCTTGTGAAAACGTGTGTATGGTTTTGATCAGTGCGCGACATAACTTGATTTTCGCACTGTGCGTCTTTATAATTAGCAACGAAGCTGAAGCGACAGCAGGGAAGTAAAAAGGAACAACTTTTTGATCTACTGATAATCTTGTGGGGCGTAGTACAGACCGCCAGTGGCACGAAGCCTCTCGGCTAAAAAAAATTCACTCATATACACGTATTTTGTCTATATATATGTGTGTGTTTAGTCGGATACAACTTAAGTTTGCAGTGAACCTCCTTAAAACAACGCAAAAAGACACGGAGGCTGACAAAAGAACCATCGACTAAGCCGCACTTTTAGCCTTGTAAGTGAAGTTTCGCCCACATTCAGAACTGCCGCATACAATTTCTCCGCCACAAAAAAGTAGTCCATAGTTAAAACTTCTTTTGCTACCTAAACAAGAAGCTGATCACAAGAAAAAAAATATAAGGTCTGGAATTTTGGTACCTGGCTTTTTTGTACAGTGAAATATTAAAAATCTGATTTCGTTTACTAACACAGGACGCCGTGGAACGTGGCCCAGTGTTAACTGCTGTTTTTTTTAAGTTATATACAACTGTAGCTAGCTAAGCAACACGACAACGCAGAGAAGATTCATAGCTTATCTTCAATGAGGTTTTCACTTCCTCTTCCTCTATAGTAAACCTCAGTAACATTTTTTTTTAATATTGTGCGGTGCGCAGTCGGTGATAACGGCAACAAAAGGATGTCAGCAAAAGCAGTGAAAAACTAACTGTTCTAATTACTATTTAAAACCTCAGCCGCAAGAATCCTGCTCCGTACGTCTTTCTTTCTTTCTTCCTTTCTTTCTTTCTTTCTTTCTTCCTTTCTTTCTTTCTTTCTTTCTTTCTTTCTTTCTTTCTTTCTTTCTTTCTTTCTTTCTTTCTTTCTTTCTTTCTCTCTCTCTTTCTCTCTTTCTTTCTTTCTCTCTTCTTCCTTTCTTTCTCTCTTCTTTCTTTCTTTCCTTCTTCCTTTCTTTCCTTCTTCCTTTCTTTCTTCCTTTCCTTCTTCCTGCCTTTCCTTCTTTTTTCTTTCTCTCCTTCTTTTTCTCTTTCTTTCTTTCTTTCTTTCTTTCTTTCCAGCCTTCTGTTTCAACCGTGCGAAAAATTTTGCGCACACCTACAGTAACACCCTCGCTGTTTAATGAAGCCCAGCCCTTCCGCATTCAATGCGAAGACCGCTTTTTTTTTATTTGCGCCAGTTCGCCGTTTGGTCTAAATTTAAAAAAAAAAGGTGCAGGCTCGTCTTGGGGATCGTGGCCAACAGGGACTGATGCTAAGGCTCATGTGCCCACATGTGCGCTTGAGGCGGGCGGCTCGGTTGTAGCACTGGGTACGGAGACGTCGTCCGCGCGCGGCACAAAGCCTGGCTCACTTTCGCAAAAAGCTATTCAGCGTTGCCCCCGCAGCGGAAGGAAGGAAGAGAGACATGTTAGCAATTTGGGGAGGGGAGGAGGAGGAAAAACTGTTAAATGCGAGCAGTAAGCCTTCGTGAAAATGAGCGCTTCTTCCGCTAAGGTCTGTTTGTCATCTGCCGAGCCAGAGCGAAGCCAAGTGCTCCAGGAAGGAAGGCGACGGTAAGGAAAATAAGGGGAGGTGATGGCAGTATTACATGAGTACACAGAGTGTTTTTGGATAGCGCGTATCGAATCCAAGCCCCTCTTGCTGTATTCATGCGCGGCGTGCAAAGGCGTGTTCTACTAACGCGACCAGGCGTATCATTCTGCGTAATCGCTTTACCCGGCCCAAGCATTTACTATTTAGTCCCCAGCATGTTATTTTCTGCCTGTCGCCCATAAAAAAAAATTTGCAGGGCTTAGCTTTGGTTAAGCCTAATAGTTTGCGAAAGCAGGTGTTTTAGACTGCATATGCAGCGCCTATAGTGGGAAGAGCGCGGCGCGCCGTGCCAAGCGGCCGCCGCTACCCGACGAGCCGAGTTGGTAGCCCGTCTCTCACTCCTGGTATGACGTCACGCTGTGACGTCACTAGGCATGGTATGACGTCAGGGGTCATTTTAAAGGTCAAACGGGCCAAGCGGCCGCCGCTACGCGAAAGGCCGTTCTTGGGAGTAGTATTGCTGTCGCAATAGAATAGAACGTGCCTATCGTTGAAGGCATATAGCTTTCCTAATCGCTTCATTTCGTTTTCGCTTCACCGTTCATCATTTTCTGCTGGGGCCGCTTCACTTTCCTCTTGACACACGCGTGCTCGATACAAGGTTATTCCCATTCATAATTCCTTTTTTTTTTTTACAGACATACCTGATGCGGCAACTATATGTACACCCGGCGGCAAAATAAGTCGGGGCACGCGAGAGACGGCCAGAATCAGACAAAATTGCATCGCCGCGCTGTCTGACGTTGTGCTTCTGGTGTCGAGACATCGCAGTGCGCGTGCGCGTCCTTTCATGCTTGCAGCCGTGTCTTTTTTCTCGCTCGCGCCTTACTGGCTGATTACCTGCGGCGTTTGGCAGTAGGGGCCGCTTTCTCTATTTGCTACGTCAGGCGCGCAGTTCTGGGTGGGGTCTAGGAGAGGGTACACGGCGAGGGTGAAGCGTGCGCTGCTCGCTTTGCCCTGGCTGGACAGATAACGCACAGTTGCAAGATTTTTGTTTTTTTGAACAAGCTATCACTCATCACTGCTGGCACGGGTCCTTCTTTTTTCGTTATCTGTCCAGCCAGGGCAAAGCGAGCAGCGCACGCTTCACCCTCACCGTGCACTCCCTCCTACCGCCCACCCAGAACTGCGCGCCTGACGTAGCAAATAGAGAAAGCGGCCCCTACTGCCAAACGCCGCAGGTAATCAGCTAGTACGGCGCAAGCGAGAAAAAAATCCACGGCTGCAAGCATGAAAGGGCGCGCACGCGCACTGCGATGTCTCGACACCAGAAGCGCAACGTCAGACGGCGCGGCGATGCAGTTCTGTCTAGGGTGCCTCGATGCCAGCGCCGCCGTCGCAGCGCTGGGCATCGAGGCACCCTACCCTAGTTTTGTCTGATTCTGGCCGCCTCTCGCGTGCCCAACTTATTTTGCCGCCGGGTGTACGCCCCCATATGCCTCCCAATATACCATTTTCTTAAGGGACAGCACACACTGCTCGGCTGTACAGGGCCGTCCACTTTTAATACGAACACGGCGCAGCGTGGCCGTGCTCAGCCGAGCGTGAGCTCAACCGACGCGGCCACGCAAGGGCCTGGGGGTGGTGCTTCATGCCTTCTGTTACAGCGCGGGAGTGCATCGTCACAGCAAAGCAAACGCTTCCACGATGTAGCGCCTGCCACGAAGTACCGCCTCCAGGCCTTTCCGCGCATACGCCACTGTGCTTTAAATAGAGGCCGCTTGTAGAGCTCGCGCTGTGCAGAACGTGACCATGATGTGCCGTGGCCGTACTATGAGTGGACGACCCACGGTATTAAATTTAGTGGTATGCGCACATTTGGTGCTATTTAATAACATGCATGCGCTTTTTGAAAAGCACTCAGTTCAAAACGGCGTGAGTAGCTCATACCTCAAGAACTTCCTTTTGCTTAGGTTCGCATGCATTTGTTGCACGCGCGCCGTGATTTGAAATGTCAAGATGTCTTTTTTTATGCTAACTCCAAGCACAATTTAACAGCACAATTTTAATATCTCGGACGACTGCTGGCATCGCCTTAGTCACGCGGAAAATTTTTTAGAGCGCAGCTGCGGTTTAGTACCTTCTCTAGTTTCTTTCCGTCGCTCGGTGCGCGATAAAGTAGCGATACATGACCAACAGATTCCATCGCGAATCAAGTGATACGTGAGCCGATGACATGTGACGATACAGTGGCGTTAGTTCCGTGACCCCCCGGAGGCAAGTAAAAACACCGGCGTGCTCCATTTTCTGTTCACTGTGAAGTGCTCGTCGGGCAGCCACGCTCCTGTATCTTTCGTGTGAAGAAGCCCTGCGTCAGGCAGTTATGTCTAACGGTCATTCCGAGACACACACGCCGAATGCGCCTCCGGTCGCGTCTATGCCTCTGCAGCCCTCCCTGCCGAATGGCCACGGGCCGCACCTAAACGGGATTCACGCCAAGGCAAAACCACGTTCGCTACGACGAACGAGCGTCGCCGATACCGATGCCAACATTCCAGTGGACACCCAGGAGCGGAGCTGCAAACTTTCTCCTTCTTCACCCGCTCCTCCTTGCGCAGAGCACCAGGGAACTCCCCAACACTTGTTTTCGGACGTCGAACCTTCACCTTCATGTACGCCTGACGACAGCCTCCCTTCAATCCCCTCGAAAACCCACCATGACATCGAGAACACCGGAGGGACAGACTACGTGCGAACAAAGAATGTTTCGGCCCCGCCTCCAAACCGAGAAGAGTCTGCTGATGAACCGAATCCGTCGAAGACCGACAGGACACCAGAAACTCACCACGACCTCCAAAAGGTGTCGGCGAGCGCCCTACTCGTATGCCGACTCTGCAACGTGGGTGACGAGCAAGAACCGCTCGTGTCGATGTGCGAGTGCTCGGGCAGCTTAAGCCTTGTGCACATGCCCTGTCTGGAACGTCGGCTGAACCGCCGCAACGCTGACCACTGCGAGTACTGCCACCATCGCTTCCCGACCACAGCCGCTCACCACAGCTCAATGGTCCGCTTGTACCACTGGTTCTTGCAATGCGACAGGCAGCTGCAGTGGGATATGTTTATAGACCTGCTGCTTTTCCCGCTGTTGGCCGTTCTTCTCTGCTACGTGTCACTGTGCGCCGCTTCGCTGCAAGAGTTTCAGAGCCACACCTTTCTCGTGGGCCTCTTCAGGACTTCGGTCATGGTATTCATCGTGGCCTTCACGACGATATTTTTTAGAATAGCGGGCGGCTACTGGTCTTTTTTCAGGATCTGGCAGTCCGAAAATCCGATGCGTAGGCTCATGGTGGTGCCTGCAACTAGCGGAGCACAATAGCGCGCCCACGCAAGCGACGAGCTCGATGTAGACGGCGGACGCCGTCGCTGGAAGTACCAAGAACGAGGAACAACGCGAATCGCTTCAGCGTGAAGACGTAAGCCGGAGCTACGGCCGGAAAGTATAAAGAAATAGCTTTTTGCTCCACTGGCCATGTTTTCATCTTCTTGTGCATGCAGGCGATGACACGAAGCCTCTCGGCGAATAAAATGTAGGACTATATCCCCGTGTTGTTGTGTTTTCGTGGCGGCTGATAAGCTAAGCAACACAATGGCGAAGATGAGATTCCTTCCTTATTTTATCTTTCACCTTCTTCAAAGCAGACCTCAGTAACATTTTTTTTTTGGCATATTGTGCAGCGTGAAATCTGTTATAACCATTGTTAAGAAAAACGGCGAAAAAATGGCAGTGTTTTCCCGTGGTTAAACTGAGTAGATGTGCGAAAGCATGTGTTTAGCCTGGATTGCTCATGGTTTTGCTTTGCTGGGTCGTCGACACATCTGGCGACAATATTAGCTCGATAGTAGTATTGGTTGATGTAGACGACGACGTGCAATGCAAATCGCGAGATTGTGTTGCAGTTAAGAGGCGTGATCGGCTGCGGCGACACTCATGGAAATCTCCGGGGGTGCATTTCACCATCATCGGCCTGACTGCGCCCACTGCAGGGCAAAGGCCTCTCCATGTCTCTCCATTTAACCCTGTCCTTTGCCAGCTGCAGCCACGATATCCAAGCAAACTTCTTAATCTCATCCGCCCACCTAATTTTCTGCCTCCCCCTGCTACGCTTGCCTTCTCTTAAAATCCACTCCGTCACCCTTAAGGACCAGCGATTATCTTGCCTTCGCATTGCATGCCCTGACCAAGCCCATTTCTTCCTTTCGATTTCGACTACGATGCCATTAATCCGCGTTTGTTCCCTTACCCACTCTGCCCGTTTGCGGTCTCTGAAAGTTGTTAACTTAAGCTGAACCCTCTTTGTTAGTCTCCACGTTTCTGTCCCGTAGGTGAGTACCGGTGAGATACAGCTGTTGTATACTTTTCGCGTGAGGGATATTGGTAAACTGCCATTCATGATCTGAGAGAACCTGCCATATACGCTCCACCCCATTCTCATTCTTCTAGTTTTTTTCCTCCCACTATCCGGATCAGCAGCCACTACCTGCCCTAAGTACACCTATTCCCTTACAATTTCCAGCACCTCGCTATCAATTCTTGCGAGACGGTTGAACATTACTTTTGCTTCTGCATGTTAATTTTAGACTCACCGTCCTGCTCTGCCTATCTAACTCATTGATCATGCTTTGCAGCTCATCTCTTGATTGACTTAGCAAGGCAATGTCATCAGCGAATCGCAGATGACTTAGGTATTCTCCATTAACTCTTATCTTCAACTGTTCCGATACCAGGCTTTGGAATACCTCCTGTAAACAGGCAGTGAACAGCATTGGCGAGATCTTGTCTCCCTGCCTGACACCCTTGTTTATTAGAATTTTATTTCTGACTTTTTTGAAGTATTATGGTAGCAGTGCAGTCGTTAGATATATTCCAGTATTTTCACATAAGATTCTTCTACACTCTTGTTACGTAATACCTGCAATGACTTATGAGGTTTCAACTGAGTCAAATGCTTTCTCGTAGTCAGTGAGCGCTATATATAGGGGTTGGTTATATTCTGCGCACTTCTCTATCACCTGATTGATAGTGGAAATATGGTCTATTGGCGAGTATTCTTTACGAAAGCCTGCCTGATCATTTGGCTGATTGAAGTCCAAGGTTGTCCTGATTATATTTGCGATTACCTTAGTCAATACCTCGTAGGCAATAGACAGTAAGCTGATTGGTCTGTAATTTTTCAAGTCCTTGACGTCTCCTTTCTTATGAATTAAGATAATGTTAGTGTTCTTCCAAGCTTCTGGTACGCTCGAGGTCTCTTAAGTCTGCAGATATGCAGCAATGCAAAAGCATTTCGCCTACTGCTGCCCATTGTGTTGCTGCGTGTTCGTTTCTTTATGCCTTTGCCGTTTCTAAGCCGCGTTTTCGCTCTAACTTCGGCTCTACCGCATCCGAAGACGTGGGTCTCGTTGCTGGAGCAGCTAGTAAGCACAGCAAAGTATTCATTTATTAATTGGTTTAATTAACTAATTCGGTAATGACGCACTTCGTCAGTTTGATTAAATTTAACGATGAATGTGTGAAGTAATTCACCACTGTACTAATTTATTTATTAGGTAAATCAGTTGTCTGCCTAATTAGCTATTTTGATGACCTGATTGAATAATTGAGCAAATTACTTATTGGTTTACAAAGTAATTAACTAATTAAACTAATTAACTCGTCCATATAATAATTAATCGCCGGTAGAAGTCATAATTTTGGTGACTTCATCATTAAATCGTGCTAATTATACAATTATTTCATCAACTATTCTATTAATTACCCAATAAATTGATGATTGACAGTTCGTGCGTACACGCTCTCATAAGACAAGTAATGCTTTCGCGTTAAACCTAGCACCGCAGTAACCGGGCAAAGGCGTTCGATCGAGTGTGCATTCATCTCTTTTTCAGCTTTTAAATCCCGTCAATATTGCTTTCGCTCTTTTTTCTGTGATACGGCTTTGTTACACAAACTGTTCCGCGCGCTTGATCGTAAATGGCTGTCTGCCACAGCCAGTCGGCATACAGTCCTCTGTGAAACAAGGTTGTCCACTGTCCCCGCTCCTGTCCGCAGGATACTTGGAGCCTCTTTGCATAAGCGTTATAAACAGATGAGCTGTCAGTGGTTTCCGTATTATGGGCCACGAACTGAACGTATTAGCTTATGCAGATGACCTGGCGTTTTTCTGAACTGATAAGCGAAGCATCGATGAGCTTATTTGTCTAAGTGAGGACTGCGGTTCAGTGTCGGGAGTTAAGATTAATCGTTCTGAGACTTGCGGTCTCCGGTTTGGAATGCGGGGATCGACACCTGCTGAATACGCTGGTATGCAATGGACACGTAGGCCACCCAAGTACATTGGTGTCCCTCTGAGTGCCTATTAGCAGAGTGCATGCTACTTTAAAGGCTGCGTGCCAGCTCTTCAGCGCTATGCTCAGGCTTTTGTCACCTATGGTTTTGTCACCTATGGTTTTGTCACCTATGGTAGGGCGACCGCATGTAGCTGTTTCTTCCGACTAAAATTTATTATGTACTCCAGATTATTCATTGAACAAGTTCCAATATCCAGCGTTTTCACCACTTTTGTGTGGGATTCGGTTTGGTTTGGTTTGGTTTATGGGGTTTAACGTCCCAAAGCGACTAAGGCTATGAGAGACGCCGTAGTGGAGGGCTCCGGAAATTTCGATCACCCGGGGTTCTTTAACGTGCACTGACATCGCACAGTACACGGGCCTCGAATTTCTCCTCCAAATAAATTCAACCGCCGCGGCCGGGATCGAACCCGCGTCTTTCGGGACAGCAGCCGAGCACCATAACCGCTGAGCCACCACGGCGGCGGTCTTTTTAATAAATCTATGAGGCGGGATAACATTTTCCGGCCTTTAAGCGCTGCCAATCTTGGTTGTTTTTTTGTATGTCCGGAAGATAGTCTCACGTTTCATGTTTTTTACGTAACTACGCAGCCAATAGTGCGTGCATTTTTGCTAGTCAGTTTAATTCATGTTTTACCGAACCTCACTGTATTTTTTTTTTTAATTTGTACCGCACATATTTGCGGGGCTTCACTCATGAGGTGTATTTGGCTGTTTGTTTCCTCCTTGTTCGTTTCTCCCTTGAGTTCCTGTTTTCAGTGCCAAGGAAATGGTTTAGATTGTGTTTAAATTGTACAAGGACTTAATTTGTATGTTCTTCCATCCGCCCATGTACCGCTCTGTGTATTTTGGTTTACCGGGACATCAAGTACTCAAAAGAATACGTAAATGCCCCTCTTGCCATGTACCAAGGCACTTTTCTATAAGCAACATAACGAGACATTGCCTGTTAAAACATGGTTAGAAACAAAGGCATCTTTGTGTCCAAGGTTAATTGCCACCTTTGTGATGCTCCGGAGACAACTGAGCATTGTTTCATCGATTGCAACGATGCAATACACTTTTTTGATGTCTTGGAACGGGCATTGAAAAAAAGACTTAATTTGGCACTGCATTATATTGCCGCGAATGTTTGTAGTGTTTGCTCTGTCTTCAAAGCTGCCGGCACGCCGTTTTATCGCCTTGTTTGTGTTGCAAGACGCCCCTAGATTTATCTCGATTGATCGCATCCAGGCGGAGCCGGTTCTTCGTTGTTCCAGAATGTTTTAGTAACTTTCCACGCTTTATCTCGAAAGTTCGCTATCAGCCGGCATTCTGCTCGACGACCGCCGAGCACGCTTGTTGCTACGCCGCCGCCGAGTGATTCAGTTCTTTGCGGGCGCAAGTGAGCCCAAATAAAGAGTTTCGTTTAGAGGCCATTCTCGCTGTTTTCCTGTTCGCCGGACTGCAGTCACCACAACGTGACAATACGCTATATCTCACTGCACTGCCATTTGTTGGTGAACCTTTAGACATGTTCTTTCTGATTGAACTACGCAGCCTCTGGAGAACGCGCATTGTGGACCGACATTTGAATCTGTTCTTTCTACAAAAGAATGTTCTGGTTCAGAGTTTGAACCAGAGTGGCAACCACTTCTAGTGCTGTGCTCTTCATCGCCATTTTTCTAGTGCATCGTTGCTTAGGTGTGTCGTATTCTGGCGTAGTAGTGATGTGCCCTGTGTTGCGTCTCTTCACGTAGGTGGTTATTCAGGTGTGTCATATTATGCATCGTGCTAATTTTAGATTGTTTTTTTTTATGGTGTGTACATCGTTCGTGTATATAGAACATTACTACAGTGTAATAAATACTGCGTTTAAAAATAAAAAAGCGGCGATAGCATAGTGCTCTCGTGCGCAGGCCAGCGATGCTGATCTGTTCGCGCGGCCGCGGGTTCGAACCCAGAGGCGGCGCTCCATTTAGGCTCACAAGGTCAATTCAAGGTCAATTCAAGGTCAAGCTTCAGCGGTGAAACGGCCTTTTAAGCTCTGGCCGAGAAGTCGAGCTTTCGCTCTAAAACATTTTTTTTTCTCTATCGAATACGTTAACCTTAATGCGCCTGCAGCATAGGTCTTTGTTTTTTATTAGACCTGCTGCTTATGTTTTGCTCACAATCCGGTGGGCAGGTTGTGATGACGTCACAGGGGGGCATGACGTAGCTGGCCCAGCTCCGGTCGCTTTGGCTCCGAGGCTTCAAGCGGCCTGCCACGCCGAAGCCGCCTATGCAGGATTTTTTTTTTTCCGACATGGGAGTACTACTACCCTCAAGAACAGGCTTGAACGAATCAGACTGCCACGGTCCGCTGTCGCGTTTGGAATATATTCGGTAGTGAAAGACGGAATGAGGCGAGATGGGGCAATTTGTGCGCCAGAACGCTACCTAGCCCCCCGCTCGTATTCCTTGGTTTCCTGGGGGAAAAAAATGCTAGGCGACCGCCGAGGAATGCGCAAATTTCAGTGCTGAGTACGCTGAACGCTGCCTGGTAGACGCGGGCCCACGGTTGCGATCGAATGACGAGCCACGCCAAAACTCGGAGTAGAAGCAATAGCAGGCGCTTTTTCCACGTTTCGCCGTGTTCGCACTAAGAGTGGACTACCCTCTGCATGAAATTTAAAGGTATGCGCATAGCCGGTGCTATTTATTAGCATGGATGTTCTTTTTGAAAAAAACATGAGTTGATAACCATGTCTGTTGTTCGTGCCTGAAAATTTCCTTTTGCTTAGATGCGCACGCCTTTGCTGCATGTGGCTGCGATTTTAAACATCAAGTTAACTTTTGTCGAGCTAACTGCGGGCTCAATTTGCGACCAAAATCTCATTTATCTCGGTCGACGGCGGGCGTAGCCTTAGTCACGCGGAAAATTTTTTCTTGCTCAGCTGTGGTTTAGTACCTAATCATAATTCTTTCCGTCGCTTGCTGTGCGATAAAGTAGCGATACATGAACAGACCTCATCTCGAATGAAGTGATATATGAGCCGGTGATATGTGACGATAGATTCCCATTGGTTGCGCGACCACCTGGAGGCAAGTAAAAACCCTAATGTGTCAAAGTTCCCTCTTCACTGTGAACCGCTCATCGCGCAGCCACGCTCCCGTCTCTTTCGCGTGAAGAAGCACTACATCAGGCCGCCATGTCTAACGGTCATTCCCAGACACTCACGCAGGATGCGCCAAAGGACCCGTCTATGCCTTCTCACCCTGCCGAGACGACTGGCCACAGCTCGCATCTAGATGGGATTCACGAGCAGGCAGCACCAAGTAGTTCGCTACGACGAAGGAGCGCCGGCGATAGCACTGCCAGCATTCTAGTAGCCACCCAGGAGCAAAGCTGCAAATTTTCTCCGTCTTCACCCGCTCCTCCTTTCACAGAGCACCAGGCAACTTCCCATCACTCGTTCTCGGACGTCAAACCTTCACCTTCTTGTACGCTAGGCAACAGCCGCCCTTCGATCACCTCGAGAACCCATCATGAGAACGAGAACACCGCAGGGGCAGACTGCGTGCGACCAAAGGATGCTTCGGTCCCGCTTCCCAAACCAGAAGAGTCTGCTGAAGAACCCAATCCGACGAGGACCAGCAGGGTGCCACAAACTGACACCGGCCTTCCCAACGTGACGGTGAGCGCCGTACCCGTATGCCGGATCTGCAACGACGGTGACCAGCAAGAACCGCTCGTGTCGATGTGCAGGTGCTCGGGGAGCACGGCCCTCGTGCACGTGCCCTGTCTGGAATTTCTGCTTAACGTCCGCAACGCGTACGACTGCGAGTTCTGCCATCACCGCTTCCCGACCACACCCACTCACTACAGCTCAGTAATCCGCTTATACCAGTGGTTGCAGCAATGCGAGAGGCAGACGAAGTGGGCTATGTTTCAACAACTGCTGATGGTCCCACTGTTGGCCGCGCTGCTCTCCGACCTGTCAATGCGCGCCGCCTCGTTTCCGTCGCTTCAGAACCACTCCGTCCTCATCACCTTCGTCGTGAGGACTTTAATCATGTTTTACACAGCATCGTTTCTTGCGTTCGCTTCCCACTACTTCTCATTGTTCAGGGACTGGCAGTCCGCAAATCCGATGCGTAGGCTCCTGGTGCTGCCTCCCAACCGGGGAGGTGGAGCTAGCCACCACAGGACTCCCGACCAAGCGACGAGCTCGATGTAGACGGCAGACCACGTCGTTGGAGGTACCAAAAGCGAGAAATAATGCGAATCGCTGCACCATGACGATGTGTGAGACTGCGTAGAAGCGTTATCGACCACCGCCCTGTCGGATGCGCTGTCACCTGCTTCGCCGGATGATCTGCCCTTTCGGGTGCGGTTCTTTATGCATTTTTAGCTTTTTTACAAGGGGGCCAAGGTGTATATTTTTGCCTGCATTTAATCTTTCGTGATATATCTTATACGCTCTGCCACGGTCAATTTTAGTAGTAGTGCAAGCGGAAATTCCCGCATGCTTTTCAGCAGTGCGAGTCATGTTGAACTGTTTTTAGAAATGTTGTGTTTTGCCGCCGGAAACTTACCCTGAGCGACAAACGGAAAGCATGAAGAAAACTTTTTGTTCCACTAGCCCCCTTTGCACCTCCTACTCCATGGGGACGATAGAACGAAGCCCCTCGGTGAATAAAGTATACAGCCATATATCTGCGTGTTCTTGTGTTTGGCTTGTAGCCAAGAAGCTGAGCAGCACAACGGCAAAGATAAGATTCATTTCTTGTCTAAGATTTTAGGCCCTCACCTTCGTCTTCAAAGCAGATATTAGTAACATTTTTGTTTCTTCTTGGATGTTGTGCAATCAGTTATAACGGTGTCGGGAAAAAAGGCTCTTCAAAACCTTAGCCTTAATAAGCCTGCTGTTTAAGTCTTTTTTTTTCTTTTTTACTTATGTATTTATGGTGTTTAGCAAATTTTAACTTTTCCGCATTCGACACGATTAATACCAGGGTGTCGAACCGGCATTTTTTCGGGTTCGGTTCGGGTTCACGCCTTTCGGGTTCAGTTCCGGGTTCGGCTCCAGAGGGCCATTTCGTTCCGGTTCGAACCGGTTCAGACCGTCCCGAACCGGTTCGAACCGGTTCAAACGGATTCAGGACAAAAAAAAAAAAATTGAACGCAGATGAGTTTGTCATCCCTGCTATGCGTTTTCATTTTTCCGGCACATCGGTATACATAATAAAAAATGCAAAGATTTGTTTACAAGAACATAAAACTGGGCTAGCTGGTAAGAGTTCATGCTTAAGCAGCGCAATAAACAGGACAAAGGAAGACTGGAGACGACACAGACGTTGACTAACAACTGGTTGTTACATTCTAGGAGAAGTGTATGAAGGCGCAGGACACAGTGAACAATGCAAAAAACAGAAGAACAAAGATTAAAACTAAAAAACATACTGCGCATGCCCAGCATAGTCGAGTCGTGACATCTTTTTCAACGAAATACGAAGACTATATTCCATAGTAGACAGCAATTCCCTATCTTCTGAACCTCACACAGTTGCCAAGAAAGCCTGACTCCTTCTCTACAAATTGACGGATGGTGAAGCAACACGCCCATCTGCTTCCTTCCCGATCATAAAGGCCTCCACCATGTCCCTACAAATTCGATCTGGGTGAATAAGCAGGAGACTTGTCTTTCTAAATGGGTAAGCAATGAGCATTTGTTCGAACATCACAGATGGGTGAAAAATAGCGGTGTCGTACAACTTGGCTTTGCATTGCAGCGAGTGCAACGATTGCTTACCCCGCAGATAAGACAAGTGTCGTGTTAATAACCCTGTTTGCATAAGTAGGGAGTTGGTCGAGGCCTATATGACCAGAAAGGAAGCTGATGAGTGTGTTGCCTCACCATCTATCAATTTGGCAGATAAGGAGTAAGGCTTTCTTGGCAACCGTGTGAGGTCCAGGAGATAGCGGATTGCTGTCTATTATGGAAGATAGTCTTAGAATTTCGTTGAAAAAAACGTCATGACTCAACTGTGGTGTGCATGCGCACTATGGTTTTTAAGTTTTAACCTTTGTTCTTCTGTTTTTAGGGTCGTTCCTTGAGTCCTGCGCCTTTATATACTTTTCCCAGAATAAAATAACCAGCTGTTAGTCAGCGCTCGTGTCGTCTCCCGTCTTTCTTTTGTCGTGTTTACTGCGTTAATTAAGCATGAAAAATTGTTTAATGCGAGATGTTCTCACTTTACCCATTTTACTTATTGTCCGCAGCAAAGACGAATTTACGGCAAGAGCCGCAAAATGAAATGAACTCGAAATTGATGAAAATCGGCTATGTATATATACGCTATAATCCACCTTATGAGGTGTAAGGCGAAAAGCCGGTGGATTTTCAATCTACAAGACCCTCCTGCTTGAGCAATTTGGGAGACGCCGTTGCGCGAGTAATAGGTCTCTCTTGAAGCTTGAGTCAGTTGGGACTTTCTCGTACGCAGTGTAATTACGGGGCCCCAAGATTGCCGACGCACGGCCCTCTACGTTCCCGCGCACTACTGAGAAAAGAAACTGCCATGTATCGGTAACTACATACAGACAGACACACTTCCGTCGCCCCGAAACCGACTTGCCAGTCACCCCTCCTTTACTAAATGGTAAGAAAATGTGCGAGAATCCCTCCACCGTCCATCTGCCGCCCAACGAGAGCCTCGTGGGAGCACAGGCTCTCCCTAACTTGCAGAACTTACCAAACATATTTTATTTAAATCACCTATTCGACATCACCTTTGTGACTCACGTTATATATCCCGAACCCATATAGCTCAGTATCTTCAAAAACACAGCTAATCGTGGCTTCTCACTATAGTACAGTAAGAAATTACGACATTGACTTATTATGATGACGTCAACCTCCTCTCTTCTGATAAAAATAGTAACATAAAAAACGCACTCTTGGATGGGTTGAGAACGCTTCGTTTTTGCACGGACACAAAATGTCAACAGCCCCGCCGCGGTGGCTCAGTGGTTACGGCACTCGGCTCCTGACCCGAAAGACGTGGGTTCGATCCCGGCCGCGGCGGACGAATTTCTATGAAGGCGAAATTCTAGAGGCTTGTGTACTGTGCGATGTCAGTGCACGTTAAAGGACCCGGGTGGTCGAAATTCCCGCAGCCCTTCACTACGGCGTCTCTCATAGCCTGAGTCGCTTTTGGACGTTAAAATCTAATAAACCAAACCAAACCAAAGAAATTGGCAACATGTTTGTTGCGACGTTGAGCTGCAGCATTCTTGCAAGTGCAGCATTGTGCGAGGAAGGAGATATACTTACACTACATTGAATGTTTGAGACTTTTCCTGGGGCGCTATCAAAGGGAACCTTTGCGTCAACAGAATTTTTTACGCCCTTGATAGAGTGATAAAGAGTGGTTAATCTGGCGTGCACCATTTGTCCACCAATTTGTTTCACGCATTTGTTTTCAAAACTACAAACAACCCCTTTCTGGCAGCTATGCTTTCTGGGCGTGATCACTAACGCATGCCAGCGAGCGCATATATTTCCGCATTGCCCTTTTGATTATCCGGTATTTAATTTTTTTTTCTTATTAGTGCATCTCCACCGTTGCCAAGAACCCGCCTTTCGTTGCTTATTTCCGTCGCTGCAAACAAGAATATGCGGATTCCAAAAAAAAAAAAGAAGCTGCACCAATTTATACATCCCCCTTTTGGTAATACTAGTAGTAATATCGCAGGTTTAACGTGTCGAGTAGACATTGAGGCTATAGGATAGACGGTGTAGTGGAGGGCTCCAAATTAACGGAGATCAGCTGGGGATTTTCGGCGTGCGACAGAGCAGCCGAGCTCCACAGTCATTGAGCCATTTTTTTTCTTTGTTGCCCTGCATTGTGAGGGGTTTTATTTAGAACCTGCTGTCTGAGACAATGAGCGCCTACAAAAGTATATGTTGCACTACCCACTGCGGTGGCTCAGTGGTTACGGCGCTCGGTTACTTATTCGGTGTATCCGGGTTCGAACCCGGCCCCGAGGGACACGTTTCAACGAAGGCGAAGCGCAAAAGGCACCGTGTGCTGCGCGATGTCATTGCACGTTAAAGGGCAACTGCGCCACTTTTTGAGAATATCGAGATACTCAAGAATTCAAATCTATATAGGCTGTAGGTAAAACATGCTAAGTTTTTTTTGCACTACCATTTAAAATAGTGACGTAATCGACGATTAAATTTTGCAATTTTCAAAGCAACAGGGGAGTGCGGGGAAGTTTAGTGTGACGTCACGGAAGGTATGCTTTCGAATTACCGCTGCCGTCAGCCACGCCCTGCCGTGTCTCGTTGGACGAGGCCAAACAACGTTCGGCGGGCTTTGCCTTCGGTGGCATTGGTTTTTTTTCCTTCAAAGCAGGCGTTTATGCGTTGGAAATGTACCGATACCTTCGATGACGTCATCATGTGTCCCCCCACTTAGCGTTGTACGCTGCGGAGAAGCTTGAAGGCCGTCCCAATTTTAATGGTGATTACGTCAGCGTTTCAAATGCTAGGCCAAAAGGATTTCGCATACTTTACCTGGAAATTTCACACATTCGACCCTTTTTAGCTCGTCGATTTCTAAAACCTATTCAGTTGCTCTTTATTAAGGATCCCTAGCTGGTAGAAATTATTCCGG
This sequence comes from Amblyomma mixtum, assembly GCF_055824585.1. Lineage (NCBI taxonomy): Eukaryota > Metazoa > Arthropoda > Arachnida > Ixodida > Ixodidae > Amblyomma > Amblyomma mixtum. The sequence goes on along the minus strand of NC_143013.1, from coordinate 60,597,382 downwards.
AGGCCTCCCCTACTGCACCTGTTTCTCTTTTTTCTTTCACTCCCACCTTCCTCCCTCTCTTACGGCACGGTTGAGGTGTCCATCAAGAAGTGAGACAGGTACTGCGCCATTTCCTTTCCTCAAAAACCACCATCACAACGTTGTTGGATCCTCGCGCTAATATTTCATCTATTTGTGAGAAATGACGCAAATAAGAGGAAGGCATTCTCGATCGGTGCTTAAATGACTATGATGATGATGATAACGTTTATTTAAAGCCACAATGCCTTAGTTGAAGGGAAGGCTGATCGGGTCCCTAGTCCGGGACGCCGTTGGTAAAAGCCGCTGCCCGTGCTCTGGCGACGAGGGCTCGTTGTTCCTCGAGGTCCGAGCTGGAAAGGGCCGCCTCCCAGCCTCCCGAGTTGGCTGATTTATGATGTCAATGCTGTCATTTTTCTGACAAGCCCATACCATGTGTTACAAGTTTGCCTTCTGGCCACAAAATTTGCACTGTGCCGAAAAGGACTCGGGCTCAATGGCGTGAAGCGTAGCTGGATTATTGAAAGACAAAGTTTGCAGCCTCCGAAGGTGACATTCCTCTGATTTAACGAGACCCTTAGCGGGCCTCGGGAGACACCCAGTTTTATTGCGTGTTTCTCCTTTCAAATGACGCCATAGATATTAGAACACATGGATCACCGTGTGGTATTCGCCTACTGCCACTAAATAATTTCGAAACTAATTTTTTCTTCTATGCTGTCCCGGTTTCATCAACCGAATGATGGCTGTGATGTGAATAAAGCTAAGAAAGGCTGTGATACCAAGGCTGTGAAGAAAGGCTGTGATACTAAGAAAGCTAAAAACTGCCCCAGCACACATGAAAAAATGGGCTTACGAAACTCGTGTGCGGTCTTTACTTGAATATGCATCAGTCGTGTGGGACCCGTACACGAAAAAGGACATAATGGTCCTTGAAAAAGTCAATAGGAAAGCGGTTAGGTTCATATACGGAAAATACAAAAAGGAAGACTCTCCCTCGCAGTTAATGATGTCAAATAACATTCCTACACTAGAAATCCGCCGAAATATTAATAGATTGGTATTCTTGTTTAATAGTTTAACAGGTAAAAATAAACTGAAGCTTCCGGAGTGCATTAAGCGTCCTCTAGTGAGAAGGACTCGGAACGTTCATGAACATTCACTTACTTCCCTTTTCGCCAAAACTCACAGTTTTAAATACAGTTTTTTCCCTAGAACAGTGCAAGATTGGAATTCGGTACCGGAATCTGTTTTTTCCTCGGAAAATTTTTCTGATGCGTTAAATCGTCTACTTACCTGCTAATATTGCTTATATGCATGTTTTGTATCCGTGTGCTGCTAATATTGTATAAGTTTATTCTCTTGGTTTTATTCTTTTGGTATCCGTGCGCTGCTAACATTGTATAAGTTTATTCTTTTGGTTTTATTCTTTTGGTATTCGTGTGCTGCTAATATTGAATAACTTTATTCTTTTGGTTATGTAACAATGTAAGTTCACTCCTGCTTGGGCCAAGCAGTGGCTTGCAGTATTCTGAAATAAATAAATAAATCAACATTAGGTCACGTGAGGCAAGGGAAAACTAATACAAACACTGATGTGTTGTTTTGACTCACTCTAGCACTTAAATCAGCTGGCTTCAAGACCTATAATCACAACGAACGACGTATCAGCAGTTGTATTGCCATTTTATTGCACCTCACGCGACCTCATTTCCTCTACACGTCACAGCCATCGTTATGTTGGTGAAACCGAAATAGGGTCATGAAGAAATTCAAATATAAATTATTTATTATGTGTTGGTAAAATACCACGCGGTGCTCCGTGTGCACCAATGTCTAACGCATCGTTTGAAAGATGTGCACGCAAGCAAAAATTTGGTGTCTATAGTCCTTCATTGAGTTACAGCAGTGCTAACAATTTGATTAAAGATTTACGCAAATATATAAAAGGGGAGGAATAATAGCTCAAGATTTCACATAAACCTGAAGTACAAAGAATTGGCGGTAGTACATTACAAAAGCGTCAATTAGGCATCTTCCCAGGCCCCAGACTTCCTGCAAGTTTGCTGTCGCATATAATGGGTACCATTATCGCACTTCCCAGCGCAGACAGCTACGGGTGGTTAAATCTATGCGCCAGATCATCTCATTTTGTCCGGAAACAAGAAGTATGCCGAGATGCAAAAAAAAAATGGGGCTGAACCGGGTACCGAACCGGTTCGGAACGGTTCCTTTGAATCGTTCCGGTTCGGGTTCAGTTCCAAGATGGCGAAAAAATTATGGGTTCGGTTCGGTTCCGGTTCCGGGCGAAAATTCGGGTTCGGTTCCGGTTTAGGGTTCGGTTCCGGTTCGACACCCTGGTTTGTTTGTTCGAATACGTATTTAATTTGGCGACTTCAAGCAGGTTTGCTAGCGCAGTTAATTTCCGCCTTAGTTAAGCAAGCATTGCTCCCACTGTAACTGCGTTCGGACGCAAGCAATACGCGGCTCCGAGTTCTACGTTCCGCCAACGCAGACCGCTCTTGCATCGATGCAGCTAAAGCACTTGTCTGACAAGTGCTCTTGACGCCTGGTGCTTAATTAACACGTACGCTATTTTAAGGTTGATATTTGGAAGCTTGACATTTGAAGAAACCTGCGTATTTAATGCACTTAGAAACTACGCCGATTTCACCTCAAGGTTTCAGCAGCTGTGGTGGCTCAATGGTTATGGTGCTGGACTGTTGAACCGAAAGACGAAGGTTCGATCCTAGCCGTGGCGGTCGCATTTCGATGGAGGCTGTGGGGTTGAAATTGGGGAGATAAACACGTTCTCCCCGCTTAAGCACGGCTGACCCAGTTGAAAACCGCCCAGACCCCACCCCGTGGTCGCGAGCGCTACGGAGCGCTCGCCGGTATAACATTGCTATAACAAAAATAACGCCAGCTAGCAACAAAATACACTGAGGAATCGAGGATGTCCGACTCACCAGCACGGTTACGAGCGAACGTTCGCCCACGGTAGGGCAGGAGGCAAGCTCCGAGGCCGGACGGGACGAGCTGAGGGGAACATGTTTCCACACGAGGTCGCCCGCGGCGAAGAGCGGAGCGGCTCGCGAAACGTCCGCGAGCTTCCCGGTCCCAAGGAAAACAGACCCCGTCGTTCCCCGCGAGCGCGCAGCAAAACGCCATCCGTGGCGCTGGTATCGCTGCGACGCGAGCGCCCACCCCTGTTAGTTAAAGTAACCAAACTGAGAAGAGTGCGTTTCGGGGGAGCTAACTACAGGGAACTAGTGCGTTGAGGGAAAGCGAACGCAGGGACGAAGGCGTTCCCACAAGGCGAAGTGCTAGAGGTTCATGTACTGTGATATGTTAGTGCACGTAAAAAAAAAAAAACTCAAGTTGGTCGAAATTTCCGGAGCCCTCTACTATGTCGTCCCCCATAGCGTGAGTTGTTTTGGGACTTTAAACGACATAAATCATAAACTATCCCTAGGTTTAGCAACTCGCGGCCATGTCGACGGGCTACAGCACTCGGAAACTACTTTCCCTGGCATTACACTAGAAGCGCCAGACGTCAGGTTTGAGACCGGTGGGATTAGCTAGTTGGCGTATGTGAAGAGTGCGTTTGTGGACGTCATTCCCTCGCACTCATAACTTCTACGGTTGTGCCACAGAAATTTACCCCATTATGGCATTCTCGCTGAGCGGCTTAATTCCCGACTACGTTAAATCATTTCCTTCTGTTTCGAGCTGTTGTATATCTATGAGATGTACTGTGCAGGGAATGGAATTCGCTTCTTCCTGTAGCTTTCAATCACCTTGGTAGGCCACTTAATAGAACTTTAAGAACCAAAACAATTTATCTAATATCATCATCATCATCAGCCTGACTACGTCCACCGCAGGTCAAAGGCCTCTCCCATGCTTCTCTAACTAACCCTGTCCTTTGCAGGCTGCGCCCGCCGTATCGTCGCAAACTTCTTGAACTCATCCGCGCACCTAAATGTCTGCCGCCTCAGCCCAGCTTGCCTTCTCTTGGAATGCACTCCATATCTTTAAGGACCAGCGATTATCTTGCCTTCGCAACCCATGCCCTGCCCAAGCCAATTTCTTCCTCTTCATTTCGACTAGGATTTCATTAAATATACCGAGTTGAAACGGTGACGAATATTGAATATTTTTTCTCTTTTCTGTGTTAAACCACGTACTTTTGCCTTCCGGTGGGCTGTTTTGATCTTTCCTATGCAGAACGTGGGCTACTTAGAATGACAAGGACAGAGTTAAAGACAACATGAACGGTGGAGCGCGATCTACCAACTGAGACTTCCAGTGGAATAAATAAAACAAGTGAATGCGACAAAAAACTTGATAAAAGCTTGAGAAGGGATGAGAAGACAGCAGGGAAGCGCACTACGCTGATAGCAAAAATGGCGGGAGAGAAAAATGCTTTCTTTCAAATGCTTAAGCTTTTATCAAGTTTTTATCACGTGCCCATTAACTTTCTTCAACTGGGATGGAATAAAGTATCAGCTGGTAGATTGCGCTTAACCGTTCGTGTTATCTTTTAACTCTGTCCTTGTCAATCTATAAGCACCACACGTTTTGCATATGATCACGTTCCAAGTGGCCCAATCCCAATCACTTTTTATCTTTTAAAAGGCCGCGAAGCTGTAGTGTGCCTAAAGCCAAGCGAGGTGTTTTAAGCTATCTGAGCCACTGACACTTGCAAACAGTTGCCATGATCCCAAATTAACAGCCGCCTCTCTTTTCCTCGTGGCGGCAGGGGTGTACCGGGACCACCTGATGGTAGCATCCGCTGAGAGGGCCATTGGTGAGCTGCAGTCGGACCTGGTCCTGCTGCAAGGCGCGTCCTCGAAAGACTCTAGTCGGACCGCACATCTGGCGTCTCTGTTCTACCGCAGTTGTACAAGACCCAACGCTGATAGCGATCCGGATGTCACAACAGCTAAGGCCAAGCTCGAGCGGTTCCGTGAGCTACGGGCTAAAATGCGACTCTCGTGGCCAGAAGACCTACGTTCCCCAACCCTGGAGCCCATAGACGTGATGCTAGACCTGGCCATCAACTGGAACGAAAACTTCCTCTTCGACGCTCAACTCGTCAACGTGAGCGGCAGGCCTGTGACACTTTTCTTGACTAGGGGAAAGCCTCTCGCCGGATGGGTGCACTACGTGGAGCCCCGTTATTACTCTACGTATGTCACCACCTACTTCCAATACCTGGGTCTTAACACATCTGCTAGAGATAACCAACCTTCCCCTGACACCCTGAGGAATTTGACACGCGACTTTCTCGCTGTCAAGATAGACACCGCGACGGGCGAGCCCAATCAGACATGGTTTCGCTTGGACCTCTTCGACAATCCAACCCCGTGGATCGAGCCAGGTCTCTGGCTTAGCCTTCTCAACAAGCACTTCTCGCCGGACCTGAGTTGGTCATCGGACCATTGGGTCGTCGTGGAAGACTCGAGGCTTATTGAAGGCGTCCAGAGCCTGTTGAAGAAGTACAACAAGAGACAATTTGTAATTGGCCTGTCCTGGATCTTCGTTCAAACACACCTTTGGGCCATTCTCGACTTGCCGCGAATAAGGTTTGGCACCGACGCCACCGACGAATTTGTCTCTACGATCAAGAAGTACAGCTGTCTCGAATATGTTCAGTCACGCCTCGGGGCTCTGGTGCTGCCAGGCTTGAGCGCTTTGTCATCGAAAATGCCTGACGCGAAAATCCTTGAAAGAGTGGTGAACGCAACTCACGGTCTCATAGAGAAACTGCCGTGGATAGGGAATGAACGGCATGCTGCGTTGCACAAGACCAGATACATCACTAGCAGCCCGTTCCCTCACCAGGCGTCCTTGGACGTGGAGGGCCGCGAAACGCTCTACGCCACGTTCCCGCATATTGGGATCGACTTTGCCACCGACTTCGTCGAATCATCACTGTGGTTCCAGTCGAAGCGTAAGGAGCGGAACCTCCTGGGGCTGTACGGTCGTCGCACGTCATCAGGTCACCCACAGGTTTCCTACATCTACGCCCTCAACAGCGTCCGTATCTCGATGGCTGCGTTCGAAGCACCGCTTTACTACGCCAACAGCACTTACTCCGTGATTAGCTCGGGTGTGGGCTCAATACTGGCACGAGAGGTGGCCCGTGCGTTCGACCCCACGGGAAGCGAGATAAACGAAGAAGGACGCACCGTGATCTGGTGGGGACCATCCAGGTCACGCCGATATCTCGAGCGCGTCACGTGCGATCTCAACGCTACCGAGTGCTGCACATCCATGAAGCTCTTCCCGTATGTTCCGGGCCTTGAGATCGCCTTCCATGCGTACAAGTCACAGGTGAGCTTGGACAAGGACAGTCCCTCCGACTACAGGCTACAGGGTCTCGAGAACCTTACCGATGACCAGATATTTTTCATTACGTACTGTTACGTCATGTGCGGCAGCAACACGGCCGAAGGAGGAGTCAGCTGCAATGCGCCGCTCAAAAATTTTCAGCACTTTTCGCAGGCTTTCGGCTGTGCCGTCGGTGCCCGGATGAACCCGCGTCACAAATGTGCCTTCTTTTCATGAGCTTCTTTCGTATTTTGCCACTCTTCTGCAGATTCATTAGTCGTATCTGAACAGATTTTTTATATTGAACAGAGAATACGATTCGCGTGTTAATGCATTTGTGTTTGTGGTTTCGGAGCATTGTTATTCACATCGCGTTTGGTTTTATGGTTTTATGAACCCCTTAGCAGTGATTTTTATAGATTAATTTTGTAACGCGCTTAATGCTATATTTGTAGTTCGTTCGCAGCCATGTTTTACTGCGGTGATTGTTGTATCTTTGGTTTTTGGAAACGTTATTGTACTTAGCAAGGTTCTGCCTTGAACATACGGTCGCTTCCTTCGCATGGACTCTGCATTTTTCTTTATCATCTGTGAGTCATTTTCGCTAGCTTGCATTTTTACTGTTCTGCATAGCCACACGGACGTGTGACCCGTTTTCTTACACAATGTGACGACAACTGAGCACTTCGTGTGGAGCAACTGCGTTCCACGTCAGCTTGCATCTTTGGTGCTGAAAGACTCTGGAAAGAAAAAAAGACGAGAAAGAATCTTTCAATCATGTGTTTTTCCAGAACCGTCATAGCACCAGAATGTCTTCTGTGACGGAACTGTATTTCCCTTTACCTAGCCTGCGCAATGGGCTGCGTCCGGACACATGACACCCACAGTGTGTTTTCTGGAAACACGGGCTTCTTGTAATAAGCGCACAAATATGACAGCTTTGCTCGGCTGTGGTGCATATATGGACCTCTGTCAGGTATTTCACTTTTACTTTGTCCATGTTTCGTCAATAGCGGTACCGTGTACGTAACTAATAAAAAAAAGCTTTGCCATTTCCACTCGATAACCACAACAGCCGTGTCGTACCCCCAGACAGTCCGCCATTACTCGGGAGAGGAGCGGGGAGGTGGAGAGGGAATGGTGACAGCTAATAGGAGTTGGTTGTCCCAGCGGTCACTGCAAAAAGAAATGGAGCCTACCGCAGGTAAAGTATACGAGCCAGCCAAAGCGAGGTTGCGTTGCCACGCTGATGACATCCGTCCTAGGTGGCGAGTAATTGTTCAGCAGCATGTGCGGGTATTGGCGTGGTAAGGGCCACAGCTGAAGCGAGAAAGCGAACTGAGCGCCTTAATTTGGCCTTTTCTGAAATACGCCACGTGCTCACCGATCCGTTGTGAAAATTTCCGTGATTGAGACGTTGTCCGAAATGACGTCCAAAGAGAACTGACAGCGTAGGATTTTGACATAGTATTCCGTGACAATGCACCATTCCCTCCTTGGGGCTCCGAGAACTCTATTGCACAATGAACTGAATACAAACCGGATCATTCATCGATTGTTGTTGCTTCAGCTGTTGCCAACAATGGAGATATGAAAGGCTGTTCCAGCGGAAACTGAGCAAATAGCGTCCTTTCTTAGGGTGCGCAGGCTATTCATCGGCGATGCTTAGCCGTAAAAACAGCGCCATGTCATCGCTGACCAGTATGTTGTCCCACTTGCTACCCCATCAGTTCACCAGAGAGCATTCCTAGCAATATTCCTTTTTGCTACGCTTTGTCATCGCGAGACAAAAAGACGTCATTATCCGCAAGTATACGAAGGCAGTCACGCGAAGTACATATCCTTGAAATATATACTGCCAACAACCTTAGGCCGGCTCAGTTTCGGAGAACCACCTTCTGCGGACCAGAGCGAGCCGTCCTGTTCGCGCAAATGCAACTAGGCACGGGGCCCAAGAAACCGTAGATCGCATGCTGACAGTCCCGATAGGTACATTGTGTCTACGATTCGACCGCAGGCAGCTAAACCAAGATAAGTTACCTCAACCAAAGGCTGCTTCAACGCGCTTCGTCACGCAGCGTTTCCGGTGTGTGTGCTTATCCTTTCACTGTCCTTCGAAGGAGACTGTGCCTGAGCAAGTACCCGTTATTTTAGACACAAAGTTGCTTAACTGCCTCCTTCCACGTACGTATTGGGACGTTCTTCTGCTCTCCGACCACGCAGCCAAGTTCTTTGCATTGTTCATCATGAAGAATACTCGCATTACGCTCTGTATCCTCCTCCTCTTGGTAGTGTTCGCATCAAGAGCTGCTGCAGCAGGCGGCGGCGGCGGCGGCAGCGGCCGCAACCTGGCGTCACAACCGACAAGCAAGACTAACAAACCCAAAGCTGGTGGTCCGGACATCATGACCAACAACAACAACGGGGACGGTGGCGACAAGTGCTCTCAAGGAGGTCACAACAAGGACGAAGAGAAGCAACAGAAGACAAAGTAAAGATCGCTATATTTACTGGTATCGCGGGTGGCCGCATGACCTTGATATGAGCGCACAGCGGCAACATGAACGGAGATGTTCTGGGTAGCGTTATTTGGCAAAGGTTAAGCACCTGCGAAAGACGCTGTCAGCGCATCGCTCTCTGCGTGGTTTATGACTGAGAGGCCAGTAGACATGCAACAAAAGCAACAACAATGAGTACTATGCCGCAAAAGCAACAAAAATAAGTACTATCTCACAAGGTCGTTGTTTCCTTCTCTTAAAGGTAGAGAAATACAACTCCGGGCGCGGGCTTCGTCGATGTTAAATTCTGCTTTTGTTCTCAAAACTTCCTCCAGTTAGTGTGCGTATGCCAGCATAATCTGTCAAAGCACTAAGGTAGTCTAGTAAAAAAAATAGTGCTATTGACTTGATATGGCTTTGTTTTGTCGTGCAAGTCGAGGTCCCGGCGGAAGGCAGTTGCTGGAGTGCAAGGATCATTGGTATGAGGCTCCTTTGGCATATGCTCCAAGAGCATTCTCGTCGACTGCGCTACCGCTGCGATGAGAAACGCAGATTGCATGTGGTAGCTGCAGCTTTGCTTTAGTCATCACAGGGCTGTTATGCTCCAGATTGTTATTTCTGCTCGAATTTGTCTACACTTCACTTTGGCTCGGACTTCCGCATAGATTTGTAGCCGTTTCGGATAAAACCTGCGCAGTACCAGCACCACAAGAAAACAAAACCATGCATGCTTGTGCAGTTGATTACCTTGAAGTTATTCCATATCTCCGTTTATGTTTGTTATTGCACATTTTGTATTCTAGTTCATTTTTCTTAAGTTTTGCAATGTTCAGTCACTTAGTGCTGTTTTATACCTGATACTAAATCAGTGGGACTTTTTTCTTGTTTGCTTGTGTAGAGTTTTTCATTGCCGCTGAGCAATTTATTTACACTCGTTCGTTGTTTTGAAATATTAGTCTTGCTGGCAACCAGCCTTTGTGCTTTGTTTATTTCGCTTGTTTTGCTACTTCTTCATTTTTGGTGCAGTGTTAGTTACGATCTTGGACAATTAATGGTGAAATAAATTATGATGATGGCAATTATGGCTGCCTTTATATTCACTCCTTCGCTATGACAGGGCGCGTGTCATCATTCACGTGGTAACACGTGAAGAAAAGTTGGTGTGAATTTAACTGTCTTATTGCGCATTTCTGCAACTATCACTTTTTAACTGTCGTGTTAGAGCTTTAAACCAAAAATCGGCAAGGTTTGTTAGTTGCCAAACAATGTTTGAAGGAGGAACTGTACAAAACAAATTATTCTGATTTGGCGGGCGCATAATGTTAACTTTTACCACACTATCTCTTAAACTGTGTTTTGCAATTTTTATTTATGCTGAAATCGTAATTATAAAGGCAACAAATATACGGATGCAGACTACTCTCCACAAACCTGCCGCGCTGCCAGTGTCCAAGTCCGAGGCCATCAAGCAAGCACTGAAGAACAGTGCCAGTTCAGAGCCAGTCGCTCATTTACCGCTTAGGCCCTGCAGTGGCTCAGCTGCTGTGGCGTTCGCCTTATCGGACCACCAAATTCGCGCTTTCGTACCCAAGCCTCGGTGGCCGCGTTTTGCTTTGGAGGCAGAATTCTAAAGTTCCCGTGAGCTGTGCAATGCCAGTGCAGGCTAAAGAGCGCTCGGCGACCGAGATTAATCTGGAGTCCGGCACTGCGGCAACTTAATCTGCCTTCTTTCAGCGCCTCCGACATGTCTTCTCTCATGGGCGCGGCTTAGATGCCTCCGGTGAGTGAGACGGTCACCGACCCTTTGCATCATTCGTACCGGAACAACCCTACAGTTTCCAAATGAAAAGACCACATGCTGTTTTTGTCACGCTACAAACGCGTTTCAAATCCTGTACGGGGATAGATATCTCCGTTTTCGGCACACCTCATAAAAGGCTCGAGCGTTTTACGACAGTGTCAATGAGAGGAAGCTTTATGCATACTCGTGAAACGCCGCCTTATGTCCGATGAAAAAAAAGCTACATTCCTGACGCTGTCTTGAAGGGGTACAGGCACAAAATTTCCAAAGCAAACAAACAATGTGCTTTGTTTCATGCACGAAAACAGATGCCTTCTAGCAAGTTTCAGCCGCAGGCGTTCAGTCGGACCCAATTTAATATGATTTTGAATGTTATTCAAGGAGACGCGCTGTATTTCTACCCGCATCGAGTGACATCATGGTGCACTTGTTCCCATCATTATGCCGTCAACGAACCCAGTGGTTGTTCACAGGAATAACCAGTGCTTGTCGACGGCGAAGACGTCATCAGGAATGTGGTAGCGCAGGTTTGCGGGTAGACCGTTTTCAAGGTGTACTTCAGAGCTGGCACCGGCCGACGCCAAGCCTGGCGGCGCAAAATCGTTTTTAATAAATTATTAACACTGAACACTGCAGTTCTGAGCTCATTTTCATGATTACTAAGCCCGTAGGCCTCTTTCAAGTAAAAAAAAGAAAGCAGACACTCAAGAACTTTGTCTGTACTCTTTTAACTTCGGAAATAATTGGCAGGGAAATAATTTATAGCTATCAGGAACACTTTTACCTTTGTCACATGTATGGCTAAACCATTACCACCAAGAAAACGTGAGGGTCATCCTCGCATACCCTTTTATAACGCCCTCGTACAAATTCGTTTCTTCCATAGAAAGCTAGAACGTCTTACTGCTAGTCAAAAAGTATATTTTATTCTTGAATAAGTAATGAGGAATAACGAACTATCGGGATGCAACTACTCTGATCAGATCGCTTTCTTTCGCTGTGGCGTTTTAGAAACAGCGTCTATACTACATCCAGACTGTGCTTTCACGTGGAATTAACGGCTGGCCTTTCGACTGTGCTTTCTATCACGATTTGAAGGCTATCACGTTCGTTAAGGCCGAATCGGCCCCGTGAATTTTTCCTGGATTGAAGTTCACCTAGTCCGCAACAAACATTACAGTGAAGGATCGGGGAATTCTTCAGTAAGCTAGGTTATTGTATTAGAAGCGAAAAAAAAAAACCGCGGTAGAACGGTTTAATCTGAGTAGGTTAACCTTGTACTGATCCCCTTCAAATAGCGTTAGACTGTTCACCGAGAGTGCCGTCCAAAGCCACCAGACGCTTCCCAGATGCAGCTGTATGTTTCTAAATTTGAATGTGCCTTGCCATGAGCATATACGTTTACTATCGGACCATGCTCTTTCACTAAGGAGATAGGTTCTCTATTGGGCCCTCTCGTAAAATACAGAGTACCTGTTTAGGTGGTGCGAATGCTGTGGACGAATGGCTGTGTACGGACGAGTGTAGCGGAGCGTGAGTGTCGGGACAATTGAGGCTCGCTCCGGGTTTATTGGTGTCCATCAACAGGAACGCTCCGTGGAGCACGTTGCGCCCGCTCGCCTGGCCATCGGTTCTGCTGAAGATTTACCGCGAAAGGCATGCACTCGCAGCGTTCGCCTTAGTGACATCTTGTATTAGTCAGGTTCTGTACCAACTAGCGTGTTCCTCGCTGGAGGAGTGTTCATGTATGAACCCCCAACGGACAGGCCAATGCCAGAGTGAAAACAGAAATAGGGTATGCCTTGCCACAAACACACGGCGGGAAGCATTTGTTTCTATGGAACACTCGGCCTACAGCGGCGTAGGGCCAACTCTTTAGTTTCATACGAGCGCTGATGATTGTGATATATTGCAACGTACTGCCTAAGTATATGCAAACAACTCTTGCATCCATCGTTGTCCTTTCTGATACCTTAGTCCACCTTAACACAACCATGGTATATACTGCGCGAGCTCTGCAAATGGCCGTCTGGCGAGCAACTGGAGACCTGCCGGAAGAATCCTGTTGGTGCAGGAACAAGACGGGTGTTCTGGCGGAAAACCTAAAGGAAGAGGGACGGCTCTTGAGGCGACGATGGCCGAGTGCTTCTTGATGAGGTGACGAGTATTCTTTTCATGCCAGCCAGGGACAAAGGCGTTAAGGCTTTGACTTTGAAAACCCTACAACGCCATCGGAGCAGGAACAGTGCATGGCATATGAGAAAAAAAAGTATTCATATATTCATTGCAGGCAGGCTAACTTCGAAACGACGTGTTCTCTTTTTACGCACACTGGTAATTTGCCGTACGTATGCAACCTAGAGCTTGCGCTCGCTCGATCATGGATTGCTTTCGACGTCATCGTGTCTTGAAATGGCTTTTAATTGTACATTCAAAGCCGCAAATTCCTGCATTCGCCTACGGTTCTCGCTACCAGGCGGCGAGGTAGGGATCGTCGCAAACCACATCGAGCGTCGTCTGCACGAGCAGACGGGCACTTCCCATGCGGTCTAAAATTGAAGTATTTGGACAGTAAGCTGTATGAAACCTCCTCCCTTCTCAGAACGTAGCGGTTAAATTCAGAAAACAGGCGCCTATTAAGGCTATGGTCGTGGAATGCTCACTGAGGTGGCAACTTTTCCGCTCGTGTGCTGCTGCCCCATAGGAACGCCAGCAGAGTAGGTAAAGAGGATAGCCCCCTTGACATGTGCTGCCCTAGCGGCGGCCGATTCCTTCACGCCCCACTAAGTGGCCGTTCTTTCGCCACAATACGGCCGCACCGTCAGAGCACTTCTCTTTCATTTTGGGCGAAAGAGAGAACTTTTAATCAAAATAGATTAATTCGCAGGAACCGGGCGGTCGGGACCCCTAGTTCAGAGCTCCGCTGGCGGCAGCTGACTTGCGGACAGCTCGGACTAGCGGACAGGTGAAGTCGCGCACTTACCCGCCTGTAACACATTTTTTAACCACACCCTGCCTGCTATGCTGGTCAATAATCCTAAACAATTTTGGAATTTAGTTAACAAGAAAGACGCTTCCACAATTCTACTTACTTCTTCTGATGGTGTTGCCTTTCCGCCATACGAATGCGCTTCTGTTCTGAACAATACATTTGCTGCGGCATTTTCTAGCAATGTTTCTCTTGTTCATCGCGTGTACTCTGTTTTTGATGCTCTTCCTATGGATCCAGTTATATTCGACGCGTCAGGCATCCAGTGCATCATAGAAAATCTTAAGGTTTCCTCTTCCTGCGGTGTTGACAACATTAATTCGAAGTGTTTAATTAATACAAAGTTCTATTGTTCCATAATTCTTACTAAATTGTTTGAACAGTCTCTTGCAACAGGTTGTATTCCCAATGATTGGAAAATTGGTAAGGTGATTCCACTGCATAAGTCCGGAAATAAACATTCTCCTGATAACTTTAGACCTATATCGCTCACTAGTATTCCGTGCAAGATCATGGAACAAGTCATATATTCTCATCTCATCTCTTTTTTAGAATCTAACTCCTTTTTCAGCATTGCCCAGCATGGTTTTCGTAAGTCTTTTTCATGCGAAACTCAGCTAATATGTTTCACACATGACCTTCATTGCATCCTTGACCACGGGTCTCAGGCAGACTGCATATTTTTGGACTTCTCGAAAGCGTTTGACACTGTTTCGCATGACCTTCTCTTTCTTAAATTAAGCAATCTTAACATAGACCCTAATGTCCTTGCATGGCTACAATGCTTTCTTTCTAACCGTTCACAATTCGTAACAGCGAACAATATAAACTCTCATTCTTTGCCTGCCCGTTCCGGAGTTCCTCAGGGGTCAGTTCTTGAGCCCCTCCTCTTTCTCATCTATATAAATGACTTACCGGCTAACATTTCTTCTTCAATTAATCTTTTTGCCGATGATTGTGTTATTTACCGCGAAATTAAAGATGATAATGATGTCTCTTGTCTTCAATCCGATATTAACAAGATTCTTGACTGGTGTTTTATTTGGAACATGCAACTAAACATTAATAAGTGTAAACATGTACGCATTTCTCGTCTCTCTAATGCCCCTTCCTCTTATCACATTAACAACGTGTCTCTCGAAACCGTGTCATGTTATAAATATCTGGGTGTTTACGTTTCTTGTAACCTGTCTTGGAAAACTCACGTTGAATACATAATAAATAACGCTGATCGCATGCTTGGGTACCTTCGCAGAAATTTCTCACGTTCATCTAGTTCAATAAAATTATTACTTTATAAAACATTGGTACGGTCCAAGTTAGAATATGCTGCATCTGTCTGGAGCCCTGGCATCGATTCACTCGTTTCAGATTTGGAAGCTGTGCAGAACCGCGCATGCCGTTTAATTCTTTCTAATTATCACCGAACAAGCAGTGTAACCGCCATGAAATCAAGTTTGTCCCTACCACTTCTTTCCCACCGCAGATCAATAGCCACATTGTCTCTTTTTCATAAAATTTACCACAACAGCTTTCTCAATCCTAAGTTACTGTCAAGACCATGTTACATATCAGCACGCTTTGATCACCGTCATAAAGTTGGAATCCCCTCTTGTCACTCTAAATGTTTTCATGACTCTTTCATACCCCGAACTTGTGCCAGCTGGAATCACCTTCCCCACGACATCGCAGGTATTTCTGATAACAATGCATTTCGTCAAGTCCTTAATGTTTCTTTCTGAGTATGTGTCGTTTATTACTGTATAAAAATTGCCTTTCACTGTCTACACACTGTTTTAATACATCCCCACTGCATTCTAATCTCATTGCCTTCTTGTGTTTTCAATTTGTCATGTATTCCTGGTTTATTTTTGTTTTCTCTTGTTGTTGCTGTTTAGACTGAATTTTTTATGTATTCCCACTCCCCTCTGTAATGCCTTCGGGCCCTGAGGGTACAATAAATAAATAAATAAATAAATAAATAAATAAATAAATAAATAAATAAATAAATAAATAAATAAATAAATAAATAAATAAATAAATAAATAAATAAATAAATAAATAAATAAATAAATAAATAAATAAATAAATAAATAAATAAATCTCTTGTTTCGTTTTGATGCGCGCTTCCGATAGAGACTAGTGACGGTGACCATACTTTACATTGTTTGCGTCGTAAATAATGAAGGCTGTTAAAAAGAATTTTTCGAGTTGTCCTATTTCTCAAAACGACGCAGATGTTCTGTAGGCTGAGAGAGCGAACGAAAATTAAAGAACGTCTTCGCCAATCCGCTTTTTCTTCTTGCGTATGTGCACCCACATACCGTTTCAGTGAAGAGCGGATCCATGAGCTTCTATAGATGATAAGCGGAAGTGCGTGGTTGATTTATGAACTGCTATCGATCTGGTTCATTTCAGCCATGGATGGAAAGAATTGGAAAAGTGCTTCTTCCCTGTTTGCCGCGCCGAAGCATTTTTTCAGTATCGATCACCAACTGTCCTACAACACAACCTGTTGCGTCAGTCAGCATGAACTCTGCCGTCACTACGTCTGGTGGGACAGGTTTCCGCTTCCTAATTCAAGAATTTAATCGCAAAATCCGTAAGCGCAGCGCCAGGACATCGTGATCAGAGCCGGCACTTTGCACGCGTAAGCAAGTTTCTCATTGAAGGGGGAGGGTTCGGGCAAGTCTCTCATGAAGCGGAAATGTGGCGCGAACTCGTAATAAAACGTTTCTACTTTTCAAACTTCTAAAAGAGAAGTTACTAAAGTGTACTATTTTAAAATTGAACAATTTTTCAAAAGTGTTTACGCTGACAAATATGTCCGTAAAACGAACAAATTGATTTCACCATGGGCAAATTCGGTGCTCATTTACACCAATCTGCTTTTGGGCTCATTTATTTCAACGTATATGAAGCAGATTTAATTACAGGACATTTTGATTCTAAAAAAATATTTACTTTGGGCTAAAATTAATATTTCTGCCGTGGTAGTTATGTTTTAAGGCTAACACTGTAGCCAACCCAAGCAAGAAACCTCGTCTTCGCTTACTAGCTAGCTAGCTTCTTTAAGAAACTCGCATAGACGGTGGCGCAACATTTCCCTCTTGATATTAATTAGAAACATTATGGTTGTGATCTATCCTCTTCACGATGATGTCAAGGCGGCGGTGCTTCGGCGTTGGGAAACCGAGAACTCTGCGATACGCCGTGAGCATCCGAAGCACGATTCGCTCACAGTTAAGAAGGTCCGCACATAAAAAAAGTAATTTTCAAAATTTCTGGTACGATTTTTTTAGCGACACAGATGAAGACTTGAGGATCACGAATAAAGAAACTAAACTGAGGAATGAAAATTTTTTACTGAATGGCCATTTTATTTGCCGTGGACCCGCATAAGCGCATGCTTGTGAAAGCAACACGACGAAGGTTACAATTGTCCAAAGTTGCACCATTTTACATATTAAACAAACGAAACAACTCTCAAGCATGTTGCTTCCATGTCCATCATTCTCGGAGAAAAATTTGGAAATTATAAAATTATCAGATACTGTTCTGGAATCGTTGAAGGTAATGGTCTATTCTTCAAACATGTAGCAAAATATTTCTTTTTGTAGAGTTTCCATCGATCGCAACGGACAGTTAAAACTGCCATAGAAAACCAATTTGGAAAGCTATTGAGGGTGGAAAAACGTTAATAGAATAAAAAAATGCAAGCCGGCCGTCTTATGTTCTGGGGATATGTTTATTGTTATACTGATATATCACTTTAAATGAAAAAATTGCGCTCTTAAACAGTTTCCTGCTCAAAAGTGCTTTTGTATTGCGTATGCATGGGTCAGAAAGCTCGTGACTACGTGGCCGAAATAAAAGAATAAATAGCCGAAAGATTCCGGCATCATACCAGGAAGCCGCATTGCGGACAACGATTCCACATGAGCCTGGTTAGCCAAAGAGGTTTTAAAGAAAACAAGAAAAAAAGTAAGGTAAACTGCGCTTCGCTGCGCTTCCATGGATCCTCGGCTGCCATTGTTCAGGCAGTTGCATCCGCCGGCTGCAGCCCTCGCTCGCGTGTGACTAGCTGCTCGGACAGGGTAGCCGTGCGAGCATGGGACGAAACCCGTATCACGGCTGAACCAACTTTCATTGTTCAGAGCCATTGAGAACGAGCTCCGCGTGCGTTTTTTCTGTCCCCTTTTCAACGGGAGCGCAAGGTCAAATGGAAGGATTTCCATGCAGAACGCATCTGTCCTGCCGCCTTTTATTGTTTCTCGTGCCTTGTGTGTACGCAGGAATGACAAAAAGAAAGAAAAATTGTCTTTGTTCAATCAAAGCAACAAAAAATGTACCGTTTTTTTGTTATGGTAAAAAAGACGAAGCCTCTCTCGAGAAGCTCCATGAGCGTGCAGCGAGACGACATATGACATCTAGATAACAGGCTCGCCGATTTCAATGTCAAATGCGTGGCTTGATAGTCGCTGGGTTAGATTATGGGGTGGCTCCTAAATGAATCACTAAAAAACACATCGGGTAGCGGTAAACTGCTTCAGCTGTCGTGTCAGCCCGGCTTTATTTTAGCTCATTGTGGTCGGTCACGCTCCGTTTTTTTTTCCCGCGCTGATCAGCCTGAAGACTCTCCTGGCGCCTCATGGGAGGAAAAATTCCTTTCAAATACTTTAAGAGATATGAATTTTCACACTAATTTTATTTTCATTCACGTGTGGCAGGCAACACTCGGTCATTAACGGCACTTCAGAGTCCAAATTCTCGCACAGTTTTCACCAGATGCAGCGCACTTTGATGTTTATGGATAGGTTTAGCATACCGCGTACCCCTACCACTACCGCTTGCTGCGCTCCCTACACCGCCACTGCGCACACGCTGATTGGTCGTGACGCAGTAGGCAGGTCCGTTGTCGACGGGAACGTGGAGCCATCTGGCGCTCACAGGGCAGTCTGCACATGCGCAGTGCCGGCTCGCGGTATGCGGTAAGCAGTAGCGGTACGCGCTATGCTAAATCTATCAAGTACTTAATAGTAGAGAGCTGGAGGGTTCGCTCCTATGTCATGAATGTGGCGTGTTACGAACACACTCTAAACACGAATACGCCTATATGGGAATAAAAAGGGAATAAACTCCTCCAGCACACTCTCTTTTATAAAAAGGAGTGCGCTATAGAACAGCTTGCTCCATTTTTACTCTTTTATTGTTTAGAGTGCAGGAGGGACTTTTTTGTCCTCTTCCGAAAGTTAAAACTTCTAACAATGTTTAAAAAGCCCCGCTACGTGCCTTGCAAATTACACCGCGAGGGTCTTTACTTTTGTCAGTGGCTGTACCTCAGCGTGCTACTAAACCCGTACAGGGCTGGAATATGTGTCATTTTGTTCCGCGTCACTTTCATACTAAAATCATGCATGAGTATTTGGTAGAGCAGGAAACTGGACGTTGTCACAGACGTCAAGACTCTGTACCTCTCACATTTTTTGCATAGCTGAGCCCTGTGTTCAACGTTTCCTCTCGATAATCACCGCTGTTCGTGGTCTTTTTCCCCTCAAGCTGAGAGTCGTGATCATTCGGTCTGGCTGGTGGACGTTATACTCCGTTTCATACATGAGGTGCAACGGTGTACAAGCTAGCGCTCTTGTTTACGCTGCCTACATCCACGACCCAAAACTAGTGCGTTCCTTGAGGTTAGCGAAAAACTGTAAATCCTTTGCCTGTAGTCTTACTTTACGATACATTTGTCGTGAGCATGATTAAAAGTATTCTTATTGCTGACTACACGCGGTCGCTTTCTCGTGCCTTAGACCATCCTACAACAGAACAAGCACGGAGTAACACACTTCCCTTTATTTTTTTATGCGGACTACTTTTGTGCCCTTCGCAGCATGCAACTGATGTGTGGAACGGGGTATATTAATTATCTTATATGTGTAAGTAAGGCAAATATTTACTCCTTTTTTTTTTAGCCTGATAGTCCTGAAACACTCCCTTGTGAACGCTGCGAATCCTTCGCTGTGTGTATGATTATTATTGTGGCTTCAAGGGGATACCGAACGAAAAGGTTTCACCTGCAGTTTTTGATTCAATCAATCAATCAATCAATTAATCAATCAATCAATCAATCAATCAATCAATCATTTTATTTCCTTAGAAAAGGAGGAGTACGGGACTAAAAGATCGAAAAGCTTGACGAGGTCCCGACCCCTTGTTAGTTGGCATGACAGCAGGATGACGGCCAGTCTTACACAAAAATGAAAAAATATCACAAAGCAACGGGTAATACAGAATGAAACAAGACGACAATCAATCGGAGAAGCAACAAAAGGTAATACAGATAAATCAACACACATAAGCAATAGTGGTGAACAAAATTAGGCGAATAGAAAGGCATGGTTTAGTCTTGCAAATGAAGAAGTTGACAAAAACGTTTAATGCGACAGTTTCGGTTCCGGATTCTAACGCAAGTGCTCCTACTGTTAAGTGCAACAACGTTTTGCCGAGAAAAAAAAAAACGCCAAAGGCATTTTTTTTCTTAGTATTTCTATCGTACCGCCGCACCTGGCGGCCGCCTCTGGAAGTTGCTTATGTGACGGGACAACACCCTTCGTTGCTCCCGCTCTATTCACATCGTTAAAGAAGCGTGATGGACAGGGTGCAGTTATTCGTGTATACGTGGTGTCTGACTCTTCGCTTAGTAATGAATCTTTCAGTGCAGCGAAAAAAAAAATTAAGAAATACTGCTAGGCCCAGGAACGTCGTAACGCAATAGGATCTTTGCGGGATGAACACCTTCCCATAAGTTTTGGAGGCGACTCTACGATTGTTCTAATGTGGACGCCTTTTAGTGGCGACTTTTTTCGGAGCTTGCCTTCCCGTGAATTATGCCCCTAGTGTCTCGACGTTGACAAATCTTGGCAGGGCGTCAGAAAGACAACGTCTAAAGACTTCCAGTGTTGCCTCCATATTCTTAAGAAAACATAAAGTAGATAAGATGGACAATGCGAAAGTCGCAATAGCAGACTTACTCAAGGAAGCAATGAAGTTTATTCCAAACTTTGAGAGCCAAGTCGACACGAAAGACCGTGCTCTCAACCTAAAGCAGAAAATATCTTAGAAAATCAACTTAAAGCCACTATCGGCCGCACAAAACGCAATTTACGGCAGAGAAGCATGTCTAAAATCGGTTTTGGTCTGGTGTTCCACCGAAGGGATATATCGCTCCTGGTAACCACGGACCACGGAAAACTTCTACTCAGCGCCGACGGCGGCCAAACTGCGTGTCGACGCCACCCATGAGCCTGATTGCGGGTGGCTGGAAGCCGATGCCGAAGCGTCCCAAAAAGAAGAGGGGAGCCAGGGTAGTGCTTGCCGGAGGTCGAGCGGGCGCGGCCGCCGATCCTGATCCGCAGCAGGCCGGCTGGATGACAATGACGTCGGACCTCTTACGCGTCGTTCTCGGTACGTCGCCGGCCATCGTCGTATTTGCACGCGTACGATTAGCTGGCATTGAATCCAGTTCGACGAAAGGCAATAGCGCCAGGAGAAGGCAGGCAACCCTCGGCAGTGCACTCTGGGTCGCTCCCCGGTGTCCAGTAGCCATGGTCCCGGAAGACGGTAGAGAAGCTTTTTGAGTGATTGCTGGAACGACGCGGAACACTGCTGTATGTCAGCCACCGAAGACAGCTCTACTTTCTGCCGCTGTCGGACACTGAACAGGAAAGCTACGGTGCCGACAGCTCTGCTAATGCTCAATAAGATGACTCTTATATACAGCCCCGGTCTACTTTTACGCATGTCATCGGTGGTACGAGCCCTCGATATGTTTGCGTGTCCCATCATCGTTCACTGTGAACTTTGCATATGTGCACCCATTTGTTTCTGAACCCAATATCAATGATAATAGTTGCTCGGGCGGTCACTGCCCCTTTTGGGTGCCCCCACTGTCCAAAGTGTTTTCACTTTAAATTTCCCTTTCAGCAGAAGAAAGCAAGAGAGTTTGACAATGCGAAAGCGTGTTCTTGATTGTTTTCAGTGAAGCCGTCTTTGTGCCCAGAGGGCTTAGGCTGACAACGAGAACGCCGCCAACAAAGCGAGAATTCTTTCAATTCGGCGCATAATTTACAACGTCCGCTGTGTCGCGCGACTGCGCCCCTCTTACCGGCCCTGAAAAGGAAAGTATGCATAGCGGACCCGTTTCAGACTGCCGCGGACAAAACGCGACACTGTTTTGGGGCAAGGCCGTAACTGCGGCGAAACAAGGAGGAAGCGGTATTCGGCACGAGGTCGCCATTTTCAGATGAGCTGTCCATTCGCTGGGCAGGCTTTTCGCGGAAGAATGCTCATAATGCGATGAAAAAGTATGTGAGCGCCTTTCCGCTTATGGCGGTCACGGCAACAGCTAGCGTATAAGCCCTGTCGCGATCCCAAAACCTGAGTAAACACGCCATGTCCGATCACGGACTCGGGTGTAGCTGCGAACGGTGTTCGCTGCAGTTCTGCCTCATTTCACTTCCTACATTTGCGGCTGTCAGCGCCAATCATGCGTCCGCCCAGCGGAAAGGCAGGACGGATGATTTTGACGACAAATATTAAGGTTAATTTACCGTCACCCTTAGCTACGGTTTCTGTCGTTAGTATTTGTAAGCGTTGTTGTGGCAAGAGATGGTTTTTACATGCATAGCGACTTGCCACTGTGCGAAGCTGAACGGTTGGATCCCATTCGCAAGGCTGGCTTTCCGTACACTAAGAGCACAGAACGACTTGTTTCTGAGCTAGTTGGTGGTTCATGATGCCAGAAAATTACAGCAGAAAAATAAATGCCACACAGTAAATAGACATGTACACAGGACCAACTGAACTTTAATGATGCAAGAACACTATACTTGAGACTTTCCACACTTGGCGTTCTGATCTGGCCTGCACTGCACATCAGTTCCCCCACAAGAACAGAGCATCCGGTTCCTGGAATTAGTGCTGAGTTTCGGTCATAGCAACTTTTGTTGGAAGTATTAGCCCCGCGCAAAAAAAAAAAAAAAACAGTTCCTCCCATACGAATTCAAGCACTCGTAGTCTGTCAAGGAGAGGTTTTTGCGGCACTATCATCTGCGCTAGAGCGTTCATGTGAACATCAGATGGGCCCTAGTTTCGCCACAGAGACAGCCAGACTGACACAAGCTGGTTATCCTGCAAAGATTTTATCAGCTCCGTGCGAAAAGTTGCTGCGGTGGTACAAAGGCGTTTCCAACGGCCGAACGTCTGGCTAATCCACGAAAGGGAGTGTCCGAAAGCCATAAGTCGTCATTCCGTACACACATGGGCTTGCGAACAATGCCCAGAAGATTGCCGCAAGGTGTGGTGTGTCCGTGCTCTTTTTCACACTTAGGAAAGCTATATCTATGTGCCCGAAAGTGAACAAAGGTGATGCGGAGCCCAAATGTGACACGTGACATCAGACGCTCTACACGTCGTGCGAGGTCGGTGTGGTCTACAATTTTCGTGTTTTGTGCGCGAGGGTGCATATTCGACCTAAATGTTTCAACAAACCGGTGATAGAACACCTGAGGTCAGTAAAAAACGTTTCGGAGAGAAGCCTGCCTCATCATTGTAAGCATTGACAGCCAACTGGATGCAGTCCCCTCTCGCACGAATCTGTTTTCTTGGCCAGAAAGAATGATGTGTTATCACGAGAGGTTGTGGAGGCAGTGACGATTGTTGATCACAGGGAGGCTTGCAGTGCCAGCCCGTCTGTCGCGCATACGATAAAGAATTCAAGTATCTTGGTAAATTTCATCATTTTTAGTTCTAGACCACCCTTCACATGACTTGGGGTCGCATGATTGCAACTTTATCTCGGTGTTCTCTTGTTTTTATCTTCGCTGGTTTTTTTAGACCCTTTTTTAGCATGTGTCTTCTTGGTGTTTCCAGAGTGGACCTTTACACGCTTGGATTTTAGAGGTTTTTTCTCCTTCTTCTATGCCATTTTACCCTGTGACGCGACTATTTCTGATCGCTTGCCTTAACAAAGCATACCTTCCCCCTTTGTTAGCCTCCTACCCCATATTCCACTATATATGTGCCTGTTTTGCATCAATAAAGCTCTACTGTTGCCTTTGTGCGCGTGTCTTATTTACTGTGTGGTGTTTATTTGTCAACTGTAGTTCCCTTGCATCACTAATAGTACCACACGTCACACTTCGAGCTGCATTTAGTCATTGTATGACGAACCTCTCTCTCTATGCTAGCATACACAGTATGAAGAAAGAGGTGTCATCTAAAGTTATAATGACATCCCACAAAATGAATGCCATTTTGTGCATTCTTAGGTGATCCTTAGCGCACTTGGGAATTTAAGAACACTGCTAACATGAGCAGGCACGCCTGGAAACTAATTCGAGGACGTTAGGAACACTGTCGAATTATCTCAGTTCTATTGCTGTCATGAGCTGCCCTTGAATGATGAAATCAAGATTTTACAGCGTCGGTAGTACAATTTATTCATAATAAGCGCTGCTTGGAACAACGTTTACTACATTAGCTTCATCATTCATGATCAGATGTCCACTTGTCCATGTCTATGAGTTAAATTAAATTGTTTCTTATGCAATAATTGTGGAGCGACTGTGGTGGTAAATGTAGTTAATTTATAAATAAACGAAACCAGCCATTGCATATTTCCTAATCTAGTAACCAGATAAACACGGTCAGTACCTAGATGGCAGCATTCATCATGCTGTCGATGGGACGTGCCGGCGCTCCCACCATCAGCACTGAAAACCTTTTGTGCCAAGGTTTGCGGAAAAATCAAATTTTCAACCATTTCCAAACCTCGTCCACCCTACCAGTACCTTAGGCCGTTATTATATTACGCGCCCTGTGCGGCCCACCGCTGGTTTGCGCAAGGTTGTTTCACATTTTCTGAGGTGGAGCTGGCTTAAATATGACGGGAAGACTTGCTCGCATTCATGGCCAGCGCTTTATTTATTATCATTTATTATCGCGAGGTGAGTCTACGGCCACTCGAGAAAAGTAGCACTGCGTGCAAATACTTTGGAGCAGCGTATAGTGTATTCTTTATTGAGGTGGTCGCACGTGTATGCGCGTGCGTGCATGTGCATTTATGTGCTTGGGGTTCTAAATTGATGGAAAATCTGCTGCATGCAATATAACGGTCAAGAAATGCAGGTAACATCTAGACTATCTAGAGTGATTGGGCAAAGGGACATAAGTACGGAGAAAGTGGACAGAGAACTGCAGCGAGATGCGCGGCCGATTTCTGTCCAGTGGGCCATCTCGGTCAAGCCGTCTACTAGTCATGATCAAGCCGCAGTACTCATCTGATTTCACTGTCTCACAACTTCCCGACACCAAAGTGGAATCTTCTGTCGCTATCAGGTGCTCAGGAGCTGAACGCTTAGACCTGCTGGCACGTTTGAAGAGTTCTCTCTTTCTCAATACTTTGTACCCGACCGCAACCGTGGGCGGAAAGAAAGTGAGTTGTAGTGGCACTTTTTTATTATAATGCATCATGTTTCCGCCAGAAGAAGAGGTATGCCCCTGCAGCTCTAACGACAACTGGCTGTAAGCACCGGAACAAAAACCAGAGAGGCATTCTCGAAACCAGCGCATCCTTACTATCCTCACGCGGATCCCCACGCCCGCGATAACAACGCTGCCTCTCGGCAGCACTCCCTCTCCGAAAGTGGTGGACTGCAAGCGTTTCGCCAGGGCCCTTCCCCGGGTCCTCTTTCGCCGTGTTTCCACTGTCCACAGCCATGGGCGCGAGTGAGAAACGAACTGTTCACACCCGCGAAAAGCGTTAGCAGTTAGTACACGAAACTGCTCGCTGTTAGTTGAAGCCTCCACTTATCGCAAGAAAACGTGAGACAGAGTATAGGGTGGCATGGGTAGACTCTGCCTAGCAGTCAGGGGTTGCCACGGCACACCAAATGCCTCCACGTGGGCGTCTTCATTCGTAAGAGCTATTATTGCTGATCAGGCAACAGCGCAGTAGAAAACACAGCAAAAGGGTACCTTGTATAGCTAGTCGATACATACTCTAAAAAAGGAACAGTCCAACAAGGACGAGAAAACTGCACAACACGTGCGTTAGCAAAGCATCTGCCGTGAAGTCACGTCAAGAAATTCTATATCTCAACAATCAACACAGCCGCGGGGCGTGCGTCAGTTCCTGGCGTTTCGGTTTTTTGGTATGTTGGTACGATGTCTTGTTTACTCTTTGGTCTTGAGTTTCTGATCCCTTTTCCTTCACCTCCTCCCCTAATTTCTGGTTGCCTTTCGATTGCGTGATTGTAATAAAGACATTCAGTCGCGAATCAGCGCTGTGTCCACAGCATTCTTACTCTTCCTCCATCCTTACTATGCTGTCGCTTTCTTTGAATAAAGCAAAGAATCGTGCTCTGCTATTGAACGTCAAAACCACTTTCCAGGGTATTTCTTTAACTGTAAATTTGACCTTCAGATTTTCGTCCTGAACGCCTAAAGCAACGCTTCTTCATGAGCAATGAATCATACATTTTATGTACAATGGCACGTTCCACCTGGCAATCGTGCAAATGTAGTCAAGCCTTGCGTACGACATTGTGTCCTCGCGTCCGTATCGTCTTCTTTCCCTCTCCTTGCCATGCACCCTCAACCTCGAATTCTCTTTCACCAGTAGAAAGGTCCGCGGTCCCAAAGGGCACCAAGGGCCTTGCTGGAGCGCTGATCAAACAGCGGCGACCTAAAAAACCAACTCCGCCAGGAACCGCCCCTTTTAGTGAAACCACTGGCGTAGGGCGCGCCTGAATGTATATATATGCGTGCGAGTAAGCGTGCGCGAGGCTTTCCAAACAAGGTCTACCCCACAGTTGTGAACCTGCCAGAGTCACGCACTGACGCAGCTACTTCCCATTCCGTATTATTGTGAGGTATTCTAATCCAGCAAAGCTAAAGCAAGCTGACCTGCCGTTTCCTTTTGTGGTATATCAAACGAAAGTCGCCGCACCGAAACTTCAGTGCAGCCTCTGGAAGCCAGGGACCAACATGAGGGTCTACCACGGTCTCGTCCTTGTGTGTCTCCTGGTATTGCAGCATACATGCTCGGGCATGACAACTAAGAAAGCCATGATGAAGGATGGCAAAGGCATGAACGGTGAGAAACGTGAATCGAATCAAGGCAACCGGCCAGGCATGACTCCCGGAGGCACTTCAACAGAGGACCAGGATCAAATGGACGATTCCACGGAGAGCGCTAGCATGGAGACAGGGGAGATGGCTGAAGGCACAAAAAATTGCTCTGTGTCTGATATGAGCATGAATAACGCAAATGTCAGGAAAGGCGGCCCGGCATCCCCGAATACAAAAGGAATGATGGCCAAGGGGAAGATGCCAATGAATTGTTCTGGTGAGGCTATGAGTACTGGAATGCCTGGCACCAAAAATGGGATGATGGCGAAGAACGGCCAAAAAGACCAGATGTCGACCACGCCAACAACGCCCCGAGGACGTCGAAGCTGTAAGCCTTATTTCAATATTTACTTGGGGAATCATTTCTAAGGTCGCACTGATCCATAGAGCATATAACGTATAAACGTCACAAACAAAACTAACGAGACGCGTCAACATAGCGGGCAAAAAGTTGTCATACAAAATGTGCTTTTTACGTTTTTATTATTTCCTTGTCGCTATTGCTTGCTTATAGTTAAGGAATTCACTTAAAGAGTGCTCGGCTATATGTGCTTAACATGCCTCCTTTTTTTTTTTTTTGCAGAGAGATGCCATCTGTGAAATCAGCAGCACGACGTGTTCCTCCTGCATTACATCGTATCGTATTTCATCTCAAATGTCCCTTTGAATGTATGGGAACATTCTGCGCATGTTTTTCGCAGGAATGGCCCAGAAGTTTACCGCTGCAGTCATTATTTCCGTCTCTAACATTACGAAGTGTTTGCCCTTTCTTTTTTTGGAGATGATGATGATGATGAAAACTTTATTTGTAACAAGGGAGTTTTGGACACGTCGGTCCTTGGGCCCCCGCACGGCCCCACTGCACTCAAACGTTCATGTCCCGGAGGTTTTTTGGAGAAACACATTTGCTATGTGGACGATGTAGTAAACGTACACCCCCGTCAAAAGTATACTGCCCAAGGGGTTTGCTTTTGAGGCCTGCAGCATGCCTCGTTATGCATCCTCGGCGACTGTAATCTTTTGAAAGAGGAATGGCTTTGCGTACTCAATTCTCCCAAGGTTTGGACTGCTTGATGTGCTAGAAAGCACCGCTAGACAGCTTAGAAGCAAACCCCTTGGGCTGTATACTTTTGACGGGGGCTGTACGTGCTTCACTTGAAAAACTACGTAGAGGACGGAACACCAAGAAATGGCTCCACAACAGCAATTTCTCCTTTCAAAGAGTGGCCTGAAGAGTAACAGAAGAAAAATGGGCAGCTCGGCCGGCGCGAACGTCGTACTTGACGCCTTCGTTCCCCGTTCAAGTGGTGCATCTGGCACTTGTTGTGGACCGGGTCCTATATTTCACACCGCCGCCGCGCTGCCAAGAAAACTATGCCGCGTCGTACTGTGCCGCGATGCGAAGCCTTGGAATCTGTGTGAGGAGTGCATTGCAATGCTAAGAGTAATATAAAATACTGTGCATAAAGCATCAGAGATATTTCCCCGATTCTACTGCACTACGGCAACGCTTACAAGGCCCACCTGCAACTATTATTCAATCTGAAGCGTGCAAATACAAGAACAATTCGGGTTGTTCTGCAGCTCTCTATTGTTCTTTCAAGCGAAATTTGAGAGATGTATCAAAATGCGACTCCGCAGAGAAACCTCCTGCATTTTTATCTTAACTTCATCCCTATCCAAGAACGATATTTGCGGCTCAAAGCCTGTTCTGCCTGTAGCGAGACTCAGTAGAGAATGTAACCGGTTGATTTCTGTGGATTTTCAGGCAGGGAGCAAACTCCAGTAAACGATACATATTTGGAAGGTGGAAATGTTTTATTCTTCAACACAACATTTCGAAAAAAACGAAGGCAATAAGTTGAACAAACAGCTTGAACAGTCTTGAGTTCGTCTTCAAACAGCGACGTCGGTCGCAAGCGTTGTAAGGCGGCGTACTTTACTCAAAACTGATAGAACTTATGATTTTCTGCTCATAAGTAGGAGCTCTTCTTTTATGAAACGGAACAGAAGCAGCGTTTTCGGAAACGCGATTGAACATCATAGAAAGTGGTGCGTGAAAAAAAAAATTAGCACTGAACCTGTATTTGTATGTTTTGCCATCTCCTGTAAAAATCCCAAGAAGGGATTGACAGTATTCCGAAATAAATAACTAATAATAAATAAATGACAGCTTCTTCTTGATAGGCACAGGTATGAAAATTTTATTACGGCTTTTCTAATGGACAATAGAACATGGACCGTATTGCTGCAGTGTAATTGATAACTTACTAAACATATGATGTAAAGAAAAAGTCAGAAGAGTGAAGAACGACGCGGTTAAGCCTCAGAGCGGGCAGCTCAGTAGACGAGCACACGCAGCTGGTCGTGTCCGATGTTTCTGAGCGCGGGCCGGCACACTTCGCTGACGAGCCTGGGCGGACCGCATACGAGCACGATGCTGTAGGAAGATGGCGGCGGTAGGAACTCTTCCAGGATGCTCTGCGTCAGCGGCCCCTCGACGTACTTGACGGGAGACTTGTTCGCCTTGTAGTCGGGCATCTCTGTCAGCACGTGGCACAGCCTGCAGTAATGTGATTGCCATACTGTGTCAAGGTGAAATGTCGGACACAGAACCTGCTGCTTGACGACGAAACGGTGCCTGGTTTCCAGCATTATTTTCATCGTTTTTTAGTTGTGCGGGACCTAAGCAAGTCGTTGTTGCTTCCAAAGAAGACGGCATGCGTTTACAGGTTAAGTCTTCATACTGGTGAACAGCGCAAAAAAGGCGGGACAACAACAAGACAAGCGCTGACTATCAACTGGGTTTATTGAAGGACGGAAGGGTATATATACAAAAACATAACACAAAGTAAGAGATAGTGTGAAAAGGGCCGTGAAAATCAAAACTTATGTCACATGTGAAGTGATGTAAGCCAATTCCTTGTTGCTTAACATACATGGTTGTCTTCTTGCTGGCGAGCTGTGTTCTAGTCAAAAGCTTTTGAACTCTGGGTTTGTAGCGATCATGAAGACATACATGGTTTCCTGCTAGTTTTGAATTCAATGGCGGCAATTGTAGTTAAGCACTTTCGCTGCAATTCGAAAACTGTACAAAATTTTATTGACTGTTCAAAACGCACGACGACACTATATTTACACGGCAAACCAATCTAGAATGCTTTAGGCGGTATCAGCGCAATCGACTGCATGTCTGATGATGTCCGTCAGCTGTGACCCTGCACAGTCGTCGATGCTTTCTTCTGAGAAATTAAACAACAATGGGAAATCCGTATAAAAAAGTTTACAAAAAAACTTAAGTTCCGCAAGTTCACAGCGAACACGAAGACGTCTTTAATCGAAAATGTGGCTTCCCAGACGAGTTTTCCTGTGCATTCTTCGAAATGAACTTTGACTGCAATAGCGTACTGCCGCACTTGTTGAAGTCATTTTGTTCCCAACATGCTTCCTGGATCCGAAAAGAAGTTCGTGGTTCTAGACGCTATCACTGGAACAAAGTAAACTCTAGGCATGATCCGCCGTTAACCGACACTAAAATAGCATGTTGAGCACTAAGTTCCAAAGCCCAACCGTAAGTCTGATGTACAAAATGCTGGATGGCTTTTGGGGGCATGGTTTGCTCATTTAGACGGTGGCGCGACAGCCGATGCTTAAAATGGCCAAACACCACTGTCGCGAAAGAAAGCACCCCTCACGTCATTTTTAATCAGCAGCGTATTGAGAGCGAGCAAGAAAAATTTTACAATAGTGCTCTCTGAGACCAATTGTGTGCTTCTGCATGAGCGTCAGTTTGGCTAATCCCGCGCGTGGCGTTGGACAGTTACTGGCCCCGCCGCATGGTGGCTCGCCTGTAGTCATTATAAGAGCATGACAGCGGGTAATTTTCTTGCAGGCATCGCGAAGCAAAATTCCGCGACAGTGTGCTTTTTTTTAGTGTACTGCACGAACGGCGTGTTTATAGATAACTTTTGCACAACATATTAAGCGCTGACCACGGCGCTTTGCTACTACCACACTGCGCGCCTCGTCAAGAGGCAGCGAAGTCGAACCGGAAATGAAAAGAATCAAGACGCGTACAAGGAAAGCACTAGAAGTTAATACCGATTTTGGTTCTCATTGCTCAAAGCTTCGTAGCTGAAATGCATCGTGTATTGCCCAGACTTCTGTGTGTCCTAACAGCTTTTCACTCGAAAAGCCTGAATACACATGGTGCTCACCATACTTGAAAACTGGGCGCAGGTAACGTCTAATGACAGCGGCTGTACAAACAGTCTCCGATGGGACCCGTGTCGCTGCGGCTCATTCTTCTTCTAGCAGGAAAAATGTCAACTTGAGTTGTCGCATTTTTATCGCTAGCAATGCCAGGAACACGTGCGGCAATCGGCCTCTAATATCAGACTGTGCTCCGCTTGAGCTTTTCTTGCAAATCGCCCGCGGAGGAATAGACAGAAGCCACGCTTGGCATGCTTACACTTCCTCGTCCTAGCTCAGCCGCTCGAAGTGAGAAGTGAGCCAGGTTTTTACTCTAAAAGCAACAAGAGCGCCATGGTTGTGCTTCGCCATCGGGGAACTCTGGAGACTTCTAAATTTTTCTTGACGTCATGAAAAAGACGACCCTCTTGTTAATTGAAAATTATTTTACTTCGGCTATATCGGTAGCACAGCTTTAAAGGCATTGGATGTGTATCTGTTTAGGGCACTGGATACCATGCATGGCTTGTTTCGACCGTCAGGCGCTTTCGGTCTCTATACTTACAATTGCACAAGGGCAGGTAGTGACCGCAGATCCGGATCATGAGAGGGAAATAACTAGAAGAATAAGAATGGGGTGGAGCGCATATGGCAGGTTCTCTCAGATCATGAATGGTAGCTTACCAATATCCCTGAAGAGAAAAGTATACAACAGCTGTATCCTACCGGTACTCACCTATGGGGCAGAAACGTGGAGGCTAACAAAGAGGGTTCAGCTTAAGTTAAGAACAACGCAGCGAGCTATGGAAAGGAAAATGATAGGTGTAACGTTAAGAGATCGGAAGAGGGCGGAATGGGTGAGGGAACAAACGCGGGTTAATGACATCTTAGTTGAAATCAAGAAGAAGAAATGGGCTTGGGCAGGGCATGTAATGCGAAGGCAAGATAACCGCTGGTCCTTAAGGGTAACGGAGTGGATTCCAAGAGAAAGCAAACGTAGCAGGGGGCGGCAGAAAGTTAGGTGGGCGGATGAGATTAAGAAGTTTGCGGGGATACAGTGGCGGCAACTGACAAAGGACAGGGTTAATTGGAGAGACATGGGAGAGGCCTTTGCCCTGCAGTGGGTGTAGTCAGGCTGATGATGATGATGACTTACAATTGCACAAAAAATTATTGCAGGGAAGGACACGAGCTGAAATCAAGCGGCGCAATGCTTCGTGTTCTACGCTAGTCCCGCGAGAGACTGCTTAGTAACAATGGTGTTTACAAATCAACATCATCATCATCATGAGCCTAACTACGTCCACTGCAGGGCAAATACACTCCCATGTTTCTTCAATAAACCCTGTCCTCTGCCAGCAGCGGTCACAGTATCCCCACAAACTTCTTAAACTCATCCGCCCACCTAACTTTCTGTCGCCCCCTGCTACGCTTGCCTTCCTTTGGAATCCACTCCGTTGCCCCTTAAGGACCAGTGGTTATCTTGCCTTCGCATTACCTGCCCTGCCCAAGCCCATTTGTTCCTCTTGATTTAGACTAGGATGCCATTAACCCGCGTTTCTTCCCTGACCCACTTTGCCTGCTTCCGATCTCTTAAAGTTAAACCTACTATTTTTCTTTCCATAGCAAGCTGCGTTTCCCTTAACTTAAGCTGAACCCTTTTCGTTAGCCTCCACGCGTCTGCCCGATAGGTGAGCACCGCTAAGATACGGCTATTGTATACTTTTCTATTTAGGGATATTGATAAACTGCCATTCATGATCTGAGAGAACCTGTCATATGCGCTGCACCCCATTCTTATTATTCTAGTTATTTCGTTGTTATTATCCGAATCATCGGCCACTACCTGCCCTAAGTAGGCGTATTCCCTTACCACTTCCAGCACCTCACTACCAATTATAGGTAGCTCAAGATTAAATTGTGAAAACACTATAGATAATCGGCATATTTCGCCTGGCAAGTACAGACCTCCTTTCCTGCTGCCAAGTCGGCTTTCACTGTTTCCATTGTCTTCTTTGTTTTTATATCAAACATGAAACACATACTTCGGCTCACTGGGCAAGGAGCGGGTGATCTAAAAAACAATGCCAGAAACTACTCTTGGAACAGTTTGTGCAATGTGCGAATGGCGTACGGTGCTTCGATGAGGGAAGTTCCTCAACTGTTATGCGCTGCTGTGTTTCCTTAACCACCTGTCAATCATATGGTAGAGAATAAAGGAGCATTACCTTAGAAGCTTTAGAAGAATCAAGAAGCACTAGAATGGCTGCTAGTAGCAGCACGGACTGAGAGTCCAGTTGGTAACCACTAGATCGTGACGACTGTGTGCAGGCTTTTTGCATGTGTATACGTATGCCTTGCGTCCAAGCCTTGTCGTTCTGTGCGCACTAGTGACGGCCTCGACAGAAGCAGCAAACACAAACTGAGCCGCTATTTACAAATAAAAATGCAACGAATTTATCGTAAAGGGTACTCACAAAGATATCATGACGGCAAATTTTAATATGGATCTCACCCTGTGTATTATGGTCTCTCCGACTGTGTGCTTGAATGCCAACTATGTTGATGTTACAGAAAGATCCAACGTAGGGCATTATGCCGAATATTAAGAGATATGCACGCCAAATGTCATGTATTGAAGGCTTTGTCGTCGTCTGCGCTGGCTCCATTTACTTTCCATGAAGAACTACTACGTTAAAAACTTCCAAGGCTCATTAAGCGCATCGCTTCGCCTTACTACCAGTCACAAACTCAGCGCCCTCCTAATGGCTTGCATACAGCCGTTCGCACCATCGTTGCCAAGCTGTCGTCCTGTCCGTGTGTTACCGCAGTACAGTGGCTATGCAGAAGCTGCGTGTGTCCGCCATGGCCTGCGGCTACGTACTTGAAGGTCCTGCGGTGGTCCTTGGCGTAGGCCTCCAGCTCGTCTCGCATGATGATGTCCTGCTCAGAGTGGTTGACGTCCACCATCAGGACGCGTGTGACGTCATTCCGGTCAGCGAACTTGTGGCGGAGCAGCTGAAGCATGGGCGTCACTCCGCTCCCCGCGGAGATCACGCCCAGATGCGAGGCAAGGCAGAGCACGCGGCCGTTTTCCATTACGAACCGGCCGCGACCCAAGTACTCGAACTTTCCCTTCGGGCCCTGGACCTGTGTAGGAATTGCAAGGAATGAAGTGCAAGCACACGTCCTATTGCGCGTACTAAACGTTGTATCGAGTTTCCTTTTAGAGCGCAGCTCTTAGGTTCCCACTCGTCATTTCCGCGTCGTAGTAGTTGTCGGCGTCGGTATAGTCGGCGTAACAAGCCAATTGGGAGGTGGCGTTACAACCTGCCAAGATCCTGGAGAGTAGCCAGCAGCGTAACACGCCACCTGCTAGCCGTTGCAGGTAGTAGCTGCCACGGCTCCCACGGCTGGAAAGCTGCGCTCAAATTTCGCATTACAGACATTCGTAATCGTCTGCAAACGTTTTAGGTGTGTAACTTTGTTAGAAAAATCAAGCAGCCGTGCACATGAGTGGTGCAACGGGGTTGCCGACATATAAGGCTTAACATCGCCCGCTGGTTAATACAACAAAGCGCTTATAAACGGCGAAGTGAACTGTGTCTTCCTACCTAGTGCCATTACGGACGTCTCATTTTTAGCACCCTGACATCTGCGCCGTAATCTCTAAGTACTGTAAGCAACCCGCCAGATCTCCCTGAAAAAAATGCATCTTTTAATGCTCTCAGCATCCTTAGTGGTTGTCTCTGCAGTTTCGTGGGATTGTCTCGGTGCTTCCGCAAAGCTGGTGATCAGGAGGAGAACTGTTTCAAACAGATTGTGAGCACGCCGACCACCTGACACAGGACCACTGAATGCCGCATGATTAACAGTCTTCCATTGTTTTCAAAGAGCAGCGTTTAGACTCCAAAGCTGACAAGATGGCCTTTCACAAGAAACGAATTCTCGGCGATCTGTGATGGATTCTCCGAGAACACTAAAAGCACTGCTGCGCTCGTAGCTATTCTCCATCTACAAAGGAGCTGTATTAACGTAAGATCTCGCCGCTCAATCTGCCTATAGTACAGAGTTCTCATCGCAAGTCGGCAAGTTGAAATTCATACGCATAAGTTTACTGCGCGTGGGTTTTCAATTCTCGCCACTTTAATTCGTGTTTCACAAATCACGAACCCAGTTCTACTTTACCAGGTGTACCCATGTGCAATACTACACGCACCCCACACTATTATTTTAAACTATCTTTTGAAACATTCAACGAAAGCATCTGTTCTTCAGAGATTCGCATTAACAATCAGACGTGGCCGATAAGATGGCTACTGCTGCAAAGGGCTAAATTGCGTTTACTCCTGAGTCTGGCAGCGGCAGTTGTTACTAACATGCCCAACATTTCCGCACAAACTTTTAGCAAATTTGAAAACTATAATATACCACCTTCAATAGCCGATCTTTCCGATATATAGCAAAACCTTTCTTTTGAAGTGTTTCCATAGATCACATCGAACAGTTAAGACTGCCGTAGAAAACCAATGGACCACACTTTCGATGATAGCAAAAACATTATTAGAAAAAAAAACAACAAGACTGCCCTCGGGTGATCTGCGGATACATTGATTGTTATAGTGAAATGTTACATTATATGAAAAAAATGCGTTCATAAACGGTTTCCCGATTAAAAATGCTTTTGGCCAGAATTATAGCGTGTAGTTAAAAGCTCTCAATTAGATTCTACAGCCTTGAGACAATATCAGATATAATTGGCGCTTCGCTCCAACAACGGCAGCGATTCTCTTTTTCTAATCGTCACAAGCGCAATTTTCGATACCGAAATGTACCCACAATCCCCGAATTTCCTGCCTTTGGAGGAGAAAATTTTTGTCACCCTTCAAGCATATGACCTGGTCTCTGATACGAGCTGAAAGCGCAGTACCAATAGTGCCAAAAATTAGGGGACATAAGGTGAAAGCTCCGATATCTCGCCCTTGTCTTGGACGGTCAAAGGTAAGCAAAACTGCAGAGTCAGTGGCAACATTTCATGACCAACTCGTGTGATATGCCTACAGGTGCCACAGTCTCCATGGCACCCTAACGTATACTTAATAAGGGTACGTTCAGTATTATTCTGTTTCACCAAAAGATGAGCACGGACTTTTTCACCACGACCAACTACGGCAACAAAGACGAGAACGCAGTTCAACTGCAGAAAGTCGCTTGCCAAAATTTAAAAAAATACTTTGATTGCAACAGAGACTAGTGGTGCCACTTGGAAATTAAGCTTCCCAAAGAAGATCCTAACAATCCTTGCCTGAAATAGGAAAATACAATGACACAGCCTAATATGGCAGCAATTAGAAAACATACAACGCAAGGCAGTTAGGTTCATCTATAACAAATATCGCCGCCACGAGTCACCATCCGAACTTCTCACCCAGGCTGGTCTCAGCACTATTAGTAGTCGCGCCAAGCATACACGCATCAAATATATGTATCTTCTCTTGTCTGGAGCCTTTAAGATCAACAGTGAGAGTTACATCTCCCGCTCAGCTCACCGCAGCACTAGAACACAACACTCCAAGCATTTAATCGAATTCCGGGCACATAGCAACACTTTTAAGTACTCATTTTTCCCCCAAGCAGTCCGTGAATGGAATGCCTTACCTGATGACGTGGTCAAGTGCCCGTCCCTGGAAAATTTTATTTCAAAGCTGTCAACTGTGCCCTGACTGCAGAATGTTGTCGATTCGTTACTTTTGCCCTCCTGCAATCTGTTTTTTTTTGTGACTTATGATCTCTGACTGTACTTTTTTTTTCTTTGTTCCACTGTGCCAACTAGAACTGTATAACAATAATTTAAGTGTACTTTTCTTACTGTTGTTTTCTCCCTTTGTATAATATGCCCCAATCCTGCAACAGCCTCGGCATGAGGCTAGCAGTATGTACTAAATAAAATAAAATAAATAGGACGGGGTGATAGTCACATCGTGTGCACAAGTCACCCACAATGTGAATAGTTGCCAATAAACGACAACAGCAGTATACCTATCGCGCTTCTTAGCGAAATTTTTACAGCACAAACTACAAGGTGAATAACGACGTTTCCAACTTCTGGAAAAAAAAAAAAACAAAGTATGTGAAGTATGTATGTATCCACCCTCTTCCTTTCCTTTCAGTAAACCGTAAAATATATGTCCACGTGTACTCGACGAAAGAAGTGCTGGCGAGAGGTCGGGATGAGACATCCTGGCGCGATCGCGTGTGCAAGCACTCATAGAAAGATTACAACAGTCTCTAGTATCTCTGGGAAACAAAGCGCCACATGATCGAAGCCTGTGATTCTCACAGTCGGGGTAAGAGCTCGGGAGTGCCGTCGACACGACACAATCGCGTTTATGTGCACCTTGACCGCGGCTTTGAAACGATTACCTGGGGAAGGGCTCGCATACATTCGCACTTATCTTCTGCCAACATCGTCGCCTATCATGGCCTTCTTTCTTCCCCCGTGCAAAGTAGCAGTAGTGTTCCTGTATTTGCTCCCGCAGGGAAGAGAGCTGCACGAAGGTCCACAATTTTGTTCCAAGCGCTGCGGGAAGCCGCTTTTTTTGTGGCAAGAGCCACACGAGAAGGCACTTGGGAGGCACCCCTCCTGCTCTCTTTGGTGGCTATAGACGACTTAAAGCGCGGTATCATAGGGGCTTTTGTCTTTGATCACGTGATCACGCCGTCATCACACGCCTCCTGCCGGCTCGGCTCCTGCCTCGTCGCGACGGCTGCTGCGCCCGATGGTTCGGTTCAACAGCCAGTGTTTCGGCCGATACGCTTGTAAAGGAGTGGGAAGGCGACTAGATTTGGCCAAAGCTTCGAAGGACATGTGAGAACCCTAATTTGATCACTTGGGGCGTGAAAACGTAATCAGGCTTCATGCCGCGGAGAGCCGTTCAGCTCTCCGCCTAGTCGAACCAACGAAAGGATCGCCTAAATGCTCGTCTTTGCTTCCGCTGAAAGCTTTGCTGAACGTTTCTTTATTGTTTTATCTGAAACAGCAAGGTTTAATGCTCCTGCGGCATGGCAGGTCATTGTCGTATGGGGTACATGCATGCAGACATCGCCCTAAAACGGTCGCATGCATATCACATGAATTTGTTTAAAACCTGCAAACGGTGCTTCGGCAACGTAAAATATTTTTTACTAATTCTATTAAACTCACAAAAGGGAGAAAAATAAATATGTACAAAAATATTTCATGCATGAAGCGACCTTCACTATAGCTGATATGCAATTGTTTCGAAGGATTCTCTAATATAAATGTAACGCGAGCATGGCAGAGAGTTCATGCAACGCTAAGTTCGCAATTACATCAGCTTCAAGCAAAATTGTGGTGTTATCTCGCTCGATATCCGAACATGAAATTGCTGAAGGTCTCGTTGGTGGTAAGTACTGAACTTCACTGTGAGCGCTGGCCTGCGAGGCCAGATCAGTGACTGTCTCGCATGGACCGCGAGGAAGGAACAACCAGCCAATACAGCAACTGTAATGCAAACGCGTTAATCTGAATATGGCCCAGGAAAACCGTACTTCCCGGATATAAGTTTAACAGCAGCACGAAGCCGACATGTAACACATGGACTGACGGTAAGCGTTGTCCGCTCGTACGGCTGTGCACTGCATAATCTACAGTAACGGTATGCAGGAGCGGAAGTCGTGCTTCTTTTCTTTCCTGATTGGGCCTCGGCCGCATCTGTTACTGATCGCCACAAATCTTAACTGATGACCAATGCTGCCTCGCTACACACGCAAACTTAACCGCCAGCAACTGACAACACGTCATCACGGTTTCGGCGACGCAACGGCTTGTTCGTGCGGCTGCGTTATGCACTTACCATCGCAGACTTTCGAAGATCGAAACTTTTCATTGTAGATTAGCTACTGAGCGCTGGCGGACGTGTTTGTTGCGTTCGCTCGTTCGGAAAGGGTGAATGGCGGACAAGTGCGAACAGGGGCAGTACGTCCTAGTCCAGTTCGGGGCCGTGAAACTCGCAAACTAAGCGAACCTGCAATTATTTTGCAATTCTTGCAGTCCACAACATAGCACGTATTTCCTTCTCACCCGTGATATTTCTATTGCCGCGTCGCTGCGTTCACGCCGGCGACTTACGAAGCCCGTATTAGCGCCTAGTTCCGAGCGCGCCTGTGACGCCATCTGGTCGCAAACAGAAAAGCTCTGTGCTGTAAACGGTCTGTAATATACCCCCTCAGTCGTAAAACAGCGCAAGCTGACTGCGCTCAAGATAGAAGCGGCTGGCCCCTTCCTCCTCCTGGTGGAAGCTATACAATACCCCGTCAGTGGGGTATCAAAGCAGACTGCACTCAAGATGCGAGCGGCTATGACCCTGTTCCTCCAGGTTGGTGGCTATACAATATCCCCTCATTCAGCGAACAAAGCAGACTGCGCTCTAGAAGGGTGCTCCTGGCCCCCTCCGGCTCATACGCTGGGTATGAGCCGACACGAATTTGAACATTTGACGTCACCCGGATCACGTGAACGCCGCTCCGCGATTATGGTTTCGAGCGGCGCGGGGAAAACAATCGCACATCTCTGCTCCCTGCTGTACGATATATGAGAACACTAAGTAGCAAGTAACAGAAGCGCTCCTCGGGCCAACGCCTATGCCATTCCTTGTAAATAAACTTACCATCCTTTCTCTTCTTCCCAGCGGGCCCAACAAATTACTCGACCGGTTGAGGCGGTTCGAGTCAACTTCATATGACGATTTCCAAACATATCAATCACTATAGAGTTCAAGCGAGTCCGACAGGCGAATTTCAGCCCGACAAGGTGGCTTCACCCGTCTTTGTCCAGTGTGACGGGAATGACACGAACGAAGGCGCCGAAGAACGTACCTGGACGGTGCTGCCGAGCCGCATGTGCTCCAACATCTGCGACATGGTGCCGCCAGCCGGGAAGGAGAAGGAGGAGCCCCGACGGTACACTTTGACGATGACGTCAAATGTTCCTCGCTGGTGGCGCAGGCTGACCGGCGTGTATGGGCGAATCACCAGTCGGCCTGGTCGACGAATGCTCAGGTACACGTGTTGGCCGATACCGCACCCGAGCACCTGCCCGTTGGCACAGGGGGAAGAGCCACATGAACTGCAGTTCCTTCATAAATTACTAACGCTAAGCACAACCAGAGCGTGCAGCATTTAGCCATTGGGGGCAAAGGTGTATGTAGCATCGTGGCAAACTTAATGATTTCTCACGTCAAGTGCTAGAAACGAAGTCCGGAATTTAAATTTTTCACTATAATTCATCTGCAAAGACAGCCGGTTTCATTCACACAAGGCTGCTATACGGCTGTAGAATGAGATCAAACTTAATGGAAAATGCAATCTGCATTGCACCGATACATGTTAGTACAGTGCGTTTGGGTGAAATGCCGTAGGCTAATGCACAGAGTTTGTCAGAAGTAACCAGGCTCCATGATTTGCTTCTCATTCGTATAAAAGAGCCGGCACGGCTTGCCTAAAGATCAAAAAGTTCTTTGAAGGTGAGAACAGGGGTTCTTCTTACCATACAGAGATTTAGAGGTTGAGGGCTGGCATAATAGCTTTAATATACGACTGAGAAGAAAAACGTCCAGCCTGGTTACTTTTCACAAAGACTGTACATTTCATTTACAGTGCAGTTAGTCACTTATTTTACTTCCTATCATCCACTCGAAAGAGCCTCCTCAACCTTGGCAAAACATTACATTTTTCCATTATATTTTGCCTTGTAAGTTGCGGTCACTGATATTAACAATGAGGTTTGAAGCGCTGTCAAGTCTAGAAAATATTTTCTTATTTATCATCACTTTCAGCAAGGCAGAAAGTCACGCAAAGATCACCGCGAAGCGGAAATGGAACCAAAAGTCGGCTGATGCCCTGAACTCTTTTGCATACTGTGACACGGAGGACTATTCTCCGGATATTCGTCCGGTGCTGTAGTCTGTTGGCAAAAAATGGCTGTGGCTTAGCTTCGTTAAGCCCGGTAATTGCGAAAGCAATATCCGTAGTTACGCCATGGTTCAGCTGGTTATGTAGCTGGTGGTGGTGCTTGTGGTTAGACTTGTGGTGATGCATCGGTTATACAATCCAATCCAATCCAATATGCTAATTTGGTAGCTACCGGCCTCGCTACGCGACGGGCTGAAAGTGCAACTAGTATTGCTTTCGCAATAAAATATCTCCGTGACGACCACAGCGCTAATACCTCATTTGCTGGTCTCAAATTTGAAAATCTAAAAAAAGGGTACCCTAGAAGGCTCATATTGGCATACTACCTTTTTGTTTTAATCCATGCAGTTCGTTGGTAGCGATCAATGCAACTGAATGGCCTTCGTTTTATCAGTCGAAGTTCCCCCCATTGTTCGGTTTCCCCAACAAGATGAGGCAGATCGTGTTAATGACCGCATCGTCAAATGTGGTATAAAGGAAGCTTTGCTATGTTATACAAACTTCAATCACAGGGAGCAGTCGCGCTGTGGACTTGATCTCCCTGTAGGCCTTGGATCAGCCATGTTGTTTTCACATAGAGCAGAGAACCGGTTTTACTTGGTAAATCGGGCCAGGACCGTTGTCAAAGCGTACGAGATGAAGGACTAAGGATGAAAGTCGCACCAAATCGCCTACCACACTTTACCGATCACACAAGCCTTCGAAGAAGTGTTGCGCGTCGCCTTCAGAAAATAAAGAATGCCACCGGCTGGACGCACTAAAACGACATTCTTTTGACGGAGTAGAGGCAGTGCTGTAATGAAAGCAGAAAAAAAAAAAACAGAACTAGATTGGAGCCAATAAAGTTTAAGCCGTGTTTCTCATGGACCATGTTAATATGCGTACCGTAACAGGCACCCCTTTCTCAACCTTGGTCTGATCAAAACCCTTACAAGGATCCTGTTAGTCTTGAGGCCATGGGTATCACATGAGGGTTCTCGCTCAGCTCTTCAATTATGGTCCGCATGACAGTCGCGGTAATGCATGACATTCTATGGCCGCCGCTATTGACGACGGTGGCGCTGATAAGCACTCTGAAGGTTAGGTTACACGCTACACAAATGCCATCGAAAGTTGAAGATGGACACCCGCTGCCATACTGTGGCTGCTAGAGTACTGCATGCGGCATAAAAAAGTAGTGGATTCGGTTCCCAACGGCTACATCTGGTTGTTTTTTTCTTTGATTTCATATGAATTAATTTCTAGTCATAAGGTGATTATACCACTAATTTCCCAATAAACAATCCACAATTAAAAAAAGCAGATCCTCATGCTTTCCTTGGTTGCAATGACTGTTGTCTTCCTCAATATATGTATGTCATACCGAGCTCCTCTTTCGTTTACCTTTGTCTTACCAAGTCAAAGGAAACCTCCAAGCTTTGTTTTAAGTAATTGCGTGAATTTCATAGATTCCCTGCTCTCAGTTTGCTAATTATATTCTCTTCGTTCGCCTGAGAGTTTTGCTGATAATGATAGCGACATCACCAATACGTCACGCAAAAACCATTTGCTAATGCCCATGCACCATGGTTTCGTTTAGACCTTAAATGTATTGAAATAATTCCTCGCTATCTCAAGAAAAACGATTCTTGCAATATACTCGTCGGGGTGCATCGGCTTAGTGGAACAGGCGCTCGGCTGCTGTGCCCATGTTCGCGGCATGGAATGCCAGCCGCGAAGGCCACTTTTTATTTTTAGATCGAGAAAGAACGTAAAAACAGCTGTGCACCCATGTTTAGTGCGATGTCAGTGCACGGCTAGGAAACCCAGGCGGTCGAAGTCAATGTCAAGCCATCCATTACGGCGCCCTCTATGGCTCATATCTAGCTTCCTGACAGTAAACCTCACAAACCAAACCAAATCAGACTTACGACAAACAGTGGTGGTTAGCTCCGAAAAGTAACTAAGCAATATTTACGAGTATACACACAGTATTACAGATAGAACTGAACTGCGAGAGAAAATATTGGCTGACTCTCTAGCTTACTAGACGGCGCAGCCTACCCTCAAGTCCCATGAAGAACTAGAGCGACGTTCAACCCTCCCAGTTTTTTTTTATTTTGGCGTCGCAAAAAAGGCAGCTGGGGTACAAGTGGCATCGCATATGCATGCCTCATGCTCTATGAAAAGCTGAACTTATCCCAGAGTGTACACTGCTGCTCAATTCTGACAGCGCCCTCTCGATTGTCAGTCCACCTACCCCATGCAGTACGAGACAGAGTGCCCGTGGTGTGGAGACAAACTAACCCTATACCATACCACATAGGCTTGCCAGAAAATAGAAGAGCTAGCCATAATACAAAACCCGAGTGCGGAACAGTGGGAGAGGATGCTATCCAGCGATATCCTGAAGGTCCAACAAGGACTAGCAAGGCGTGCACGCATGGAAGCTACCCTCAGCGGAGCCCTGGACTAGGGGAACCGATCCTGATGATAAGATGGAAGACTCCATCTGAAGCCGCAAAAACCACTGTAAAATAGAGCAAATAAACGTTTTTCACCATCACCGCCGCAGACTTAACTTACTTGCCCCATAAGGGAGCACCGTGGAAGAGAAGGTGTTTCATCAAGTGCGAAACTCAGCAGAGGTGGAAGACGTGCACATAAGGCTTTTGCTCCACTGCACTTGCCTGTTTTTTGCTGGGCAGGGCGAAGCGCAGCAGCAAGGTGTGGCGCGTGACGGCCGTTCGGTGCAGCAGGCGCACGTCGTATTCATGGTTCGGCTCCTCAAGCAGCGGCTCGGGGGCCGCCTTGGACGAGCACAGGCGCCGAGCCAGCATCCAAAGCAGACCCGCGCTGGCCGTCACCAACAACAGGAGTGCATGACGCGGGAAGCGTACCAGATGCGCCGCCAATAGGAACATGCCGAATGGGCCGCGTCGTCCGTACTTCTTCAAAAAGGTCTTAGTCTGTCTTCAGACCGCGGTATCGACAAGCCGAGGGGCAGAGCGGCTGCAGCTGTTGCACTTCTTCCTCCTCTTCAGTCCACGAGAGCTCATTTACGCTCACGACTGTGTACCCAGTCAATAGCGATGATGCTGACTGCCGCTAAATAACCGGCGATGAAAACGCTTTGGTTTAAATGGCGCAATGGATACTTGGTGATACGGTTTTATGCGTAACGTGTTTGTAATACACGATATGAGGTGAGGAGCACATTTCCGAAAGCACTCGACCCCACAGACTCCAAGCACCAGACCAGGGGAAGCTTTGTACGAGATAGAAAGAACACTTGAAATATTCGCAAGCACTCAGTCGCGTTAATGTCACCCAAACCTACAGAGAAGCTCCTCGCCCTAGAACTCCATAACAGGGCTAGTGAATTACTTGTAATAGAAAGCCAATTTGCAAGCCAAATTCAACCCTGACCCTCAGCACCGCTCGACGTAGCCTTCTCCAAAATCTCGGCTATTCCTTATCCACTGGTCATTACCCCTCGAAAGGACTCTTACCAGTCATCAATGACAACCTACAAATCTCACCTAATCCAAGAAATATGGACCCCGTCTACCACACTGCACGAAGGAAAGGGTGAGCCAAGGCATTGGATCGCCTGTACAGCAAAAGGTTGCAAATTCGCTACACGAACGCACATCACCAAGCCGACCTCAAAGCCAGCCCCGTCAGCACAACCGACTAAGCGCTAGATACGGTCTCCACAGCATACATCCCAACCATTATCACCTTGGAAGGGGAAGAAGCGAAGGAAGCAGGCCTAGTAGCACGAGCCAATATCTCTAGCCCCCCCAGCCAAAACCTCATACGTCATCACAGACTCGCAAG
Organism: Amblyomma mixtum; assembly: GCF_055824585.1. Classification (NCBI taxonomy): domain Eukaryota; kingdom Metazoa; phylum Arthropoda; class Arachnida; order Ixodida; family Ixodidae; genus Amblyomma; species Amblyomma mixtum. Next base: position 60,552,540 of record NC_143013.1, on the reverse strand, counting down.
CTGCATGTTGAAGCTACCCCAAAAGCCCTGTATTCCCGTCCGCGGCCAGATTTCTCATATTATATGCCACCACCTTTCCCCATGTCGTGCAATTATGGACCTTTGGCCATGAGTCACTTCAAGGAGAACCAGCGGGCACACACTGTCGCCCGTGTAAACACCACTGGTACCAGACAACGTCATCTATCGCAGTTCCTTACCGAAGTCCGTACCGAACCAGCACGCAAGTGTGCTCAATCATCAACGCCTGTACAGGTGCACATATCCACCACCGTTCACATGACTCACGCGAGACAATAGCGTCATCTGCAACATCTACAAACAGACATATACTCAATTGAGATTCCTACAGAAACTACACCTCACCCTGTACCCTAATATACATTGTAACGAATACCCTTACCTTTATCACGACACTTGGGCGTGCCTAATCAATCCAGCAGTCCCCCAAATTCCCACCATCACTCCAGTCCAATGGAAAACTATCCTGTCCATGGGACCTCGATGTCCAACGCAAGCTGGTAGATCAGGCCAGGCTGGCGGCAGCCGCTGCAGAGACCTTGAACTTAGTTCACCTCTCGGACGGGCAAACTTTTTATTGATCTAAATAAATGCTTCATTTCATAATCATCGTCTGTAAGAAGAAGAGGACGACTCCGCAGTGGCGCACTTCGTCTTCATCGCTGGTGATTCGGGCGCGAGTCTCGTGCTGGAGCTGCTTCCTTTGGCTGGTTCTGCCGTCCTGCTACGACCTGACCGCTGCGTGCGTTGGTAGCCGTGACCCGCTAATAAATCCACTGTTCACATCATCAATCGGCATTAATAACAATTGGCATGCTCCGCCGCAACAGCACAAAACTGGAAACAAAAAAAAATAATAGTGAAAGATAAAATGGAATACGCCGCACGCTACGGATTACTCTTTTCAAGCAACGCAATCTGGCGCCTCTTTAGAAAAAAAGATACTTACGTCAGTAATCACGTGCTGCATGAACCATAAAATTACTGGCTGCACATCAAATGCTATTTTGAAAATGGAGCCGATCAGTGGCCTTAACATTATCGCTTAAAGGGGATTGAACTGGGACTTGCACAATTAGAGAGTTAGTGTTCGCTTCAGGAGGAATCTTTGCTCTTGTTACTTATTTCTTCCAGTCTCAAGCGTCGAACGCTTCTTGTAGGCACACAGTGAATAGGAGCGCCAGAGTTGTCATTACCTACCTGAAATCATTTTTTTTTATTCTTGCGGGACACCGAGACCGCTTTTAAGACTTTGAGCACAACTTGTACACTTACGTGTTTCCTGACGCCTTAGTGATGTATTCGCCGCATACTTGCGAACGTGGCCACTTATTTAAAGTTATTTACATAACCTCTGAGTGTCATTTAAAAAGTCTAGTCCCATTCAGCAGGTTTCTCGCTAAACGGTACGACAACGTAAATGTAATCTATTCTCGAATTACGCTTCCTGTAACGAGCCACTTCCTCCTGGTGTGGACGGATATCTTGCATTACTGAAACTATAATAGCCACTATCTTAGTAAATGTCACATGTAAAACAGTTCGTAAGCTCAAGGACCCATGCAATCCTAAGTCCATAGCAACACCGTTCTTGCTAGTTCGCGTTATGGTGGCGATTTTCATATCTCTAGTACACTCGAGCCAACAAAGAATACGCCGTACAGAGTTGTGACCCTTCCGAGCACAATAGCTTCATGTATTTGAGCATATTCATGCTCACTTCATGTTCACCTGCCCTCTTATAGGTCCTGTAATTGAATGTAAGAGCTTGTATTTCTTCCTTTGTTATAAACAAAGTGATAATTTTTTCACGTCAGTAAGTGTGACGGCGGTTTCTCAATTATTTTTGTGCGTGTATCCTTGTACAATTCTATTCGTAGTCTCGCCTTACTTTAATTATTTTTGGCAAATTGCAAATGACATTAGCGCCTTTTTCATTTACTAATTCCTGGCAAAGGTCTCCGTCTTGTCTCCTTTTGGTTCAGATGTACTGCAGCTTGTATTCATCCACCTTTGCCAACTTTGTTGAGGGAAATAAAAATGATTTGCATGATAAAAGTACCGCTCTGAGATTCATGCGCGGAAACACATATAAGGTTACCTATGCCTGGCAACATTTTTTATATTCCATAGAATATTCAGGAATTCAAACGTATATATAGTTGCGGACGTAACTAAAGGAAGCAAGCTAATCGTTTTTAAGTGCAACGACGACTTCCCTAGCAGAAATAAAACAGCAATGTTGGTTTCTAAAAAAACCAGCGCTAATAATGATGATGATGATTGGGAATTTTTATGGCGCAAAGGCATCTGGGGCCAGAGAGCGCCAAGGCACAACATGTTTTTCCACTTCTCAAGGTGGAGTCAAAGACCCATTTCCCAAGCATTTCACCCTGATTAAGCCGAGCATCAGGCAGGGCAAAGCATGTGCCCATTTTGTCACTAGGGGGTACCCGACGGCACTGGGAATCGAACCCCGCCCCTCCCGCATGGGAGGCTGATGCTCAAACCACAAGGGCACTACTGCGACAACAGCGCTAGTGACCACCACCAGTATGCATATACCATGCTTACAATTTTCAATTACACAAGGCGTACATAAGTTAAAGCGCAACCACCTTCTTCGTTTACTCTAGTCCGCACCTGTACGCTCTCAAACAATCAGTTTCCAAATCACACACAAAAAATTTTAAAACCTGGGCACCTACCTCTTTTTATTTGCAATGTCTCATCTTGTTTGTTTATTCGTTTTGTTTGTAGCAATCTTTCGCTAATTGCGGACCTGATAGCTGCCTGTATTGTATGAAAATGTCCCACTTTCCACTAGGCGGTTCCCCACAGTCTCCTAATGAAGAGATCTTCTATGATATTGTTTGGTTTGTATAAAATTTACAGACGCTAAAAATAGCGGTAGACTTGAATAATGGTATGTCTCCATAAAAAAACCACCTGGAGCTCTTTTGCCAGCACGTGGAAATTAAGCGGCGATAAATATCTTATATTACAAACCTACCATGTGATACATCTAGTCTCTACAAAACACTGACCTAAACGTTTTTCAAAGGACAATTATTAACCACTCATTTTCGATCTCTGCATGATCAGATATTCAGCTCAACAGGATTTCTAAACTGACGAAACACAAAATGCAGTGTGGGTTGCTTTAATAAACATGGTGTAAGATGCTATGTAGCCAGAATTGCTGCGCCAAGAGGGGCGAGTTCGCTTGTGAATCACAAACACTTTTTTTTTCTTAGGGTAAAAAGGCAACCTTCGATTTGTGGCGCTTTTATTCCCCATTATAGGCATATCAGGATGGTTTCTCACAAGTTCAATTCTTTTACTGCTCGGTAATTTCAAACGCTGCTGTCTCAACCACGTGTGTAAGGTTTTCTTTTCCTGCTGCTCAAATTGCTAAATGTGTATTTTGCCTCAGGAAGTTAGTCTTTCCTACTAGAAATTGCGATTTAATTCAGTTGTAACTCGCAAAGCAGTCGCTAGTAGGAAAAATAATATTGTCATGTTACTTTTTCCAAAGCAAAGCGAAGTAACTTTTTGCGCAATGTTTTGAACAAGCAACAAACCCTGTTTCACAGGTATACATGCCGTCGAATCTGTGATCAGACCAGATGTACCATAGGGGACAAGAGTCTTTAGATCACGTGAATGACAATCAAAGCGCACAGCTTTGGTACCGAACCGTAGTTCCAGACCGAACTTCTGGGCATGAGCCCAAAGTCTGAACTGGGTTCTGTAATGTGTGGTAGTGATATCAGGCAGTCGTTGACCCACATCATAAAAATAGGCAAAAAAATCACTAGGTGCGCGTCCTAAAGACTTTTTTCCCCGGTAGTATATCGATAAGGTATATTCACAAAAAGTTCAAAGCTCACTTGATAGGTACAAAAAGCCTGAGACCAAGACAACTGAAAAATGGCATCTTTAATAAAAAGTCCGAATGCAAATCTCAGGACAGTAGGCTCTTCATCTTAGTCGTGCAAGTCTAAGTCCGTCCACAAATTAGCAATTCCGCTGTCACGCGTTTCCAGCAGAAACCTTTCTTTCAGCCTCCTGGCCTGCTCGAGAGAGAAGTAGTTCCTCCAGTCCCCCACGGCTCCCTTGCGAACGAAGTCTATCTTGCCTGCCGTTCCCCTTCCACCGGACCCATTGCCACCGTCAGGGGCGCTACCACTGCGTACAGCTCCGTGCAAATGGCGTAGGCCTTTGTATTCTTCCCCGTCAAATGGGAATTCCTCTCCGTAGAAGTCGTAGGTCATTTTGTTTGTGTACTTTTTCATCTCCTCGAAACTGCTGTACTTAAGGACGTCCCTCAGAACTTTACCGTCATCAACCATCAGGCGTTCTTCGTACTCGGCTCCCAGGAACCTAGCGATCTTCAAGATGGCCGCCTCTGGATCTTTCCTCATTTCCTCGTATACGAGAAAGAGCACGTTCGGGTCCTTCCTGCGTTCGAACCATTCCCTGTAGAAAGCGAAGTAGTCTCCACTGTCGACGTACCCTGCCATGAAGTTCTCGAAGGTGTCGACGAAGCTGCCGTCGTAATTGTAGACGGACACCATGTGCCAGAAGTAATGTATGGACACTACAACGTCGAACGGGTTCCTAATCACAACAATGTACCGCGCCTTGGGCGAGTACCGGATTAGGCGCAGTGGCAGGTGACTTTTTATGGCGCCGGGTCTCCTCATCCACTGGAGACACTCGGAGCCACAGACCTCAAAGTAAGGTGACGTCTTGTAGAGGTCAGCCGCGCTCGCTGGTGGAGCACCATTGTTTAGGATTAGGTAGACGATATGTTGCATCCAGGTGGTGCCGCACTTTATGTACGTTGCGATGAACAAATCGTCCTCTTTGTGAGCGTAGTCGATGGCCGATCCGATGCACTCGCGAAGGAAGCACGACGTGAACAGTGTGCCCTTGACCGGTTTGAGGCTTGGCCTTTTGGTTTTGGCTTGGCCGTCGTCTGTTCGAAAAGAAAAAGAAACAGTACTCTGTCTAAGCATCTAGTCTAATGAAGCATTGATTGATTTCCTGGTACCTAGTTCTTCCCTTTCCACATCTCCCTGCCGTGGCAGTAGGGCTGATAGCCAGCGTATCAGACGGCGGCTATGACCAGGCAGAGGAATACACCATAGATAAATAAACGCCGAATGTCCAGTGCCGCACGGGTGTGGTATACGAGACACATTTTTTTTCCGCAAATTAAATATCGGAAAAACTGATCGTGGTGCCAGGAAACATGAAAGATCGTTCGAAAATGCATCAGACTCGTTCCAGACTCTATTTACTCACCGCCGCTCCTAAAAGGGTACAAACGGCAACTTTCAGCCATGACCTGAGTAAATCAAATTGTAATTACAAGTAAAGATATATTAGCCCTCGAACTATCAGAGCCATTTTTTGTCAATAAGAAAGGTGGCACGTGCATCCCCACTACTTCAGTCACCTGCAAGCAAATAAATTAAGATCACTAGAAAATAACCGACAGAATCTTCTGATCTCCTTAATCTACAATGTTCTTTTTGGTTAGGATCATAAATTTGCATGCACTCGCTTCCTTCGTTCTAAATTAACTTAACTAGCGTGGGCTTCAATTAACATTTGCGCAGTCAGCGCCCGTCCTGTCGCGTCTGTCTGTGTGCTCGTTTGAAAAAGTAGCGATGAACTACTTTTCTGGAACAAAGCGGTCAGAACGTTGTTTCCACAGAAACTGTGGTTATGCCTTTACAATGGCTAGCACTCGACTAAAAATGGTTTTACTTTCCGCGTCATTACCTAAAGGGAGTGAGAAGCTAACTGCATCGAAAAACGTTGGGCGGCGCGTAACAACTTCGTTGGGAGCTAGGGTTGAATATAAATGAAGACAAACTTTTCCACTATTCAACAGAGTGTTCTTACGCGCAGCCCTTGCTTCGTAAAAAAAAAAAAAAACTGTGTTACCACCTCTCTTTATCTGCAGCATTACATGTGTTGGCTACAACTTCATCTGATATACAATTTATCTGCTTACAGTTTTTGGTACAGTGAACGTTTTGCTACACAGCCACAAATTATACAGCTGCAACGACAAGATAATTTTTTCCTTTTTCTTCGACAACCCTGGATAACTAGCATAAGCTTTGCTCTAACGCTAGTCAGGCACGTAACTGCTTTCGGTATAAGTTCTCGAGTGAGCGCTGCGGCTCTAAGAATAGCTTCCTGCAGTTCATATAATCCGCCAGCACGCCTCAGTTGCGTAGGAGGGCCTCGGGGCATGTTTGAGCAGTTTCGAAAGCTGACCGCGCTACTTCATGCGCTTGATGAAATCTGACCTTTTTATTCTCATTGCTGATTCAGTCTTTATATCAGGTAAACTCTAATTAAAATTAGAAGCTGCACTACGCTTTCGGCGGCCATCTTTGTCGATCGCTTGTTCGAATTGGCACGAGCAGTCCTGTGATACAACGACAGAATTCAATTTGTTCTCACCTGGTCTATCATCCATGTCGCAAGGTCGCTTGACAGAATGCTGACTGCCGCAGATGCCGCTTCTCGATGGTGAACACAACTGAAAGAGTCGACCATTCTCCTTTCTTCTCGAAATCACTGCTCTTCTCTATCAGCTGGCATTAGATCGCTTTCCTTTTGTGCCCGCTTTGGAAATGCGAGATTACTTCGTCGGACCGATCGACCGGACGCGGTGCAAACATCAGATAGTATAAACTGTTGGTCAATGGTCTTTGAAAACATGCGGCGTCTCACGATGTTCAGCGACGCATTGTTTTCGCCGCAGAGCGAGAAGCGGCTCCAGGCAGGCGGGCAGGAAGGTCATGGGCGTAATCACCTCTTGCAACCGCGGCACGCAACAACACCGGATTCTCGGCTTTCCCCTTTTATCTCGGCGGAAGCGCCTGGCTCCGAGGCCACAGTTGACTTTCCCGCCTCTGTAATTATCCTTTCTTTTGCAATCTCTGCCACACCACTACGTTTCCTAGGGCCAAAAAAAAAAATTGGAGGGGAAACTTAAGCTCCGCCTTAAAATTGGTTTGGTTTGGTTTATTGGGGTTTAACGTCCCAAAGCCACTCAGGCTACGAGGGACGCCGTAGTGAAGGGCTCCGGAAATTTCTACCTCCTGGGATTCTTTGACGTGCACTGACGTCGCACAGTACACGGGCCTCGTGAATTTCGCCTTCAAAGAAACGCGGGTTCGATCCCGGCCGCGGCGGTCGAATTTCGACCGCCGCGGCCGGGATCGAACCCGCGTCTTTCGTGTCAGCAGCCGAGTGCCGTAACCACTGAGCCACCGCGGCGGGGCTCCGCCTTAAGGGTATGACACGCTAGCCTAATGGGTTAATTCCCATACATGGAGAAGTTCGTTCACCTCTTTACGTTTATACATGCCTGGGAGTCCTCTTAACTTTACTGGCGCAGTGGGTGCAGCGGTGAAACGATGCGCCACTGCCCTGCGATGGCAGGTGCTCCCAGCGGTGGGCCTTGTGCGACCCAGGTTGCTCTCCCCGAGCCACCAATCATTAATTTCTGCGAAGGCGGGAAGTTTGCTCACCATTCGGAGGGCAGGCTATGATTGCGCCGCACGGTCACGTGACATAGGCAGCCAGCCTACCTCCTTCGTTGCTCTCTGGGGTCCACCTACGAGAGCCATGCCCGTGATTTTTCGCTCACTGTGTAAACGCTGGAAACGCAGAGACCGGATTTTCTGGTGAACGCAGCCTTTAACACTGTAGCGTTAAAAAGGAAAAGGAAATCTACTGCAGCACGGCCCTTGTGCACCAAACATCGGCCAATCCACCATAGTGGGTATGTGCCATCGCTTCGGAGGCAACAGGAACAACAACAGCCCCTTCAGTTCCTATCGCTGTCAACACCACTGGCAACCACTACGATGCTTCCGATTTTCTTAGGTATCTATAGTCATATAGTCACCCAAGTCCCGTCGCTATGCTGCCTCTGAGCATAATGAGCATGTTTTCCTCATGTTGCTGGCTGATCCAGTCCCCTGAAATGCCTCGAGAACTGACAATATGCGTGTGCTCCACCTGCCCTTAACAACTGCATGCGCCTCAGTCATCACGAACGGAAGAGTATGTTTTGTTTTTTGTTTTCTCCAGAGCAGGCGTCCGGCAAACATTTACAGCCTGTAATACACTGACCTTGGGCGGCGAGACTGATTTATTTGTTCACTTCAAAGGCATTAAAGCAGGCACAGAAAAAAAAAACGAAAATGAAAATTTTGGAGGGCGGTTAAGCTTCGCCTTAAGAGTAGCTGCGATAGCGCCTTCTCAATCGCCAATCAAAATTATCAATTAATCATTACCAATTACTATCTAGGTCACACTGCACGACATACTACGCCTCTGCATACTCATACACTTGCAAACCATCTTTTCCAGTACAATGAAGCACATAGAACACCGCCTTTTAATTCCGCGCAATTTATTATGTCCAATTAGCATACTTATAATATGTTTTATTTGCATTTACTTTTGATCAGCACACATCCCAAAGACTGGTTAATAAGTCGTGCACACCACAATGCTTTTAGTAGGTGCCTCTCTAACACCCTAGACCCAATGCGCCTTCGCAGAGGGCCTTGGTTCGAACTCCGATGTCGGCAAATTATATTTTAATGGAGTGATGCTACGTTAACTCGTCAGCGATAAAGGTCCCGTTTGCCAGAAAATCCGGTGTCGACTTTGTTAGCGTCAGCGTTGCGAGCGAAAAATCACGGACATGGCTCTGGCAGGTGGTCCCCAGAGAGAAACCTAGGAAGCAGGTGGGCCACCTAGTTCAGGTGAGCTTGCAGCGCCATCCCAACCTGGCCAACGGGTAGTGAGAAAACTGCCCACCATGGCGGGTGGCCGTTAATTTAATGACTGGTCGATCAGGAAGAGCAAGCATTTCATTACAGCAATCTAAATCAATCATGTCCTAACAAAAGTTCACTCTCTGACCCTTGTTCACGAGAAAGACTAGCAATATTTAAACAGAGTGTGCACAAACTTTTTCATGCAATCGGTAACTCCTTGTGTATACAACTATGAAGCTACGCGTTCAATTCTTATCGTATACATTAGCAGACATACTTTGAGCAGTGCAGAATTGCAAAAATACAAACAAAGTATAAAATTTAATGGTGAATAAAAAAGAAATAGATGAATAACAATACTTCAAAGCTTTGCCTGCTCCCCCTCCCCTCAAAAAAAGTTTCAGGGTCCTTGTACAGTAGTATGGCATTGTAACCATTATCGCATTATTACCTAGCTTAAACTTTCCAAAGTAAACTCAATTTGCTTCTCGATCCCCAACAACCATTGAGAGAACAGTGTAACTCCTGTGAAAATGAGCTTGGTAGTTCCAAGACTGGCCTCTCGGCGTACAGTTAGTTTAGGTTCTACTAACGTTTCATACTGCATGCTGAAATTACTCAAACACCCCATTACAAAGCTCACTTCTTGGACAATCTAAATGGTACCCTATAATATAATTTGTTTTTCCTTTCAGAGATCTGCACGTGGTACAACTAGAGAATGAGAGGTTCTCATAGTGGTACTCTGCCTATTTTCGATAACAGCATTTTCATAACAATATTCGCTCGCTTTGTGTGTAATATATGAACATCCTTGCATATTTCACGCAAAGTTAGTTTGAAAGACCTTTATTCTGTCGAATATGGCACAACACCGGGAAAGGAAGCGGTAAGGTGGAACAGAATAGGAGATAAACACGAGTCAACGACTTCTGATGGCAGCCTTCCGCTTATGCACAATCCGTTCCACGAGCTCGCGAAAGATATAATCTCTTTGAGGCTTTTGTGACGGTTCTTCATACTTTTCGCGAGTAATTTTATGGCAAAAGGAAAAGCTTACCATACAAGCCAAAATGGTCTTCTAGCGCAGTCAATCTCACCGCACTGCAGCACCAAAGCGTCAATTTTCACCAAGACTGTACTTTTCAGGAAAGAAATGAGAGAGGACGAAAATCAAGTGCTCCATCTTTCTAACTTCGGTTAAATTACATGCAAGTTCTCGCGTTACAATCTCTCCTTTACAATGCTAATCCATACGTGCTTAGTGAAGCATGTAGCACATAGTCTTTACGTCTTGATGCTACTTAACCTTTCACAAGCCCTAAAGAATTCTGGAACCAAACCATGTTGTCCAAACGCTCCCAGGTCAAGGTGCTAGCGACCGTTGTCAGCGAGAAGCCCAACAGCAAGAAGCGAAACTTGCATTTCGCTAATTTAGTTTTGTCATAAGGTTATTGAGAACGAATTCAGCTATCTCGTGCGAGCCTGCCCGAAGGCTAAAGAAAATTACTTCAGAAACGTATCCGCCCTGTGAACTCTGGCCACGAGTATGTATTTTTAGTAATGAGAACCACCCTGGCTCTCCCGCTTCCATTTTACGACCTTCACTTCGAGAAAAAAAAAGATGCAACAACATAAAGGTTGGATTCTAAGCAGCCATGCGAAGTTGTGTGGCTTGATTTGAGACTACCTTTCACTCAAGATTGCTTTCAACAACGTATTATGAGTTAATCAACAGGATCGCTGCAGATCTTCAGGCAACCCAGAAGTGCCTCAGTATCAATACTCAACAATAACGCTTTATAAGCTCGATTTCTGTTGTATTTGCCCTACCTTTGGTGGTTGATTGCCTACGATTTATTTGCTTCTGAAATTAATCGACATTTTGCAAACTTTCTATACTCAGGCAGGTACGGCATTTTTCAACCTTCCAAGAAAACAAATTATTTACCTCCAATGAACTGTCCTGTCATCATAATGGGCCATAAAACGAAATCTGGAATAAAGGCTGCTCTTTTTTTTTTCAAACACTATTTCTCCGCCTTTTCCGGGCCAATTTTTCTTTCTCAGTGATTTAGCCCAAATAAGCTAAACGAAAATGGTAAATGCATAAAATATTTATTAAAGCACCAAAGCAGGGGCTCTTCAGGACGCCGAGCAAAAAAAAAAGTGTACTAAGGATGCCTTTTCTTGGCAGTGGCATATCTCTTCATTCGTTGAAACCTAAGTTCGGCCATAGGTGGGCGATCCCACTTCCCTGCGTTTCCATGCAAAACCTTTCTTTGAGCCTTTTCACTTGTTCAGGAGAGAAGTAGTTTTTCCAGTCTCCCACAATTCCTTTGCGAACGTAGTATATTTTGTCTGGCGATGTAGCAGTGCCACTTCCGCAACCACGACCACTGTGGACGACTTCGTGGAACTTGCGTAGCCCTGCATACTCCTCCCCTGGAAAAGCGAACTCCTCCGCGTAAAAATCGTGAATCATGTCATTCGTGTACTTTTTCATCTCCTCTACACTGCTGTACTTTAGCACGTCCTTCAAAATTTTGCCGCCGTCAGACATCAGCCGCGTCACGTACTCGGGTCCCAAGAACCTGGCGACTTTCAAGACGGCCTCCTCAGGATTCTTCTTCATGTCTTCATAGACCATGAAGAGCACATTGGGATCCACGCTGCGCTCATACCAATCTTTGTAGAAGGTGAAATAGTTTCCGCTTTCTATGTAGTCGGCCATGAAGTTCTCGAAGGAGTCGTCGAAATTGCCGTCGTACTTGTAGGCTGATATCATGAACCAGAAGTGGTGCATCGACACCAGGACGTCGAAGGGATTCCTGATCACCACAATGTAACGCGCCTTGGGTGAGTAGCGCATCAAATGAAGTGGAAGGTGGGTCTTTATGGCGCCAGGTCTCTTCATCCACTTCACGCAATCGGAGCCGCAGATCTCGATGAAGGGCGAAGCCTTGTAGAACTCGGCCGCGTTTGCTGGTGGCACTCCGTTGTTTTGAATGAGATATACAATGTGCTGCATCCAGGTTGTGCCGCACTTGACGTAGGTCACGACGAACAGGTCACCCTCTCGATGGTCGTAGTCCATGGCTGATTCGATGTACTCGCGGAAGAAGTATCCGGCAAACGGCGTGCCCCGGACAATCATCAAATTGGGCTTCTTTCTTTCGCTTCTCTCATTGCCTGGGGTCAAAACATAAGAATTGGGGTTCGAAGGTGAACGCTTACTGAAATCAGAATAACTACCAACGAACAACATCCAATATGTAGGCCTTTGGTGTATTAGTTTTTTTTCCTTTGTGATAAATATTTTAGGAAACAAACCGTATCAGGTGACGAAGACGTCATTCAGGTCGTCAGCAGGCATAGATTACCACACTGGAAATCATAGCTACTGATTTTCTATGTTATCATTTAGGCAGTAAATCTCAATAATCTATTCTCTGTTTCGCCCATGCCTTTCTTCCGAGCATACGAACACTCACTGAAGAGAGAAAAACTAAGCACAGAAATTAAGATCACTTGCACAGTCCAGTTCCTAAGCAACCACGATCTCACTGCTACATCCGGATGCACAATGCAAGTGCAACTCATCCTGAACCGGTACATAGTCCCGACGTAGGAAGAGACACATACTCAGCAAGAAAGCTATTTTTAAGTAAGTTGTTGCCCGTGTGAGTTCTAGCTTGTTATTGCAGCCGCGGCTTCCAGTACTGAGGCCCCTTTCCAGTCTAAAGTGCCGCAGTTTTTTTAATTAATAAAAGCTCACCCCTACCACTACCATGCAGTGCAGGACCCACCGACGGACCTAGAAGAGCAGGTAAATACTTGCAACAAAATAATAAAAGTAAACGCCACAGCTCGGTGTTCACAACTCCATGATCTTGCAGAGCACTTCTTGCCGCAGAATGCTCGAAGCAACACGAAAGTTATATGTTCAGGCTAGAAGCTCTTTTTATTAGATGCATAAGCTGCCTGCAAACCTATCTGGATTTGCTCCTAACAGAAACAAGCACATTTTACCATGCAACAACTTTTTTCTTTCTCTTCCGACCGGAATGATTGGTGTAGATTTGGCGTTTGCTTAAACAGGTCAGTTTGCTTCAAAAGCTTTACCCCTAACAGACTCGGCCTAGCCAGGATTGTCATAACCCGACTGTCATTTCTGGCTCATGTTGTGTGTTTGTCGTGTGTATTCTGGCCATCTGTGTCCTGTTTTAAGCGAGTAGGACTCGTCCAAAACATTTTTTGTTTTCTGACAAAGTGGTAGAACGTTTTGGTTCCATATTCAAAAACAAAAAAACATGCGTCCGTCAGGGAGCTAAAGTGGAGAGCCCTGAACTACCTCGTATCAAACCTCATTTTCGTATTTATGTGGGTTACCTTTATTCTGCGCAGCATGAGAAATATGATAGGTGTCATACTTTCGACCCACGGGCAGTCGTACTATTCCACATCAGAGCTTTCTTGAGTTCTTTCTGATGGTGAATTTGTAAATACACTGAGCTCTCCACTCGTTAAAAAGCCTTCGACGGTGCCAGCTTTACATGATGCCACCGCAGAGAGAGTGCTGTACGGCCATTACGATAACACTGGCTCAAAATAGCTTCCACCTTTTCCAGCATTTCAAGTGTTACTTGACGTGAGGCTGCAAATGCTGAGGCAACCTTTGCTGATGCAACCCGAGGAGCCCGGCAGTACATGGCCGCGATTTTTATTTTTGCTCTTGAATTTATTGTTCCTGAGTCATTGCCAAAGACACATCCGCACTTTCCGAATATTGCACTTGTATCGTAAACAGGGACTACGTGAACAAGTAAATCACCAGCCAATTTTGCTAATCAGTAAATAAATCAACAACAATCAAAGCATGCTTACGCCAGGGGGAATCGCCGTGTTTCTCTTATGCGAAGCATATTACTAGAGCTACACTACAGCCCGTCGAGCGCGGCGGTGGAGCTACCATTGACCTTTAGCGTGACCACGTGACACCACGTGACAACACGACGTCACAGCAGAGGAGAGATGGGCTGCCGGCTCGCGCGGTCGGCCGCGGCGGTGGAGGCTCCACACCAGAGGCGCTGCAGCTGACCACGTGACGCTACAGCAGCGGTATAAAGCTGAGCTTGCCTCGCTCTCCGGGCACTTACGAGGCGGCCAGGTGTTGGGATGCCGCCTAGAAGCAGGGCTGATTTGAACGAGAAGCGAAAGCTTCAGCGTGCCACAGAGACCGATGAAGAGCGGGATGAACGTCTGGCTAAGCGGCGTGCTCAATATGCGGTTCGGCGACAACGTTCTACAAAAGGAAAGCCATGTAATACCAAGCCTAGCCATCAATATGCTTCGCATCTGACTAGGCTTAACCTTAGCTAAGCCTCAGCCATTTTTTTCTGTAATTAACTGTGAAAGTCATCTGCATTAAGAGTCCTTAAAATCTGCCTTTAAAATTCTAGTCCCCTGAGCCGGATTTACATTTCACGTTGTCGTAATTGGTAATAGACGCATTTTTTCCGCCGTCACTCATCATCAGTTGTGCCTTCGGCGTTAAAAAATCTTCCGAGAAGTGAAACGTCCAGCCAAGCCACTCGAGGAAATTACTTTCTCCCTGACTTACCAGGCTTCTGTCCTCCTTCCTCCATGACGCTGGCGACGCTTTGAGACTGACGAAACCTCACAAGAGCTCTCCATAAAGTACAGAGAAAAATGACGCTGATTAGGCTCCTTCTGAGTCGAGATTATCAGCATGCCTCGAACTCCGCACCCCAGTTATCTACCACCTCCAACCTTCAACAGGCTTTTATCTGAGCATTATCTTGCAGCACACAGCACACACAGCATAGCACACAGAGTACTGATAAGCCGAAGAGGCTTCAGAAACTTCCGTGGTCTTGCCTAGGAACATGTTGCCTGCCTTGAATGATCGATTTAGTTCCACCCCAAATCTATTAACGACAATCTGGAACCTAAAAGTAGTCTTCCCATTGGATCTCGTAACAGATGATGAAGTTTCGCCGCACGATTCGCAATGCTATCTTCGAAATAGAGTGTACTTAAATGTTGTAACCATCCTAAAAGTTCTCGCAAACAGTGACACCCGAATCGTCTATGTAAACATGCACTCTCTAGTCCACGTGTGATGTCTATTGAACAAGGAGCTTGAGGCCGAAGCAACGTGACCACTCTGGTTGACTCGGGATGCCGAGACTCCTTTCTACTCGCCGCAGTCCTAGTCCATCCATGTATACTGCATGGCAAACTTTCACGCATAAAAATGACACCTCTGCCACGATCATACCTTATAAGTAGGCCGGATAACGCGTGTGAAGCGCAAAACGAAAAACCCACTCAACTTCGGGGAGAAGAAATTCCTAGACATACATGTATAGTTTAGCAGTTATACTGAAGAGCGGATGAAGCCACCAGAATATATAAATGCTCTTGTTTATTTCCCCTAAGAAACTTAAACACTTGCGTGGCTGAAATATCTTGTGCAGCTTTGTTTTGAGTAATTGGAACATTAGACACGCGTGAAAACGCACAAGTTCCTTAGTCTTTGCTGCTATCCGCGAACGTAAGTGGAGACGGTACTACTGATACCTAAATAATTGCCCAAAATATAATCGTAGATTAAATTTTGGGCATATAGGTGAATAAAAAGCTAAAGATTAAAAGAACTGCTTTAAAAAAACTGGAGATTAGGTTGTCAAAGGAAACTATATCCAAGCAAGGCGATTTTAACACGGAGGATGAGTTCTAGTGACGACCGCGTAGATGACGTTGGAATGAAGTAAAATACAAGTGTGTGACGTCGCCACCTGCTCGCCTTTAGTGTCGGGCTTTCCATTACTTGGCTCGTTCGACAAGCTCTGAAATTGCATAGCTTTTTCAATACATTAGGGACGAACTTGCATTATCCATACTCGCTCAGGGACCCATATCGAGCCACATTTCGCACTTATGAAACAATGTGCAAGATTAACCGAGAAAAGGTCATGTAACGAGAAGAGGTAATGATATTCTAGAGCGTACTCTCGCGGATTTTCGCAAGAGAAAAGAAGTTTTTCGTAGAATCCACATGACTACAAACCTTCCTTTCTTTTCTGCAAGTTGCAGCTTGGAAGATGAACGCGGACTTTTCGGAGCAAGAACGGGGCAGAATAGAAAAGAAGTGTGGCATATTTTCTATTTCGGTAAGAATAAGATCCAGGTCAGACGCCCTTTTTATATTCAATCACTTGTGGTACTAAATGATACCTCATTTTTTGCCGCATGTATCAATGATTAATTTTCTTCATCGGGATGGTCCTTCAACAGTCACTGAAGCGGGGTAATTACTATATACAAGATGTTCCAGAAAAACCGGCTTCCGATTCTCAAACATAGGCTTTATGGGATAACAAGATAACTCTTGCAGCACAGAAACAATTACGAGTGTTGGCAGACATCAGAAAATATGTCCGGCAGCTTGTTAACAAAATTATGACAACTTTTTAACTGTTAAAGATACATGCCTTGTTATAATGAGGGATCTGCAGCAGGTCTTTTGTAGTAGCCATTCCAGCTTTTAGAATTTCGAAAACGCATTTACCCCTCGAGCAGTGCCTCAACCAATTTTCACCATTTCACGGCCATTTCGAAAATCGCGCGCCTGCGCAGCATACTCGTGACATCCATCAAAATGCACCACTCCATGGCGCACATGTCACATGACCTTTTCAGTCCGCTGCTGCCCTCAGCTCAAACCAACGCATGGCGCCGAATTTCACGTGGCATGTGTGGCGTAGCGAGTTTTGATGGCCGTCGCTTTGCGGACTCCGCAGTAGCACAACTTTCTAATTTGATTTTCAAATTTTGTCTAATTTATACCTATGAAGAAAGAGTGCCAGTATATGTTAATCGTTGTGTCACCGAACTTCTCCTATTCTCTTACAGCGGGAAATTATTTCGTTGCCCAGATCACCCATGTCCTACGCAGCACTTCAGCATCCATGAAGGACCTCCCTGCCTGGCACCCTGCGAAAACATCCATTCTACATTGCGGCCCCTCTTTCAAACGCATGAAGGCCTGGCGCTTCATACAGTGATGGCAATAAGACGTGTAGTCACTACCCTTGTTTTGGTCTTGCTTCTACAGCGTACTTTTAGAACTTGTCTTTACATTAAGCCAAGCCATGAATAACAAATTTCAAACGATATTGCATATCACCAGCTGGGCGAAAACCTCGTTTCCAAAAACACCCAAGATATCCGCTAATTTTCGTACAGGTTTCTATGACTTTCAGCTGGAAAACACAAGTTCGTTAGAAACAAATTTTCGGGGAGCAGTCGGGTTTAACCAAGTTTTAGTAAATTTTGTTTGTGGTACAAGAACTGGGTAGAATGGGATTTTGCCCGGAGGCGAAGGGACTTTTCACTATGCATGCACTTAAATGTATGCGTATGCACAATCGTAGCCTCTTCCCCCAATTACTGCTCGCTTGCGCAATGGGAATTCTTCGCACAGGGTGCAAGCCTAAGAAAGGACAAAAAAAAAACGAATCGTACCGGACTTCAGGAGCCGATGTGATTTATGTGTCCATGTGATTTATTCGGTTTTCCTGTTTTTCCGCTCGGAGACAGCCAATTGTGATGCCAGTTTTTCCGTTAAACTTTTTGGTTTTCCGCTAGGAGCAGTGCTTTTCGTTTCTAATAAAGTAAGAAAACGATGTTAATCGATAGTCACGTGTTTTGTTGCTCCTTCTCTTTTTGTTTGCAGCAGCATGTATTTCTTTTTTAATTTTTTCAAGCGCGTGAACATGCTATTAGCGCATAAGCGCTTCTTTTTTCTGAATGCAGTCAGTTTGTTCCCCTGTCACATACGCCCATCAGATTCCTAAAGAAGGAAGCAGATTATCTAAGTGCAGACTCTCGGTAATATTTCATTTATTAATTACTAATCAGCGTCCACTCAGCCTTAGGCGTACCAAGGATGTGGTTGATGTGCCAGATTCCTGGAAAGCTAGGCGACCTCGGATACGACGTCTGAACATATACGAACGAAGGTAAGCAGTGGGTAATAAATATAAACTACGAATGGGAACCAAACTATATGCTTTAGCGCACTGCCGAGTAGCTAGCGCATTATATGGGCTTAGTTCGCGGTGTTGTTACAAGGTTTGTCTCAAGGTCTACCTCCGCTTTTTGCGAAAGGCAGTGTGAAAGATTGCGAAAGGGGATAGTTGTGAATTGAATGATATGCTATGGCGATATCTCTTCAAACCTCACTGTAGTTCTTTAACTTTGTGCGCGTGATGAAGTTGTTATAAACACGCAAAACTGGTAATTTTGGCATATCCTCCATCTGAACAGTGTGTTTTTACTTCCTTAAGCAGCAACTCAAAACACTGCCTACAAAAGACATGAGAGAAAAATAGTCCGCTCGGAAACTTACCAGACTTCTTGCGATCGCGCTGCATCTTATCCGCAGTGTTTTTACACAGATGGAGCTAGAGTACGAACAGCGCTTTATGAAACAACCTAATGACAATATGCTGATGGTTTTCCTTCAGTGTGCAGGCTATCAGCATGTTTTTGCCCCATGCGCTAATCAGCTGCCACCCACCGCGCGCGCTTCCAGCCACATATTACGAAACAGACTCTACAAGATCACAGCCGGCAGTCACATACCATAGGAGGTATGAAGGATTCATAGTTTTCATCTCGGTATGAGACACGTCACCTAAGTAGAACAGTGAAGTTAGTTCCTCCAAACTCCAATCATACAAAGCCACGTATACTTAACTCAATACCTCCTTTCCGCATTTTCATATTTTTTACCTCTCAGTAGTGACGACAGCCACAGGGCGGGGGTGTCCTCAGCCGAAGTGATTATTGAAAACACATTTACACGCCATTGCTTCTCAGTTCAGTGTTGTCAACTGCCTCCATGAGAGGTCGTACGGGCACAGAACTGCACTACATTTTGCCATACCTGCACTGTCTAAAGGCGTACATACTGCTAGATTTAGCTGTAGGGAAAGATACATCTTCACATTCACTGTTTTTTTCTCGCCGAGATACTACCGTAGTCCGACTGATTTCGTGCGCCGATCAACAAATATGGCAGTCGCATTTCGTACTCGCTGTGAATAGTGATTTTCCTTCTCACTACACATTTTTTTTTCACGAACTGCCCCTAATTTAGGCACTTTTGCATAGTAGTACATTTTACAGTGATATCTAGAAATAGTATTCTTTCGGGAGGTAGTGAGGCAAAGTACGCTTTATTTAAAGGACACATGTATACAAACTACCCATTACTTAATTTTCTTACCTTTATGATGAAGTGCAGCACAAACCTTTTACTTTTATAAGAGACGACAGGTTTCTCATCAGTTTCACGCGGTCGATGGAGTCATCACCACGCTTAAAGTTGTGTTGTTTTATTGACTCAATTTTTTTCCAGTAGAAAACTGTTGCGGCCGCGCCGACCTTAGTATGAAAAATGAATGGTGAGGATATTTTAGATGTAGATATTGTTCACAATAGAACTGCGAAAAAATTCATTTTTGCGATATGTATTTCTGTAGGGCTTAAAAATTGCTGTCAGTTCAACCTTCTTATATGCCACAGATGTTATCTAAGAGTAGAAGAAACGTAAATATATAATCAAGTAATAGAATAATCTTAATTTCTTTATGAATACAAAACGTTTTATTTTGCAAAAAAAAAGTATCGAAAAAATAGCAAACGGCCTCATTTTGTCTTATTCAGTAGAAGCAGACGTAAATATACAACTAGTATGTAGAATAATCTTAATTTCTTAAAAAGGTATCGAAAAAATACCAAACGACCTTAATTTGTCTTAATCAAGAAAATTCATGTCAGACCACATCTTGGCGAGATCGCTGCCTTCGGTCTCCCTCTTAAATTTCTC
This sequence comes from Amblyomma mixtum, assembly GCF_055824585.1. Lineage (NCBI taxonomy): Eukaryota > Metazoa > Arthropoda > Arachnida > Ixodida > Ixodidae > Amblyomma > Amblyomma mixtum. The sequence goes on along the minus strand of NC_143013.1, from coordinate 60,532,767 downwards.
ATTGAACCTTCTGAGCTGTTCATCAGAGAAGTGGTTCCTCCAGTCTCCGACGACCCCCTTTCGGACGTAGCTGATGTTGTTCGCGGCCTCTGACCCGGCCGAGTGGATCCCGTGGTGGAAGTACTGGAATCCTTTGAAGGCTGGGCCTTGAAACTCGAAGCTCTTTCGAAAGAAGTCTTGGATCATGTCGTTGGTGTACTTCTTCATCTCGTCGACGCTACTGTACTTGATCACGTCATGGAGTCCCTTCCGGTCGTCTTTGAGGAGGTTAGCTTCATACTCCGCACCCATGAACCGAGCTATCTTGAGGATGACCTCTTCGGGGTGACGTTTCATGTCTTCGTATAGGACAAAGAGAACGTTGGGATCCCGGCTCCGTTCGTACCAGTCCTTGTAGAAAGTGACAAAGTTGCCGCAGTCAATGTCGTCGTTCATGAAATGTTCAAAGGTGTCGTCGAAGGTGCCGTTGTAGTGGTATCCGACAAACGCCAGCCAGTGGTAATGCAGTGACACGATGACGTCACGCGGGTTGCGAGCAACCACAAGGTACTTGGCCTCGGGGCTGTACTCGAGCAACTGCAAAGGCAGGTGTGTTTTCAGGGCCCCAGGCTTTTTCATCCATTCCACGCATTCGGCTCCAAAGGCCTCGATGTACGGACTGGCCCTGTAGAATTCCTCGGCGTTGGCTGGTGGCACGCCGCAAGTCTGAATCAGGTAGACTACATGCTGGGTCCAGGTGGTACCGCACTTGACATACGTGACGATGTAGAGATCGTCTTTCGTGGGTTTGTACTTGGAAGCTGATTCGATACACTCTGGTGGGAAAAAGCCAGGTAGTGGAACGCCATTGTAGTGCTGCAACACAGGCTTGTTCGTCTTCTTCACCTCATCGCCAACTGTGATGAAATGACATAGTTGAATTATGAAAGCTTTTTATTGCTTCGTCATACCCAGCAAGAATCACGTTAGTGCTACTATGGAACTTGGCGAAGTGCCTAGAAGTGTGTATTGCAATGCAAGCAAAAGACAGTCAGTCGGGAAAATGGGCACTGCCACTTTGAGCTAAGAAGACGCCTAAGTGTTACAGAGCTGGCACTATAATCTTCATTATTACCTCTCGGTCTACAAACAACTTTGAAAACAGTATACTATGAAACATTCCAGAAATTTTGAACAAAAGAGTTCATCTTGCTAGCTGATCTTCAAGTGCCCCAACTTCACATTTTATATAAGACCAAGACTACTCGCATTTTAACCTCGATTACTAATCTTGATACCTAATCCGCTAACTTAATATAAAAGCGGAAGCTATGTACGATAAGTCACCGCTAGTATAAAAAAAGTGCCCTCCCTATCACAGACAGTTTTTTCCGCAGACAGGACGCAGGATTCAGGAAAGCTGACCATTATTTAATATGTTTCTGCAGGGACCAATGCTAACTGCACATTTACCATCTTTCTGGTGATGATGTCTCTCTGTATCATGCTTTTTTTTCTTTGCTCAACAACTTAAACATTCTCATAGCATCTTTTATTCACTTGGTTTTGGCCAAAGCTAGTTGTATGGTGGCAAATTTTACCAATACCCGCGATATCTCGTCAACCCCTACCTCTCCTCCCGGTGCCCTATAACATAAACATTCTATCCGAGAAAACTGATTCTGTTTAATTCTAGAAGAATGAAAACTAAAAAATTTAATTATTCACGCATGAATATTGAGTAACTACTTTTGCCTCTTTGAGAAATCAACGAATAGGCGGCCCTCTTCACTACGCTTACAGTCACCACAACTTCGTAGCAATCGTTATTTGTTAAGTGCCTTGTTACCAGCAGGCAGTGGATGTCCTATACAAAACAGGACTGTTGACTTTTTTAACGCATGTGTGAAAGTTAAGTCGATAATTATGTGAGTTATTCATTAACTGTCCTCGCGCACAAATTTCCCTCAAAGTATATTCGCGATAGTGTTAAGGCTCTTGATGTGCAGAATATCTGGCGTCGACATGGTCGGCGTTGTGAGCGAAAAACCACCGGAGTAGCAACCTAGGCGGGCCAGTTTGGGGCACGTGGCCATGTGGCAACATCACAACCTGCCCACTGGATTGTGAACTAACAGACCACCGCGGAAAGTGTCAGATTAATGACTGGTCGCGATACGTTGCTAGAGAAGAGCGATGTTGGTCGCACAAGCCCCTCCGGGGTCAGACCCTTTCATCGCACTGCAGTGGCGCAGCCCTTAACCGCGGCACCACTGTGCCAGGAGTGGTATGAGGACTCCCAAGTATATATGACTTTAAGCAGGGAATGACGAGTTCTGCATATAAGCGTATTAGCCCATTGACGGTATCACGTTGTTCAGCTAAAGCCAAGCTTAAGTGTCCACAAATTTCTTTTGTTCCTTCATTTTTTGCCGAAAAGAAAACTGAAATTTGTTTCCTTAACATCAACAATGTGCGAAATTTAAGGAAGTTCTCCTGTACTTACTAATTTTGGCATCTTCGGCTTCCATGATGGCTATACCATTCAAGCGAGCTTCCAAAAGATGTCCTGCTTATGCCTCGCCTGTGCGCCGCGATAATGCCTGTGCCGCGGAAGGTCGAAAGTCAAGAAGAACGCGCTCTGGCCACCAGTCCTCATTCACAATAGAAGCCGGTGTCTTATCCGAAATCAGCAGCCTCTGCGCCGCCAAGCCGGTTTGTTTTCTTGTTTCACCGACAGCGTTAGGGTGACCAAAAATGAATTCCTCGTTCAGCTGTTGGCGCACTCGTTCGAACAATAGAGCTCTCTCTGTTCGCAAATGTCGAGATATCTAGGAATGCGGTCCTATAGGCAAGAACACTTATTTTGTTCTCACTCGTGTCTCCGTCGCCTTTCGCTTCACAATCACTGCAGCGCCCAGCTAACCAGCTGCGCTGCAAGCAGCGGAATGTACTTATTGCCTGCCACGCCAGTCACATGTGTGCGATGACAACAGCCAGACGAGGTATATCGCTGGTATGAGGTTCAAACAAACGATAAACAAGGAACAACAAGCAACAGAGTGGAATTGTCTGCCTGCTGCGCTAGTGGTTACAAACAATATGGAAGTATTTAAGAAAAACCTATGCTTGCATGATAACACATAGGAGTTTCTTCTAACTCCTTTAGTTTGCAAGCTTGCAGTTATATAGTTGTGTTTTATATGGTTTCATATTCTGTTCTACTTTCTTCTCCGTTTTTAACGACCAACATTAACGAGTGTTGCCAGTTATTAGCTATGTTTCCCATGCATGTCAGTGCTTTTTGTTTAGTTTTTAAATTGTTACCCCACGTTACCGCCGACTTTTCAGGTGAGACCAGAGAATAATCCCATGTTCACGCCTGTATTCAGTTTTGCCTGTCTTTTTGTATATGTCACTTTTTTATTATTATCATTGTTTATCCCGCTTTCCCGAAGTAATGCACCATAACATTAGTCTCTGTTACAGTTTTGTCGCACTGATTTTTTTTTAGTACTGCATGGCTCCCCCTTTGCAATGCCCCCTGGGCCAATAGGGTACATTGAAACATTTGAGCGAAGAGATAACCTCTCATGTGGTTTAAAAAAAAAACAGGAAATCATTCGTGGCTACTAAAACCAAAATGGGTAAACAGATTTCAGCTGTGTCGATACAATTAAAATCGAGGCACAACCACGAAGAATGCTTTTCTAACAGGGTCATTTTCCATTTAGTTTCTCCATGCCCTGAGTTTCACGTCAGTGTTGTTTCATAAGGGTTAAGCCAGTTATAGATACCCAGCAATTCAGGAAAAAAGCGTCTTGGAACCACAAAGGGTTTATGAACGCAATTTTTTTTCGTATGTTGTGAGAGTTCACAATAGCAACCAATCTAACCGCAGATCTCCTGTCGACAGGCTTGCTTTTTTTTGCTATTAACTTTTTTTAACTTACCCGAGATTACTCCCCATTGGCTGCAGGTAGTGCGACGCTCCTCAGAACTAACCCGAACTTACCCGAGCTAACCCAGGTAAGCTCTGTTTAGTTCGGAAAACAAGACAAGTCCAGACAAGATGACCGGATTCTTCCTCGGGGTAGCTGCGTCTAGAGTAGGGCTTTCGCATTAAAAGTAATTTTCCAGAAGGCAAGGGAATGCTGTTCTGTGAGACCTGTAGTGGTCATTTTAAAATCTGTTCTCCGCTAGGCACGTTGACGAAAAGGGAGCTTTCTAAGAACAGTGCTCCTTTTGACAGTGAATCGACCACGCGAAAAACGCTCCCGAAACATGGAAGATTCATCAGAAAGATCGATCTGATAAAGGATTGCCAGCGCAGTTGAACGAAAACATGGAAGCATCGGTAACTTGTATGCACGTGGCCACACGCTTGGCGCCCATTGTTCCCGAGATAATAGCTTCTATTGTTTACGAACCCTGTCTTATGTTATTCTGAAATGTATCGGTGCCATTGACTTTATCAGTGTGTGGTGTCGCTCAATTGGGGCTATCTCTAATGTGCCTTCGGAGCCCCTCCTGTAAATAACAGGCAGACTGCATGTCTTCCTTTAGAAGAGCTAATTTTGTTTGCTAGGATCTTTGTCAAAATGCATTTTAAAAGTAGCTTGTTCACTGAAGGAAAGAGCCCATTAATTATTTTTCGTACCTGCCCGAGCGTAGGAAACTAGGTAGGTTTTTGTGGTCGTTGTTTCCCCCAAAACATAACTCGAGAGCCGGAGCGTCGAAAGAATACATATTCCATTCCGCATTACACACATATCTCGTGCATCGGATTCATTCAGCAACACGGACGGATTTACGGTGTCTGCGAGTTTAAGTAACCTCGAATTTCTAGCGCTGAAATAAAGTAATCCCCATGGGTTGCGGCAAGAAAGGCTCAATAAATTATGCTTGGTAGCGTAGCGCCACCGGTTATACGAGTGTTAAAGGCCTAAACGATCCATTTTAAGTAGTGGTTGCTCGGCTCATCGACTGATCGCAAAATAAAACTTCTTTCGATAAACGAGGTGTTACAAGCGGTATAATGTCTAGAGTTTTTCGCCTCTACTTTTAATCCTTGTGCACTTGCAAGTCCCTCTTCATATACATGAACAAATCTACATAGTGCCCTAAAATTGCGGCTAGAGTTAGCCACACAAGTCCCAACTCGTCCTCATTTTCCCACCTGAGCATATTACTCCTGGGCCATCATTTAAGATGTGTGTTGGACGGTCGCGCAAAGAGCGCGATGCCCACATGGCCTCTTGAAGTTTTTATTAACACTTGCCTCTCCGTACACTTTAGACGGGGTCTGGGGGCGATATTTCGTTAAATTCAGAAGCCAACTCTGGCTGAAGCTACAGCTGTCATAGAGTCGATTTATGGAATACTCTAAAGGTTGAGGTAGTCTCAAAACAGTCGCGAAGCCGCGCTCCTACACGTTCAACCTGGCCACGCCCTGACCGTGGTCAGGACCGACCAATAGGAGCTGGGCTTCGAGACAGCTTTGAGACTGTCTTCAAATTCAGAGCGTTCTGGAATTCGGCCCACGGTCTCAATTTTCCTCCTCAGAGAAGCGTGCTGAGAGCAACGGTTGTGAGACCACCGTTCACATGGTTCGTCGTGTATCTGTTAAGTGCGATTAAATAATATCCATGCATCTCAAAAGTGTCTCCATATGGGAACACGGAGCGCAGTGACATCAAAATCACACGAGGCTGCAAAAAGCAAACATTGCCCAGTCACAAAAACCGATAAAACCACACCAAATATACGACTAATGTTGTGCTTTTTTGTCGTAACCACGAATTTTTTTTCTTCTTTGCTAGTATTTTTCCACAGTGCTTTAGTTTTTTCAATGCTGCTTTTCTGCAGCCTGTAATTCTCTAATATCTTTCTTAGTAACTGCACAAATATGTGCTGTTACTGCTCAAATTTGGTTTCTTTCTGCAGGTTCATAAGCAAAAATATTGCAGAAAATCACTATGGCTTGAGGAATGTATTTGTTGTATTTTTCCATTGGATGGCAGCCTCTCCTACCAAGGACTGCATATTTATTTTGAGAAAGCCATAAAATGACATTAACTTGGAAGCCGCTCACTTCACACGTTACATCCGCTAATGACCATGCAATATCATACCGTACAATTCACAAAATGTTGGCAGCTTAAGACCGCTCATTCTGCTCTCATCTCAGTTGCCGAGAATGCTGACTAGGTGCGGTTTCCCACGAGCCAAATAACAATGAAATTTCAGCCTCCGTCACTGCGTGACTTCAAGGCTTTTCGGGGACAAAACAAACCACTTGGTTTCATTTTCTCCTCTAAGGTGGTTCAAACCTCAAAATTTCGTGAATGCCGTAAATCCCTGGACGGCTTTTTATACACAAAGCATAATAATTGACAAAGCCAGTGACCTCCACAAATAATATTTACTTTTACATGTAGAGTAAGTAGAAAAATATATTTTGTTTCCGCGTAGCGTTAATAGCCATCGATCAAGCTATACGCAACCATTTATTGCCTGCTCACACGACTAGACGCTTAAGCGGGCAGACAATGAATGGGCTCCATTGCAAGCTGTATAGACAAGACATAAATGCAACATCTGAACCAGAGGACATTCACATAGTAACCAACATGGTCTCACCTTAAGTATTCAGCCGCCGTGGTGGCTCAGTGGTTATGGCGCTCGGCTGCTGACCCAAAAGACGCGGGTTCGATCCCGGCTACGGCGCTCGCATCTCAATGGAGGCAAAATGCTAGACGCAAGTTTATTGTGCGATGTCAGTGCACGTTAAAGAACCACAGGTGGTCGAAATTTCCGGAGCCCTCCACTACGGCGTCCCTCATAGCCTGAGTCGCTTTGGGATATTAAACCCCCATGAACCATTAGAAAGCGTCAAGAAACATTCCGATGGGGCACTACTTCCATTCGATCGATCACGGGAAGTTATAGCCCAAATATAGATAGTGTGAATGAAAAGAAAACAATAAAACTTTGTTTGCGTAACTCAAAACCAGAAGGGGAGATTGCAGTTCGATTCCAGGCACTAGAAGCTTGAATGCTCGCCATCACATCTTGATGCACGTTCCAACCAAATAAAATCATTCTGCACTTATGATCGACAAAAGTGTGCGCAGGGAATTCATCACAGCATGGGTGTCTCAGTGACGTGCTGATTTCATCAGGAAAATATTCCAAAAAGCTCTGTAAGAGGGAATAAGGTATTCAGCCAGTCGCAAAGACAGAAGCAGAAATCTGCCTGTGGTTGTGCTATACTGGTGCCAGATCTCGCGTGCTTGAGGAATACAGCAGAGAAACAAGATGTAAATATTGCAGCTACTGTGCTCTTCTGGCTGTGAGTATGTGCAGCTGCACGAACAAAAATTCGGAGCGAAAGTTTACACAGCTTTGTAAAGGTAAAGCATAGGGGGCGAATCATAGGGGTTGAATCATAAAATTTCCCTTTTTTGTTGCGCATATTATATCGCACAAAAGAGTCTGTATTTACACTAAATTTTGAATGAACACAATTAAGCTTGCAGATGCTCGAAGCACGGGCTGTTAGTACGTTGCGATTGATTTGATGAAATATTCTGACATCTGCAGTGTACGCTCGAAGCTGCAAGCCAGCGCTCGCGTATTTTAGCTCACCCTCTCCATTACGACGTTCGAATCTCAAAGCTCGGTTATTAACAAAGCAGCGTTTATCACCAGTATCAAAAGTGTCCGTCATTTTCGCGCCAAATTTGTGGCAGCAATCATTTTTAGCTCTAGCAAAAAGAACACCTCGTGTCGGACTTGTCATGGCGCTCAAGTAGTCTCAGCGCCAGCACCTCATATACTCGCCCCTCGTATACGTCTTTCTATGTATCTCTAGTATATTACATGCAGAATGAACTTAGACCGAAAGTAGATATCCGAAAATACAGCCTCCTTTTCGTCAGGATATACAGCTTTGGGTAAATATTCATGAAGAGAAGCCATGGTGTCTGCGCCACCTTAACTAACTAGAGTCGGCCGTCAACCAGAACATTTTGCGCGCATCAGTTTCCCTCAGTGGCATATGCGGTCTACACGCCTTTGTGTGTGGCGATATTATAGAGCCGAACTCGCAGGTTTTGCATTTGTCTGTTTCCTCTATCGTAAGCGGCTATATAGATATATATATATATATGTATATGTATATATATATAGCACAATAAGATAAACGTACTTGGTTGCTAGTTCGCATCTTATATATATATATATATATATATATATATATATATATATATATATATATATATATATATATATATATATAGTCATACTATATACGACGGCTTCTCAGGGCAGAGGCGCCTACACCGAATACCGTTTTACACATTCTGTTCTATCCCCTTTGTTCTTGCGCCTCGATTCTGTACCTTTGACCCTCGCTGCCTAATTTTCAGGTGTAAGCCGTATCATAAGGCAGTAATGTTAGAGGCAGCGCACTTTCTTTTTGATTAGAACCAACACCATACACGTGCACCAACATATAGTTATCTCAGCATATTGCATCACAAGAGCATAAGAACGAACAACTTTACCTGAGTTTAGAGGAGCGATGCCATCTGTGTTAATTTTTTCTGAACATCCTAAATTGAGGGTCAGTAAAACCTTTTAGAAAAGGTGTCTTTTAGGTGTCTTTTTTTATTCACTACACAAAGCTGATCATAACTAGAGTCCATTAGATTTATTGTCAGCTGCTGCTCCTTTACATGGCCTTTTCACCACCGACGCTAAGGCCTCCTTTAATGCCGCTAGACCCGCCACTTACACTTAATCCACCACCACTTCCACTCCCCAGCTGTGCACCAGCACCTGCTCCCAGACCTGCGCCTCCTCCTTCACCTCCTTTGACGCCGAGGCTACCAGAGACGCCACCTCCATGGCCAGACAGTCCACTTCCACTAGTCCCAACTCCACCAGCCAAAGAGCCGCCTTTCAGTCCTCCAGCGAGTGACGAGCCCCCTTTAAGTCCAAGACCGGAACCGGAACCGCCACTCAGTCCCAGTCCCGTGCCACCACCCGAACCCAATGCGCCTCCTCCTGCTGCACCAAGTCCGCCACTTTTAAGACCGGCGCCTACCGATCCACCACTTCCGCCGCCACCTAGGCCACCTCCGACTCCCAAGCCACCACTTTTTAGCCCACTGCCTAATCCCATTCCAGAAACACCTTTGCCGCCCAATCCCAGGCCACCGGCACCGCCAGTGCCCCCCACTCCTAAAGACCCGCCATTTAGTCCCCCACCGAGTGATGCTCCGGAGCCACCTTTTATTCCCATACCGAGGCCGCCGGTACCGCCACTACCACCCATCTTCATAGAACCGCCTCTCAAGCCCAATCCTCCACCACCTGAGCTGAGACCACTACCGCCCCCAAGAGCGCCTCCACCGAGCCCACCGCCCCTCGCGCCACCGCCTCCAACACCTACGCCGAGACCGCCAGAACCGAGCCCACTGCCTGCTCCCAACGAACCACCGGAGCCCCCTGCAGCTCCCATACCAAGACCTCCTCCCGATCCAAGGCTGCCACCTGACCCCATACCAAGGCCACGTCCCCCTCCTAGCCCACTGCCGCTTAATCCAATAGACCCACCTCGCGAACCACCGCCAAGGCCACCTCCTAGAGTTCCACCTGACCCTATTCCAAGACCACGTCCCCCTCCCAGCCCACCGCCACTTAATCCAATAGACCCACCACGCGAACCACCGCCAAGGCTACCTCCAAGAGTTCCACCCGACCCCATCCCAAGACCGCGTCCCCCTCCCAGCCCACCGCCACTTAATCCAACAGACCCACCACGTGAACCACCGGCTAAACCAGATCCCATTCCCAGACCACGTCCACCTCCTAGGCCACCACCGCTCAGTCCAATAGATCCACCACGAGATCCTCCAGCAAGACCAGTGCTGAGAGCCCCGCCAGACCCCATCCTGCCGATGCCACCGCCAAGAGAGCCACCACTGCCACCTAAACCAAGAGAGCCACCAGAGCCGAGACCTCCGCTTCCGAGACCAATAGATCCACCTCTCAATCCGCCGCCGCCTAGAGATCCTCTGCTTCCACCCATATTCATGCCTAGAGAGCCTCCCCGTAGTCCTCCCATAGAAAGTCCACTACCACCTCCAGTGCTTCCTAGACCTAAGCGCCTGTAGCCGACACCGCTGCCGAGATTCCCCAGGGAACCCGTCATACCACTTCCCAATCCAAGTGAGCCACCCCCTATCCTTCGTGCTCCATTAAGTCCACTCAGGCCGCTCAAGCCCATTCCGTTTCGAATAGCGTAACCTCCGGTGCTAGGCACTGCGAGCCTCGCGCCTCCAAGGTTGCCTCCTAGACCACTTAGCGCCATATTTCCCAGCTGACCACCGCCTAATCTATAAGCGGGAGCCAAGCCTAGACCACCCCCGTAGAGACCCGAGCCTCCTCTCGTCCCACCGACGTACATACCCCCTGGTGACCCGATGAATCGAGAGCCTAAAGTCGACATTGCGGACATTCCTGGCTGCACGAAACCTGCTCCTAAAGCTGGTTGCATTCCAAAACCTATGCCTCTGCCTCCTCCAAGGACACCGAGCCTACTACCACCCATACCGATTCCCGGGCTTCCTAGTCCAAGCTGAGACCCAGCAAGGCCTAACACAGGTCGCTGTAACGCTAGTCCAGACGTGGCCAGTGCCGGCTGTAAACCATAAGCTAGGCGCCCGCCATTCAAGCCTCCAGTTCCGAACTGAGTCCCCGTCAAGCCGTAGCCCGGTAGCCCACCACCGCCCCTGTACAAAATGCGTCCTAAGCGAACACCGCCGCCAGTTCCACCAGTTGGCGTCAGGTACCTTCGGCTGCCACCGCCTATGGTTGCTCCACCACCGCCTTCTCCGTGGCCGCTGTCAAGTTCGTACTCAACTGCCCTGCCTGGGACACCAGTCTCGCCGAATTCTGACTCGTAGTTGACCGCCTGGGGTGTCCTCCTCCACGAAAACTCCTCATGTGCTCCTCCGGCGTGATCATCGTCGTGTCCGGTAGATGCAATGTCCAGTCCACCGCCTGCTTCGTGTTCTTCGTCAGCTCGCTTCAGCCGACGATGGGACGGTTCCGGGGTCAATTCTGACGGCTGTACTTCTTCAATATTGCTGTCACTAGAGATGATGATCTCGCCAAGATGTAGTCGAACATCCGCTTCTATCTCCTTGTACGTAATCTTTATCTCATTTTGGACACTTATTGTACATGAGAGTAGCACCAAAAGTTCTCCAAGTGCGAGGTTGCTGTTACTCAGAAAGCGCTTCATGCTGAAAGAAAGGCAGCGCTGTATGCTGTGAGCGTGTTCAGCGCTCTAAAGCAGACAGCTCCCAAAGGGCTTTGCCTCACGTCCTGCGCCTAAAAGTCAATCAGTTGTTCGCGTGCACAGCGACGCTTTCGTGAGAGCTCCAAGGTGCGAGCGAAGGCTCTTCAAGTAAAAAAATTGCACCTGGCGGAGAGCAAAGCTAGACAATCACTTTTTTACGTGAAAAAACTAAAAAGTTTCAGGCAAGAAAAGAGGGGGGCGGGATTTGAGGCAGGGCGAGGGAGAAGGTGGTTGCGTGCCCGTATGCAAGCAAGAAAAACGCAACAGGAATTGCCCCATCTTCACATTTTGGTGGTGAGCACATGCCTTACTCTTCGACGTAATTGCTGTCGTTTGTCAAAGTCACTCAGGAGGGATGACGTCTAGAAATAGGTCATCAAGAGTGCTCGAAAAAGGGTAAAAGCCTTAATATAACTAAACTGGCCAGCGGCTGGTGCATTTTAAGTGCTAGCGCAGAAATTCAGCTCTGTTCCTCCTAAAACAATTCCCAAACATCTGAATTGCACATTCATTCTGACAGAGCCTTACTGACCGCTTAATTTGCATGCAACTGATTTCAAGCGCGTTCCATAAACGTTTTTTCCATCGTAGTCTATTATCGAACATATCTGGACTATGCTTGTCTCGGCAACACCACATAGCGTGCGAGAGCTCGCGCGCCTTTCGAGTTTGGCCTCAACGTTGCCGCTTCAAAGAAATAAAGATCAGAGAAATCAGATCCAGCGCGGTTTCGTGGGCTTTCTTGATCAGGACATGCGCAGTTCTTTTGCCCTCACACACCAGAATGTATAGCCCCGAGCAACGTACACAAAGCGGGAACCCGTACACTAGCCTGAGAGTACATTCCGATGCACGCAGTCAGAGTATCAAGAAATCAAGAAGAACCTTAACAACTATATCTGGTAGATTTACTTGTTTCCCAAGCTTACAAACACCAAGAGCTCACGTTTGCTTTGATTTTTCTAATCATTATTTCTTTAAAGTGGCAGGTTATAGGCCAAACTTGTAAGGCGCGCGATCTGTCCCACACCATGTCGGAATGCCGAGGAAATTAGACGCGAATTCGATCCCGGCTGCGGCGGTTGAATTTCTTTGGAGGAGAAATTCTAGAGGCCCGTGTACTGTGCGAAGTCAGTGCACGTTAAAGAACCCCAGGTGGTCGAAATTTCCGAAGCCCTTCACTACGGCATCCCTCATAGCCTGAGTCGCTTTGGAACGTTAAACCCCCCTAAATCAAACTAAACCAAACCGAAAGCAAACTTCAACGTGTTTCTGAGCATGCGTAAGATCACAGCCACCAGAGAAACACGGTGAGGTGAACACTTGAAGGGCTGCGGTGGCTCAGTGGTTAAGGGATTTGGCTGCTGTCCCGAAAGACGCGGGTTCGATCCCGGCCGCGGCGGTTCAATTTCAGTGGAGGCGAAATTCTAGAGGTTCGTGTACTGAGCAATGTCAGTGCACTTTAAAGAACCCCAGGTGGTTGAAATTTCTGGAGCCCTTCGCTACGGTGTACCTCATGAGTGAGTCGCTCTGCGATGTTAAACCCCCATAAATCAAACTATACCAAAATCTTCTCCGTGCTCTCCTCGTCAGCCAGATTCAGGAAAAAGACGCCAAATCGAACTGGGTTCCAGCTGTGGTCAGCCGCCGCAAACATACTGATAGCATTGTGTCGACTCCAGCGCTTCGCTGCGCTGGCTTCAATACAAACCCCACTTTGGAGCGTTCTGGAGTCATTGGATAATCCACTGACTCTAGAGAGTTCGCGTTAAGCGTGCTAACGGTGGTATTTGAACGTACCCAGCAATTCTGGACAAAATAAATTTTCAGTGGGAAACAGTTTATGAACGCAATTTTGTTTATACAAAATAATATTTCAGTATAACAATCATTATGTCCTGCAGACAACCCGACCGCAGACTTGTCTTTTTTTTGCTATTAACGTTCTTGCTATCGCCAAATGCGTTTCTATTTTCTTTCTATGGCAGTCTCAAATGCTCGATACGATCGATGGAAACACGTTAAAAGGAAGATCTTGTTACACATAACACGAATGGATCATTACCTTCAATATTTCCTTAACAGAATCGTACAACTTTTTAATATTCAAATTTTTTTGTCCGAGAACGCTGGGCATGAGTGAAATAGCGCAACCTCAAACGGAAGCTGTACTTGAGTGGTCTGAAAAATGTTCGCTTAGTAGAACGTTCTAGTAAACCGAAATTCGACTCAACTGAGCTCATTGTCATTGGTACAATAAAGTTTCGGCAACGAATTTTGTAAAAGTTGCCATGTCTAAAATGTTTTACTCAAGCGGCCATTTCCTGCAGCGTTGACCGTGTTTAATATAAAGGTGATGAACTGAAGCGACGGGTAGTTTGTAAATACTTGTTATAATGTACGGCCAACAATATCAATAACTGCGGAACAATTCGCTTAATCATTTTTACGTAATGCTCAAACAAGTTCCGTGCATGGTTGAGCTGGTAGCTTTTGGAGGATTGCAGTGGTGAACGTCGAGTTCCAGTCGCAAGCAGGCTGATCATGTTATAGTACGAATATTCGCATCAAGTATTTTACATTATATGTTATAGATAGGCACCTGTGCTTTAAGTGACCTACCATTTACCAAGACGTGTCATGAAATTGTGAAGATTGTGTCTGATACTGTAACAACTGTGCCTTGCAGAATCGATGAAACAAGGATGCATAATTTTAATTTGCATTGAAAATCGCATAAGGGTCACTTCGCGGTGAGACCTGCTATTATCGATGTATCCAACCACGTGACCACGCCTTGATAAAATATCGATGATTTTTGTCATGAGTGCAGAGTGGCGTCCCTGACGGCCCGAGTCGCTTTGGGACGTTTAACATCTATAAACACAAACCTTAAATGCATATTGTTTCTTTTTCTTGCAGAAATGGTCGGCATGTTTTATTTTAGTTTACATTCCCTCCAGTGCACCCTTTGATGGAAAGCGACACTCCTTCCGCACCGTGGAACATGTGCTTTTAGCTTTAAACTCTAGACGGTGCCACAGTGTTTTGTATTTCTTAAACAGAGCGGCAACCACAGTCCACCAATACTTTCGTCGATGAAGAGTACATCACTCTGCCGTAAGAGCTTTGGGTGTGGATACTAAAATGGATGCTATTTTATATTAAAAATGTCTGATTACTCTCTGGTGAGTGAGATTTTTATTAGTTTTTTGTGGAGCACTTTTGCCAGCGTGCAATCCCCATACACTTGCTAATCATGGTTTCCAGCATAGCATAAAAATTGGCGCATGAACTGATTGAAACATTTTTGGCCAAAATCTTCTACATTTCCAAAAAGAAGCTGCAGAATCGAACACCTTAGAGAAAAAGCTTTTCATTCTGCCGAAAAATATTGAGTGTTTAAAATTCATTGTTAGGTCTCTTGAATAAAATTAGCTAGTGAAAGTGACATTTGACCTAAATGTTCTCGTGAAGCCTAACTGAGCAGTACTTGAAGCTGGGCTTGTCGGTGCATATTCGTGACAGACATGAGAGCGCAAAACGGGGACACGGACGAGGAAGGGAACAGGACGAGCGCTGCACTTTCAACAGGATTTATTCAGGGAAGAACGTTTAAATAGCCTTTGCCCTGATCCATGCTCTTGATCGCAGACAATCGCCTCTCACAGATACGCATCAAGAAACAGCATTTCACTGTGGCGAAGAACAACTGACGTGTCAGTGACGTGTCAGAAAACTCGCCGGAATGTGTTCACGCATTGGAAGAAAAAAAGTATAAGAGTGCACCATCAGACACCGAATGCCACATGTTGGCTGCAAGAAAGGAGTAGTCTATGAGTTCCCGCTTACATGCGGCAAGGTGTACGTTGGACAAACCGGACGTTGTCTTAACGAACGCCTGCTTGAAAACAAGATTTCATTAAACAAGAGAGGACATCTTCCAGACCACTGCCAAGCCTGCTCGAAAGAGAAGCGTGTAGCCTGCAAGCCTCGACTATCTAATTGCAAAGTGCTATTGAAAAGCCGAGATAGGACAGAACGTGAGCTTGTGGAAGCCTTCTATATCAAGAGGCGATTGTCTGCGACAAGAGCATGGATAAGGGCAAAGGCTATTTAAACGTTCTTCCCTGAATAAATCCTTGTTGAAAGTGCAGCGCTCGTCCTGTTCCCTTCCTCGTCCGTGTCCCCGTCTTGCGCTCTCATGTCTTTCACGAAGCCTAACTGACCTTACTACCCGGAAGAAAAATCGTCCAGATCACTGTTTAACCGTGCAAATTTCTGTGAAATCGGACACTACTTCATTCTGAAATAGTGTCTTCTGAGAAGACCTTTAAATGAAGCAGTCGTCTCGTCTCCTTGTCTGTAGCACCGCAAAATGTAGTGGATGGCGTTTGATTACTGATTTCAGTAGAGGTGAAATGCTAGTGGTGCGTGTGCTGCGCGATGTCAGTACACGTCATGATCCCTAGGTGTTCGAGATTATCCGAGAGCCCTCCACTACAGCCAATCTTTCTCGCTTTCCTCTTTCCCTCTCACGCTCCTCCCTTTCCTGTTCACCGAGAAGCGGGACAGTTACTGCTCTATTTCCTTTCCTCAAAAACCACCACCTCTAACGGGCCACGAGACTTTTTTTATTATCCAAGCCGCTAACCCTTTTCCAACAACATATCACGCACAAACTGCATTTGAGGATAAACTCTTCCCACTTCATGTTTGGCAACGGTACCTTACGGCTGACTCAAAATAAAGGAAGGCAGTTAAACTTAACTAGTGTCGCCTCTTTTATGTTGTTCAGTGTTCCTTTTTTTATTGGTGCCGAATGTCACTTATCTTCCCCTCGAGACCGGCGGCCACGTCTAGCTGGAGGCAATATTCCGGTTATAGCGATAAAGTGCCAATGTATAAATCTTCAAAAAAATTTTATCGAAACCTGCTTCACTATCCAGCAGTGAGTTCCTTTGCTATCACCTCTGAGCAAAAAAAAAATTGCTGAATTCACGAAGTAAACAAAAATTGCCGACGATTGCGTTACTTCCTAATGCGAAATTTGAGCGCAGCTCATCAGCTGTTTCAGCTTTTCGATAGATTGAGACAAAGAATTGTAGCAAGACACGTATGTACAATTGCAGACAACTTGGTATTTTTCACACATATTCCTTCTTCAAGCAACACTCCACTAAACGTTATTGACTGTCATGAAGGAAGCTCTGTGGCCTGAAAAATAGATGGATATATGGTCGACTTGCTGCAGCAATGCCAGCTTCTCAGAGACGAGGCCTATACAAGTATTTTGCGAGGTTGTCACAGCCGTGGGAGGCGTTACGAAATTCCTGTTTATCTCTATATCTACATTAAAGGGGCCCAGAAACACAATCTTAGTTAACTGTTTTGCCTGTTGATTGCATACAGTGAGTTATAATGGTGCTATTAGCGTCGGTAATACCGCGTATATTCCGTTTTTTAATATTTTAATGTCCCCCCAAAAACAACTTCATGGCTTTGATGGTGTCGCCACACAGTGGCGGGTTTTTAGCAGCGGATATGACATCACCTGGCGCGAGCTTGATGATCGGACAAACAGTAAATATACTGCAAATTCTGTGAATAAATAGAGACACATTTTGTCACCTGTCTGCGTTTTATATTAGATCAACAAAAACAACTTGTTTATCTTAGATAAAAGCCCTGCAAAGCAAGTAAAATAAAAATACACCACCAGGGGCGCTCTGGCATGGAAACGACGCTGCCAGTCTCAGCAAGAACGAGTTACAGAGAGCAGGCAATCATGGAGTACAAACTTCTGCGACGTGCTCTGGCCGGCTGTTTTGATTGGTTGCTGGTTGCGCCAGGTGCCGTCATTGGGAGAGCGAAATAGGAGTGGGAAGCCCCGCCAAAATCGAGTTGAGGGCAGCGTTTTGTTTGCTTGTATTTTGAAATTTCTTCACTGAATAACCCCCGTTCCTGTGCATCGATTCCTGTAATTCTTTTTAAGTCAGCATCTGTGTGACATAAAGAACCCACCTGAAGTATAGCCGGTATCCCCCCAAGCAGTGTTTCGCAGCACCTTTAAAGTCCCCAACCACCTTGCCACCCTGTCAGGTGGCAGTTAATGGCTGATCGCAAGAGTTCGCTCACCATTGTCAACGCTAACGCATGCAGCCCACATCTCTCTTTCGTCACCCCACGTACCTATATAAGCGCGATTCGGGTGTCCGCTGCCCCAGGGAGCCAGTTATGCGCAATTCCTTTCCTTAAAATGATCGGAGTATAAAACGTTGTTAACGCCAATGAACACTGTGAAAGCCGATGGTCCATGGCTTCAGCGCCGCATTTCTGGTACAAATTTGTCAATTCCTGCAGTCCACATCTCTCTCATCTCTACATGTACCTATAAGCGCGATTCAGGCGTCCAAGGTCCCTCAAAGGCGGAGGAGCAGCTTCTGCTTGGCCTGTATACTAATACCTGTATAATAATTGGCCTGTATAATACTTCGCTGTGCCCGGCAGCTCTCACACACTTCGACCCTTCTTTCTCTGGCAGCTGTCCGCACTGTACGGAGAAGTCTTCGGACATCTACCACATGGTGTGGGCCGGCCCCTCCAACCCTGCTATCCCCCCTCACCCCAACCCAACCCGGGAGGACTAGGAGGCGACCGTGCTCGGCTGCTCTGACCTGCAAACCCAACGCGCCTTGGTCGCGCGAGCCCGGGCGGCGGCCGACGCCACTGGGGTCCCGAACTCCACCTAGTACTTGTGAAGGCTGGCCCCCTCTGGGTCAGCTCATGTATAATCTCCTGAAGTGTATCTGTACATAAATGTTTTCCACCACCACCGCCCAGGGAGCCAGTTATGCGAATTTTCGTTTCTTAAAATTATTGGTGTACAAAACGTTGTCAACGCCAACGTCGATGAATATAATGAACGGCGATGGCCTATGGCTTCAGCGCCCCGTTTCTGGCACAACTTTGTCAATTACTGCAGCCCACATCTCCCTCTCTCTCTCTCTCTTTCCAATAACTCCCACGCACCTATAAGCGCGATCCAGGCGTAAACTGACCCAGGGAGCCAGTTATGCGCACTTCTTTTCCTTAAAATGGCAGAACGTCGTCAATGCCAACGCGTGCAGCGCGCATCTCATTACCGTGACGTAGCTTAGAGCACAGTTGAGGTGTCGACTGTTCCAAGAGGGCAGTTATGCGTCTTTCCCAGTTTCTTTCTCTATGACTTTTCTTTGCTTTCCAAGCTCGCGCTTCATTGGTTTCGCAGCTTAAAGCGCGGCTAAGGTGTCCGCTGCTGGTTACAATGGATAACGGCGACGGCGACGCCGCGACATGCAGAAACGGGTGCCAAAGAGCTGCGCTCTAAAACGTAATTCTACCTTTCAGTATCAACACGGTGCTTCCTCCGTCCACCATGGCCAGAAAATTTGAGTGCGCCGCACTGCCCCATTGGCACTGGTGTACACCTGCTTCGTCCAAGGTCAAGGCACGAGCCGCGACACCGTAGCGTACGGCCATTAAGCGTTGTGTACTTGCATCTGCCTCTGCTCTCAACCTCTGCACGAAACAGGCACATTAGGTAGCGGCGTCAAACAACCAACCACCAATGCTCGCACGGGCTGCGTGAGAGACCGTCTGCACGTGTCGACCGGTGGTGGCAAGCACGACTGAAGGTGCCCACACGCGAAGGCGTACTTAGCCCTGCGCTAGTTCCAAAACAGCCTTCAAAACACGCTGGCCAAACCGGACTGAATCTGCATAGGCAAAGAAACATACAAGACGCTGTCAAGGCTGTTACAAACGCAGAAGGAAAGAGGTGACAACAGCCGACAGGAGGTGGCAGCAGAATTGTGCGCTCACTCGCTGGGTGGGCATGCCATGTCTTCTCACAAAAGTCGAGGAACGCACATGGCAGACGGTACTGATGCGTTTCCAACGCGTCCATTGCGTGGAAAGTTAAATGAGCAGAATTCAAGGGAAAAGAACGAAGAATAACTTAATGGCGGGCGTCACATTCACGTCCCGGCGGCGGCAGTATCGAATTCTTCAGCTGCGCCCGGTCTGAGTTGGTGCGCGGCTACGCTATCAGTCGGCAAACATCGCACCTGGTTCTCTCTCGGGATGGCAACTGCTGATCAAACATGCGCTCCATCGTCGAGCACGCAGCCTTTCATGATTGATGGCCACCCAACACAAGTACGAACCGTCCGCAACGCCCGGTGCAGAGCAACGGATGCCTTGCGAGCAGTCGCGATGTTCCCATTGGCGCAGTTAGTCTTTGTAGCCCTGCTGGTAGCCGGCGCTTCCTGCGAGGATGACCTGGGTGAGATCCGGCGGTCACAATGCTAGATCAAGCGGTTAAAACTGCGGCTCATTTGAGCCTTTCTTCTCTTTGCTTCAGCTAATCAGTGAAGGAAAAAAATACGCAATTTTTTTATCCCTCTCCTAGAATCATTTTGCCAAAATCGAGACACGGTAGTATTTGGTATGTCGGCTAATTCCAGCCACTTAGCAAAAAAAAATACTAGAAAATATCCGGAATACAATAACGTCGGTCTAACCGTCTTAAGCGCACAATGTTATGCATCGCAAAGCAGCCTAGTACTAACTGCAGGTCTGACGTGGGTGTTGTGCTTTCTAGTTAAATTGCTAGTTACACAGTATACCTAAACACAGGGCCTAGTGATCCGCGGAAGCATTAGTAAAAGGCACTACGCGTGCAATGCTGTGCCAGTCTAGGTCCGAGTTCACTCGAAAGAGCAACCTTGCTGTATCCTTCGCAGCTGCATACACGTCCCCTTAGTTTCAAATGAATGTCACTCTTGATTAAAGGGGTGCACATTAAGAAGCTTGATCACCGAAGACCCGTTCCTAAACGCCGCAGCCATTGAGTGACGAAATTGAAACCGCGCGGCCAGAAAAAGCACTAACCACGCCTACAAACGCGCCTCACACAGCGATGAGGCTGTCACGTGCTCCGTTTGCAGCGCCTGATTGGGAGCGGCGAACGGGCAGAGGGCGCGTGAGAGGCGCGCCGATGTGTGACGCGCGCTCGCAGGCGTGGTTAGTGCTCTTTCCGGTCACGTGGTCTTGGTTCCTCCCGTGTGCAGCCCCAAAATTCCTCGCGCTGCAGCGGCGATGAAAACTGCAATTGTGAAAATCAAAAAACTGATATGGACATTACTTACCGCGAGCTACAAGCTTCTGAATAATCAAGGAATACAACCGTGATACCTGAAAACATAATTATTTATTAATAGTTAACCAGCCTGCTAATTAAAATGTCTTAGTTGTATGTCATGCACTACCCCGCTTAGAGTGCTATGCCGAAAAACGCACTCTTACAACTGAAAAAGCCTGTTTTTAAAAATTCCTCACCGCCTTAGGTGAAACGGCCAGTCTATCGAGCAACGATAGCGAGAATGCGCTAAATGTCATAGAGAAGACAGTATGGTCGGGAGTGCTGATCGCCGTAACGGCTTATCCTGGAGTCATATTCGCGACATTCTTAAACGGGCTCGTAAACCTTTGCAATGTGGCGATGGCAGCAACTGTAGTTCTTTGAGAAGACTTGCAAGCGACCATAAAGAAAATCTTGCGCGCTATAGCAACTACTGCGCCGTTCTGGCCATTTCTTTTTCTTCATATGGGCCTTCCCTAGCCTTGAGCTATATCTTTAGCCGATGACATTTCCCTTGGTTCTTGGCTAATTCTTCAAATTATCTGAAAACATATGTAGATTTGTTTTGTTTTTTTCTTTTAGGTGCAATTCTTAATCGAACATACCTTGAAAAAAAAAACGAAAATTACCCGAATGAAACATCACAGCGCCGAAACATGCAAAAACCTCCTTGCCATCACCGTGCGGAAATAAGGAAGCCTCTGCATCCGCAAAAAAAGAAAATAAAACAGCTACACTCATGTGCCGCTGTTCTCTAGAGTTTAAAACTCAGCATCGCAGAGGAATATTGTCCGCACTTCCCGGTTTAAAATCAAGCCTCAACTTAAGAGCAGCTCTTTCTTTTGTATGAACGTGGCCCTAAGCACATTCGCTAATGCTCGCTATGGGCTGCTTTCCAGCTTAATGATCAACACATTTCTTGGAGTCGCACTGTTTGCAAAATCGTAGCCTTTTCACGTAGAGAAAACCAACCTCCGTATCTATAAAAAAAAAAAAAAAAACAGTATGCAAACTGAAACGAGTCTTCTTCTCTGCCTTCTTTTTTCGACATTGCACATGTCTCAAAGCACTCCATCTGTATGCATGCAACGTTAAAAAGGAAGCGTTGGCATGAGGATGTATGGACGGTCAACCTTGTTTTTCCTTCTGTTCATTTTGTTTAACAACGATTGCGGTTAAGCGCCCATTCCTGGCTTTCGCGCAAGTTTAGTATTAGTAGTAGTAGTAGCAGTAGTTATAGCAGTAGAAGTAATAGTAGTAGTGGTAGTAGTAGTAGCAGTAGTAGTAGTTGTAGTAGTAGTAGTGGTAGTAGTAGTAGTAGTGGTGGTGGTGGTAATAGTAGAAGCAGTAGTAGTAGTTGTAGCAGTAGTAGTAGTAGTTAGTCGTAGTAGTAGTGGTAGTAGTAAAAGTAGTAGAAGTAGTAGTAGTAGTAGTTGTAGCAGTTGTAGATGTAGTCGTAATTGTAGTTGTAGTAACAGTAGTAGTAGTAGTAGTAGTAGTAGTAGTAGTAGTAGTAGTAGTAGTAGTAGTAGTAGTAGTAGTAGTAGTAGTAGTAGTAGTCGTGTTAACAGATGTGTGCATTGCCATAAAGAATCACAAGAAGGGCAGTTACAGTGGAAGTAGGAGGGTACCACGAGGGCGGAGGCTTGCAAAATCAGAGCAGTTACCACCGGAACCAACCGGAGCGTGTTTACCGTGGAAAAAAATGGCTGAGGCTTAGCTAAGGTTAAGCCTAGTCAGATGCGAAGCATATTGATGGCTAGGCTTGGTAATACATGGCTTTCCTTGGTTGACGTTCATCCCGCTCTTCATCGGTCTCTGTGGCACGCTGAAGCTTTCGCTTCTCGTTCAAATCAGCCCTGCTTCTAGGCGGCATCCCAACACCTGGCCGCCTCGTAAGTGCCCGGAGAGCGAGGCAAGCTCAGCTTTATACCGCTGCTGTAGCGTCACGTGGTCAGCTGCAGCGCCTCTGATGTGGAGCCTCCACCGCCGCGGCCGACCGCGCGAGCCGGCAGCCCATCTCTCCTCTGCTGTGACATCATGTTGTCACGTGGTCACGCTAAAGGTCAATGGTAGCTCCACCGCCGCGCTCGACGGGCTGTAGTGTAGCTCTAGTAATATGCTTCGCATAAAAAACAGCATGTCGAGTGCTAGGAATGTAACATGGTCCATCAGGCGCTACCCGCAGCGGAACGCGCCGCCCGAGGAGGGGGAGAACGTTGATGACGCCGAATGCCTTGGAATGGCCTACTCGAAATAGGAAATATCTTAACATCTATCGCCGAATACCGAGTTACAGAGTAGTAGACATCCTGTGGGATTTTTTTTTCTATTTTCTTTACGATTTATACGATACGTGTAGAAACAACAGGTATGCCCCGATGAGTCTGAGTGTGGCTCCTTGGAGGTAGATTCTGCAGCTATCGCTCTCATTAGTTTTTCTTTTTTTTGCACACAGACTTCAAACTACAGCTAGTTTACGACGCGATGGACAGCAGTCTAGACAAGCCACAAGTCAATCGACTCGTCATCTCAGTGATGAGAATACTGACCATGGACTCCAAGGTACGTGGAAAGCGAGCTCCTAAATTTAGCATTGCGGTTTTCGCCTCACACCGCGCACGACGATGTCACGGCCTTTCCCTTTTGCAATTCAATCGAAACTTGTAGTGATCTTTTGTATCAACTGCACCTAAATACAATATAAGGCTTGGTTTGGTTTTATGGGGTTTAACGTCCCAAAGCGACTAAGGCTATGAGAGACGCCGTAGTGGAGGGCTCCGGAAATTTCGACCAATACTAAACTTATACTTAACCTATACTTATCCTATACTAAAGGTTCTTACTGAATCCGTACGGAAGTTCTCATTATAACCTTACATGGCTTACAATAAGGTGCCATTCGTGGACTACTTTGCAACAATGTTTGTCTTTTCCTGTCCTCAGTTTCGACGCTTACACCGGTGCCCACAAAGGCACCTAAGGCGTCGCTGCCCAAGCTTCTGCCTGACTTTTTATTACATGTTGCGTGATGCTTAAAATACAGAAACAAAAATGATTCTATGTCTGGTGACTGCTAAGCTACGGTCACTATCTTGTATTCTTAACCGTACCACCTGTATTATCCGTTCTTATTGCGATTAGTTTTTAGCAAGATGTCCCCAAAAAATCTTACACCTCGGTGCTTTCAAATATGCCACTAATCCCACTCTGTTATACTATGTGCTGTCTTCAGGCGAAGAGTAATCATCTTTAAAATTAAGTTTGCCCTTCTTTGTGCGAATATAACTTTTTCTGAAAGTGTTCGTTTGACATAAGTAGCGCCTCTAGAATTCATAGCAGTTTGTCTGCATCCCTTTTTCTTCCTTACTAAAAGTCTAAAATTAGCGGCAGCGAGACAAATTTCGGCGCAGTTATGCAGAATTCTTGACTCGAAGTTCGATGAATGCATACATAAAGGAAAAGAAGAATTAAGAACGCTTTCCAATTGTGATTTCCTATAAGGAGTTCATCATAAAACTGTGTTTTTTTTTGGTACCCAATGGAGATACTGACGTGTGGCCCGTAATGCTCTGAATTTATTAAAAACGTTGTTTCACACCCCGCCCTGCAACACATTTTGTTTTACAGGACACTGCGGTGATTGACTCCTGCTGGGCCAAAGGAAATACGGATATAAACACGGTAAGACATTATAGGAGCGACACTTACAGCGCGATGTACGCGAAAGCACGTGCCCCTGCTCATTTGGCTCATTTGGTCCTCGCGTACGAGGGGGTACCCAAAAGAAACCGGACTAAATTTTTTGGTCGGCAAAGCTTCTGTGGTACCGCGTTTTGCCACTAGGAGCGCATAGAACGAACATTCCAGAGTCAGTAAGCCAAGTGCCGTCGTTGAAGGAGGTCAGGCTAGTTTAGGCAGAATTTTAGAGTGACGACTGTTTTGTGTGAACGTCGTTTTTGCAATGGCTGACTTTCGTGAACAGCGTGCGCCGGTGAAATTCTGATTTTTGCTCGGAAAAATTTGAATGGAAACTCTTGAAATATTAAGAAAGACGTACAAGGACGATGCTATGGGGACAACTCAAGTGTTCCTGAATCGAATCCTGAATCAAAGCAACAACCATGCCAATGGAAAACTTTAAATTCACCTCGCCTCAAGAAAGCTCGTCAGGTGAAACCAAACCTCAAAACAATGCTGATTTGTTTTTTCGACGTGAGAGGAGTCGTCCATTGAGAATTTATTCCGCAGGGTCAGACAGTTAGCCAGGCTGTCTACTTGGATGTTTTGAAAAGATTGGGCAACAGTGTGCGGTGGAAGCGGCCAGATTTGTGGCGGTCGGGTGACTGGTTTGTCCATCATGGCAATGCCCCTGCTCACACAGCCCTGTCTCTACGACAATTATGGACTAAAAATGGCATGACCCCTATTCCTCAACCCTCATACTCTCCCGACCTTGCCCCGTGCTACTTTCTTTGTTTCCTAGAATGAAAAAATAGGTGAATGGAAAGCGTTTCGCTGATGTTGCTGAGGTGAAGAAAAAAACGACGGAGGCACTGTCAAGCATCACAAAAGATGAATTTAACAATGTTTTGAAAAATGGAATGAAAGATTCGACAAGCGTATCACTGTCAGTGGGGAATACTTTGAAGGCGATTGAAGGTCTGTGCTTAAAATGTGAACAAATAAGTTCAAACAAAAATAAGTCCGGTTTCTTTTGGGTACCCCCTCGTATACTTTTCCAAAGTTCCGAGCGCACTAAGACAGAGGGCTAATGGCAAATGCAAACAATGAAAGCTTTACCGATTTACTGTCGGGTGCAAAAGTACCTGGACAGTAGGCGCCGCTTGAAAGTGTCGCCGCAATAAAGTCTAACCGGAGTGCTAATAATATACAAAAGCAGAAAGGTCGTCAACAACCTGTAAAATTTTAAGAACTACTCTGCCAGCACAGCAGCGCGATCTTTCCGACCCTGTCTTTGGTGCATTATAGCCTCCTCAGGTGCTTGTGCATTATAAGAGCCAACACACCAACCAACCATTTTTCTGCCCTACAGTACACGGCGTGTATAGTGTGCGCAAGAGCGCGAAGCGTCTGAGGTGGACTTTACTTGTTATTTTTGCCTGCTGAGAAGCTGCAGATGTGGCGCGTCATCTTTTATTGAACGTATCCAACATTCTGGGACAAAAATTTTGAAAAGTACAATATTGTAAGATACTGTTTTAGAACGATTGAAGCCAATGATCTATTCTTAGGACATGTAGCAAAGCTAAAACGGTAATAGAAAAAGAAATACAAGACAGCCATAGGGTGATATGAGGATATTTCATTGTTAGAGTGAACTCTTCCATAATATGAAAAAGATTGCGTTCATAAACAGCTTCCCGCTCGAAAATATTTTTGTCCAGAATTGTTGAGTATGATATCCATGCGCGTATTGTGGGAACACTTATAAATACAGATGTGAAGCTACTACTCGTCGAATAGAGAATTCTGCCACAGCTGCTAATTCTAATCAAGCAGTGACCCGATGCGAAGCAGCGAAAGTATACAAGGTTTTGCAAAGTTTTCAAAATATTTCAAACAAGTGGACAGTTCGTTTTTTTTTTCACGGCAATAGTTGGCGTTTGCGAAAAAAAACCTCGCATTATAAAGCGAGGAACTCCGTGCTGAGTCCACGCCCTTGTTCTTTCACAGCTCTATTTAATTTTATTACTCTGTATATTGAGGTACCCTGTATTACAACATCGAAGATAGCAAATGCCTCGCGTTCGAAAGCCTTAAGCGCTCTTGTACACTTTGTAAAATGTAGAGCGGAAATTAACACAGATATCGCAGTAGTTCCCGCACAGATATCGCAGTAGTTTCATCTGAGTCGGCTGTACATATATGACACCAAATCTGACGGGCAACATGCGGTACTTTCTCACATAAGCTTCACCAGCAGACTTTACTTTAACCAACTTAGTGGCGTACTTGTCGTTTCCGATACCTAAATGTACCAGCGCCATGCTTGGGCACGAGCCAAGCCACATATTTATTCTTTTTAATTAGCGGTTTGCACTGTTTAACCACATACTTTCACATTTCGGCGCCGCAGTATGCGAAAATTTGACAAGTTCAGTCAGCAGCACCGGCTGCCCCATCATCGATACCTAGACATCAATGGACGTTGAGAACCGAACCAAAATTGATGGTCTTTGCTGCGTTCAGTTTTAAATGCGGAATGCTAATGATAGGCGATGTGTTCTTGAATTCACTTTTTATTTTCTCCCTTTCCCAGATGCGAGTGTGCTTCACCGATTCCACTGGCATAGTAAGTAAACCTGCTTTCAATTTGTATTGATTTTTCCTAGTTCTTCAAGTTCAAGGCCCATAAAAAAGCTTTTTTCTCTCGCCCCTCATGTCCTTTCAGTGCATGAAATAAATGAAATGCAGTGAAATGAAACCCAAAAAATCCTGCCGTACCACTGACAGCAGCTTCCGACGCTCGGATGCACAGCTTCCTCCTTTCCACTCCCCGGACTCCTTTCTGCTGAGTTGACGTATTTCTTTGTCTTGCAGGTCAACCGGTTCATCTTCTTTTGCAGTCAACTTGCCTGCACAACAAATTCTCAAGTTCACGCTCCCCAACCTTTAAACATCACACCCTCCTGCAGCTCACTGCAGCTTCCTCTTCGGAGTGAATTGTTTTTCTTGACCTCCACCAGTGATGAACGCTTTGCCCAAACGAAGACAATCCTCTTCTCGAAACTTTGGCTAAGCAAAGAGACACCTTCCCTCAACCTTCGTTCACTGTGTTTCAATTGCGCTGTCAGAGACCTTACCGCCTCCTCTCTTTCTACCTACAATTTGTACAGGATTTTTTTCCTAGTCGCACTATGATATCTCTAATAGATATACATATTTTTTTACCGGTAATGGTTCGACGTAGCTGTTTTAAAATATGTCACTGATCGGTGTATAGAGTTCAAAACGAAATCAATGGAGCCTTATCGGTTTTAACGCCAATTTTGGCAATTCAATATGTTTTGTTTGAAAACCTACGCTACTGAGAAGCCCAAAAATTAAAATGCAGTTTGATTTAAGTTAGATACGTGTAAGTTAACTTAATTTCCGCTCTACATTTGGCATTGGGTGCAAAGGCCGCTTGGGACAAGAGTGCAATCAGCACATCAAATTGTGTGTGCACGCGCAAGTTGGCATGGCCCTGGCTGCCGGATTAAAATGGTCTCCCTCTTGTCCACGAAAACAAGACTCGTCAATGTCTTTGGGATCTTCTTTATTATTGTCTTAGTCACCACCGCGGTGACTCAGTGATTATGGCTCTCGGCTGTTGACCGGAAAGACGCGGGCTCGATCCTAGGCGCGGTGGTCGAATTTCGATAGAGGCAATATTCTAGAGGCCCGTGTACTGTGCGATGTCAGTAGACGTTAAAGAACCCCAGGTGGTAGCAAATTTTTCGGAGCCCTCCACTACGGCAATCCTCATGGCCTGAATTGCCTTGGGACGTTAAATCACCAAAAACCGTTATTAAGGCGAAAGCCTTTAATGCCTCATACTGTCGTTAGCAGACGCTGTCGGCAGCCATGTCGACAGACGCGTCGGCAGCGGTGTCGACAGACGCGTCGGCAGATTTGTCCGCCTTTCGGCATCACTGCTTAAAAAGAAACTACGCCGAGGGTGGGAATCGAACCAGAGCCTTTGGCATTTGAAGCGGAGACACTACCACTCCGCCACGAAGGCTAAAGGTTCGAGCATGAATAAAGGCGCATCTAGTGAATGCATGGGTTCCATAAATAAAATAAAAGAAATAAAGGGAAGGAAAAATAAAAATAAGAAAATAAAGAAAAATAAAAACAAAATAATAAGAAATAAAAAAAAAAGAAATAAGAAGAAGAGCAAAAAAACAAAATATGAAAAATAATAAATAAAAACGAACAGTGCGCCAGGAAACGCTTCCGCCTTGCAGCACTTTAGAGAGCCAAAGTGGCCCCTGAATTTTTTGTCTTAATTGACCGAAGAAGTCCACAAGCTGACTTTAGGCAAGAATGTCTTAAAAATGGATTCCTTTCCAACATTCTCCACCCACTTGCATACTTCTGGGTAGGATCATGTTCTTCCAATGCGAGATACTTAGTACCAGGAAACTGGCGTTCATCCAGACAGCCAAAAGGTGCAAGAGAAGCACAACAGAAGTGTAACAATACTTCGTTGACGGAGTTTCGCTGCCTTTTTAGTGTTATATTAGGCCACAATGAAAACAAAAAGAATACTGTACACTCAGCAGCTATGTATAGTCCAGAAAGCGCAAAATTTCGGCTTTCAAACATCTATGATCCGCGCGCTGTACCCTGGAAACTACGTTACTCCCTCTAGCGTGAAATGAAAACTTGCTTATTCAGTAGGCCGACAAACCTACAGGTGTTTAAGTACAAACCAAGGAACCTACGCAACATGAAAAAAAATGCAGCGCGAAGAAAAAAAGCGACGGAACCATTAGCAATTCGGCCTCAATCTTTCCGCTGAAGTTATTGTGAAAGAAGCGCCTAAACAGGTCTCCAGGTAATATTCTTTTGCTTGTAGGGAGAATACTTTGTTGACAAGGTACGTACAAAACTAGTATGCCAACATAGCACGGCTCCAGCGCCAACCGTCCATCAGCATCGCAGTGATCTGATCCAATATGCGCGATTGCTTATTGATATCAAATGCAGGCTTGCGGTATAAGGGGCCACACTGTATCCTGGCTTATCTCTTTAATCCCTGTATTATAATATTCAAGTGCAACAGCGATTTTATAAGAGTGTTTTTTGAATCTGAAAATCATCATTTGGGGCCCATTTGCTAAGACTAAACTGTCGCTTGAAGCTATTGAGCTTCCCTGTAAATAATTTTCCATGCATTCGCAGACGTCAGATTATAAGCGTGTACTCGTAAAGAAAGAAAATTTCTCTGTCATATACGAGGCCTTTCATTTCACTGTCAGACTTAAGGAAAACCTTCACTTCATTTCAACAAAATGCGAATTTCTTTCGTTGACATGCTGTCTTGAGTGCACTTTTCTTGCCTGTAATGCAGTCTGTGAACGGCGTGTGCAACAAAGAGGGAATCGAAAAGTACCTCGACAGCCGTATGCAGCATCTCCACGGCATGTTCCGGGAGCTCGCTGCCGACTTACTCGGATGCAGCTGCTACAAAAAGGCGAGTTACCCCGCTTCGTCTTGTTTCACATCCTCATGCAATCTCGTGTAGATATTGTCCTGATTCACATGGCACTGTGTAGCCGGGGCGCTTGTTCAAAACAGTGTTAAGTTCCTCGCTCTCATCCGGCACTGTATACGTG
Source organism: Amblyomma mixtum (assembly GCF_055824585.1). NCBI lineage: Eukaryota > Metazoa > Arthropoda > Arachnida > Ixodida > Ixodidae > Amblyomma > Amblyomma mixtum. Next base: position 60,502,883 of record NC_143013.1, on the reverse strand, counting down.
CGTGCGGCTTCAGCGATTTTCACTGCAAACGGCAATGAGCCCACGTGTATTTATAAGTTCATTCCAAGTGTGCACGTTTCCAGGATTCGATGTTTTCCGCCGACCACCCTTTAATATAAGTTTTCCAAACACGTAGCTCACAAGTGAAGCAAACGAAGGGAGAATCAAAGCCAGCGAAACAATAATCAGAGTGAATCATCAAATCAGCCATCAAAACGACCATCAAACCAGCCAATAAAAGTCTAACGTACTCACCACCCACAGACAGGACTTTATAGCCCCTAAGAGCCTAGAGAGCTCCTTATGTAAAGAAAATTCTTCTACAGAAATAAAAGAAGTTCAGGACGCAGCCGTGCTTCTCAACAGAAAAAAGGCGTGACGATGGCAACCTTAGGCCGCTGCTTCTCAATGACTCTGTCGCCGGTAGATGGGAGTTCCCACGATAACAAGTAATTTTTCTTCTCAAAATCCTTGGTACAGACTTGAGAAAATATGAACAAGACGCTCGCTCGAAGCTCACGAAGTGCTCCTCATGATTAACAATGCGTTTTCAATGCAAAAATAAGGAACATTTGTCAACTCAATTTTACAACGCGTATTACAAGTGAGGGCTGCATTCTCCTCAAATATGGAGTATGTACCTGTGGCTAGGAGAAGCCTATTGTGATGGCCACGCGAGCGATTTTGGTACCGCATATCTTTCAACAGTTATGTACACACTAATACCGAGCATCACTTGATGCACTGGTCTGTATAGTACTGCTCTTTCTCATTAGGTACTTTTTCCAGTACGAACTTTTCAAAAACAACTGTAGGGCAACGGTTACGTTCCCTGCTGAGGCTAACATGCAGCGAATGAGATCAAGGGCGCTAAAACGCGTGTCGTCGAGTGAGATTTGTCACACACGAAAACGCGAGTGCCTACAGCCTTCATGCAAAACAATGTGTTATCACTCATCGGCTTCTTCTTCCCTGCGCAATTCAGCCTGTTCGCCTTTGTACGGAGGATAGCTAAGAAGCGTAGTGACTGTCGACGAGCAGCAATCAAGAGAGCAGACTGTTCGCTCATTTGCAATGTGACGCACCTACGCGGTGGTTCCATACCGGAAATCCGCCTTATATCAAAGGGCGATTGACTTCCTGCTTCTCACAAAAATTTTGAATTTTGTGATATTATCAATGTGTTGTTATGAAAATATTGAAGTTAATCGCCTGTTCTTTCTTTTAAAGTCGGTAGATCGCTCACAACGAGTAGTTGAGACTGCCAGAGAAAAAAAATGAGGAATGTTGCTGACGATAGTAAAAACAACGTTAATAGCGTTGCTAGCATGGCAGGCGGAGATAGGCGGATTGTTATAGTTCATTCTTGCCATGTATGAAAAAATCATATTCATAACCTATTTCCCGTTGAAAAATGCATTTGTCCAGAATTTCTTGGCATGACAACCTCTCTTTGCGTGGCGCGTCCTTCGACTGGGATCCCGTTTCACCACTTTAACGCAGCTATTTTTAGGTCGTTGTTAAAACCGTCCACATTATGCCATGATCTCAATGTCGATTTTTATATTGTTTTTTTTTGGCTATATAGATGGAGGAGTTGGTGGTGTGCACAAGCAAGTCCGTGTTCAAGGTGAGAGCTCAGACTATCTTTTTCTGTCGCACAGATCCTTTCCCGGGCAAAACATTCGCTCAAAGGTGTAAGACGCGACGCTTTGATATCAAATGTTTGGAGCATTAAAGGGACCCTGAAATAATTTTCGTAGGCATACTCTAATGCAACAGAGCTGCAGAAGTTGTCTTTGCCGGTATTCGAGTAAAATTTGAAGGCTCTGCGGGGAGCCTATAGTTCGAGAATAATGTTTAAAAATCGCAGCTCGCTACAGTCAGGGTGGCACCGCGTAGGGCGACACTGAATGCCTGTCTCCTTCCACTATCACGTCAGAAGCAACATTAAAGTAATTATATTGAAGAACTAGGCTCGGCAGTTGTCAGATTTTGCACATGCGCACTAGCATCTTCGATCATATCGCGTTAAGCAAACACTGCAATATCAGACAACACAGCACTACTAAAAGGCATGCCACAGTCATGCACTCACCCGATATGTTTTTTTCCTCTGAACTCATTGCTTATATACTACTAATGAGCAGGGCTCTCTACGGTGTTAGTGACGTGCATTCTTAACGACTAAAGCTGCCACACACAATTTTTCGACTTTTCATATATTTAATATCTGGCGCAAGCCAGGAGCTTTACTTTCAAAGTTCTGTTAGTTGAAGTTTCGATTACTGCCCGAAATCTGGAAATAAACTTTCAAACAGTGCTTCAAGTAGAGGCCTGAAGTTAAATTGTGTTGGTGTATAAATGTTTTGTAACGTACGTGTATCGTTTTCTAAAGGTTAAGGGCAATTGCTTCGTAAGCTTTACTGAAACATAACGAAAATTTAATGAGGACTTCTGTTTTGACTTCCCTTATAACTAGTGAGTTTTTCTAACTTTCAGCATAAATTCTTAATGACACAGCAGACTTTGTGTGTTACCTATCCGCAATTTACACCTTTGCTTGTTTCTAACGTTAATTTTTAGTTCTATCTGGAACATTGCATAAATGTCTCAATCAAAACAAATATGCAATATGCTAATTTACAATGCAATTGTAATGTTTCTATTACTGACGCTTGCATTACGAGCAGAACAAATAGGTTTTGTGTTAACTTTAACATTATTAACATTAACACCTTTAATGTTGTATCAATATTCTTACATAACACGTAACGCTACTTCAACTTTCCTAACAAATCAGTAAACGTTTGCTGCTACGAGGGTTGAGATGAGACACCATAACTATCCCTTTGAACGAAAGGCGCTTTTTCTTCCTCTCTGCGACTATATCAATTGCTTACGAGTGAATTATTCTGGGACCAGAGAAACGTAACGCGTTTTAAAGAAAACGTGTGTAAGCCAGCGTTCATCAGATCGACCGTCAAGATTTATTGAGAGGCATTCTGAAAGGCCCAGAGCATACAATGACCCCTCAAGTGAAAAATAAACCAAAACGCATGAGCGTTCATTTCCTTAACTTGGTATGGACCAAAAAGTAAGACGAATGATTATAAAATCAGAAAGGAAATTTTTAGCACCCATTTCCTTTTTATAAAGGCTTTTCTCTGATTGAAAACCCAGAAAGGGCTTTAGAAGTTGTCCGTTCAGGCATGAAAGGTGCTCTAGTTTCAGCACTTGTTACTGTTAAATTACCTCACCGCTAGCACACATAAGCAGCGGTCCGGACAGGTGCTGAGCTTCACCGAGGGTTGAGGGGAAGGAAAAACAGGGGTGTTAACCGGAAGAATAAATCGGTTTGCTTCAACGAAGAGGTTACAACAGATGAGGCTGTTGGCGTAAGAGCGCTGGTCGAATGTATCCAGCAGGCTACGCATTCAGTGCAAAAAGGCAGTAGTTGTGAGAAATATAATTCGAATATCGACGCTAATCTCTCTTCATGCATTCCAGATGCTGAACAAGGCGTGCAAGATGGTGCCCGAGGCTTAATAAATGCATGCAGCTCCCACCTATAATCAGCGTAGTGTGGCTATGTTCTTCACATGTGTTGACCCGACGGCTCAAAATGAGACCGGGAGCACGATGGCGATGATTTAAATGTTGCACAGTCGTTTGAAATTTTTAGACCGAATCTATGCGCGGCAATTCGCATTGAAAGGTGAAAATAGGCTTCAGCAGCTCTGCATTAAAAAGGAAAGCGTCGTTGATTCGTCATCATCGGCTGTTGTCTTTTTCTTATTTATTGCGCGAATTCACCCGTAAACCAAAGTAAAAGGTACAGGCTGGTGTCGTTGATGAATGCTAACAGGTCTCGATGCTCGGGCCCGTGTGTCCAGAGGTGTGTGTCTGGCGGGTGGTTTCGGTGGTAGCCCTGGATGCGCAGGTGTCGTTAGCGTAGAACCCGAAGTCTGAAACGAGTTCTCAAAAAAAATGGCTGAGGCTTAGCTAAGGTTAAGCCTAGCCAGATGCGAAGCATATTGATGGCTAGGCTTGGTAATACATGGCTTTCCTTGGTTGAATACTTGGTCATTTTAATACAACCACTAGAAGTGTAGCAAGCATTGCCGTGGCAGCTATATACGGGATCATCGGTGAATTCAATGCAGAGTGTACAACCGCTGCCCCAGCACCGGCTACAACAGCATTCTTGGCACCCATGGAAAGTACATTGGAAACACCCTTAGTTATTCCACCACCGCCACCATTCCCTATAGACTGTATTGATGTACCCCCAGCAGCAGGAGGCAGCGCCTCTGATGTGGAGCCTCCACCGCCGCGGCCGACCGCGCGAGCCGGCAGCCCATCTCTCCTCTGCTGTGACGTCATGTTGTCACGTGGTCAGCCGCCGCGCCTCTGATGTGGAGCCTCCACCGCCGCGGCCGACCGCGCCAGCCGGCAGTCCATCTCTCCTCTGTTGTGACGTCATGTTGTCACGTGGTGTCACGTGGTCACGCTAAAGGTCAATGGTAGCTCCACCGCCGCGCTCGACGGGCTGTAGTGTAGCTCTAGTAATATGCTTCGCATAAAAGTGATTCAGTGCTCCCTCCTTAGCTGGAGCGGGACAAAGAGGGCATGGCAGTAGAGGTATCCGCAACCTAGACGTCGAAGATGCGCTGACCGCAGGAGACAGCGAGGCGCCCTTCTCACTGAGAGTTAGACCGCCGGAAAGGTTACACCCACGAGGTGGAATTACTGCGCGCGAAGAGTACCGGGAAGATTCTTTTTGTAGAAGGGCTTTCTGCTGTAGAGAGTTTAAACATATACGTAGCGGGTTAAATCATTCCCTGTGCCTTCGAGGCCAGATTTGCTTTAAACGTATTGTTTTTCAGGGGTAGCGAGATGCGTTCACGAATTCCCTCACTATAGCGCACAGCCGGACACCATTTATGTGAGAGTTCCATTTTTCTTTTTCTTCGGCCTCCACTGCGGAAGCATCTTGCGTATTTTCCTTTCCTTCTATTTTCCTTTCTAGTTATTCGTCGTTATTCATTGCGTAGCAATAAATGCTCGCTATCAAGGTGTTCCACTTCCCACACGGTTGCCTTCTCAGGGCGGGAAAATGCTAGGATTATATCTGTCTCGAAGGTAACAAAAAGAAATTCTGGAATGTAGCAAGAAAACAGCACGACAATCTTACTACCTCAAATACACAAGTTCAGTAAAAATGCGAGCAATAAGCGTCAGTGTGTGCAAAACCTGTGTTGCTGCCGAAGCTCACCACCATGAATGAGCTTCATTTAATAACTTAACTATAAATAATATTACACTTTCCACTTTATCGCCCATGCATGCAATAAATGTGCTGTATTTTAATTTATTCCGATCAGATTCATATCTAGCCTGCAACGGATCTTCCTTCACGGCTATACGTAGTACACAAAATCCTGTACCTCTTTGTTCATTCGAATCGGAAAAAATGCGATAAAAAAAACTATTGGTAGTGCTTGACACTGCACTTTCCCTGGCATAAAAAAAAACCTGGGAGAATTGCACTACGCGTTACAGCAGTGATTTTAAATTTGCGTCACCATGCAGTCCACTGCAGAGAGCCGATTTCTTGGAGAGGACCATGTGGCAGCGCTGTCCACTTCGGAGAATTGATCAGAGCCTGTCTCTACGCATTGAGAATTAGACGGAACGGGGCTTCCTGGCTTCTTGCAGTAGTAGTAGTAGAAGTAGAACAATGTGCTTCAGACCACAAATCAAGCACGAAAAATGTGCTTCGCCTGTCACACCAAGCCTACCTGATCTTCTTCACGAGAAGCCAGCCAGATGTACCAGGAGAGGATACAAATGGGCCTGGAGACCGACAGGACAGCTGAGGAGACAGTATGCAAGATTTGCATAAGAGTTACGATCTGCTGGGGCAGTAGGAGTGAGAACTGAAGTGCCATAAATTAAGTCAAGTTGTTGAAAATTGTGTGTTCGTGCGAATTTTATGAAAGGCAAGAGCCTGGAAAATAGAACAACGAGGCTGTGAGGCAGATAGGGTGGCAAGCGCCTGCCTGTATTGGGGATATATCTAGCTGGGGGTTTTCTTGACGGGGAGGACGCAATGATGGACTGGACCAATGGATCGCTGTAGCCCGGCTAGGAGTCTCGTTGGAGAACTTACTACACACCTCACTTCAAGCAGTTCCTTAATGCACACGGATCCATACGCTAATCTGTCGGTGCTGCAGCTTAGCTAATGCACTACCCTTTACGTCTAGCCATCTCTCTCTCATCACGGGTCCCTGCCTCAACCCACCACACAGTGCCGCCTTAGAGACCCTATGAATTGCACATGCTGTCAAAAAATTCTCTCACTTTCCCCGATACCAGTAGCCCGCCATGTTCCCTGACCACCAAGCGGTCCTTTGTGCATTTATTTCAAAAGCGAACTATCCTCCTGTATAAAGAAACAGACCTAAATATGGCTGCTTCTTATCAGACAACTTTACCTGAAGAAACTCTTCTAAACAAGGCGTCGGTTTCAGATAGAGTCTTTATGCCCGTGGTGGAAGAGCACTGCTAGTTCACGGAACTGCGACGGAGATTGGTGACCACAATTAATTAGTTAGAAATGGCTATGGTGGATCAATTGTAGGCCGTATTACAAAAGGGCAACCCCACCTGCAGCTGCGAAACACCTTGACCTCTGCATCTGCAGGTTGTCCCATATCTGCACAAAAGGTCTCGCTCAGCGCCCCTCCGCACCTCCTTTGGACGGACATATGTGCCTAATTTAAGCAGTACTGCATGCCATTGCAGCCGACGTGGTGAAACCCGGACGCAACCCTCAGATGTAAACCCTGCCCTCATCACCCTGTTCCTGTGTGCGAGCCTCCCGCGCAGTTTAGATACTAGAAACGACGCGTCACTCCGAGGCGGAACATCAGCACCACTTGCGGAAAGCGCCAGGCCTTGATTTCCTTCTCAGCCAAGCGCTCCGCGCCTAAGTTTCGTCGCAACTTCCTCTTCTCGTCGTTGCCCCCTGCCAGGCGTGCAGAGACACCGACCAGGATATCAGAGGGTCGCGACTCAGCGCCGGCAGTTATCATCCTCCTTTCCATGTGTGGCTAAGCGGTAGAAGTGTCCTTCTCGTCCCGTCTCTCGGGGTTTCCCTCTAATTGGCGTCCGCTCCGACACTCGCTATCTGATGGAAACTTGGATAGGCTGAAACCGGCGCCGAAGCCTACTGCAGCGCCAGTTCTCCAGTTTGACGTTCACCAGGGCAGCACAAATAATCTTGCCTTCGCTGTACTCAGCCGAACGGGTTGCGTTGGATACTGCGTTCCTCTAAAGTTCACGCTCCCAGCTGTATGGCTGCTTTGCTGTTGGTCGTTCGAAGTTAGAAGTTTCTTCCAGTGTCAACATCGCGCGATAATTCCGCCTTCGCTCGTTGCTGCCGTCAACTGGGTATTTTGCCTGCTGACAGAAGGCATACCTTGAAATCACGATGATTCCAAGATCTTCAGCGCTTTTACCATTGATTCTTGGGTTAGCTTGTGCGCAGTACGAAGAGGTAAGCATACCTTGGCCATTGATTGCGCCTTTTTCCCGCCTTATTTCTTAGTAGCATGGTACTTAGGCATGGCTTAAACCATTGCTGAACAAACGTAATGTGAAGCGGCTTTTTATGACGTGCAGAGCTCTAGAAACCATTCTTGAGACCTTATGGATTACGTTTCGCCTATCAAATGCGCTTACCGCCGGCGGACTAAGTACCCAACAACAATCGTGAAGCTAAGGAAATATACTATGGCAGGCTCCAGGTGATTGACCTGTGAACATCGTTGAAAGCTGGCTACTGTGCTATCAGTGTATCTACCATCTCCGATGTTCCGGACAGAACGAGACTCTTGACATCATTCATTTTTAATGGGGAAGCTTCGAACTCTTTTAAATATACTCCCAATTAACAAGGAAGGATAGTAAACTGTGTTCCGTAACATCCTTTGACATCAGGCCTTGTAAAACTGCATTGCAGATCACTGAGCACTCATTCTCTGAAAGTAATACCAGTTATGAAGAGCTTACAGCATACCTGTGTTCTGAAAACTTTGACGCGAGGATTTCGGCCGCCTCAGAATGTTTAACTGTAGTTTCATTTTACAAAATGCATTGGTGAAGCCGAATCGTTTCTAGCGTGTTGTTTGCCGTAAGTATTAATACCGTCGCGTTAATAAATTTCCTCCCATGCAGACAATTGAACATCTGATCTCAGGGCAGCCAGAAATAATTCAGGATGAAATGGAGAAGACACAAATGGTAAGCCTCAGTGTCGAAGCCCATTTGTTTTCTTCTTATGCTTCGAGAGGCAATAATATGCAAAGCACATTGCAAGTAACATTACGGTCCTTTTATAGAGTAAAACCGCTTGTAATCCTTGTGCTGAAAATTTTTCGGGTATGCCAAACCTTCGCAATCGGTTTGTATTCATGATCAAAGAGACATGCATTCCTAAAGGATCTGTCAGAAGTAATAACGATTGTTTAGTAAAAAGAAACTTGGTTTCTGAAGGATTCGGCCGTGAAATCTGATTGAAGTGTGTGGGACAGCGAATACCTGTAGAACAAAAACTAACATAACAATCTTATATTTATCAGTCAGTGGAAAATCGGTATCTCTTCGCGGGAAATGAATTAATGAAAAAGAAATCCTGCCGGGTTTTCATTAACAGACACCTAACGGAAGAGATCATGAGCGCTGAATACATGACTAGCAATTAGGCTGAATTATTTGTTTTTCCTCTATGTTAATTTAGAGAAGATTCTTCATAAAACTTATTATATGATTGGGGGGGGGGGGGGGGGCGGTGACAAAGCAACTGACATGCTCTATAGAGTACTATAGTTGCATGAGCAAACACCAAGAGCCTACAAGAGGCAGCAGGGGCCTTCTAAATATTTCTGAACACTGGATGTGACGTCCAAGATAAAACACATAAATTACCAAGAGAAATAAGCCCAAGAGTATTTTTTTTTTCATTTATTCATGTGAACGGAAGGGCTAGCGCTGTACGTGAATAATTGATGATTGCGATAGAATGTGCCTGGCTAGCTAGAGAATACTGAGGTCAGACTTACCACCAATACTGAGCCCCAGCGGCGCAGTCTTATCGAAATGAATGATTGGCACTATGACTTGTAACAACGAGCAAAGCAGAAGACAACAGGCTTTGTAATGGTGGGTTTTTGTCAATTTAAATGATATTTTATCGATATTGCGGGCCGTATAGCACGCTTATCTTATGTTTTTTCAAGAACTTCTCCAGCCCCCAGTATTCCTGTATAGCCTCCAAGCGATGTGTTATTATTACTACACGCCTCAATACTTTCGCTAAAGCTGCACTAAACTTAGCGGTGCTATGCTTACCGGCTCAATTACGACGAGTTTTTAACGCGTGAACACATACTACGTAGTATGCTTAGCCTGACTTCTTGGAGAGGGATGACTTCGCATTGCTGCACAGGATTCAGGCAGTGTCCGGTCCAGGAACCGGGAGACAGGATGCGTATCTCGTCCATACAAATATTGCGTACATCATTATAGATTTTTGCATTGCTTGTATATTTTGAAGAGCGATTCAGACGTGAAAAAGAGGTACAGTGTTGAATAGTTTTCCCGTTAAAAAGTGCTGATCTAGTTTATTTATATGGAGTAAGTATCGACAGGTATCGCGCACCAGACGTCCATTTGAAGCTGAAGGTTTATTCTTGTAATTGGTAGCTGCTAAATAAATCATTCGATCCGTTGATCCATTGGACATTCACTCAGTCAACCGAACGCATTCCACATCACCAGCAGAACGTGGTGTTTGAGGTCAGAGTCCATGACCGGCGCAGAAACCAACGTCTTCCATATTTGCTCTTACTGTTGGCTTAGGGGCTCATAGGCTTAACTTTTTTTTTTCCGCATACGCCCTGTGCAGTACCAACGGATGCTGCACGAGGTGTCAAAGCTGGACGGCGGCCAAATGATGTTCCAGGGAGACATGATGATGACCGAGCGAGACATGCGGGAAATGTACGGACTGGAACCTCCGCGGAACATCACCTGGCCCGGAGGCATCGTGCCATACAAGATCAGTGAGAGTTGTACGTACTCTGCCCTCTTTTACTCGGAGACGCAAGAGTCTAATTCGTTTTCGACTAATTATTTTTATAATGAAAGGCTAAAAAAAACAATATTCTCACAGGAACTCAAGAAAAATAAGCAGTTTACACGATTGCGATGTGAAATAGACGCTGCATTTACAATCATCTTCCGCAGCCAACGTAAGTTGAGAAAGCTTTGATTTCGGTACTGAATTTTTTTCTAAACTTTAAATCATTTTCCTTAGGCAGCCAAGTACCTGACTCATGAGATAATTTCTAAGAAGTTATTGAAAGCAGGATAAATTTGCGTAGTTAAAATATAGAGTTGCTGTTATGAACTTCTGCAACATTTTAATGTTCATAATCGTAATGGTAGTATGCTAATATCAATATTAGTATAGCAGCATTATAATGTTTCTCACTCCCTACGATTTCGTATGACCGTCCGCTTCAATCAAATGCCACAAGTGTCAGGCAGCATGCACAACATTTATGGTTTAAGGACCAAATTCACGTTCTTAAAGAGCAACAAGTCACTATTTGTCTCTATCAGTTTTTAACATTAGCATTCAAAGAGCCCCCGTATGTCCCTGTCAAAATCCACAAAGTAAGATTTCACTATGACAATCAATATTTCCGCAGATCCCCCGTCGGCAGACTTGAATTTTGTATTACCGTTTTTGCTGTCGTCAGAAGCGTTCCCATTGGTTTTTTATGCCGTCTTAATTGCTCGATGCCATGGTTGAAACACTCTAAAAGAAAGATTTTGCCGGCCATCGGAAGAATGAACCATTACCTTCAATATTCTTATAACGAAACCTTGCAATATTCCTATATTCAAAATTTCTGTCCAAGAATGCTGGATGCTGGACTTGATGCGCAACGCTGCGAACATGCGTCTGAAGCGAACTTGCACCTGTGTTCCATCAGTTGCCCATCTGCATCCAATTTTCGCAGCGGTCAACGAGGCGGACTTGATTCGGCAGGGCATCGCGCACTGGATGAACAACTCATGCATCAGGTTCCGCGAGCTTGAGAAGGACGACCCCACCACGGACTTCATACTCTTCATCAGAGGAATTGGGTGCGTTTTCGTCGTGTCCTTCTTCCGCCAGTGTGTCGAGCATTGGCAGACAGCAAACAGCAACGCCTTACTCGTTCAATGGCCCTAACGCGACTGAGCGTCCTTCCGCCTAACACTTAGTTGACCTGAACAGCTTTCAAGAAGCAGCTGCATGCGCTACCCGGCCGGATCCCCTTTGTCTTCGCAGTAAAAAAAATGGTTTAAAGCTGTTGAAGCTCATGCACAAGTACTTAACTTTGGATTACCAGCCCTGCTGTACACTGCATGCTCTTAACTAGTGTCATTGCAAAACGGATATCTGGGCTTCTCTTTTTGTTCTTTGTATCTTTCTGTCTGGTTCGACCATGCTCATTTAATTTTAAGAGCTCGTTCTGAATAGCAGGGGGGTAGGGGAGGGAGGAGCGAGATGATAATTTTTCCTCCTTGCTGTTCTCTCTCGTTGAGCCGCGGTGGCGGTCGTAGAATAGATTGGTTTATGGTTTATGGGGTTTTAACGTCCCAAAGCGACTAAGGCTATGAGAGACGCCGTAGTGGAGGGATCCGGAAATTTCGACCACCTGGGGTTCTTTAACGTGCACTGACATCGCACAGTACACGGGCCTCTAGAATTTCTCCTCCAAAGAAATTCCAGCCCCCGCGGCCGGGATCGAAACCGCGTCTTTTCGGTCAGCAGCCGAGCACCGTAGCCACTGAGCCACCGCGGCGGCGGTCGTAGAATAGAGCCGAGCAGCTCGATTACCTTGATTTAAGTTGTAGCGCAATTAAAGAGCAAGTAACATTTTTCTACTCTATGAACGGTATGCCCACATGTAAAGAGACGTTCTTGCACCAGCCTGTTTTGTGTCCTGAAATCCCTATATTATGGTTTACTGTTTATGGGTGGTTTAACATCCCAAAGTGACTCAGGCTATGAGGGACGCTGTAGTGAAGGGTGTCCGTCATAGCGAAAGCCTTTGGGACGTTAATATCCCCATAATACATAACATGGGGATTAATTGGCACAAAGCGTACTGCAATCATATATCAAGCAAAATATTAATAGAAGTAGCGCTCTGCGTATTTAAACCGCCATGCACGATTGGCTTGTTTGGTTTTCTTCTTTCCCTCAATTATCACTACGCGGACAACATAAAGGTCCGAGTAAAATCAAGTTTACTGTGGTCATTTTTGTTGGCCTTTGTAGAACTGGCACATACCAATGGCGAAGTATTGGCTTTTGCGACTGTCAGCGCCGTAGTTGCCACTCGTGAGCTTGAAGCAAAATTCGCATTCGTGCTTCGAAAGTTACGCTACTTAGATGCATCGAAAACGAAAACACAAACTCAGGACCAGTGAGCGGACGAAGCGTGAAAACTTTTATCTTCCTGCTAAATTTCGCTGCTCTAAATTTCTCTTGTGCGCTTTTCTTTCCGTCTCACAGGAGGCGCATCCTTAATGTGCATAGCTAATATACATTCAAGGCATGCATTTCCCGAACATCTCCGTAATATGTGGTCGACAAAAGACATCAGACTGCGTCTTGAACTAATTTCTGGTGATTTCTGGACACTGAGAAGTTTTTATAGGCTGTTGTAATCCTCATAGGCGGTTTATCCTAATTTTTGCTTTCTTTTTTTATTTGTTTTGTTTTGTTTCACGAGGCGCCTGAGTAACGTTCTCTGAATTTATCGCACGCAGGTGTTGGTCCTGCTTCGGCCATATCGGTTCTCTTCAGCATATCTCGATCGGGGATGACTGTGAAAAGGTAAGCTGCATAAAAGACGTTCGAACTTGCCGTTCCTTCTGTCATACACGGATAAGTCTTCTGGGCATCCCTGTAACAGCAAATCATAGGCTTCGTGCGCACAGCTCCCGGTGGTCACCCGTGTACCTATGGCGGTTTTGTTATGCGTTAGCACAGGAGCCTTACCGGAGCAAAAAGCCCGCGGCGATGTTTCTGCGTCGTCCAGAAACATCCTTACACGCTAGCGCGGACAGATGCGTCACCAGGCATCCCACCAGAGTGAAGAAAGTTTATTGGCTTTAGGAAAGTGACGTGGTGCACAAGGCCATGCGTGTTGGAGTACGAAGCGCTTCCAGCATAGAAGACGAGCTTAGTAATTTAAACGGGAACACTATAAAAATGATTTGTCCTCATACTACAGCTAACCCTCTAACATTCGTTTTACAGACTCGTATCCCTCCTGCAAGCTTTTTTTTAAATAACTTTCTGCTCATCTCAAATTCGTAGGCCGTTTTCTTCAAGCCTATCAGTACAGAAGTTTCCCCTCAGTCATCAGTCAGGTTCTATAGATTATTAGTCGCTTTCGCGCAAAGACGGTCGCTATAAATTCGGCGCCAGTTTTCACATTCGAAGCCTTATTTTGCGTGTTACTTTGTTCACGTGAGTGCGGACTCTCGCGAGCGCTAATCGTGACTGGCCGTGCCTGACCGACAACTTATATACACAGCCGCCGAGGCAATACCCTTAACACGAAATACAAAGAGAGGACGAGGAAATCACGTTAGCAAACGCGAAATGTGCCTGCAATGTACGCAGCCTAGTTTCAACGTTCATCAAATCTCGCCGCTTATGCCATAGATTAGTATCGCGACAACCGTGCAAGCTACGCGCGACGCCATGCCAGCTGCATGGGCATGTCTCCCGCTTATTCCATGCGCACCCTGCTAAGAGAACTTTGCCTATCCGCCTTTTCGCTTTTCCGCATTAAGTGCGCATAGCAGGGCAGGTCTTTCCAATGCATCGACGTTGTCGATTTTTTCTCCCGTAAAATTCAATCAGGTCTCTCATTAAAGGAGTATGCACATTGGTTTCATAGTGTCCGCTTGTGACTCATCAGAATTTGGCACGCTTACCACACGCACCATGCAACACATATTTGCGTGCCTTGTGATCTTTGGTCCTCACAGTCAGTGGTATACTTCACACGGCAGAAGCCGAAGCAGCGGAAAGCTGCCGCATCTTAGCAAGCTAAAGCACGAAACATTGAAGCGAGCCAAGCGACATGCCTGCTGATAATAAAGGTAACGCACTGGCTGTCTCGATCCCAGAGGCCGCCTGTAGATGGCGCCGCAGTTTTCCGTTGCTACAGCTCCCGCTGCGTGGAGCATACCACTTTTGTCCCCGATAGTACATGCAACCATATCAATATGCAATGCTCATCCAAGATGGCGACTCTACAGCATTATCACTCAAAGAAAAACGACTATAACAGCGATATCCAGAACTATTTCTGGCTATTCCATGCTTTGTTCGACGGGTGACCGCAGGACAGACTGCGTTTTCTTTGCTAGCCCCTTCTGTCAGAGCACGTAATCCCATAACTCTCGCACCTGTCTCGTTCTGTAGCTGGGTACTGTGGTGCACGAGATCGGGCACGCCATCGGCTTTCTGCACGAACAGTCCCGCGCCGACCGCAACCGCTACGTGGTGGTCAACTACCCGAACATCCCGGAAGGCCTGCGCAGCCAGTTCGACCCGGACCAGAACAAGCGGGAGTACGGCGCCCGATACGACTACACCTCCATCATGCACTACTCGCCGACGGCAAGTGCTTTCTTGGGCGTGTACATTGGAAGGAACATAGAATCGCCAAATGTAGGATCTGTGACCTATGCGTCAGCAGCTGACCGCCATAGCAGCTCAGCTGCTGACACATCGGTCACAGATCCTATATTTGGTCATTCTAGCAGCTGGATCACTGAGGGGAGTGCTAGACTTTAGAAGCTTTCAACTCCAATTCCTTTTGTACAATGCGTGCCCTTGAAGACATCCTTCGGATACGTTTACTGTTTTACGTCATTACGAAGGGCACTCAGAACTACGCTCGGAGACTGCACTAACTCGTTCTTTAATCTCATTAATGCAGTTATTACTTGGAAAAGGGCCGGTTGTCTATTAGGGGGCGAAGGCACTTCTACTGTTACTCAGGTACACTGGAGCCAAGATTGACTGGACTGGAGACATACTGTATAGTGTGCTGCGAATAGTATTGAGCGGGCGTTTGTTGGTTTGCCAGCGCTGTGTGCGTGTGGGCTTCGCACTGAAGTTCATCGTACTCACCTGGGGTAGCCTGCTAGGCTCACTGACGGATAAAGATTTCTAGTATTGATAAAAAACTCTCTGAATATTCTGGCGTTGATTCTTATGAAGCTGGGCATCGTTGTTGCTAATCTGTCCGACACTAGTCGGATTTTTTTGATGCACAGCAGTTCGGAACACAACATGCCTTCACTTTGGGTCAGACATACCCAATAATTCTGGATAAAAGCATTTTTGAACGGAAACCAGTTTATGAACGCAATTGTTTTCAAATAAAATAAGATTTCACTAAAACAATCAATATATACGCAGAATTCCCGTCGGTAGGCTTGAATGTTTTTGTTATTAGCGCTTTTGCTTTCGTCAACAGTTCCCAATTGGTTTTCTATGCCAGCCTTAACTGCGAGATGCGAGCGATGGAAAAACTTCAAAAGAATGATTTTCCTGCACATCGGAAGAATGAACGATTACATTCAGTTTCCATAACAATACCTTACAATATTTTTACAATATTTCAACATTCAAAATTTTTGTCAAGGAACGTTAGCCAATCACGTGCTGCATGTCTTTGACTAAACAGGTATGCTAAAATGTCTGTTATAAAAGCTACTGTTTTGCTTTACGCAAACGTAATCACGTCCCTGAGCGGTTAGGACAGGCGGAGACATTGGAATTAATTGCGCTTAAGGACGACACACAGTAAGACTGCAGGACCACAGCACGTCCAGTCTTCTTTCTGTGTCTTGATCTTGACAATAATTCACCGTGGCTTGAGAATATACAAACAAACTAGACAGACAACATATTTCCTGAAGCCGCTGTGTTCTCCAGAACGCAACTGTGTAATCCAAATTATCAGACCACCATGAAAATTGCTTCGAGTTCCAGTGCTAACTGAAACCTGCTTCGGACTATTCGTCTTTAGTGGCAGAGTAACGAGCTAAATAATTCGGTCGACATCGTACGTAGAGCAAGACGAGACGACAAGGACAAGCAATGGATTATTAAACAAATACTCTTGCTGCCCTACACGACAATAGCCATGGTAGGCTCGCGTAGAGTAACGCTCCCACCTTCACTGTTCCACTATAGATGACGGTAGCCAGCCGCTTACAGATATGAGCTGGTGGTGAGGGACTACAATACGAACGAGACGGAAATAAACATGGCGTCACATCATGAGCTCCCGAGATAGATGCAGCTGCTGTGTAAATGCCGAACGCAGATTCCTGCTCGTCAACGCACTGCGCCCTTCTCAATTGAACCAGTGCTGTGTACTTTGGGGTGTTAAATGGCAACGGTAAATTGGGTATATGCAGGCGTTCGCAGCCTCGCCGGAGATGAAGACACTCAGCCCGGTGAATCCGCTGCTGGCCCCGATTGTAGGGCCACAGAATGGACTGACGTTCCGCGACCGGCGCAAGGCAAACTTCCTCTACCAGTGCGACGGTGAGCAGACCTATAAGCGCTGCATGCGAGAATACAGTTCGCAGGTCTTCATGCTCTATGAAATCTTTAAACGCCGGATTTAAATGCGTTAAGTTTCCGCCGGGGGCTTCAATCAAACCTACACCCTAATTCGCTTCTAGTTAACCCATCTTATTGCATAATCTTTGTTTCTCCAGCCGAATTGGTCGCCCAGCTTCACTGTCGACACTCCGCAAGGCAGTTGAAGCGAGAGAGAGAGAGAGATTGGAGGGTAGGCGGAGAAGTTGTGAAAGCATAGGAGAAATAAGAGTAGAATTAAAATTAATACGGCAAAGGAAGTGAACAGGGCGACAAGATAATAACAATAAGAAATAATAATTCATTTACAGTGCCCAGGAACAATGAGAGCCTTTGCACCGGACAACTTTGGAAACAGGGAGAACAATTTGCAGGAAATGAGTGCAAATACGATATATGCTGATGCATTACGATGCAAATAATGATCAGGACTAAAAGATGGAAGTTAGGTCAGACAAATAGCAGCATTTCTTTATTTGTTTGCAGTACTGTGTAGCCCTTTCCGGCTGTTACAGATTGGATAAGGAACACTTCAGAGGCACTTCAGAACGCGCCTCACGCGTTCTTGGCTACATGCGGCGTAGTCTCTCCGACTCATCCTCAGACATTAAAAAGCTATCATATCTCACATTCGTCAGACCAAAGCTTGAATATGCATCAGCCATCTGGAACCCGTCACAATCATACCTCGCCGCAAACCTCGAAGCCATTCAAAACCGCGCAGCACGATTTATCACCTCGAACTATTCAAGAAATTCCAGCGTCACCTCAATGAAAAGAGACCTCGACTTGCCGTCCCTCGCATCACGCCGCATGATATCTCGTTTGTGCCTTCTTCACACATTCTATTATCACCCACGGTCCAGACATGAGCTATTAACAACACCACTAACAAGATCTTCCCGTTTAAGCCAGAGCCAGTCTCTAGCACGAATTTCCACCCGCACCCTTGCAATGAGTAGGTCATTTTTTCCTCATGAAATAGTCTTATCGAATTCCTTACCCGAAAACATAGCCGAATGCGCAGACAGAAAACAATTCCGTAATAAGCTAAAACTCCAGCCATCCTGAATAGACTGTCCCCTTTGTACTCTTTTGTTACTTAGTTTAGTTGCATTTCTGCGCCTTAGTGTAGTTTTGTTTCTCTTGCGCTTGCTTGTTTGCTGATATTTGACTTAGATGTATGTCTGCATTTTTTACTGTATTTTTTTCTAGCTTTTGTTTTTGCTTGCCTTCGTTGTATTTTGTATCTTGCTCTTCACATTTTATGCGTTCAAGATTTGTACATCACGTTAATTCGCCTCCCCCTTATGTAATGCCCTCGGGCCCTTAAGGAGAAAATAAATGAAATGAACTGAAATTGCATGCAAACCAGTTCCAACCTCTTTTGAGAAAGAAGTTTTAACTAATTGGCACGTTGTGAATACTTTGGCACCGAGACTGCTCCATTCAAGAATAGTTTGATTAAGAAATGAAAATTTCAATGCGTCAACTATTGGTGCGTAAGGCTTAGTGGCGTGAAGGTAATTTTATATCTACTTAAAGGTTTCTTTTTTTTTTTTTTTGAAGCGAAAAGCTTCACAACGTGGCTCAGAGCCGAGCTTCGCGTGAGCCGAACTGGTTAGTTATGCGCATGCGCCGCGCAGGAGGTCGCTCCTCGCCGCTGCTGCAGCCGTCGCAGCCGCCGACTCCGTCGCCTGATCTGTCGGCGCAGCCGCGCGCTACTGCGCATGTGCGTCGCCTCCTCGCTGTAGCTACAACTGCGCGCTTCGCCTCCTCACCCACTCTTTCACCCCTCTCCGCATTCCTGCGGACAGTTTTAACCGCGCCGATTTCCGTCTCCTCTTCCGCCTCCGTACAAGCAGTGTGTGGACGGCCGTCAAACCAAGCATAACTGAAGCTTTTCGCTTCTATATCCAGGCTTAACCAGATCTAAGGCACTGCCTATTTTTTATAAAGCTCGTAAATAGATTTTGGGCTTGCTGTTCGTCGTTGTATGGACAATGATTAGATTAGTTCTACCTAGCTCCTTAGTCACCGAATACGTTACTTCGTAATATTTAAAACTAAACCTGCCTGCTAGCCTCTGGACTGTTTCTAATTTATTAATCTGAATTTAACTGCGAGCGTCCCTTACAATACTTGCGTATGCTTGTGTCGGCAAAAATTCTGGTTCTTTGCTGCGAGTTTGACTGTACAAGGGGTATTGACTGCGTGGCTGTTTAAGAAATTTACCTTATTTCAATTCAGATGGTCGGCAGTTGCGACACCAAGATATTTTGTTCATAAGAACGCTTGACTGCTTTGTGTTTAATGATATATTTGTATCGCAACGATGATTCTTTTTTGGTTTCACTGTCATACAGTTAGTTTTCAAAAACTAATATTGGTGTCCCACTTGGTAATGCAGTCATAAACGGATTTCAAAGTCTTTTGAGTACTTGGTGACTCACAATTTCCATACTCCAGAAAAAAATATTCATTTGCGAACACTGGTTACCCAGCACTTTTATTATGTACCATAAAAATATCATAGGTTCCTAAACCTACCACTGCGTCGCTCCAGACGGCACGGGTGATGTAGACAATTGGCGTCCAGATGTCCCAACAAACAGATACCTGCTGTACGTGTAAGCTTGAATACGGGTATACGGGCAAGACATAAACAGTATGTTATAAATCGCAAATAGGTAAACATATTAAACGGAAAGAGAAGTAGAGATGCAGAGAAGAAAAATTAAAACAGTGCAGCAACAATGAAAGTCTGACATGGGATATACAAGAACAGACAAAAGCAGTTACACCGGGAACAAACAACAAAAAATCACAAGGATCAATGGAGCATCAAAAATAGGTTAAATGAACAACATCTCTGAATCAAATAAGCTGCTATGTAATGAATATAGCCAATCAAGTCAATCGCGTTCAGAAGCGATCTGGAAAGAATACATCAACATCATCAGCCTGACTACGTAAGCTGCAGCGCAAAGGCCTCTCCCATGTCTCTCCAATTAATCGTGAAAAACATAAGAGCGCAAAACGGGGACACGGACGAGGAAGGGAACAGGACGAGCGCTGCACTTTCAACAGGATTTATTCAGGGAAGAACGTTTAAATAGCCTTTGCTCTTATCGATGCTCTTGATCGCAGACAATCGCCTCTCACAGATACGCATCAAGAAACAGCATTTCACTGTGGTGAAGAACAACTGACGTGTCACTAATACAACTATCACCTCGCTTCTTGATATAGAAGGCTTCCACAAGCTCACGTTCAGTCCTATCTCGGCTTTTCAATAGCACTTTGCAATCATATAGTCGAGGCTTGCAGGCTACACGCTTCTCTTTCGAGCAGGCTTGGCAGTGGTCTGGAAGATGTCCTCTCTTGTTTAAAGAATTCTTGTGTTCAAGCAGGCGCTCATTAAGACAACGGCCGGTTTGTCCAACGTACACCTTGCCGCATGTAAGCGGGAACTCATAGACTACTGCTTTCTTGCAGCCAACATGTGGCATTCGGTGTCTGATGGTGCACTCTTGTACTTTTGTAGCCTGTAGCCTGCAAGCCTCGACTATATGATTGCAAAGTGCTATTGAAAAGCCGAGATAGGACTGAACGTGAGCTTGTGGAAGCCTTCTATATCAAGAAGCGAGGTGATAGTTGTATTAGTGACACGTCAGTTGTTCTTCGCCACAGTGAAATGCTGTTTCTTGATGCGTATCTGTGAGAGGCGATTGTCTGCGATCAAGAGCATGGATAAGAGCAAAGGCTATTTAAACGTTCTTCCCTGAATAAATCCTGTTGAAAGTAGCAGCGCTCGTCCTGTTCCCTTCCTCGTCCGTGTCCCCGTTTTGCGCTCTCATGCTTTTCACGAATATGCACCAACAAGCCAAGTTTCAAGTACTTCTCTCCAATTAACCCTGTCCTTTGCCAGCTGACGCCACCGTATCCCCACCGACTTCTTAATCTCATCCGCCCACCTAACTTCTGCCGCCCCGTGCTACGCTTGCCTTCTCTTTGAATCCACTCCTGTATCCCTCCAACAGGTGATAAAATCGTCCAAGAACAGAGTTGACTATAGGGATATGGGAGAGGCCTTTATCTTGCAGTGGACGCTGTTAAACTGGTGATAATGATGATGATCACAAAGAGGACATCACGTGGTGAAACTGCTACAGAACAAATATTCGAGAAGCCCAGGCCCACCGTATCCATAAAGTAGTTCCTCCCGGAGTTATTTTCCCGAAGATCGGTAAATTATGCAAAAACCAACAAACCTGCAGATTTTTGAGCGGCATAATGGTTGTAAAGATGAGCGGTACAGTTAGTCCAGTCAATTCCGAGTGCGTTGAAATCTCCACTGACAAGGAACTCTTAATTATAGTAATAATAATAATAATGTTCATGTTAACAACAACAATTATTACCCTATGTAGATATAGATATTTTATGCATAAAGTAGGAGACATAGTTAAGGAAACACCGCGTTTTTGTCTTGCATTTAGAGCAGCGCCGTTCGCAACCGAGAGAAGAGAACGTGAACGGAAAATAGAAAGAGAGCCAGGCGTAATGGGGATATCTTCTTGCGTTTAGCAAAGGATGTACGCTTGGGTAGCAATAAGCAACTACCTTTTTGGCCGAAGTTGTTCAACCGCCAGAAGGAGCATACAGCAAAAAACTGCAGGCAGAATTTGAATTCACCTAAAGTCGTAACAACCCAAGCACCCAACAAGCCAAACCGGGAAAGGAAATGATTTCTTTGCAATCACTGTAAGCAATGACGGCCTCACTCTGTATAATTAAGTGGTCTGACACGTTTTATTTTCTTTTAACGCCGCAGCGGCGTGCACCACCAAGCCCGAGTGTGCCAACGAAGGGTTCGTGGACCACACCTGCAAGTGCGTCTGCCCGCCCAACACTGAGGGAGAGCGATGCGAGAGGCTGCGTCGATCGTACTACGGTGAGTAAATGCCAAACTGCACTTGCCCCTGAAATGATGGTCGGCTAGATGTCATTCTGTGACAGATGCGAGTTCGCTTCGGTTTTCCCCAAAGGCTATTTCATTCCTTCAAAGTGGTCATTGTGTCTCGAGTTCAGAGCGACTCGTTAGCATAAATAAAGCGGCACCCTCAGTGAGTTCTTTTGTCACTCACCAAGTCAGTAAATGCATAGGTCATAGAAAATATGGATTACGTGCCTTGGCAGGAGCTACGAAAATTTTCTTCACTTTAAGGGAGCAAAAAAATTTTTTTTATTCTTAAGTTTTTATTATGTTTGGCTTCCTGCTGGACATTCATGTCATAAGCATAAGCTCCGACAACACGCAAGCCCAAGATATCTGAACAAGGGCTTCTAGTTTGTGCGGCTTCCACCACGTCCTGCATGGCGCTGAGCATCAAAAATTTGCCACGGACGGCTTGAATGCATTGTACACCCCACTTATTTCCTACCGCCGTAACAACTCTACGATGCGTGCGAAGGAAGCATATCTTGATGTGCTTCAGGTTTCCAGTAATTACATGTTGTGTCCCCTTATTGCTTTTGTGTGTGTGCGCCCCCGCATCCTCCTCCTAACGACCACTCGCATCCTCCTCCTAACGACCACTCGCATCCTCCTCCTAACGACCACTTGCCCTTCGTCGCACGCTGTCGCCAGATGCCCCCCCATGGTGCGCCCCCGTGCGCCCCCGCATCCTCCTCCTGTTTTGGGAAGCCACTCCCTCCCGTGGACGCTTCTCCGCTCCCTCCTTTCTTCGGGCGGCCAGTTCGGCTCCTGCCTCGGTCGACGCTGGTCGCACCCTCGTCGGCTTTAAATAAACGAAGTCTTAAAGTACCGTGTGCGTCTTTCGCTGCATTCAACACAGCGACCGGACACGACAGTGGCGACGAGAAAGTGGATTCGACCCGCGCTACGCAACGCTATTGACAAGCCATGGCTACGCGAGGGTTTCCCAATCAGATACCAGAGTTCAACGGCTCATCGTGGTCATCGTGGGTTGGACGCCTTCAGTTCTACTTTGAAGCTAACAACATCACAGACCCAGCCTTGAAGAGGGCCAACCTGCTGACGCTGTGCGGGGAGCAGACCTACGATACTGTCTGCGCCCTTATTCAGCCAAGCACACCAGCGGCAGTGTCTTACGACGACATCGTAAAAGCGCTGCAAAAGCACTACGACCCAAGGCCATCCGAGGTCTACAGCCGGGCTCGCTTCCAACGACGAGATCAACTGGGAGGAGAAACTGTGAGCGCCTACGTAGCCGCGCTCAAGAAGCTCGCTGCCGACTGCAATTTTGGAACGCTGTCGACAACAGTTACCGGGCAGGAGGGAGACGCAGCTTCTTCTGCTAACACCACCATGCTTCCCTTGGACGTGATGTTACGCGACAGATTTGTGTGCGGACTGAGTGACGAGTCACTGCAGCAGCGCCTGTTCGCTGAGAAGGACCTCACATTCAGCAAAGCTTACGACATCGCCGTTCGAGCGGAGAGCGCCGGTCACCAGCAGAGAGGGATTCGCCGGAACACCGAGCCGGTACACCAGACAAGCAACCAAGTGCGCAAGCCTTCTGTTGTTGTAAAATCGGTCAAAAAGGCACAACGCTGCTGGCGGTGTGACGACCAACACAACCCCCAGGGATGTCGATTCCAGTCAGCCACGTGTAATTTTTGCCACAAGCGAGGGCATATCGAAAGAGCATGCATTACGAAACGGAGACTTGCCAAGATAAAGTCACCTTCCCAGCCTAATCACAGCGTCAACGCCTCAGAGAATACGCCGCTATCTGATCTCCATGGAACAACATCAGCAACACCATCTGTGTTGTACGACCTGAACACCATGAATCTCGGCACGCGACCGAAGATTTTTACAGAAGTAAGCGTACATCACCAGCTGATTAAGTTCGAGGTGGACTCCGGCGCAGCCTGTACTCTGATCAGTGAGGACACGTTCCGAACTTCATGGCCATCTGACGCACCCGCCCTGCAACAAGACGACACGCACCTGCGAACGTGGTCAGGACAGAATCTGCCACTATTGGGCTCTGCCAACGTGCAGGTTAACTACAACGGCCAGACCCATACGCTACCTCTGCTTGTTGTGAAGGGCACAGGATCAAGCCTTCTAGGGAGAAACTGGTTTTCTCCACTAGGCGTGATGATATGCGGCATACACCAGACGCCGAGCCAGAACATGGTTGAGCAACTGCAAGAGAAATACGAAAGAGTATTCTCGGAAGAGATTCCAGGAAACGAAGGGCCCCCGGTCACACTGGAGTTGTTGGACAACGCGCAACCCAAATTTCTGAAGGCCAGGCCGGTGCCGTTTGCTCTCCGAGATTCAGTTGAAAAAGAGTTGGACAAACTGGAGCAGCAAGGTGTCATCGAGCCGACGCAGCATTCAGAATGGGCCACACCACTTGTCGTAGTTCGCAAGAAGAACGGAACCATACGCCTCTGCGGAGACTACCGGAGCACCGTCAATCTTGCGACTAAAGCGTCCTCTTACCCGCTACCGACACCTGAAGAAGTATTCAGTGTACTACGTGGCGCAAGAGTCTTCAGCACATTGGACCTCACCCAGGCGTATCAGCAGCTGAAGGTGAGCGAGTCAACTGCTGAATTATTGGCAATTAACACACTGAAAGGCTTGTACAAAGTCAAGCGACTGCCTTTTGGCGTAGCTGCAGCCCCGGCCATATTTCAAAAATTCATGGAGACAGTGCTTCAGGGCATCCCAGGAGTTTGTGTCTACCTTGACGATGTCATCATCAGTGGCACTTCCACTGAAGAGCATGCAGTGCGCCTAGAGCTCGTTCTCGAAAGGCTAGCAAACGCTAATTTGTGCATAAGCAAATCGAAGTGCTGTTTTGCGGTGCCAGAGGTGCAATTTCTGGGACACCGAATTGATGCGGAAGGCATTCACCCTACCGAGGACAAAGTGCGAGCGATCACAGAAGCACGAGCTCCAACAAACAAGCAGGAGCTACAGGCTTTTCTCGGACTCTTGACGTTCTACGACCGGTTCTTGGAACAAAGAGCTACCGTGGCCAACGACTTATACCAACTCCTTCGGAAAGATGTGACATGGACATGGTCGCCACGCCATCAGCAGTCATTCGATGCCCTGAAAGACCTGATTCGAAGATGTACAGTCCTCCGCCACTACGACGAAAGGAAGCCTCTGCTTTTGGCTTGCGACGCATCACCGTACGGAGTCGGCGCGGTTCTATCGCAAACTGACGAGCAAGGAAGGGAAGCTCCCATCGCCTTCGCCTCACGTACGTTGTCGCAAGCAGAACGCAACTACGCGCAACTTGACAAAGAAGGGCTAGCCATCGTCTACGCGGCGACACATTTTCACCAGTACATTGCCGGCCGGAAGGTGACCTTTATAACCGATCACCGACCGCTATTGGGCATTCTGGGACCACAAAGGCCTATGCCACCAACTTTGGCTCCGCGAATGACACGTTGGTGCATCAAACTCTCAGCGTACGACTACGCTCTGGTCTACCGCAATGGGAGTAAACATCAAAACGCCGATGCGCTAAGCCGTCTGCCACTAGACGCAACTGTTGACGAACCATTTCCACCAGGAGACGTTCTGATGTTCGAAGCACTGCCAGAACCTCCGCTTACAGCAGGCACAGTTGCAGCATCTACGCAGAAGTGCGCAGCTCTCCGGCTAGTTTACACAGCTGTTCAACAAGGCAACGTGCATAAACTCAAAGGGGACAACTTCGACGCTTACCGCAGGCGAGCTACAGAGTTGAGCACCCATCGCGGCTGCATCATATTTAGGTCCCGAGTTGTGATGCCGAGAGAACTACGCGCACAAGCTATGTCTCTCATCCACGCCGGACATCGGGGCATCGTTGCAATGAAAAAGTGTGCCAGAAGCTACATGTGGTGGCCTGGCATTGACAACGACATCGAAACAGTGGTGCGAGAATGCAAGCCTTGCCAGAGCAGCCGGAGCGCCCCGCCGAAAGCTCCTGTCCCAGAATGGGAAAAGCCAGACACACCATGGCACACACTGCACATTGATTTTGCAGGACCAATTGAGGGCTGCACTTTCCTTGTGGTCGTAGATGCCTACACAAAGTGGCTTGAGATAAGGCAAATGGGACAGACGACTTCGGCAGCAGTCATTGACAACCTCCGATCACTATTTGCAACGTTCGGCCTGCCGCGCAAGGTAGTGTCGGACAACGGAACACCGTTTGTGTCTGCGGAGATCCTCAAGTTTTATCGCGACAACGGGATCTCATCAGTTACATCGGCCCCCTACCACCCAGCGACAAACGGACAAGCCGAGCGCTACGTAGCCGAGCTAAAACGCGCCCTTGAAAGAGATCAGACAGGCTCGCTGCAGCGCCGCCTTGCGCGCTTTCTCTTCAAGCAGCACACGACGGTTCAGAGCACAACAGGCGAGACCCCCTCGAAAATGATGTTCGAGCGTGAAATGCGAACCCAGCTCACAGCCATCCTCCCCGAGCCAAAGGCAGAGACGTTCCGGGAAGAAAAAGCAATTACGCGCTGCGGCACGCTTAATGAGGGGCAGCGCGTCCTCGCCCGACAGTTTCTGAAAAAGCCACGCTGGGAGGAAGCTACAATTGTCAGACGCATAGGCCTGCGCTCTTGGCTCGTCAACATACATGGCACAGTAGCACGCCGACATCTCAACCAGCTGCGTAGATTTACGACGCCGTCTGAGAGCTGTCCGCCAGCGGAGAGAACACGTGCACCATCTTCCCACATAGCCTGGCACCTCTTCCCGGAAGAAGAGACTTCGCCCAGGACAGACCTAGGAGACACAGCGAACAACAGCCAGCCTACAAGTGTTTCTCCCCCGAGCGCACAAAGCCAGCGCGCCTCCACGCGTGAGCGCCGACCCCCTGCACGATACCAGGCAACTTTCTAAGGGGGAAGGAAGTGTTGTGTCCCCTTATTGCTTTTGTGTGTGTGCGCCCCCGCATCCTCCTCCTAACGACCACTCGCATCCTCCTCCTAACGACCACTCGCATCCTCCTCCTAACGACCACTTGCCCTTCGTCGCACGCTGTCGCCAGATGCCCCCCCATGGTGCGCCCCCGTGCGCCCCCGCATCCTCCTCCTGTTTTGGGAAGCCACTCCCTCCCGTGGACGCTTCTCCGCTCCCTCCTTTCTTCGGGCGGCCAGTTCGGCTCCTGCCTCGGTCGACGCTGGTCGCACCCTCATCGGCTTTAAATAAACGAAGTCTTAAAGTACCGTGTGCGTCTTTCGCTGCATTCAACACAGCGACCGGACACGACATTACAAATAAAAATATTGCAGTTCAGTTATGCGGGGTGCGATATTCGCTGCCGACAGATGGCGCCAACAGGTGCTATCAGGAAAGACCAACTAACCCTGTCAATTTCCAATCTGTCTTTAGAAGCTACATCCCCTAAAAGAAAAATAAGCTATCTGGTTGTGCATAAAGACGTGCCCAATCACCTTATATTCTTATCTATTTCGCAGCTCGGCCCAACTGCGGCGGCCGCGTGATCCGTGAAAAGACGATCGCATCTCCCGGCTTTCCGAGGAACCAGAGGCCGCAGGATGGCGTCTGTGTCTGGTGGATACAGGTACTCTCTCCCTCTTCCAGCCTTCGAACCTCGCCCCCCTGTTCAGCCAGATGGGAAAGCTAAGGCCTGTACTGACTAAGGGACGGGACAATTGGTTGCATTATCCTGACTTGGGTAGCAGCTAGTTGGCAGCACATATTCTCTTGTGTGCAGAGAGGTAAAGTTAGGAATTTTTCCACCCATTCTTCATCTGGCAACTGCGCGGCAAGTGCACAATTCCAGGAGTCTGAATCACAGCGCTCTCTGTACGTATCATCAGTTTCACTTCACCATAGCGTAGACGACATCAACGTGGGCCAGTAGAAACGACAACAAAAAGCGATTTGCCTTGTCTTTGCTATCCGTCTGTGTTCTCTTTTTCTGCGTTGTGGTGAAGTGAAGCATGTGAAAACAACTAGCCCAGCAGTTCGGCTTGGGCAGATTTGTATCTTGGGCTTTTGATTGGCCAACTTGCGTTCGCTGGGTTATCATGACCGCTTAAAAGCTAACGGGAGAGGAGTAAACTGATGAATAAATAACCTGACTCGCGAAAGGTGTTGCGATTGAAGACCTACTTCACTATTTTAGCCTGAGTTCGACATGCGTGAACTGCTGTCTCCTGTGTGAGGTCACTACCACTCTAATGCGTAATTTGCACCTCACTAAAACCTGGCAGAATCAAAAAGGCGGACTTTATGAAGGTAACAGGAAGAGACCCCATGTTAAATGGCGGGTGGCGATTCACGAAAACCGGCTGGAATTAAAAGCGGAAGCAATGACGGCCCTTTACAGCAGCACAACCACATGAAGCATTTGATTATCTGTATAACTCAGCTGCATTCAAAATTACATAATTGTCGGCCGTGACTTGGGGTACGCTGAGCTGTAAAATGGAATAATCTTGGTTACGATATCTTTTCTCAGCAACTATCCGTTTGCATGCACCGTCTTGGTGCTTCAGTTCCGAGAACAAAACAGTTTTCATGAAGCCTCATTATTGCCTGTAGGGGTTATTTTCTCCCTCAGTTGTCGATACTGTTGACAAGGACGAAGAGTGCTGTTCCTTGTCTCATTTTCGTCCCAAAATTTTAAATAGACTCCATTCCCTGTACCTGAGTGCGTTTGTATCCGCTATGCACCCTGACCAGTCCCCCGCCGTGGGTATGTGCCATTCAGCCTGAGGACATCATCATGATCATCATCATCATGGTGTAGAATGAGCGGCAGTTGCCGTCGTTCACGCCATTCTTTTTATGTCACATGACTGCAGGCTCCGGCCAACATGACAGTACAGCTCACGTTCCGAGCCTTCGATCTGTACCGCCGGGTTCACGGGTTCTGCATCTACGACCGATTCGAAATCAGACTGCAGTCGCTGTATCTGGGACAAACGTGAGTATGCGCCAAATTCACTGCGATTTTCATCAAATGGCGAGGTGAACGTGCATTATTCTTCAAAAGTAAAGAGCTCACCAATCCAGAACCACATGCTAGGTCTTCTATCACACTCCAAGTCCTCAGGAGGTAAACAGTGTACGATGTGCCGCTGTGCCCCGTCTGAGAGCTCACACACTATAAGGAGTTGCCAACTGTGAACACTCTTGAATTATTTTCTGTCTAGTAGAATGCGGTCATGACAATGACATCGGTCTCCTTTGTCACTGTTTAATGGCTTTCCTCGGAAGCTTTATTCTCTAACACATTCAATCTCGACAGCAAATGTACACACCCTTTGTTTTTTACATGCGTGCAGGCATGACTGCGTAGTCATGTAACGACGAGAGGTAAGTGAGAAATGGCTGCACAGTTACAAGGATGGTTCAGAGGCAATATACAAAAAGCAACATACAAAACAGAACTGGGCCACACAGCTCACTTGAGTCAAGGAAAAATTAGCTGTTTTTTTTCTGAACCCTTATTATTAATGCCACTAATCGTCATTTACATATGCAGGTTCTGCAGTGATGAAATCAAGCCTGGAAAAGTGCTCACTTCCGAGGGCCCTAACGTCATTATCGAGTATCGGCCGTACGATAAGTTCAAGCGTGGCTTCGCCGCTGATGTCAAATTTGTCCCAGCTTGGAATAAATAAGAGTGCTACAGTTTTTACACACACATCTTCGACATTTCTCCCCTACCTATCTACCTGAATGTGGAATAGTGAACAAGTCACGAAAAAGAGGGCTTGAGAAAGCTAAAACATATCCGTCAAACCATTACATCGTTTATTTTTTGTTTATATTCACGTGCCTTACTACACCTGCATTCGAGCAAGTGCACGTGCACCAGGATAAAGAACGGTAGCATAAACCGATTTGGTGGATAATCACCACTTTCAGCAAACTTCACGTGAAGTTTTCAAAAAAGTTATACGTTGTGGCAGTACTGTACTGTATTTTATGCATTTATTCTTTAAGATCCAGCAAGGCTACTTAAAAAATAACGATACGCACTGTATGCGGAATATTGAATAAAGGGATATCTGAGAAATTCAGAAACGCTGTCTGAATTCTGTGTGGGTTGTCCGACCATTTACTCATATAATGGCAATTGATGTGCAAGGGGATACTATAAAGTTTAAATCCCAGTTACGTAGAACATCAGTACTCGATCAGCATTACTAAAGTACGCATTGTTCTTGCATCCGGCATAGGTCATCTCGTACACACATCCTGAATGCCCGTCCACTCTTATTACCCTAAACAGCCGCATTCCAAAATAATCGTCTTGCTAGCCGACGCAAGTCCGCTGTCTCATGGGTGAGCCCGCGGGGCAACCAAAGCGTGCCGAGAAGTTCTTCAGGTGTCTCAGCGGTGCGTGGATGCTATCCGTTGGAACGAACCCATTGGGCAACTGAGCATAGCATTTAGAGCTCGCCCACTTCAGGTAAAGGAGCCGCCCCTCCGATATCGGTGTATTCGCGGCAAGAAGCCCCTCACGGCTCCATTTGGTCGTGTCCACAGCTTCCACTACAGTCGTGAGCGCTGCTGCCCACTCGGCCAGACCCCGCTGGTCGCGACGTTTCCAACGGACATGTCGATCCCACTGTTTGTACCACTGTGGGTGCGACGGATGCAGTCGTCCAAATCTAGAATGTTTTGCACAGTCTTGTTGGACCACAGAATGCTGCTATCGAAGAGCACTGACCACAGTTCTTTCGCCACTGGCTGCGATGACCGGCAGGTCCATGAAATACATGTCTTTCTTCCACAACCTAAGATCTGCATAGGCTTCAGCGTGCACGACGATCTTGAGACCACGTCGCGTGACGCCAGGCGATGCCAAATAGCTGTGAACTTCCTGCTGTCTTCGCTCAAATCGAGGGCGGGTGATGTCGAAGTCTAACGAGCGAGAAAAGAGCAAGTTCCAGGAAAACGACTCAGTCATCCTGGGTGGTGGGCGGTCAATGACGCCGCCGACGTCAGGAAGCTCAAGTGCGAACTGATTGACAAAGTTCTCTGCGGAACTGACATCTCGCTTGCCAGCGAACAGAGAGCCGGAAGATACCTTAGCTTTAACTGCCTCCCTAATCCTAGCGAAGACGTGTTCCAAGTGGTGTGCTGTCCTCGCGCTGCTCACGACCTGCGCATGGAACGCCTCCTCCATGGCGCGCAACTTCCGAGTCTTAGATGTGCACCAGATATGTGGTAAACAATACACTGGGCAGACTGGCAGGTGCATGAATGATAGGCTACTAGAACACAAAAAATAATATCGAGCAAGCTTGCAGGAACCTGGGAATTCATTGCAGAGATTGCCCTTCAACAAGTTGTGCACCGGTTTTCCAAAAATGTAAAGCTTTCGCTAATCACAAAGACCAGTTAGTTCGGGAAATAATCGAGGCAGCTTCGATAGCGAGTCTGCGCGACGATTGTGTCAGCACGCCGTCTGTTGCTTTGACAAAGAAAGAATTTGACATGTTAAAAATGTGATTATAAATCTCTGTGATTATTTGTCTTATGTCTTTTGGACGCTTGAACGATATGGTTGTGACGCATGTGTTTTTTGAGAGGGTGAAGAAGGTATAAGAAGCAGTGTTTC
The DNA here is from genome assembly GCF_055824585.1 of Amblyomma mixtum. Lineage (NCBI taxonomy): Eukaryota > Metazoa > Arthropoda > Arachnida > Ixodida > Ixodidae > Amblyomma > Amblyomma mixtum. Next base: position 60,471,479 of record NC_143013.1, on the reverse strand, counting down.
TTCGAAATAAAAACCAGCTGTAAGTCAGCGCTTGTCTCTTGTCCCGGTGTTTTGCGCTGTTCCGTCACAAATGAATAACCAACATGCCCAAGCTGCTGTCCTGACCTTTTTTGTGTACCACCCAAAGCACAGGTTTCAAAAGAGCTATATTTAGACGATACAACTTTTTAAAAACCAGTTGGTAACAAGCGACCGTATAGAGCTGTCTCGCTTTCTCGACCAATTAGAGTAGTAAACAAAAAAAGAATTTTTAATATGCGAAAAGATAATTTGTTACGATGAAAATTAAAACTTCATCATATATGTTACAAAATAATTATTGTGCTTTTAATCCTCTGGAAATGAAATCGAATTGGGATGTTGCACAGCAAAAAAAAACATAAATGCCAACTTCCTCAGTAGTAGGCGTATTGCGAAAGTGCCTACTCGGCTTTAAACTAAGTGTGAGAAATACAAAGCACCTGAAAGTTTTTTTGAATACGCCGCTCCTTGTAGTTTCAAAATTGCCGGAACGTGGTCAGAAAAACAGAGGGAGCGCGCTGCTCCTGTTTGATGTTATCTTTTCGAACCTCCTGCACTTTGATGCAGGAAGATACCCTTATGCGGGAACAATCCGTATGATCCTGCACACACGCACCGTTCAACGCTACAGTGGACGTGATCCACATATTAATGGGAAGGAGTATGATTGGTGCGCATGGAGCAGGTTATCCTATGATGTAACAACATTAACAAAAGTATTCATGCCTAATAGTTGTCACTAAGTTTCATCCGTTCGCTTTGCCATGTAAAGTCATGAGCATTACAAGAGGGAGTAAACTTTTGGACTAACTAGCGAATTTCGTAGTTATTTTTCACTAAATTTTAGAATCACTTTTTTGATAATATATGCCAATAAACTTTCAATCAATGAGAACATCTGCTATTCAACTGGTGACCTTATTTTCCTTTGTTTTGCATGTGCATGCGTACGTTTATGCCCGCTGGTGACTTTAAAACGTAGGTTCCTTTCTCTATATGCGATTTGAAATTTGGCTGTAGTACACAATTACTACATGTTACTTTCTTCTTTAGTCCTTTCGACTAACATCCGCGAATTACCATTTCATAACTTTTGTGTTACCGGATAGCATTCGTGTGTCCAGTAAAATAACGCGAAACGTGGCTAGGTACATTAAACTCTATTCTATCTCTCCTATACTGCAACTGAAAACAAACCATTGTCTTTTTTTGTTTACTTTACGAAGCCGTTAATTCTCCAAGAAATGCGCTATCAGATGTGTTAGGTATCGCAGAGAGAAATTATTATTATTATTATTATTATTTTCAAATTGCAGCATGTACAGGCGCATCGTATCTCTAATTGGCCAAGTCTTGTGCCTAAGGCCCCGCCGCGGTGGCTCAGTGGTTACGGCGCTCGGCTGCTGTCCCGAAAGACGCAGGTTCGATCCCGGCCGCGGCGGCTGAATTTCGATGAAGGCGAAATTCTAGCGGCCCGTGTGCTGTGCGATGTCAGTGCACGTTAAAGAACCCAAGGTGGTCGAAATTTCCGGAGCCCTTCACTACGGCATCCCTCATAGCCTAAGTTGCTTTGGGACGTTAGACCGCAATAAACCAAACCATCTTGTGATCTTGTGCCTAAAAAGTTCGGTATGATGTTATGCCTAATTGAAATCGCTTCCGGTGGATTATTCTAGCATCCCCTAAAACTTAAATCAAGTACAGATTAGAATAAACGATTTGTGTCACAGCTCAAATCAAGTGCAAAAAATGTGCTTATTCCCTGACACCAAGCCTAGCTGATTCACTTCACGAGAATATGACGGGTATGCCAGGAGAGAACTGGGTTTAATAAAGGGGATAGAGATTGGACTAGAGAGAGACAGGACAGCTAGGGCAGGAGGGGCCAGAACGGAAGCGACATAAATGAAGTCTTGTTGGTGAAATTTGTGTGTTTGTATGGATTTTACAAAATCTATGAGCATGGGAGATAAAGAAACGTGGCCGTGGGGCAGCGAGAATGGCAAGCTCCTGCATGCATTAGAGGCAGGACTACGAAACGGCTTTCTTGATTAGAAGCTCCTCGTCACACACTGATGGACTGGACAATTGGATCGCTGAAGTCCGGTTGTCTCGTTGCAGAACTTACTGCACACCTCATTTCCAGCAGTTCCTGAATGCACAGGGATCCATACGCTGATCTGTCGGTGCTGCAGCTTAGCTAATACATTCCCATTTTCTTCTAGCCATCTCTCTCCTGTAATGCGCCCTTACCTCAACCCACCGCACAGTACCACCTTGAAGACCCTCCCGACTACACATGCTGTCTAAAAATTCTCTCACCTTCTCTAAACCCAGTAGTGCGTCATGTTCACTAACTACCAAACCTCCCTTTGTGCATTTATTTCAAGAGAGAACCACCCTACCGGATATGGTAACAGACCTAAATATGGCGGCTTCTTATCAGATAACTTTAACTTGGCTGCATCCAGATGTAGCGGATGATGAAATTTTTCCCAGTCTTGATGATTACAATGATTATCGCCGTGATCGTTCCACTAAAAGAGGTGGTGGTGTCCTTATCGCCATCAAGAAAGCATTGCCTTCATTTCTGGTCAGTACTGATTTCATCCTTGAAATAGTGTTGGCTGCTTGTACAACATCATCAAAGAAAGTTTTGGTTGGTGTCTGCTACCGTCCACCTGATTCTGATCATTCCTTCATTTCACGGCTTCATATCAGTATTACGTCTGCCATCCAAAAATGCCCAGCTGAAATCATTTACCTGGTTGGCGACTTCAATTTCCCTCGGATAGACTGGTCAAGTTTGTCATCCACATGCCACACCTCAGTTGAGCTTATCAACCTAATGTTAGATTTCAATTTTTTCCAATTTATTAATCAACCAACTCGTGGTTCCAATATTCTAGATCTAGTTTTCTGCAGCGCGCCTGAAACGGTTTGCGAAGTGCTCTTCCTAGATGGTCTTAGCGGTCATCAGCTTATCCAACTACAGCTTAATGCCCCTTTAAAATTTCAAGGTACTACATCCACGCAAATTCGTGATTACAATAGAGCCATTTATGGCGATATGAATATCGCACTTAACGAATTTTTTGTTACAACGTTCTTGCCTTCTTTTTCGGACAGGTCTGTTGAACAAAACTGGATGCTTTTTAAGAACACTCTAACAAATTTAGTTTGCAAATATGTTCCCCTGGGCTTCCATCTCAAACGATAAAACTAACCCCTGGTTCAATAGGTCTCTGCGCCGTCACAGAAAGAAAAAAAAGCGTTTGTACAGAAGGGCTAAGATTGCGTCCGCGCCATTTGCTTGGCAAAAATACAGTGAATGCCTAAAATCTTACTGTACTGCTATTCGCGCTTCCAAAAACAAATATTTTTCTCGTGTCCTGTTTGCTCTCTTAAAATCTAATCCGAAAAACTTTTCCCGTATGATATCTCCTGACGGGACTCGTAACCACATTTCATTGTGCAGGGCTGACCTCACACCATTTTCGGACAGTGAATGCCCGCATGAATTCAACAGATACTTTTCATCTGTATTTACTCAGGAAGATCATTCCAACATACCGAGTGTTCCTGACCTTGATTATCCATATATGACTCCTATCAACATCACCGCTGAAGGTATATCTCATCTCATTACAAACCTCAAGCTCTCCACCAGTGCTGGTGTACATGACATTAATTCCAAAATATTAAAGAACACTGTACCGACTTCTAGTCAAATTCGTTGCCACATCTTTCAGCAGCCATCATCACCTGGCTTGCTCCCTGCAGACTGGAAAATTGTCAAGGTCATCCCTGTGTTCAAGAACGGAGATGGAAATTCGCCAGAAACCTATCGCCCCATTTCACTCACATACATATGCTGCAAGTTACTTGTGCACATTATCGCCTCTCACATTTACGACCACCTGGAACTTAATTTTTTCTTTTTTACTAAACAGCATGGCTTCCGAAAAGGATTTTCTTGTGATACGCAACTACTAGAATTCACAACTGACCTGCACTTCAACATGGACGCTAACCTACAAACTAATTGCATCTTTCTCGACATAGCTAAAGCTTTTGACCATGTTCCACATTCCCGCTTGTTCTCCAAATTATCTTCTCTTAGCCTAGATTTTTTAACACCGACATGGCTTCGCAACTTTCTTTCTTTTCGTCACCAGTTCAGAACAGTTAACAATTTCACCTCCTCACTCTGTAACGTAACATCTGGTGTGCCTCAAGGCAGTGTTCTTGGTCCGTTATTTTTTTCTAATATACATTAACGATTTACCCGCCGGCATATCTTCTTCCCTGCGACTTTTTGCGGATGACTGCATCATTTACCGTCCTGTCAATTGCATGGTTGATCACCTCACTCTCCAATGTGACCTGAACCTCATCTCGGACTGGTGTACTAAATGGCAAATGACGCTTAACTCGACAAAATGCAAGATTATCTCTTTCAGCCGCAAGCATACAAACTCTACCTTTTCGTACATCATAGATAGCACTACAGTGTCTCGGGCATTATCGTACAACTATTTAGGTATTCATCTGACGCATAATCTTTCATGGGCCACACACATTCAAGCCATCTGTGCCAAAGCCTGCAGGTCACTAGGGCACCTGCGTCAGAATTTGCTAACCTCCCCTAACAACGTAAGAAAACTGGCATATCTTACAATCGTACGGCCGCAACTAGAATTTTCATCACCTACATGGTCTCCATATCAAAAATACTTAATCAGCATGTTAGAGTCCATCCAGAACAGAGCGGCTCACTTCATTACACGCAAATACAGCCCTCACTACAGCATAACAGCGATAAAACTTGAGATCGGCCTCGAGCCTTTAGGCATTCGCCGTTTCATGCGCTTTTGTGCTTATTTCATATATATCTGTAGAGCTCAAGGCCATCTCCATTACCTCTTGAAACGCCTACACGCATTTCACGCCGCCTGCATAACCAGAACAGCATAAAACGCATTCACGGAAGAACCCTTGCTTTTAATTCATCTGCACTTCCACGTGCCATCGCTCTTTGGAATGATCTTCCTGACAGTATCGCATGCGTCGGCAACCATCAACCATTCCAGGATCAGCTACGTAAGTATTTCACATGACATCGCTTTTTTCCTATCTTTGATTTTCTTTGTCCCAGTGTACTTTTGTTCCTTTGTTGCCAATGCGTTTTGTTTTGGCCGTATGTCCCGTAGTCATGCTACTAATAAGTACCTATAATACTATGTATAATTTCGCCTTTAAGTTCTGCCTTGTACATTAGTTTCTTTTGCACATTTTGTTGTTTTTGCCCCCCTTACTCAATGCCCTTCTGGGCCCTGTAAGGTATTATGAACAATAATAATAATAATAATAATAATAATAATAAAGAAACTCGACTAAACAAGCTGGGAGTGGCTGATAGAGACTTTATGAATGTGCCAGTGGTGGTAGAGCATTGCTAGGTCACGGAAATCCGACAGAGATTGGTGACCACAATTAATTATTTGTACATTCGTATGGTGGATCAATTACAGGCCGTATTACTCGAGGGTGACCCCTCCTGCAGCTGGGAACAACCTTAACCTCTGCATCTGCAGGTTGTCCCATTTCTGCACAAAAGGTCTCACTCAGCGGCCCTCCCATTTCCACCCTCTTTTGACGGACACATGTGCCTAATTTAAGCAATACTACTTTTGCAGCCGACGTGGTGGAACCCGGACCCAACCCTAAGGCGTAAGGCGTGCCCCTATCACCCTGTTCCTGTGTGCAAGCCCTTAGCACAATTTAGACACTCGAAACGCCTCGTCACCACGGGGGCGGAACATTGGCACCACTTGCGGAAAGCGCCAGGGCTTGGTCTCCTCCTCAGCCAAGCGCTCCGCGCCTAAGTTCCGTCGCAACTTCCTCTTCTCGTCGTTGCCCCCTGCCCGGCGTGCCGAGACACCGCCCAGGATACCAGAGGGTCGCGAGGGTGCGTCGGCGGTTATCATCTTCCTTTCCATGTGTCGCCAAGGGGTGGAAGTGCCCTTCTCGTCCCGTCTCTCGGGGTTCCCCTCGCGTTGGCGTCCGCTCCGACACTAGCTTCCTGATGGAAAGTTGTATAAGCTGAAACCGGCGCCGAAGCCTACTGCAGCGCCAGTTCTCTAGTTGGACGTTCAACAGGGCAGCAGAAATGACCTAGCATTCGCTGTACTCAGCCGAACGGCTTGCGTTGGATACTGCATTGCTCTAAAGTTCACGCCCCCATGTGTATGGCTGCTTTGCTGCTGGTCGTTCGGAGTTAGAAGTTTCTTCCAGTGTCAGCATCGCGCGATAATTCCGCCTTCCCTCGTTGCTGCCGTCGACTGGGTATTTTGCCTGCTGACAGAAGGCATACCTTGATATCACGATGATTCCGAGAGCTTCAGCGCTTTTACCATTGATTCTTGGGTTGGCTTGCGCGCAGTACGAAGAGGTAAGCATACCCTGGCCGCTGATTGCGCCTTTTTCCCGCCTTATTTCTTAGTAGCATGGTACGTAGGCATGGCTTAAACCATTGCTGAACAAATGTAATGTGAAGCGGCTTTTTATGACGTGCAGAGCTCTAGAAAGCATTCTTGAGATCTTATGGATTACGTTTCGCCTATCAAATGCGCTTACCGCAGGCGGACTAAGTAGACAACGCCAATCGTGAAGCTAGGGAAATATACTATAGGAGGCTCCAGCTGCTTGATTTGTGAACATCGCTGCAGACTGCCTACTGTGCTATCAGTGTATCTACCACCTCCGAAGTTCCGGACAGAACGAGACTCTTGACATCATTCCTTTTGAATGGGGAAGCTTCGAACTCTTTTAAATATACTCCCAATTAACAAGGAAGGTTAGTAAACTGTGTTCCGTAACATCCTTTCACAACAGGCCTTGTAAAACTGTGCATTGCTGATCACTGAGCTCTCATTCTCTGAAAGTAATGCCAGTGATAAAGAACTTACAACATACCTGTGTTCTGTCAAGTACGACGGCAGGATTTTGGCCTCAGAATGAGTAATTACTCCCTTATTACAAATCTACTCCACCTTGGGGGATTCCCCTAAAACATTTTGGTCAATGTTTATCTGTAGTTCCATTTTACAGAATGCAATGGTGAAGCTGAACACCGTTTCTAGCGTGCTGTTTGCAGTAAGTACTAATACCTTCGCTTTATTAAATTTGCTCCCATGCAGACAATTCAACATCTGACCTCAGGGCAGCCAGAAGTAATTCAGGATGAAAGAGAGAAGACACAAATGGTAAGCATCAGTGTCGAATCTTTTTGTTTTCTTGTTATGCTTCGAGAGGCAATATTATACAAAGCGTATTGCAAGTAACATTAGTGTCCTTTGATAGAGTAAAACTGTTCATAATACTTCTGCCGAAAGTTTTCCGGGTCTGCCAGACGTTCGCAATCGGATTGAATCCATGATTAGAGAGACATGCATTCCTAAAGGACAGAAGTAATAACAATTGTTTACCAGACAGAAACTAGGTTCGTGTAGGATTCGGCCGTTAAATCTGATTGAAGTGTGTGCAACAGTGAATACCTGTAGAACAAAGCTAACATACCGATCTTCTAACGTATCAGTCAGTGGAAAATCGGTAACTCTTCGCGGGAAATGAATTTAATCAAAAAGAAATCCTGACGGGTTTTCATTAACTGACACATAAAGGAAGCGACCATGCGCACGTAATACATGACCAGCAATTGTGCTGAATTATTTGTTTTGCTTAAATGTAAATTTACAAAAGTTTCTTCACAAAAATTATTCTATGATTGGGGGGGGGGTTGGGGGGCGAGGTGACCCGACACATCAGCTGACATACTCTACAGCGTACTATAGTTGCATGAGCAAACTCCAAGAGCCTAGAAGAGGCAACAGGTGCCTTCTAAATATTTCTCAACGCTGGCTGTGACGTCCAAGATAAAGCACATAAATTACAAGGAGAAATCAGCCCGAGTTTTTTATTTTTTTAAGTATTCATGGGGACGGAAGCGCTGGCGCTATACGTGAATAGGTTATAAGTGCCAACGAATGTGCCTGGCTAGCTCGAGAATCCTCAGGCCTGACTTTCCACCAATTCTAAGCACCAGCATCGCAGCCTTATTGAAATGAATGAGGGGCAGTAGAACTTGTAACAACGAGCAAAGTAGAAGACGACAGGCTTCGTAATAGTGGGCTTTTCTCAATTTAAATGATATTTTATCGATATTGCGGTCCATATAGCACGCTTATCTTATTTTTATTTTTCAAGAACTTCTGCTGGCACCGTATTGCCTTATAGCCTCTAAGCGACGTATTATTATTACTATTAGCCTTAATACTTTCGCTAAAGCTGTACTAAAGTTAGTGGTGCTCTGCTTGCCGGTGGAATTACGATGAAAGTTTTTAACACGTTAACACAAGCTACGTAGTATGCTTAGCCTCACTTCTTGGGGACGGATGACTTCGCCTTGCTGCACAGGATTCAGGCAGTGTTCGGAACAGGAACCAGAAGACAGTATGCAGAATCTCGTACATAAAAATATTCTGTAAATGATTATAGATTTTTGTATAACTTGCATAATTTGAAGAGCGATTCAGACATGAAAAAGAGGTGCAGTGCTGAATAGTTTTTCCCGCTAAAAAGTGCTGATCTAGTTTATCTATATGGATTAAGTATCGACTTTACAGAAGTGAAAATCTTTCACTGACTGGTGTCGCGCACCAGACGTCCATTTGAAGCTGAACGTTTATTCTTGTAATTGGTACCTGCTAAATAAATCATTCGATCCGTTGATCTACTGAACATTCTGTCAGTCGACCGAACGCCTTCCATACCACAAGCAGGACATGGTGTTTCAGGTCGGAGTCCTTGACCGGCGGAGAAACCAACGTCTTCCATATTTGCCGTTCCTGTTGGCTTACCGGCTCATAGGCTTAACATTTTTTTTTCTCGCATACGCCCTGTGCAGTATCAACAGATGCTGCACGAGGTGCCAAAGCTGGACGGCGGCCAGGTGATGTTCCAGGGAGACATGTTGATGACCGAGCGAGACCTGCTGGACATGTACGCGCTGGAACCTTCCCGGACCATCACCTGGCCCGGGGGCATCGTGCCATACAAGATCAGTGAGAGCTGTACGTACTCTGCCCTCTTTTAATAGGAGACGCAAGAGTCTAATTCCTTCTAGACTAATTCCTTTTGGAATGAACGGGGAAAAAAAACCAACACGGCTCACAGGCACTCAACAAAAATAAGCCGTTTACGCGATTGTAATGGGAAATAGACGCTGCATTTACAGCCATCTTCCGCAGCAAACGTAAGCTGAAAAAGCTTTGCTTTCAGCATTAATTTTTTTCAAACTTTAAATCATTTACCTTAGGCAGCCAAGTAGCTGACCAGTGAAACAGTTTCTATGAAATTATTGAAAGCGGAATAAATTTGCTTCGTTAAAACATGGAGTTGCGGTTCTAAATTTCTGCATAATTTTAATGTTTATAATCGTATTGCTAGTATGATAATAGCAATATTATTATAGTACCATTATAATGTTTCTGAGTCCCTAGCATTCCGTATGACCGTCCGCTTCACTCAAATGCCACAAGTGTCAGACAGCATGCCCACCACTTATGCTTCAAGGACCCAATTTGCGTTCCTAAAGAGCAACAGGTCACTATTTGTCTGTATCAGTTTTTAACATTCGCATGCAAAGAGCACCCATCTGTCCCTATCAACACCCACAAAGTGAGATTTCACTAAAACAATCAATATATCCGTAGATCTCCCGTCGGCAGGCTTGAATTTCTTATTACCGTTTTTGCTGTCTTCAAAAGCGTTCAAATTGCTTTCTTTATGCAGTCTTGATTGCTCGATTCCAAAGGTGAAAACCCTCTAAAAGAAAGATTTTGTTACCAATCGGAAGAATGGACCATTACCTTCAATATTTCTATAACGAAACCTTGCAATATTCCTATATAAAAATTTTTATCCAAGAATGTTGGACTTGATGCACAACGCTGCCAACTTGCGTCTGAAGCGAACTTCTACCTTTGTTTCATTAGTTGACCATCTGCATCCAATTTTCGCAGCGGTCAACGAGGCGGACTTGATTCGGCAGGGCATCGCGCACTGGATGAACAACTCATGCATCACATTCCGCGAGCTCGAGAAGGACGACACCACCACGGACTTCATACTCTTCATCAGGGGCAGAGGGTGCGTTTTCGTTCTGTCCTTCTTTCCCTGCTTTGTCGAGCATTGGCAGACAGCAAACAATAATGCCTTACTCGTTCAATGGACCTAACGCGACTGAGCGCCCTTCCACCTAACACTGAGTTGACCTGAACAACCTTCAAGAAAGAGTTGCATGCGCTACCCGGTCGGATCGCGTTTGTCTTCGCAGTAAAAAATGGTAGCGCCAATAAATCTGTTGAAGTTAATGCGCAAGTACTTCGGTTTACCAGCCCTGCTGTACTCTGCCTGCTGTTAGCTAGTGTGATTGCACCACAGATAGCTGGGCTTCTCTTTTTTTATTCTTACCTCACTCTCTGGTTTAACCATACTCTCTGGGTGGGGAGGATGAGTTTTTCATCCTTCCTGTTCTTAGTTGGTGAGCCGTGGTGGCAGTAGTAGAATAGAGCCGAGCTGCACGATTACCTTGATTTAAGTTGTAGCACAATTAAAGGGCAAGTAACATTTTTTTCACTTTACGAAAGGGACGCCCACATGTCAAGAGACGTTCTTGCACCAGCCGTTCTGCGTCCTGAAATCCCTATGTTGTGGTTTATGGGTGGTTTAACGTCCCAAATTGACTCCAGGCTATCACGGATGCCGTAGTGAAGGGTCTCCGCTATAGCCTGAGAGCCTTTGGGACGTTAAACTCCCCATAAACCGTCAAGCATAACATAGGGACTATTTAGCGCAAAGCGCACTGCAATCACATAGCAAGCAAAATATGAATAGAAGAAGCGTTCTGAGTATATAAACCGCCATGCACGATTGGCTTGTTTGATTTTCTTCTTCTCCTCAATTACCACTACGCGAACAAGATCAACCTCTGAATAAAATTACGTCTACTGTGATCAATTTTGATGGCCTCTTTAGAACTGACACATACCTATAACAAAGTATTTTCTTCTGTGGCTGTCGGCGCCGTAGTTGTCACTCGTGCGCTTGAAGAAAAACTCGCATTCATGCTTCGAAAACTACGCTACATAGATGCATCGAAAACGAAAACAAAAACTCAGGACCAATGAGAGTACGAAGCGTGAAAGCTTTTGTCTTTCTGCTAAATTTAGCTGTCTAAATTTCTCTTGAACGCTTTTCTTTGCGTCTCACAAGAGGTGCATCATTAATGTGCCATCGCTAATATATATTCAAGGCATGCGTTTCCCGAACATCTCCATAATATGTGGTCGACAAAAGACAGCAGACTGCATCTTTAATGAATATTTGGTGAATTTTGGTGCCTGAGAAGTTTTTATGCGCTGTTGTACTCCTCATGGGCGGTTTATCCTCATTTTTGCTTTGTTTTGGTTTCGTTTGTTTTGTTTCACGAGGCGCCTTAGTAACGTTCTCTGAATTTATCGCATGCAGGTGTTGGTCCCGCTTCGGCCATATCGGTTCTCTTCAGCCTATCTCTATCGGGGATGGCTGTGAAACGGTAAGCTACATAAAAGACGGTCAAATTGGCCATTGCTTCTGTCATACACGGGTGCGCGCTCTGGGCATACCTGCAACAGCGACTCATAGGCTTCGTGCGCATGACTCCCGGCGGTCACCTGTGTAACGATGGTGGTTTTATTATGCGTTAGCACAGGAGCCTTACCGGAGCAAAAAGCCCTCGGCGATGTTCCTGCGTCGCCCAGAAACAACCTAACAGGCTAGCGCGGGCAGATACGTCATCAGACATGCCACCAGAGTGGAGAAAGCTTATTGGCTTTAGGAATGTGACGTCACCAGACCAGGTTCGTTTGTGTGAAGTCTGCGCCATCAGTAGCTCCAGGAATCAACGGCTTCGAATGCGATCTCAGTGCCAACGCATAGTGGATTAGGAGTCCCTTTGTTGTTTTAGTCCGTTATCTCCACTTAGCTTGTTCCTCAGTTTCACGCCGTCGGCGTAGGCGCCGTCCGCAGCACAAAGCTTGGCAGAGCGCAAAGATGCTGCGCGCCAGTAACGGTACGACGCGTTTACGTTTTGTCAGAACTGCTGGTGGCGGTGGCTCACTCAGATAACTTGGCAGCGCTCCAAGACGATGCTGCGTCCAGCTGCATCAGTGTGTGTATATTTAGAAAGCTGGCGAGACGTTGTGGAAGGGGTGTGTTGCACAAGGCCATGCGTGTTGGAGTACGTGCACTTCGAGCATATATATAGGAGACGATTGGTTTAGTTCATTGGGGTTTAACGTCCCAAAGCGACTCAGGCTTTGAGGGGTGCCGTGGTGAAGCGATCAGGAAATTTCCACCAGGGGTTCTTTAACGCGCCAGGACAGACCGCGTCTTCTTTGCTGGTTCCTTCAGATGGGGCACGTAATCCCATAACTCTCGCACCTGTCTCGTTCTGTAGCTGGGTACTGTGGTGCACGAGATCGGGCACGCCATCGGCTTCCTGCACGAGCAATCCCGCGCCGACCGCAGCCGCTACGTGGTGGTCAACTACCCGAACATTCTGGAAGGCCTGCGCAGCCAGTTCGACCCGGACCAGAACAAGCGGCAGTACGGCGCCCGATACGACTACACCTCGATCATGCACTACTCACCGACGGTACGTGCTTTCTTGCGCGTGTACATTGGCAGGACAGAACTACCAGGTATCGGATCTGTGAACTATGTGTCAGCAGCTAAGGGCCTTAGCGCCTCGATCACTGCGGTGGGTGCTCTATTTTAGAAGCTTTCACCTCCAATTCCTTTTGTACAATGCGTGGCATTGAAGACATCGTTTGAATATGTTTACTCTTTTACGTCATACAAAAGGCCCTCCGAACTGTGCTCGGAGACGGCACTAACTACTCCTCTAATCTCATTAATGCACTTGTTACTTGTTAAAGGGCGGTTGTCTATTAGGGGGCGAAGGCGCTTCTACTGTTTCTCACGTACACTGGACTCAAGATAGGCTGGACTGGAGACATACTGTGAATAGTCTTGAGTGGACGATTGTTGGTTGGACACCGTTTTGTGCGTGTGTGCTTCGCACTGAAGTTCATCGCAGTCAAATAGGGTAGCATGCTAGGCTCACTGGCAGATAAAGGTTTCTAGTGTTGATTAAAAACTGTCTGAATGTACTGGCGTTCGTTCCTGTGAAGCTGGGCAGCATTGTTGCTACTCTGCCGGACAATGTTCGGATTTTACTGATGCACAGCAGTTCGGAACACAACATGTCTTTACATTGGGTCAAACAAAGCCAACAATTCTGGATAAAATCATTTTTGAGCGAGAAGCAGTTTATGAACGCAATTTTGTTTTTCAAATCTGGTAAGATTTCACTACAACAATCAATATAGCATACACAGACGTCCTGTCGGTAGTCTTGAATGTTTTTGTTATGAGCGTTTTTGCTGTCGTCAAAAGTGTTCCTCATTGGTTTCTGCAGCAGTCAACTCTTCGATGCGAGTGATGGAAAAATTTCAAAAGGAAGATTTTGCTGCACATCGGATGAATGGACGATTGCCTTCAATATTTACATAGCAATGCCTTACAATATAACATTCAAAATTTTCGCCAAAGAATGTTAGACATGCACGTGCTGCATGTCTTTGACGATACAGGTATGCTAAAATGTCAGCTATTAAACCTACTCTGTTGCTTACGCAAACGTAATCATGCCACTGAGTGGTTAGGAGGACAGGCGAAGACATTGGAATGAATTGGGCTTAAGGACGACACACAGTAATGCAGGACCACCGCTCGTCCTGTCTTCTTTCTGTGCCTCGCTCTTGACAACAATTCATCGTGGCTAGACAATATACCGACAAACTAGACAGACAACATATTTTGCTGACGTCGCTGTGTTCTCCTGACCGCAACTGTGTAACCCAAATTATCAGACCACCATGAAAATTGCTTGGAGTTCCAGTGCTAAATGAAACCTGCTTCGGACCGTTCATCTTTAGTGGCAGGGTAAAGAGCTAAATAATTCAGTCGACATTGTACGTAGAGTAAGACGAGACGACAAGGACAAACAATGGATTAATAAACAAATACTCTTGCTACCCTACACGCCAATAGCCAAGGTAACCTCGCGTAGAGTAACGCTCGCACCCTGACTAAGTTCCACTATAGATGACGGTAGCCAGCCGCTTACAGATATGAGCTGGCGGTGAGGGACTACAATAAACACGAGACGGAAATAAACATGGCGTCACATCATGAGCCCCAGAGATAGATGCAGCTGCTGTGAATATGCCGGACGCAGATTCTTGCTCGTCAACGCACTACGCCCTTCTCAAATGAACCACTGCGATGTTCTTGGGGGTGTTAAATTGCAACGGTGAATTGAATACATGCAGGCGTTCGCAGCCTCGCCGGAGATGAAGACACTCAGCCCGGTGAATCCGCTGCTGGCCCCGCTTATACGCCGACAGAACGGACTGACGTTCCGCGACCGGCGCAAGGCAAACTTCCTCTACCAGTGCGACGGTGAGCAGACCTATAACAGCTGCATGCGTGAACCCAGTCCACAGGGCTTCATATTCTATGAAATATTTAAACGCCGGATTGAAATGCGTCAAGTTTCCATCGAGGGCTTCAACAAAGCCCACACAGCAATTCGCTTCAAGTTAACCCATCTCATCGCATTATTTTTGTTTCTTCAGCCGAGGCTGAAACCAATGGAGCCATTTTACTCAAAGCAAGGGCTCGGTATATCTTGCGCCTGACTCAGCAAGGCGAATTGTTCGCCCAGCTACACAGTCGACACCCCGCAAGGCAGTTGAAGCGAGAGAGAGAGATTGGAGGCGAGGCGGAGAAGATGTGAAAGCGTAGGAGAAATGAGAGTAGAATTAAAATTAAGACGGCGAAAGGAGTCGACAGTGCAGATAATAACAATAACAAATAATTATTCATTTACAATGCCCAGGAACAGTGAGAGCCTTTCCGCCGGGCAACTTTGGAAAGACGGAAAAAAATTGACAGAAATTGAGTGCAAATCCAATACATACCGATGCATTACGATACAAATAATGATCAGGAGTTAAAGATGGAAGTTAGTCAGACAAATAGCAGCATTTGTTTATTTATTTGCTATACTGTGTCGCCCTTGCAGGCTGTTACAGATCAGATAATGAACACTTCAGAGGCATTGCATGAAAATCGGTTCCGACCTCTGCTCAGAAGTTGCATCAAATTAGCACGCTGTGAAAACCTGGGCACCGAGAATGTTCCATTCAAGAATAGTTTGATTAAAAAAATTAAATTTGAACGAGCCAACTATTGGTGTGTAAAACTGATAGGCGCGAGGATATTTTCATCTCAACTTAAAGTTCTTTTTACTAAGCTCGTAAAGCGATTCTCGGCGTGCTGTTCGTCGTTGTATGGACAAAGATTAGTTCTACCTAGCTCCTCAGTAACCGAATGCGTTCTTATAAAATATTTAAAAATGAACCTGCCTGCTAGCCTAGGGATTCTATCTAATTTATTAATTTGAGTTTTACGGTGAGCGTCTCTGATAATACTTGCGTGTACTAACGTAGGCCAAAATTCTGTTTCTTTAGCGCGAGTTTGCCGTTACAAGGAGTATTGACTGCCTTTCTGTTTAAGAAATTGACCTTATTGTAATTCCGATTGTCGGTAATTGCGACGCCAAGATATTTTCTTCATAGGAACGCTTGACTGCTTTCTGCTTAATTATGTAACTATATCGCAATGATGAATTTTTATGTTTCACTGTCTTACAGTTAGTTTTCACAAAACTAATTTTGATGTCCTACTTGGTACAGCAGTCATAAACGAATTTAAAAGCCTCTTTCAATACTTGATGACTCACACTTTTCATACACAACAAAAAAATGGTCATTGGCTAACACTGGATGGCAATCAATTTTATTATCACTAATATATCATAAAAATATCATAGGTTTTTATACGTACCCCTGCGTCGCTCCTGACGGCACGGGTGATGTAGACACTTGGCGTCCAGATATCTCAACAGAGAGATACCTGTTATACGGGTAAGTTTGAATACGGATGTACGGGCAAGATATAAAGAGTATGGTATAAATTGCAGATACGTAATGATATTAAACGGAAAGAAAAGTAGAGATGCAGAACAGAAAAGAAAAACGTCGACAACGAAGAAAATGTGACATAGTATATACAAGAAGAGACAAAAGCAGTCACACTGGCACGAAAGAACAAAAAATCACAAAGATCAATGGAGAATGAAAAATAGGTTAAATAAACAACATCTACGAAATAAATCAGCTCGTAAAGATGCTATGCAATGAGAATAGAAAGGAATTTTAATGAGAGGAAAAGGTGGAGAGGTCGGCCGGTGGTAACAGTGGTAGAATACTATGCAATGAATATAGCCAATCAAGTCCAGCACGTTCTCAAGCTATCTGGAAAATATACATCAACATCATCAGCCTGACTACGCCCACCGCGGCGCAAAGGCCTTTACCATGTCTCTACAATTAACCCGGTCCTTTGCCAGCTGCGGCTACCGTACCCCCCGCAAATTTCTTAATCTCATCCGCCCACCTAACTTCTGCCACTCCTTGCTACGCTTGCCTTCTCTTGGAATCCACTCCTGTATCCCTCCAACAGGTGATAAAATCGATCAAGGACAAAGTTAATTATAGCGATATGGGAGAGGCCTTTATCTTGTAATAGACGCGGTTAAACTGATGATAATGATGATGATGACAAAGTGAACATCAGATGGTGAAACTGCTACAGAACAAATATTCTTTCTTTCTTTCTTTTTATTTGTTGCTTAGACATTTGCCTAAGAAGGGGCTGAGGCTAAAGGCACAATGTTGCCTGACAGGGCCTCAGCCCCCTGCTACATGACAAACAAACATAAAAATTGCAAAAGTCCGGCGGGCCGGTACAAAATAGTATTGTTGATATGAGAACAGGCCCATTGTACTCATAAAGTAGTTCCTCCCGGAGTTCTTTTCACGAAGATCTTTAGATTAGGCAAAATACAGCAAACTCGCGGCTTTCCGAGCCGCATAATGGTGGTAAAGATAAGCAGTACAGTTAATCCAGTCTATTACGAGTGCGTTGAAATCTCCAGTGACAAGGAACTTGGAATAATAATAATGATGACGTTGATGTTAACGATAACAATTATTACTTAATAAAGATATAGATATGTTATGCATACAGTAGGAGATATACGGAAGGAAACATCGCGTTTTAGGCTCGCGTTTAGAGCAGAGCGGTTCGCAAAGGAGAGAGGAGAACGTGAACGAAGAAAAGAGAGCCAGGCGTAATGGGGATATCTTTTTGCGTTTAGCAAAGGATGCATGCTTGTGTAGCGATAAGCAACTACCTTTTTGGCCGAAGTTGTGCAACCGCCGGACGAAGCACACAGCAAAAAACTGCAGGCAGAATTTCAATTCACCTAAAGTCGTAACAACCCAAGCACCCAACACGCCAAATTGAAGAAGAAAATCATTTCCTTGAAACCACTCTAGGCAATGACGACCTCACTCTGTATAATTAAGTGGTCTGACACGTTTTATTTTCTTTTAACGCCGCAGCGGCGTGCACCACCAAGCCCGAGTGTGCCAACGAAGGGTTCGTGGACAACACCTGCAAGTGCGTCTGCCCGCCCAACACTGAGGGAGAGCGATGCGAGAGGCTGCGTCGATCGTACTACGGTGAGTAAATGCCAAACTACACTTGCCCCTGAAATGATGGTCGACTAGATGCCATTCTGTGACAGGTGCGAGTCCGCTTCGCTTTTCGCCAAAGGCTATTTCATTCCTTCAAAGCGATCATTGCGCCTCTTGAGTTCAGAGCTCGTTGTTAGTATGAAGAAAGCGGCACTCTTAGACAGTTCTTTTGTCACTCATAAGTCATAGAAAACATGGATTATGAGCCTTGACAGAAGCTACGAAAATTTTTGTCACTATAAGGACGCATACCAAATTTTTTTAGTCTTGGTCGTTTATTATGTTTGGCTTTCTGTCTGAGATTCACGTCATAAGCGTAAGCTCTAACTACACATAAGCCCAAGAAATCTGAACAACCGTTTCTAGTTTGTGCGGCTTTCACCACGTGCTGCATGGCGCTGAGCATCAAAAATTGCCGTGGACGGCTTGAATGTTTGGTACACCCCACTGATTTCCTACCGCCGTGAGAACTCTGCGATGCGTGCGTAGGGGGCATATTATGTCAGATTATGCCGCGCGTAGGAAGAGGAGACCGGCAACATTAGCATCTTCTTGTACCATTTAACGGCGGCTCAAGGTTTCCCTTAATTACAAATAGAAATATTTCAATTCAATTATAAGGCGTGCGAAATTCGCGGCCGATAGACGGCGCCAACAGGCGCTATCAGGAAATCTGGGCAAGAAATCATCATCATCAATACTTATTTACCCTTCCGGGCTCCTGATGGAGCTTTCCCTAAGATGGGAGAACAGAATGTGATAACAGGTCACAATAAACAAAACATGTGAATATAAATATAAACATCGAGATATGAAGGGGTGTAGACCAATGGAAGATTTCATGTCAGTAGCTGAGCTCTGAGTTATATTTGAATCTGATGAAATGAGCTGCCCAATTTTGTATCACCTCTAGCTCCTGAATGGTCTTTCCAAATAACCGGTGCATACTCTGGTTTATTGTGGGTGCAAGTTTGACATATGATTGAGAGTGAGCGCCTAATGAAACCAAATTACTTGTAAATGCCTGTGGAGGGTGCTATGATGTGCTTTTACCATGTTCATTCGTTAGTTCAGCGTCTATGTACTTCTATGATTCTACCTGAGATATCAAATGGGATCTTTTTTGGGAAAAGTTCCATGCTAAAGAACATCGGCGCAATTTACTGTCCTGCGGTATTTTCGCCGGGACCAACTCCCTCAGTCAATTTCCGTTCTGTCTTTAGAAGCTACATCACGTAAAGTGAAAATAAGCTTTCTGGTTGTGCAGAAATAGATGCCCAGTCAGCTTATATCTTTATCTATTTCGCAGCTCGGCCAAACTGCGGCGGCCGCGTGATCCGTGAGAAGACGATCGCATCTCCCGGCTTTCCGAGGAACCAGAGGCCGCAGGATGGCGTCTGTGTCTGGTGGATACAGGTACTCTCTCCCTCCTCCAGCCTTCGAACCTCGATCTCTTGTTCAGCCAGAGGAGAAAGCTAAGGCCTGTACTGACTAAGGGACGGGACAATTGGTTGCGTTATCCTGACTTGGGTAGCAGCTAGTTGGCAGCACATGTTCTGTTGTATGCAGAGAGGTAAAGTTGGGAATTTTTCCACCCATTCTTCATCTGGCAACTGCGCGGCAAAGTGCACAATTCCAGGCGTCCGAATCAAAGCGCTCTCTGTACGTATCTTCAGTTTCGCTTCACCATAGCGTTGAGGACATCAACGTGGACAAAAGAAACGACAACAAAAAGCACTTTGGTTCTCTTTTCTATCCGTCTGTGTTCGCCTTTTGTGCGTTGTGGTGAAGTGAAGCACGTGAGAACAACTAACCCTGCAGTTCGGCTTGAGCAAATTTGCATCTTGGGCTCCTGATTGGGCAACTTGCGCTCGCTGGATTATCAAGACCGCGTAAGAGCTAACGGCCGAGGCGCCAGCTGATGAATAAACGACTTCACTCGTGAAAGATGTTGTGATTTCAGACTTACAACTATATTTCAGCCTGAGTTCGACATGCATGAGCTACTGTCTCCTGTATGAGGTCAATACCACTTGAACGCGCAACGTACGCCTTAGTAAAACCTGGCAGAATCAAAAGGGCAGACATTATAAAGGCAACTTGAAGGGATCCCGTGTTAAAAGTCGGGTGGCGCATCACGAAAACAGGATGGAATTAAAAGCGGAAGGAATGCCTGTACTTTACAGCAGCACAACCGCGTGATGCATTTGGTTATCTGTATAACTGAGCTACAGTCAAAGTGACATAATTGTCAGCCATGACTTCCGGCACTTTGAGCTGGGAAATGAAATAATCTCGGTGAAAATATCTTTAGTCAACAATTATCCGTTTGCATACACCTTCTCCGTGCTGCAGTTTCGAGAACACAACGGTTTTCAAGAAGCCTCACGATTGCCTCTAGGGGTTTTTAGCTCACTGTTAGACATTGCTGAAAAATCCGAAGTGTTGCTTGTTGTCTCATGGTGTAGAATGAGCGGCAGCTGCCGCAGTTCTTACCATCCTTCTACGTCACACAACTGCAGGCTCCGGCCAACATGAAAGTACAGCTCACGTTCCGAGCCTTCGACCTGTACGGCCGGGTTCGCAGGTTCTGCATCTACGACCGATTCGAAATCAGACTGCAGTCGCTGTATCTGGGACAGACGTGAGTATGCGTCAAATTGACGGTGATTTTCATCAAATGGCGCGGTGAACGTGCAGTATTCTTCAAAACTCACGAGCTCACCAATCCAGAACCACATGCTAGGTCTTCTAACACACTACAAGTCCTCAGGAGGGAAACAGTGTAACATGCGCCGCTGTGCCCCGTCTGAGAGCTCACAGACTATCCGGACTTATCAACTGTGAACACTCATGAACTATTTTCTGTCTAGAAAAATGCGTTCACGGCAATGACGTCGGTCATTTTTATCGCACTTTAATGGTTTTCTTCAGAAGCTTTATTCTCTAACATATTCACTCTCGACAGCAAACGTTCCACATCCTTTGCTTTTTACATGCGTGCAAACTTGACTACGTCGTCACGTATTGACGAGAGGTGTGCGAGAAATGACTGCAGAGTTATCATGATCGTTCAGAGGCAATATACAAAAAGCAACATACAGAACAGGGCTGGGCCACGCAGCTGACTTGAGTAAAAACTAGCTGTTTTTTTTTCGAACCCTTATTATTAACGCCACTAATCGTGATTTACGCATGCAGGTTCTGCAGTGATGAAATCAAGCCTGGAAACGTGGTCACTTCCGTGGGCCGTGACGTCATCATCGAGTACCGGCCGTACGCTAAGTTCAAGCGTGGCTTCGCCGCTGAAGTCAAATTTGTCCCAGCTTAGAATAAATAAGAGTGCTACAGTTTTTGCACACACATCTGCGACATTTCTCCGCTACCTGTTCACCTGAATCTGGAATAGTGAACAAGTAACCACAAAGAGGGCTTGAGAAAGCTAAAACATATCCGTCAAACTATTACATCGTTTATTTATTTTTTTTATAATCACGTGCCTTCCTACACCTGCATTTGAGCAAGCGCTCGTGCACTGGGAACAAGAACGGTAGCATAAATCAATCTGACGTGTAATCAGCTCTTTATGTACCTTCACGTGAAGTTTGCAAAAAAATTTTTATGCTGTTACAGCACTGTAGTATTTTTATGCATGTTTTTAAAGAAAGATCCAGCAAGGCTAGTTAGTTGCTTCAATTAACGGCATTTTAATGTTTGAATGCGCGTTTTCAAAGTGCCACAACTTATTCCGCATTGGAAAGAACTCATAAGTTGAAAAATGACAACACGCCCTGTATGCGGAATTTTGAATAAAGTGATCTCTGGGAGATTCATAAACGCTGTTTGAAGTCTGTGTGGGTAATTCACCCCATTTAGTCTTATAAGCGCAATTAATGTGCAAACGGATACTTTAAAGTTTAAATCCCAGTTACGTAAAACAGCAGCACTCGATCATCGATACCATTGTACGCACTGTTCTCGCACCCGGCGCACGTCATCTCGTACACGCGTCCTGATTGCCCGCCAACACGTAATGCCCAAAACAGCACCATTCCAAAATCGTCGTCTTGCTAACCTACGCAAGTCCGCTGTCTCATGGGTGAGCCCACGGGGCAACCAAAGCGTGCCGAGAAGTCCGCCACGTGTCTTAGCGGTGCGTCGATGCTATCCGTTCGCACGAACCCATTGGGCAACCGAGCATAGCATTTAGAGCTCGCCCACTTCAGGTAAAAGAGCCGCCCCTCCGATATCGGTGTATTCTCGGCGAGAAGCCCCTCGCGGCTCCATTTGGTCGTGTCCACAGCTTCCACCACAGTGGCGAGCGCTGCTCCCCACTCGGCCAGACCACGGTGGTCGACTTCTCCAACGGACTTGTCGATCCCACTGCTTGTACCACTGTGGGTGCGACGGATGCAGTCGTCCAAGTCTAGAATGTTTTGCACAGTCTTGTTGGACCACAGAATGCTCCTCTCAAAGAGCACTGACCACAGCTCCTTGGCCATGCTGGCTGCGACGACCGGCAGGTCCATGAGGCGCGTGTCCTTCTTCCAAAGCCTAAGATCTGCATAGGCTCCAGCGTATACGACGATCTTGAGACCACGTCGCGTGACGCCTGGCGATGCCATATCACTCTGAACTTCCTGCTGTCTTCGCGCAGTTCGAAGGCGGGTGATGTCGAAGTCGAATGAGCGAGAAAAGAGCAAGTTCCAGGGAAACGCGTAAGTCATTCTGGGCGGTGGGCGGTCAACGATGTCGCCGACATCAGGAAGCTCAAGCGCGAACTGGTTGAGAAGGTTCTCTGCGGAGCTGACGTCTCGCTTGCCAGCGAACAGAGAGCCGGAAGATACCTTGGCTTTAACTGCCTCCCTAATCCTAGCAAAGACGTGTTCCAAGTGGTCTGCAGTCTCCGCGCTGCTCATGACCTGCGCACGAAACGCCTCCTCCATGGCGGGCAACTTCCAAGTCTTAGCAGTGCACCAGCGCTTGTCCCTCAATGCGTCGTATATGCTTGAGTGTTCAGTGTAAGTGTAGAGCTCGGTCACAGTGTGCTGGATGACATAGAGGCTGCCAATAGTAAGGTTTAAAGATAAAGACCGCAACACTTTATCAATCTTGCCATCTCTCTTCCGCTTCAAGACTCTGGCGCTGGGATATATCGGACGTATCAAATTCCTCAGAATGGCAAGCCATGCCACTCTCTCCAAGCCACTGAACGGTATGTCCTCCAGGCTAACTTCTTCTGTGTCTTCATCTTCATCGTAATCAGGAGGGGGCAATTTAAGCGTTTCAAGTCGGTCTAGTGTTTCATTAACTTCAGATCTAGGGTGCAGCGCTTCCAAAACAGCAGTCAGGCATGCCCGGCAGGAAGTCACTCTTTCCTTCACCGAAACTCCACGCCACCGCAGCATTAGAGCAGACGCATTGTGTGACACGTCCAGCTTGTCGTCTCTCATGGATACTGCTACAGGTGAGTTGAACCTAAACTCTATGACGGCCATGAACTGGAAGAGGCTCGTGAGGTTCTCCAAAATCGTTTCAGATCGAGAAAGGTTGGCAGCGGCGAGCACAGCCCTCGTGAACTCCGGCAATGCAGACTGAAGACTCCAGTCCTGCTTGGAGCAGCTTTGACCAAGTTCCCAAAGTGTCCGCCCTATGGACGTATTAGCTACGTTCGGCAGCTTCTCGACGACGCCCCATTCGATCTTGAGGTCATCCAACTCGAGTGATGCACTCGAGCGTAAGGAATCATGGTGCTTGGCCGTGCAGACGTGGTCGTAAAAGCTCCAACAAGGATCAGCACTGACGTTGATGTCTTCTAGTAACATCCTCGCCTCATCGGGACAGCAGAAATCGGAAAAACCCACCTGTTTCACGTCGCGTCGGCTGAGTAACTCTTCGGTAATTAGAAGCATTATGGCGAGCAGACCACCGCCTAGCACAACTCCGAGAATAAACGTGTCTGTGCGTTTCTTGACGTCGTCTATACGCTTAGTAGCAACGGTGTTCTGAGGCTCGGCCGCAGGAACGTTCATGCCAACAACTTCTTCGCAGGTTACCTGACACGAGCTTTCACCACGTGACAAGCTTCGTGCTGCCGATGTGGCTGTCAGCGTCAAGGGCGATGTGGTTCGGGATATTCATACGAGCGATGGCCTGTCTCAGTAGCAAGAGAGAAGCGAATTCTCGGGTTCCGCAATGATTAAACGTGAACGCCAAGTTGGCATTAAATCCAGAAACGTAAAACAGCAGATAAATCACGGCGGGAAAAACTAGCGATGCTTACGTGACGAGAAAAGGATCCCAGATGTCGCACAACAGAGCACAAAACATTTTTTTCTGAAAGTCCTGCATACTTAACCCGACATCGCATCCATAATCTGAGACTCTCTGAAGACAGTCTACGTGCAGTACCTATCAACATGCACATTCAACAAATCGAAACCAGCTCCATTAATCAGCAAATTTAATCATAAATGCCAGCACCGAGCTTTATTTCAAGAATATCGCCGCCGCCTTCCGTACAGCGCTGCGCTGGAAAAAACTGTGGGGACGACGGGGGAGTTTATGTAACTAGCCGTGTCTTTGGCGTGTATGCCGCTTGCTGCACTCATTTGCCACTAAATATCTCCATTGCGATGACGAAGAACAAACGACACAGTGCAGCCGTGTAGTCTTTACTGCATCGAAGAAGAAAAATAATGACTCATATTGCATTTGCTTTTGTAATGGATGACAAAATAGCATTATCATTGCAGTCGTTTCCGCTATCATAAGCATAGTCATCCGCGTACTCATCCTGAATAGATATTAAGCTTTGCTTTTATGGGGGATGGCAATGCAGCATCAATGACAAACTGCAAAAAATATCAGAATTTCCCAAACTAGGACTAATAGCAAGTAAAATTATGCTTCAGGATGTCGTGAGGTTATCCTGTTACCTTTTTTTCCCTGTTGCGGGAGGCGCTAGCTAATAAGATTGGATGGCGCGTAGATTTTCAGAATAAGTGTCGCATGAACAGGAGTGTTGTCGCTGATTTTAGTGCGTAGTTTTTGAAGTAGTTGAATGACATGTTAGTTTTTGGATAGCTCACTTTTCACCACTGGATGGTGATAAGAAATTATGGGAGCACCTAAAAAATTCTTATGATGTTTAAAAGCGAAGGAAAGTGCAACTGGCTGACTGGGTCAGTGGACACCTCAATAGCGCTGTCAGGTACGTGTCGGTGGGGACACCGGTGGCCTATTGCACCAGGATCCTGCCATTTGCGTGCCGCGTTTCTGCCACGGGTTTCTGGTGCCGGCTGGGTGTTCACACAATCAGTCAAGGGATGTTCTCGCATTAAAACATAACGGTATATTCTACACAGAAAAAATAACGGTATATTCTACACAGCCCCTAAGCTTTATTATCTGTC
The DNA here is from genome assembly GCF_055824585.1 of Amblyomma mixtum. NCBI lineage: Eukaryota > Metazoa > Arthropoda > Arachnida > Ixodida > Ixodidae > Amblyomma > Amblyomma mixtum. The sequence continues at coordinate 60,446,206 of NC_143013.1, read as the reverse complement.
TCTTTCGTGGCTCCTAATCATCGTAGATGCCATGTTGTTCTCCACATGGACTGCTGTTCTTGTACGGCTTTGTAGGAAAGCAAGAACATTCTTCCAAACCACCGCTCAGTCGTCCAGAATCCTCTGGAAGGTAAGAAAACATCTAATTCACCAATGCCTGGTGTTGGTTCCTAAGGAAGTCTTGAGCATTTTGTGAATTAATTTTTTTATTGATAGAGCTCCAATGAAAACAAAGGAAGCCAAAAAATTATCTCGCGAGTGATAGCCCTTTCAGTGCACTATCTTCAAATGCGCCTCATTTTTTTTACGTGCATTGTCTAGTCCACGAATCCAAATACGGCCGTGGTTTCTTACGGCCACACAGGTCATTGGTGCATTCAGGTTCCCATCTCTAGTCATTCACCTTACATCAACATCAGAGTCATTTCCTTTTTTTTCAGCTAGACTAAGTTTACAAAAGCTTATTTGCTGGTTAGAAAAACAATGCACTTCTAAAGGCTCAGTCCAGATAGACTGATATCGGCCATAAAAATGCTTGTTGCGAATGTGGCCATGCCAAGAATAATTTTTCAGTTATTCAGTGGGAAGCAAATGTCTTCTCTTTTGTTTGAAGCCGTCTAAGGGCTAACCTCCAGTTGGTTCTAGGCATCGAGCAGGCGCAGTTTCCCGTTCATTATTAAATGCACAAAGGCTAAAAAGAAACCTTGCCTTGTAGCTAGCTACGCATCAAGACAGGAGCCGAGTGGTACATTTCGTATTACCGAGTGACACCTAAATATGTCTGTAAATTACGTAACCAGAATAACCTCACCTTCCACGTCTGTACATTGTCGTAGTTGCCTTCATATTCGTAGCACGGATAAAAAAATGTATGTAGCAATTACTGATCTTCCGTTACATAGTGCCCTGTCCACAAGGATGCCGAGTTACATCGTAGCTACAAATCGGAACAGAAATGCACACTATTATTAGCGATGGCTTCTTTCGTTTCTTCAGCGGCAGATAACATCCTCAGATAAACTATATATTCAAATCCCTAATGCTCGCTTGGTAACAAATAAGACTAAAACACCAATCAATCTTTCGCTGCATTACAAAGCGTCTCTATGCGGAAAGCTCAAAGCACGTTTGTTAAATACTGTTACCAAGTTTTCAGCTTTTCGTGGTACGTCATCTGAGATACGTCACTGAGATACGTCATCGCCTCCGAAAGCGATCGACGAGACCATTGCGCTCCGCGAACACCGGCCAAAGAATATTCCATCACTGCGCTTCACATTCGAACCCCTTGCGACTCAAACTGTTTATCGGCTCGAGCTTTGAATATTCAGAGATGAGAATACTACATGGCTGTTTATCACGTAGTACATTAGTGCTTCAAAGCTGTTTCTTACCATGATGGCGTCCATAGCAGCGGCGTAAACTGTAAGAGAACATGCAGGAATACATCAGTGTAATCATGCTCAAAACTTAACGGCACCACTGTTATGCAAGCCATACATTTTGTGAACCACGCAGAGCACAGGCTTCAAAAGAACTATATTTTGACGATACAACATTTTAAAAACCAGTTGGTGTTAATGGACCGCATAGAGCTGTCCCGCTGACTTGACCAATTATTGTTGTAAACAAAAACAGAATTTTTCGATGTTTGAAAAGATAATTTGCTACGATGAAAACAAGAACATCATAATTGTTACTAAATACTTATTGTACTTTTAATTCTCGGGAATAGAATCGAATTGGGATGTCGCTCAGCGAAAAAAAACAAACATAAATGCCAACTTCCTCACAGTAGTAGCCGTATTGCGAAAGTTCCTACTAGGCTTTAAAAAAAGTTTGAGAAATCCAAAGTACCTGAGACATTTTATGAATACACCGCTCCTTGCAGTGAAAAAATTCCCGCAACGCGGTCTGAAAAACAGAGTGAGCGTGCGGCTCCTATTTGGTGTTATCTATTCGAACCTCCTGCACATTGATGCAGGAAGATAACTCATGCGGGAACAATTCGTATGATCGTACACACACACGCAGTGTTCAGCGCTACAGTGGAAGGATCATGCTTGGGGCACAAGTTATCCTATGATGTGACAACATTAACAATAGTATTCATGCCTCATAGTTGCCATTGAGTTTCATCCATTCGCTTTCCATCTAAAGTCGTGAGCGTTATAAGCGGGAACAAACTTTCGTACAAACTTGAGAATTTTTTTGTTATTTTTTAATAAATTTTAGAAACCCTTTTTGATAATATGCGCAAATAAACTTCCATTGAATGAGAGCATCTGCTATTCGATTGGTGATCTTATTTTCCTTTGTTGTGCGTGTGCGTGCGTACGTTTATGCTCGCGGGTGACTTTAAATTGTAGGTTCTTTTCTGTATATGCGGTTTGAATTTTGGCTGCTGTACAAAATTACATGTTACTTTCTTCTTCGGTCCTTCCGGTTACATGCGCGCATTACCATTCAATAAATTTGTGCTACCTGATAGCATGCGTGCGTCCAGTAAAATAATGCGAAACGCGGCTAGGTACACTAAATTCTGTTCTATCCCTTCAATACTGCAACTGAAAGTAATCGGTTGTGTTTTTTTGTTTACTTTACAAAGCCGTTCATTTTCCGTGAAATGGGCTCTCGGGTGTGTTAGGCATCGCAAGAGATATTCATTTTTTTTTTCATATTGAAGCACATATAGGCGCACCGTATCTCTAATTGGCCAAGTTTTTACCCTAAAAAGTTCGGTAGGATGTTACGACTAATTGAAATCGCTTCATGTCGATTATTCTAGCTTCCCATAAAACCTAAATCAAGTATAGAAAGAATAAAGGTTTAGCAGTTAATTGCAAATTTCGCATGCATAAAAAGCGAAAAGGGTGCTATACTTCACTTACCTTTGTCGAAAGTGTCCACAACTGCGTCTGGCGCCACACGTTGAGCCTAGAAAGAACAAGGACAAAACCCACAAGCCAAGAACGCCAGATAACTGTAGCACAGCTATAGAGTACACAGTCTTGTCTTGTAAGCTGGACTGCTTCTCGGTATTTTAAACTGCTCTCTGCTGTGAAAGGGGATAATATATTCGACGTGTTAAAATGCGCCCTTGAGAAACAAGCTTACACAACGGCATGAAGGTATTATTAGGTGAACGCAAGCAACATTGCCGAGCACATACGGTCGGCTTTGCGACCAAGCGCACATGCACGGGTTGGATCATTGACCGAAACGCTTTGAAAGCAATTCTGTAAAACTTTTAGCAGCAAACTATTATTTGTGCTTGCTACGCAGCCGACATTTAAGACTTAAACAACCTTGAGATACCTCGCTTTTTTTTTGTTACTGCATCTAAGGACGGACTTTGGTCTCTGAGGTTGGCAGAAAAAACTCCTCTGCGGTGATCTTTGGTACAATTCTTTTCGCGGTCTATTGCTTGGTCCTTTTATCACTCATAGCGACCGCCTGTGAACGTCGGAGCTCACAACCCGCAGGCGATATCTGTAGATCATTCTGATACAAAAGGTGAAGCTAACTAGTTGTAAACACGCAAAAGGATGAATCGAAGAAGTAATTTTTTTGAACTAGAGCCTCTCGTTACAATTATGCCCAAAATCAGGCGCAAGCCTACTTTATAAATAACACATCGCGAGTTCACTCTGACCGTCCTCCGAAACACAACGCCTATGTGAATTACAATTTCAGGCTCTAAGTAAACGAAAAAAAAGGACTGAGACTTGCAAGGTTTCTCACCCTTAGTTGAGCCAATGTACTGAGGTAATCTGCAATACAATGACATTAAAGTAGAATCAGTCTTCTCCAGCTTTAGAGCGCACGAAGGTAGTTACAAGGCTACCTTTTTACTCTTATGAATGGTGTAAAGTGCATATGTCTGAAAATCAAAACATGGTGTCTTATACTCACCGAGCAGCTTTCGGTTCACCTAGAGCACGAAAAACAGACGCAAGAGAAATTACTGGGAGCCTGTATTGAAATAGCTGTCGAAATATCAGCTCATAGTTTGGTGGCTTAGACAGACAAAAAGAAAATCAGGCTCACGTCGTCAAGGCTGTATTTGGCTGAAACGATAGGACACGCGCGCTGTAACTTCAGACAGTGTTAGCGACGAGTTCTTCTGCCGCAGCAAGCGACAGCTATGAGTGCAATGTCGTGAAGACCGACTTACTTTTTACCGGTGCAATGTAGATGGGAAAAAGGGCTCTTTCACTCCGCATTCCCTGTCACAGAAAAGGGAACACAAATTTGTTGACCTATGACCAGACATGTGAGTGGGGAGGTCCTCGAAAAGGTGGAATGTAGCGATCCCAGAATGTAAAGGTCTCAAATTAGGCTAGACATGAAGAAGGAACGGAAGCAACTAATGAAGAGGAAGCCCATTACGAATTAGCGGTAAGAGAAATTGTAGAGGAATCCAGAATATCGCTGCAGAACTGATAATCAGCTTTAACTAAGGAAGACGACTATAATGTTCAAGCAATAAGCAATACTCTCACAGCTATCATCACCATCAGTGAATGATAGCTGTACGGTTGGGAATCTCACCATCAGTTATCCTCCCTTCGTACCACATGCCCTGCCTTGACGTTTTCTTCTTGATTTCAGCTAGGATGTGACCATATTACCCTCGCAAGCTTCCTAATCTGAACCCCTCTCTCTCAAACCTCCTTCCGTGCCCCGGTACCATCGTTCACTCTTGGAGCCCATTCTGTTAGCATATGGTATCATCAGTTATCCTCCCTTCTTATGTACAAGCCCTGCCATGCCCATTTCTTCTTCGTGATCTCAGCTCGAATATCATTTCCCTGCATTTGTTCTCTGGCTCACTGTGCACTGTTTCCGCATCTTAATGCTACATCTGTCATTTTTCCTTCCATACCTAGTTCCACTGGCCACAATTTAAATTACGGCCTCTACTTCAGGTTGTAAGTTTCTGCCCCGTAGATGAGTACTCTCATGATACAGGTAGTAATGCGAACGAATTAGAGGTTTAGAGGTCCTGTTCACGAGAACTCGCAACTGTCTCTACAAGCATGAGCGTTTTGGGAGCACGGGATTGGCAAGCTAGGTATCACAAGCCACACCGGTGGCTGTGTTTGAAAGAGCCACAAGCTGGCGCATCGCTTAACCGCTTCACCACTGCACCAGCAGTGGTATGAATACTTGCCGCTATATATGACTCTGTGAAATAAAAGGACTACTTCCGAGAGAGGGATCTCTAACTATATCATAATGGACTCTGAAAAGTATGTTAAGCATCGTCCGAGTTTTTTATCGTTTCTTCTCGGGCGGTACTGGCAGTCTGCTGTTCATGACCTAAGAGTATCTACCAAGTGAACATTCCTCGCCATTTTTATTCTCCTGGTTATTTCCCTCTGATTGTCCGAATCTGCGGTCACTACCTGTAATAAGGAGACGTATTCCCTTACCTGTTCCAAACGTTTCGCTACTTACCGTAAAATGTGTTTTCCTTCCCACTCTCTATTTTATTATTTTTGTTTTGATCGTAATAAAATTTTAACTGCATGTTAAAATAAGCCCGTGTACTGTGCGATGTCACTGTACGTTAAAGAACCCTAGGTGGTCGAAACTTACGGAGCCCTTCAGTGTGGCGTCCCTCATAGCCTGAGTCGCTTTGGGACGTTAAATCCCAATAAACCAAACCTAATAAAACGTAAAATCAGCGCTTGCACCGCAAGTAACAAGGTGCTTTTTCAACACCTTTACACTTGACACTTCTGCACACTGATTGTATAGTCTGCAGGACTGCTGAGGCTTCGACTTTGTTTAATGATAACCCGTAATTCATGAAGGCTGTGTACAGAGATATTCCGCGCTCTCCTCCATCACTTGACTGATGGCTTGATAATAGTCTGTCCTTTCCGAAAGCCAGCCTTGTCCTTTCGCTGACCTGAGTGTAAGGTTGCTCTAATTCTGTTAGCTGTTGCCTCAATAAATGCCTTGTCGGCAACTGACGGTAAGCTGAGCGGTCTGTAAATTTTCAAGCCTTTGACGTCTCATTTCCTATGGATTAGGATTATGATAGTGTTCTTCTATGATTCTGGTATGCTGAAGCTCATACAAAATTCCTAAACAAGGTAGCAAGAATTTATGTGGTATGGTTATGCCAGGTTTAATAACCTAAAGTTGCACATTGGGCAATTATAAAGGCCGTAATGGACGGCCCCAGTAAAATTTCGACCACCCGAGATTCTTTAACGAGCACTGACTTCGCACACCACACCAGAGCTAGTAAGCAAATGCCTTCCACATTCATTTAGTTGACTACAGTCGTTATGTCATTAACAATTCAGGACAAAGATTGCCATGACTTAAAAGAACCTCGTCAGCGTTCATCTATTTGTTTTTTTATACGTTACCTTGATGGCATATTTTGATCGCAGAAAACCCTGAAAGAAACAAGACAGAGGACTGTATCAATAAGAATTTGGAAGGCATTTCATGAAAAATCATTTATGATGGTTCATAGCTACAGGATCAGATTTGAAAAAGCAAAGCTATGATAATACATAGTGTTCGCACCAGCCTTAATTGAAGTTGCTGCTGCATTCCTTAAAAAAATGGCTGTGGCTTAGCTTGGTTAAGCCCGGTAATTGCGAAAGCAATATCCGTAGCTACGCCATGGTTCAGCTGGTAGTGTAGCTGGTGGTAGTTCTTGTGGTTAGACTTGTGGTGATGCATCAGTTATCCAATCCAATTCAATCCAATCCAATCCAATATGTTAATATGGTAGCTACCGGCCTCGCTACGCGACGGGCTGAAAGTGCAACTAGTATTGCTTTCGCAATGAAAAGCGCTCACTCCCTTTCGCGGCATAGCATATCTGGTAGCGTCCGTAAATCCTGAACTACCACAAAAATTTTCTTCTGATGTCGATTGACTTTGGCTCATGGCGTTATTTACGCCTCCGCAAAGCTGTCATAAAGTAAAACAAATACTCACTTCAAGCGCCTTTGCCATTGCGACGAAACCTTGAAATCGCGAAATATAAAGCAACAGGTTGTAACTGATTGCCAGCAATTTTTCACGCATGATTAGCATCACAATTAAATGTTTCTTCATTCATTATTTTTTAGTATTAGGTTGAATTCTTGAATACTACATAGTGCCTTCAATGACTTCCGCTGAACGGATATAAATCCCATCTGCGCGTCATCGATGTTTCGCATCATTCTTGCCAATGCGAAAGAACACGAAGTTGTCACCGAACTTACAAAGTGCACACGCAATTTCAACGATTAGTTATGCGAAATACTGTAAGTTAAAGGAAGACTATAAGGGATACGCTTCAAAAAAATAAATAGCTCCAAGCAAAAGTTTCCAGTTGTGCCAAATTCACCACCTCCTCGCTAAAATAGAAGATATTTCACCGTAAAATGGTGTAAGGACAGGTCAAGCCCGTATGTAGTTAAGCCCATTTTTTATAATCATATTCGTTTATTGCTTTTTCACATGTAACGTAATGGGACTTTCGGAGTTTTCTAGATCTTATTATGATGCCGATATGCCGCATGAATTTCTACTAAATTTCGATGGGCATTTTTTATTACTGTTATAGGACTGTGTATTGGTTTCCTCAAGAAAACATTTGCTGGGACGTTTCCTCTCAACTTCATATGTTCTTTAATAGCACCTGTTTTGTACGCTGTACATTTAATTCGGTCTTCCCCTCTTTGTGCTTCTGTGTTAAGCTTTTTAAATATTCAACATGAGCTCTGGGGCTCACTGTATTGCTCTTTTGTTACGTTAATTCGTTATTTCGTCCGTCCACTCTCCGGTTTGTTTATTGTTTATTTGCTTGTTTTTCATTCTAGCCCAGCTAACGAGCTTGCCAAAAGAGGCAAAAACTGACTCACGGTTGATCAGCTTCTTGAAAAGTCCTTCCGATATGGAAGACTGCGATGCAACAAAGACGAAGTTACCCATAAGTTCAATTAACTTTACGGTTGAAGATGGAGTTGAAGATATATGACTGAAATGTTGCTGATGCAAATTTTTGTTTCTTGAAATGACGGAATGGCTTCGCGCTTGTTAAAAATCTTAGATACTTGAATGCCAAACAAATTTGACAGCGAACAACGCGTATGTGAGTAGTTGAAGACAGTGGTCTTTTTTGTCATTGCATACATTTTTTTGAAGCATCCAGCGGTCGCAAATCTATGTGTCACGCACCTCATACTGGTCGGTGAACCTGTAGAACCCTGGAATGGGCAAATATAGAACAAATTGGATAATAGAATAAATGGGCACAGATAAAATAAAATAGAAATCATTTTGTCGGATGAATCTGCCAAATTTACTTTCACGGACATGATTTTTCGACCAAGTAGTATCGTTATCCTGTAGCATACATAATGAGGCGAAGAAAGAAACGCCCGCTCTGCTCTATTGAAAATTCATTTGATATGCCTTTACAAGAATATAACTGCGCAAGATCACCTCTTCGTTACTTGAACCAGCATTTCCAGACTAGAGCTTCATGCAACCATAAACAGCAACAAGAACGTTTAAGACATCATCAACTGGACTGTACCAGGCTTTTTTTTAATAAAAACTACACAAAAAGATACTGCGCTCAAAGTCATTCAAGTACTTACGATATAGCTTGGTGTACACCTGCCGATTTCAAAACAAAGTGGAACGAAAAATATTTACATCAGAAATCTTGCAACTTGTATATCTACGCATGTTCATGAACTTACCTCCTCGAAGAGCTTTTCAGCTGCGTGAGGCAATGGAAAGACAGCTTAAAGAACAAATGTTGGAGGAATTTGCGGCAGCATCTGGACGTCCGTGGAGAAAAATTAGTTGTTTGCCTTCTGGTCACACAAGGAAAAGGACAAATGAATTGAAAGGTATACAAAAATGAACTGCAATAAAGGAAACCAATAAAGTTACTCGAGATATCCAGTGTCAGTAACCCTAAGTGAATGTCTATTGGCTGACACGTACAGCCAAACCAGAACCGCACTGCAGCAGCGTACTGATGATGAATTCCTTTAAGTTACACAGGAAAGTTTAGCATCTGTATTCCTGCAATAACCGTCGAACAAAGATGCTTTTCGCATAAACATAATTTTCGTGAAGAGTTGATAGCGACCTATTTCATATCCAACAAATCTCGACAAAAGCATTGTTAAGCGGGAAACAGTTTATGGGCGCATTTTTTTTCTTCAGATATTGTAAGATTTTACTATAGTAATCAATTTTCCGCAGATCTCCCGTCGGCAGGCTTGAATTTATTTGCTATTAGCGTTTTTGCTATCCTCATAAGCTTTCCCCATTGGTTTTCTAAGCAGTGTTAAATGCTCAATACGGGTGATGGAAACACTATAAAAAGAAATATTTAGTACATATTGGAAGAATGAACCATTACCTTCAGTATTTCTATACCAGTACCTTACAATTTTACAATATTAAAAATTTTTGTCCAACAATGTTGGACATGTTTTTGGAGTACAATTCTAAAACTTATATAGAGATTATTTCATTTTGCTGTAGCCACTGCATGTTTCCACTTTTCAGAAACTTGACACGTTACGGCTTCAGGCTCCCCTCGCTTAACATTTAAGGTATGCTTCAAATGACTTCTTGAAATAACGGAGCCGAACTATAAATGTCGCAGAGTGAAAGTGGCGAAGAACAAAGGCTTGCATGTTGGGTGGCAAATCGCGCCAGTGTTCCACTGTCGTACAGCAAACGGTAAACTGCAGAACGCGGCCACTATAGTTTCACTGTTGCACTGCATTGGATGCTTACCTGTCACCGAAATGCTTCGTGTAGCACTGTCCTTTTTTGCTCTCGCCGCGTTTACCTGCTTTAGTTGCTGATATTCCCTCCCCCCTCCCACTCACGAAACTGGCATTCCTTCACAGTTTCGGAATCCTGTGAGTTCAATGACACTTCTGGTCACTTCGTCTAAATTTTGCATGGCAATAATAGAACCGATTTTTTTCTTATTCAATGCATCACTTCAACAAAACTTGAAAAACCTTCTGGCTGGCTTGACTAAATGAAATGGAGGTCACTGCTGTAATTGTGTGTTAGCTGTAGCGTGAGACAAGTGCTCACTTAGAATTAGAGCGCATACAGAAGCACCTGCACCAAATGCAAAGCATACAAGCACTAATAGAAAGAAAAAGAGGGAGAAAAAAATGAAAAGAGAACCAACTTACGTAGTGGCCGTTTTGATATCTGTTTTGCGGTAAAAGATAAAATGGGAACACGGCTTCAAACTTCCGCCATTCTGATCTACACTCACGGCACTTAAGCAGTCGGAAGACATAAGCAAGTTTAAAATCAATTTTCGTGGAATGTATGTTTCAAGAAATGAATACCATGACTTTGCTCTTGTCTTGCTCAACCAGCGCAAGTTAGTAACAGCCCCTCATCACACTCTCTATGTAATCGCAATTCCAGTTCGGGGTCTAAGCAAACATTCTGATAGCTTTTAAAACACAAATGGTCTAAACTGACTATCATACCCATTGATAGGTTTAAAATCACCTACTGCTCTCATTCTAGAGCTTCAACAGTGACATGTAGTTTGTTTTGTTTTGTTTTTTGTTTTTTTAAGAGAACAATGAACACTGCATTTCAATCACTCACGTTGCCACTGTAGACGTATGGGGACAGAACAACTGTAAAAGATTGTAAGGACAAGTTACGCCTTTTAAAAGTCAACCGTGAAGAGAACAAACTACTTGGCAGGTCTTGATCGACAGTGCAAAGCAGTATAGAGCAAGCGAAAACCACATTGGAGTTTTCATGTTTGTGCACAAGGGTGTGTTTGTGACAGCACTGCTTCCTTGCAATGGTACCAACCATGCAATTCAGGAGTGAATACATGACAAAACCTCAAGTGTCCTAAAACCATTTAAAAACTTTTGGCCTGCCACTCACTGTCACACATTAAAATTTTGTTCAATATACAATGCAGCATCTTTGCCGCAGTACTGCTTCATTTATAAAATTTTATATAGGATTTTATGGTATTAATAAAAACATATCTCTCCTACAAGCCTAAGTGTATCAATTTTCGTTCTTTAGGAGCCCAGCTAGAACTTTTGCAAACCCCATTTTAGCCGTAAAACTTCCAATGTCCCGGCTACAAAAGAGGGAGTCCAGAAAAATATATACTGCTCGAGCAGGTTGTCCTCTCTTCAGCTCCAAATGACTGCATCTTAACAAAAAACATAAATAGTCAGAGTCTATAACAAGCCAACTGCCGCTAGGCTTGTAACGCATGATGTTCCACAACGATGATTCCACTTAACAAATCTGTTTATTCGCAACACGATGTTTTCGAGCTGGGCACCCGGTACAGCGCGTAACGCTGCGCTGTCAAGCTCATTCGTCTTGCAGACGTGTTACAGCTATAGAAGGATGGGAAAACACAACAGGACTGCAGCATGACTGATCGCACGTGCACACACAAAAGTACACACACACAAAAACGCATACGTACACACTCACAGAACAGCCATTGCCCCTGTCCAGACCCGTCGGACCTTCGATCACTCACCGAGACAAACTCCAACGACGACAGGGACGTGTCCGACGACTCCAGATCTCATGATTGACCGAGAGTGTACGGAGTGGGTGACGGGGCTTATTCCAGCTAAGCACTGAACGCTTGACTAGAACCCCCACAAACATCCACTGCCGGCCACCCTTACTCGGATCACCCCCGCTGTGATCGCTACCACTCTCCCGCCCCCGCAGAACCCATTCGGTCCCCCGCCTGCGGCCCCGCTGCCTGCTGGCTAAAGCGCACCTCGTTCGGACGGCAGCTGCCGGCTGGTAGGAAGAGAGGCAGGCGAAAGACGGAAGTCGATGGCCGCCACCGGCTGCGCGCATGCTAATTCACGACTACTCGGCGGAGATCACGATCCGTATAGGCTACAGCCGCCAGAGCCTGCCCCGAGTATCGCCCGGAAAGCAAACAGGATCTGCGCGAGCTAACATGTGTTAGGGAGAGTGGCAGCCTGTGTCAGACGCTAAAGGGCCAGACGAACGCATGTAGGCGCTACGCAAAGACAGGCTGCAGCTCCGTCTCGTGCGCTACAGGGCTCTTTCGGAATCGCGTTCGCTATAAAGGGCCGTTGCGGTAAGCGGCGCCAATATCTCGCTCCAGTTTCAATAAATCAACTTGCCGGTCTGCCACGGGGAAGGCCGATACCTTTACCACGTACAAGCAGGCTATCTAAAATATCGATTTCCTCCCTTTTCCGACCGGCGGAAACTGTGGGATAGTGTAGATCGATCTATGGCGTGCTCCGACACGGGAACTGGTTAGATTGCGGTTCAGTCTACTCTTTAGCGCATACCGATAAAAAAAAAACGTCTAAACAAGTGACGACACGCAAACGCGTGCTACATATAGAAGCATTACTCACGCACAGACACCAGAGTGAGCAATGATAAATGACATAAAATATAGTTAGACTTGAAACAGTCACTAAACAAACACCTGGCACATAACCTTCGCAATTTCATTCTTTCGACTGCAAGATGGAGCTAGCTCCCATGTTCTAGTGCGTACGAATGAAACTGTGCGCTTTAGATGACCGTCATGGTGCCGCCATTCCTGTTTCTCTCCTTGCATTTGGAATCTGCTCCAATTTCAACTGCGATGACGGCTACTGCACAGTGTCCTGTTTCTTAATGTCCAAGTGCTCAACGCGACGATTATTTCACTCTGTCTTCCAGCCGCCATGGTGGCTCAGTGGTTGTGGTGCTCGGCTGCTGATGCGAAAGACGCGGGTTCGATCCCGGCCGCGGTGGTCGCATTTCGATAGAATGGAGGCGAAATTCTAGAGGATCGTGTACTGTGCGATGTCAGTACACCTTAAAGAACCCCAGGTGGTCGAAATCATCCGGAGCCCTCCAGCACCGCATTCCGTCACTTTGGGTTGGTAAACACCCCCATAAAACTAAACTAAACCAAACTTCTACTTCCTTATGTTCCAAACCACGAATTAAATCGCAAGTTACCAGCTGAAGTGGTGAACTAACTATCGCACTCGGCTGCTGTAGAATGCCGCAGGATCAGAATCCGAAAACGGCGGTAGCATGCGACAACGGCCGTACATTCAAATTCTGTTGAGTGCAGAAAAAAAAAAAAAGGAAGCCTTGGTAGTTGAAATTAAACCGCAGCTCTCTATACAGTACCTTTCAAAGAGCGCAGTGTGGCTTACGCACATAAAAGTACGTGAAACAACAAAATCGCAAAAGTTTTTCAAAGGCTCTTTAGACAGAGACGCTTGTCAGACACTGTGCCTTGCTTTTAGCGGAAAAAGAAGAGAAAGAACCAATTTATTACTTTTTTCCTGAAACAGCGAGCTAAACGTGAAGAAAGGGCCAAGTTGACTCTTCAGTTGCTTCGTGAGCACTGCATCTGTTCGGAACGTTGTAGCAACAGCGCAACGTTCTTTTCGTTCTATATCTTAATGTTTAGGCTCACTCCATGTCTTTTCCACTGGTATAAAACTGATTATCCGGCCTCGCGTAGTGTGTTCTGCATTTTTATATCTTTTTTCTTGTTGATACTTTCAACGAAAGTGAGCCGGCTTACTGAGCAGCAGAACCTTCTGGAAAACTACTGAATTTTTGGTTACTCTCGCGATTACTGATACTGGCATGTGCTCTTACTTTTATTCATTGTTAAAAAATGCCTGACTTCAAAACCGAGGGAAATGTTACGTCTCGTGCGACTTTTGAGTTTGACTCAAAAGTCATACTCGTATCTTTACTGCAGCGACCACACACATCCACGCGTAAAAGAAACTTGTACATGCGGTAGCTGTTTCTCAGAAAGAGACTCAGAAAACTTTATTTTGCCTCCCAGGTCGGGATCCTGACATCTGTTTATTCACTCCAGCGCGGGGTCGTCAACGCGCTTAAAGAGCCAGGCGAATGATTCTGCAAGGACGCCCAAAGGGCAAATAAAATACATAAGGAACAGAAAACACACAAGGTGATATGAATACAAAAGGAAGAAAGAGCTTCGAGCGGTACTCGAGCATGATAGCGAAGTAGACGGCCAGTACGGTTGGGTGCCATCAACAACAAACGAATATTGAGCTGCGCCTTCGGTCAGCAGCAGACCTTCTTGTAACAGCTTCAAAACCTTGAAAAGTAATATAATGAATATGTGTGTCAAAAAGAAAACGTTTGCGCATGTATAAAAAAACACTGGCCTGCGCAGGGATCGAACCTACGACCTTCGCGTTATTAGCACGACGCTCTAACCGACTGAGCTAGCAGGCCGGATGGCCCCGTGCGCTCGCAGATGTTTCATATACGATGAAAAACTGTAGCGCTCGAGACGAGGACACAACGAAGACGACAACACATGTCTTCGTTCTGTCCTCGTCTCGAGCGCTACAGGTTTTCATCATGAGCAACCAACTCGCCCAAACATCCACCCTGATCAAGTTTCATATACATACACATCTTACTTTTTAAAGCCTAAGATTGCACTTTTTTGTATAAATATTTATTCAAGGAGTTACAACACTACGCCCAATAGTCTGCACTACCAGAACAGTCCATCGCTGGAGCATAAAAGTGTCTCTACCTATGCATGGCTGCCCGTACAATGAACGGCGGGAATTTTGAACATGGGGTTTGCGGGGTGCCCGTCTTTTTGCCTTGAAAAAAGCCTATGGTTGAGTAATCATGAAAATAAGCTCAATACTCGAGTGTGTAGCGTTAATAATTAATTACCAGAGATTTTGTACCGGTAGTTTGGGCCCTGTCGGCGTCGACCAGTCATCCTGGACTACCACAATACTGATGACGTCAGCGTCTCCGAAAATGCACTGCTTTGTCCTGAGAGCAACCACTGGATTCGGCGACGTCACAATTGCTGGGGCAAGCCACCTTGACATCATTCGATGCGGGAGGAAATGCCGAGTTGCTGCTGGGACAACATTCAAATTGGCATTATGATTCACACAAGGCCTGCAACTGAAATTTGCTAGAAGGTATCTCCTTACGTCTATGAAACAAATCGAAACGCTTGTTTACGTTCGAAATTTTGTGCCCACAGCCCTTTAATATGCCGTCACGCAGACGAAAACCCTGCAAGTGGAATAGTGGCTACGGAACTCAGTTCTTCGATCGGCCCGAAGCGTCGGGTTCGAAACTCGGCCGAAGGGCTATGATTTCCGAGGAAAACAAATGCAAATTTGTCGTTTTGTGCACGGGTTTTGGTGGTGAACGCTAATAACACCCCGGCGGCAGAAGTTCAGCCGAACGCCTTTAGTAGAACGACGCGCCACGTAGTGCAAGCGTAGCGTTGGAACATGAAAAAACATTCGGGTATTTATCTTTGTCGCCCAAATTGTGGCATAATGTGTACGTTATTCTCTGCGCGCTCCATTAACTAAGAAACAAACTGTCTCTTGATTTTCACAGTGTGCACATTTCAAGATTTGTGACACGTGACAAAAGCTGATGCAAGCTTCTGCTCATGACGGTAACTAATTAGGCAAAAGATCGATTCTTCTAGCTATCCTGAATCACTCTTTTGCTTCTTCGAGGTTCAGAAACAAGTAGTATATTAATTGATTAATTAACGAATAATTAACAAATCTTGTGTTAAAATTTTAAAAAATTGATTCCTTCACTCATCAATAACGCCTTAAAGGACCATAGACACGTAAGTTTAGTCACATATGTTCTGCATTCCAATGATACGTTAGACATTAGACTACACGGCGCACCACGAAGCATTCGCCAGCGGGCGCTAATTAATTTATGACAAAATTTCTTCTTGATGCTACTTCGATTTCGGTTTCATCAAAAGAACGACGGTTGTGACACGTTAAGAGCATTTAGGTCGCGTGAGACACAAAAAAAAATTGCAATCTAGCGACCGATACCTCGTTTACTGTCCTTATACCTCTTTAAGTAGGCTGGCTTAAGTGCTATTGAGGATTAAAACTACAAACGACGTCATCTCAAGTTAAAGAAGAAGGCTACATGCAACAACCTCAATGCAGGAATACAGGAACAAACAAAATGCAGAAGCAGCGCAAAAACGAACAACTCAAGTAGAAAAAGGCTTGTCAGAAGAAACTCAATTCTCGACATTCTTCACTTCTGTGCTCTCCGCTATTGCGCGGATATCGGGCTCTGCTTCACTATCATCAAGACTGTCCAGATAAATGAAAAGGAAAAAGTGGATTTTTTTTTTCGAAATCACCGCTTTGGCACGGTGAGAGGGAGGAAGAAGTCAGGATTTATCACATTCAGCGGCCTCAAGACAGCAGATGCTTTCTGTTCTGGATGCACCTCATGACTGTTCGTCGTGGAAGACTGCTGGCGTGGAGGATTCACAATGTTCAACACTTCGTAATTCGACCGAGCAGAATTCAATTCTGCGACCTCATGCTGAGCCCCACAACGCATTATCCGCACAGACACCGCGGCGAGTGGAAGAACACGACCCATGAGCCCTGGAGCGCAGAGTCCAACCCCCTCCCGAGTTCTTCCTTGTTTATTCTTTTCCACCGATATGGCTGCCGTGTTACGCTAACGAAAAAAATTGGCCGCCAACGAGCAATGAACACTGCAAAACAGTGTTCCTCTCTGCACTACTAATCTAAACTAGCTACCTGCGTGTTCACCGATATACAGGATTAACATGCACTACCGTTCTAAGCATTGTTGTACGTGACACAACGTTATCATGTGGTCATTTGGCATTTACTATAGCAGGGCAGTCGACAGTCGGTCTCGGTATAGGGCAATCAAAATGGGTCGCAAGTACTAGCGCACCTCGTAGCAAAGAAAACCCTCAATTTAAAGCAGTTAAAAACGCACATTTATGATTAATTATGAAGTACGTTTCTGATAATTAAAGAAGCTCTACAAGAGTAAACTAAGTCACCCCAAGTGTAACGAAGTGTTAATCACAACGGTTTGAATGTTACAGCCTGACAGCCAGAGCATATACATGTGACCATAACCTTGAGCATGCACTTTCTGCTCACGCGAGCAGCAAGCCCAGACCTGGATTGCATGAGCGCCGTGGCCGGTATACCAGGTGCGTGGGTACGGATATGTGCCAGTCACGCACGTCTGACGTACATCGAGGCTAGGCTTCGATTCAACGAGTCGTGACGTGGTGGAGTGAAATGAAAGGAAGTCCCCTCCACTTTCCCCATGCCGGATCGCCATTAATAGCTCTCTTTGAATGCCTAGAGCGGGTCCGAATTGCTTCATTTTCGTACACCAACGCAATCTTCACGAGCACGCTCTGCCTCGAGAGGGCCGCCAGTTTTGAAATAGACCAACGGAAGCTCGTCAGTCGCTGACAGTGACACGTAAGGTCATGCGTTTCGTAAGAGAAGTCGTCACTTGGTTTCTTTTTGTTTTTGGGCGTCCCTCATAGCCTCAGTTGCTTTGAGACGTTCAACCCCAACAAACCCAACCTTTTTGTTTTTGTTTTTGTAACACTCTCCTGCGTGTTGTTATTGTCGAGCAGGATGTCCGAGTGACGCTTGTGAAGCATGACATTCATCTAATTCATCTGAGCCGCAGGCGCCATTTTTTTCATCAAAACATGGGTTCACGCAACTTGACGGTTCATGCCGAATATTCGGAACAGAAGCGCGAGGGTGAGGCCCACGAGAGGACCCTAAAGACAAACACGCGCTTCTCGTACACAGTGTTCTCTTGCGTGCCTCCCCTTTGCCCTGTTTTTTTTTTTTTTCAAATATTCGTCTCCAAACACTTACTGAAGACCAAGACTGAACCTTGGTTTGGGAAAATTAATCGAGGAAGTTTTAATACGACACGGCTGCAATGAAACATTCATTACACTGTTAAAGGGTTAAAAGCTAAGAGCTGATGACGTAGATGTGGTTTGGTTTATGGGGTTTAACGTCCCAAAGCGACTAAGGCTATGAGAGACGCCGTAGTGGAGGGCTCCGGAAATTTCGACCACCTGGGGTTCTTTAACGTGCACTGACATCGCACAGTACACGGGCCTCTATAGGATTTCGCCTCCATAGAAATTCAGCCGCCGCAGCCGGGATCGAACCCGCGTCTTTCGGGCCAGCAGCCGAGGGCCGTAACCACTGAGCCACCCCGGCGGGTCTGATGACGTAGAACTTAGGAGTTAATCACAAAGAGTATGGCGGGTGCCTCCTTTCTATACAGCGTCGCCCTTAAGGGCCCCTCAGGGCTATCATGTCCTCCAGATTGACAGCCAGTCAGACGCGACACAGGCGATGCAGCGGCAGACAAAGCACTGTTCCAATATGTGGAGTCGCTCGCTGCCTTGTGTCACATCGCTGAACTGGCCGTACTAGCTTGGGCGCCTCGCTTCTCTCTACAGCAGCGCAATCGGTCTGTCTTACCTGGAAGCGTGCCAGTGCACGTGCGACGCTGCTCACGGCAGCTTAAAACAACGGCAAGCTGTTCTCTCTTTAGAACATGCCTTCCGAACGTACCGTCGTGTGCAAAAGTGGGGGGACCACGCGAATGGCGGTGATTGCGATTTTTCTGTCTGCAAAGGCGTGCGTGGCAGAATTGTGTGGGCAGACAGGCTAACATATTTTGTCAGGCACCTTGTACATATTTTGAAAACAGGCTCAGCACCGGCAGAACGCACTGCCAGGCAGTTCTGCCAGTTCGCGTGGTCTCTCCACTTTTTCGCAGGGGCGTACGGTTGAAATTACCTCCTCAACCGCCGACTTCCCTTCAAGCCGGCAGTTGGCCGCTCTCGCATATCGTATAGCGCCATTTTTTGTCCGGCTGTTGTTCGGCTGTTATGCAGGCGCTCTACTAGCGGGAGGCGTACTAACTGTAATACAAAAATAAAATGTTTTTCGAGGAAAGCAAATCGCGCAGTAATTGTCTCATATCTCGTTGAACAGCCAAACCGCCCCGTAAACGAAAATAGGAAACGAATGAGCTCTTCAAAATTAAAAACTCCACATATAGTATTTCTGCCAACAGCGCGCACATCCGGCCTGCTAGCTCAGTCGGTTAGAGCGTCGTGCTAATAACGCGAAGGTCGTAGGTTTGATCCCTGCGCAGGCCAACTTTTTTTCCCGTTAAAACGTGCACTATCGTTTTTTTCTTTTCTGTTTTTTTTGCGGAGCATTCATTCTTTGCGCCAGCTTTCATGCTTCATAAACTCTTTCAGGTGGTTTACTATTGACCGGAGGCATAACACAATTTTCTTTCGTTATGAATCTGCACCGGCAGGTGGTAGCAGCCGTATTAACCGTCCCAAGTGACTGCCATCCATCTTCTACCACGCTCAGGTACTGACCAACGTTCTTTCTTGTATTTTTATCGCTGATAGAGAAAATGGTTTTGAGGACAAGAAATAGCGCAGTAGTTGTCTCACATGTCGGCGCACACCCGAAAGGCGCCGTTAGACAAGGAAAGAAGGTGGAACTGAAAGAAAGTTTGTTTCGTTATTTTTGTTTTCTCGCTGAACGAAATAGAGGCATGTACTCCTTGCGGTGCGTTTCGTGCCAGCGTTGGCGACTTCTAGGAGGAAAAAATTGCCGATGATTACGTTACCTCCTAATGTGAAATTTGAGCGCAGTACACGTTAAAGAACCCCAGGCGACCAAAATTCCCGGAGCCCATCGCTACGGCGTCCCTCATAGCCTGAGTCGCTTTGGGAGGTGAAGCCCCCCATAAACAAGCCTATCCTTTTTCTGTCGGCTGTGAACTCATGCAACATTTTTGTTTTCTGAACACTCACTAAGGTTCAAGGATTTGCTGTGAGGAATTATTTTTTTGGCAGAACTCATGCCTACTTTTAGTTTCTCGACGCGCAAAAAGCAATTTCTAGAGTATATTCTTTGTGCCTAAACGCTTTCGTCGGTATCTAAAAGCCCGGTCTTTACTCTTTTAAGCCGGTGTCTGCTCCTAACCAGGGGTTAAGGGCATTCAGTTAGTGTAGTTTTTCTCAGCTCAGCTTGTCTTGTGGACGAGGCCCTTTTGCCTGACGCGTTTCCAAGAGCGTTTCTTCGCAGATAATGCTGCGATTGCAGTTGCCTTTTCTTTCCGCGTTGGGCGGCTCACATTCAAGAGCAGCGAAGCTGTCCTTGTAATGTGAGCTAGTCCAAAGCACGAGCTGGACAGAGATAACTGTCTAGCCGCAGGCTGATACCGCGATAACACGAGACATATGCCTGAAGTCGACGTTCCGACTGCGAGTGCCCGTGGATGACGCCTTTGCATGCGTCTCTTGCCGCCCTCTTATGAACGAATCTTCTTTAAAAAAAGTGGCTTACCATCCGTTACTGATAGAAATTGTATTTGTTGTTTGAAACTCTTTTTCCAGTTAATTCATGGGCATTACAAAATTGACATCTCGAAAGTTGTTAGTTACTCTAGTGGTTATGCAACGCGTTTGCGACATTCTCTTTACGTAAAATCTGTATCCACAAGAACGAACTGCTACGAATATTCCTATTTTCCTAGAACTATTACCGAATGGAACAACCTTGCTGGTCATATGGTAGAACATAATTTTTTGTCGCATTTTGAGGCGCTGCTCCAACAAGTAACGAACTTTTGAGTGTTCATTTTCTCAGTAATTTGTTCTGATTTACTCAATTATAACCTGTTATATGCTTGGCTCGATGACTGTAGTGTATGTATACTAATGTTGTGAAACGATACAGTGTGATATAGTAATTTCGCTGCTGGTGACACCTTGTCTGCTGTATTTTCTTTTTCTTTTTGTCCTTTGGTGTTACACAAATTATGTACCCACCTGCGATGGTCTTGTTGTTCAAGACCGCAGTATTTATAAATAAATAAAAATAAAATGAAACAGAGGAAAAAGCGAAGCAGCATATGTCTGAGAAGCGAAGGGGACGAATCCAGTAAAGAAAGGGTTTAACATTTTATGGCGTACTCAAGAAGCACTCTCAACAAAACCACGACTTTTAATGCGAAAATATCAAACATGGCTCATCGGCAACAAAACTCGCCGTCGGCGTTGACCAGAAGCAGAGCTCCTAAAAGTCTTGGATGACGTCACAGTGGAACAAAGAAAAATTAGGCTTCTTGCAAAAGTGCAGGGAATTGAACCCCGGACTTTCGTAATGCGAATGCGAGCCCGCAGTCCATAGGCCACAAAGCCGCGTTGCACCTTGTCGAACAAAGGTGAATATTGTGTATACGTTGTCTTACGACTGTATGCTAATGCATAGGTGTGTCAGTAGAAAGGGAGAAAAAAATAAAAACACATAATCAAAAATGAAGTTAGCATTTCCTTTTAAATGCTCTCCTATTAAAAGCACGTAAGTAGTGTTAAGTGCCTGCGTAATTTTTTCTCTAATTTGATTACAAGGTCAACAAGTTCAATTTTATTACTTTAATTAATTGCTGCCCACTGAAATGTAAATCCTAATCTGCCTGATCACATTGCGGTTCCGACTCATGAGGCATTGGAATAAATATCGTTTGAAAATCACCAACCAGGATCTGCTTAAGAAAAATCTCAAGCATCACTGTTTGCATTCGCGTCAGCAACTTTTGTGAGCACATGAAACGCATGCGAGAAGTACCAGGCAAAGCTTAGCCTACTGACACAACAAAATCGCACTTCAGCCTCGTCACATCAGCTATCGTCGTACTTTGCTCGATTTTTCAACACAGAATGCCATTCATCTTTTTACCTAAAGAGGGTGCACAAGAATGCCAACTGTTATTTGCCTAATGGGCGTGAATCGTGGCCTACATTCAATCCTATTTTCCTGAAACTTTTGTTTAATGAAGTTTTCAGAATTACTTGAATAATAATATTGTGCCAAAACTGCGAGATAAAATGGGACGAGAATTTGGTGGATACCCAGCGCACTGTACTTTTCTCCACTTTGGCCTATTGTACTTTGTTTACGTAAATTGACGTATATAGTGTTGCTCTGATAACAAAATTCTCAGTAATTAAAATCTTATTTCTTTTATTCTTAACTGTCATGCTGACTAATGCCACAAGTTAAGGCAAAAAAGGCTACAAGCTTTTTATTAGATTCATTGGGCACTTATGATAAAATCAAGAATTCCCACGAAAGGGATGCACCTTGCCTCAACGGCTCTAATCTTTTTTTTTTTTTTGCCTGTTTGCAATGAGCCTGAGAGTGACTGGACGAAGTGTTGACAGTTTTCTCTATTGGCATAGATGTGGAATGCACAAGTCTAGCATCAGCTGTGCATGAGCTATCTTGAGTCGGCAAAAATAAAACAGAGAGTGATGTGTGTTTCCGTAATATTTTTCATAATGAAAGTGGCATATGTATCATGTCTGACAAGAGTCTTGCCTTGACTTTGACAAACAGTATCATAGTTTAGGAACGTTTTCTCGAAGCAGTGTTTAAAACATCAGTGATTTTTCGCTCCTCACTTAACTACAGTCAACGTTGTGGAGAGGAAGCAACATCATTTACCATGATTTCCGACTATATTGTTACGTGGCGGCCAGCCGAAAAATGAGGCGTGATGAACGATGGATAAGAGATGATTTAATGGCCGCTGGCCTAGCGCGAGCGCTCCGTCCCGCGTCATTGCCAGCTTCGTCTTCTTCGTCACATTACCCGGGGCCACCGAGCGATCGTCCCGATCGTAAATAGAAGACGTCAATGAAGGGATGGGCGAAACGGTGATGGGCTTCCAGGGCAGAGAAAAAGTGGGAACGTGGGGATGTGCTGGCCGCCACGGTGGATGAGATGATAGGCGGATGAGTCCCGGTCCACGAAGCATCCGGGCCGTAGGGTGCCAGGAGCTGACGGCCGAGGTCCTTGGACGCACCTAACGGCAGAGGCAGGGGGGCGGTGTCCTCACGTGTGGGCAGGGTCTTGGGTCAGTCGGGTCATTCTGGTCGAGGCAACGTCGTCAGCTCGTCGTGTCTTGTGGTCCGGGCGGGGGACGGAGTGCTGGGGTTAGCGGCGAGGTCGGTTCAGGTCGGGCGGGCTGAGGCACGGCCGGGCGGGGCGGACCAGGACTCACGGCCGACGTCCACGGCGACAGGCGCAGGACGCCGAAGCTCCGGAACCGGGATGGCGATGAAGGGACCCCAGCACCTCACACCAAACGTAAAAATATAAATTAAATTCATTCATTTACGCAATGGGGTGTCAACTGGGACCCTGGAACAGTAAGACGTTATTTGTGCGTTCTCTTTAACGACCGCCACAAACATCCGATGGTGCTTTGTATGAGCTGATCAGTAAGGCTATAAAAAGCAAAACTGGCTGTCCTTTGACATCCAGTGAATTCAGCCGACGGGACCACTACCGATACAGACAGCCCGTTTCTTCTAGAGCGACTTCCTCACTGAATACCGCTAGGCGGAATATGCTCAACACGCTCAGTCTTCAGGCACTCACTGAGACTACTCGGGAATATAAAAACCTGACTGTTTTTGCAAATTAACTGACCCAAGTCGAGTTCAGGATAGCTGTACTGAAAATTCGTGGGATTTATTTATTTATTGAGTGATTGCTTGAATGATCGCTCGATCGATCGATCAATTGATTGATTGTGGGATTTATTTATTTATTTATTGACTGCTTGATTGATTGATTGGTCGATGATCAATTGATTGATTGATTGATTGATTGATTGATTGATTGATTGATTGATTGATTGATTGATTGATTGATTGATTGATTGATTGATTGATTGATTGATTGATTGATTGATTGACTTCTCTGATTGAACGATCGATCGATCCATCTTTGTGTGCCGCAACATCTACTGCGGGCTATGCGAGAAGAGGAGACAAAACATTTTTTCGATAAATATTTTGATGCACATGGCATTGAGAGCTTCGAATTAATTTCGATCGTGTTGGGATCTCCAGCATAATCCGAAGTCTAAGGACCGGGGCTTGATTGTAAAACATGTTATTCGTCGGAGAGAGCTCGTTAAGAGGTCGCGTTAAGTGGTCGAGAGTGCATAGCCCTCGACGACTTTGTCAGCCCACTCCACCGCCAGAGCTTGCGTTCTGGGGTCAGAGCTGGCCAGCACGGTCTCCCACAGCTCGAGAGAAGTAGCGGTAACTAGATCACCCCGAGGGGGCCCTATTTCGTAATACCATAGGGTATAATCGTAGTTGGCTTGTTGGCAGCAGTGTTTACAATTCGGGTTGTATAGATCAGGATAAATGTGCTCGAGGAGTGATGGACGTTTTCGCATTTCGCCTTCATCCGAACGACCCGCCGAGGTGGCTCAGTGGTTATAACGCTTGACTACCGAGCCGGAGGACTCAGGTTCATTCCCGGCTGCAGCAGCCGTGTTTCTCACGAGGAGAAACTCGAAACGCGCCCATGTGGTGTGCGATGTCAGTGCCCATGGAAGAACCACATGTGCTCCAAGTTAATTTAGAGCCCTTCACTACGGTACCTCTCATACCCCACGGGCCGCTTCGGGACGCTTAACGCCACAATTGACAATTTTCCTCTATCCAGACACTTCCACTGAACCAATACGGCGGGTGTCTATAGGGAATTAGCGATCACTGCACTATGACGTGAAATGCATTTTGGCTAAGCAATTATTGACAGTGTGAACAGCTGAAGTGTACTTCATGAAGCTGAAACTAGCAATTCACAGAAGACCAGCGCCTGCCGGGCCGCATAAATTGTCTTTGAAATACTTGTAGAATAATATACAGCAGAACACCTCTGATATCTCAACCCCGCAGACGGGCCTGAACTGGACTGGCGGCCCTCGCGAGTCGCCGCAGCTATTGTAGTCCTGAACTAAGAGACCGATCGTCGACCATGGCTGCAAATTTTCTACCAAATAGTTTCTTTTCTCACTGTCGGTCTCTCTCTGTCTCACTTTGTTTTCATTTTTCATGAATAAGAATTCAAAACTGTGCAAGAGAATGTGACCCGCGGACATGGTTATCTGAAAAGCGAGACAAAAATAAGCCGCAACACAGCAAACAAATGCATTCACTGACGTCAAGCGCGCCGAGAGATTATATAAAAGCGTACAATGCTAGCCTCGTATGCTGTGCCTTCTCTGACATTCCTTATACGTTTCCATTTTCCTTTATCCATTTTGTTGCTACTTATCTCTGAAGGCAATCCTTTGCCACTGTGAAGTGTTATGCGACTTTTCGCAGACCTTTGCAAAGTGCTTTCTGGGCTTGCACCTCATTATCAAGCTTTGAGGCACCTTTGATGATGATGAATTTTTATGTCGCAAGGGCATCTATGGACAACGAGCGCCATGACACAAGGTTTTTTTTTTCTTGGCACCTTTCTAGGTTTCATTTTCTTTTTATGGGTATTTAAGAGGCCCAACAACCTCTCTTCAGAGAAGAACCCAGTGCCAAAAGTGACGATGTATCTTCCTTCTTATCGCCCTCAGGGGCCACAGCTGGGGAAACCAGATGCATGGACTCCGTCAGAAGCACGTCTTCCCGGGAACCCTACTCCTCTGAGATAGCATTCGCCCGCTTGTTCTAAACCATCCGCAGAAACAGTACACCCAACACCCAAGATTTCCTTTTGCCGACAATCAGCGGGGATAAGAGTGCCCTAGCTCTGCCTAGAAGAACTGACTAGACAAAAGCAAAGATGCTCAAATAAGAACGCGTTGCCAGCACACCGGAACCAACGAGACCGTCGCGCGACACGAGCTTCTCGTGCACGGCCGAAATCTCTGCACTTGTTCCAGAGGCACGTGCGAAAGAAGCATATTAGAGGCAAGTGCTCAACCGGCAGTAATCACACCGCTACGCGTCTGAAAACTGCAACAGTTCGAATCTTAGAGCCGTCCGTCCATCTTGGCACCAAGTCAAAGCAGGTAAGCGCCCCAGGGCTGGTATTTACCATTACGCTCGTGTTATACTGGGTCGTCGACATAGCCTTCCGTCTTCCCGTCGATGGCTACAGGCACAGGTAGTTCAAGTCACGAACACAGCTGCGTAGTGGATCAGTGTTTAGAGCCCTCCCCCAGTGAGCCAGAGGATGCGGGTTCAGTTCCCGGCTGCGGTGGTGGTGGCGTAAAACATTTATTTGTGCTATTTACGAGGTATTGCTTGGACCCTCACAATCACTAGGCGGGATCCCTAGTCCGGGACCCCTGTGGCTTCCGCGACGGCCTGGGCGCAGCGTTTTGATGAAGCGAAATGCAACAGGCATCTGTGTGCTGGGCGTGTGCACGTTAAAAAAAATTCAAGGAGGCGCTTTACTGACCTAAAGTGCGGTGAGGCGAAAGCCTTAAGCGCGGCGTTGCTGCTTGTGTCACTGATGTGTGGTTAAAATGTTGAGCTTCGCCTCCGAGAGTGGAACGCGACAGCGTCTTGCAACACTGCCAGGGAGTCCACAGAACGCCATCGCCCGTTCGGCTCTACGCCTTGCTCGTCGGTAAATTGAGGATTTTTGAGGAAAGGAGATGTATCTCTCTCGCATATCTCGGTGGACACCTGAACCTCGCCGTAACGGAAGTGAGGAAGATGGGTGTGAACGAAAAAATTCAGGGGGCACTTTGACTGTCTAAAGTGGGTAGAGGCGGAAGCGTTTTCCGCACCACCTTCGCTGTTTCTGTGGCACCGGTGGCGTCACATATAATTGAGTACTAATTAGTGTGTGATGACAGATCACTAATTAATGGTTAATTACTGATTAATGCCTTAATACTAATTAACTGCTAATTAATGAGGCTTAAGCTTCGCCTTTAGGAGTGGAACGCGACAGCGCGTTGTAGCGCTGCCAGGGAGTCCGCGGAACACCACCCGTTCAGCGCGATGCCTTGCCCTTTGAACGCAACGCTTTTTGAGGAAAGGAAATGGCGCAGTAATTCTCTGTCATCTCGGTGGACACCTGAACCGCACCGTAGAGGAAGGGAGGAAGTGGGAGTGAAAGAAGAAAGAGGGGCCGTAATGAAGAAAATGAAAATTGTATTTGAGGAAAGGAAATTACGCAGTAACTGTCTCACAAAATTAAGGGGGGGCACTTTTTTGACCTAAAGTGTGGTCACTGATGCCCCTAAGAGTGGAACGCGACAGCGTCTTGCAACGCTGCCAAGGAGTCCATAGAACGCCATCGCCCATTCGGTTCTACGCCTCGCTCGTCAGTAAATTGGTTTTTGAGGAAAGGAAATGTATCTGTCTCTCATTTGTCGGTGGACACCTAAACCTCGCGGGAAGGGAATGGAGGAGGATGAGAGTGAGTGAAGACACCGTATTCACTAGACGCGCCTTTGTTCATTCCAAACCATCGAGCAGGCATGGCGGAGTGGGTAGCATGCTCGTCTCTCACGCCGAAGACCGGGGTTCGATTCCTGAGCTCGACCAATTTCCTAATCGGTTTTATTTATTTATATGGCCTGACTAGTAAAGCTAATTAGGCTAATTGGGTAATTAAGCAATTAACTAAGCTCAGTCCCACTTACTTGGAGCATCACTATACGATCCCTTCAATTGGTTGCATGGTTACTAGCCAAAGTACAATTGGCCCGGTTTGAAATTCGCGCACTGTGACGTCACGATCGTTTTCACCAATTGCAAAGCGTGACATTTTCTGTCGACAACTGCTGCTTACAACGATGAGACATTAAAGGCTTCCGCCTTAATACACCGTATTCACTAAACGCGCCTTTGTTCATTCCAAACCATCGAGCTGGCATGGCGGAGTGGTTAGCGTGCTCGTCTCGCACTCGAGACCCTGGTTCGATTCTACTCCGATTTTGTTTATTTATTTATTTTACTTGGAGCCTCACTATGCCATTTCTTTAATGGTTGCATAATTCCCGGGTTCGAACCCGGGTTCGAACCCGGGAACTCCAGCTCAGTAGCCGAGCCAGCTAACCACAGAGCCACCGCGCCGGGTTAACTATAATACAAGCATTAAGAATTTCTCTCCGGTCCATGCATGTGCATGAATTTCTTAGTAATTCCACGTTCCTCCCTTCCCTTACTGCGTGGTTCAGGTGCCCGCCGAGATATACTGCGCCATTTCCTTTCCTCAAAAACCAATTTAAATTAATTTAATGTCTCTCAATAGCGGGACTAAACTGGCATGCCCAGACCATGTGAAAAGCCGCAGCTATTTCTCCGCTGTCCAGGCACTGTGGTTTGTAGAGTGAGGCACACACAAAGCAGCTCTCATTTACGGACGCGTGTAGCCACTGAGAATCAAGATCGAAATCAGAGTTCCACGGAGGCGTGCGCGTTTCGCTTTTCCTGCGTATGACTTATGATAACCCATTAGCTGAAGAACGTTCTACAAGCTGGCACTCAACAAGGGTCGTAAAAAGTGTTCTTGAGCAGCCCGCGTTATGTTTACGGCATTCGGTTGCTCAGAACGAGCACGCGAGATGAAACCCAGTACGCGCCGGCCTCGTTTCGATCGAGATGAAACGCTAAAGGCGCCCGTTTACTACGTAATGTTAGTGCATGTTAAAAAAATTCAGGGGGCACTTTGACTGTCTAAAGTGCGTAGAGGCGAAAGCGTTTTCCGCACCACTTTCGCTGCTTCTGTGGCACTGGTGGCGTCCCATATAATTGAGTACTAATTACTAAGTGATGACAAATCACTAATCAATGCTTAATTACTGATTAATGCCTGAATACTGATTCACTGCTAATTAATGACGCTTAAGTTTCGCTTTTACGAGTGGAACGCGACAGCATGTTGTAGCGCTGCCAGGGAGTCCACGGAACGCCACCACCCGTTGGATGTCTTGCCCTTTGAACGCCACGCTTTTTGAGGAAAGGAATTGGCGCAGTAATTCTCTATCATCTCGGTGGACACCTGAATCGCACCGTAGAGGAAGGGAGGAAGTGGGAGTCAAAGAAGACAAAGAAGCCCGTAATGAAGAAAATGAAAATTGTATTTTAGGAAAGAAAATTACGCAGTAACTGTCTCGCATATCTCGATGGACAGCCGTCAAAATTCAGGGGGGGCACTTTTTTTACGTAAAGTGTGATCACTGATGTATGGTTAAGATGTTAAGCTTCGCCTCTAAGAGTGGAACGCGACAGCGTCTTGCAACGCTGCCAGGGAGTCCATAGAACGCCATCGCCCATTCGGTTCTACGCCTCGCTCGTCGGTAAATTGGTTTTTGAGGAAAGGAAATGTATCTGCCTCTCATATTTTGGTGGACACCTAAATCTCACCGGAAGGGAAGGAAGGAGGATGAGAGTGAGCGAAGACACCGTATTCACTAGACGCGCCTTTTGTTCATTCCAAACCATCGCG
The DNA here is from genome assembly GCF_055824585.1 of Amblyomma mixtum. NCBI lineage: Eukaryota > Metazoa > Arthropoda > Arachnida > Ixodida > Ixodidae > Amblyomma > Amblyomma mixtum. Next base: position 60,416,969 of record NC_143013.1, on the reverse strand, counting down.
CTGGCATGGCGTAGTGGATAGCATGCTCGTCTCGCACGCCGAAGACCGGGGTTCGATTCCCGAGCTCGACCAATTTCCTACTCGGTTTTATTTATTTATGTGACCTGACTAGAAAAGTTAATTAGGCTAATTGGGTAATTAAGCAATTAACTAAGCTCAGTCCCACTTGGAGCATCACTATACGATCCCTTCAATTGGTTGCATGGTTACTAACCAAAGTACAATTGGCCCGTTTGAAATTCGCGCACAGTGACGTCACGACCGTTTCGACCAACTGAAAAGCGTGACATTTCTGTCGACAACTGCAGCTTACAACGATGAGACATTAAAGGCTTTCGCCTTAATAACTCCAGGTCGTCGAACTTCCTTACTTCGCAGCTTTCCACTACGGCACCACTTTCTCTCGTTCTCCAACACTCCATCTCGTCAGGCACGTCGCGGTGGAGGTGTCCATCGAGAGCAAGAGATTACTGTTGCTTTCCCTTGGCCAAAACCAACTTAATTAAACAGCCGTTGCTAGATTGCTCCTCGACTTTCGGCTTCGCAGTGCTTTGCAAACGTTGTGAGTACCATGAATTCTGGCTCCACTTTCGGCGCACTGTTGGTGCCACGAACAGGCGTCGGGTGCCTTTGCATCCCGGTGCCTTGGACCGCGACGCTATCGCGCAATGTCATTGCCTTTCTGCAATGGCCGAGGACAGCAAATTGTTCTTATTTCCATGGGCTCAAGGATCGCACGAAGCGACGAAGCATTACATGCAATGCTGGACAAACGATGGTCTGCATACAGTGTAAAGCAGGCTAGACACAGAGGGCACTCTGCGTCGAGCGCAACGATACACATAATTTCATTATTCGCGCTGCAACAGAACAAAAATTGGCCGTTATTCGCAGGTGCAGTATGTACAATCGGCTACAACAGCCAACGGACACAGGCTGGTGCCGACAGGCGAATCTCATGTCGCTTAACCCAGCACAGATGGACTAAAAAATTCACTTGGTCAAAACAGCGAGATCGCATCAGCGGGAGCCGCCGATCACGCCGTTCACAATGGTGTTCAATTCGTCTAGCACGAGCGTCATCACATCAGTTCTTTTTCTATCATATTCTATCGTACCGTTTCGATGTGCCAGGAGGAGTTTCCGCGCAAAAAGTAACTTGCTTTTCCATAGTGTGTGCAGATTGTTCTTTTTGCCACTGTACCAGATTGCGAGACGCATTTCTCAACTGAGCAAAAAAGAACCGCAGGGTGCGTGCTGCGCACTTACCCTATTGGTAGTCACCACCACGCGCACAAGCACTGGCCCCAAAATACTTCGCGCAAACACACGATCATGCGTGAACGTATAGCAGCCACCGCGGCCGGGTTCAGACTCGGGAACTCCGGCTGCCGGAGTACCCGGGGGGTGGTGGTGGTGGTGGTGGTGGTGGTGAAAACTTTTATTTCATGAAATAGAGTTTGGGAGCCACACAGTGGCCCCGCTGCATGGTCGGCGTCCCTAGTCCGGGACACCGCATGACAAGGCCCCGTCTCTCGCCCGTTTCACCAGAGCCCTTTGGGACTCAAGCGAGGAGCAGTTGAGGAGGGCAGTCTCCCATGCCTCTCAGGAAGGGGTAGCATACGGGGGGAGGTGGGGATTTTTAGTACATGTCCACACCATGTGGAAGATATCACAGGTCTCTCCACAGTGCGAGCATCACCCATCCGTGTTAGGGTCGTAATATTTTATGATTGCCGGACAGAGTAGAGTACCTGTCTGCAGGCGCCTTAAAGTTCGCTCCTCCGTCTTACTCAGCCTCTTTGCAGGGGCCGGGAAAAGGCGGTGGTTGTCGCTATAATGCGTTATTATTTCCTTGAATCGCAGCAGCGGCTGGTTAGTCTCCGAGCAAGAAGAGCTGGGATGAGGAGCCTGGTGAATAATCGCTCGGGCAGCCGCGTCAGCGGCCTCATTGCCTCGTAAGCCCTGGTGGCCAGGAGCCCAAATGATTCTTTTCGGTGTTGTATCAGTGGCAGGTCTTAGAATGCAAGCAGCTAAGAGGGAGATCTCCCCAGCCAAGTAATGATCACATGCTTTTCATGAGTCCGTGATAATGATTCTCGAATTGGCGTAGGCGGCAGCAAGCGCTATCGCAACTTCCTCGCCTCGCATTGAATTCAGGGCTCGAAAGGAGAGTCCATCAACGTGCATTTCCTGGTGAACGACAGCGGCCGTGTAAAATCCCGTGGATGATGGCCCTGCTACGTCTGCATAATATACACCGGGTCGGGAGCCGTGTTGTCCCTCAAGAGCCTGAGCCCGCACTTGCCGTCTGTTTTCTTGCATGTCGGTGTCCATGTTACGGGGGAGCGGGGACACCCAGAGCATATGGCGCCACAGTACTGAGATACGCTCCGCCTCCTCTGGAGTGCAGTCGTGTTGGATGTGTAAGCGGTTTAGCAGGCGGCGCCCAGGGGCCGTATTGGTTCACGAGGTGGGCCTCCCGCAGCTCCTGGTAGGAGTTTAGCACCCCCAATGCCTTGAGCATGGCATTAGAGGTAGCCACCGGGAGATCCAGGGCTCGCTTAGTTGCCTAGCGGATGATGGCGTCTATTCGCGCCTCGTCTTGCTTAGTAGTGCGGAGATATGGCCCGGCGTAGAGGATCCCGCTAGTCACGAAGGCATAGACGAGCCGAAGCGCGTCCCTGCCCCGCAGACCGCCCCCCTTCTGCGAAAAGCGGCGGATCCTGCGCCCTACCTGTTCGCCTACTCTCTTGAGTTTCACAATGGTGGAGTCCGGTCTGAGTCTGTGGTGAATGAAAAGGCCCAGAATACGGAGCTCCTCCACCTCTCTAATAGGACCTCCTGACAGAGAGATGTAAATTGCCGCCCTATCCTTTGGGTTCGCTCTGACATGCAGAAGCTCTGATTTCGCTGGAGCACATTGGAGCCCACAGTCAATAGCATACGTATCGACTATGGAAGCGGCCTGCTGAAGGCGGTCCTCCATGTCCCCAAGGCTCCCCTCAGTGGTCCAAATTGTAATGTCATCTGCATATATCGCGTGTTGAATGCCTTCCACCCGGGCCAGTTGGATTGGGAGGCGCATCATAGCTATGTTGAACAGGAGCGGTGATAACACCGCTCCCTGAGGGGTACCCCGTGTTCCCATCATGTAAGGGCCGTATTCGTCGCCCTCAATCCGAAGAAATGCCTGGCGATTAGTCAAGACATCTCTTACATACACGTAGACCCTAGCCCCACAATCAGTAGAACTCAAGTTGGCCAGGATGCTTCCGTGTTTAACATTATCGAAAGCCCCTTTCAGATCAAGGGCGAGGATGGCTTTGTCATTGTGTTGCATAGTCGTGGGTCGTATTACATCCCTGTGCAGCTGGAGAAGGCCGTCCTGTGCAGACATGTGGGGGCGAATCCCGAACATGGTGACTACAAAGAAGCCCTTACTCTCCAGGTATGGAGAGAGGCGATCCCGAACCATCGTCTCCATAAGCTTGTCCTCACATGAGGTCAGTGATATGGGCCTTAGGTTGTCCGTATTCACGGCCTTGCCTGTTTTAGGGATAAACGTCACAAGTGACGTTTTCCACTCGGCAGGGAGTGGACGCCCGCCCCAGATCTGGTTGATGTATTCTAATAAATGGAGGTAGGCTGAGTCCTGTAGGTTCGCCAACAGGTTCACTGTTATGTGATCCCGTCCCGGAGCCGTACCCCGGTGCATTTTTGCTAAGGCCGCCTTAAGGTCGTGCAACTCAAAAGGGGCATCAAGTGTTTCATTACGCCTGCGAGAGTACATGTACTCAGGCCCAGGAGGGTCCTCCGTACGAAAGAGGTTCGAACCCGCGTTTTCGATGGAAGCGGAACGTAAAAGGCACCCGTGTGCTGTGTCATGCAAGTGCACGTTAAAGGTCTCCAAGTGGTTGAAATTCCGGAACCCTCCACTACGGCACCTCTTTCTTTCTTTGCTCTCTCACTCTCTCCTTTATCCCTTCCCTTAGGGCGCAGTTCGGGTGTCCACCGAGATATGTGAGACAGTTACTCATATTTCCTTTCCACAAAAACCAATTTTAAATTTTTCGTCTACCACCACACGGCTCCGCCACGGCGCTGCCAGCTATGTCTAAATTCGCGGGTGTGTAAGTGCCGAAACTCACGTTGAAAATTGGTTTTTAGGATAAGAAAAGGCGCAGTAACTGTCTCACTTCTCGGCTTACACCTTAACCACGCTATAAGGTAAGGGATGAGATAGGAGTGAGAGATAAAAGAGGGAAAGAAGTGCCGTAGTGGAGGTCTGCTGAATATTTCCCACCTTGTCGGGATCTCCAACGTCCACTGAATATCGCACAGCACACGGGATTCCTGCGTTTTGCCTTCGTCGAAACGCGGCCACCGCGGTCAGGCTTACACTCGGGTCCTCCGGCTAAAAGTCATGTTTGAGTGAGTGTAATGATGCTTCGACTTCAGCACCGCCGCTGAACGTCAAGGCGCCCCAAGTAGTGGTCTGATTATACCGCTTGCGAAGCTGCGCTTCGAAACCAAGCTATCCGCTCTGGCTCCTTTTCGGAGGTCAACAGACGGTGGCACCGGCCATGAGTTAGGCGGCCAGTTATGGATGACGCCGTGCAGTTTGTGTTTTTGTTCTTGCTTCGTCATTCAGTTCACGTCTTAAGCAGCGCTGAGCAGTCTATCAGAAGGCTACAAATGGCGTCAAAATTTGCTTGCCTCTGAAATATGGCCCACCAGGGCGCCAGGTTTTGATACACAGGTTTAATGAAAAGTTTCGTAACAGCAGTAAAAGAGCTCTGAGCTCTCTAGGTTGGCGCCCTCTCAGCGTTTCCAACACATACGGCAACCCTTGCCGGCCACTTTTACATATTTACGTCTAATGGACGTGGCACTAGTTACATAAGAGCCCCTCCCCCCCTCCTCCCACCCCAAGAGAAATGAGAAGAGGCCTCCCAAGGAACGCATTGTTGCGTGCCTTTATGCAAACGATCCATATAGATAGGATGCATCTAATGAAGAGGCAATCACGAATAGTGGCGCAGCCATTGTACGGAGATCTCGCAGCTTCATTAGCGACTTCCTGCGCTAGGCTTATCGTTGTTAGAAGCCGGTACAATTATAAGAGGGAGAGGGGAAATGAGAAACGAAGTAACGAATGCTTTTGTCCCGGACAATAAAGGCCGCCTACTGGAAGACATTGTCCATTTCGTCTGCTTTTGTTTTCAAAGCGGGGCACTGCGCTGAGCTCATACTCGGCGGGTCTTTGTGGAGGTACGAAAGCAGGCGGTAAGCTACGACACGCCGAGGCTGCAATGGTTCGATGAACACACGTATACACACTCAGATTTGAGACCGGATTACTCAATACCTTCAATGCAAATGCGTAAACCGAAGCTTCCCGGGACGCGGCTTTTCCGGAAAGTCCCGAAAATGGACCTCCTGCTGCGCGATAGCGCCTGAACAAAGTCGCTACGAACGTCCTGCGGTGTTCGCATGTGCTTACATCGTTAATGGCACCAGGTTTCAAAACGGATGCGAGGGAACTAAGCGTTATACTTGACGGCGCACATGCAAAAGAGTACACATTTGAACACCTCCACGAAGGATTCGCGCAAACACGCCGGTGTACGCGGTCGTACATTCGTCACTAAGCGGTGTGCAATCCCTTTTCCTGCTCACCCTCATTGCGTGCAACCCAGCCATGGGATTTAACGAGACACCGCGAGCCGCCCTGGCCACGTGCTCTCAGAGACACGCGCATCGTCAAGGTTACTCCATTGTTAGAGCGTCCTGTCTCTTCTCGTAACATTGCCGAGTACCTGCCGAGCTAAAATAAAGAAAGAGGAGGAAGAGTGGCGGCGTATATATACCAGCGAAAACTTGTTGGACGGCTTCTTCGAATAAGTGGCCGCACAACGCCTTCCTCCTGCTTCGGGGCTTGCTCGTTTGGTGCTGCAGTTGTTGGGCATATATACTGGTTGGTGCGCTGGAAAAGCAAGCAAATCGGGTGTCGGTGCGGCCTGAGTGAGTGTCGTCTTCTGCTTCTGCGCAGTTCCCGTTCTCCCCTCTGCTTGGAGTCAAGGCTTTGCAATGAAGACTGCCGTGGTGCTTCTGCTGACAGCCTGCCTCCTGGCCAGGGCCAGTGCAGGCAGCCGTGCTGAGAGCCGCCGTACGTATACACCTAGACTACTTGAGCTTTTGTTCCCTGTGTGATCTTTCTTTGCGTACTCTGTGCCATACATAACTTATTGACAGTAGAGCGGAAGCTACGTGGGCGGGGCGATGGCTTCCAGACCTTCGGGGTTGACTGTCGAACGCACGAGAATGGCACGCTTGTGGAAGCCGTAGCCTCGCGCTCACCCCAAATTCGAACAGGTTGGTCAGTAGGAGTATAGAGGTCACCGAGCCCATGTTCTGCCGGTAATGCAGTGCACACCATTCGTGAGCTCTTAACTCACGCTGGCTTAGTCAAGCTTAGACGCGCTGACGCGACTGCCAGCGTGAGTTCCTTATGAGCATTTGGCAGTAGACCGAGAAAGCGAGGGCATTGCTCTGGTGTGCACTCAGTGGGAAGCATGAACTTTCGGATAACCGGCCTATATTTCAGGTACAAATACATATTCCCCAGGACTCAAGGCATACCCATATTCCGGAAGTGCTCCTGAATTAAGCGCATCGTAGAATGGACCATAGACTATGTGCACTTTTACTGCAATGTTTCATGAAAGCAATTTCGGAGAAAAAAAACTCCCTTTAATTTTTGTCAGCCTAATTCTGCGGTCTGATTATAGCCGTCGTCAACAAGGCGGAATAATAGCAAGCGACTGAAATGCATGTGTTCCGATGACCAGCCCATTTTTTTGCAGCCGTAAGTGCTCACGAAAAGAGATATGTTAAGAAGTAAGGTATGGACGTAATTATGACCTCTTCACTGCTTTCTTCCGTGAAGCACACGTGTGGGTCATTCCACGACGTATATTAAACCCGGACATGCTTACGCATGTCCGTGTGTATGAGTAAATCCATGTTTCACGATTTGATGATTATCTATTCAAGCTGTATGGGTGCCTTCATTCATCGTGTGACTACGCCATCGGTTTTGCGGCACAACATTTACGCTTTCATTACCGTATACTTATTTAAAACAGAGCGCAAGATGGTCTCTTTAAGTTGTTTCTGAAGGTCATGAATGTCACGACATTGTATTAGCCGACTTTGCATTCACCTTTAATATAGTCTTATTACATAATACCTGCGAGAAATCATAGTAGGCATGGATACACCCGCGTAGTCGGTCTGTATACAGGCGAACCAGAAGGCGCATGAGAGATAAATGAATGTACAACAAGCACACTAGTGCGTATCAGTTGCATCTCTAGTGTCGTCGGTAATATACAAATAATACAACCCATGTTTGCACGTACCAACCTCCTTGGTCACCCACCATGATTTCTCGCCATCTATAATTAGAACAAGCTTTCCGAAGACATTCTTTCCGGAGTAAACCGTCAGGTATTAGTTCAAAAATTGCCGCCTTTTTTTTTTTTTTGCACCAGCTGCCTGTATACAGAAAGTAAACATGTGCACGCTTAATTTTGTATTCATATTTCTGCAATTAACAAGAGTTCCAGTTTTCTACGTTCATTTCGTTGTGCTTTTGTGTTTGCATTGTCACGTTTAAAGTGTAATTTTTGCTTCCCATGTAACCATCAATTTCCTTTTGGACTGCTCGAAAAGGGCCTTTATGTTGTGTGAATAACAAAAAAAAATGCTTGCCGTCCGCTTAAACTAGAATCACTCTCTTCCTCAGAATTTAACGTTGCTCTGTCCAATTTCGCAGGGGCCCAGTTCGACCAATGGAGGCAGTGCATGGTCGACAAGCTTCCCACTGACGTAAGCCCACCGAACTCCACTCGCATCAGTCACTTGTTCCAATTAATATGCAACGCCGTTTGGAGCTCATATTTAGAGGCAGTCGATAAGACCTCGTACCTTCTTTTGAACCCTACTTTTCAAACCTGCAAATTTACTGTTAACACCGTAGCCATTTGTCATTAGATCGATTACCCAGTTGTTTTTGCGGAAGCACATGGGTGCAGCCTGCTGTTCTTGTAATTAAATAGACACAGAACACATGTTTACATCCGATGGCATGAAATTATAGGGCATGAAATGCACACCTTGGAAATAAAAATGATAGGTGTAACGTTAAGAGATGGGAAGCGGGCGGAGTGATGAGAGTACAAACCGCGGGTTAACGGCATCCTAGTCGAAATCAAGAGGAAGAAGTGGAAGAAGTGAGAAGGCAAGATAAGCGCTGGTCCTTAAGGGTAACAGAGTGGATTCTAAGAGAAGGCAAGCATAGCAAGGGGCGGCAGAAAATTAGGTGGGCGGATGAGATTAAGAAGTTTGCGGGAATACGGTGGCCGCAACTGGCGAAGGACAGGGTTAATTGGGGAGACCTGGGAGAGGCCTTTTCCCTGCAGTGGGCATAGTCAGGCTGATGATGATGATGATGATGCTGATGATGAATAAATTGAAGGACATATGCATCAAGTCAGGCGAGCAAACCATGGGAATCATGGTGGGATAATGCCCATAAGGACGACGTCGATGTAAGTGCATGACCAAATCGCCAAAGCCGACGTTTGCGGTGTTGTTTATTAACGCCGTACTTCTGTCCTCTTCCAGAAAGAGCCGGTGTTTCGTGGCTGCCACGACACAGCGTCTGGAACGGATATGCGCAAGTTCAGACAGGTGAGAAGAAACGCTTGTAACCCAGTAACTTCATTTCATGCATTGCGCAAGCTCTTCATTAGCAAAGCGTACAATTTTTGCTGGTGTGAGCAGTTCGTCTACAAATGCTTCGATAATAATTGCCCTAAATATTCATAAACGCAAAACTTCTGAAGTTACTCTTTTATTTTTTTTTTGCTCATCTCGCAATGCGTTAGACAGGCGAATTCTTCTCCGTAGTCGTTTTACGACCCGCAGAAGAGTGATCCAGCATGAAGGAATTAAGGGAACATGGACCGTTATTTCCCGACTATATAGTCCGCACGGGCAACGTATATAGTATTCTGATTATGAACAAAAAAATTTACTCGATTGTCCGCACCAGGTACGCAGTCAGCAGTGCGCATCTGTAGGAACCTTTTCATCGGTTTAGTCTTAAGAAATCCGCAGTTTTGTGAATGCTCTTCTTATCGTAGAGATCATGGCCACTTTTCTTCACGTATATGTTCGGTATTTTCCTGCTTGTGGAGAAAAACTGCCAGCGCTGCAGGCGTTATGGAAGTCAGGCACGACTAAGCTCAGCCAGGTGCATTTATTTTTTTTTAATTTTTTAGCACAAGTTGGGGAACATTCTTATTCGAAATCAGTATGCAAGTAGCTGCCAGTAAGCGCACGTAAAAAAAAAAGATCACTCGTGTGGTGGCGAGTGAAGCACTTTAAAAGTTGGACTGCAAAAAAAAAAAAGAAAAATGGAGGGAGGAAGGGGGGGGGGGGGGGGGGGGGGGTCCGGATAGTGAAAATAACGCAGGATGGGTGTTTTACTCTGAAATTCTGAAAACCAAATCACTTTATAATCCCCAACGCTAGATAGCCCTGAAAGCTGGCTTTATTTCTGAACATTGATAGTAATCGTATTGTATACCGGAAACTGTGGCATTTTCGAAGCAACTATATAAGTGCATCTCACTGATAGGCAGCTAGCTTGCGAGCCTGGGAAAGAGATGCCATCCGCTTTTGAAAAAATTCGTTTTCTTCCAACTGTCACCAACATTTCTTCAAAGAGCTCTATAGTCTTCATGTTTAGTTCTGCTCTTCACGTCGTGCTATTCGCTTATCACAAATGTGCTGTGTCATCTTCTGGCTCAAAATTTTTGTTTTCTGACAACGTTCATCCCAACCAAGCATCATACATAGAGAAAAATAATTCGAGCTTTTTTCTACTTCGGCTTTTCACTCGCAGGGCCTGGAATGTGTTCTGGGAAGCTACCAACTTGTAAGTTCATTCCTCGGCCATGCCTTTACACTTCCCTTCAACCTCACGTGAAAAGGGCGTACGAAATTGCGTAGTCAAGGATTTCATCAACATTACCGGTGGAAAGTTGAGCTAGTTGCTTTTGATTCTCGTAAAGTACATAAGGTTGACACGACAAGAATGTCTCAACTCAAAATGAAATCGAATCGAATCATCATTATTCAGTAACTTCCTTTCTCCTACAAGGTGGGAGGGAAAAAAGTTACAAGGAGTAGGATTACCCGCAGCGCTCGGCAGCTGAGCCAGAATACTCAGGTTCAATCCCGGCCACGGCGACAGCGTTTCGATGGAGGCAAAATATGCAGGACACCCGTGTGCTGCGCGATATTTTCAGTGCATTTAGTAAACTCCAGGCGGTAAAAGATATTCCACTGTGTCATACTAAGGCGTCCCTTGAAACCTATGCGTCCGTTTGGGACGTTAAACCCCATATGCAACACCAACATTTTTAGAAGGACTTCTCTCACCGCAGCCGAAGCTGAGAGAGCCCTCATGGTACCAGAATGGCTAACCAGCCAGCTGATTTTTGCCATTAAGAAGGATTAGCACGCAGGGGCAAGGTATGCGGGAAGTTTACCGCCTGTTGTCTTTGCGTGCTATTCTTTGAAAAAAAAAAATGGCTGGGGTTCAGCCCGGCTGAACTTAGTTCACAGAGCGGAAGCTCGATTAAGCATAGTCAGACACGGTTTGCTGTGGCTTAACTTTATTGCATATCAATGACTTGACTTGGCTGTTGCTTGATTAAAGAGAAGACTTCATCATAAGAATAATCAGATTCAATCAGCCGTCTACGATACGCAACCGAAGCACTGGTTCCAGGACGCGACTCCCCCGTGGTTACCGCGAACGTCAAGCAACGCTTCGTGCTTTTTATTATCTTATCACATGAAAGGCGAGTCAAGTGGTTCAGCGCAACTGCGAGGTGAGCGTTGAATCACGGTGTTCAACTCAGTTGCGAAGGCGAGCGAACGCCACCGGCTCCATGCGCTACAGCTGCTCCGAGGTGCGGCGAGTCACATGGTATGACGTCACAGCTAGACCCCCCCGGTCCCCCGGTCCGAAGGTCATTCTTCGCAGCGACATGACCTTGAAGTTTTGCACGTGAGGAGTAGAACTTTCGCTCTTAAAAGAAATGCGCAGTTTCCAACACCAGGTAGTCCGTCATATCCACCCGTGCTTAGCACGAGGGCGCAAGAATTTGATCAAGCTGTGAAGAGTCCCAGCTGTATCATGATATAGCCTTGGCAGGTGTTTGCAGTGGGTACGAAATGGCAAGACGCCGATACGAGTGAAGAAAGGATTGCGCGTTACCTCGACGCCTTGTTAGTTGCGTGGTCCACGTCGTTCTTTCTTGTAAGTACCTGTCGCGTGTGTTTGCGTCCAGGTGGACAGGAACAACGTGAACTTGGCCCGGATGACTGAGGTGGCTCCAACCATCGCCAAGGAGGAGCTGAAAAAGGCCTTTGAAGACTGCCCCAAGGACGACGGCAACAAAAAGGCGAGTGACTAGAAAATCAGCGGCACATTGTACGGGTTAAGAGGGGGGCGAGGGGATGGGGATCATCATAGGGAGTGCTTTTTATTGCGAAAGCAATACTACTTGCACTTTCTCGCCTTTGCCGTGCCGCGGCGGTGACCACCATTGACCTTCATTTGACCTTGATTGCATTAGATTGGATTAGATTAGATTGGACTGGACTGGGTTGGATTGGATTGGATTAGATTAGATTAGATTAGATTGTATTGGATTAGATTAGATTAGATTAGATTTGATTTGATTGCATTGGATTGAATTGAATCTGATTAGATTGGATTGCATAACCGATGCATCACCACAAGTCTAACCACAAGAAAGCACCACCACCAGCTACACTACCAGCTGTACCATGGCGTAGGTACGGATATTGCTTTCGCAATTACCGGGCTTAACCAAGCTAAGCCACAGCGAATTTTTTTACCCAGCGATCAATGATCGAAGAAAGTATAAATCGCAACCATTCAGTTTCTTTTTTTTCTGAGTATTGTTCTGAACGTGAGAGAGTGAGACAGTGAGCAAGACACTGTAAGCCTTCTGTAGATTTCGCTTACCTGAGGGGTGACTTAAGAATTAAATCAAGGGGTGAACTGTTGAACATTGGACACGAAGATAAGTCCAGGCTAGTTTCTGCCTTTTATCAAGTTCCCGTGCGCGCCAGGCAAAAATATCTAAAATGACTTGATGAGCATCCATTTATTATTTCTTATTACCTAAATGCACTGTTTTTATACTGCAGGTTGCAAAGGCTGTCAAGTGCGTCATCGACCACCTTGAAACCGTGAGTGCCGTTTTACCTACCGAAAATCTTTCAAGCGTTAGCAGCTCCTCTTCAGAAACGTCAGAATCAGAATTTTTTATTAGCGAATCATTTGATTAATATACATTCATATGCAGAAGGAGGTCCCATAGTCGATGACTGAAAGGAGACCTCCTCAGTGCTTCGAGGAAAGATGTTCTTTTTTTAATCATAATTTAAGACGAAAACGAAAGGCTGCACGGTCTGGCATATTTACTGTTGATTACACAAAAGCATTCTATAGTGGATGTAATGAGTCTGACGCAAAACATAGCTAGCTCTTCAAAGCAAGATGCTAGTCCATCAGGGTTCCAAAGTTTTCCGAACGAGCGATAACATTACTGAATGCGTACAAAAAAGAAAAGCTGTGCCCGTTTTCTTCCATCGGCTAGTTCGGGCTTACGCCTGTGATAGCTCAGCGAAACATCCTAGTCATATATTTCAGAGCTCGTTCCTACGGTGCTCAATGGCTGGCCCATTCACTCACCAGCTAACTGACCTTAGTGAAGCCACATGCCAGTCTCGAGCAGCGTAGCGCTATTTTCCAACTCCCCACACAGACGCAGCTCTTCGACTTTAACACTCTGACGATTACCTACTTTCTAGTCACGAGTTTATCACTAAGCGACAATGCCCGTGGTGCCGTTGTCGACTCTTTTTTTTTTACTCGTCTAAAATTTTCCTTGGCGCGGAAGCACATAATCAGCGTGGCGGACAGGACTACATAAATCAGATACCGCAAGCGCTTATTAAGAGTTTTATGCACTGGAAAGGGTGTGTTCGATGGTGCGGTAAACACATGCTAGAAAATGCCCTAGAAGGAACAAAGTTAACTTGTATGGAGTCGGGACAGTTTGGTTTCAGGTGTCTTTGGAACACCATGACGAGCAGGATAAACTACAGGATAGATAATGCGCCATTCCACACTTCTTTTCCTTTCTTTCATTTTCTTTTCTCTCTTTTCCTTTTCCTTCGAGCAGACTTGCCCTGTACCTGCCGGCGCGCAGAGCTAGATGCTGCCGTCACTGCAAAGCAGCCACTCCTACTCGATGGATAGCAAGCAGCGGTAAGCATAGCATGTTCTTTTTTGATGTCCTCACTGTAGGAATGCCATGAGAGGCGTGTTATTACAAGCAGATTTTTTTAGCCTGTTCTCTTTATAAAACGCATCGTCGCGCGCATTTTGGAAAATTTTATGAGCATCACATAGCATTCCATTCTTCTCTTTTATTAGGGCTTGGCCCCAATGTACCATTGGGCGACGTCATGTGTCATTTAAATAGAATCAGAATTTTAATCAGCATTTAAATCTCTAATTTTTCTTTGTGAGGGTAACTTGTTGAAAAGGGTGCCCTGCCAGTGACAAGATGGCGTCGTAGCCAACCATGGTGGGAGAGAACTCCTCGTCCTCTTGCTCGTTTGCTAGTGGCAAAGCCTGGCCATTGGCTTTATTTTTTAATTTTATATTTCAGATTTTTCACCCAACTCACAACACCGCAATTGTGTCATGTTTATATGCCATTTATTGGTTACAGCTATTTACACTGGGTTTTTAGCCTGGTTTTCAATATGCAGTATATCCTGATTTCATCCCATTCCCCTATATCACACAGAGTTAAGTAAACACTGTGTTGGCACCCTTTGACTGTAGTCGCCCTTGCGCCACTAAACCCCCATCTACCTAATAGTAAAAACATGGCGTGTTAACAAGTGCACAAAATGCCACGCTTTTTAAAGCGCCCAGCAGCGATGATGTTCTCCATAGCGCCGTAGGCCCATTGAAAATACGATTGCTGGTGGACGCAGCAGAGTTGCATGATACCGATGCCGAAGGTAATGGATGCTTGGTTTCGCCAGTTTGCTGTGGGGTGGTAAGCGAGCTAGTTTCCGAAATATTTGGGATTCACCTCCATGGCTTAAGCCTTGGTTCTTCAGACTGCATTTGTACATGCACAGGTTGGCACTTCTTCGGGTAGATAATGCACAATGCTAGAAATATAAGCAGATTAAGGGCTCTACAAACAAAACATAAGTAACCTAAGACCTTAACGATGGCTGACGATATGTTCATGGTTACCCAACCTCAAAAAGACAATTTCGCATTCACACATTCCACTTTTGGCGATATTCGGCATACGCGATGAGTTAATATGTTGTACTAACTCAACGACTCAACTGCAAAAACCCTGATTTTCATTTTCGTAGACGGAGAGAGTTCTCTGCGCGATGGCGAAGTGAATGGCTTCACTTGCGCAATGAGTCGACAGCATTTCCGCAGTGAACATCCCCTGAACCATCTCTCACTTTCGTTCATTCAAAAGCTTTCAGTTTTCCGTACTATCGGTATCTGCAACTCATAAGACGCCCCCCGCCTTTACGCTGAGCCAATCGCATGACAGGACGCTGGGCATTTCACAACATTTTAGTGCGAAGCACTACTTCACGAGCTCAAACCCGTTCATCGAGTTTGTGTGAAGCTTGACTTTGACGGTGACCTCGGCCAAACCATAACTAAATGATAAATACTGCTACAACTGGGATTTAAACCCACGGCAGCGCAACCTGATTCGGTTCGCCGGCCACTGCACGAGAGCACTACGCTATCGATGCAGCCGATCACCCCTCGTGTTAAACTGCAACTCACTCTCGCGCAGTGCATTGCACACTGTCGTCTTCATCAACTAGTACGACTATCGAATTAATATCGTCTCCAGACGTGCCGACGACCCACCAAAGCAAAACCGTGAGCCAATCAGGCTAAACACATGCATTCGCACGTCTACTCGGTTTAACTACTTTAAAATCCTCACTTTTTTGCCTCGGTGAGTTTGAGATGCGCTCGTAGAAACACTGTTTTTCTCCTCCACAAAGGTGATCGGCCAAACTTGAATTTTGTTTGCGGAGTTCTTATTTCAGAAAAGCGTACCACGATCATGACGTTGAATATCGGTGAGTGCTTGAACTAAAGCGTAAAGTTATCAAGTGTAGGTTAGGGGACCTTCAAATTCGAACAAGAAGAGAGGATGTCCGCGCAATGTTTCCTTTCTGATAAAAGGTACACGTGCTCAGAGAACATAGGTTTTGCTATGATTGTGTTGATCAAATTCAAGAAAACGGTCATGCATGTAACGCCCTTGAGCTACCATCCATGATGCATCTGGTAAGAGTCTTTTGTGTCCCTTCCTTTTTTTTTCAGATCAATAAGCAACCTTTTCTCATGAAGCTTGGGAAGAAAAAGGTGGAAGTAAAGTTTCACGCCAGCCATGCCCACACTCCTCACCTCAACGAAGAGGGGCCGTTTCATATTCAAACAGAATATACGATTTTTGAATCTCTTTATTCCCAAAAACTATTGCTTCTGTGTGTACGTGTGTGCTATCGCCGTTCATCTGTTGTAGAGCAACCCCTGATATTTGACGTTTTCATAATCTAATTAACATCTCTGTATCGTTGTGATATATTTGCAAGCTTGTATTTTGGAGCAACAGGTTCAATATTCACACGCAACTTATGCCGTCCTGAACGTGGAATGCAGAGTTTGAAGATCACTATCCTCATCAGCCAGCCGAAATCAACTGCCCTCCAAATAAATCAGCCCTGCTCTAGCAGCTGCCTTCCTATCGAAGCACATCTCCTGGGGCCGAATTACGTAACGCTGTCATACTGAAGGCAATCTCAAAACGGACTCAGAGCCCCACTCCTATTGGTCAGCCCTGACCACACCCTGACCGTGAACAACGCTGACCAACAAGAATGAGACTTTGAGGCTGTCCTAAGGCTGTCTTCGGTTTGAGAGCGTTACGCAATTCAGCCCTTGATTTCATCTGCCCACCTAACGCCCTCCCACACACTGAATACCTTTTTGTAACCTCACTTATCTTCTACGTAAATCTCAGAGACAGCTTGTTATATTTTCTTAATTACAGCTGGAGAGTTTTAATAGCATGTATTAATTGTCCTAGAGAGATCTTAGACACATTCGGCAAGCTTGTTACTACTAGTGGCTGAAAAATGACACGATACTCGCTCACAGCCACAAGCTCAATCTTCGGTCAGGTCATATCAGGACAAGCCTAGTGTCGGTTTAGCGAGTGTACTTCGTCTCTTGAGATTGCGGTCTGGCGTCGCGGCGCTACCAAGAGAAAAGCAACAGTCTAGAGGAAGAAATGTCGAAGAAAATAGGCAGAACAGTTGATGGACAAAATTACTGAATTTACATCTTTGGAATCGTGTTTATGAAGGGCCTTATTTTATACATGCATTGAAGCAGCTTTATTGACGCAATCAAATGCAAACATTCAAGTGTAGAAACGAACTGCATCCCCCAAGTGGGAGTGAGAAATCGTAAGATACATTATTTCACACCAGCGCGCTAATTCGAGAATCATTTTAACCCAGTGAAATAAAATGAAGTGTACGGAAATTTAGTACCACTTCCGGAATTCAAGCACATTGACTAACCCCGAAACACTGGTATCAAGATTAAGCTCGCACCGAGTGAAGTGAGCACATCGAACTCGCTTCTAAACGAGCAAGTTCTCCAGCGGTGGTCTCTGAAGCATGCCGCGTGAGGGCTTTGCGAATGGTTCCAACAAAGTGATGCAGCTGCCCTAAGCGCTATCTCCGTTGCCCGTCTGTCAAAGGTATAACGGAAACACAGTAATCACACAATTTCTGCGGTGCTACAGCTTCTTCCAGCCAAGCAGGAGCGGGGACGCGTCCCCGTAACGTACACCTGTGAATCAAATCGTTATTCAGGAATAAAAAAACAGTCGCCTGGCTCACTATAGAACTGCTAAGCGCAGCATGCCCACTCACCTTCATATTGTACGTAACACTAATCCGAAAGTTGTGACCCGAGCAAAATCGTTTTTCGCGTGCCCGCTAAAAAATACAGAAAATTGAATCAGCCCTCACGTGTGTGCCTCAGTTCAGTCATTGATACATGTAAAATCAGTAAAAACAGCCTTTGCAAAAAAAAATCCCATGCTCTCGCATTTAATTTAATGCTATAAACATTCTCTGACATTTTTTTCATCAAGCCATGAGTAGTGTAATATGATATCCTGCAAACCATTTATGAAACGCAGACTTTCAGAGCCGCCACGGTGGCTCAGTGGTTATGGCGCCCGGCTATTGGCCCGAAAGACGTGGGTTCGATCCCGGCCGCAGCGGTCGAATTTCAATGGCGGCAAAATTCTGGAGCCCCATGTACTCTGCGATGTCCGTGCACATTAAAAAAACCCCGGTGGTCGAAATTTCCGGAACCCTTCACTACGGCGTCCCTCATAGCCTGAGTCGCTTTGGAACGTTAACCTCCTCAAAACCAGCAGCCAGTCAGCTTCGTCGTAATGAAGTCGTCATCAACCGCAATGCGGAAAAGTTCCTGACGAGTCACCACAGACATGTTTCATCATCGTAGTTTCCTCTCTAGATATATATCGGACTACCAAATATAGATATATCTAATATCGTCGAAAGTAATTTATCTATCTCCACTCACTTCCTGTTGCAGAAAGGTCAACAGGCCTTCCAGCGCCATTCGATGCAGCTATTAATCTTGCGAAAGCCTCTCCAGCACAACGACTCTTTCTCTCAGCTATGGCGACGACCCAGCAACCGCTCCGCAACGCCTTCACAGCCCTTCTGAAGGCTGAAGGCTGACTGCAGCTTTGCTGCGCTTCGGTTCGGTTCTCCGAAGCCTGTGGCCGGACAAAATGAGACGTACACCGGCGAAAACGAGCTCATTGCGATTCGCTGAATGCCTCTCGCGTTCGTCCGCCTATGCACCGATTTGTCCACTCTAGCTTGAACAGTGACACGTGGTGTCGCAAAGCAAACAGGGGCAATCAAGTCGAGTGCGCCGCCAGATTAGAGGGGCGTGACTGACAGTACGCGCGAATCCCCTCGAGAAACATAAGCCAAGTGCTTTTCTGCAGCCTACTAGATTGGTTATTATTTTCTTCTTCCCCAGTTAGCTGCTGGGGGTAGAACGAAGCCGCCCCTTCGCTGGTGACGCGTCTAGATATGATAGCCGCAGTGGCGTCAAGTGGCGCATTCAGAATCAAGCCCTAGGGTAGCAAAGAAACGACCAGACATGCGCAGGAGTCGCGCTGGCGAACCCCAATTTCTGGGAGTGTGTGTTCCGTCTATATTGCCATGCAAATGAGCCTCGGACACCACCCGCAGAGGCAAAGCTTGCCTAGGGATGTCTTGCGCGTGCGGAGTTTGGCTAGGGAAGTGCTATTTAATTCCAGTAAAAGCTGACTGGCCTATGCTGGAAGTAACAGCGATATGCAGAGCGCTGGCCACCCTGACGTTCAGCGTGATTGCAGTGCAGTGGTTGCATCTAATTAGAATGGTACGCGTTAGCAGGAAACGGGGTAATCGAGGTTATAACACGCCTGGCTGTTGGACTGCTAAACATGAGACGTACGTAGGAAACGCGTGATAGCGGGTCTGCAGCCTTTGCATTTAATACACCTGATGCATACCGGTCGGTTGAAAGGTATCCCGTGCGGTCTGAGTTGCACTACGCTCGCTTGGTCATCCAGTCACGGCCAATGATTGAGCGGAGAACACGTGCGCCGAAGTATCTAGCCCGCACAGGAAGTACTAGTATTGCACGTCTTTACGTTTTTGCAGAAGCTGAGCACTTAAAACAGATCAAGGTCCATTGCCTGCGTTATAATAGTAGTCTAGGTTAAACAAAATTGTTATAGTACTACATTGGTTTTGGCTAGTCGGAACATGTTCGTAATTTACATGGCTTTATCGTAAAGAACAGTATCCTTTCTTTTTTCGTGCCTTGGCATGATGTCAAATAATAAGGAGCCTGTGTGTCTGCTTTCCTTAAGATATAGTTACGTGTTGACTGCGCAAATACGGGTGGCTTGACAGCAAACTTAGATGCTAGTTGGCGCCAGTCCTGTGTTGTGCTTTCAGTGTACCTGTCCTTTACGCTAAATTATTTAAATCAGGAATCCTTATAGTTACCGGCCCAATTATACACCTTGTCTAAGGCAGTAATAGTGCTCTCCCTTACCTCCCAACCATCACCCCTACTGTCGGAAACATCGATCAAGCGAAAGAGCCATGTATATTGTGCCTGTATGCGCAATTAATCCGGCAGTGACTTCTACTGTTAAAAGTATAGCGGCTCCCGAGGAGATGCACGTACTAGCAGACGAAACACATCCAGAAACTCCTGATGTTAGCGCACAAGCAAAGCCCTTACACTTGCGCCGTATGTGTTTTACGGAGAAATAGCACTCAGCATAGCTTTGTGCAGCTGGTCCATGATTTGTGTATCCCGAATAAATAAAGGACACGATATGGGACAAGCAGCATTTATTTCCAACGTTCATTTCAATGCTTTCACACTGACGCCAGACAAGCTCTCACCGCCTAGTGATATTCAGGCTATTACTGACAAGGCAGCAAACGTCAATGTGTGCAAGTTCTTCACGAAGAACCCCTCGCTGAAAACTAACCTGCCACTTACTGTGATTCGTGACGTTATCCTAGTTACTGTTAAATTCACCCCGCAGATACAATATCGTCTAGGCGCTATTTTTTGCCGCCTATGTTACAGTGCATATAATTTTGACAATTTGCAAGCGCCACGCTGCATTTTAGACGAACAAAGGTAAAGTACAAGAAAATACTAAATCTTACGACATGACATCCGCTGCAAGGCACTGCAGAAGTCGAGAAGGCATACAAGCACAGCTGACGCCATCTTGTGCCTGGTACTGCGTAAACGAAGTACGAGATGCCAGCTCAGAAATCTTCATCATCATCATCATCATCAGAATCAGCTTTACTACGCCCACTGCAGGGCAAAGTCCTGCATAAAACCACAGCTCACGCCATCTTGTACCTGGTACTGCGTGAACGAAGTGCGAGATACTAGTTCAGAGACCTTCATCATCATCATCATCAGAATCAGCCTTACTACACCCACAGGAGAACAATGGCATCTACCATATCTTTCTAGTTAAACCTGTCCTGCGCCAGCTGCGGCCTCCCTACACACGTAAACTTCTTAATCTCAGCCGTCCACGTAACGTTCTACCGACCCCTGCTGCGCTTGCCTTAATATGACATCTAAAACCTCTCGTACTGATGCAAATGCTCGCCTTCTGTCAGGCGCAAGACGCCCTTGGAATATCCTTAACGGAAAAGTACAATGTACCCTGTATACATACATATACGTGCGTCCATTTAAGAGACATAACTGAGATCAATGTGTTTGCGTGTATAAGTAGATGAAACAAAACGTGATGGAAGTACTGAAAACATAAACTGAAGGGAAATTAAAAATGGGGGTATGCGAAATAACTTATACGTCTTAAATAAGGCCCGTTATAACGGCCCACGTACATTTTGCACGATAACAAACAAACGATGACATTGCCTCGCACTGTGCTGACCATACAGAAAATGCTGAGGAATATACGTAGAGATCAATGAGTAACCACCAACACCACAAAAGGCAGTCAGCATTTATATTCAGCTGCTCACTGCAAGAACAAGCACAGCCGCTGATTAAACACAAAAACAAAACATTCCGAAGAGCTCATATAACATATAATAGTCCACCCAGGAGGGAGAAAGGATACGGTGTGAGTAATAAAGGCAAATTAATGTTTCGCATTGCATACATTCTTGCGTGACCAGTGTCGCTTTTTATAGATTAGTTTGCTTTTGCGCCTATTTAACTTCAACGTGAAGGTTCGTTTCAGCCTGTCCGGACTCCAGCAGCATAGCGTCTGATCTGTGCTGATGCGACAATGGAGTATCATTCACAAAAATGTTTCACTATGTCGAGCTTTTTCGAATTCGAAGTTGCTGCAAAATACAACACAACACGAGGGCCTAACTATGACACATCGAGACAGTTGGGTGATAGATTCAGACAGGCTACAAGCCCTCCGCTTGAGCAACTTGTGATCATGATGACCTGTACTTTTGGCCACGCCCTCTGCACGTACTACAGACGAACTCGTGGTGACGGCAGACACCTTCGTGTCAGACTTTGCCCATATCACCGAAATTTTGTGGCTTAATCACTAAGCCGTGAATTGCAAGTTTTACAGTTGGTTTTGACGCATCGTGCTAAAATGTGACAAACTGAGCGCAGACGAACGCCGATGAGGCCTAACCTTAAGAAAATTTCTGCGGCTTAAATCAGAAGGAAAAAACGAGGAGATAGCGGCGAGTTTACTGCCCTAATTAAATATTCGCACCCGCAACGGCTTTTACGTGTACTGCCTGTTTGAGTGGAGATCATTTTATTCATCTACGCGGTGAGGCTAACTACCTCATCCCTCTATCCGTCCGCTACCCACCTGGTCACCTAACAACACTCCAAACGTCACGATTATCATCAACTTCGAATGTAATTGTGCTCAGAAGACTACGCCAAGATCTACGAGCCCTACACAACTAGTGAGACAAGCCATTCTTAGATGCCGTGTGCTCTACAAGGCGCGACGTTGGGTGCAAAGACGGCACTACTGCCTGTTTCTTTTCGATGGTTTCTTTCGACAATAAAAAAGGCATCTAGACGTCAACAACTATGCGATCGTCGCAAGCGATGTCTACACACTACAGACATCTTAGGTGCTGAGTGACATATCCCCCGCCGTCTTGCGATGCGCAGCATCTCTCTTCACGAAGAACATGCCCTGCCACTTCCATCCTTGCTTCGAAGAGCATGCGCCACGAAGATCGCAACGCACGTGACACCAATCGTCAGGAAACACTATCCTGGTTTCTTCACTCTCGTTTTGCAAACCTGCGAGCAGGGAGGAAATAGGCAATTGAAGTCAGGGAGTTACAGATGAACATTGCAGCAGAAGCATTCTACCTTAGTAGCACTTACAGGCGTCTTTTACGGCAACACGCCATAATTTTTTGTGCAAATTGTTTTGTAGCCAATAGGCTATGGTCGCTGAGGACAAAAGCTCTTTCATTGTGCAGAAGCGGAACTCCTCGTGCATCAATCAATTGAAATCTAACATCATGAAAAATCCAAAACCCAAAGGCAATCAGACTGTCGCACCGCTTGGGGCCTTGCAGATTGCACGGCACCACCTGCATCATAGTACCACTAGTAGCCCACTGTCTACATCATAGGTGGCACTTGCGTCTGCTTGCCTCTAACCTTCCTTCATATTTGTTTAGCAGCTTCGTAACTGATTGGATAAAAGAACTCGGGCTGGGCACAAACTGCGCACGCAAATATGCGCGCAGCGCTGCTCAACTGCATCGCCTTTTGCTGGGAAGACAAAACAGAGCTTACTCACCTCCTGAAATCGAGTGAAAAGGCAGGTGGTGAACTTGATTGCCTACGGAGTGAAGCAGGAGACAAAAAAAAAGAGTACTAAATATGGACAACGTCACAATGTCACAATACTCACAATGTCGTGGACGCCTGGGACAAAACATGCATAAAAACGACTAATCCACTAAATATGAGCTATGAAATCAGTAAAATAGTGGGCGGCGCCATGAAAAAGGTAGTCAAACGTGCAATTCCGGTGTTTTAACAAATCTTTCGTCAATACAAATTATGATATCTGCGTCACCTGGCGGTATTGACCAACCTCAGCTGTCTCGGGCGAAGTCAGGTGGCACAAGAAATGGTAGTGCCACCGGTAAGATGACGACGATTATAAGACCCAGCGAAAACTTCGCGATAGAATTAAATATGCTCGGCGGCAAACCAACTTAATTCTTACAAGTGTCAACTTAAACATCACATAAGCGAATTTTTGCGAACATGAGTAATATTTACCACCTAGTCGAAAAACTCAGCAAGGGCCGTATTCCATAGCCTGTCTATTTTGTCCGTTTGTCCCTTTAGTCCTCGGTCAGTGGTCAATGAGATATACCCGCGGCTTTCAAACGTCTCTGGGAAGCGACCCGACCGTTGGGTGGCTGGCGACCTGTCATAACCATTGGCTGTGATGTTCAGCCAATGGTGAGGTGTATCGCAGCGCTCTGTCAACAGCAGGTGACCGGATCTCACCACTGGCGACAGGACGTCACCATTGCCTACAAATCGCAACCATTGGTGACGCCCTGGCGCCAGCCACACAGTAGTTGGGTTCTTGACCAACGACGCTTGAAAACCGCGGTTATATCTCATTGACCACTAACAGACGACCGAATGGGCAACTGGACAAAATAGACAGGTTATGGAAAACGGCCCCAGAAAATGTTCTGTTATCACAACGTATTTTAATGTTCTTGCCCGTGAACTTGTAGCAACAGTACAAGTTTTTATACTAACAACAAAAGTTGATGTAGTTACTGCAGAAAAGTACTATAGAACAGCAGACTACAGAAAAGTACTACAGGAAATATTACATTGCTACAGAAAAATACTGCAAGACAACAAAAAGACCTGTCGTTACGACAAAACATTTTATCCCGTTTATGACGCGAATCTGTCGAGTTTTTTTTTTTTTCGTCTGCGCGTCGAAACTTCAGTGACTTATTACGATTTCAGAAAGAGAAAATAATAAAAGGCAGAAAATTTAAGCAGGCAGTGCCTGGTTAGCAAACCCCATACATAGGATGGCCAGAAAAAAAACCGTCGCTGTGCGATGGATCTCCAAAGCTGCTCGCTTTTCCATCGCATTTCAAGTGCAAACACGCAGCGCCCACCACCTTGTAGCTCAAGAGTTTGTTAACTTCAAGCTGAGTTTTGGGCAAGCGACTTTGGCTGACGTTCCGTGCACGACTGCTTCGCTGGAAGCAGTACGATTTCTTTTCACATTTTCTAAGAAAGCCACCAGCCGACATCCGCCAGAGCTATAGCACCAGACTTCTCCCCGTCCCCCTTTTCGCGCAGTAGCTCATCGTAAAATATGGCGGCGAGTGCACGTACCAGCATGGGCGGCGAGGCGCACTTGTCGACTGCAAGCTCGAACCGGGTACCCTTGAAGTCCCCCACTGCCGAGAACAGCAGCGCGGTGTCGACAAAGCGATCCGGCCGAATCTGTGGGACGAGAAAGGTTCCTCATTACGCGTCCAACTGTGGACAGCTTTCTCGCGGATTCACGTGATGTCAGAAACGCCATTTTGTGGTGCACCGCGCGTCTTCGGCAATGCAAGCCGGAGCTATCCCTAATAAGCCGATTAGATATGCCGACAGCCTCACGCCATGCTACATGCAACACAAAATGGCGGCCACTAGGACGTCGATGCATACTTCTTAAAGTTGGTTTGTAGGTAAGGACTCTCGAAGGACAATTCGTAGGCACATCTTACTGCGATCACTGCATTTCGCGCGGATACTTCCAAAGAAGACCAGTATGCACAAACATCACCAAACCTTAGCTTTGTTATATATTTGAGCTGTTTGGAGCCCCTTGATTCTATGCGACGTGTTCGATAACAAAGGGAGTCGTTCGAAGTACTTACTGCATTCGCGAGCCTCAGGATGCATTGCAAACCCTGCATGTGGTTGAAAGAAAACGTAGATAGGTCGCGATCAAGGCTGTTACCCATGCAGCCCGAATGAATGCTGCAGAATTTCAATGATAAACGGAAGCTTTACTTACGGTCATGAATTTGTAGAAGCTCCCAATGGTTACGTTGTCAACGCACTCTTGGAACTTTGGAGAAACCTGGGCAAACGAAAGTAGCAGCAATAAATCACTTTTAGTTAGTGCATTAACTTGTTAACTATTGTTGAGCAGATCCCAGGCAGTCACTCATGAGTCACTACAACCAACGCGGCAGCTGAATTGCGTATTAGGAGCTCGCGATTTCTCACAAGTGCTTAATGCGAAAAGCGCAAACTTTGCAGGACAGGGCTGTAGTTACAATACTTGGCTGTCAGTGTTAATCGGACATTTTCCCAGGAAGGGTACAAAAAAAAAACGCATTGTGTCCGGCGCAATACCCTTAACCCGTTGGGAAACACCGGTTGGATAGAAGCAAATCGAAGCAAATTTCGACCACAAATGAGAAGCAAGCACTACACCAGAAGGTGCTACAAGTGTTGTCGATGCAGAATACCACAGATCGGTCAAAGACGCTGGAATGTTTCTTTCAGTAAGCTTAGCGGAAAGAAAAGTTGCCTTCTGGTCTTCGTGAGGACATATAAACGAATATGTTTTTCTTTTCCGCCACAAATTAGCTTCCCTTCTTTCGCTGCGCCATTAACGGCAAAAAACGCCACGCAGTCGGAAAAGTTATGAACAAAAAGCGGCTGGCTTCCTCACTACGAAATTTATGTTCGATTCCGGGATTCTTGAACATCAATTTTAGTTTTGAGACAGCAGTGGAATACTGTAAGGATACTGCTACGGAAATATCGAAGATAATGGTCCATTCTTCTAGTGCGTAGCAAAGTCTTTCTTTTAAAGTTTGACCACCGCTCGCATCGAGTAGTTAAGACTGCCATATAAAAGCAAGCGGGAACGTTTTTGACCGCAGCAAAAACGTTAATGACAAAAAATTCAAGCCGCCTGGAGATCTGCGGATGTATTGATTATTACAGTGTAATGTTACGATATATGAAAAAACTATGTTCGTAAACGAATTTCCATTAAAAAGGCGCTCGTCCAGAATTTCTAGGTATGCATATTTTAGCTTCGCAAAAGCACTTGACATGCCTGTTACAGTCAGTTACTGCCGGGGTTGGTTCTGGTCTCTTGAGAGTATGCTAGGTTTCATATCGATGAAATAAACGGACAATATTCATGGCTACTCGTCTGTCCAATCTTTGTCTCTTGGAATACATGACAACAAACGTACTCTCGCGCACACTATGATGTGCAACGCACGGGTCTTCAGGAAAAACCCAGTTCTGGAAGAAGGGCAAGCCCAGTAGTGTTGCAAATATATGCGCCGTTGATGCAAAGAACAGAGTAGACTGACTGTTTGTGCAAACCAGATAGTATGTGTGAAGGGCCATTGATTTACTATAAAGTGCGAGCCAAAGGGTTGTGACCCCGAACGTGTTGCAAGTCATATTGAGCGTGGCAGATTTTAACCCTTCTAAACGGAATGTATACTTACGCCAGGATGGGAACAGTTGATATTGAAATACTAGAAATATAGCTACCTCGAAAGTAAATTACAAATTTAAACATTAATTAATGTTTCACGACGACTTGCTTGCCGCGAAGAAAACTCTTTTACACGTTCACCTTTATTTTTTGAAACAATCCAACTTCTGATACCGACCAACTTTTCCACAT
The DNA here is from genome assembly GCF_055824585.1 of Amblyomma mixtum. Taxonomy (NCBI): domain Eukaryota; kingdom Metazoa; phylum Arthropoda; class Arachnida; order Ixodida; family Ixodidae; genus Amblyomma; species Amblyomma mixtum. The sequence continues at coordinate 60,390,360 of NC_143013.1, read as the reverse complement.
AGCTAGATAGGCGTTCCGTCTGCTCTTCGTGATTGTTCTTCAGAATACAAGACTGGACTAAAAGCAGCATATTTAAGTAGGCACGGCGTACGTGACAAACGCACAAGGTACAACTTCCAAGTGGAAGCGTTCCGTCATTTTGATCTGCAGTGTGCGCTCTAGGCTGGTTGAGATTTGAATAAAGACAAGGAATGCTTTCCGTTCTTTTCTTTCATCAGTGCACGGTTTGACGTTACGGAACGTGCGGCCAGAGCACAAAGAGTCAAATGTCATTTGCTGCTGCATAGTTGGTTAACCGATGTCTGTCCCAACATCTCGCAGTTCACAAACACGCCTTCTTTTTCAACCAGCTCACAGTACGGCCCGGATTATACAGGGAAGCACTTTTCTTGGACACTTGCCTTTCACGCTCACCAAAACGCGCCTCTAGTGCGTGTTGGAACGTGTGCAACAATCTAAACATCATAGGCACTCCGCACGATGCAAGTGGTCGGCCTATTACTTTAACGAAGTAGCTCGGGGCTGCGCTATCCCTCCCGCATTGAAGCAGGTAGGGTAGCTGCAAGCCCAATGCCTCGACGTGCTTTCGCGGAATTCATGGCGCTGTCGGGTTGTTTGAGAGGCAGAATTCTCACGTAGTGGGAGGATTAACAGCAACCAATCCTATCTCGTAAGAAGAAAGGAAAAAGTGCATGCCTACATGTGTGAGGGGGGGGGGGGGGGGGGGGATGTTGTACCGACTCGAAATACATGTAGGCATTTGTTCTCGCTAATTATTAAGCAGGAGGCCCTTTTCACAACACTCAAGGCAAGCGTGCAGGTAACGATCGATGTCCTCGTTAAGTTAACTACGCCACAACAGCGCTACAATAAGGCACCCATAAAAATAAACAGATCGCTGACAGCCAGTTTACGTGTCAGTGCAGTTACAAGTGAACCAACTAGCTGAGCACCGTGCGCTATTTAATTACTTTCTCCCCGTACAACAGCACGCCATTAAGGTGACGTCGAAAAGAATATTTGCTTTTATGCTGTTTAAATATGAAGTGAAAGCACAGAGCGGCCCCTTTTTTATACATGCAGCAGAAAGCCTCCACACGCAGTACTCTGGGGGAAGGTGTAACTAGGGAAGCAAAAAGGCGTTGGGCTTAAGGTTTCCATTTTTTCAACATTCCAAGAACTGTTTTCTATGTTGATTTGAGAAAGCTATTTTCGTTTTTTTTTTTCTTCGGTGTGCGCAAGTTCTCAGTTAAGAACTGTTGTGTACAATCCTACATCGAGCATGTTTGTGCGCTCTAAAGTCGCGTAGAGTTATTCTTGACTTGGTTGCTAGCAAAAGCTCCGTCGTTCGTGTTATTCAAGTTATGTTGTTATTCAAGTTATTCCAGTAAATATTAACTCAAAAACGGTGGTGTGTTACAGTTGTGGTTGCCATATAAAATACTGCCGCTTTAAAGAAGAGCATCAGCACGGAAGCGACAGGCTTCAAGATTAAAACGTAAATAAAGTTTAGTTGTAAAAACTGGGTTGCGGGAAAACTAAATAAAAACACTAGAAAAAGTACAAGCGAAAGCAACAGGGGAACAACACACATACACCCTTGCCTCAGTTAGGTAAATGGAATTAGGCCTTTCTGTTTAGTCGCCTTCATGCCATAATAATAGCTTTATCTTTGTGGATAAATGCAAGTGTGCTCCTTGCTTCCGACGCATTGTTCGCTCCTTCAGTCACGGACCAAATTGTGAAAGCGCGAAAGCTTCACAAGAACAAAGCTTTGGATTGGAGATGAAGGAAATTTGACCGCGGCCAAAATTGAGAAGTAGCCGGTGCGCTTCCGGTCACGCATACTCGGCCCGATGGCGGCCCCAAGGGAAGTACCGCTTAGCTCTTTACGTAACGCGTCCATTGAGCATGAGTAACCGGTGACTCATAGGCACTGTGAGCTATTTCACTGCTGCCATAATATACTCACTAATTTGTTGCGCTGTCAATTGTGTAGTCCGAGAAATAAACTTAATTTGCAGGTCTACTATAATTCGGTGAATTTTGATGCAGGATTGAAGAGCGCGCTGCACAACTTTTCTTATTGAGTGTGGAAAGCTGTCACCTCAGAAACCCCCCCCCAGTTTTGTCGACTTTTTTTTTTGCCGTCGCGACAATTTTTTCGAACGCTATTAGTAGCTGCGAGCCTTAGAATAATGAAACAAGCAAAACATTTGTATGTCTCAGAAATTCTCGGAAATACTTTTGACTTTCTCAATATAAATCTAGCACCACAAATATATTCAATAATTTTCCGAAATTTTGTATTAGACAAATAAAATTTCACATCACTGCCCGATATTTCCACTTGAAATGCATACTATCAAATGGTACATTTTTTTAGCTTCATTTTTGTGTGTTCCATGCTAAGGTAGCTAACGTAATTTTTTCAGTCGAAAACAGTGAAAAAATCCTGCAAAGAATGCGCATTTTTCTCTTTGCACGGCTGACAGTTTTTCGTGACGCTTGTGCATGATTTCGATTTGACCGTGGCTTCTTACGGTTACAAACTTTGTCGACGCCCTTACGTGTCTGGCGAAAACTCTTTACCCAACTAACGGCTCTGATAAGATGACAGACTGCGAGCAAAAGACGCTACGCTCGAGGACGAATCTTGAAGTGTAGTTGAGCCTCGTGGTTTGCACGCAGAGTTTGTCTAATGTAGTAGAAGAGACTACATTAGGAGACTACAAACCAATACATACCCAACGACAGCTAAGTTACACCAATGGTACCCTACACTATACTCTCCGCAGAGCCCACACTGTGGATAGGATAGGATAGGATAGGATAGGATAGGATAGGATAGGATAGGATAGGATAGGATAGGATAGGATAGGATAGGATAGGATAGGATAGGATAGGATAGGATAGGATAGGATAGGATAGGATAGGATAGGATAGGATAGGATAGGATAGGATAGGATAGGATAGGATAGGATAGGATAGGATAGGATAGGATAGGATAGGATAGGATAGGATAGGATAGGATAGGATAGGATAGGATAGGATAGGATAGGATAGGATAGGATAGGATAGGATAGGATAGGATAGGATAGGATAGGATAGGATAGGATAGGATAGGATAGGATAGGATAGGATAGGATAGGATAGGATAAACTTTGTTTTGCTCTAGCACAAGTGCTTTTTATGCGGTCAGATGAGTCCATCCGCAACGGTGGGTTGCCCCTATTCCAGGGCTCCGCTGGATGCTGCCGTCAGCTGAGCTCGCCGTATCACACTGTGGAGAGGTAGCTAACCTCTACCACATGGTGCGGGCATGCAAATTTAATCCCTTAGTTGACCCCATTCAAACCCCTCAGAGGAGCAGTGGGAGGCTCTTCTGCTGAGCGATGATCCTGACCGTCAGCACTGGCTGGTGGGGAGGGCCAGCGCAGCAGCAATAACCAGCGGACTACCGTGCCAGGCGACCCACCCACATGTTCTAAGAATATTCAGCAAATAAAGATGTTTTCAATCAATCTCTAATGTAGTAGAAGAATACCCCAGCGGTCCCGCTACCTATGCGAACTGCTGGCTTCTGTACTCTGTAAGGTCTATCTTGTGACCGATTGTAACTAATACTTAATAGCCAGTAAGCTATGGAGGAAGGAGGAAGGCGTCCGCGTGCTGTGCGATGTCAGTGCACGTTAAAGATCCCCAGGTGGTCTAAATTATTCCGGAGCTCTCCATTACGGCCCCTCTACCTTTCTTCTGTCACTCCCACCTTTATCCCTTCCCTTACGGCGCGGTTCAGGTGTCCACCGAGATATGTGAGACAGATACTGCGCCATTTCCTTTCCTAAAAGCCAATTTTCATTTTTCAAGTGCCAGACCAATGAGACGATCGATCAACCGTACTTTACAGCGTTACTGAACACGGCAGACAGATATCACCTCGACAAACCAACCCAACCACCTTTTGCTGGGTTTACGTAAACGCCCCGTATGAATGAGAAAACTAGCCCTGGGTGCCTGCGAGGTTGAGGTTAAGGTAGTTGTAAGCTATGGGTGGTGCTGACCTTGCTGCTATTCTCCTGGCAACTGCTGCACCGTAACGGACCTTAAATAATAATTAAATGCGAGAGTTCTAGGCAAATATATGTGATTTACCAGATCCGCGCCACCACGCACACAAACACCCACAATAACCGTCTACCGCACTATCGCCGAACTCGGGAAAAGTATCGCCAAAAAATGAGGGAAATTTGGGCGCGTTGGTAGGGGTACATTATGTTGTAGCACCACAAGACAAACTAGCAGAAGAAGAAAGGATAGGACGAAGCGTGCACGTATTGCCACAAGGCTGACTGCTAACTTGCTCACTGACAGTGGCAAAAACGCTGAGGCTGCACTTTCAATACAGTTGTTCCAGATTTCAATAGAACTGGAACACCTCTGTCCATGTGGTCCACACTCAGTGCTTACGTGATGCATTAAAACATATACTAAAGCACAATGCTTTTAGTCCAGTCAACCTGACTTCCACACGACAACCCAAACGTGATGAAGTAAATTCTTTTATCAAATCCGGTGTAAATGCGGCAATCCGGTGGGAATTCTTCTAGAATGTCTCATCCCGAGACGTGTGCTAGCCGTAGACCTGTATTTATTTATTTATTTATTTATTTATTTATTTATTTATTTATTTGTTTATTTATTTATTTATTTATTTATTTAATACTACCTCAAAGGCCTCATCGAAGGGGTATTACATGATGGAGTGGGTTACAGGCCAGAACACTGCTTCGATTAATGATCTGAATAGCGATGGGTCAGTACGGAGCACGACGTGGCCGGGCAAGTCTTTCGCAGAGCGTGCAAAAAAATGGACAGATGTGCGGGCATGCGGAGGATAGGTGGTGGTCTTTCCATGGTTCGTGCTGCTGGAGGTACGGTATATAGGCAGGGATGATAACAAACTCGCGCGTAACATCATAATAGAATTTGTGATATAGACTCCGTTCGTATCTCGAGTCCGCTTTTATGGAGTCACTTGAGCCGCTCTCATGAATGTAAAACATTCAGCTCGCATGCGTAGTGCTCGCTATTTAAAACGACTGAATAGTTACACTAGCATGCGCGCCTCACCGTTGCTGGAATCTCCTGTCTTATGCAGTCCAGGATAGTGACTCCCTTAGCACCGTCCACCGCCGAAAGGCCAATGAGCATCACTCCTGGGAGCAAGAAAAAAAGTAACGGTAGGGCCATTAAACAGCAGGGACTTCAATTTTCAAAAGTTGCCTTTGACTATTTATGAGGACATGGACTATTAGTGTTCTTGTGAAACCGTTCCATTTAGAGAATGTCAATTAAGGGAGTAATTACTTATTTCACTGTTTTTCAAAATCTTCCCAGTTGAACAACTCGCCGTGGTCCGCAACAGTCTCTCTACCAGCTACGCAAACCAGGACGGCTACCAGTAGGCAGGGCGAGGTTGCATTCGCCAAGAACTAGGGGCCAGAACGATGCCATTTGCATGTATGATGAAAATTTCCTGAACTGCTGTAGTTTCTCCGTTAAAGAGTAATAAGCCAATCTTAACGCATTGTGAGTAATTAGTAGGGTAATTAAAGATAATTGCTTCTGGCAACTGCTCATCACTTCAGATGTTTCTTCATCTTGGCGCGAGGTCCTTTCTCCAAGATGGATGAGTACGGGCAACCCCTTTCATTTTTCTATGATGGCAAGCAAGGATTAGTGCTAGGGTAGCAGAGATGTTTCGCCACTTGTTGAATAACGACGATGATAACTTTTTTTTATTTGATTGCCACAAGGGCAAGTTGATCAAAAGGCACCATGGCTAATATGTTTGATCTGCACAAGGTTCGGTCAAAGTCGCCTTTCCGAAGCAATTTCCCGCCAGAAGCCGAGCACCAAGACAGAGAAAAACTTTGTACCCATTGGAAACCGGTGGGCACCCAACAGCTCTGAGGATCGCACCGCGCAGCTCCCGCATAAGGGGTGGATGCTCAAACCGCTATGCCACCATTAGAGTAAAGCAACAGGTTCTTATGAATGCAATTGGCGGGAAATAGTGGCGTGCTCCTAGGGAAGACGACATTTCAAACTGTAATTGAAAGGCAGCATCTTTCGCTCCCATTACGTACTAAACAAGTTACAGCACAGTGGACAAGCCTTATTGAACAGCCTCTCTAATGTCCGGATTTCGGAGTAAAAGAGATCAAACAATCTTACCGATAACAAACAAGGCTCCTCCGACACCTGTGTGCCTTCTTGACAAGGACACTCCAAGGCAGGCCATTTCGGTGCGGTCCGCTCCAGAAAGCCGGTGCTTCGACCTTCCGGTGTCTAGTTTGGATCTTGAGGAGCCGCAGCGTTGGCGTAGCCTGCCAGTCGTCTAGCTATCCAAGACGTGTCTTGGACGCAAATCATTACACCCGCTACCAGCCACCTGCAGTGCCTGGCAGCTAGTGCTGTCTTCGGTAAATCTTCTTCGATAAGGTGGTTGAACCTTGTCAAGCCCCAGTCCCAGTTCCTCAGAGCAGCAGCACGGTTTCTACACCACAAGTTCCGGAGCTCTCGTTTCACTTCAGAGCTTCAAAGTCGTCGAATCGATATCGGTATCTTCGATCGTCGAACAGCAACAGCCGTGATCGTCGTCGTATGCACTTCGAGGTAAAACGTCGAGGTTAAAGATACAAACACTGGATTGAGTGAAATAAACCCTTCAGTGCGGGCGTTCACTGGACGGTGGTCTTCTAGACCAAATGCCCGACACGCCTGTGTTCGGTTGTTCCGGCGTGTCTGGTTGCGACGGGTGTTGCGGTGTGAGCGACCTCGCGCTCCCGAGTTCCCCGGACGATTTGACGCGGACCACTTGCGAACCGAGGGCGCCAACGGGGGTCCGAGCAGAAAAATCGGCAAGGGGGAAAGCGGGAGGAGGAAAGAGAGGGAAAAGGAAGAAGCTACCTGGGGAGAAGAGGAGGGCCTGAAGCGACACTTGCCGGACTTTTACCCGTCCTCCACTTCGCGCAGTTCATTCTCTTGCTTTCTGCTTTACTTTCTGCCCCTTGTTTTACGAGAGGCCGGTCCCGCACTTTTGTGTGCTTTTCATCCGAACCGCGCTGTTAGCCGCGCGTGACCGCCTGCCCCCTCGCCATCCCACCTCACTTTCCTTTCTTTCTTTCTTCTTCTGTTCCTTCCCCCGCTCATTCTGACATCCCATCATGGCTGAGCGCCGGCAGACCAATTCCGTTCTCTTTTTGTATATTTTTTCCTTCACGGGAAGAAGGTTCTTTTTGTTTCAACCGGATGTGGTGAGCGCTTTTCGCTGGAATAGACGAGCACACACGTTTCCTCACTTGAAAACTCGCGCTTTGTTAGCTTGATTTTTCGCTCTCTTGTTCCGAGGCGCGCTTGGTAAATGAGTAACGCCGAACAAAAGTGACCAAAATGAAGGGCACCCTCGGCTTCTTTGTGTCCTCTGACGCGTTTATTTCGTCCACACTATGGCCGCAGACACCGCGATGGCCTTCTATAACTACCGCCCTCTGTATATTGTTTGTCGCGTGATTATAATACATGCAGCCAGCGAACGCGGGACGGGCGAGGAAGAAGCGAGGGACTTTCCGGGGAAGGGAAAGTCTGTGGCTGTAACTGCGCTGGGGGAGTGGGACGGTCCTGTGCTTTCGCTTGCGCAAGGCCATCCGAACTAAACTGAGCAAGTGGTGGGTAGGCAGGCGAGCCGCGTGCAAACCCCGAGCGCGGAACGTATTTGTTTACTCATCACGAACTTCAGAAGGGCCCAGTTATGTGCCCACACGGGGCCTTCCCGACGCATTCGCGTAACCGCTTCGGGAATCGGGCTGCATGTTTAGCTCACCGGTTACCGCGGGTGGGAGCCCCATGCATCAAGGCGTAGCCCCTCGACAGTCATGCCCGATAAGGGCTCGCTAGGGAGGCGGCGCCGTGCACACAAGCGCACGGCCGGGTTCAAAGCGAGGGGTCACTCAACACGTGATGAGCATCACAAACAGTAGCTGGTCCACCGTGTGCCTACATTCTTTTGACGTCCGCGCCCTCGGCCGGTCGCAATGCGTGAGAATGCGAGCGCGGCATTGTTAGAGGCGTGGGACGGAGCGTTTGTCCTTGCAGTCGCGGGTTCCTTTGTTTTCCCGGTGACAGTTACTACCTCGCTTTACCAGCACCTCCTCTGTCTGAACGTCGGTCACACGAAGCAACTTTAGCAAATCAAGCCCTTTCCTACTGTCTTTTTTAACTATGCTCCGTCTGATAGCCACTGAGCTTACAGTGGTATGAGAGAAGGCGCCTGATAAGTAGCGACATACCATGCGATGTAAGGAACAGACTTTCGTGTCTGTTTGTTTGTTTTTTTCGCGAGGTGGCAGTTTTAAAACTAGCATTGTGGAACTACTACCAGACATTTTCTCGTAATTCTAGAGCGTTTTCTAGCTATAACAGCAGCTGGCCATACATGACGCAAGACATCTGGCCCCATATGTGGCACCATATCACGGCGAGTAAGGGAACAGAGGCATCTAATATGGACGCGTTGCGAATCGACTGAAAGTATCGTTTAGACTACTATAGTGTAGAGCAGTGCTATGTAGAGTAGTGCAAAAATATATAGAGGATACGTCGGCCTTCCAGAAAGACACATCTGTCATCTTGTGGCTATGTGTTCGAAGACCATTATGGTCATTAGAAACATACACAGGAAGATGCCGTTCCCTTCTTATTCTTCTATTCTCTTGACGGCGATAGAATATATATGATACCATCTGTTCATCCCCGACGCTGTCTGTTCATCCGTGCGTGCAAGCTTACTTACGAGAGCCGATCGGGTACCCTATACGGCATAAGCACGATGTGCAAGCTGCACTAAAAAGAACGCGACAGCGGAGAAAGAGAGGAGCAGACACGACGCAGACTTTCAACTTTATCTAGGAAAAGCACACAAGAAGATCTAATAGCGCGTAAATAATGTCACACGAAAAACAATGTAAAAAAAATACTACTCTGGTGCCGAACCAAGAATTCAAACAGCAAAACCAAAGGCAGAAATAAGAAGACATGAATTTAGCCGCTGGTGATTAAAACGCGACATTGACAACAAAGAAGGCCTTTTTTTTTTAAAGAAAGAGGGTTAATTGTTCTAAATGTCGATGACGTTATCCAGTAAGGCACGCTGGCCCTTCGGTTGAGCCGACGCTTGCAAGAAAGACAGATGGGATTAAGTTTGGTTTGGTTTGGTTTATGGGGTTTAACGTCCCAAAGCGACTGAGACTATGAGGGACGCCGTAGTAAGGGGCTCCGGAAATTTCGACCACCTGGGGTTCTTTAACGTGCACTGACATCGCACACTACACGGGCCTCTAGAATTTCTCCTCCACAGAAATTCAACCGCCGCGGCCGGGATCGAACCCGCGTCTTTCGGGTCAGCAGCCGAGCACCGGGCACATGCAGTACATGGCGTCACCGGGCACATGCAGTAAAGCAGAAAGGCTCCAGTTTTCGAGTAACTGAACATACCCAATTATTCTGGACAGAAGCACTGCTGAACGGGAAACAGTTTATGAACGCAATTGTTCCATATTTTGTAAGATTTCACTATAAGAATCGATATATCCGCAGATCTTTTTTCTTTGTTTTTTTTTTCGAGTTGTTTGCCATTAGGCAATCCGCAGATCTCCCGTCGACAGGCTTGAATTTTTTTTAATGTCGTCAAAAGCGTTCCCCATTGGATTTCTATGGTAGTGTTAACTGCTCGATGCCAGCGATGGAAACACTATAAAAAAAAAAAAGATTTTGCTGCACATCGGAAGAATCGAACATTACCTTCAATATTTTCATAACAATACCTTACAATATTCCCATATTTCAAATGTTTCTCCAAGTGTGTTGGACATGTGTGCGTTCAGCTTGCGCAGTCTTTTTTTTGGGGGGGTGCAGGCACTGGTCTTGCGATAATTACTATTTTCAAAATACAGGGAAGAGTGGGGCAAAACGCGACACGAATTTGCAAATTATCGCATTATTCTTATTTTTCACATATATTACAGAGAAATATTGCAAGGTCATTTGCTGTCCTGGCCTCTCATTCTGTGGATATGAAAAGGCCAGCGAGAGTAAAACGCATTAAAAATTACTCGATATTAAGAATTTTAAAATGTCCCATTTTGCCACATCAAGCGAGCCGAATGAGACAATGCGCGGGCAAAATGAGACACCCCTCCAAAGTAAACGCATTACTCAGACTTGCAATTAATGCACACCAAGTTGGTTCGATGCGCACCAACACGCGCCCCGCCGCAGTAGCTCAGTGCTAAGGCGCTCGTCTACCGATCAGGAGTGCCTGGGTTCGAACCCGACCGCGGCGGTGCATATTGGAATATAGCTGCCGATGCGAAGATCCAACTCCACGCAACATGATTTGGGCCCCCGGTCACCAAGGCCTCCAGGGAAACGAACAGGCCGATCAGGCCGCCCGCGCACTCTCTCCCCGGGCTATCTCCCTGTCCTTGGGCGCCTACTCCCAATCAGACAATCTGGCCCTTACATTCAAACACATCACCGATTACTACAAGGAGGAGCACCGGCGCTACCCGGCCCCTTGTAAGGGAATGGATCACGCTGACGAGCGCCTCCTCATCAAAATTCTTACTAACACTGTACTGTGCCCGGCGGTACTTAAACATTGCAACGCATCCTTTGATGGCACGTGCCAGTTATGTGGGGAGGTGGCTGACACCTTCCACATGGTTTGGGCGTGTCAATCAAACCCATCTATCCCCCCCAACCCCAACCCCACCAGAGAGGACTGGGAGGCGGCCCTGCTCGGCTGTCAGGACCTAAAGACCCAAAAGGCCTTGGTTCACCGGACGCGGGCGGCGTTGCTTGCCAATGGGGCCCCGGAATAGGTGCTCCACCTAGTATTGTTAGGGAAAAGGGCCAATAGGGCCTACCCCAATCACCTCTCTGTAAATATTTATTGCATTATAAATGTTTTTCGCCACCACCACCACCGCGTTCCGATGGAGGCGAAACGCAAGAGGCGCCCGTGTGCTGTGCGATGTCAGTGCACGTTAAAGATCCCCGGGTGGTCGAAATTATTCCGGAGACCTCCACTACGGCACCTCTTTCTCTCTTTCACTCCTACCTTCCTCCCTTCCCTAACGGCGCGGTTAAGGTGTCCGCCGAGATATTTGAGACAGATACTGCGCCATTTCCTTTCCCCAAAAACCAATTTATTTCTTTATTTAACCAAAACGATCCCAGTGAGCCTGTTCGCATGAAAAATACGGCGTCCAGGCGCAACGCAGCCCTGTTTCGTTCATTGACTCGTTTCATTCTTAATTCGTAGTTCTGAAGCCAGGGTTCTCGTGTCGCTCGGCTTCCCGTTCATTTGAACTTCCTGCCTTTTTCACAACTTTTTAACGCAGCAGTGTTGAATGTCTCGTGCGACAGGAAACCAAGCGTCGGCGTCGTTGTGACTACAAAATCCTGATCGCTCAATAGAGTAGTGACGTAAAAAGACAGCTTCTCTGAAAAGGAAAATCGTGGTCTCGAGAGCAGAATAAAACCTCAGTACCTTCAGTTATGTAGCGGGCACGCTACCTCTACGCCACTGAGGATTTTTTTTTCAACACAATATTTGCTGCTCGAGGTTATGTATGTACATAAAGGGCATGTATACACATTATTGACAAAGCACGCAGCTAGTGACGGCACTGAACTAGCTAGACTGAAAACAACACAGCTAAAAGGGCGGCAAAGGTAGACACTGCATCAATCGCGGTAACCCGTCCGGTACAAAGTGTCTTTCATTATAAAAATCCTTGAGTTGAAGAATCCCTCCCCTGAAATGGCTTCTGGCTCAAACAGGCGGTTCAGCTTTGCGGTCCAGCATGCGCGTTTTCCACAGGCTATGGAGTCCAATGAGGAAAAACATGTCATATAGCTCGCAATCTGGTTGACTAGCAGCAAGGTAACGAACACCGTAGGATTTAAAACAAAGCCTTCCATTAGCGTCCTCTGCAGCATATTCCAAAACTAAACCGAATCCTTGCAGTTAATAAAACTATGAACGCCACTAAGGTACGTTGGTTCTGTTGTATAAATTAAGTCTTTATGCGAGCACCACTACCCCACCGTCCATACACTACCCACTCCCTTTAGTCTGGCTTTAGTCTGGGTGATCAGCAGTGGCTGATCGCGAGGGCCCACAGGATAGCAGTAGCTCTCGGAGTCCTGGACTGAGGACCCTGCCCACAAGGACCGGTACCCCAGTCACCCTTTCTAAATAAAGTTTGTCACGACAAACACCTACAGAAACTCTTAGTTAATTGGGGTCACTAAATACCGTCACCAGTTGCCGTCCCCGACGACGTACAATAAATCAGTATATGATAGCAACAAGCGTGTCGATGTCTGCGGAATGGTTCGCCATGGCAACGCCAAGCGACCTTAGGGACCCTTTAGCACAATCGTATTGAAGGGCCTGCGGTATAAATTTCTTCAGGCTTAGGTTAAAGGGGCTCTGAAAGGGGTTCTAATAAAGTCGCGGTATGCCGGGGACGTTAAAGCACGCCGCTTCAAGAATATTGTCCAGCAAGAATTTTTTTATTGCTCTTTGTAGAAGCTGCATTATATGTAGCCAAAATTTGAAGTTCAGCGTCTTCTCGCCGTTCCCTCAACTCTCATCACTTTTTGCACGCTGAAAGGTCGGCGCTCCTCCGCCGTCACCAACTCAGGGAGCGGAGCTTCCTGACCAGCCGGAGCTAGGCGACTTATTGGCCGCGGCCACGGTAGCTGCCTGACGTCTGAAATAATATAACCAATTAGCCATCTTCTAACTTGTATACGCAGGCGCGAGCGACGGAGGAGGGTGCGAGCATGAAAAAGTCGCCGAGAAGGGCTCGCCAACTTTCACGCTTGATTGGGAGTCCTCTGCTGCGTGTAGAAGTGAATTACTTGGCTCAGGTTTTCATGACAACACAATGAAGTGATTGAACAGGTTGATTTTTTCTCCTATGAAGGTGCTTCAGAGCCGCTTAAGGTTGCAATCGACACGTGACGAGACGTTTCAGCTGAACATCCAATTAATTTGATTGCATGTTTGAAAGTTAGATGGCGCTAAGTAAAAAAAATGTCGCGTTTTGTCCCTCGCCGTTTTTTTGCCCCACTCTGCCAGAATGCCCTGCTGTAAGCGAGCGCGAATAGGTATTCCTCTCATAATCAGGATATTAAAACAAGAAGAAACTGTGTTAGAGTACATGTTTGCGACTCTCAGATCAGAAGCCCAACATTGGCCGCAATCTCCCGCGCAATGCGGACAATGTAGGTGAGGGAACTATGCACACTGCGGGAACTGTGCAGGCAGTTTGATCCCATTGGCTGATTCCAGTCCCATCCAGGCACACAGCTAATGAAACGACATTGCCGACATTACCTTTTCCAGCTGTTTTGCCAGCAGAATACAATGCACAAAAAGCTGCTGGCAGCCGGCACACCAAGCAATCTCGGAATGCTACCTAAAGGCGACACACTCCCACGGGGAGACAAATATTGACCTGTCCCATTTTCTTTTTCGATTTATAAAAACAAAAATTCGCTGTGGCTTAGCTTGATTAAGCCCGGTAATTGCGAAAGCAATATCCGTACCTACGCCATGGTACAGCTGGTAGTGTAGCTGGTGGTGGTGCTTGTGGTTAGACTTGTGGTGATGCATCGGTCATACAATCCAAACCAATCCAATCCCATCCAATCCAATCCATTCCAATCCAATTCAATCCACTCCAATCCAATCCAATGCAATCATCTGCTATCCAATCCAATGTAATCTACTGTAATGTAATGTAATCTAATCCAATCCAATTCAATCCACTCCTATCCACTGCAATCCAATCCAGTCCAGTCCAATCTAATCCAATCCAGTCCAATCGAGTTCAATCTAATCCAATGTAATCCAAAGTAATCCAATCTAATCCAATCCAAACCAATCCAATCCCATCCCATTCAATCCAATCCATTCCATTCCAATGCAATCCAATCCAATTCAATCCAATTCATTCCACTCCGATCCAATCCAATCCACTTCAATCCATTCCAATCCAATCCTATCCAATCCAATCCAATCTAATGTAATCCAATCTAATGCAATCAAGGTCAAATGAAGGTCAATGGTGGTCACCGCCGCGGCACGATGGTGGTCACCGCGCAAAGTGCAAGTAGTATTGCTTTCGCAATAAAATAAAAACATCCTTCTCGAGAGGGGCTTGTGCACGTCACATAACATCAGTAAGCCAATGAGACGACAGTTCCTGCATTTTGTTTTCGGGCGATTCTGCCGGATGATGATGATGATGATGATGTCCTCGGGCTGCCGGATGCTGGCAGTATAGGCACTTCCTCGTTTTTGACAGACGCATCGGCGTTGCTCCTTAGCGCGTGGTCACGCGATCGGGCCAGAGAAGAAGAGGATTCTTGCACGAGCTGCACGCTCTGTGGTTGTCCCTAGGGCCAACGCCTCGCTCCCCTAAGAGAACGCCGACGGCCACCTTCAGGATTCCTCACTGCCCTCTTAGTTTTCGTCGGGTCCTGCGGGCATGACTAAGAAGACGAAAGGAGAGAAGCCGGCTGCCGGTGACAAGAAAGGCGGTCGCCGCAAGGAGCGTTCGACCAAGACCGATTCGGAGCCAGCTAACCCTAGCACCGGCAAGAGCGAGAAGGCAACGGATCCCTCCGGCCCCCTGTCTACCACTACTGGTCTCGGGGCTGAGGGCGCCAACGCCGGTGAGGAGACGGCAGCTTCGCCGGGGCAAACCCAAAAGACGCTGCCCACGACCACAGCAACGACCACAGCCGAGGCCTCGGCACAAGCGAAGCAATCTGGTAGCGAGGAGCCAGAATTGCCAGGAGACCGGCCCGCAAGTGACGCTGCGCCCGTGCGTCCGCCGCGGATTGTGAAACAGTTGAGGGGCGCCGGGACCACGTCGCCCCTGCTCTCCAGCCCGGCCGGCTCGGTCGCACCGTCACCTAAGTCCCCGGGCTCGCCTGCCTCGCCATCAGGCAGGGAACCTGGGCCTCAAGCGTCTGGTGCTCGCAGCGACGCGGCTCGCGCCAAGTCCCCTGCGGCGTCTTTCGAGGCGGACAAAGCAAAATCTCCCCTTTCATCCGTCGCATCTCCGGCCACCAAAGCGCTCCGAGGAGCGGCGACAATCGTGAGTGAGCCGCGCACGCCGTACGTGTTAAGGCTGGTTCACATGCAAGCGACTGAGCGATTGAGCGGCGCGTCGCAGCGAAAATTTCCAACTTGTTGGAACCTCGCCGCTCATCGCAGCGACGACTCAAAACAGGTTTTTCCGTCGCGGTGACAGGATTCGCTAGCATTTCCGCTTGCATGTGAAACAGGCTTCAGGTCTCTCTCTAATGGCGTCATCTTAGTAAGCAGTTCCAAAAGCTGCAGTATGCCGAAAGTATGCCCACGAAATAAAAAGCACTGCCGACTAAAATATTGAGGGAGCACATATGCTACGATGTCGGTATCGTAGCCTATAGCACTACTAAGGCTGAACTCTGAAGTATGCAGGAATACACACTTCCAATGAAGTGCTTAGGAACATTTGTCGGCTCACTTGTGCGAATCGTCTCCTTTCTGGGGTGGTGGAATTCAGGTCGGCTTTTCATAACTTCATGCTTTCTCGGCCATTTTATTCGCATTCAGCTTGTTAATTCACTTACGATGAATTAGGCCTTGGTACGTTCCGACCTAAGTGACCTGAGCTGGAGACCGTGGTTAGCACATATATTCCTGGCAGCTGGAGACCGTACTTAACACCTATATTCCTGGCGTCCTGTAAGTAGGACGGATTTTTGAAGCGAAAAGCTAGGCTCCTCAACATTCGCATGAGCCGTATCCCCGGACCGACGTCACGCATCCCTCGGACTGACGTCACGCATGGCGCAGGCTACTGCGCATGCGCGCCGCCGCTTCTCCTCCTCGCCACCGTTTGCCCTTTCGCAGCAGCCGTGCGCATTTGAAAGGAGAGGTATATAATGCGCGCTTGCCCATAGAACAGGCGCAGACACTCGCCATGGAAGGTGGTGGTGGTAGTGTGACACTTTTATTAGAACATCCTTTCTATTAGGCGTTCAGTACATCCTGGGCCAAGGCGACGAGGGCACGTTGCAGCCTGAGATCCAAGGAGGCGAGCCAGATGGGCCACGGTGGTGGTGGGGGGAAAAGATAGGCGGGGGACTGGAAGGCTGCGTGGCACTGTGTAAGGCAGTGTTCTATTTCTGCATATGTGTGTGGACAGTTTGGGCACTGAGGTGTGGAAGTGTGCCGGTATAGACGCCATGGAAGGAGAACAAGAAGCAACAGACAGTGCGCCAGGAAACTGTCATATCTCGGCGTACACCCGAACTGCGGCGTAAGGGAAGGAAAATCAAAAGAAAATTGGTTTTAAGGAAAGGAAACGGCGCCTGTCTCTCTCATATCTCGGTGCACACCCGAACCGCGCCGTAAGGGCCTTAAGGAAAATTAAATGAAATGAAAATTGGTTTTAAGGAGAGTAAATGCCTCTCTCTCATATCTTGGTGTACATCCGAAAGGAGTGACGTCACACGCGGCACAAATTAAAAAAACAAAAACAAATGGCAAGCAGTGCGCCAGGAAACACACACACATCTCGGTGGACACCGCGCCGTAAGAGAAGGAAAATGAAAAGAAAATTGGTTTTAAGGAAAGGAAACGGCGCCTGTGTCATATTTCGGTGGACACCTGAACCGCGCCGTAAGGGCCTTGAGGAAAATGAAATGAAATGAAAATTGCTTTTAGGGAAAGCAAATGCCTGTCTCTCATATGTTGGTGTACACCCGAAAGGAATGCACACCACAGTACATGTCTCTAAAGCAACCTTCTAAGACAGCACCGTATCCACTACACGCGCGGCTCCTCCTCCGCCTTGCCGCAGCTTTTAGCTTCGAGATATCCAGGCTTAACCTTAGCTAAGCCAAAGCGATTTTTTTTTGCGCACTAACTGTAAAAGATCAGTGTGTTTAAGCTCGCGCTCGCTAGCGTATGTTAAAAATGTAAAATTTTATTGTACAAGGTTGTATGCGGAGGGGGGAGACCTCTTTAAAGGACTCACCTACTATCTGTACAAGGGTTGTGTTGTGTGCGTTCAGTTTTCCGAGTTGTGCGCGTTCAGAAAGATGCCAGACTTCTCTGGAAGCCATTTTTGAAATTCGACTCCATCGACTACATTCCAGCATTCCAGTTCTGCAAGAAAAACAAATCGCCTTTGCTCGTTGTCATGAGGAAACCACCGCGCATGAAAACAAATGTGATTTTAAAGTGGATGTCAAATATTTGAAGCTTTACCACACGTAACAGTTAGCGAATTTGCCTAGTATCCTACATTTCAGGACGGCTTAAATGTCGATGTTGAGGCCATCAATAAAAATTATTTCTTAACTGCTAAGTGAAATAAACATTTTATACCGAAAAAATTGCTGTTTTTTTTTTCGCATTTCTAAAGTTTCAGCATATATATGGGTCAAGTGTCGCAGGTAGTACTGCTTTAAATATCCTTTATCAATTATTTTTTTTTAGTAGGCGAGCCCCCAGCTACGAAGATTAAAGGCAAGTGTTTTCTAGGTACAGTAATAAGACACTGAAAGAGTAGCGGACAATATATTCATCAGCAGTAGTTGAGCCAAACAGCCAAAGAACATCTCGCTCATTTTCACCGACCACACGAAGATTATCCCTTCCAACCACTTTAGGGGGCTGTCAATGAAACACGGAGCACGCATTCTCGAACCATCCACACGCAGTCACTTTTAGAAGGCAAGTCCAAACCCGCCGTGCTTAGGTCTGCGGCAACGACTACCGATAGCGATGCTGGAAACTCTGCAAGTGCAGTTTTACAAAGTAAGCGACATGCAGCGGTGCCGGTGCTGGCGAGAGGCTGTATCGCTGAGTACTGCGACCCATAGAAAAAATTCAGGGGGGCACTTTGTTCACCTAAAGTGCGGTGAGGCGAAAGCCTTAAACGCGGTGTTGCTGCTTGTGTCACTGATGCGTTGTTAAGATGTTAGGCTTCGCCACTGAGTGAAACGCCACAGCGTCTTGAAACGCTGCCAGGGAGTCCACAGAACGCCATCTCCCGTTCGGTTGCACGCCTTGCTCGTCGGTAAATTGGTTTTTGAGGAAAGGAAATTATCTGTCTCGCATATTTGGGTGGACACCTAAACCTCGCCGTAATGGGAAGGACGGAAGATGGGAGTGAACGAAGACGCCGTATTCACTAGGCGCGCCTTTTTTCATTCCAAACCATCGAGCTGGCATGGCGGAGTAGTTAGCATGCTCGTCTCGCACTCCGGAGACCGGGGTTCGATTCCCGAACTCGACCAATTTCCTACTCAGTTTAATTTATTTATCTGGCCTGAATACAAGGGTTAATTAGGCTAATTGGGTAATTAAGCAATTAACTAAACTCAGTCCCACTTGGAGCATCACTATACGATCCCTTTAATTGATTGCATGGTTACTATAATAGCCAAAGTACAATTGGCCCCGTTGGAAATTCGTGCACTGTGACGTCACGACCGTTTCGACCAATTGAAAAGCGTGACATTTCTGTCGACAACTCCTGCTTACAACGATGAGGCATTAAAGGCTTCCGCCTTAATATGTGCAAGCAAAAGTTACCAAACCAAGTATGTTGAAGTTGGCAGAGTACGGATAAAGTGTTGACGCTCCTTCAACCTACATCTTGAAACGCTACGTGAAAAATTTGTAACCTGATTTTTAACTGCAGTGCCGGCCTGCCAACCACTAGATTGTATGGTAGCACTGAAGGTGCCATCAAAACCTTGAAAATGAAAATGTGGAGGCGCTGAAGCAACCCCATTATTAACCGATGAAGCAGGGATTGAAGAATTCGTGGGTACATTACGCGCTAATACGTGAGGAAAGCAAAGTTAAACGTCACACGACTTACGGAGCAAAGAAAAAGATTGCCGACGAGCGACATGCGGTGTACAGAGAGGGTAGCTATTATGGAACTGCCTCAGTCAACCGCGGCACTGCGAACGGCCGCTTGAAACAGTCGCACACAGTATACGAACGTTATTGGTTGGTTGCGGCTGAGAGAAGGATGAAAAGTAAAAGTGCACGGGCCTGCGAACTGGCTCAAGCCGAGCCACCACCGCTGCCACGAGCAGATAGGAGAGAGTTGGAAGATAAGAGGACAGAGTACAAGAGAGAGAGTAAAGACGCGCGTCGCAACAACTGCGTCCGCCGGAACGGACGCTGGCTGAAAAAACAGATACACGGCCGCAGCCCGAAGGCTGCAAACCGAATCGCCTTGAAGCACTTGATAAGTGATTTTAGTGCACTCTGATGCAGGGGACAGCGCGCATATTTATTAATTAAAGCACCAACAAAAGCAGTTGCATTTTAAACACCCGGCAGAGTTCCCGCAGGAAGATGAGGAGTAAATTTCAGGGAGTGCAATGAGCCGCACCCGTGGTGGTTGTCTGAAGCCGTTCCAGAAGTGGCGCCTCGACGACACACCTCGGATAGGTGCGTCTGTCTCAAGATGCTGGGCAGTGATCAACAAACGTTCATAATTTCTGCTCATTGGATGGATGGATAAAATTTATTTTAGAAAAGGAGGCGGAGGTTTTCGTGGCTTAAGGTGGTCAGGGCCCTGACGACCTCCATGTCTCGCTCCGTGGCCCAGCGTTGCACGAACCAGTCTCAGATGAGCAACGCGGCCTCCCACTGCTCGAGATCAGCGAGCTGCTCTACGGGGCAGTCCCACAAAATATGCGGTATGTTGGCTCAGGTGCCACGCTGTTTGCATAGGAGTGTGGGGAGACTGGTACAAGGCAGTATACTGGGCCAGGGTTACGGAGCGAGTGGGTCTGGAGCTGCCGCCATGTGACCTCCTGCTGGCGGTGTGCTCCAATTTCTGCCCATACCAACACAACGCAGAGAGGGTTCAGGCATGAAGCGCAGGCAACACATGTTCCCTCCTCTTTCCCCTGATGCCCACTAACTTCACACCTTCTGCGATGTGGCTGATAATGATTAGCAGTCTATCCGTCTGCGAGAGTAGAGGTTAGCATGAAATGGGCTGTAGGAAAGGTGTACGGTATTGCATAGTGATAGTCGTTTCCGGAGCCTCCATCCTCAGCCACTTTTCTTTTGTTAGCTTTGCTTCATTCGAAACCTTTTCGACGTGGGTGGGGACCGGCGAGAAAATTAATTTGGAGGAAATGAAAGGACCCGCCACGGTGGCTAAGTTGTTAGGGCCCTCGGCTATTGATCCGCAGTTCTCCGTATAGAACCCGGCCCCGGAGGCCGCGTTTCGATGGAGGCCACGCGCAAAAGGCGCCCGTGTGCTATGGGATGTCAGTGCACGTTGAAGATCCCCAAGTTGTTGAAATTATTCCGGAGCCCCTCAACTACAGCACCTCTCTTTGCTCTTTCACTCCCACCTTCCTCCCTTCCCTTACGGCGCGGTTCGGCTGTCCGCCAAGATATGTGAGACAGTTGCTGCGTCATTTCCTTTCCTCAAAGCCAGTTTTCATTTTCATCGAAATCAAAATCGCAAGCGCGTCACAAAAGCCTACGAGTTAAACACGCAGTGCGAGTGGCTGTACCGATGGTTGGGTGGTCTGCGAGGTGGAGCTAATATGTTGGTGCCGGAGCCAGCGGTTCAAATCCCGCTCGCAGATATATGTATGGCAAGTCTTTCCTCCGCTTTCTTTCATTCCAACTGAGAAGTTCGGAGTGTTTCGGTTAAGTTCGGCTTCATACTCTTCTCCTGGTTCGGCTTCATGTTCTCCTTCAACTTCAGATGCTCGGCCGAGTTTCCCGAGAATGGAAGCTTGAAGCATTTCATGCCTGACAACTGTGTTTATGCTAGTGGCATAAAGTATGTAGTCGTCCCGCACGCGCAAATAACCGACCGATGTAATAAACAATGAAAACAGAGAAACCTGATCCCACCGATGTTAGCTACTCTTTGGAAAATACTCTCGCTTCGCAGCTGTCACCACGTGGTGAGCGGCCTTGACTGTCAAGCTCTTTCAGTACTTCTAAGCGACGTATATCACTTTTTCCAGGAACTACGCAACATAAACCCCGCAAAATTTTATAAATTTAGGGATTTTAATAGATCTTTCGAGTTATAAGTTGCAGACTAGTTTCACTTCAAACAGGTAGGTAGATAAAAACTTTACTGATGAACCAAGTACGGGAAGGAAGTAGGGGAGGTTTGGTTGGCTTGGTTCTTAATCCCAATTGGCGGCCATCAGTCCATGACTTCTGGTGACCTTCTCCGCCCATTCCACCAGCCACTTCAAATAAAATCAGATCACACACGGCGAATAGTCGCTCCTCAATGGAGCCTATATAACCATATCTCCTGGACAACACTGGAAGATGTCCCAGCTGATTGTTTTACCCTAGCAATAAATACCCTTCTTTTTTCATTTACAACAGCACCCCTTGAAGACTAAAAGGTGCCAAAGTATTCATTTCTCCTTCTGAAAAATATACCTTAAAGGCTTACCGTGCTTCCCCTAGGCAAAGGGTGAAATCGATAAATGCTCGAAAATCCATTGAAGAGCTTTTAAATAGACTTTCGGTGTTGCGTGCGAACGTTTCTCGCCCCTTAGAAGCAACCACATCAAGAACCACGAGCTTTAATTCAGCCCTTGTAGAGAGTGAGAGAGAAAACTTTGTTGTCAGCAATACGTTGGTGATGTTCTTTGGTACTTTAGCCGCTCCAGGTGGCCGGCAGTTTTGAGACTGTCGGCGACCTCCTTCGCTCTTGCCGTGGCCCTGGACTGAACGTCCGGGTCCGGGCTAGCGGGAACAGCTTCCCATTTTTCAAGCGTGGAAGATGTGACTAGATCTGCCGGAGGCGGATCATCCGTGCAGTCCCAGATTATGTAGTCTAAGGTGGCAGGCTCGCCGCACAGCTGACAGTACGGATTTACCAAATCTGGAAAGATATTGGAATATGTCCACGGGTTTGTCTGCGACCGCGTTTTCAGTCGCCTCCATGTGGTAGCCTGTTCGCGGCTGAGCGAAACGTGCGAAGAAGGCAGGCTCGCTCTAAGCTGCCTGTAATAATTTGTTATAGCCTGATATCTAATTAGCGTCTCACCACTTGGGGCACCAGGGTCCAAGACCCCCTCACCGGCTCAGCTGACAAAACCTCGAGCATACTGGTGAGCGGCCTCGTTCCCTGGAACAGCCGCATGGGCTGGGACCCACACCAGATCCACTTCCTTCCTATTGTTTGGCATCGTAGGAAGAATTTTGTACGCAGTGGCAGAGATACGTCCCCTCGCGAAGTTGCGAAGGGCTGTTTTGGAGTCACTGAGAATTTTGCTGGTGCCTTCTTGAACGATCCCTAGTGCTATTGCAGCCTCTTCGGCGTCTTTCACTCGGTCCGTGACCATCGTAGCCGCTACCCTGCGGGAGATGCTAACCGCGCTCACAGCGAAAGCGTCTTTGCCTGTAATGTTATAATGGGCTGCATCAACATACACGGCACTATCGTCCCCTAGGTAATTTTTGCTTAACGTCTTCGCCCTGGCCCTCCTCCGGTTGTCGTGACGGTCCGCTTGCATGTCCTTGGGGATAGGTCTGATCCGACTGCGTTCGCGCATCTCTGTCGGTAAATTTACCTGGCCTGAAGGGTCCTTGCCCTCTATGCCTAATCTTCTCAAAATGTAGAGCCCCGTATCTGTCTTCCTGAGCCGCTGCTCTTGCGATGCAAGTTGCGCCTCAGTCAGCTCTTCGAGGGTGTTATGGATCCCAAGAGACAGAAGTCTCGCGGTGGACGTGTTTCTGGGGGGGCCGAGAGCCGCCTTGTACGCCTGCCTTATCAGGCAGTTCAGCTTTTCACTCTCTGCTCTTTTGAGATCCAGGTAAGGGGTAGCGTACACGAGCCGACTGACGACCAAAGCCTGAACCAGCCGACATGTGTCGCGCTCTCTCATGCCTAGTAGCCGAGCCGCCACGCGCTTAATGAGCCGTATGGTCTGCTGGACCGAGGTCGTCAACCTGTCCAGCGTTACTTTGTGGCATCTGTTGGATTGTATATAGTTGGGTCGGGGAGTCCGAGCCAGGACATCGCACAGTACACGGGCCTCTAGAGAAATTCTAGAGGCCCGTGTACTGTGCGATGTCACTGCACGTTAAAGAACCCCAGGTGGTCGAAATTTCCGGAGCCCTTCACTACGGCGTCTCTCATAGCCTGAGTCGCTTTGGGACGTTAAACCCCATAAACCAAACCAAACCGTTTTAAACCGAACGCTTAGGAAGCGCTGCATAACATCTCGAGCTCCGCCAACTAGCTATCGCATCATCCATACATGTTATGAATAGCATGAACACGGCCCGACATAATGACAAGGCTCTCATTTTTTTTTTTTAGAGCGCAGCTCTTTCGCGCCCGTTTCTGCGTTTTGCGGCGTCACCGTCGCTGTTGTCTGTTTTAACCAGCAGTGGACACCTTAGTCACGCTTTAAGCTGCGAAACCAATGGAGCGGGAGCTTGGAAAGCAGAGGGTAAAATTTGCAAATTGGATTTTAAGCAAAGAGAATGGAGCAGTATCTGTCTCACACATCTCGATGGACACCTGAACCAGAGGGAAGGCGCATAACTGCCCTCTTGGACACCTCAGCCATGTTGTAGGCTGCGTAGCGGTAGTGACAGATGCGCGCTGCGTGCGTTGGCATTAACATTGTGTCAGAAACGCGGCGCTGAAGCCATAGGCCGTCGGCGTTCGTTGTGTTCATTGGCGTCGGCGTTGACAACGTTTTACATTCCGATCATTTTAAGAAAAGGGAGTGCGCATAAGTGGCTCCCTGGGTCATTGGACGCCTGAATCGCGCTTATAGGTACGTGGGGTGATGAGAGAGAGAGATGTGGGCTGTATGTGTTAGTGCTGACGACGGGGAGCGAACACTCGCGATCAACCATTAACTGCCACTTACTTGCCTGGGTGGCAGGGTGGTGGTGGTGGTGAAAAACTTTAATCAAAGAGAGATTGAGGGTTAAAAAAAAAATAAAAATAACCCTGCTGCATGGTCGGTATCCTTAGTCCGGGACACCGCACGACGAGGCCCCGTCTCGCGCCCGCTTGACCAGAGCCCTTTGGGACTCCAGTTGAGGAGGGCAGTCTCCCATGCCTCTCGGGTGGGAGTGGGGGAGGGGGAAGGTGAGGATTCTGAGTACATGCCCACACCATGTGAAAGATATCGCAGATCTCTCCCCAGTGCGGGCAGCGCCCATCTGTGTTCGGATCGAAGTGTTTTGCTATTGCAGGACAGAGAAGGGTTCCTGTCTGCAGGCGCCGCAGAGTTCGCTCCTCCGCCTTACTCAGCCCCTTGGCAGGTGCCGGGTAGAGACGGTGGCTGTCGCAATAATAAATTAGGATTTCGCGGAACCGCAGAAGGGTTTATGAGCTTCTGAGCCATGAGAGCTAGGATGAGGAGCCCGGTGTGTGAGTGCTCGGGCGGCCGCATCAGCGGCCTCATTGCCTCGTAGACCCTGGTGGCCAGGAGCCCAGATCACTTCTGTGCGAGTTGGATCGGCGAGAGCACGTCTTAGAATTTGCGAGGCCAGAGGTGATATTTCGCCTGCAAGATAATGTTCACAGGCCCGGCGAGAGTCTGTGATAACCGTTTTCGATTTTGGATCGGCGGCAGCGAGAGCTATTGCGACTTCCTCCGCTCGTGTTGAATTTGGGGCCCGAAAAGATAGCCCATCGACATTCATTCCCCGGTGGACTACGGCAGCCGTGAAGAATCCCGCGGGCGACAGGGTGGATGGGGACTTTAATGTAGATATAAAGACAAATAGGAATTTCTTACCACTTAAGCGGGACAGCATCCCGTTCCTCTCGCTCGTAACGCCTGCCACGGCTTTAACAACGTCGCAAAATACTTGCACAGACCTCGTCTTTGGGTCAAGGACTGTTAGTGGAGTGTTTCTTGAAGAAGGATTATGTGTTAAAAATAAGTTGTCTGTAATTGTACATACATGTATTGCGCGAATTCTTCGCCTCGATCTCCCGAAAAGCTGGAACAGCTGATGAGCAGCGCTCAAATTTCCGATTACGTAGTAAGGCAATCGTCGGAAATTTTTATTGCGTAAGCAATACCGCGCCAGGTTTCGAGCCGTCTCGTAGCTCCCGGCGGTGGCCACGGTTGACCTTTAGCCGCACCGAGGTCAAAGAGATGGAGATGGAGTGCCGTTGCCATAGCAACCGTTTCAGCGTTACGGCGTCACTACATAAAAAATGTGTCGAGGTTGGGAATCGAACCAGGGCCTTTGGCATTTGAACCGGAGACCCTGGACAGGCCTTTGCCGTGCAGTGGGCGTAGTCAGGCTGTTGATGATGATGACGACGACGTCTGGTAGGGTAGTAATAACCAAAAATAACCTTTGGTTAGCGTTCCTGTTTTCACTTCTTTTTCCTTTGAGAGTATTTCATAACTCTCGTCTAAGCGAACGTTCTTGCTGTTTTCCACTTTCCAGCTCAGGTCACCTGCGATCTCCGCTGCTTCGGCCGACCAAGACGCAAAGAAAAGAAAGGTGGGCCTAGTCGTGGCAGCCGCTGTGGTCGCCGTTGGTGCCATCGCACTCATGGCTTTAGTGGCAGAAGTTCATTTGGGCAAGAAGTATAAGAAATACTGCGACTCAGAGGACTGCATCTCCCACGTCGACATGCTCACTGCCAAACTGGACGGGAACATCGACCCGTGCGAAGACTTCTCAGCATACGTCTGTTCAGCGTGGACGCGGTCGGCCGAGTACAGAGAGCAGGTGAAAACGCCCTTAGATGCCATGCTGTACGCTCGACTTATCGGCTTCAGCGCGATGCTCGCCGAAGGAACGCAGAAGCTTCCAGTAGGCAACAAAGCGCTTGCCATGTACGAATCCTGCATGAGCTCCGACACCACGAAAGGGGCCGACCTGGACAACTTCCGACGTCTTATGAGGGCAATCGGGCTCAGCTGGCCGGAACAACCCGCAGCCAACGTCAGCGCCCTGGGAACGTTGCTCGCGATGGCGTACAAGTGGCAGCTGCCATTATGGATGTCGATCACAGAACCAGTCACGAGAGACACAGAGAAGTGGCGGCTGCAGATCAAACCAGGGCATTACATATCCATTCTGCGAAACCAGTACGAAAACGTCAGGAGCGGTGGCGGATACACACATTACTGGCAGGGGTACTACAATGCGTTTCGCACCAACTCCACGCGACCCTTAGACGAACCCTCGATCGAAGCCGTTGCAGACGCGGAAGGTGCTATTCTAGAAAACCTGAAAAGCTCTTTCGTTTCACTAAAAAAAATTCCCGGCGTGATCCAATTCGCCTCTATCGGCAACTACACCGCTCCTCTCTCTACTAAAGCGTGGCTGGAACAGTTGAACCTGCACCTGGATTTAACACCGCCAGTGCTTCCGGACCACCAAGTCATCACAAGCGACACTGGTTTCCTCACTACAATAGGAACCCTGTTTGCGAATTACACCGGCCAAAGGCTTCTCAGCCAGTTGTCTTGGTCATTCGTCCAGCTGTACGCGCCCATCTCGAGCCCACAACTTCACGTGGTGCGCTTTGGTGATCCCTGGAAAGCGGACCTGTACAGGCCCATCTTTTGCGCCCACCACGTCGAAGAGACGTTCAAGCTGCTCGTCTTTGCACTCGATTATGTGTCACGCCTAACGCGACAAGACGAACTTGTTGTGAACATGGGCTACACCAGCCTCATTATGACACTGCTGAGTATGCTCAACAGCTCCACGTGGCTTGACACTGAGAGCCAGAAGCACGCCGGAAGCAAGGTGTCTTCCGTGCAAGCCCTTCTGTGGCCTTCATCGAGCGCGATAGTTAGTGAAACTCTGGAGGAGCGGTACAGTGACTACCCAACCAAGGAAGAAACGTTTGGGGACTACTGGGTAAATGCCCGCTTTGCAATATCAAAGCACAACAGAACAGATTGGTTCGAGGCGGCCCAGTCCCTGCCGATGAACGTTCCACCTGCTGACTTCGAGTATGACTACGTTCTTAACAACATTGAAATACCGATCGGAATTGTAAGCAGTCCTTTGTACTACAGAAGTGGAACAAAGGCCATGTTTTATGCTGGGCTTGGATTCCAGATGGCTTTAGAAATACTAAATGCACTGGACAAGGAGGGACTCCGTTGGAACAGCGCTGGAGAGCCCGTCACTTCCATACTGTCCGAGGAGTCGATGAAAACCTTCCAGTCTAAGGACAGCTGCCTACAAGACGAGGGCTTTGAGAGCATATTTCCCGAACTTCCAGCGGTGGAGCTCGCCTACTCTGCCATGACACGCGCCATTCAGTCCGACAAAGAAGCTCTCCCCGCTGAAGGCTTGTCAGAAGATAAAATATTCTTCATGACCATATGCTATATGATGTGTAGATCAACGACAACTCCGGACACCATCGATACTTGCGGCAAAGTTGTTCGCAACTCGCAGGCTTTCCAAAACACCTTTATGTGTGGCAACGGTACAAAAATGAACCCGACGAAAAAATGTGTTTTTTTTACGTGATTTTTCCTTGACGTTTCGAGGCTTCAGAGACGGATTACTATCATCGTATTAATTTTTAAGGGCACTGGGAATGATCGCCCACTCTTGCTTCATTTCCTTATAGCTGTTTATTTTTTGTCTGTTTTCTCTGAGATTTTTCTGTTTAATTTATTGTTGTCTCAACCCTCCGATTTGTATCTTCGGATGTTTCTCTGAGAGCGTTTGCCTTTAATTTTTCTGGCTTTGGTTTTAAGGACTCGTGTCTTACCCAGTGGAGCCCTCACAATAATTTTTTTCACGCGGATATTTTGCTTCAGCTAGTGGCAGTTTCTGCAACTTTACTTGCTTTGCGAAAAATGTATGTTAGTTACGCCTAGTTTTGTGCGTTTCTTGAGATATGCGAAGCATGACTGTAACTAACGCATCCTCAGTGATTGACTGGCATTTTGTCAGTTTTCATTTTATTCAGCTCTTGTGTGCACCTTCAGCAAAAGAAGTAACAACCAGCGTAATGAAGTGGCCACCCTACCATCACAGCCTGTGGTTCGAAAGTTTACGCCTGGACATTATTTCGCGCATTATTTTCTAAAGCGGTGTGGCACGGCGTGTGATCCGTTTATGTACTGAGTGCGTGCGCCTTGTGGTAACACTGTTTTGCTAGCCACAGAGGAGCCCGCGATAGTTACATCGCCTTCCGTTGCAAACAACGAAACCATTTTGTGAGATAAGTGAAGCTGAAGCACTGAAGACGTGGTGTATCATCTGCTGATGTATTGTAACTGTTCTGCCTGTGCTGACTCTCGTGCACATTTGCAAGACGTCTAGGAACCCTCGAGAGCAATATATTGTTCGGTACTGAAATCAAAATGGGTTGATTGAAAGCATGTGACACTGAAAGGGGCGAAATGTTAACTTTTTTCGTTGACGATCCATATGGTTCATGAAAAAGTCACATTTCTTGTCCTACACAAAGACAGCTAATTTGTTTTGTCCTGCAAAAATGACCACAAAAAAACCTGAATTAAGCAAAATATAAGATTTCTGCCCGGATTTGAGCTCAGATATCGTTGAAAATAATAAATGAGCACTAATATCAAATCACATTTGCTGGAAATGATCCTAAGAACACTCAAGAAAGCAAAACCCCACGAAGCAGAATAATAACGCCCACAGTTTTTAACGCACTAAAACACAGCCAAAAACTTTCAGAAATGAAAATGGCGCAGTAACTATCACATCTTGGTATGCACCTCAACCGTGCCTAAGGGAAGATGACTTGATTGGATTTATTGGGGTTGAACGTCCGAAAGCGACTCGCGCTATGAGGGACGCCGTAGTGAAGGGTTCCGGAAATTTCGACCACCTGGGGTTCTTTAATGCGCTCTAGCATCACACAGTACACGGGCATCTGGAATTTCGCCTCCATCGAAATTCAGCCGCCGCGGCCGGGATCGAATTCGAACCCGCGTCTTTCGGGCCAGCAGCCGAGCGCCGTAACCACTGGCTCAGTGGAGAAGGAAGGAAGAAGGAGAGAAGAGATGAAGGGAGTGAAATAAGAAATGAAGAAAGAGGTTCCGTAGTAGAGGGCTCCGAAATAATTTCAGCCACCCGGGAATCTTTCACGTGCACTGACATCATACAGCCCAGAAGCGCCTTTTGCGGCCGCGGCGGCCCGGGTTCGAACACGGGTACTCCGGCTCAGTAGCCGAGCGCTTTACCAAGCCACAGCGGCAGGTAGTTTTAACCAGGCGATGCGCGGATTATGCTACCCGGAAGGAAAACAAAGATAGAAAAAGGAAGGAAAAAAGCAACGAGAAATCTCTGAGGGATGGTGAGAAACTAGTTGCAGCGAAAATGGCCGGCTGATAGAAGAAAGGGTTGGTAAAGAAAAAGTTATCCATATTGTGTGTTCCCGCCACGTCCGAAAGGCAATCACTTTATGGAGAGCTAAACGCTGAGCAAAAAGCAAGAAATTGTGAGAAATTTTGCTCGCCAGGACCGGCACCGGCTCGCATTGCGCTATCCCCATCTTAGGGAAAAGAGTAGCACCTTGAAACTTTTTTATATACAAAAAAAAAATATATGCGTCGGCCGGGAATCGAACCCGGGTCAACTGCTTGGAAGGCAGCTATGCTAACCACTATACCACCGACGTTTTTTTTTTTTTTTTTTTTTTTTATTTATTGCCTGACTTCACACACACAAATACACAAATACACACATACAAATACACAAATACAAATACAGTACACAAATACACTTACAGAGCGCAATGAGCAATAATTAACAACACTATCCGCCCGGGGGTGCGTGGCTTCGTCATATTAAAACTCCTTAAGCGTCACCAAAGGCTCGACTCTTTCGAGCCACTCGGGAGCTTCAGGAGCAAGTTTCTGAACTTCAATATACTTATGCATGCACTCCCGAAAATAGATCCGTGCTGGCCGTGCATCAGGATCGCAATGATATCCTGCCATTCTGGAGCGCCAAATACAATGGAGGCCCATTAGCATAATGAGGTCGAATGGTGTCCCATCCTCACTCTCTACAGGCAAGTACCGGATACCATGAGCGTCGAGCGGAAATTCCTTTTTTAAAGTCCGTTGCAAGATGTCCCAAAAGTATACCCCCTCCCAACAGTGCAAAAAAACGTGGTCTATTGTTTCTGGTTGTTTACAAATTAAACAATGTGATCCCCAAGGTAGAAATAACTGCTTCCTTTCCAAGAATTCCTTTACTGGTAGTGTTCCGGTATGTAATTTAAAGAAAAAAGTTTTTGCACTTGGCGGCACCTGCATCGCCTTCACACGCTTAAGTACGTCGCGTCCCTGGCCTCCATTGTATAAGGCCCTGTACATAGGTTGTGGAAGAACTACATCGCACAAATCTTTATACAACTTTTTCCTGCTAACAGAAGATAAATATTCATACGAAAATCGAACCGACAAGAATCGAACACTCGCGACAACCTCTCTAAAGTAACCAAAAATACGTCCCGAGAAACTTTCGGTTGTGACAACAAAGTCCGGCAGTGCATTTCCGAGCCTTAATTGGCACACAGTGCGCAAAAACGGATCGCTTACATCGCGCACAAAACAAAATCTGCTTACAATCTGCCGCAGAAATAAGTGTCCCAGACTCAGGCCGCCATCCTTCACCCGCCTAAACAAATTGGTCCGGCTGCAGCGTTCCCAGTCCGCAGCCCACACAAAAACGGCAAAGATCCGGTGCAGTCTCTGTACGTTCATCCTTGCACAATGCAACACTTGCATCACATACCACAGCCTAGACATAAAAAACAGATTGCACACTGTGGCCCTTGCGAAAATTGAAAGGTGTCGCCCTTTCCACCTTTCCACCTTTTCACGCGTGGCTTGCGTCTGTGCTTTCCAGTACGAATCGCTATCGCGATAACCGTCCAGTGGAACGCCTAAGTACTTTACTGGGGTCGTCACCCAGGACACGTTTGCAAAATTGCCGGGCTTCGTTGGCCATTCTCCGTGCCAAAGCCCCAGGGACTTTGACCAATTCACTTTACTACCGGTGATCGTGGTGAATTCTTTTACGCATGCCACGGCCTCGGTTATACCTTCCCGGTTCACTGTGAACACCGCGACATCATCCGCATAAGCCAGCAGCTTAACTTCTGCTGCCTGTAGCTGGAATCCTCGAATTTTTTCACTTTCTATGATATTCAAACACAACGCTTCAATGTAAATGCAGAACAGAAGAGGGCTGAGGGGACAACCCTGGCGCACCGAACGCTGCAGGCTAATGGGGGCCCCCAAACTCTTATTTACAATTAATCTTGTCGTGCAGCTCCGGTACGCCAAGGCCACTCCCTCGCAAATAATGGACCCTAAATTCACATGGTCGAGTATGCAGAACAGGATATCGTGCGAAACACAATCGAATGCCTTCTCAAGATCTAGCTGAAGTATGGCTACACAGCTATTTGTGTAATCACAACATTCCAGCACACACCTCGCTTTATGAATATTGGAAACAATAGAGCGTCCCTTGATCCCACACGTCTGGTGGGGACCGACTATATCCTGAATTACTGACTGTAGTCTACGGGCTAAAATCTTCATGAAAACTTTATAATCCACGTTTGTGAGGGCGATAGGACGATATGCTGTGACCTGCTTTAACTTTTCTGCGTCATCAGATTTAGGGATTAGCACTGTATGTGATTTACCATAAGACGGGGGCAATTCATTTTCTTTGTAGGCTTCGTTAAAAACTGCTGTCAGTACTGGCACTATTTCGTGTTTATATGCTTTGTAAAAAGCGGCGCTTAACCCATCAGGTCCAGGAGATTTTCCCAGGTTCAAATTTTCTATCGCTTGCTCGACCTCTGACGCAGTTATCGACAGCTCCAGCCTTTCTTTCTGTTCGTCATCTAATCGCGGCAAAGCGCCAAGAAACTTTTCCTTGAATGCGCTCACATCCACTTCTTGCTTTGCAAACAGCGCCTGATAATATTCAAGAAATGCCTGCTGGATATGCCCGCTTTCTCCAGATAACGCCCCGCCCCATTCAATCTGTTCAATGTGGTTTCGTTGAGCATGCGTTTTTTCCATTCCTAGCGCTCGTTTTGAAGGTGTCTCCCCATCAGCTATATCTTGCGCCCTAGCCCGCACCAGTGCGCCACGATAGCGTTCTTCGTCAAAGAGTTCAATCTTATTTTTTATTTTCCTAATGTCATCCATCCATTTTCCAGGCTCTTCGCTTTCTCTTTCGAGAAGTCTAGCTAGTAAAGATCTTAAATTGTCCTCCTCACGCTTCTCCTCTTGTCGTATGCAGCTTGACCTTTCAATTGCTGCTATTTTTATTTGTTGTTTGCAAAGTTCCCACTGCTGCCATGCCCGCGGTTTTCGAGCGTTCTACGGCACAGTGAAAAAGTAGCTGCAGCCCCTAGAAAAAAAAGTATAAAGAACACAGCTATGCTATGCTTGTTGCGTCCATAGGTTGTGTCTCCCCGCCGTGTCCTGAACGCTGCAGCAACCTCTATTGCTTTCGCGACTGCTAAACGCTGAGCCAGAATCCAAAACTTGTGCTTTCTACGAACTGCCGGCATCTCAGGAGGTCGCCAACAAGTCAGGCAGACATCGTGGAAATAAGCTGACATTTTGTGTAGCCATCTATTTTGGAAGTGTAGCCCACACAAAACATAGACCACGCCCTCCTCTCGGTGTAGTACAATGTATTATGCGGCTTGGTAAATATATTGAAGTAAAAGTAAAGTATTGTATGTAGTACCGTACACAAGAGAGTGCAATTTATAATCCCACGAGCAGCGTGGAATTTGTGGTCAGAATAGTACCTCCGGGCCGTTGCCTGATAAGCAGTCAATTAAACAAAAGGGTCGTGAACACGACAGGTTATGGGGCGCTCGCGCTGAGGCGCTAGCGGCTAAAAACAGAAGGAAAAGGAAGTTATATGTGCGCAAAACCACAAATAATAAAGTACGATAGAAAAAAAAAAGCAACGATAAATCCGCCCCTGGTGGGACTTGAACCCACAATCTTTGGTTCCGGAGACCAACGCCTTATCCATTAGGCCACAGGAGCACAAGTTGAACATGTGCGTTAAATAGTATATCAATGCGGTTGCACAGTTCTTTCGCAATGTTTGTAGGGCGCAATATTCGATTTTTGTGATATATCTCTAAGCTTCCACCGATGCACCACAGACTCACTATAACGCAGAACAGACAGCCAAAAGGCTGCCTGTTTTCTTTTTACTGAGCTAGCCGCCAACAATAATTTGTATTACTGCAGCAAATGCTCGCTAAGTCCCAGCTGTCGTCTCTGACAGCTGTGCTTTATTATTGAAAGTTTACTTGGGCAGGATTAGTTACCGTAAACGAAGAATTCATGTGTAATCTGGCGGCGTGAATCCGGATACGTGGCTCATAAATCCTCGAATGCAAGCTGGCTCGCGAGTTACATCTCATTCAACAGGGATACCTCCACGTAAATGAATGTCGCTCCATAAAACGATGAAAATGACAACTCTACGCACAAACCAGTAGCGGTAGCACCAATTTGTGAAGAAATGAGCAGGTCATTTCGGGATATTCCTGCTTAGAATTTAACGACGGCATTCAAAAGCAATTCCACAACTGCAAAGGAGCTAGCGCCACCTTCCGGGATTATTTATAAGCTATTCAAAATGAAGCGAGGTCGCGTCGCTTGGCGTCGCGGCAGTCGCGCTTGAGTGGCGCCCAAGAGTGGCGCCCATGTAGAGGATACGAAATAAAAAAGTGCATGGGAAGACAGCGGCTCTTACGAACAAAAAAGAGTAGCCTCCAACTCTCGGCTGTGTCGTACTGTTGGCCGGACTAAAGATTTTACTGTCGTTCACACAATTCTACTCATACGAGATCTAGATCCAGATGTGATGTATACATCTCTCTGTCCCGACCTTTGCGCTGTTTTAAGCATAAATGTTCAGCAAGCCTGATTCGCTACACTTGAGATCCGAGCTACGGGTGAGATCCGAACACAATTCCTCCATTAGGCACTCACTTTGCAGGGCTTATAGTCAGCGCATATCGCTGTATCGCAGTTACAAGCTGCCTTGCGTGGTCTATGAATGGTCTACACGTTCACGCATAGGACGGCGTCAAAGATCTTTTTCAACATTATGTACAGCGCGAAAAACGAAGACAGGGGAAGAAACACGCAAACAAACAAGCGCTGACTATCAACTGAAATTTTATTAGGAAAAACTCGTGCTTTTAAAGGCCTCAACCCAGCACGCGCAGGCGCACAAAGCATGAAACAACAGAAACAGCAAACCAAACCACACGTGCGCATTAGCCTTATTGCACTGCAGCAGTACTCTCAAGATATTCCAGTTCCACCTGGTGTAACGCCACCGAAGGTTTTGCAACGCATGGAATGCGCGATGTGGCGATCAGATACGCATCTACTATTTCCCGGCACTTCTGATTCATTTACCTGAAGACAACGCCAGCACGCCCCAAATCAGGAGTTGAAGCCTTTATAAGCACGAGTTTTCCTAATAAAATTTCAGTTGATAGTCAGCGCTTGTTTGTTTGCGTGTTTCTTCCCCTGTCTTCGTTTTTCGCGCTGTACATAATGTTGAACGTTCACCAACTCGCCCAGTTTTCGCTTCTTTTTCAAAATGATGACAGCTGTACAGATGAGTATGCTTGTTTGAAAGCTCCTTGACGCTTAGTCAAATAATGAGCGAATTACGAATGAGAAGCATCGCATAACAAGCAGCAAGCAGCATTCCAAGAAATGTGAGCATGCTTTAGTCTATCAGCATTACATTTAAGGCTAGTTGGTTATTAGCAAAGTTTAGTACTAGGCTGATACAGACTACAAAGATGCACCGCTTCACCTTGTCATCAGCACATGCTTGTGCTTAGTAAGAATCACCGAGACAAAGAGCTGATCCTAAATAGAGCTGTAGCATATATAATAGAGACGTTTGAATTCGATTGTCATGAGTTCAGAGGCATGTACCCCTAAGTGGGGTTAAGGAGAGGCAGATGAACTCAACAAACGGAACGGCACTTGCAAATGGAACTCAGTCGAAATGAAACAGGTGGTGTTTGATCAATGGAACATTCTTCGATGATCCACTTTGTGGCGCTAGTAACAGCCAGTCTTCGATTGCAGTTTAGCTAATACAAACTAAAGTCTGGTAAAAGCTTTGCTAATAGTTCGGCATACCGGATGTTTAACCGATGTTCTGCAGTTTTGGAAAATGTTTTTTTTTTTAATTAGAAGAACACTCTTTTAGCATTGTGAGCTGTGTGTGGATCAGAACACATCAAAGACATCCTAACGAGTAGGCTGGTTAACTAATGTTGAATTACTGTTAGTCTATGACTAGTAGTCTCGCTATTTATTGAGAGATGTGTATTCAACCAAAGTATTACCCGTATCAGTTGTTAGAATTGCGAAAAATAGTCACCCTTGGCGCTGTGGCCCAACAAAGTTTGGCTATTTCGACAAGTTACGTGCACTGGATAGATTGTTTTGTCTGAGAGCTTTTCGAAAGCACATGTATTTTGGCGAGATCTAGGCAGCATTTGTTCGGCCACATCACGCAGAGCATTTTCGAAAATTTAGAAACAGATACGGGTACTACTGACGGTGGACTGCACGCATCTCAATCAATATGGTGACCAACAGTAATAGTTGAAAGTGTTCAAATAGTTCAAAGTGTATTTGAAGCCATCCTTCCTTTGCATGCACACAGTTACAACTGAGCACTTAGCCCTGGAGAATATGGCTTGTTTGCTTGCCTAAAAGGATAAAGTTGGTTAAAGCAGTGATGGCGATGGCATAGCGGTGCATTCAAGTTAGTAAATATGTGAAAGTGGTCTAGTTCGTATTGCATAATTGATCCCACTTAGTGCTCTGCTTTGAGTGACACACTGCTGAAGTTGATAATAGTACTTCGAAGTGCACCCTCACCCCAACAATGTCTTTGAAGCCTTCGCATATTTAAAAAAAAAATGCCGCCACCGTCTGCAAGACGTTGAAGTAACGAGCATTAGCTAGTTCTTTTCCGCGTGCCGCCGGCGCGCCTACTGGCTGATGCGGGTCACGTGACTTCGCGTTGCCATCTCCCTTCCAAGCGCGCTGGCGGAATACATGCCTTCTGCGTGAGTTCCTTTTTTCCGTCTGTTCGTAGACGCGTAAATGCGAGAAATTCCAAGGCGTCATGCCTGGCCGCTGTGCCTTTGGGTTCAGCAACTGGACTGAGTCAGGAAAAGCGTTTTTCTGCATCTCTGAAGGAAAACAATGATCGGCAACGATCTCGGGGCGACTTCGGAATCTGTTACTTGCTGTACTGATCCCAAATTTCCTCCCGAACTTGTGCAAAACGTCGTTGTTTGCTTCCAATGGGCCTTAGAAATGCGCTCCTTTTATTTCTCACCTTACCATGCCTATTCAAATCGTTAATTTTGAATGTTCCCGAAAATTGGTCCATTTTGTGTGATCTATTTTCGAAACCCTCCATGGGGGTGCACATTGCACGTGCTCAAGTCTACAGTAAGCATCATGGCGTCTTAGATCTGCCGGAATATTCAACGAAGAGGGCGTATGCTTGTCCGAGTAGCCACGAGCGTAAGACAGTAGTGCGCGTTCACAACAGTATGTATCTGGCTACCTCTACGCAGCAGAAACCTGAGGAGGAGGCAGTCTCCACGGTCCACGCAGGATGGCGACGCACGGCAACACGACGCCAACTTTCTTCGCATTGCCGCAATGGATGCGGTCGTAGAGTCGCACCGGCGAAGCCACGTACAGCGGAATTTTCCATTAACCGAAGCGTTCATGTTCTTACAAAGCCGCGGCAGCGTGCTGTTGTCACGTCTTGCCTCGGCCGGAATCTAGTTGTTGCAGGGCTGTCAGTAGGAACGACACGCTAGAACGACCGCGAGAGAAGTAAAGATGGAAGCCGGTAGACCTGAGTGAGCCCAAGAAACATACGTTAAGCAAGGTGGAAAGCAAACTTTCGTATTGGCAGCGTACTGGAATTTCTAATGGGGCAGCAAGTCAGGAATCCACTCATGGCGTTTGAGACACGGACCTTCCCTCGCACCACTTTCAAGCGAAAAATAAAAATCGAGAGGAGGATGTGCTGGGTGCAAGAACGGTTGACTTGTACTTAGCAGGACATCTGAGCAGCGTCTACAAACAGTCAGGGTGCGAATGAGTATACTCACAGGCTGAAATACTACCTCATGCGCCACGGAGAGGAGGTAACAAAGCCTAACGGTGCGGAAATGTTTGAGTAACTATGAATTTTAGATTTTTCGTCCTTACCTTCAGCGTGTGTGTATGTGTGTGTGTGTGTGTGTGTCATTTTTTCTTTCTACTCTCATGCGCTACCCGAAACAGCTGCCATTTCGGGTGGGGGCAATGCCCCTGTTACAACAAATAAACTATAGTTGCGTATTCTAAACTGCAAACTCAGTGTTACCGCGCAATAAAGGTGAGATGAAAAAAAATCATACCGTCTTCAAAGAGCAGTTTTTGAGTTAGTACTAAAACTCAAACCACGGAGTTCATACCCAATTTGATCAATATAATCATTTTCAACAACAGAGCGCAAAGAGAAGCATTGAAAGGCCTCCTTTACACAGAAATTCACTGGAAAACCTGGTTATTGTGCTTTTCAGCGCAATAACCAGCACAATAACCACTGAAAACACTTGGCAGCGCACGGAAAATGAACGCTTGCTTCGGAACGTTTTGAGAAAACCGCATGTGTTATCGTATCAATGCACGGCTTCCATAACCTTACGCTATGTCTTTGACGCTCAGGAAATACAATTATTTGAGATTTGAAAACTTGGTGCGCACCCCTGCGACGACTATGCGAGTGGCAACGTTTATGGCCCCACCACGATGGCCTCAGCTAAGTTGGCTCTGTATCTATCTATCTATCCATCCAGCCTCCTTTGCTCTCTCCCATTTTAGCTTTCCTCTCCAACCCCTTTTAAAGCGTCCACCATACTGCTGGTAGAGGATCTTCCAAGGCCGGGATCTGGGCAGCAACCTCTTCGCCACTATAGGAAGGGAACCGAAGTCGCAGACATGCAACTTCTTTTTTTTTCCAACAGATGAAGCACAGCCACCTCCTGACTACGCATGCGCAGTAGCAATATGCTATTTATTTCCGATTCGATCTGTGGCGTTATCCGATGACAGCGTACGTGGAGTGGGAGCGTGGGTGTTCCTGACGCATGTCGCGAAGAGGGAAAGGATGACAGGATGCGAGTAGAGGAGGTTGGATGAGGAGGATCGCACGCAAAACCCGGCCGCATACCCGCGACTGGGCTGTCTTTCTTCGGGCTTTCTGCGCTGCGTCGACCACAGCTTCGCCAACCCTCGTGGCCGGTGCAACGCAGGGCCTCAGCCGTCCGTCCCCGTTCACCGTGAGTTCATCGTACTAGTGGGCAACTGCGTCTTGTAGCTGACGAGGAAGCAGTACGTATGCAAAACGACGTCCTGTTGTCCTCTACTGCGAGTCAGTAAGTTTATACTGGGTCTTCTTTGGTGCTCTCGTAACGTCTGGCTGCAAGCGAGAGTTACTTTAAAGGGATCCTGAGAGCAAACATTAGTTGACCCGTATCTTTGGGGTACCGCGTTCTAATCACAGATACCACTCTCTCAGAAAACGGAGCTGTTATGAGATAATCATCATCGTCATCAGCCTGACTGCGCGCATGCAGGGCAAAGGCACCCATGTCTCTCCAATTAATCCTGTTCGTTGCCAACTGCGCCCACCGTATCCCCGCAAACTTCTTAGTCTCATCCGCCCACCTAACCTTCTGCCGTGCCCGGCTACCCTTACTTTCTCTTGGAATCCACTCCGTTAGCCTTAAGGACCAGCGGTTATCTTGAATGCCTTCGCATTACATGCCCTGCCCAAGCCCATTCCTTCCTCTTGATTTCGTGTAGGATGGCATTAACCCGCGTTTGTTCACTCACGCACTCTGCCCGCTTCCGATCTCTTAACGTTACACCTATCATTGTTCTTTCCATGGCTCGCCGCGTTGTCTTTAAGCTGACCCCTGTTCGTTAGCCTCCACGAAGGAGAGGTGAGTACCGGTAAGATACACCTGTTGTATACTTTTCTCTTGAGGGATACTGGTAAACTACCATTCATAATCTGAGAGAGCATGCCATATGCGCTCCACCCCATTCTTATTTTTCTTTATTACCCTCTCATGATCCGGATCAGCGGCCACTACCTGCCCTAAGTAGACGTATTCCCTTACCACTTCCAGCACCTCGCTACCAATTGTCAATAGCTGTTAAGTTGAAATCCTGGTTGAAGTCAAGAGGAAGAAGTGGGCTTGGGCAGGGCATGTAATGCGAAAACAAGATAACCGCTGGTCCTTAAGGGTAACGGAGTGGATTCCAAGAGAAGGCAAGTGTAGCAGGGTGCGGCAGAAAGTTAGGTGGGCGGATGAGATTAAGAAATTTGCGGGGATACAGTGGCCGTAACTGGCGAAGGGCAGGGTTCATTGGAGAGACGTGGGAGAGGCCTTTGCCCTGCAGTGGGCGTAGTCAAGCTGATGATGATGATGATGACAGGTGGCGCCGTCACCGGCCGGTTTCGCAAGTAAACTCTGCGGGCGGACAATCAGTTCATTTTCGGGTGCTGATCCCAGAGGCTACGCTACACTGCCATTCACTTCAACGCGGTGGCAACCCGTCCTTTTCGGCAAGGACGTCACGAGTTTGAATCGGCCCTGCAGCGGGAAGATTTTTTAATTCAGCTTCCTCATCTACAAATGCGTCTTAATTTGCTGCCGGACAGGCGTAAATATAGCCGGGAATAGCCAGAGTATCTATTTTTACTGAAAACAGTAATTGAATTAATGTATACTCAGTGTCCTTCAACGCTATACTCTGTTACAAATGTTTACAGAAGCGATGCACATGGAGTGCTTCAGTATAGAACCGCCTTGTTGCTGACAGATGCGTTGCAATGCGGAAGGTAACCGCGCATCACGCTTCGCGTGCATTAGGTTAAAGTGGACGATATCTGATTGCCTGCGCAGTGCCCTATACGCACGCAGTTGACTCCGCTGAGAATGGGCTCGAAACATGCGGTTTTTGCGCCGCAACATACCAGGACATGGTGCTGAACGTTCCTGCTCTTCGTCTTTACAAATACGAAGTTCTGCAACATACCCTGCTACTCAAGGGGACGCACAGTAATGACGCATATACGCGTATTTATGGCTAGCGCAGTGTATAAAATTTGTTTGCACAAATGCGGACAGAAATATATGGAGCACGATTCGGCGGTCTCAGTGCGCTGATGGTTTACCTAAGAAAAGTTAGCAGATGCCTGATACTTATGCAAGTAAACAAACTTTTTATTTCCTTTATGGAACACGTGTGAGAGAAG
The DNA here is from genome assembly GCF_055824585.1 of Amblyomma mixtum. Classification (NCBI taxonomy): domain Eukaryota; kingdom Metazoa; phylum Arthropoda; class Arachnida; order Ixodida; family Ixodidae; genus Amblyomma; species Amblyomma mixtum. The sequence continues at coordinate 60,349,793 of NC_143013.1, read as the reverse complement.
CACTGGAACACCGAGACGTTGTCCGCATTATCGAGTTACAAACAACATACTGCAATTACGTATGGTTATCGCAGGAGTAACATATATTAAGAGGTTGCGCTGATACACAAACTTCCTCAAGAACTCTTGATCGCGTCCGAAAACTCGTTCAGTGATAAAGTCGCGTATTTATGGGTATATTGTCTCCTACTTTCAGTTCTGAAACGGAGAAAAAGTATTTTAGCATGTCAGGGGCGGAATAATCATTGAATGATAACTGCTAGTCGATGGCGCGATTGCAAGCTAATAAAGATCATAGCTGTGAGGCGTCATCACATGAATTGTGGAAATCTACGTGACTACTAAGGGGCGGGCATGTACTGTGCTATCGTGGATTGGAGGACAGGCGAGAACTGGGTGTGGGATTCCTCATCAGTCAGGATACAGCTGACAACATAGAGGAGTTCACTAGTATTAACGAGAGGGTGGCAGCTATCGTAGTTAGGCTTAATAAGAGGTGCAGGCCTACGCGCCTACATCCAGCCATGGTGACCAGATCGTTGATGATTTCTACGAAGACGTTGAATCGGCCATGAACAAAGTAAAATCACAGTACATTGTACTGGCGGGCGACTTCATTTCGAAAGTAGGCAAGAAGAACGCCGGAGATCAGGTTGTAGGCTACTATGGCATAGGCTCCAGGAATCGCAGGAGGGAGTTATTAGTAGAGTACGCAGAGAGAAATAATTTATGTATCATGAATACCTTCTTCCGAAAACGAGAGAACACGAAGTAGACGTGGAAGAGCCCTAATGGTAAGAATAAAAATGAAATAGACTCCATTCTATGCGCTTATACCTGGTATCGTGCAGGATGTGGAGGTCCTCGGAAACGTGCGTTGTAGCGACCACAGGATGGTAAGGTCTCAAAATAGCAGAGACTTGAAAAAGGAACGGAAGAAACCAATAAAGCGGAAGCCCATTAGCGAGTTATCGGTGAGATGGAAAGTAGTGGAATTCAGGATAGCGCTGCTGAACAGATATTCGGCTTTAACTGAGGACGACGACCTTAGTGTTCAAGCAATGAACGATAATCTCGCAGCTATCATTACGGAGTGCGCTGTAGAAGGAGGAAGTAGGATGGTTCGACAGGATACCGTCAAGCTATCTCAGAAGACGAAAGATCTGAATAAGAAACACCATAGTATGAGAGCGTCTAACCCTACAGACAGAATAGAACTGTCTGTGTTATCATTAATAAATAAGCGCAAGGTAGCCAACATAATAAAGTTTGATATGGAAAGAATCGAGCATGCTCTAAAGAACGGAGGTAGCCTAAAGGCGGTGAAGAGGAAACTAGACATAAGCAAAAACCAGATCTATGCATTAAGAGACGAAGAGGGCAATGCCATCACCAATATGGATCAGATAGTTAAAGTAGCCGAAAAGTTCTACACAAGTCTGTACAGTAGCCAATGTAATCAGAACGTTAATGAGAGACAGTAGCGCACAGCAATGGGACGTCTCGCCAGTAACGAATGAGGAAGTAAAGAAAGCTTTAGGAGCAATGCAAACGGGGAAAGCCGCTGGTGAGGGTCAGGTAACAGCAGATCTGTTGAAGGACGCAGGAGTGATTGTGCTAGAAAAACTGGCCAGCTAGTATACGCAATGCCTTACGAACTCCAGCATACCAGAAGCTTGAAATTAAGTACGCTAACGTTATTCTAATTCACAAGAAAGGAGACGTCAAGGACTTGAAAACTTACACACCAATCAGCTTACTGTCCATTGTCTACAAGGTATTTGCTAAGGTAATCGCTAATAGAATCAGAGAGAGAGAGAAAGGTGGTAGAGGAACGGCAGGGAGGTTAACGAGAAGAATGTTCCTATTGGCTACAATGCACTGGGCGAGAGGGATGAAGGAGAAGTAAAAGGATAAGAGGAAGTAGATCAATGCGGTCCGTAGCAAGCGCGACAGGCAATGACACATGCACTGAAAGTCAGAGGCCGCCGCAGCGGTAGCCTGCACAACTTTAGGGCTGCCGAGCGCTTCGACCTGAGTAGAACTCATCGACAGTCCTCCATCACTAACACAAGGCAGCTTTAGACTTCAATCATCCAAATGATCAGGCAGGCTTTTGTAAATGATACTCGACAGTAGATTATATTCGTAGTATAAATCAGGAGGTAGAGAATTGCGTAGAATATAACCAACCCCTGTATATAGCCTTCATTGATTACAAGAAAGCATTTGACTCAGTGGAAACCTCAGCAGTCAGACATAGCGGAATAACGGCGTAGAAGATTCTTATGTGAAAATACAGCAAGATATTTATAACGATGGATAATACCTTAGTAATCTGCGATTCACTGATCTCATTGTCTTGCTAAGTCAATCAGGAGATGAACTGCAAAAAATGAGATAGGCAGAGAGGAACGGTGGGTTTAAACATTAACATGCAGAGAACCAAAGTAATGTTCAACAGTATCGCAAAGGAACAGCAGTTGACATTTGGCAGTGAGTTGCTGGAAGTGGTAAGGGAATACGTCTACTTCGGGCAGGTAGTAGCCGCTGAGCCGGATCCTGAGAGAGAAATAACTAGAAGAATAAGAATGGGATGGAGCGCATATGGCAGGTTCTCTCAGATCATGAATGATAGTTTACGAATAACCCTCAAGAGAAAAGTATACAACAGCTGCATCATACCAGTACTCTCCTATTGGGCAGAAAAGCGGAGGCTTGGTACGAGGGTTCAACTTAACTTAAGGACAATACAGCGAGCTATGGAAAGAAAAATGATAGGTGCAACTTTAAGAGATCGGAAGCGGGCAGAGTGGGCGAGTGAAGAAACGCGGGTTAGTGACATCCTAGTCGAAATCAAGAGGAAGAAGTGGGCTTGGGCAGGGCATTCAAGATAACCGCTGGTCCTTAAGGCTAACGAAGAGGATTCGAAGAGAACGCAAGCGTAGCAGGGGACGGCAGAAAGTTATGTGGGCGGTTGAGATTAAGAAGTTTGTGGGGATACAGTGGCCGCAGCTGGCAAAGGACAGGGTTAATTGGAGAGAAGTGGGAGAGGACTTTGCCCTTCAACGGGCGTAGCCAGGCTGATGATGATGATGACGTGACGACGTGATACACTTGGCATCTAGTCGCCGACCTTTGTCCGAATCGCAACAGTTGGCACACTGCAGAGGACGAGGATGCCGCGGGTTCACGCGATAGACAATTGGCTAAATTTTCAACTCCGAGGAGCACTTGCGACCAGCAAAAGTTATTATTGACTCTGTAGCAACACACACTCCAGGCATCTCGCGCGAACAGAGGTATACAGAAGTAACCCCCCCCTCCTGCATCCTGGAATTCCTTCAAAATTTCTTGGGCGGTAGATGACGGGTCCACTCCACGTACAATGCCTTTAGTGCACTCAAGCTGTTGCGGAATGAAGGCTTTAACAGGAATAAAAGTTAATCTATTACACGTGAGCAGATCTGACACACACTCAATGTTTGCCGACTTGCAAACAATACCACGCCTCTAGAAAGGTCGCCGTTCAAAGATGTTTAGATAGTGATTCATCAGACCTTTGAGTTGTTGCTGGATTGTTTTAGGATTCTTCATTTTCAGTATTACATCACCTAACGGTACCAGCGCCACTGGAATTGCATCGACACCATTCTTTGCAAACGAAATCAGAGGCAAGCTTTCGACCGGCAGGCTGGCGAACCAATAAGCTGCCGATCAGCCACCCGGGGAGGTGAGATACATGCCTACAAACAGCGCGACGGCAGCCTCACATTACCCAAATCTGCGGAGCTACCCTGAAACCTGACCAAAAACCCCCGAACGTGGAACTGCCTCACCAAAAAGAAACGCCCGGCACCACCAGGAAACGAAGCAGGCATGCCAGACAGGGACACGTCACCTTCTTCGTAGGTCAAACATCAGCTTATGCAACAGAACAGTTTCCTTGTTTACGGGAGGGAATTTCATTAACACATCAGTGGAGGACACACCATGGCCTTTAGGTGCTCGTCAGTTATGCAACACAACTGTTTTTAAGGGAGGGAACTTAACTAATACATCAGTAGACGGCACATCATGGCTTTAATGTGCGCGTCACATACGCAGCAGAACAGTTTCTTTGTTTACAGGGAGGGGGCCAACTTCACTAAGAATAACTGAGGGTTGCACTGCAGTCAGCGCATAGCCTGACGCTGCCTAAGAGAACTACTGCTCGCAGGAGCTTGCCCATACATCCTATTACGCACCCACAAATAAGAGCGACCGAAAGTTCTGGCATCTGCGAGAATTCAAGGTCCAGGGGCCGCTACAGTGTAGTGAATCTTTAATTGCCCAGAGTTTTGGTGGTTTACAGCGCGTACACGCAAAAACAGAACTGATGAGATCGCAGTCAGTCACTTGGGGTTCATTAAAAACAAACTTTCGCAGATCTGTCACCCGTCATAATCACCGCGCAGGCATGTAGCTAGGCCTAACTGACATACATTATCCGACCGCTGGAAAAATTCCACCAACTGCAGCTAAACGTTCGCTTGAAATAATTTTGGCCATGCGGTTCCCGGCATAGCACAAATGTCTCTCACGACTTCAGGTAAGTGCAAACCCAGACCCATCAAAGTCGCAAGCTCTCACAAACAAAAATACCAAAATACGTGTAATTGTTACAGTCATTTAGGCGTAAGCACACCTCGAAACGTTACGACAGAGTCAAGTAATAAGGCAGACAAGTAAATGCAATGTGAAGAGGCGGTCGCTCCCGAAGCACATCAAAATGGGCACGACACTACAGTAAACCCCATGTAATGCATCCGTCCGCAGGATACATCAAGTTAAAAAAACGCATTTTTTCGTTGGGTTCATTTTTGTGCCATTGTGGCATCTGAAGGTCTTTTGGAATGCCAGCGAATTACGTACAATCTTGTCACAAGCGTTGTAAGAATCATGGGCTGTCGTTGATGTGCACATCATATAGCATATGGTCATGAAGAATACTTTTTCTTCTGACAAGCCTTCGACAGTAAGAGCTTTGTGGTCGGACTGAATGGCGCGCATCATGGCAGAGTAGGCGACCTCCACTGCTGGCACTTCGGGAAATATGCTTTCAATGCCCTCATCTCTCAGGCAGTTGTCCTTGGCCTCGAAGGTTTTCATCGAACCCTCGGACAGTATGGAAGTGACGGGCTCTCCGTCACTGTCCCAACGAAGTCCCTCCTTGTCCAGTGCATTTAGTATTTCTAAAGCCATCTGGAAACCAAGCCCACCGTAGAACATTGCCCTCGTTCCACTCCGGTAGTACAAAGGCCTGTTTACTATGGCGATTGGTATCTCGATGTTGTTAAGAACGTAGTCGTACTCAAAATCAGCTGGTGGAAGGTTCATCGGCAGTCCCTGTACGGCATGGAACTCGTCTGTTCTGTTGTGTTTCGCCATTGCAAAGCGGGCTTTTATCCAGTAGTCTCCAAACGTTTCTTCCTTGGTTGGATAGCCACTGTACATCTCCTCGAGAGCACCACCGTCGAACCAGTGAGGTGAAGGCCAGATAATTGCCTGCACGGATTTTACCTTGCTTGCGGCGTGCTCCCGGCTCTCCAAGTCCAGCCAGGAACTGCTGTTGAGCATAATCAGCAATGTAGAAATGAGGCTGCTGTAACCCGTGTTCACAACAAGTTCGTCTTGTCGCGTTAGGCGTGACACATAATCGAGCGCAAAGGCGAGCAATTTGAATGTCTCTTCGACGTGGTGGGCACAAAAGATTGGTCTGTACAGGTCCGCTTTCCAGCGATCACCAAATCGCACCACGTGAAGTTGTGGGCTGGAGATGGGAGCATACAGTTGGACGAAAGACCAAGACAACTGGCTGAGAAGCCTTTGGCTGGTGTAATTCGCAAACAGGGCTCCTATTGTAGCGAGGAATCCGGTGTCGCTTGTGATGACTTGGTGGTCCGGAAGCACTGGCGGTGTTAATTCCAGGTGAAGGTTCAACTGTTCCAACCACGCGTCAGAAGAGAGAGGAGCAGTGTAGTTGCCGATAGAGGCGAATGGGATCACGGCGGGAATTTTTTTAAGTGACACGAAAGAGCTCTTCAGGTTTTCTAGAATAGCACCTTCCGCGTCTGCAACGGCTTCGATCGAGGGTTCGTCTAAAGGTTGCGTGGAGTTGGTGCGAAACGCATTGTAGTATCCTTGCCAGTATTCCGTGTATCCGCCTCCGCTCCTGACGTTTTCGTACTGGTTTCGCAGTGCAGTTATGTGATGCCCTGGTTTGATCTGCAGCCGCCATTTTGCCGTGTCCCTCGTGATCGGTACTGTAACCGACATCCATAATGGCAACTGCCACTTGTACGCCATCGCGAGCAACGTTCCTAGGGCGCTGACGTTGTCTGCGGGTTGTTCCGGCCAGCTGAGCCCGATTGCCTTCATAAGACGCCGAAAGTTGTCCAGGTTGGTCACATCCGTGGTTCCGAAGCTCATGCACGATTCGTACATGGCAAGCGCTTTTTCGCCTGCTGGAAGTTTCTTCGTTCCTTCGACGAGCATTGCGCTGAAGCGGATGAATCGAGCGTACAGCAGGGCATCTATGGGCGCCTTCACGTGCTCTCTGTATTCGACCGACTGCGCCCATGCTGAGCAGACGTATGCTGAGAAGTCTTCGCACGGGTCGATGTTCCCGTCCAGTTTGGCAGTGAGCATGTTGAAGTGGGACACGCAGTCCTCCGAGCCACAGTATTCCTTGGGCCTCCTGCTGAACTGAACTTCGGCCGCTAAAGCCATGAGTGCGATGGCGCCAACGGCGATTACGAGAACTACCATGGCCACAGCCACCTTCTTTCTCCATGCGTCGTGTTCGGACGTAAACAGGTACGTCACAGGGGACCTGAGCTGGAATGGAAAGATAGTAAGAACGTTTACTTGGACGCGTGTCTTGAAATACTGCCAAACGAAAACGAAAGCAAAGGAGGAACACTAAACAAATGTTGTTTTTTCTGCCAGAAGAGACGAAATGTCGTTAAATCTTAGTTTTCATTGTGAAATACTTATATTAGCAAAAGAAAAAAGCTCGACGATCGCTGCCTGCCTACTAGCCTTGGCTCCCCTAAAATTTTCTGCACCTGGAAGTTGCGGTATACTGAGGTTACCGTTCATTCATTCATTCATTCATTCATTCATTCATTCATTCATTCATTCATTCATTCATTTATTGTACCCTTAAAGGCCCTTTTCGGGCATTACATAAGGGGGGGGGAACAGTTGAAATACAAAGTAAAGAGAATAACAATGTTAATACAGTAAAATACAACACAATGCAATGCAAGAAGAATAAAAAAAAAAGAACTGGAGTACACTAGGAAATGTTAAAATGCAGTTCTAATCAATACATGGTGGCGGATAGGCTAAAGGAAAAGAGCTGAGAGTTGTTGCACGCCGTGCTTATGCGTCTCGCAGTGCAACATACGTTATGCAGTAACTAGTGGGTGGCAGGCAGCATGATATGCAGCATCACCCTTATACTACAGCTGAGTCCAACAGAAGGCAATTCGAAGCACGGCGCTATCGAGCTATCTGTTTATACAACAATCCTCCGAGCGCAAAAAGAACTCGAATAGAAATAGTGTAGCTAAAAACCAAATCGAGAACGAATCTAATATTTCAGCCATTGTTACCTATACTTGTGAGAATATTTGTACAAACGAGCAGTCGTGCAAAACACTGACGCGCCGATGAAGAGCTTGCAGTACGGCGCTCTAACTCGTGGAGTAAAGCTACAGCTGTTAAATTAAGACATGAAAGTAGTCTCCACTAAAAGGTGCCAAGAAGGAGTCAGTAGATATCGAGAGGTGCGCTTATTCGAATTTTACGAATAGTGAATCGATTATCGTTTAATTCGACTCGCTGAACGAATTAATTAGTGCATGTTCACAACTATTTCACTGCTCAAACCGTTCCCAAGTTTCGAATAGCTTTCGAATAATTACCACCAAGTTAGGCCCGTCGTGGTTTCGTTTGAAGAGTATTTCAAAAACAGTGCTCGCTCCTACACTGCACAGCATTGTGGCGCCATCTCTCCGTGCGGGAATGATGGTTCGGCGCCGCGACGCGGTCCATTTGGGTGGCGGCATTCGTAATGCTCATACATAAGGCTTTCAAGATTGGGCGACGCGACAGAGGTTTAGAGAGAGGTTTAGCAAGCCCTGTCTTCATGCCAGATATCGGAGGCGGTGGCTCAAACTCTTGTCGACTGATATTTGGCGCTAGACTGTTCGCTGTCATTAAAATATAATAAACGGCAATTTTTTTATAAATATGACGATAGCAGCAGAATTAATAAACAGACTTCGTGTTGCGTGTCCCCTAGTGGAAATCATTGTTGCTGCTTTCTTCAGATATATTTTTCATTCCACGACTTACCGCGCCGCCACAAGGGCTTCGCTGTTTAGTTTGAATATTCCTAAGTTCTTACGCATTTTCGCACAAGTATAGCGAATATAATCGCACAAAAATTCGATTCGTATTCGGTGCAGTTTTTGACTGCACTATTCATATTCGATTCGGGTTCGGAAAAGTACTAATTTCACACCCCTAAGAATATTAGCTCTATAATCATAAGATTATACATACAGGAAAATTAGGTTTTGATGTTGATGATGAAGAGAGTAAACTAGAGCTGGACGTCAGGACGCGAGGCGGGCGACAGCTACGTATGAGCCATGGCATTCGTGATCGGACATCAAAGCAGGGTTTGCTAAACATGCTTGAGATCTACCGCGTCCTACATTTTCAAACCATTTCCAACGCCGCCACACGTATTGGCCGCGTCGGGACGCTGGACGCTTCATCCCGCGCATAGAATATGGTACGTGGTGACGGTGTGTATGGACCCTGTATTTCGAACAGACGTCTTCAAAAATACGGTGGGCCATATTCTAACCAGGAAAAATATTCCAAGTTTTTAAAACATATTCGATTCGTTTCGAATAACTTCGACCATACATTTGGTTCGTCCCAGTAGTCGAACAGAAGGATATTAACGCGATGTCATTGAGGAGCACGTTTCTCAGAAAAACCGGCTTTGTCGTCGGCACCATTGGCGTCTTTTACAGTGAGCGGAAACTCCACGAAAAACCCCCAGAGAATCAACCTAGGAGGGAGGTGAGCCGCCTAGGTTACGTAACTTGTGACGTCAGCATAACTTGCCCAACGGATTGTGAGCAAACTCCGCAGCATGGCAGGTGGCAGTTAAATTAACGACTGATCGCGGGAGGTCGCTCGGGAAGAGCAACCTGTAACGCACAAGCACCTGCGGGGACAGCAAACGTCATCGCAGGGCAGTGGCGCATAGCTCAACCGCTGCACCACTGTGCCAAGAGTAGTATGAGAACTCCCAGCTATGAAAGTGGAGAATTCATAAATTTTGCAACAGGCTACACAACGAGTACAACGAGCAAAGAGTGACACAAAGATGGCGCTGAACTTACAACTCTGTTTTATTGGGAAAAAGCACGCATCTTTGTATACAATCCAGGAATCTACGAACATACGCACCGTCAGTCAAAACGTCGCACCTAAACGTGCCTACCACGAATAAAATCACCACAAATCAAAGGTGCGTTCCCAGAGGCATTATCTACTGTGCAGCAGGCTCATTTCCTTAGCTGTTATAGCTATGAAGCACTGACACACACATTTTTCTTTCTAATAATGTGGAATGCATCGGCCAGTTCCCTAGTGCGCATGTCCGTGTGCCCATACAACAACTCTGTATCTGCAAAAAACGGACTGCATTGACACGTGAAGCAGTGCTTGGCTAAATTAGTTTCCATCTTTCCTAATGAGTTAGCATGTTCCATTAGCCTCACATTACCACATCGGCCAGTCTGGCCTATGTAGGTGCGGCCACAGGAAAGAGGCGTTTGATAAACCACACCCTTGCTACACGGAACGTATCCCTTTACATGTTTAAGGTGACATCTGTTCCTCCTGCGTCCTTCGAATATCCTTTGAACGGCCGCGCCTATCTTTTCTAGTTTGTTAGGGGCTGAAAAAAGGACATCCACATCGTGCTTAGCACCCACTCTCTTTGGCCTATGCAATAGGGCGTGCACATATGGCATGACAACCACTTGCTTGCGTTCTTTTGACGCCCTTCGCCGTTCCTAGCCATTCTCCGATGACTTCAACGTGCGGGTAACTTTGTCTGCGCTCGACACAAGAACAGAGTCGGGATAGCCCGATTCTTTGCACCTCTTAGCTTGTGTTGCCAGGCTACTTCCTATTTGGTGAGGACAGGACCTCTTAACTGCCATGGTTAAACAGCTTTTTACTATCCCTGTTTTTACCAGCTTGGAGTGAAATGACTTATAGTTCAATAGTGGCTATTCGCTTCTAGGGGAATACTGCCAGCAAATATTGGTCGCGTGAACTGTCAGTTTTAAATCAAGGAACTGGAAGATGCCTTCCTGTGGGACTTCATGGGTGAATTTCAATCCCGCACCATTTCTTGTAAAGACGTCAAGGACCCTTGTCACATCTTCACCTTTGAGGGACTCGGCAATCACTAGAAAATCGTCTACATATCGGAAGATTATGAAACCATTTCCGACGAGATCACCCTCTATTTTCTTATCAACTTGGCTTAAGAAAATATTGCTGAGGACAGGGGCTACCCGTGACCCTATGCACACTCCGGACTTTTGCATGAAAACTTTATCGTCCCACACGACATAAATACTGTTGAGGTAAAACGAAAGCAATTCTAAAAAAGACGCAGTTGTGATCCCGCAGTTATTTTGGAACTGGCATTCATCGTTGTCACCCTCAATACATATTCTTATATATTTCATGAGTTGGCTACGCGGGAGTGAATAATACATATCAACCACATCTACACTGAAACAAGGGAGTGGTGCAGGTCGGTTATCCAAGAAGAACTTAGTCACAACTTCCGAGTTCTGTATCTGGAAAGGGTCTGTTATCATTAAGGAGGACAAATGTGTTGATAGGAAAGAAGACAACGAATTACCATGAGTTGTGCTCTGAAACGATAGCTATGAATGGTGTGGCTGACAATAAAATTTCCAGCACTGAGACCTCAGCTTTTTTCACCCTCTTAACCAAGCCTTCAAGGCTGAACCTTTGTAATAATTCTTCAGCCTTCGGCTTACACCTCGTCGGGTCCCTTCTAACTCTCTTGAAATTCGTTAGCATGGCGCCATTAGCCTTACTAGCGAATTTGTTTTCAGATAATACGACAAAGAACCCTTCTTTAACAGACTTCACAACGCGCAAGCGATTGTCACACAGGTAGTTGACTATGGAGCGAAGCTGATTGCGCTGCTCTCTAGTCCGGCCACTACTAGCAACAGCATCAACATAGTAAAAAGTTGTTTAACCATGGCAGTTAAGAGGTCCTGTCCTCACCAAATGGGAAGTACCCTGGCAACAAAAGTTAAGAGGTGCAAAGAATCAGGCTATCCCGACTCTGTTCTTGTGTCGAGCGCAGACAAAGTTACCCGCACGTTGAAGTCATCGGAGCATGGCTTGGAGCGGCGAAGTGCGTCAAAAGAACGCAAGCAAGTGGTTGTCATGCCATATGTGCACGCCCTATTGCATAGGCCAAAGAGAGTGGGTGCTAAGCACGATGTGGATGTCCTTTTTTCAGCCCCTAACAAACTAGAAAAGATAGGCGCGGCCGTTCAAAGGATATTCGAAGGACGCAGGAGGAACAGATGTCACCTTAAACATGTAAAGAGATACGTTCCGTGTAGCAAGGGTGTGGTTTATCAAACACCTCTTTCCTGTGGCCGCACCTACATAGGCCAGACTGGCCGATGTGTTAATGTGAGGCCAATGGAACATGCTAATTCATTAGGAAAGATGGAAACTAATTTAGCCAAGCACTGCTTCGCGTGTCAATGCAGTCCGTTTTTTGCAGATACAGAGGTGTTGTATCGGCACACGGACATGCGCACTAGGGAACTGGCTGAGGCATTCCACATTATTAGAAAGAAACATGTGTGTGTCAGTGCTTCATCTGTAGCTATAACAGCTAAGGGAATGAGCCTGCTGCACAGTAGATAATGCCTCGGGGAACGCACCTTTGATTTGTGGTGATTTTGTCCGTGGTAGGCACGTTTAGGTGCGACGTTTTTACTGACGGTGCGTATGTTCGTAGATTCCTGGATTGTATAAAAAAGATGCGTGTTTTTTTCCAATAAAACAGAGTTGTAAGTTCAGCGCCATCTTTGTGCCACTCTTTGCTCATTGTCCTCGTAGTGTAGCGCTGTTGCAAAAGTTATGAATCGGTACCAACTTGCCCAGACTTCCATTATTCTGCACGTGGGGAATGAACAGTTCTGCGTATATGGACATTGTTACGTTACCTTAAGGCGGAGCTTAAGTGCCCCCCAGATTTCTGGACTCGCTATTCAAAATATTCGAATATTCGCACACCCCTAACCTTTGGCCACACCAGTTGCAATACTCCGATTGGCAGCCTGACTCTTCCGTATGGCCATCGCACACAGGCAAGCCGGAGGCGGCGCCGGCAAGCAGCGGCAATTAAAAACTGCCGCCGTTTGTCGTCATTGTAGAGTTATAGCATAGCGCGATCAGCTACCGTGATCCGCTGGCGCGTGGCTCCACTGCGCATGGGCATACCTCCCTCAGGGCGCCAGATGACGCTTGGTGCAGGCTAGCTGCGGGGTGCCTCGATATAACGGCGGCGCTGGCATCGTGGCACCCACCCGTGACACGTCGGGACCAACCAGCGCTTGCGCACTGACGCTGCGCGGAGGCGGGTCACATTAGCCGACCGCGGCTCGCGCTATGCTATAACTTTTTTAATATCTGAAGTGGTGAAATATATTGCTTGCTTTATCTTGTAATTTACTTGTCAGAAGACCACATCTGGGCATTGCCGCTGCATTAATTGCCGTGATTTAGTTGCCGGGCACCAGCACGGCTATCAACCATACCGCAGTTTATCGTACAGAGTTTATTTTACTGCGGACAGGCAGCGCGACGATCTGAAAACCTTCCAGTTTTGCTGAATCGGACCGCTGCATTTTAACGCATGGACACAACGAGGTGCCTCGACAGTCTGGTAAATTAGTCTAGTGTTAGAGCTAAAGCTACGGAGTACTTCTTCCGGCGCAAGAGGTGCCGCCCTCGGGATCTACGTATCTCTCAGTAACCTGCTAGCGTCCGATTAGTATGACACCAAGTGGGCTTCGGCCGCGTGGGTCTTGGTGTGGGTACTCCGATGGGGTGGAAAGCGGTAATGTGGAGCACCTATCGATGTTACCTTTTGTCTAACGTAAGGGCGGTACTATAGGTATTATGCTGCTTACTATCCTCAGTGGACTATGCGCGAAATTAATAATCACTTGCTCGTACAAACAGTTCGGCCAGGCCAAGTGTTCGCCAATATACTTTTCACGAGCAGAAATGAAAATTGCACTTTTTTTTCTGTTGCGAAGGAACGCTGCTGAAAGACATATTTGGCTTTCTTTTTTTTTTACAATAGAGCGTTTGTAAGCACGCAATCGGAAGCGTTTATATCGGCACATTTCAATGATAACGAGTTCTAACAGCTGAATACCGGTACGCGATGTTACCAGCGAGGTAGCATAAAACACTCCTGCGTGTTTTAGTCGTCAGAAAATTTTCTATTGTGCGGGCATACTTGGCATACCGCAGCTTTTGAGTCTGCTACGATGGCGCCTTCGAGGTAAGGATCCAAGACCGCTGCATGGGCGGCTCACTCACTATTGTCGCAGCCTCTGTGATCGCTTTTGTCGCCGGGGAGAGATCGGCTAAGGCAGAAGTTTTGACCGTGGCTCTTCCGTCCGTCCCGGGGTCCGCGCCGCCGCGGCCGCCGCGGCCGCCAGTCGATTCCAGCCGCTGCTGCTGTCCGCTGCCTTGTACGGGGCCTCCTTGCGGTTCTGGCTTCGAACCGGCAGAACACTTGTCTTTTGCCGAAGCCGCCCCGGTGACAGTCGCTGCTGGGATCGTGTCCTGCGTCTTTTGGGTTTGTCCCGGCGAACCCGCTATCTCCTCGCGGACTTTGGCACCGTCAGCTCCGGGACTGGTAGTGGTCAACAGGGGGCTGGTGGGATCCGCTCCTTGCTCGCTCTTGCCGACGCTATTAGCTGCCTCCGAATCCGTCTTGCTCGGGCGCTTCCTGAGGTCATTGTCTTTCTTGTTGGCCCGTTTCTCACCTCTCGGCTTCTTAGCCATGTCCGCTGGCCCTCAGCAAGAAATGAGAGGGCAATGAGTCCCGCTGAAGATGGCAACCGGAGTTCCCTTCAGGCAGCGAGGCGTCGTTCTTGCGTACAGAATCACAGAGCGTGCGGCGCATGCGAGAATCTTCTTCTTCTCTGATCTGAACGCGCGGCCACGCTCTGTGGGTAATGCCGATGATGCCTGGTGAGAATAAAAGCTCGGGCATAGCAAAGGAGGCCCGGGAGGCCCGACTAACCGGCCCCTATCCGAGGACTAGCTCATGCTGGGGGACAAGACGCGGCGAATGGCCCACGACCTCCTGGACTAATTGGACAACGTCCGCCTTGGGCGAACACTCTTGCATGCTTATTTGGGCAAAAAACTTTATTACTACTACTATAAGCAAACAAAAAATGAGAAAGAGTGACGAAATATGGTACAGTCGAAACGCAATATATCGATCTCTTAGGAGATCACGAAACAGCTGGATATATCAATAATTAGATATATAAAAATAGCGATAAACAAGCATGCCTGTAGCCTAGAAGCAAAAACAAACTTCCACTGACCGCAGAGAGGCGCGTCCATCAGCGACGTGCCACCCGCAGGCTTGCTGGCAGCGTACAAATCGCCATGCGTTGGTATAGGCCTAACCTTCTTAGGAAAGAAGCCGCTGCGGACGATTCTTTGGAACTAGCCACTGCCTGTGATAAGGAGCCTAATCCTTTTTTCAGTACACTACAAATCGAATAATCACTAATGAAAGTTAAGGCATAGTTGACTGCCCCAACGTATCCTGCAGCGAAGCAAACCAGACGAGAGCCGCCGCTGTAGATTTTAGTTAGGTTGGCTTCACCGCACGAACGCAATGTGGCGCGGAAAATTTGTGCAAGAGATCGAAGGCCACCCTCAAGCGCACGCCACCTTCACCTTGCCACACGGTTTCACAGCTCTAGCGCTGCCACCAAGAGCCCAGGGCTCCGCACTGTCATACGCTGAAGAAAAAGAAAAGGAGAAAAATTCGCAGTAGGCGCGCTTTGTCGGCTCAGTTGGACTAATCCGGGTAGTAAGAAGAAGACGAATAAGTTATGTGCATAGCACTAACACACACTCTATGCCATTGCATAAATCTTCCGTGCCGTCCGCCGGTTCATTTTACACTGAGAGAGCGGGAGCACCGCCTGCACTGGCAGCCGCCGAAACCAGAAGGCCTGTCATGGCGGCATGATCATGTGGCCACGTAGGCGGCACCTATGAAGGAAAGAAAGAATTGAGGAGAGTGTGTTAACGCGACAGCGTTTAAGGCCCTGCTGTCCAGGAAATCCGTTGTCGCTGTCGGCATTGTGAGCGAAAAATAACGAGCATTGCTCTGGGAGGTGATGTCCATAGAGCATCCTAGGAGGCAGGTTGGCTACCTACGTCACGTGGCCCTGCAGCGTCATCCCAACCTGGCCATTGAATAGTGAGTAAACTGCCCACCATGGCAGGTGGCAGTTAAATCAATCATTAGCCGATCAAGAAGAGCAGGCATTTCGTTTCAGTAACCTAAACCAATCATGTCCTAAGAAAAGTTGACTCTCTGACCCCTGTTCGTGAGGATGATTAGCAAATATTTAAACAGAATGCGGCAAACTTTTTTCATGCAATCGAGAACTCCTTGTGTTTACATCTATAAAGCTGCCCGTTCAATTCGTCGTATATACGCTACCAGGCATACCTTTGAACCGTGCAAAACTGGGAAACATATCAAGAAAATATAAAAGCGACCCAGGTTCCCCTGATGGCAGCACCTGCCATCGCAGGGCAGTGGCACATTCCTTAACCGTTGCGCCATTGAGCCTGGAGTGGTATGAGGGCTCCCAGGGACATATGAGTGTGGAGTTTATAATGACGTCCAATTCCGCATATATGGGCTCATTAACGCTGTAGCGTAATACCCTTATGGCGGAGCTAATGTGTCCCCTTCAAGTTTTTTTTTAATTGATTTTCTTTGCACGTGCAATCTCTCAAATGGTTGTAGTACATCGCAGAGGCTCCCATGGCCAGAGGCCTCCCTTGGCGCCAGCAACAAGACTGACGACACAGTGCTTTCCTTGAACCTTCTTCTTGGAAAATATGGGGACAACGACCACAAAGTTTCTCATATGTGGGGGAAGGCATAAGCCTTAATTGTGCCTGTGACTGAACAAAACCCAGCACATGGATTTGAGAACAAAGGTATCATTTCAGGTATATACTAACAGGCGCATATGTTTAACCGGCCTTACGAGGGTGATAGGGTTGGGGTTTGAGCATTTAACAGGGTTTAATGCTTCGTTATACGAGGGTCGTTTGATAAGTGTGGTAAAAATACAAGAGATGGCGCTACAGTTGTGTTTTCTTCTAGGTGGCGAGTGAGAAGCACATTTCATATGACGTCAGAACACGTTTAGGCTTGTGCCGGCAATTAGTAAGCTTTCGACAGCCATTGGCGTAGACCTGTGTGGTGATTGATTCCCGCCAAAATGGGAAATTTCGAATTTCGAGCAGTGATCAAACATTTTAATTTAAAACAGTGGACGGCTGCTCAAATTAAAGCCGACTTGAGCGAAGTTCATGGACACTCTGCACCATCACTAAAGACAATTCACTACTGGATAAATGAATTCAAACATGGCCGAACTTCGACGCAAGATGAAGCACGTCCTGGGCATCCAGTGCAGGTCACCACGCCAGAAATGGTATCGAAAATTCATGGAATTGTCATAAAAGACCGCCGAGTGAAAGTACCCGAGATAGCTGAAATTGTAGGCATCTCAGCAGAGAGTGTTCCCAATATTCTTCATGACAAATTGGAGATGAAGAAGGTCTGTGTACGTTGGGTGCCGCGATTGCTGACGATCGACCAAAGGCGCATCAGGACAGACATCTCGAAGGCGTGTTTATCGGCGCTTGATCACAATCCTCAGGACTTTTGGCCAAGGTTTGTGACAACTAAGGAGACGTGGGGGCATCATCACACTGCAGAGTCTAAACAGCAGTCACAGCAATGGACTGGGCCTGATGAAGGTGCGCCAAAAAAGGCAAAGACTGTTTGTTCAGCCGGAAAGGTGACGGCGACCGTCTCTTGGGATTCACGTGGAGTAATCTTTGTAGACCACTTGCAAAACAGCAAAACTATAACAGGACCATATTATGCGACAGTCCTAGACAACTGAAAAAAGAATTGCGCACTAAATTACCTGGGTTAGCACGGAAAAAAGTCCTTTCACCAAGACGATGCTCCACCCCACATATCCCTTGTTGCAATGGCCACATTGCACGAGTTACGCTTCGAGGTTATACCTCATCCACCATATTCTCCGGATTTGGCCCCATGCGACTTTTTCCTTTTCCCAAACCTAAAGAATTGGCTGGGTGGAAAGAAATTTTCTTCAGGTGATAAGTTGTCTCAGTCGTGAATGACTACTTCAAGGGCATCGCACCGTTCTTTTTTTTTCTGAGGCAATGAAAAAATTGGAGCAGCCCTGGAAAAAGTGCGTGGAATTGGAAGGGGAGTATGCTGAAAAATAAAATATTGTTTTCAGCAAACCTGCTATCTTTAACTTCGTTTCACCACACTTATCAAACGACCCTCGTATAGCAGCCACAATCGCACAGTGGGCCTTTATAGCTAATAATGTTTTCTTTCTTTTTTTCAGGCACTGCTGAAGTAAACGCAATGGTGAGTTGCGATCTTTATCGTGTTGGTCTTGCTTTATCATTCGTCGAGATACCCTTTTCTTTATATGGTCGACACGACTCGAGACCTTTGTGAGTTCGGATCCCGCGGAGGCCGCAAGTTTGGATCCCACCGGTGGCATGTGGTTGTTTTTCTTCTGCTTTCTAATCAATTATCTTTAAGCGATGAAATAATTACGCTATTAATATTCCATTCATCAACGCAACAAAAAAAAATGGCTGTGATTTAGCTCTGGCTAAACCTGGAGGATTGCGAAAGACACATCTGCTCGTAGCCATATATGGTTACGTAAGCTATGTTGCCCACAGTATCGCCGTTTCGCGTGATTCTGCACGACCATACTGCGCATGCGCGTGGAGCAAGTGTCGTCACTACGCACAGCTAGCGTGCCGGCGCCCCCGGCACGCTAGCTGTGCGCCGCTACAGCGCATCGGAGAGGAGAGAGAGAGAGGCGATGGAGAGCGCGCGGCAGCAGCGGCGGCCCCTGCCCGCTGGCTATGCGCCGCTACTGCGCATGAGTAACTGGCGAGCGCGGCGGCGGCACCTCTGAACCACCTGCGCAGCGACGGCGGTAGCGCGCCAGTTGTGTGCCGAGTGACGTCACTGCTCCTCACGCATGCGCAGTATGGCCTTTCCTCGGCTCCGCGAAATGACTCGGGGACTAGCTTAGTGTTGCTTTTGCAACAAAAAATTCCCATATGCTCCTTGGTTTCGGTGACTGTTGGCGTGCTTCATGTATGTCGTACCGATAACCTCTTTTCCTCTTCCTCGTCTGTTCCAGGGCAAGCTGTTCGTCGGAAATCTGCCTCCGGACTGCGACAGGGACTCGCTTATAAAGCTGTTCTCCAAGTACGGCACAGTGGAGGAGTGCGACATCATCAAAAACCACGCCTTCGTGCACATGAGTACCGTCGACGAAGCAGCCGCCGCCCTTGTCGGTCTGAAATACGCCACATTCATGGACCGCATAATAAGGGTTACGGTGAGCGAACCGCACCTTCGCAGCATACTCTGGGACATGAAGCGTTTTAGAGCGAAAGATCTATCACTATTGGTGCCTCCCAAGGTCAGTCTTGACGCGCGTTTGACCTTGACTCCCCGGAGCGCAGGCTAACCACGTGACCCGCCAAGCAGAGGCGCACCTTGCGCGACACAGGCAGAAGGAAAAGCAGGGTCGCACAGCTGGCTGCTAAGCTAGGCAAGATGCCACTGGGAACCGTGGCCTACACTGATGCCGCGGTAGGCACGCTAGGAGACACCGTCTCCGTAGCCGTCGGAACCACAGGCAGAACGTTAGGCGTTGTAAGACACCTTGACTTAAAACCCGTTGTGGCGGAGGAGGTTGCAATAGCGATCGCTCTAACTCAGCCAGGTACTAAATACGTAGTAAGCGACTGCAAAGCCGCAATTACAAATTACAGCAAGGGACACATCCACGAAATGGCGGCTAAATATCTAAAAGACTTCACCCCAGCCCACAATATTATAATCATCTGGACCCCAGCCCACTCAGGTCTGGTTGGAAACGAGGCCGCCCACAGGCTCGCCCGCTCCTCTTTACCCCGGGAAGCCGTGGACAACACCTCATACGAATTCAGCACTAAAGAGGAAATCAGCACCTTTAATTGCATCACAAACAATCAGAAAAAGAGCAAAATGATCTATCCTCCCCCGTATAGATCGCTTAGCTCGGCTGAGGCCTATGACTGGGGAAGACCCCAAGCTAGAAACTTCGCATCCCCGCTTTGGAGGAGCTGGACAGGAGGTGACACGAGGGAGGATGTGGAGGTGTGCGAGTTCTGCGGGCATACCACTACACCCGAACACATACTATGGAGATGCCCCAGTGCCCCAGGATATGGCAGAATTAATAATGCAGAGGAATGGGAGACCATACTCAGAAGTGGCCACCTTAGCATACAACGATACGCGACTCGCCTGGTAGCAGAAGCTGCGCGACTATATCGTTGCTAGTCTTCCAGATGCGACGCTGCCCCTCCCCGGACGCCTGCGTGCGGACCCGGAGGGGCACAGGTCTTCTGGCGGAAATAGTTTCTTCACCATGACCTCACCGCCTTGCGCGCGCTCGCCGGCTCCGCCGCTGTGATACCACGTGATTAGGAGAGGGCAGGCAGGAAGAGGCATAGCTGCGCTTCACCATTGTCATACAATACCACGTAACTAGGAGAGGGTGTAACAGTTGCTACGTCGGCGATTTCTCCTTCAGTTTCGCGATGGATGAGGCGCGCGCCGAATTGAGCTCGCTGTTATAGCTCGCCGAGAAGGTGTATTGCAGAGCGAGCTAAACGAGCCGCTGAAACCGAGGAGCAAAGAGGAGCCAGACTTGCGAAGTAATCGGAATAGAGCTTTCGCTCTCCATAACTAGGTTCAATAAAGTTAAACCTAACCAATTTTTTTTTTCGCAGGTGTCTAAAAGCAAGCTGCGACGGGCTCCAGGCATGGGAACGCAAGGCCGTTGCTTCCGCTGTGGTGCCCTCGGTCACTGGTACAAGGACTGCCCAGAGGCTAAGTATGGACGCAAGCAGTCTGAGCTCCCATTTGCTTTGATTACTTAACCATTCGGCTGCTTGTTAAGTCATGTTACTTTTCCAAGCGTTCAATGCATTTCTTTCACCAGGTTTTCCCGTCACTTCCGCGGTTTGCACCGTTTTCGTGGCCTGGCTGGATGCAGATAAGGCAAGTTGCTGGAAGGGAAGAGTTAAAAGCAGGGTATCATCATCATCATCATCGTCATATGTATTTCAATGTGCGGTACATTTCATACATGAGGTTATTAGTATTACAGGAGCAGGGGGGGGGGGGGGTAGTTGCTGTGGCTGAACGCGCAGGCATGGCCGTGATGTCCATTCCAGGAGCTCTGGAATGAAATACCTCGGTGGAAAATTAAGTTATGCACTCATCCAAGCCAGTCATTCCAGGTCCCTAGACGTGGCATAGGACATGGGTGGCGTGGCGAGGCACATGTTTTTCAGTGATCGGTGTGACACATTTGTCTAATTTTAGGGTCATTTTCATCGACAGATTAAATAGGCTGGAATGTTGGCTTGGTTAAATAGCTGTGATTCTAGATGGTTAGTAAACATGTCGCATTTTAGACGTTTTCAACGCAGTATACAAGCAACTTGTAGGGAGATACTTTTCCTCTCGTCTAAACGATTATGGTGTCCTTACAAGCACGGTAAAACATGAAATCCCTTGAGTGAACTAGTGCAGAAGTCTGCTGTTTAGCAATTAAAAACACGAGTTCATTTGTTGTAACTAACTAGTGCTTCACGATATTGCTTATGGAATATTTATAGCGTTATCGATATTTGTCTGAGTAATCGGGATTCAGGACAGGGTTAATTTGAGTGACATGAGAGAGGTCTTTGCCCTGCAGCGGGCGCAGTCAAGCTGATGATGATGAATCGGGATTCAGAAGTCTATTTTTTTCCCACGCACAATTTTTTTTACAGCAGTGTTGCTGGCGGATTGACTCGTGTATGACAAAACAACTTTACCTTATTTGTTGGATGGCAATCTGTATTCTTCGAGAGGATTTAAAGTGGTACTATAAATAGAATTTCGTCGAACCATCGCCCACTTGAAGGTCCCTAGACCATACGCATTGCTTTTTCCAGCGAAAAGCGTCTTCATTATGGCCGTATGCATAATCCCGCCCTTCCAATGAATGAACGAGCAATTCTAAGGATCTGTATTAAAAAAATAAATGTAGGTGAATGTCCTGTGGCACTCGTCCGCTTGTCTCCGATCATGTTACTTTGTTTCAGCTAACTGTACGGGCAGTTATGTAAGCCAGCGCACTCCACCTCAAGCCAACATGACAATATCATAAGCAAAATATATTAAGGAGTATAGACGCCTAATATTGGTGGCATGTTTTCTTGTTTGCAGTGATGCGTATGACATTACCATATATGGATCCCCGCGTGGTATGCACCTGCGACCGTTGAATAATTTATAATCGAATTTCCTCTCATGCTTCTCGGTTTCGGTTTGAACAGCTCTATGACGTCAAGGTTGCATTTAGGTCATATGAGGCACGCGAAAACTGCAGTATAATTTAATATAATATAATATAAAACTCGAATGACAACGAATGAAGAAGCATAGATTATATTGAATTTTTTTTTCAAGTTTCACGTTACCTCTACGGAACTTTGACGTCACAAAACTATTTAAACCGAAACGGCACGACAGAATAATTCGATTATAAATTATGCATCTATCGTAGGCAAATACCAGGTGCCGATCCATTTATAGTATGTCTTACACATCACTGCAATGAAGTAAACTTGCCGGCAAAATTAGTTGCGTATACTCCTTTAAGTCACACAAGCAGTTCACGACAGCGCCATTGTCGGCAGGGGTTTTCTTGATTGCTGCGTTTCATAGACCAATGAAAACCTGAAGTCCCTAATTATGCCTTATACAGCTTAACGAGGGAAGTACACCCTCATCCGGAAATAACTTCGTTGCCCGTCGAGTATGATTCACCCCTCAATGCGCCCTCATAGGCACTCATGTATTTGCTGCTGTTATTTTTATCATATTTGCGGATCTATGTACAGGATATCTGCTTCTTACGAAGTTACTGATGTTCCCTCTTCCTGCCCCAGATCTGTCGAACTCTCCGATGATTCTTCAGAAACAAGTCCAATTATTTTATAGTTTAAACACAGGCTGTTATAGCGTTCTTGCCTCACGAAAACACCACATGAAAACTCATTATTTTGTGTGCCATGCACTAATGGATGTGTGTGTATTGTTCCAGGCCCAAGGAATTGCGGATACATGTGCTGAAAGGTGGCGCTGTAACGTCGAAATGGGTCAAGTTTTCAATTCCCTCTGGAAATTTGTAACAGAACAACCCTTTTCTACTCTACAAAGCGCACCACCTCGCTACTGCTTCAACACTCTCCTTTGCTCCTGCAAGAAGTCATGCTACAGTTTATCCCTGCATACGTAATAAAACATGCAATGCAGCTGCCCAACGCCTCTCGGCTGACTTAATTATTACATGAGCATCCATTATCGCGCACCGAATTGTGCGGATACTGATGGGACTTAATTTCTAGCATTAGTTTCGATGGAAGACAATAGACGGTTCTCATTTGTGAAGCTCAGTTCGTTTCAAAGCTGAACAAAGTTCGAACCGTTCGTTCAAAGATGCTCGCCGTCCGCACGCAATGCTTTATCTGCTGTTCCACGTGCCCACCAGCGTCGGAGCTCTGAACTCGGTTTGACCTTTGAACTTTTGCCCGATTTCGCCAGTGCACCTGGCGTTCAAGTTCGTGGACCAGGACACGTGTACTGGCGCGAACTGTCTTAATTAAATAGAGTACGGTAGTTCACACATCAGAACCAATTTCTGGTTCCATCTACACAAAAACAATGTCGTCTGTACAAAAACAACTTACAAAAACAAAGTGTATATCTGGTGTATCGATTCTGTATCAGATATGCTGAAACGTTGCGATCTGGAGCTGTTAGAAACGCGACGAGAAAAACAACGACTGAAATTGTTTTTTTCAGGTAACTAGGAATCAAACCAAAGTCAACAACGAAACGTATATTCACCCTCCTCTAAAACGCAGCACGCGTTTGAACCACAATGCCACAATACAGTCTTATCATGTACGCCTAGATGGCTTCCAAAACTTTTTGTTCCTTTTTGTATTGACTTGTAAAATGGCCTTCCGGACTGCGCTGTAACAACACAGAATGTCAAAGAGTTTGGGAGTTTTTTTATTTAGAATTGTACTATAGGCAACGAGAGAAGTAATAATTTATTGTATCTCTAATATTGCTTTCATATTTTTTTTTAATCGTTGCTGTTTCTGTCTTGATGCTTTGACCATGTTTTGGAATGCTGTATTGTCGGTATCTAAAATACTTTTTTTTTTTCACAATTCCCCTCCTGTAATGGTTCTGAAGTGAGGGCTAGAGTATTCCTAAATAATTAAATTAGCCGAGTCGCTTCAGCTGCAGAAATAGAGATCGATTTCCTGCACAGCCAACTATTTCGCGCATGGCAACTTTTGATTTCAGCTTTGAGTACGGTATACTTGAAGCCATTTCTTCTATATATCTCGTAAAATTTTGCTATGATTTTTAGTAAAAATCAGTAACATGTTTTCTAAAATCCGGGACTGTGCCCGTCTCCGTGCGCCTACGTCGCTAATTTTAATGTTTTGTACGTTACAATTCAAGCTTTGCAGTAAAGTTTTATTATCTTAGTTTTATTAAATTTATTTTAGAAAACTTACAGTGCATAAATTCCGCATGCTTCAGATAATCTGCGAAATGCTACTAGCGGCACTTACCCTCAGCAATGCATTACGAGCCTTGCCTTCCCTGGAACATCGCATGTCATATACTTCGTCTGTCCTCGAAAAGGGAATGCCCATTTTCTTTTTTTTTTCTGCCCTCCGCACAACGGCAGAGAAGTGGGTGAGTCACAGTCGCCACCCAGCGCGATAGGGGGAGTCGGACAGCGGAGAATTTTAGGGTGTCTTGCTGTCCGCTCGCCTCGGCTGGCCATCGAAGCACCCTGGAGGATTTCGAGAAACGGGAAAGGTCAAACCCCTCCAGAAGCGCGTACGAAAGGTCGCATCCCATTGTGCACGTTCTTGCGGCGAGGCGGGCGCACGCGGGCGGCGACGAGCCATCACAATCCGCGTCGCGTGGCTTTTGTCCCACCTCGTCGACAGCTTGAGCTGCAGACACGAATGACCGCTTATTAGCATGAGTCAACCTCAGCTCACATGACACACGAGAGGCGTGCGTTGTACGACAGCTGGTCTCTCCGTCTACTGTGATGACAGTTTGTGAGGGACGGCGCCGAATAGATGGGCCTTTAAGATTGCTTTTCCTCGAACCTGGGTTTGCCTGAGGTTGAAACAAGTGGCACCCGTGGGAAAGCGAGTGTTCGCGAAGCTCACGCGGGAGGAAAGAGGGTACTCAGATTAGTACTGGAGAGCGTACATACTCGTATAGTGTTGGTCTAGATGACTTATCTTCTTTTCCCAATCATTGATTTGCTGTGTTTTCCTTTCCCAATAGTTGATTGGTTATGTTTTCTTTTTTCCCCCATAATTTATTGGGTGGATGTTTGTGAATTTACCTAAATGGTTGTCTCAAGCAAGGGCGGGGACATAGGGTTTAAAACCAGCAGTTTCGGTGGAGACCTAGGGCTGGTTTCGTCAGGTAAAACTACGAGTGAGTCAAATGTAAATAAGTTTTCTCCTTGCTTGTATCTTTCTTTGTTTTATCAGTTGTTAATAAAAAGTTAACCTCTCCAGAAATGTCCTCGAGCAACGTGATTGAGCAATATCGAATCTAAAGAACAAGCATCCTTTAGCCATCAGAGGGAAAATCAACTAGAATGGAAAACACCCGGTTGCTTCGGATTCATGCAATCTCTACATTGCTGGTCAGTTAATATTTGCCAGTTACATATTGGTCAATTAACATTGGTGGGGGGTTGAGACCCCTGTGACTTTAAGCACTGCACAAACTGCATGCGCAGCCTCGTTATTTTGTTAGAGAACTTCGCTTATTACCGATTCGCCACTTTCACTGTATGTATAAGCTTGTCCTCATGATATCCGTTTGGAGGTGAGTGAGTTGCATGTATAGGTTGTGCTGTATTAATAGAACTCAAGTGTTACCCGCGTTGTTGGCTCTTGCAAAGCATTGACTGAGTTATACACTCAGTATATATACGCCACAATTGGCGTGCCTGCACGCTCTTTCAAGGTTACCTTACCATATTTCTGAGAAAGTCGCACTGCATTGCTTAAATTTTCAATCAAGGTTATTCCAATGTTGGTTTGTAACACTTCATAAACATTAGAAAAAAAGACATTAAGAGTAGTGTATTAAAATTTGACCAAACAAAATAGTAACATTGTTGTAATGTATATGTAGTGTCTATAATAATAATAATCAATAGTACGACGAAAATATGTCTGGTCAGGCAGTGAGTTAAAGGAAAAAGAATACGGTCACTAACCAAGTCAAGAAATTTTTGAGACATTTATGTAGTTTCTGTGCTAAGTGGGGCAGCACACCAGGACTGCCTACCGCGACACAAAAACCAGTTGCCTACGGCCTGGTCCGGTGTGCTCAGTTTGCCTTTCGCACCCAATCACGCTCCATGCTTCCCTCGTCACGTTGTTTCACGCTGTCTTCGTGTTGCTATAAATAGCACTGCCAGCAGATGTCCAGGGGACCGCGTAGCTAACGCAGCTCAATTTCTTCCTGGTTAGGTCGCGCAGCGATGCGGCTTTAGGCTCGAAAGAGGGCCGTGTGGGAGTGGCGCGGCGTGGCGTATAGTTAGATATATTGATTATTTCGCTGGAAGGAAGTTCTTTAATTGAGTAGAATGCTGCTATAATATAGAACACGACTTTCAAGATTTGTGACGATTCGATACGGCCTGTCATTCGACGTATCCGAAATCTCGTACATTTTGTTTTTGACAGCACTTCTTAAGTTTGGTTCTAACAGCCTACTCGTGCATGCGGACACATGTAGCTGACACCATGTCTTTATATTGCAGCAAGTGTAGCACATGTAACTACAGATACTAATGGGCCTTTTTGTATGTTTGAAATATTTGTGATATTCCCAAACATTAAAACATTAAAAAGCTCAAAGGTGATTATTTTGTATAACTAAGGATATCTGATGCTGTTATCTGGTACCAGCAAAAGCATCAGCACTGCATTCAAAGACCTGCAGTTGAAACATCACAGTGAAACGCTTCTTTTCACATTGCAATTTTATTTCTATTTGGGTGAACTACAAGGGATGTACATTGTGTGCCTTGGGACTGAAGATACAAGTAGTGCAAAATAATGTACCAGTTCACAAGATGGGTTCCTCCAAGAAATGCCTATATTCACAGAGGAAAGCCAACTGCAATTGAATTTCAAAGGTGCTAGCATAAATTATTAGCCTAAAACAACACATCTTGCTAGATCAATTCATCATGCATGCACAGTGCACTGACTATCAAGTAACAAGTAACACTTTTTGTCTGACTAGCCAGTGTGTGGTACACCTGTGCAGTCTATAATAGCACCGCAAATATTTCCTTGAAAACTATATAACTTTTATGTACTTTTCAACTGCACAAGTAAACAGAGATCTGATACTATTGATCTGGCCCTGTCAACAGTGGCACTATAATGCACTTCTTTAGCTGCAGGACATATGCTTACTTCCCAATGAGCACTGAAACTCCCGTGGACGTTTTGGACATCTCTGGGACGTCCAAGGAAGTTTCAGTGCCCATTGGGGTCAGCAGGCCATGGCTGCCATCTCTCACACTTCATGCCTATGACAGTTCCAAACAACAAAAATTTGCAACTCATGTTGGCCAACCTGCAACCTAATTTGTCAGACCACCAAGTCATACCTTTCTGATTAGTGAGCTCTGCATGAATTAAGAACTGTACCACTCCAACGAATGCATGGCAACGAGGTTGCACGTTCTTTATAATGCTTCTCTGTTTTACAAAGTTTTGTGTGGTTGTTCTCAGTGAACATGAAAATGTTTTCGGACACATGTTGCGTTTGACATCACAAGTTCATTTTGGGACTTCAGCAAGGATTATCACATTTCTACAAGCCACAGAATATTACAGTTGTTCATGACTGCACACTGTGCTGTACTTGGCGTTGAAGACTACAAACAAATCGCAAATGGTGCGCTTCTACCAGCCTCTTTTAGTAAATAGTGTGCAGAATGAATGTAAGGAGGGTTTCCGATCATAGAAACAATTTTTGAAGTGAGCATTAAGGAATTAGGGGCCAGTTTCTTTCTACTTCAGGGCTTTTGTTTACCTTTACTTTAAATGCAGATAAGGTGATTCAAAGCACCATGTCCTATGTCTGCACAGCAGACTTAGCACACTTGTCAGATGCTTATCACCCTGGAGACTAGGGACAGATACAAGCATCTGAAGATGCCAGCTCTTCATGTAGTTCAGATGTAAATTTACATCCCAAGACCATACCCATCTGTAAAGCTTATTGTTTTACAGAAAAGGACACAAAATTCATTTCAACCACATACTCTCCCTGGCGAAAATCTTTCCCAGCCCAAATGGTTTATGGAACAATTTCCAGTTGGTTCCAGTTGGAACCAACTGGGTCCCAGTTGGTTCCAACTGGAACCAGCTGGGAATTGTTCCATAAACCAGTTGAGGTGAGAAAGATAGCTCTCAGCAGTCTAGCCCTTAATATGCACTCTATCTCAGCCTGCAAGCCTTTGTGCACTTCACTTACATTGCAATACAATATCAAATCCTGAAACTTTTGCTCAGCAGCTGAACACCATAGTCACTGAACCATCATGACTGGTCGTGAATAACTATAGAGTCATCGCTGAATAATGCTGGCAAACATGCTTTACCATTTTTGCTTACAGTTCTCGTCTGTGTGCCCATCTGTTGTGTGTTATCGAACAATTCAGCAAGCACCTTTTCACATGTCACACACCAAGCTAAACAGTACAAAGTTAATATGGTGTCCTCCTTGTTTACCAAAATACTTAACACTGTTTACTTTTTTAGTCTTCGTCAATTACATCCAAGGCACTGTCCCTACTTGACACTTCAGCTTACTAGAGCACAAACAGGTACATGTACGACTTATATACAAATGTTGCTATGTACAGAGTATCCCACTCAGAGTTCACAGTGGACAGAAGTGAGCAGAAACAGTCAGACGTCACTTGAATGCACTGCACTTTAGAGGCGATGAACTGATCAGAGGTGATTCAGACAATCATAGCTGAATGTATTGTAATATGTGGCAAGCATTTCAGGGTAAATACTTCTACGGCTTGTTTTTATAGACCCTTAAATGTGTACCTAGACTGTTCAACCAACCCACTGATGCCAAGCCAAAACCAGTGTACATATAAACAAAGAATCTGGGAAGCAAGTTCTTTCTCTGAACACGGTAATCAACAAGATAAGATTTTTCAGCACTGTTTCTGTCCTTCGGGAGCAAAAATACTCGTGCATAATATCGCCCAAAATAAGACTAAAAAGCCAAGTTATCTTTTAGCACACGCATGAAATAGTACAGTGCTTCTGTATTGCCTGTTCTTGGGATAAAATACAAACGGATTTTCCAGGGAATTTTGCCCTAACAGGTAATATATAGACGCCCATGGAAACATACATGCTGTAGCTATGTCGCAAAGCTATGTGACTGCATTCTTTGAGGGTATTATATGCTCGAGTAAAATCTGTACTCAGATGCCACCGGTGAAGTTCATTCAAGTGATGTGCTACTGTTCAGGGAAATGCATACAAAACTGGAAAAAAGAAAATAAAAAGCAGTGAGGATTGTCACACAAATGAAAATGCAGACTTATATTCCAGGAATACATGTGTTGACCATTCTAATGTCAATTCGTTGGTCACAGCGTTTTTCACAGCAGTGCAAGTTGAATGCAAAAATAAAACTCGTGCGCGTGAATGGTTCATGAATAACAAATATGTCTTTACCACTATTAATAAAAATGATCAAAGATTAATATTTACAACATGTTCCTCATATTACCCCTGTTTGTTGCGTTCTCTTGCAATTATCTTAATGAGTCCATGAGCGCACACAAGAATTTGCATGAGGAACTGTCTTGAAATGCTGTACTGCATTATAAATGGTCACGACCGAACACTCCAACTCTGAAATACTACCTGCAAGCCAAAGCATTTTAGCAGTATTCAAACTTTAGTACGGCTGCTGGTTTCAAGTGGAAAACATGAATATGATTGCTATTGTAGACAAAGGCCCAATTTTACTCACACATTAGCATCATTTTCTTGGTATATATTTAATCTACACAAATGCCAGGAGATTCATTGGTACTCTGGCAGCTAGCTATCTAAATTTTTCGTACTGCCTTGTGTCAAGAACAAGAATTTATTTAACATAATTATGTCCCCACTTTCAGCGGACTGAATGGCTATCATGATACAGGCAATTTTCCAATAAATCTGTCTGAAGTGCATGTGCTCATGATATAATCATCCAGAGCCATTATTCTTTCCTGCATACTTTCTTTAAGTGCACTACCTGCAAGACAGAAGGAATACGTTGAACATTCTCTTGCCCACCTTTCCTAGAACAGGCAGAAATAAGTTTCGATACAACACTAAAGAAAAACAAAATTCTCCACGCTGTCCATACACATTCATGCACGCAGAGGTGCATGTTACGTGAGTTGGTGATAACTTTTCCATGCTATTTACATGTCATATACAGATGCTCCACAGGACAACAGTGATGAAAAGAAAATGTAATTCTCACAATTAGTACTTTCCTGTGACAATGCAAATCTGTCTGAAAGGATGGCTGACAGTTAATGTAACTTGAGCAATCAAGTGAAATATATTGCAGTGTTGGCTTTTTTTAGTTTTGGACCTGAACGGTAGTTGAATTTTGCTGCTGACAACAAATAGTAAGTATGTCAGATGCAATGTGCATGATATTCAGGTATGCAAACGTTCATGCATTAAACACTTTTGCATTGCTGATTGTCTCCCTTTAGCAACAGGTGAAAAGCAACAAATGAGGCATATATATCTGTTTTAGCAGCTGCTAATGCGTAGCAGAGATTCATCCATGGAATGGCAGACATAATCAGCACCACATAGGATTTGTAGAAATACTGCTGTCCTGTGTCACGACAACATAAATTTCGCTAGAAATATTGAGATGGAAGCATATCCTTGGATTTCGAGAAAAATCTAGAAGCGCATGCACATTTTACGCATGAAAGAAGGAAAACGCTGCAGCACAATTTAACATGACCCAACCAAACAGTGTCCCAGAGCAGCCTTGGATTTTGCCCACAGAGAGGAATGTAACTCTCTTCCCGAGAAACCTAGGCGTAAATTCTTATCAGCACAAGCAGTATTTGAGCTTTTATCATTGCTTCACAGCCTCAAAGAGTGGCAGCGTCGCATACTTTGGAGGAATAATCACAACTTGCGATGTGAGCTGTGAGTGCGCACAAAGTTCTCTAGCTACTAATCGACACAATCTACTTGCCGACACTACAGTATCACAATGACAACTGGAAACCTGGAGTGATGCAGGACATTACTGTGGAAACTACGTGGCATAACAACAACAATGACAATGTGGCTATTGTTGTCTTTTAATCCCCCAGGCCCTTGGTAATCCAGGCTTATCACATCACGGCCACAATGCATGTCTGCTGCACTGCTGCATTTTGGGTCACTTGCGACATGCTAGGTGCAAACAAATTTACGCTGTGACCCCTGCCATCACTGCCAGCAGTTTCTGCCCCTGTATCGACCGCAGTGGAAGACCAGCTTCTAGTCAAGCTGACAGCACATGACAACAGCCAGGGGCAGGGAAGCACGATAGCTAAATGTTTTATTATATTATGGAAGCAAATTCAACAGATTTGGCCACCACATTCTCGCTGGTTAGACAATTTTCCTCACCATCACCTTTCCACATGCCCTATGCGAGAGCAGCATGTGGGATAATAGCATGCAGCATGTTGTTTTAGTACTGCTGCTTTGCAGTCAAACATTGGTGGCCCTCTCTGTGCACACATTACAGAATGGTGCGGCAATCACAAGGAACAACATTGTTGTGTCGCAGACCTTGAGATGGCTGAACTCTTTGGTTGTTGGAATCAGTGCCTACCACTGCAATGACAGTCTTCATTGATTCTTCGGTTTTGCTTCAAAATAGCAGCATACTCCCACTACCCCCCCTGTCACGGAACATCATCTATGACAGAAATAAAACTGTTCCGGATCCTACTACACTAACCACGAGACGGGGTATTCTAAAACCGTAAACAACAATCGATCGGCGTTGTTGTCATCTATGGTGGCAGCAAGTGATCGAATGCCTATTGCTGCACCCTGGGGCGAGAGTGGCCCTTGGTTAAGCACACGAGTTGCTTCTTCGGAAGGACTGGAACGGGCCGCGAACCGGTGTTTGTTGTTGGTTTTGTATCCGTTACACGTGTTTGGCGAATTTCAGAAGGACAAGAAGAAAAATAAGGGTGGCGAAGAAAAAAAAAAGAGAGAATAAGGTGAAGAGAAGACAGCGTGTTCTCGCCGAACCAACAGGCAGAGAAACAAGCCGCTGTCAAGTTTCGCCAAACCGGTTCTCGACCCCGCCTTTCCGCACGTTGTAGGGTTGTCGCAAACAAGTCAACTGAGGTTCAGACCAAGAAACTGGTGGCGTGGTGACTGTGATCAGGACTTTTCCTGCAGCAGCACTCGCACTATGTTGGTGGGCGGCTCTAAGGCCAGGCTTTCATCCGAGGTGGGGCTGCCTTCCTGGACCTTGCGTGGCACAACCTGTGGGGTCACTCCTTTCTTGATGCGCTGCAAAAAGAACAGCAAGAGGCTGCATTATAGCAACTTGGTTTTTGCAGTGTAAGCTACACTACGCTGGTTGGAAGGAGCTTCGCGTGCCCTCTGCATCGACCATACTGCGCATGCGCGGCAGCCGCGTGACGTCACGAGAGGCGCATCTGCGTCGCCCTCGCCGCCGGCGCGCGGGCTCCTCTCCGACGCTCCGCCGGTCGGCGCATTCCAGAGCCGTGACGTCACAGCCACGTGCGCCCGCCGCTGCGCTTACGACGGCCGCGCGCTACTGCGCATGCGCGAGGAGGGCGCACCGTGCGTATACAATGCGCGGGACATGCGGTTGATGCAGTGCGCTCTACATGGAAGTTAAAGAAAGTCGAGCCACTGCCAGTCGGCGGAGAAGACTGGAAAACCTCAACTCAGACCCCGAGGTCGTCGCTTGGCAGTTAGCCGCTTACGCTTTGTATATCCTCATAGCAGAGCTAAGCCACTGGCATTTTTTTTTTGCTCTCTTCAAGCTGTGAGCGCCACTAAAATACGGTCGCAGTGCAAGGGAACAGAGCTTGTCGAGAGGAGATTTCACATTGCTGCTGACCACATGCCACACGCATTAAAATTAATTCCATCTAATTATTGTTCCCAGTAGTTGATTGCATGGCTTTTTATGATTCTGTTAACATTTGTCCAGCGGCAAAAAGCCAATTTATGGCTGAAAAAATTAAATTTTAAAACTTGCCCAACACTTAGTTCAAAGTTGTCCACTAAGAGAACAATTGGTTGCTGCCATTTTGAAGTGAATGGCAGCATGGCATAGCCTCTGGGATCCACAGAAGAAGTTTGATGTTGACACATGCAATTTACTTGCAAAATCAGCCGGTGATGGCAACACTTGTTTTTCATATTTTGGTCTTTTCTAATATATTAAAGCTTCAGTTGTAGTGAGAGCGGTCTTTTTGTCGCTAAGACTGCTTTAGTCTATTGATACAGGTCAACTTCAATTTGTCCTCACTGTGTCTGTATGAACTACACATTTTTACCATTTATCAAAACAAAAAATTGAAGCCACAAACCGACAAAGGTCAACTTCAGTTTGTCCTCACTGTGTCTGTATGAACTACACATTTTTACCATTTATCAAAACAGAAAAATTGAAGCCACAAACCGACAAGTTCAGTTTTTTGCGCTTTGTCATGGCCCAACTGCTTTTCCAAATAATGCAACACATGAGATGCTGTGATGAACAGTCATCTCAGATCTTCCGCTAAGATATGATAAAAAGGTGCTAGTTATTGCAGCCTACAAGCAAAGGCACACACAGGACTCTCCATATAGGGGGTGGCCAAAGTTCATGGCAGCACTCGTTCCTTGTCTTCTGGGTAGCACCCTTCCGTATGTATATATTGCCTATGCCTACAAGTTCCTTGGTAGCTTGTTTGGAAAGTATCTGTCTGGACAAACTATACTGAAATGTAGAATGCACTGGTAGGCAAGTGTTGCTAGCACGTTTTTTTTTTCTGGAACAGATAAAAAGCTGAGCAATATAGGCAGGCTAACAACTGAACCTCACCACATACTGGGGGGAAATTCTTTATATAAGTAAGAAGTCAAGCAAAGGAATCGCACACAGAATCTCAGCTCAATGTATGACGGCTTTTTTTAATGCTCACACTTGAGCACTGGCTACATTAGTGCACATTCAGATGCAGTGATGAATTAATATGTCCGTGGCCCTATGTACATCACTCGCATAAATGTGAACCTGTCTTCCTTCACTGCATGGAGAAGCAAACAACGCCAGTACACATTTGCACACACCTCAAGGAGGGTTCCTGAGCTGTTCCAGAGGTAGTAGATGGCATAGGTTGGAATCCAGATGATGGAAGCCAGTGCCATGCCCCAGCCGATCATCTCACCCCACCAGGGGTAAACATAGTGGTCAGAGTACATCACCGGCTCAGGCACAGCTATGTAGAACACCAGCATACCCTGTGAAAGAGCAAGAGCTTAACTGCTTAGATTCTCTGGTCAGTAATTGCAAAATGAGTGCAATATAGCAAGTAATAAATAACAAAAAGACACAACAGAGCCTTGCTATGTGCCTTCTACTACTATCCTGCAGTTGCACGCAGGACAATAGCACTTCATATGGTGACACCTGACACACTACAGGCTTAAGGAAATTCATTGCAGCGAAAAGGAGCCTCCTACATCTGAGTGAAAGTACATCCAGATAAAATTGGCGACAAATAATGGATTTGCAGATTTCATAAATTCTTTCACAAATGTAGAGTCATTACAGTCTTTTGTTGGCAGCTACAAAGTGTCAATTTTTAGTATGTTTACTTGCACATACAGTTCTTTCCACAAATATATCCATCAAAACCAACTTTGCTATAAAAACCAAAGAGGGTCCAGAGCTCTTATAATTGCCTATGTTGGGGGACAGCTCTATTTAACAGCTGACACTTCGCCATTGTAATGCAGCAGCACTCAATTCTTGAACAACAGTCTACACTTCCGATCCTGTATTCTTTTTTACCATCTTGTCGTATGGCAGCCTTTGAAATCAGAACATTGACTGGCCCTCATGATTGTTGAAGCAAAAGAGTGAATAGCAAAGACAATGATATGCAAGAGGGGACTACAGTGTCACTGAGCAGTAGCTAGTGAACAACCTGGCAGTATCTCTTCCTTCTCAACCATTTACACAGCCATCGAAAACAAACAAAGTGCGGAGGTAAACAATGCTGACATCTTTTAGTTCTTGATTCTCGATTTGACATGCCTAAAAGTGATGATCACACACCGCTAGCATGAGTGTTAGTGCTAAAAGTTAGTTTAGACTGTTAAAACATGTACACTATATATGCACAAAGCGATTTTTCCTTACATGCATGTGGTGTGCATGTGCAGTAAGCAAGCCACAGTGATAGGCGCCTTATATCTTTTGAGCGATGCTCAACTCGATGTGTGGTAGTGAGAACTGGAGAAACTAGATGGCACAAGAGGTTGCAGAGCCATCTGAAGGGGCAGAGTTTGCTCCTACCACACTTCCGTTTCATTGTTTCCTCAAGAAATACACTTATTGACTGTGGGTGGTTCTATCATGCAGCTTGGCATGTTACTTGGCTTTTCGATGTTACTTTTCATGTGTGCATGCGTACAATGGCATGTTTATTGAAATGTATTCAAATTCATGCTTCTTTGAAATGCACCTTAGTTTAGAGTGGGTCTTCCATCTTTTTCTCGTCCCTTATTGTTGCAATGCTGCTTCTTTGTGAAAGTAAAACCACTAGTGCCCACTGTAGTGGGCAGTACCATGCTTAGCTGTCACAAATTACGAGCAACTCAACAACCGAAGCTGGCACGTAGCAGACCAATGAATAGCATTTTGTTAATGGCCATGAGTCTCTTACATTTAGAATGAATCTATGTGACATCTGACCGCAAAGTACAGCTTGCCAGATAATTTGAGCACTGAGCTGCAGGCACAAAGGATGTTTAAGTGTGTGTAATGTATACACACCAATTGTGGATCCTTTGAACAAAGAGATCGCGACAGCACATGCTCAATAGCAGCCAGACAGAAAGTTCACACTCACCACAATCACGCAGGGAGCAGCGAAGAGCCAGCAAAAGAAGAAGTACTTGTTTGGCGTGAAGCCTACCATGTCCTTGATGTTGGCGTAGATCCTTTTCGCACCTGCAGGCATAGGAGTCACACACCCGGTTGGCTCAAGTCCTCTCGCAGCATGAGGTGACAGCAAAACATAAGGCTGCCAAAGGGCAGCACTTGCCTACCATAGATCCAGGCAAAGCCGACAATCTCGAAGAAGACGACAGTCAGCAGTGAGACACCGCTAGCTGAGAAGAAGTCCATGAGCTGGAAGATGTACATGCCTCCCTGGAAAATATCAAAAAGAAGACAAGCACATTTATTCAGTAGGAGAGGAGGCAGTGCAAGGTGCATAGCATCGCTGACAATCAATTGCTATGCGGTCTAGTCCCCACAAGACCTAGAACAGCTTCAAAGCCTGTACAGTTTGCTCCTCTCCATCTCCACTCTCGAAAAAGATGTCACATCACTATGACGTGTCGGTGGAGACGGAATGCGAAAGATGTCCATGTTCTGTGCGATGTCAGTGCACTTTGAAGATCCCCAGTTAGTCGAAATTTTTCTAGAGCCCTCCACAACGGCACCGTTTTCCCTCTTCTTTCTTCATACCCTCCCGCCTTCGTTCCTTACCTCATGGTGCGGTTGAGGTGTCCACTGAGATGTGAGACAGTTACTGTTACCTATCCTTTCTTCAAAACTAATTTTCAATCAGTACAGACTCACTGCGCAGCTAGCTGAGAGTCACTGATTCACCAAACATGCCAAAATTGACTGTTGGTATTTGGCCAGATAAACGACCACTGTCACATGATCATTTGTGAAATCATTCCTTTTGAAAGACATTTCTGTCACATGAACGATGACCGTGCATGACCATTACTCTGCACAGCTGGCTGTTACTGTACATGACTGTTGCTGTTACACAATTGCTACTGTCTGGAGCCACACATGACATGCTCATACCTGGGTGACCAGGGGTAGGCCCAGCAGAAACTGGATGACAACGACGCTCAGGGTGAAGAGGCGTCGGTAGGGTCTCAGCGTGGAGGCAAACTCATCGACGAGCCCCGTGACAAGTGCCTCGACGGTGCAGAACTGGCTGTCGATACCCAGCACAATGAGCATGAGGAAGAAGAGGACTGCCCAGACCGGTGCAAAGGGCAACTGCACCACCATCTCGGGGTAGGCCAGAAAAGCCAGGCCGGGGCCTGCGCAGTGAGCAGATGCAGAGCAGTTTGGGTGAGTGCACACTTCACTGGTGAAAAAACCTGGATGCACTCAGAGTAGACCATTTGAACTTTCGTAGTGCAGTATCAATCTCTTGCTAGTGGCCACGATGCTCAAAGTGTGCAAGAAAGCGTGAACTTTCATTGTATTTCTGCAGGCTTACGTTTTTATACTGCCCAATATGAAGGCTGCAATTGGGCCTGAACTAAGAAACTTGCATTCTGACACGTCTCTAAAGGTTAAGAGAATTTTCAATGTAAATACCATCCCATTACATTTCTGGCGCATATGCACATATTTTTGACATCCACAATTGTTGGCTTTGTGACTCGCTGAACTTCCCGTAACAATCTTGTCCATCGTCTGTCTTCACGAGTCAGTTACATGGAAACAAAGAACAAAATGGCTAGTTTCTTCCTATATGTATTCATTTTATACCAACTTATTTTGACATCTTTGTGCAACTGAACCCAATAACCTAAGTGAGAACAATGTGCGATAGCATGAAATGATTATTGCATTTCTTCCGACCCATTGAAAACACCGCAGCTCGCCTCTTGCTGGCAAAAATTTTCCACATGCCCCTTATTTTGTTATGCCCATGCATGAAAGCAGGAGACAGGAGACAGCATGGCCAGCCTAGGCAGAAAAATCACTATGAAAGACATTTGAGATAAAATCACTGCTGGGCTGGGAACCGTTAAACATCAGAAGAAAAAATTTGAGACTTAAATTCTTCCACCGCATCTTCTATAATCAAACAGGAATTGATAGCCGTAACTACCTTTTGAAACCAACTTACGTCTCGACTCGGCACGACCACTCCAAGAAGGTGCGCGAATACAATACTAACACAAACAGTTTTTCTAAATCATTCTTTCCACAAACTGTGAAAGACTGGAACTTGCTGCCGGAAGAGTGTGTTTCAGTCTTTGATAATCGCGATTTTTATTGTCGACTGTATTCCTGACAATCTAATTCTTTCCTACTATTGTTCAAGATTTCTGTTACCTTTAATAATGTTCACTTATTGTTTTGTTTTACTTTGATGTTAACTTCGCTTAATGTTCTTGTTGCTTTTTGTGTGAAAATGAATACGTTGTTTTGAAACTGTCTCCCCTGCAATAATGCCTTCGAGGCGACGCAGGTATTCTGTAAATAAATAAATAAATTTCCACTGCCATTTCTCTCCCTTACACAGCTAAACTTTGCATGAGGTGTTGCCGTCTACGTGCCACTTAAACAATAAAACAAATTTGCTACAAATTATATATAGACACCAGCTCATTAGTCTGCTGCGCATGCTACGCTCTGTCATGACATGGTCATGCGCTGGGCAACATTTTTTAAATCACTAATGGCTATGCATTAAGGAATGTAAAATATTGCTTCTTCTTAGCTTCTCCTTTCCTCAATTATGCCGACCATCTTACTGTGACAATGCGTAATGTTTTACTGTGTCACTGTGACAATATTCCAATATTCCTGTGATAATATTCCGATGTGTTGGATAGTACTGTAAATTAATTTACTGTACAATTACTTTTGAACATAAAGCAATAACCTGTGGTTGGGGTACTGGATTGTTAGAGGCCCTTGGCAAATGAAATTTTCAAGCAGCATATTATCCAGTGCAAAGAAGCAACAATATATCATATAA
This sequence comes from Amblyomma mixtum, assembly GCF_055824585.1. NCBI lineage: Eukaryota > Metazoa > Arthropoda > Arachnida > Ixodida > Ixodidae > Amblyomma > Amblyomma mixtum. Next base: position 60,310,938 of record NC_143013.1, on the reverse strand, counting down.
ATCAATAAATAAGAATTCTGTACATGCCTTACTCGTTAGAATTTAAAACATTTATACAAATTGTTCTCGTGCGATTCCTTGATATTGTGCAAGTGTCAGTAACGAAATAACAGTGAAGGCAGGGCAGTCCAAACAAGATTGCAGTGAAAACCTAAACAGTTTTGCTCTGGCCGTGACCAAAGTATTCTGTTTAACATGTCACATGTTCAAGTCACTGCCTAAAAACTGTGCGCAAAGCAATCTGGTGCACAGCCTACCGGATCGTGCAACCTCCGAGACATCTTTGCCTTGAAGGTGGGCCATGTGACCTAGAACTGAGAATATGACCAGGCCAGCAAAAAGACTTGTTCCACTGCAGATGGAGCACACTATCATGGAATCCCTGCAAACAACAAACACAAAGTCAGGAATGTTGCATGTGATCGTAAGAACATACATAATCCGATATTGTTTTCAAGCCATATACATTAGCTATGGTATCATGTCTGAATTCTGAGGCTAACTCATTTCCTCTTGGTGTCATTGCTAGGCAGACAAATGAAAAAAAAAAAGCGTTTATGTGGTATGTGTATAAGTAGCAGGACTGATCTGAAGAAAGCATCTGATTAGAACAAATGTAGCTAGCAGTCAACCTGTGCATTCCCAAAAATGTTGATAGGCTGTGACAATTATAAGTATTAAACAGAAAAATAGTTACTTTAGTGCTTTTTCTCACCAAAAGTTGAAAAGATAGAAATATCCCCCACTGAAAGTAACTCTGAATTAAATCTCAAGAAGCATGAAATAACTTCCAAGTTCACAAGCATGCTTAGTAAGAGCAGCCACCATTACCGCAGTTATCAGTTATAAATGTAAGTTTGGCCATCAGCACGAACCTGTAAAAGTTGTGGTTGTATTTGTTGTAGCTGCCAAGCGCAACATTCGCACCAATGCCGATGCCATACGAGAACAACACCTGCGTCCCAGCAGTGATCCAGACCTGCAGACATGGGAGACATGTCAAGAAATTGAGCTGTCAGCCCTTACTGTCATTCACCGCTCATTCACCGCCCGACAAAGGGGCCCCATTGTCAACAAAGCACATCCAAGGCAGTGAAGAAAAATAACAAAGAAAACGTGTACACTTTGCTTGACAACAATGTGAATGCTACCTTGCATTGGCCATATGACAGTTAATTTTAGCTCGTGCTCATTTTACGGGTGGAATGTAAGTGTGAATGAATATACTTTGTTTGTAAAGAGCAGGTGTTGTGACTTTCTCAAAGGCAAGTGATGTAAAAAGGCTGTCTGCCGTACCTGAATACAGACTGTCTTACATTTTTTGTTAACCTTTTGGGCTGCTCAATGCTGTATTGTTTTCCTTAAGCATTTGTTTGCTGTTAGTTTTATTATCAACAAGAAACTACCTGTGTGACATTATATTGTACAAAAAAACTAACACAACAGAAGTCAATAAAAATGACACATGTAATGGGCCTGGCCCTATATATGTGCTGAACCAAGCCAGACTGCATGTCAAGAAATAGCAGTATTAAAATGCATTTGTTGTAACAATATTTTGTATGTTTTATCTTGCTAGTAAAGCTAAACTTGCACTCAACATATCAGGCATGAAGAGTCTGAAAGCATCACCAGACTTCTCCACATTCACCAGAAGTAAACTAAAGGAGTTTAACATACCCTTGGATCTTTTAGCTTGCTCCAGTCAGGACGCAGGTAGTACAGTAGACCTTCAGAAGCCCCCTCCAGTGTGACTCCACGAATGAATAAGATGAAGAGAATGAGGTACGGGAACAGTGCTGTGCACCAAATAATCTGGAATATGCAAGGACAAAACACAATATATGTGAGGCACAGAAGTTTGCACTACGAAAAACTGCTTTCTTGTTTCTACATTCCATGAAAACACTTAAGCCATTTATCTTAGGCTAAGTTGCGTATATGTATATTCATCCCCTGAAACATACACATACAACCAGCTAAACCAGCTTGGCATCATGAACATGCTCATGTATGTACTTCACCAATGTTCTCAGAAAGCTTAATCTGGAATATTCGGCCTGTGGTCACATTCGCATCAACCTTTACAAAGATTGATCGCTGCATTTGTGTACCAGCATATGCACTTTATAGAATGAGTAAATTTCCCTGAACGAAATATCTGCCAGCTCCCCAAGTCAGTGGACTGGTGGACTGCAAACAAATGCATGAGCAAGAGTCGCCAGCCAGTTCTCTCAATGCCTGACTCTGGACTGAGGACACTATATTGATACGTTTCCACAAGCAGCCACTAGGCGGCTGCTCTTCGCAAGTCGCGTGCACCGCCGAGTGAAAGAAGAAGAAGATCGGTTCCGGCTTCCTCTGGGTGCTCTTGGCTTGTTCTCCGGTGCCGTCCACGTCAACCATTAAAGCGTTTCGGTTACGAGCCCCAACGGCTACGTAACACTGGTGGAGGTGCATTCAAGATCCCATGTCCCGGACCTCTTCTCGCAGCGGTTCAGCGAGTCCCGACCGACTCCCGCTGGTATCTACACCCGTTCATCGCAGCAGCCGCCGCGTTCACGGCCTCTCCCCAGAGTTCGGTCTCCTTCCCGACCGCCGCCCCGTTCAGCTTCATCCCATGGCGCAGGCGAGTTCCCCTCATCTAACCCTCCAGCAGCCCCGTGTACCGGCGAGTTTCCATGGCGCTCCTACTGAAGACGTCGACGACTGGCTTGAACAGTTTGAACGTGTGGCCAACTTTAATCAGTGGAGTTCTGCCATGAAGCTGCGCAACGTATACTTCGCGCTGGAAGACGGCGCCAAAACCTGGTACGAGAACCGGGAGACCGGTCTTCAAAGCTGGGATGCCTTCCGCCAGCAGCTGTGCGATACGTTTTCCAGCCCCGACCGCCGCGACCGAGCGCGCCGCCTCCTGGAAGCCCGTATCCAAAAGCCCAACGAGAGCGTCGCCATGTTTGCCGAAGACGTGACCCGTCTTTGTCGGCGGGCTGATCCCGACATGACGGAGGCCGCGAAGTTGCGCCACCTGATGCAGGGCGTAAAAGAACATCTTTTCGCTGGTTTGGTGCGGAATCCCCCCCAGACCGTTGCCGACTTCATCAGTGAAGCAACCCTCATTGAGCGAGCCCTCCAGCAGCGTTCCCGACGAAACGAGTCTGCGTACGTTCAGCCCTTCAGCTCAGTGGCCGCTTCGTGCAGCGCCAGTGAACATTCCTCTTTGCGAGAGTTGATCCGAGACGTAGTTCGCGAGGAGCTCCGGAAACTCCACATCATCTCGCCTGATCCCACACCCGCTGCCCTCACTGAAGTCGTGCGCGAGGAGATCCGGCAGGCGTTTGCACCGCCTCAGTTGCTGCCCGAGCCACGCCCTCTGAGTTATGCAGCAGCTGTCCATCAGCCCGCGGTGTCTCCCGCGCAGCCTATCCCGTTCGACTCGCAGCCGCCGTCCGTACTGCCGCCACCCTCCTACCAGCGGCCACCGCAGCAGGGACTCGCCATGCAACCACCGGTCCGGAAGGCCGACATCTGGCGCACTCCTCGTCAGCGGCCGCTCTGCTTCCACTGCGGGGAAGCCGGCCACCTGTATCGGCGCTGCCCCTACCGTGAACTCGGGCTTCAGGGATTTTCACGTCACGCCCCGCGCCCACGGTTCGGTGAGCGACCTCGGGAAATCGAGGAATACCTTGCTGCCCAGCAGACTTCACCGAACGGCCGCCAACGGTCACCTTCTCCCGTCCGCTACTCGTCACCTAGCCGTCGTACTTTCAGCGATACGCTGAGGGGGCGATCGCCAAGCCCACGCCGGGGAAACTGAAGGCGGCGACCTCAGGGGGGCAGGTTGCTGAAAAACGAAACCGACGTCCCGAAGACCCCCCCGTGACGACGCAGCGTGATTCCGTGACAGCGACGCCGCCGCAGCGTGATTCCGTGACTCCGAGCTTCCCTCATACCAATGACACAGCTAGCGCCGACCTTCCCGTGCTTGTTGACGGGCACCCAGTGACTGCTTTAGTAGATACCGGAGCAGACTTCTCAATAATCAGCAAGAATTTCGCGGATCGGCTCGCAAAAGTTCGGACTGAATGGCCTGGACCCCAAATTCGTACTGCTGGTGGCCACCTTATGACACCTTTAGGGCGTTGCACTGCACGAGTCACCATTGCCGACTCCGTGTTTGTTGCGGTTTTCGTTATTCTGCCCAACTGTTGCAAGGACCTCATCCTCGGCCTTGACTTCTTACGACAGCATGGTGCCGTCATTAACGTTCCTCGCCGTTTGGTCACGTTTTCACCGCCTGCACCGACTTCCGCAGACGCCGAACGACGCCACGCACCTTTGCGCATCCTTGACGCGGATGTAACCGTGCCGCCACGCTCATGTACTCTCGTTACCGTCAGGTGCGACGACCAGTCGAGTGCTGCAGGGGTGGCCGAACAGAACACTGAGCTGCTGCTCCATCACGGCGTCTGTGTTGCCCGCGGTATCGTCCATCCGACCAACGGCCTCGCGGATGTACTCCTTACCAATTTCGGCAATGAGCGACAACGCATCGCCAAAGGGACCACGGTCGCCTACTTGGAAGATATCGCCGAAACTTCTGATTGCATCGCACTCCAGACCGGGACATCTGCCAGCCGACCGGCCCAATTCGCCCTCGATGTGAACCCCGCTCTATCACCTACCGAGAAGGATCGACTTGTCGGGCTGCTCTCTCAGTTTCAAGACTGTTTCTCGTCTGCCTCCGCGGTCAAGCAGACGCCCCTCACCAAGCACCGCATAATAACCGACGAACGTATCCGACCAGTCCGACAGAACCCATACCGAGTGTCACCGCGGGAACGCGAAGTCATCGCTCAGCAGGTAGACGAAATGCTGAATGACGGTGTCATACAGCCATCGAGGAGTCCCTGGGCTTCACCTGTCGTCTTGGTTAAGAAGAAAGACGGCAGTCTGAGATTCTGTGTTGACTACCGCAAACTCAACCAGGTCACAAAAAAAGACGTCTACCCGCTACCACGCATTGATGACTCCTTGGACCGGCTGCGCCATGCGCGCTACTTCTCCTCGCTCGATCTCAAAAGCGGTTATTGGCAGATCGAAGTAGACGAACGGGACCGTGAGAAGACTGCGTTTGTCACACCGGATGGACTATACGAGTTCAAGGTCCTACCGTTTGGATTGTGCTCCGCTCCAGCGACATTCCAGCGAATGATGGACGCAGTCTTATCCGGCCTTAAATGGCAAACTTGTTTAGTATATCTGGACGACGTTATTGTGTTTTCCCCAACGTTCGAGGAACACCTCCAACGCCTTTCCACCGTGCTACGGGCTATAAGATCTGCCGGCCTCACGTTGAAACCTGAAAAGTGCCACTTCGGTTACGAAGAGCTCCTGTTCCTGGGCCACGTCGTCAGCCGTCGAGGTGTTCAGCCCGATCCCGCCAAAACTGCAGCCGTCGCCAACTTCCCTACTCCATCCGACAAGAAGACAGTCCGGCGTTTTTTGGGACTCTGCGCCTATTACCGCCGATTCATTGCAAACTTTTCACGAATTGCTGCCCCATTGACGCGTCTCACCCGAGATGATGTCACCTTCGCCTGGACAGAAGAACAGCAAAAGGCATTCGATGAATTACGGCACCGCTTGCAAACACCGCCTGTGCTTGCCCACTTCGATGCCCATGCCGAGACCCTGGTTCACACGGATGCAAGCAACGTAGGCCTCGGCGCTGTGCTCGTACAGTGGCAGGATGGCGCTGAGCGAGTCATCGCGTACGCTAGCCGGACTTTGTCTCGTGCTGAAACCAATTATTCCACCACCGAGAAAGAGTGCCTCGCTGTTGTCTGGGCAGTGATGAAATTTCGCCCGTATCTTTATGGCCGCCGCTTCCAGGTCGTGAGCGACCATCATTCTCTTTGCTGGTTGACGAACTTGCGCGATCCCTCCGGACGCCTTGCACGTTGGAGTTTACGTCTACAAGAGTTCGACATGACCATCGTGTATAAGTCCGGACGCCAGCACAACGACGCCGACTGCTTGTCCCGTTCGCCTATCCAGTCGGCGAATGAAGACGAAGAGCCCGACTTCCCTCTTATCGCAACTGTCGACACAGTCACTGTTTCGCAGCGCCAACGTGAGGACCCGGGACTCGCTCCACTCATCGACTTCCTGAAAGCCCGTACTACGGAAGTACCCCGTCCCTTCGCCAGAACGCACTCCTCGTTTTGTCTCCTAAACGACGTGCTCTACAAGATCAACTTCTCTCCCACGGGAAGGGATTATCTCCTCGTCGTGCCAGACACTCTCCGCGACGAAGTCTTGCAGGCATGTCATGATGAGCCCACCGCCGGTCATCTCGGCTATGCTCGAACTTTGGCTCGCATTCAAAAGAGTTTTTACTGGCCCAAACTTGCGGCGGCAGTGCGCCACTATGTACGAACGTGCCACGATTGCCAGCGACGGAAAATACCGTCTGTAAGGCGAGCTGGTTTACTGCAGCCTGTCCAAGTGCCCAGACTTCCATTCGAGCAGGTTGGCATGGACTTGTTGGGCCCTTTTCCAACTTCCTCCTCGGGCAACCGGTGGATAATAGTCGCTACCGATTACCTCACGCGATATGCTGAAACAAAGGCCCTCGAACGAGGCACGGCAGCCGAAGCAGCGAAATTTTTCATCGAGCGCATCGTCCTCAGGCACGGCGCCCCGTCAGTTGTCATAACGGACCGAGGCACAGCTTTCACGGCCAAGCTGCTGGAATCCGTCATGCAGCTGAGTGGCACTACCCACCGCAAATCCACCGCCTACCATCCACAGACGAATGGCCTGACCGAACGTCTCAACAAAACTCTCGCCGACATGCTGTCTATGTACGTGGACGTTGAACATCGGTCTTGGGATGACATCCTACCGTACGTCACATTCGCGTACAATACGGCACAACAAGAGACAACGCGCATGACGCCCTTCTCTCTGTTGTATGGCCGCGAGGTGTCCACCATGCTAGAGGCCATGTTGCCCCATGACGGTCGTGACTCCGAAGCTGGTACCGAGGACTTTACTCAGCGCGCCGAAGAAGCACGGCAGCTTGCGCGACTGCGCATCCGGAACCAGCAAGGCCGAGACGCTCGGCGTTACAATCACCGCCACCGAGTAGTGACCTTCGAACCGGACGACATGGTGTGGGTGTGGACTCCGATTCGACGCCGAGGGCTTTCCGAGAAACTGCTAAAGCAGTACTTCGGTCCGTACAGAGTGGTCCGTCAGCTCAGTGACGTCACATACGAACTTCTTCCAGACGGCTCTTCTACTTCTCATCGCCGCCAGCAGAAGCCCGAAGTCGTCCACGTCGTGCGAATGAAGCCGTACTTTTCGTGCGAGCACCGCTAGCAGCCTACCGCCACGCCATAACCACATGCTTCTTGTGACCGTTCATTTTCGCACCATCCTTGCTTACTAACTGCTTATTTTCTGCCATGTTCTTGTGAACTGCTTTTCTTACCTTCTTTTCTTGCGCATTCATCGGGTCGATGTTTTTTTTTAGGGAGGGGGGTAATGATACGTTTCCACAAGCAGCCACTAGGCGGCTGCTCTTCGCAAGTCGCGTGCACCGCCGAGTGAAAGAAGAAGAAGATCGGTTCCGGCTTCCTCTGGGTGCTCTTGGCTTGTTCTCCGGTGCCGTCCACGTCAACCATTAAAGCGTTTCGGTTACGAGCCCCAACGGCTACGTAACAATATTGGGCTCAATGTCTCAGCCTTGATTGGTTTTTCACACAGTATTTAGCTGCATTACCAACATAAATAGATCCACCATAGATATATGATTGTGTAAGGGCTCACCCCCCCCCCCCCGCTTTCTCTATCCTGGTGCAGCCATTTTCTATCCATTCCCTGACAGCCAACACAGATTATCAGACCTTAGAGCAGCAAGCTTCAAGCCTGACTCTTGGCCTTTCCTTTTATACAACAGCACCCCGCTACAGTAAACTCAGATATAGTAAAAACTCAGATATAGTAAATTGAAACTGCAGTCCCATTTCACCTCCCATTGACGGCTGTACATTTTGAAGCGAAAAGCTTCATTAGGCTCGTCAACACCGCGCTTCGCGTGGGCCACCCCTGGGCGCCGCTGCGGCGCGCCCTTCCTCCTCCTCGCCACCCCCTCCCTTCTCCTTCTCGCCACCGGTTTACCCTTCGCCGCTGCTAGCGGTTCTTATCGCGTTCTTATCGCGTTATCTCAAGGCGTTGCGATGACGCCCGAGCGGCGGCGGCGGACATAAAAGAGTCGTTACTTCTCCTCCTCGCCATCGGTTAACCACTTGGGACGGTTGGGACGGCGGTCTCCGTCCCAAGAGAAGGTTCTTTCGCAAGGCGTTGCGATAACGCACGCGTGAGCGGCGGCGGCGGCCGTAGAAGCCTCGCAGACATTCACCATAGAAGGAGGAAAAGAAGACCCAGAAGTGGTAGGGAGGGAGTTGGCTCAAAATCTACACCGCTGCCGTGGTGCTCCCAGTGCATTGTGCGCGAACTGCGACAGCGATGACGTCAAACAAAGCATAACTGCAGCTTTTCGCTTGTATATCCAGGCTTAACCAGAGCTAAGCCACTGCCAATTTTTTTTTTCGGTTATAGTAAAGATATTTTTCAAAAAAAATGGTTGTAGTAAAAAGCGTGTGGCCGAGACGAAGTACCTCTCACGGAATGACGACTACGCGGTACGTGTGAGGTCGACATTCGGAGCTAAATGCATACAAAAGACGAAAAAACGGTGCTCGTTAAGATAGTTTCACCACAAAGCTCAAAAGCTGTAAGCAAAAGCCAACCTCTTAAAGTCCTTGGGGCCTTGACGCAAGGCGCGCGGCGCGCACGGAAAAAAGAAAAAAAAAACAAAGCTGGCAAAGAACGCAGAAAGAAGGAGGCGCGGGTTCCCTTTCTTAATCAATCATCATCTCAAAGTGGTCCAGTTCGCTAAAACAGGCGGCTACGCCACCATAACGCGGAAGTGGCTCGTTCCAGCGTTGGTGGCGGCACCAAGCGCCCTCTTTATGAAGCAACAAGATGTGCGTCAGACATTTAAATATTTTCGCCGATAGAGCCCACATCCTATGGGATTGCCACGCTGAACTCCCCGAAACCATGGCTGCAACTCAGTACTTCTGAGCAGTGGCAGGCGGCGCTGATCCCTGCCTACTCTCCGCCCGAGCTGACCTGCCCGCTGTCGCACGGAAGGCCAAGAATAAGAACATGATATCGATTATTGTGACCTACAGTGGCGCTTCCCAAAAAGGCACCTCGTAATTTGTTGTGCAATGAACTTCATGAGACCAACCTTGCCGCTCTGGTGTAGTCCCCTCCAGATAACTATGTACACGAGGAACCAGGCCAGGAGGAGGTAGAGGGCGAGTTCTGGTCGCAGAGAACCAACTTCTTCCAGACCATTGGTGATTCCCAGCACATTGTTCCTGGAAACAAGAGGAAGGAAGAACTTGCCCGTTGCATTTATCGTCAGGCGAAGGCGCAACAGTTTACCATGTTGTGACAAATGATTTGAGTTTCTTCCACCCGAGAGCAGACATCGACCAATTGTGATGAGCAAAGACGCCCGTTCAGAGTGATACTGAGCCCGAAACCTAGATGAGCTAAAGTTATTGCCTGTACAGCTTCCATTGTGTTTTATTTCCCCTTTTGATGGTATCTTTCAGCTCGCCGAGCTGAAGGCCAACAGGCTTACTAACACTTAGGCAGGATTTCAGACCACGAAGTCATCGTAGCGTGACACAGCTGACGAATTCATTGCGCACTGAGTTTATTGCACCAACGTTTGTCCCCTAGCAGTCTCTTATGTCAGCAGTTGACTGAGGGGCCAGTCATATGAAAGGGCACGTCTGAACAGCCAGCATGATATTTCCGTTTTTTTTATTATTATTATTACATATTTACGCAGCCTATATTATATCGAAATTAAACAGCAGGACTGTTGTTTTTCTTCCTTCTGGGCCCGTTTGTCAAGCAATAAAAAGAAAATGGAAGCAGACACGACTGAGGGGTAAGGAAAACAGCAACTTGTGCGTGCTTTTTTCCTCCCCTTGGTTTCAGGCTTTCTGTAATTTTATTGGGCGTTAACAACGCAACGAATGCTTAACAACTTGCCCAAATATCAGCTTTAATTTCTGTTCGTTTGATAGCCAGCGATAAAAAGCTTCTTCACTAATCACTAAAATTCAGCCTTAGATGGATCAATTAGTTCAGCTTGCAACGATAAAATGCTAAGATTTATCCAGTTCCTAGGGAAGACATCAATTTGGGCAAAAACAGTGTGCAGGACCGGCAGCAACTAGGGTGAGAAGGCTTAAATTCGGTTGCCTCCCCAGCCTCGGGACACCAGTAGTTATTTACGATCTCGAGCCTAAAGTGGTTCGCACAGTGGATTTCAAGAATTTGCATTCGCTTGTCCGCTTTGTCTATGCGAGGTCTGACGACGGTCCCATACATCCTTGGTCTGTACGCATTCAAAGCCCATATAACCAGGTCATGCACTCACTCCCAGTACTCCTTGACGGACGAGACGGCCTGGGCGGCCGTGAGGTTGCGGTCGGCCAGGCTGGAGAGGTTGTCGCGGATGCCCAGGCAGCGCTCGGTGTTCCAGTCATTGCCGCACTGCTCCCAGGGCAGCGGGCTCCGGAACGAGGCGACCAGGTAGTACAGCGTGTACGCGATGAGCACGATGTAGTAGATGTTGCTCAGCCCGATCATGGTCATGGACGCGAACCCGACACCTGCACGTAGTAGGAGAAGAAAATAAAAAAAAGGAGCCAGCACTGTTTATAAAGGGCGGTGAAAAAGGGCTCTTTTGTGAAGTCGGTAGGGCACTACGTCTCGATTACGTAGCCTTCTTATTAAGGGAAGCGAAGGCGCATGCAGAAAATGAGGTGACTGTGTATTCTAGTTAGCTCACAGGCGTGCGCGTGTCTATGCCATGAACGTCTTCGAACAAAAATTCCCCTTGTGCCTAAACATTCTGACGAAGAACGTTGAACATGTTCGGTATCAATACATTTTTTTTTCTTGCAGTCATCCACCATAAAGCTACGTTCGAACTGCCCCCCCCCCCCCCCCCCCCCCATTCCTAAACTTTGTTGGGGCGTGTCTGGCCCGTGGGCGTCCTTGGCGATCCTGACGTGGAGTAAGTCCTAGGGTGTGCATTGATCGAACGTTTGGACGCAAAAGAAAAGGCACAAACTTAAGGTCAAACAAAAGTTTCTAGCTATACGCTCCCCCCCCCTCACCCCCTCCCTACCCCTACTTAAGCGTCTGGGTGCGCCCTGGTCTAGCAAGGAAGGTGGGGCTAGACGTAAGAGCGAAAGCACTGTGAAAGAAATTACCTTTGAACATAGGCACGAGGTTCCATATACCGACGCCTCCGGTGTTGAGATACTGTCCGATAGAGACTTCCATAACAAACAAGGGTATTCCGCACAGGACGATGCTAATAAAAAATGGCACCAGGAAAGCACCTGTAAAACGAAGCACACGAAACACACACAAGAACAGCGGAGAGTTAGAAAATTTGAATCTGTGCGCAGCTCAGCACAGTTTTATGAGATCACGCAGAGCAAATACGCATTCAAACATTCACAGTTGGCGGATCAAGCACTGCAAAAGAAAAAAAATGCCACAGCCATACACAGCCACTTCAGTGAAAGGTTCGTTGGCAGCACTTGATCTGTTTTAGTTGATTTACATTGGGTTCTATCAAATCCAAAGATTTGATTCCACTCTGCGTTGAATTCTTAATTTCCAGTTGTACGATCAACCCCAAAGAACCTTTCAAAGGCAACCCCGCCACCCATTCAGAACATGTACACAGTGGTAATAGAAGAATACAGCCACAAATCGTCAAGGGAAAGGAAAAAAAAAAAAAGAAATAGCCAGAGGCACGAAGGTTCGCGCCCTGCTTGCGGGACCGAGAAGAAAGTCCCGCACTAAAGGCACCCGGGATGCGGATATCGCCGGGTGTACGCAATCTAGTTAGACGCGCTTGACATCCCCACAACATCTTGCTCGTCTAGATCGCTCTGCAAGGAAACAGCCCGCAAAGAGAATTAATAGAGAGACCGGCCCTCATGGGGCCCACAAAAGTATACAAGACACAACAAGCAGCGCCGCTGCACTGTCGCAGTCACGTGAAGCCGAAGGGGCATGACATGGACGCACACGGAAGCTTCGGACAAATGGCCTTTGCTCCTCCGGACTTCCGTTAGACAGTGGCACGCACGCGAAAGCTGTAACGCGACGTAACACAACACTACAGCGAGTGGGTGTCAGTTTACTTTGTTTTCTTAAACGCTTTCAGAAGGTTAGCTTAGCTGCAGTGACTGGGCAACTAGAGCCCTTTATCTATCCTCGGAAGAAGCACAAGTGAAATAAGGCAGCTTCAGTGATAACAAAGAACCAAGGACTTTTGATGACAGCTAGCGCAAATGGGGACGAGGATGCCGTGTTTTAGGTTATTCGCGGAGCAAACTAGGGCCAGTCGCCACACGTCAGAAGTTACATTTGTATTTATCCTATTTAAAAGCCCGCCGTGGTGGCTCAGTGGTTAAGGTGCTCGGCTGCTGACCCGAAAGACGCGGGTTCGATCCCGGCCGCGGCGGTTGAATTTCTTTAGAGGAGAAATTCTAGAGGCCCGTGTACTGTCCGATGTCAGTGCACGTTAAAGAACCCCTGGTGGTCGAAATTTCCGGAGCCCTCCACTACAGCGTCTCTCATAGCCTGAGTCGCTTTGGGACGTTAAACCCCATAAACCAACCAACCAACCTATTTAAAACATCCCGGTTTTTATTCCAGTATTCCCAATGTTGGGGTGTAAGTTAATCATTGCTCATTTAATTAGACTTCGGAGGTGTTGTAAGAAAAGCACTTTTCGAAGACATCGAGCCATTACTCTGCCGGGTATGTTTGTCAATGTTTCCATGAACTCTAGTTCACTAACAAAGTTCTTTCCTTCGCAACACGGCAAAAGCAAAGAAGAAATTTCGCATATTGCGTAGTCGTTCAGTATGCTCAGAGGAAGATGACACCTTTTAAATAAGAGAAAGCTCACTACGCACCACGTCACCGTCCCCCAAGCGACCTTCACATTATGGTCGCTAAACACGTTAACACGTTAGTCCGCCATCTTGTGTTTTGTGCAAGTGGCTTCAAGTGACTGCGGCAGTGCAGCACATGCATAACACCACAGGACACAACACTCAAAAACAAATGTAATGAACCAGGTAAAAAGAAATGCTGACTACTTCAAGCATATCGAGAAAGAAGTAGACTGTACCTACACATTTCGTACCTTTAGGAAGTTAAAGTTTAGGCTTTCCATTAATTAAACAATATCTCAACTACTTGTTGATCAGATATGTAGAATATTTGCAACTAAAAGTGGCTATGGACACTGGCTACTGCTTCAGAATATGTGTGCCACATTTTAGTATTAAAAGTGAGCCTTCAGACAGAATAACTGCTGTTAAAATGTTTGAAATTGTATTCGGTTATCATTGTAGCCAAGGCATCATATTAAATCCTTCATATTGTACTGGCACCTGTAGCTTTTATTACTAGCATTGCTTGCCTGCAAGTGAAAGTAATTATCTAAATTGTATGCAAAAATAGTAATAACTATTACGGGTACAGAATTTTATTTTCTAGACCAACAGCATTTACTTCTAACTGCTTCATAATTTTCCTAGCTCTGCACTTCCGTTCTTCTAACCGTAACTGCAAGCTGGCATCGCCACACACGTTACTTGCGTTAGGTGAAGCCGCACTTTAATTTTTGCCTCGCGCGCAGCAATGTTATTTAATCGCATGTTTTCCATAGACTTCGTCAACATGTATTGTTTTCTTGCGACTCCAGGCTTCCGCTTGTTCAGTGCTAATAATTAACCTGCTGTATTCATTAAAAAGTGAATACCTAAAATGCACGTTACAGGTCAACCAACAAGGCCTCTCCATTAATCTTCCTCTTTAAGTTACATGATGCGACATTACTCAGTGGCCAAGACTTCTGCCAGCGGTTGTTGTCATGGTTTTGCATCCATACCAAGAATGGTAAGTCAGCGTGAAAAGCTCTCGGTAAAAGTAAAATTACTTGCTGAACTAACTGTTAGGTAACCTGCATTCGGCCAAACGGCTCTGCTAGAACCAAGGACAAAAAAAAAAGATCTCAGAGTAACATAAGCTTCTAAAGCTGCGCCCAAGCTCTCCGGCGCCAAGATGCTTCGACGAGTGAATCTGTCTTAGTCTTGGCACAGCACGGCGCAGTTGCACCACCTAGCTGGGCCCTCATCCAATTTATTTTTGCAGAGTTTTGCGGGGAGGTCTTAGCTTTCCCTCTGTCTCATCAGCGGAAAGTGCCTAAGTCAGCAGGTGCAGCTTGTCGTTAGTCTAGTGGCGTAAAGTGCGCCCTGTCTCAAAGATAAAACTGGTTGGATTGCTTCCGCCTGCCAGATGTAGAACGAGCACCCGACCAAAATGAACTAGCGACCCTCGTTGCTTGCAAACATTCGGTAGTGTGTTCTCTATGTTGTCAAGCTAGGGCATTGCAGCAGTTATAGGAGCACTGCTTAGAGTAACTAACTAGAATTCATCGCTGCTCCTAGCTCAACTGCGTCGTCAATTCACGTAGTGTAGCGTACAGTTCGCCTAATTAGAGTCCAATTCATAATAGGCGCCCGTCAAGAGCGGTTGGATCTGGCGAATCCGCTTTGGGCTTGCTTGAGAAGAGTTGAATAGGCCCGAGCTTGGCAACGCTTGGTCCAAGCCACCGAACAAGCCGCTTTACGTGACTTCAACTTCTGGCATAACTGTCTGGTATTGAGCTGCCTGTTCGAATAGAAGTTCTGCAGGATTCTGCTGGCATGTGCTGTAAGCATATATCGAAATGCGAAGTAAATAATTTGACCAGAATACTCCCAGTTAAGATTGCACCTTAGCCTGTGGAAGGAGCTGATATGATTAGTGTTCTGACGTGGACAGATGCCTATAGTGCACGGGAAGCAGTTTCTTGCAGTGCAATAGTTTTCACCGTTCGCATTTCAATTTATGCGCACCGTGCACATACAAAACGCTAAAATAGCGACTGTTAAAAACGATGAAAAGTTGAGTCGGGTATGTGCCATTAAGCCTGAGCACATCATCATCATCATCATCATACAGGAGATACCGTCGCATCAGCATACTATGCAAAGATGTCTGACACTGGAAGGAAGAGTTTAAACAACAAAGGAGGGAGAGCCTGAGGGAGAAAGTATGGTCATAACTGTGTCTCTTCCATGCTGAGAAGTTTTGCTTAAAATATTTTTTACACACCGCGTCATTTTTTGCAGCTATAACCTACTCCGCTTACGCACAATAAACGACAGATCAAATAAAACCAGGCCATAAGTGCTTCGGGACTGAAGTATAACAGCACATTGTTGGACAGGCTTCGGGAAAGAAGTATGATTGCAGAAGTCAGGCCAATTCTTACTAGCTGCGTATCTTTGAAGCAGCTGTTCGCAGGAAATGACAATTAATTACGACTAAGGCACCACAGTGGCGCCATCACACAGCGTTTATTCAAAGCACCGAAAGAAGTTTGTTTAACGTCTCCATTACGCCTGTTATGCCAGGTTCATGCAGGTGCTCAAAATTTTCATAACGTGCATTACGGATGACATCACAACGAATCTCTGTTGAAAGGCACAAGAAATTTAAATGCATACCGAAAGCATATAATACTTACGATGGGAACATCACACATTAAATCGCACTCAATTGAAACGCAAGTTTGGGCAATAGCTTTCGCAGCCTGTTCTGTCCATTCCTGTGCGCTCTGCACATTGGTGGCCTCGCTTTGTTTGATCTGTCGCATTAATTAAAAAGCAACAAATAAACGAACACACATGTCTACTTGGTTTTTCAGAGCGCCACAAAAGCATACACACGACACCATGTGTGGCCGTCTTCAGAATGCTATCAAATAGAAGTTTTTAATGAAGCCATACGAATTGGCAAGATACTCATATGGACTATAAGGTAGTAGGCATGATTTCATAAGGGTGCCTTATGATTTCAAACGGTTTTCTTCAAAGCTTTTTCACTAGTTCTATAAAGAAATGATGCTGCACGCGCTAGTGAAAGAAGAAAAAAAACAGAGACAGAGAGAGAAAGAAAGATGAGAGAGAGAGAGAAACACGGGTGTGGTGCGTCCTCAGGGACTGACCTGTTGTTGCGAGCGGCGTGAGCGAGGAGGAAAAGGCGCGCCGTGGAGTGGCGCCCCCCACGGCCCGCTTCTTCGCTCCTCGTCCTGAGCTTCGCTCTGGTGCCAGAGCCCCAGGCTCGGAGCGGGGCTCTGTCGCCTGTCCCCAAAACACCCACCACCACAGAAACGCTCGAGGACGCTGCCACCGTCTTCGGCGAGACCTCTCGCGCAACGTCATCGCACGGAGGAGCCACCGTCGTCGGAAGAGAAAAAGAGGGGGAGAGCCTCAAGAGAAGGGAGAGGGGGTCGGTCGGTCAGGGGGGAAGGGAAAGGGAAGCGGCGAGGCGGGAACGGGAAGAGCGGGATCGTGACCGCCCGTGCGCACCGGGGATTTCGGGATTAGGGAGAGCGCCTGAGAGAACGCGGGTAACGGGCGCGGATCTAGAAGCAAACAAAATTAGACATGCGATTAAGCTGAGCCTGATATGTGAGCTGTGCTGTCGAAGGATGCCAAGCAACGGACGGGAGCGCTAAGTTGAGGGTGTTAGGTTCGCTTAGAAAGGCGGCGTTCCGGTTTTAGAAACGGCTACGAGTGTTTTCCTTGAAAAAAAAATTAAGAAAAAGGAGATATCGTAGATGAGCAAGTTGTCCATGCATAGCCCGCTATATGGGAGCCAAGCTCGTCAATGAGTTAAAAATTGGGGACTTCCTTCAAGCACTACGATCGGAGTATGCAAGTTGAACTGTTAAAGTGCGTAGTGTAGAAGCGTAGCCAAGCACTGCCAAGAAGGCCGACATGGCAAAGTACGTAAAGTTTAAAGCGGCAATGAATATCGTAACTAACACGTTGAAACTACACCGAGGCGCGACAAGCTAATGAATAATGACGGCGATACGCAGAAGCTTGATAAACAATACATATATTTCTAGGCACTTATTGCACACAAGGGCAATAAATATTTGATCACTCGCTGCATATATTTCGATCGCCTCTTTCTCGATTAATCGTAACAAGCGTAACGACCGGTCACGACAATAGCGGCCTGTTGTCGCTGATGCCACGATAAGCACTAAGCACGATTGCAACGTATGTTACCATTACTACGACGCACGCTACTACTAACCTTCATGTTATCCACTACGGTGTTTCGGTCGCCATCCGGAATAACCTAATTTGCGTCTCTTGGACGGTGATGCCTCTGGTACCCCCGCGGTAACCTCGTAAACTGAAGCAGACACCCGAGCGCCGGGACATAACCCGATTTCCCGACATAACCCGCGACGAGAACGCTGCGTTCGCCATCTCCCATTCTCCGTCCCTGCATTTCTCGGCGACCTAATTAGCGCCGGTGAAGGCCGCTACCATGCACGAAATGGCTACAACTGGCCCCCGGCAGTAACATTCTGCCGTCTCGTGCGCAGGTCATTCTAAAAGCGTTAACAGTGCTGTGCCAAGGCCTCACAAATGGCAAAAAAAGAAGAAATAAGTATGGTTGATGGCTTAAGGCTTCTACATTCAGGAAGTGCCGAGCATGCATAAGAAGCTGGTGCAGGAAAGCGGGCGATGGACGAAGTATATTTTGATAGTTACTGTGCACGTCTTCCGTATACGTTGTTCAAGGGAAGGGGAGGCTATTTTTCGGGAATGTTTTTCGGGAAGGTCTCCGGGAGGGAAGGGAATGAGGGAAGCGAAATGCAAAGGCATTGGGGATATGGAAGATGGAAGAGAGAGAGAAAAACGGGGGAGAGAGGGACCAACAGTTTTCTCTCCTCTCCGACCTAAAAAGAGAGGAGCGCAGTTTAGGGCCACGAACTTTTTCGTGACCCCGCGCGCATTTGACGCGTGTTATATAACGTGCTGCACGCGGTCTTCAAATGCGAGAAGCACAGACAAAACATCGCCATAGGCAGCGGGAAAAAATAAATAAAGTGCCGCTAAACACGTGTTTTGTTCGAGGTGTATGGGGGATCACGGTGACCACCTGCATGCCTCGTTCCGTTGCCTGCTCTGCCACGTTCTTGCGTAAATGTGAGGGTGCTTTGCGCTCGCCAGCCTGGTTTCTCTGACACCGAAGGGATTTTCTGCACTGTTTCAGTGTCGCACAGGAACAAACGGCAAACGTCGGCTGCTTAGCGACACATTCGCAAACACACTCTCCGGTTAAACACTTCGCTCGAAATCGACACCAGAAATCATAACATGTTCACGTAAAGTCTTGAAGCATGCATTGATTTTTTTGGCTTTCTATTTCACCTTGGGTACATAATATAAGGAATACAGGAGAAGCCTTTCGGCCATTGATAAAGAAAGCTGATGTGCTTTTGCAAGAAAGTGCGCCGTTATTACTGGATATTTTTTTTTTGTAACATAAGTGATTATAGTCTGGCGACAATGCAGCACTCGCACGGCCCTGCAGCTCGTAGGCAACACCAACTTTAAGCAAAAAACTCTGAAAACGCACCATGTTAAACACACATCATGTATAGAACGCAGACTACAGGTGCATAGGCCCTCGAGAAAGGTAATACGTTTTTTCAATCACCGAGTTACAAAAGAGGGATTCGAGAGCCTGTATTTTATGGGTTCACGGCCACAATCCTAGTTTGAGCAGCTGCTGACTTCCGACATCCAACAATCCAACTTTCAAAAAAACACATTGCGCCGTGTACACTGTACAAATACGGTTGTAGTGATACAGCTGCAAACACACGGATACAAAGAGACCAGGCTGGCTGATACACGTCTCAATATGTTTGCTCGCCTCAGCGAAATGCTGCATCTGCAATCAGTCGACCTGTAAAGCGAACAGATTTCACCCATTCAGCCTCGGGCTGCTACCACTTAGCCCTTCGATCGCCAGTTAGTGCCATAGCCTTCAGATTAAATTAAACTACACTCTAAATCCGAATACGCCTATATAGGAGCAAAAAGGGACTAAGCAGTCCTTTAGTGCACTCCCATTTATAAAACGGGGTGCATTAGAGGACAGCTTACTCCCTTTTTACTCCCCTCTGTTTAGAGTGTAGAGCGGTACTGCCGCTTCACATCTAGCTATCTTGCTTCTGTCTCACGCACTAAGCAGTAAACGGTACTGCTGCTTCACATCTAGCTATCTTGCTTCTGTCTCACGCACTAAGCGTTAACGGTACTGCCGCTTCACATCTAGCTATCTTGCTTCTGTCTCACGCACTAAGCAGTAAACGGTACTGCTGCTTCACATCTAGCTATCTTGCTTCTGTCTCACGCACTAAGCGTTAACGGTACTGCCGCTTCACATCTAGCTATCTTGCTTCTGTCTCACGCACTAAGCAGTAAACGGTACTGCTGCTTCACATCTAGCTATCTTGCTTCTGTCTCACGCACTAAGCGTTAACGGTACTGCCGCTTCACATCTAGCTATCTTGCTTCTGTCTCACGCACTAAGCAGTAAACGGTACTGCTGCTTCACATCTAGCTATCTTGCTTCTGTCTCACGCACTAAGCGTTAACGGTACTGCCGCTTCACATCTAGCTATCTTGCTTCTGTCTCACGCACTAAGCAGTAAACGGTACTGCTGCTTCACATCTAGCTATCTTGCTTCTGTCTCACGCACTAAGCGTTAACGGTACTGCCGCTTCACATCTAGCTATCTTGCTTCTGTCTCACGCACTAAGCAGTAAACGGTACTGCTGCTTCACATCTAGCTATCTTGCTTCTGTCTCACGCACTAAGCGTTAACGGTACTGCCGCTTCACATCTAGCTATCTTGCTTCTGTCTCACGCACTAAGCAGTAAACGGTACTGCTGCTTCACATCTAGCTATCTTGCTTCTGTCTCACGCACTAAGCGTTAACGGTACTGCCGCTTCACATCTAGCTATCTTGCTTCTGTCTCACGCACTAAGCAGTAAACGGTACTGCTGCTTCACATCTAGCTATCTTGCTTCTGTCTCACGCACTAAGCGTTAACGGTACTGCCGCTTCACATCTAGCTATCTTGCTTCTGTCTCACGCACTAAGCAGTAAACGGTACTGCTGCTTCACATCTAGCTATCTTGCTTCTGTCTCACGCACTAAGCGTTAACGGTACTGCCGCTTCACATCTAGCTATCTTGCTTCTGTCTCACGCACTAAGCAGTAAACGGTACTGCTGCTTCACATCTAGCTATCTTGCTTCTGTCTCACGCACTAAGCGTTAACGGTACTGCCGCTTCACATCTAGCTATCTTGCTTCTGTCTCACGCACTAAGCAGTAAACGGTACTGCTGCTTCACATCTAGCTATCTTGCTTCTGTCTCACGCACTAAGCGTTAACGGTACTGCCGCTTCACATCTAGCTATCTTGCTTCTGTCTCACGCACTAAGCAGTAAACGGTACTGCTGCTTCACATCTAGCTATCTTGCTTCTGTCTCACGCACTAAGCGTTAACGGTACTGCCGCTTCACATCTAGCTATCTTGCTTCTGTCTCACGCACTAAGCAGTAAACGGTACTGCTGCTTCACATCTAGCTATCTTGCTTCTGTCTCACGCACTAAGCGTTAACGGTACTGCCGCTTCACATCTAGCTATCTTGCTTCTGTCTCACGCACTAAGCAGTAAACGGTACTGCTGCTTCACATCTAGCTATCTTGCTTCTGTCTCACGCACTAAGCGTTAACGGTACTGCCGCTTCACATCTAGCTATCTTGCTTCTGTCTCACGCACTAAGCAGTAAACGGTACTGCTGCTTCACATCTAGCTATCTTGCTTCTGTCTCACGCACTAAGCGTTAACGGTACTGCCGCTTCACATCTAGCTATCTTGCTTCTGTCTCACGCACTAAGCAGTAAACGGTACTGCTGCTTCACATCTAGCTATCTTGCTTCTGTCTCACGCACTAAGCGTTAACGGTACTGCCGCTTCACATCTAGCTATCTTGCTTCTGTCTCACGCACTAAGCAGTAAACGGTACTGCTGCTTCACATCTAGCTATCTTGCTTCTGTCTCACGCACTAAGCGTTAACGGTACTGCCGCTTCACATCTAGCTATCTTGCTTCTGTCTCACGCACTAAGCAGTAAACGGTACTGCCGCTTCACATCTAGCTATATTGCTTCTGTCTCACGCACTAAGCAGTAAACGGTACTGCTGCTTCACATCTAGCTATCTTGCTTCTGTCTCACGCACTAAGCAGTAAACGGTACTGCTGCTTCACATCTAGCTATCTTGCTTCTGTCTCACGCACTAAGCGTTAACGGTACTGCCGCTTCACATCTAGCTATCTTGCTTCTGTCTCACGCACTAAGTAGTAAACGGTACTGCCGCTTCACATCTAGCTATATTGCTTCTATCTCACGCACTAAGCAGTAAACGGTACTGCTGCTTCACATCTAGCTATCTTGCTTCTGTCTCACGCACTAAGCAGTAAACGGTACTGCTGCTTCACATCTAGCTATCTTGCTTCTGTCTCACGCACTAAGCGTTAACGGTACTGCCGCTTCACATCTAGCTATCTTGCTTCTGTCTCACGCACTAAGCAGTAAACGGTACTGCCGCTTCACATCTAGCTATATTGCTTCTGTCTCACGCACTAAGCAGTAAACGGTACTACCGCTTCACATCTAGCTATCTTGCTTCTGTCTCACGCACTAAGCAGTAAACGGTACTGCCGCTTCACATCTAGCTATCTTGCATCTGTCTCCCGCACTAAGCAGTAAAGGAGATATCCCTGTGTGCTGGTCGATAAAAAAGGGTATGCGTTTTTCAGAGTGCTTTCAAGTTACATGTTCGTGGACCCAGAATGGATTGCTCGATTGTGTGAACCGCGCAGGTGCGTGTCAAAGGCAGCCCGCAGACGGGCTTTAGAACGCTTGCTGCGTAAGGTCAACCTTCCGTGACCTTTGGACGCATTCCGCGACACAATCAAAACAAGAATCCCACGCACGTGCCGACAGGGGCTCTCCAGGGGGCGCCTCCTGGCCTCAACTGTGTCCCTATAGACACAAACTCCGATACGCTTTCGCCGGCATGAAAATGCAATGGTTGCTTCCATTTTTTTTCCTTTCACCGCACATTAATCCAGACGACGCCGTTCCGTCGCGTCCTTGCATCCAGTTCAAGGCGTCCGGCTCACACTGCTCGCAGACGGCAGCGTATTTGGCCTTGCTTGGGAGAACTATTGAGCGCGCCTTTTTTAAGGACGCGTCAAGGGTCGCAGACAGGCAAACAAGCTTCTGTACTAGGACGGCGCTTAAACTAAGCTGTTATGGTTTGTCGGTTAGCCACGACTTGAACGTTTTGTTTGTTAGCCCCGAGGCTTCTTTTAGGTTGGGGTGTTTGTTGACGGCGCTTGCTGAACTTGAGGCACGTGCGCTAGAGATAGACGCGGAGGAACGGCGTGGCGGAGTAAAAAGAACGTTCTTTTTTGGTTTGGTTTGGTTTGGTTTATGGGGTTTTACGTCCCAAAGCGACTCAGGCTATGAGAGACGCCGTAGTGAAGGGCTCTGGAAATTTCGACCACCTGGGGTTACGTGCACTGACATCGTTATTTTTTAATTCCAATAAAAGGAAGACACACTTTAGTTGACTGCAGTGCCCCTATGAGGATTCTTTGTTGGCAAATTTTGCGACAGATTATTTAGAAAGCAGGAATGGCGTCAAGTACAGGCTCTGAATTGCCTTCGCGTGGAATCAACAGTAACAGCTAATAATGATTGTCATGGAGGGCTATCTTTGGGCTGCTATAGAAGAAGATTATTTTTCTACAATTCACCACATGATGTCCTAGATGGGCGAGACAGTTCTCAGATAGCCCAGGCATGCATTGCCTTAGTCGTCCTGAGGATTCGGTGCAGACCACCGCGGAACAACCCCGTATTTGTCGCTGCCATTTACGTGTTACGTGCTAGCGCAAGTTCTTATTAATTTCTTTCTTCATGAAAAATTAAGAAAGATGATCACGCTACATGCTCCTTGTCCAAGCGTCAAAGATATTTTTATTTTTACACTACCCCATAAAGCAAAGTGCGCTCAAAAGTTCGAGCCCCACAGGTGGACAGTGACCGTTACCGCGCTATCCAGATCTTAGTACGCCAGGCCTCCCATGAGAGCCTCGACAGCAAGGTCAGTTTCGGTAGCTTGTGAAGCGACCTTCTTAGATTTGATAAAGGCTGTACATACGGTAGGCAGTAAGTTTCAAATATCAGCGGTAATAAAGGTATCCACTCTAGAAAATATTGCGTGTTCAAAGCGCCCGATGTTATTTTTCAGCCTACATGCTTAGAGTTTTGCGACTACGCAGCTTTTATATGTTATAACCGTCATTTCGCTATAGGCAGTTTGCCTATATGGCGGCAAATATGAGGCCCTTGTGTCCCGGCTTTGTTGGCGAAATAGGAAACGCGCGTGGCAGAGCAGAGCACCGGAGGGCAAAAAAAGTAAAAAAGAATAAAGGCTAGGTTCGAACACGGTGGGCATGGGTAAATACATAGCATATATACAGTATATATAGTATGGGCGTGCAGATAGATACCTATAGAGAGAGAGAGAGTGACAGAGCGACCGACACATGATCTCTCGGTATTCAGACGTGAGTGGGCGAGCACATGCTCGCGCCGGTGACGTCGAAGCGTCGGCGTGTTTTGGCTGGAACAGAATGCGAAACAGTCAGCAGGGCACTCGCGACACTGCACCGGTTCGGGCTTTACCTTGACCGGGCAACCTTACCTTCACGCACACTCACACAGACCTGAGGTGCGCGCTCATCACAGACACACACATGTTCGAGGTTCAAATGATCGTGTGCGCCTCTGTCGTTTACACACCTGAAAACAATACATTTCTCGTGGTGAGTGCGACGTTGATGCCGCCGCCCCCCCATGTTTTATTCACCGCCTGTTAATAATCCACCCACCCCACCCCCACATCCCGGCAGGTTTTGCGGATAAGACCCATGCTACAGAAGCGGCAGTTGTTTCGCACACGTTGTACCGAAAAGCTCGGGAGGAGGAAACAATTAATAATAATTGTAGAGAGAAAAACACAACAGAAAATTTTATACTGTCACAACAGATATATATTCCTGTAGTATTTCGGGACCTGGCAACAGAAATTCTTGTAACAACAGAATTTTCTGTAAGCAGTCTCCTGTCGTAACGACAAGGAGCCAGTTCTGTCGCAACAACAGACAACTTCGCGACGCTACAGAAAAATGTGTCGTAACGACAGGACGACAGAAATTTCTGTTGTATCTGTTGTACTTTGGGACATGACGCGCATTTAGGGCTTCGTGGAGTCGGAATGCAGTAGGCGTCACGTTGACGGTTAAATGACGTCACTATTCAGTATAGTTACTGGCGAACAGACGCGAACAGAAGCGGACCCTACAATTCGATTCCAATATGGCGACCTAAAGAGGACAGCAGAACGGCGTTCTTTTCATCGGCCCGTCTGTGCGCACATCGCGTTGCGCAAGGAAAGTTGACGACGATGTATCGATTCAGCGAGGCATGCCCACGCGAGGTTTTTATATGCTGCCCATATCACTGTCGAGAGCACAGCTAGGTGTTTCTCACTGATGCTATAGCGCTTCGAGGTTCGCAGTAAAGCTTCCTCGAATGGCGCGTATAGAAAAACAGCTTCAGACGCTTACACGTACAGCCTTTGTCAAAAGTAACCAGGCTCCATGGTTTGCTTCTCATTCGTATAACAGAACCCTTACGGCTTCCCTAAAGATCAAAAAGTTCTTTGAAAGTGAGGGCAAGGGTTCTTCTTAGCATACAGAGATTTAGAGCTTGAGGGCTGGCATAATAGCTTTAATATACGACTGAGAAGAAAAATGTGCAGCCTGGTTACTTTTGACAGACTGTACATGCGCGGTGTATATAGAGCATATGTTCACGAGCATCTTTACCAGCATCACATAGAAAAGGCCACAGATCGAAACTGTCGACCACGAGCGTTCATTAGCGGCAGCGGCGCCGATAGTCTGGATGACATCATAAGTGATGCCATTACATTGTACGTGGATAGCGCTGCTGTCGGTTGGAAGGAACTACGCGGTGTCAGGTGACGCCGGCGGATACTGCTGGAGGACGGGATGAGGAGGGCCCGTTCTTCACGCAAAAGACAGAAAGTGGGAAATTAAAAAGAGAGAAGGATGCCAGATCACAAAGAATATAAAGGGCCCACAAAGGAAGAGAGAGAACTTATTTATTTCCCGCATTGCCCGCCGTAACAATTCCGGCCTTAAATTGCTCAAGTTTAGACGGCTCATACGAGTTACTGAATGTGGAGATCAGCGCCTTAAAGGGATAGTGGAGCGAAAGGACTCCGCGTGATCCCCTTTTGAAACTGAATGGCGGTGTAGTCTAGCCTCCGGAAACCGCCACCACCCTCCCCTCTTAAAAAGAAAGCTATCTTGACGTCACGTCCAAAGCGTCCGGTAGAGGCGATAGTTGTGGAGGCGATACATTTCTTAACCTTTTCTAGCTCACAGGACCTCCGTTTTCAGATAAAGCAAACTATCTGTGAACAGAACGCGGTAACGTATCTGCAAAGGCCAATTTTTGTCCTTAATTTTTTTTTTGTCTTGAATGTCTCTTTAACACCCGTAAGAGTTGAATAGCCTTACGCTCAGTCCAGCGGGATTATGGGGGCAACAGACACCTTTACCATACCGTACGTGTACCGTGTTACCGTCACCGTTACCGGTGTACCGAAAGCCCGCCCACCGCCATTGCGCACGCTCTGATTGGTTCAGATGTGCAGGTACCTGGCGCCATCTAGCGCCCTCAAGGCGAACTGCGCATGCGCACTGACGGTGGGCGGGCTTTCAGTACTCCGGTAACGGTAATACGGTAAGCTAAAGGCGTCTAATAGTCAAGGGAAGCGAGGTACGGTAAACGTCCAGTCGAGGTCATATGCACGAAAACTGAGGTATATTGCTGCCCTTTTTCAGTAAATCCTCACGACATGACACTTGGAACTGTAAGGCAAGATTAGCGGCTAAAAGTGGTTTAAATGCCCTTTAAACAGTTCATACGGCTGAGCGGACATGTCAGTTTCTGATTTGGTCGCTCGCTCTGTCAAAGATGAGACCCACGCGCTTATCGTGCTAAACCTGATGCCGGCTGTGTTAAATCAACGCGGCGCTGTAAATGGCCTCTGATAACCGCGCCAAAAAGAAGGCTCATAAATAAGCGGGAAATCGAGGTGCAAAAAAAAAGTAATGAAACGTTAAATAAAGCATGCACAATTTTTCTCCTATTCGGTGCTTCGAGCTAAGTGGATGGGAACGATAAACTCCGCGATCAGAAACCAGCTGCGGGCGGTTTTGGAAAAGTCGGTCACGTGGCACATTCGACAAAGGCTGCATGATGAGCAACATGCGCTACAGAGCGGCTGCGAAATGAAGCGCATATTATTGGATCCACTTAGTCGGGGAGTCGTTCTGTACGGCACGTGTGTAAATAGGAGAACTCGGGACACACGCGTCCGACCCATACCGCCGAAGGCAGGGCGGCACGAAACACGGAAATGTCAAAGGCAGCTTAGCTCGGTAAGCCTCTACCAATGCTTTCGTGCCCATTAACGTGAGCGGTCTTTCGCCATTCTGTTGCACAGCTGGCAATCTGATTCCCACGTTAGGCCTATGCTGACGTCATGCTACGGAGCACCTGCCCCCTTCCACGCGCGAATGAACGCAGCTTTAGCGAAACGCTGCTATCCGGGGTGATTCTCGGTGCAAAGTTGTATTCCTTTTTACATTTTTATATTCTATATTCGCAGCAGGAAACGCGTCGCGACAAAAAACGACGTCATACTTTTCGATCCAGTGCCTCTCCATTGTTCCGCCACAAAGAAATGTACATGTGGACGTTGGTATAACGCTTACAGCCTTCAATACCCAGAATAGTTTCGTCATGCCAAACGCAAAACTTCGCTTCAACATCTGATCCGGCCATTTTCTGTGATGACTTTCCGAAAGCTGCAGACGCCCTACAGTACCGCCTGTGAACGCTGGCGTCGACTATCAGCGGTTTCGCGTACCATTTGTGTGGTCCTGGGCAGTTAGCTATGCTGCCAGGGGTGATGTGACAATTATAAATGCTTTGAAACTTGAACGAATGTATACGGTGTTTCTTAAAACATGAGGCCAATAAGAAGTTTCGCTAAGGACGATCCAAAAGCCCCACTCACGACCGACTCATACAGCTCGCGATGATCATTTGAAAGCTTTGCCGCATTCTGCATAGCAGCCGAGCCTTCACTGTATGCAACTAGAAAAGAGGATGCACAAATCATTCGCGACCATAACTGGTAAATCGATGTGCAAGGTGAGGCTCACGAGATACCTTAGGTTTAACAAATCAATGCACTCAGCAACGGCAGTTTCCCAAGCGTGTTTATATCGCTCGGTTTCCTGGCAAATTAAGCGGAGGTTGGTGGTTTGGGGCGGATTTATGTGCATCCGTTAGAAGGGACAACGGAGGGTGGAGGAGGGGGAGGGGGGAGAGCTCTCCTTGCAGTTGAAGAAATTCACAACGCATTTATTGAAATTTCGGCAGGAGCCAATCCCTGGAAGATTCTTGCTCAGTTTCGACTCCTCCCCCGACCTCGTCCAAAGTGTTTAAATCCGTCCATGACGATGGTACGACCGCACAGCAGTGTTCTACCATTTTTATCGTTATAGCTGTATTCAGCGTGTGTGTGTTCCAATTTTTAGCGCACACTCCTTCTGGTCTTCATCTTTTGAATTTTTGAAATTTCACCTCATTCCGGACATTAGCGTTAAGGTCAGCTGCCTCTTAAGGAAACCAGCGCTTTTGTGCAGTATTCTAGGTCAGGCGATAAGCGCAATGTCGCATGTCGTTTCGACTTCGCTCATCTGGAGTAGCTGAAGTCATCCGACCTAGTATCTTCGTCGCGTTCGAAAGAGGCGCAGTAAGCCTTTCCATTTGTAAGTGTTCTTAGCAAGTGACTCCGGCCGTGCCAGAACCTGGCTTTCGCAAGGACTGAGTTTAGCGGTCGTTCCTCTCTTCTTGTTTTAATTTTTTTTCCCGCATATTATAATGCAGCGACGCGCGCCGCCAAGTTTGTCCGGTTGGCGATATGATCGAGCAAAAGAAGTCCTGTTGTAAAGCGCCACGCCTCGTCACCGCTTGTCTTCGGCGCCGCCGCGAGGTGCCACAGAGTCTCGGCGCCTGGGAGGGTCATGCGAACTCCGCACTTCGTTTCTGTTTTATTTTATACACTCTTCCGCACCCCGTCACTCTCGGAGGACGCCCCGCGCCGCTTCGGCCGCGGCCCAATCTAGCCCCCGCCGGCCCGCTCTGAAAAAAGAGTGCGACCGTGGCGGCCGCAGGACCACGTGGCCCGCGAACGCCCGCGCACAGGCCCGGTGCCAGAAATTGCTCCGTCGAGCAGCCCCGGTGCGAGATGGCAGTCCTGGTGCACGAGTACCCTACCGCCCCTGTTCAGTTTAGACATCGGAAACCTTTAGCATACCGCGTACCATGTTACCGTTACCGGTGTACCGGGAGCCCGCCCACCACCGCTGAACACGCGCTGATTGGTCCCAATGCTGCAGGCGCGCGCGCAGCTGCCGGGTACGTGGCGCCATCTGGCGCCGTCAAAACGATTTGCGCATGCGCATTGGCTGCGCACAGGCTCCCGGTACTCCGGTACCGGTAAAGGTAACCCGGTACACGGTATGCTAAATGTGTCTATCTTTAGCACACCGCGTTACCGTTGTCGTTACCGGAGTACCAGGAGCCAGCGCGCCGTCAGTGCGCATGCGCAGATCACCTTGTGGACGCCAGATGGCGCCAAGTGTCCGGCAGCTGCTGCATGCCTGCCGCATTGTGACCAATCAGCGCGTGTTCGCTGGCAGTGGGCGGAATCCCGGCACTCCGGTAACGGTAGCAGTAACACGGTATGCTAAAGGTGTCACACGCGGGATGAGACTTACAATCCGAGGGCCCATAGGTGATGTAATTTACGCTGCGGGACTGAGCCAGTTACGTCTGCTATACTTTTGTCTTAAATAAAAAGCAAGCTGCGGGAAGATTAATGTACTCCATCTTACAGCTACTGCACATCTCCGAGTTTCACACCAGCGAGGTAAAGAACAAATGCGAGGGGAAAGTGGCAGGGAGTCCATTGTGATATAACAAGCACGGAACTAAAGAATGGAGTGTCGAAAGTGAGCGGAAGATTGAATCGAGACCACTACAAGAACGCAGGACCAGAGGAAATGAAAGAGCATGTAGCATTTTGCGTTGCACTGCTCCTCTGCGGTTACGAATCACGTGTCATACAGCTTACTAATAGCGTCAATCAGGCAGCGAACCTTTCTTTGTCTCATTACAGTGAATGTTATATGCCACACACGCTCGCACACTAACGGCCATGTGGTGGAATGCGTGCAAAAAAAATTGGCAGTAGTTCAGTTCTGGTTAAACCTGAAAGATTGCGAAAGCAACGAGGAGAGAGAGGCGATGGAGAGCGCGCGGCAGCGGCGGCGGCCCCGGTACGCTAGCTATGCGCCGCTACTGCGCATGCGCAACTGGGGAGCGCGGCGGCGGCGGCACCTCTGAGTCACCCCGCGCAGTGACGGAGGCGGCGCGCCCGCTGTGCGCCGCGTGACGTCACTGCTCCTTGCGCATGCGCAGTATAGCCTTTCCTCGGCTCCGCGAAATGGCTCGGCGACTAGTGTACGTAGTGTTGCTTTTACAACAAAAACGCCCAGGAAAACTAATGCACTAAGGTTTAAAGAGCGTTGTCCTGTGCAGTCCCCGACCCTCCGGTGCTTTCAAGCCCTCACTCGGTGCAGTGGCTGCCTAATGGAGAGGGCACAGCGCTGTTTTTTTTTTTTGTCTCCTTAAAAATCGTTTCCAAGAGCCGAAAGTAGTGTTCTGGAAGGTTCGTTCTTTTGGCCCCTACTCCCTTTACGCCGGGTTAATAAAGCTTTCTGTGTGAAGCTTGGCAGCTCTTGAGTGTTTGTAGATATAGTGCGGCAGAGCGCCGGCGGTTTGTCACAAACAGATGTCGAGTGCGGAAAGCTTATGTTTCTGGTTCCCTTTCTTTGATGCCAGGTAGTCAAGAGTTTCGCGACCTGTTGCTTCTTTATACGAAAACCCATCCGTGTCGTCTTTGTGTTCCGCTCCTTCTTAACGGTTCACAGCACGTGCGTTGTCTAACCGATGAAACCGCTCCGCAATCACGTTCAGTAATCATGCGCCTACACTTCGAAAATTCTGTCCTGTTATTCGACTTCATCGGTGGTTTGTTCTAGGTTACAGCAAGAGAGGTGCATTTCGTTGTCGAAACCTCAAAATTCCACACCAAACACTACTGCAGTAAAACATTCCCGCAACGCTCTGGACGCTCTACACCGTCACGTGGGGAGTCCTGCACCAATCGCGACGCTGCATCGACATAGACAGCGCACGCGGAGTGAAAGAGCGGTTCTGGGGGAGGGGACGGAGAGGCCAAGGCTCCACCCCGTATATCTCTGTCTTCTCTCTCTCTACGCCCCCTCTTTCCCCGGAGCTTTCGAGCAAGTGAGCAAAGAGCGGGGGCGAAACGCTCGTTGGGCGTGTGCCTGGAAGCGCGCTCACACCAACGCACGCACGCACACGCGAGCCACCGGCAGTGTACTATTCTCAAAGGATGCGGCGGCCGCGTGACCGAGAATAGCCCTGGCCACCGCAGGCGCCGCACGTACGGCGACGCAAGCGCGTCTGGCGCGCACCTCGGCAATGTAAATAGAGCGCCGCCCGCGGCGGCTTGCGGAGCGATCGCGTCCGGAGAGGAAATTGCCCCTGGCGGCTGCCTGAGCGCCGCCTTTGTTCTTGGAGAGGGTGCCACTGGGAATCGCTAGCAGGGTGAGAGTGGTTCCGGATTGCTATCTTCGCAGTTGTGACGGGAAGAGTGCGGCCGTATATGGCTACTCCCTTTTCTTGCATCTTTTATAGTCCGGTACAACTCAAGAGCGAAGCGGCTATACCCCGTCAGAGTGCCCACTTCCGGCCAATGGCGCCGGCCAAGATGAACCTGCTAGCGTGATAATGCAGGGAGTGGGAGATGAAAGAGAATAGTCCCCTTCCTCCACGGTCGGGGATAGTCCTTCCCTGCATTGCCACGCCACTCCATGCATTACCACACTAGCAGGTTCATGAGCATTGGCCGACGACATTGGCTGGAAGGGCGTCCTTTGACGGGGAAAAGTCGCTTCGTTCTTGAGTTGTATCTGATTGAGGTCGGGCAGTCGACTGCAGAGCGTGGGAGGACGTTGCTGACGCTTCTCGTTCCGTCAGGCGTCTACAGTTTGTCTCTCCAGTCGGCTTCGCTCGAACTGCGGAACCCTCGTATTTGCGGCGGCTCCTATTCCCTGCTTCGTTCCGTTCGTATCCCCAGTCGGCGAAGCTCGAACCTTGGAAACCGCAAGCTAGGCAGCACGAAGATCGGCGGCTCTTCTTCCATGCAAAGTTCCGATCGCCATTCAACGCGTGATCCTTGGAGAGAATCGTATGCTGGGCGCCTCGTGATTGCCGCGGAGTAGCGTTAAGTGTCTTAGGCCCGTGATGGGTCGGCGTGACGTTCGAATAACAGGAATGCTGAGGAAAGAGAGAGAAGGCAAAGGAAACGCGGAGGGTCCGGCTTCCTGCCCAATACACATGGAAAAGGGGCAAAAGGAACAGAAAGGCATTAAGGAGAGGATAACACAAGGCTTGGCTTGGGAATACAGGCGGATTTGCAGCTCTTAAGAAAGCATAGCATTTTCCCGAAAATGCCTGCGGTGTTCTTTGAAGAGCTGCTCTGCTTCATAAAATCCATAGGCTTGACAGACCGGCATGGACGATAGGTTTGAGAGATAAGCTGTGCACCGCCTATCCTCCCATTTTCGATAACAACGCTTTCTTTTTCCCTTCTTTGCTTCTCTTCACTCTTTCCTCCCTCGCACTCTCTCTCTCCTTTCGCCCTAACGTCTCTCCCAACAGCATAGGCACATCAAACCTCTTCCGGTTACTCCAAGGCTCCCTACTCTGTCTCTACGCTTGACTGCCTGATGACCGGTAACGGATCGTCATCGGGACAGGACATGGAAGACTTGGCCAGAATACCCGAATACTTGGCTGGAAATCGCTTGATGCCGCCCACAAGCACTTAACGTTTAAGGATAAACAAAAACTGAGCAGGACTCGAGGCGAGCGACGACAGAAGACGCAAGGCGAAGTTCACCCCCGTGCGTAGGCGCAGCAACTCCGTTTACTCAACGAGTGCTAAGTGCCCGCCGTTTGTTTGCAGCTGTTGATGCCTCCCACCGCTTGTACGAACGCCCGGTTTTACTTTTCGTCAGATGCCTTAGCACAGTCTTGAAGCTGACGTCAGGATCCCACGCACAGGGGGAGCTGAGATCTCACTTTCCAGGTTCTGGCCCGTTTCGTGCGTGGCCGCAGTTGTTTTTTTTGTTTTGTTTTTGTTTTTATTCCTCTTCTCGACCGGAGGCTTTCCCAGGAGTGGCTGGCTCTGTGTTTGCCCTCTCCCCACAGCCCGGATATTTCCAGCGTCGCTGCAGTAAATAGAGCGCGCTTCACAAGAAGAGGGAGGGCCCAGAATTGAGGGGAGAGGAGGGGGGGGGGGGGGGTCCCCTGTTCCATATTTATCTCAGGCCGTAGGTCTTCCCTCCGCTTTTTTCCTCCATTTCTCTCCTTATACTTCTTGAGATCCCGACCAAAACAGAGGGGCGAGCCGCTTGTTGTAGGTTCAGCTATACTACGTGACACTGTCGCCTCTTGGTTACGTCACAACCACAAATTCGCTCCTAGGGCTCTGACTGGGCTTTACTGAGAACAGTGAACCCCATATGTGTACAGTTCAGTCACACCTCTAAACCGCTGCGTATACCAGGTGTTAAAGATACGAAAGGTTGGCACTAAGCCTCGGTCGCCGAATTGAACGGCGTGCACAGAATTAATAGGGAGGACAGATCTGCAACATCTCTCGGAATACCGTTCCGTTCACCTCGCTTTAACGCTGCGTTGTGTAGCAGTTAAAGGGGCGCTGGGGATAAATTGAAGACGGCCTGAATCGCTACCGCACTGCGTTCTAACTTTTGATTACAATAGAGACTACTCTGCCCGAAAACAGAGCTCTTCCTGCGTGGTTGAGCTCCGCTAGAAGTTTTTCACCAAATTAAAAGTACTTCACCACCACCACCGCTTTCATGCTCTGTTTTCGTTTCTTTTTTTTTCCGAACTTGTATTTTTGAGCCTGTTGCGTTTAGCTTGCATGCATGGGTTTTGTGCATTGATTTTTAGTTATTTTTCTAATTACAGGTGTCGCCACCACCGGCTGATATTGCAAGCATTTTGCATGCGTCGACACCGATTTGTTGGCTCGGATCCCGGAGGCTTTGCTAAACCGCCATTTTGTTCAAATATGGTGGCAACCAGACCTTCTCAGTGTAGGGCGTCACAAGTTTGAATCGAGTGGCGGGAAAATTTTCAAAAGCAATTTGTCTCAGCCATAAATTCGTATTTTGCTGTCATACAGCCGTCAACATAGCCAGAAGAGCCATAAAATCAATTTTACTGAGGAAATAATTGAACGGAGTTGCACATGCAGCGTTCCTTTAAATCGTACACTGGTAGCAAAGGCAACGAAGTGTCAAAGGAAGCGTGGTGAATTTCTGGCCAGAATGAATGTGGCGCGAACTTGATTACTTTTGCATTATGTAACTAGTGTAAAAAAGCTCTCCCCTGTCCTTTCTTGCTGTCGCTCCCCTCTATACTTCCCCTCACGATCCTCTCCCTTTCCCTTTCATTTCCGCCGGCTGCAGCTCGGGTGCTTAAGGTATTAGATAGCTATTGCCGCGGCGGGCAACACTCTTTTGCTTCACCTTTTCTTATTTTTTTTTATTTTTAAAAATAAACCCCTACCACCCCCACCACCACTGTGGTGACAGTTCAATGTGGCACTTATGGATCTTCTACGCACTCCTGGCAGCGTACGAGGTCATCCTTTCCCACAGGGACAGCCGCAGAACTTGGAGCATTTTTGTGGGGGGAAAAAATCCACTCCCCGCACGGTTGGGCAACGGCTCTAAGTGGAACTGTCCACCGATACCAGGAGAGAGGATTACCGGGCTATAAGCCGAGGACTTTTCCTTAATCTCCGTCGCTACAGCTCATCTTTCACGGTTGAAAAGGGCGGGACGCGATAAGAACAGCGTCTAAAAGGGCCTCGCGGAAGGTCTGACATTAGAGTGAACGACTTTTGATTGCACAGTGGACGAGAAAGAAGACGGGACCAGAAATCGAATAAAGAAAATGCAACAATCAAATGAAGTAGTGTTAAGAGAAATTCTGCCCTGGTCAGGCTCTCAGGTGTTTCCTTTTATAGCTCTGCGCAAAGCAAGCAGCCTTCGGTGAAAAGTGACAGTGTGTTGAGATATGGCCCCTTGAGAGAAGTGGATTTTTATCTTGAGCAAAAAGTTTAACCCTTCGGATTTTATATCTGTATACGATATATACCAGAGCTCTTAGATCATACCGGCCAGTTGCGAAACTCCCGTCTCAAAAAGCGACTAGTCCCTGGGGCCATTTTGCGAAGATTTACGGATGGTGGAGCCATCTGGAAGTGGCCACTAAAGCTGTCAACATACATCACCATTATCTTGTGAACAGCGTTTTATTTTGTATTCTTTTGCCTCTTTAATATATGTTATCAGACTGTGATAACCACATATTTTGGTTACTGCCATAGAGTTTATTACTATTACCTAGAGGGAAAGCTGGCGGCGCTGCACTTCAGCCACCATGAACGTTCCACTTCACTTCCACTTCACATTCCACTTCCAGCCACTTCAGCCACCATCATGAGGCGGTGAGCTACTTGTTGCGAGACAGTCGTAGTTTTTCAGGAACACGGAGTGGCATTACCGAGATGATTCATTCCGAAAACGCTGTTCGTGTGTGCGCAGACGACTTTCGAGCGAACGCAGTGTGCAAAAGCCATAGTAGCGAAACCACAACAGCATACGACGCCAATAAAAGGTTTCTTTTTTCAAAATGCCATTAAAAAAACTCTTAAAAGTATCTAAGCAACAAATTTTTTTTTGAAAACATATTTACTTTTAATGGTGCGCCTGTTAATTACGAAATATTAGTTTTTGTAGTGTTCATTACTTGGCCAATAGGAAAGCTAGCCATCTCTTATTTTGGGCAAACTTTGCACTTACATGCTTTTCTGCTCGTTTGTTGCAATCATTAGACAAGATATTGAATGTTAAGATATTTTTAGTTATCAAACAGCTTTATTTTTCTATTATTTTTTGGCCAAAAGTTGTAGTTCTGCAGTCGGTAGCTCATCGCCCCATGATGCTTTGAGCGCCCATGGTGGCTGAAGTGGTCTCGAGGGGTCTCCACGCAAACTCCCATAGACGGGCTGCCAGCTTTCCCTCTAGGTAATAGTAAGAAACTCTATGGTTACTGCATCTGTTTCACCGATTTTGTTGCCAGGCTGTTGTGGGTTTATTAACAGTTTCGGAGCCTGTAACATGAACACCGTTTACATTAATGACCACGGGCGTCGCAACAATTCGTAAACCCCAAAATTTTTGCCCAATCAGATTACGATTGTTGTACACTGGCCCTGTGAGAAGTGGGGACCGATCCGATGTCACAAGCATACGGCGACAAACTGAAGCGCCTCAGGGGGGCGCAGTCGGTCCGCTGGAGGCAACTGCAGACAAATACCTTCCCAAACCTCTTTGCTCTTAATAAATTCCCCCCAACTATGTACCGTAACACATGTCCTTGTATTAATGTTGCCGGATCGAGCTCTGCACTCCGCCTGCTTCTGGATAAGCCGCTGCAACGAGAAGATCGCATCGGTGCCTGGAAACGATGAACGAACGTTGCACCGATGGGTTGCTCCTGTGACAGCGCGGAAACATTCTGACTTAACCGATTGCGTCATGACACTGTTAGTTCTGCGACAGGTCTCACGTCGAACAATGAGCCAGGGAAGGCGGGACACGCGGATAGAAAACAAATTGCTCTTAACGAAAATACAAGCTATTAAATTACCCCACGTGGACAGAATAATCGTACAGCTAGGCACGGTACAAATTGCAGAGACACTAGTCAGTCAATCTGTATAGTGCCTGAAAATTTAGTTCGGAATATCGGCCACGTACGTAACGATGTGGGCCTTCGTTGAAACGTCGACCTTCAGCCATTCGCAGCCTATGTATAGTGCCGGTGCAGCACATAACAAAAGTGCACGGGTGACTGCGGTCGTCACCCTACCGTAACTGTGCTGGGGATGTTGTAGCAGGCTCGAATGACTCAGGAGGAACTTGACAGCCAAAGTTAAACTGTTTATGTAAACAATCGGTACCACAAACCACCCGAGCGTCCGAACTCTAATGACGTCTGTTGTTTGATTGATCGATTGAGATTGTATTCATGTTTATTAGCAATGAAAGTCCTCCCAGTCCCAGGCGTCCTCCACGGCGCAGACCCTTAGCGCTGTTTGAACTACAGTGCTAGAGCTGGGCATCAGCGCCTCCTACTGCTCCATAGTGGGAACATCACAGCGTGGGGTTATATTTGCGGACATGCCCACAGAATGTGGGTTAGGTTTGCGGGATCGTTGCGAAGTTTACACGCGTTAGAAGTAGCGGTCGGGATAAATGGGGGCGTACAGAGTGGAGTGTATGACTTCTCAACATATGTGACAGGCTGCACATTTCTGATGCATACTGAATTATCGCAGCGCCCATTTCACTTTTGGATGCACAGACCATCTCAAACGGTAAAACCTAATCAAGCGAAGGCGATGAATAGTTATTTTCTGTCATATGACGACATCATGGCGTGGATTCCTTCCACGCCACTTAATTACGTACCCATTGTGCGTGCACCCATCGCAGCAGCGATTCCGCCGGAGATTTCCTTGCTTTAAATGCTCTCGGTAACACCCGATATAAAACACAAAAACTACGACTTGGGCTCGTTCCGCGTTTCTTCGAATGTTTCACGTGATGCAACTTGCGGGCAACTGTGGAATACATATATCTCGTTCGCTTCGCTCTCTGTTTCCTTCGGGCAGTCTTATCTCGCCTATTTCTCCCCGTCTACGAAAACCGGACGCTGCTGCCGTGGATCTCGTTCGCCTGTTCCCACTTTTTGTTCCTCTCTCAGTCTCGGTGATTCTCGGCTGACGCAAAAAGCTGCAAGATTTCAATGACTCTAAAAAAATGCACGACCTGTAGTGTGCTTTTCTTTTTTTTTTTTGCGCGTCAAAGGCTGCCAACTTTCGCTTAATTTGCATCAACGCGGCTATCCTGCGCCGTTTTCGCGTTCTCTGGTACTGAATTTCACGCCCTTACTTGCATGCCTCAGAGAGAGAGAGAGAGAGAGACTCTTTAAAATGAAATACAGAGAATTTAGCCGGCGTTTAAATACCGCTGGCATGCTACTCTGCGTAGGGAGGGGAATTTGGGAGATAAAGACCGAAAAAGAGCAGCGTGGAAGAGGTAAAAGAAAAAAAAACTAAGATAAAATGCGGCCATGAAATGGGTGCTAAGGATGCAATGGCGAGTATTGATGTAACCTATGGAATGATGGAGTGCATAGTCCGACAAATGGGCTGACGAAGTTCACTGCATGAAGAATGCATGAAGGTAACGTGCAATGCCTCATATTACTGAAGCGTTTCATTACAGCCCAGCCTGTTTATACACTATAACTGACAGCTTGCAGGTGACGTCGTCAGGTCATCCGATGAATTTCCCCATTACCTACTAATAGCTCTAGGCCTGCGAGCTTGTCTCTGTCACGAGAGCGACGTCACATCCGGTAAGGTAACAGTGGCGACGCCTTTCCGGCGTAAAAAGCCACACGCATCCACATGTCAGGCTGACAGCGAGCGCAAAGATGTGCTCGGCGGAGAATAATTAACGAAATTCGCCCCGTATCGAAGCATCGTTACAGCCTGCCACCAGCTGCGAGCATGGCGCCTTTCTTTTGTTCCTTTTCAGTCCGTTTGGCGTCGCCACCTGCCACATACAACTTAGCTGTTGCCACGCTTTAAGCCGGCGCTGTCCTAGAATGCGCCGTGGTAGCACGTGTCGTTTTTTGAGCAACGCGTCTTAAGCTCTGCAAGGCCTTGACACCCGTGAGCACAAAGGCTATTTAGAGAGCGTGACTGGGACGCTCTCCCGACCGGCTTGTTTTCACAACTTTCACGGGGCGCAAGATGCCAAAACGCACGGCAGAACCGCTTTGTAAAATACGCTATCGTTTCTGCTTTTACGCGGCCGCGAGTGTAATGGAATGATTTTCTAGGCGGTGTACGTTGTATATGGAACGAAGCGATGTGAACTGTGTTATGACATAAACATTGGCCACATGAGTGCCGTACGCATGTTACCACTCAACATGTTTTGAACCACACGTTCGCAACGTCCATTGCACGTGGTATGCCCACAAACTTTACAAACGAGTCATCTTGGACTGGATTAACCTGTAAACCTATGTAGTTGATACTCAGGAAGCCAAGGTTCAAAAGAAGCAATGGAACTAAGTGTCATAGAGAGTCACAAAGCTCAGGCATTGCGAACAAAATTAAGTAGTAGACAACTGCCTCACGTCTCCCTTCAGGTGTCCTCAGATCCAGAGGAACGTGTTTGCACTCGTAGTAAACTCTTCCCAAGGAAGGGAAGGGAAAACTTTATTTACACTAATGGTTTTTCCTGCGGTTTGGGGCATCTTCAGAGACGTCTTGGTTCTACCCCCAGGAGCCTTCTCTGTCGAAGTCGTCCGCCTCTAATCAGTGGTCGGTTGCCCTCAGTCCAGGGCTCCGCTGGCCACTGCCGCCCGTTGAGCTCGCTGTACCAGACCTTGTTGGTCTTCGCAGCGGTCGCTGGACAGCAGTCTCCCACTGCTCCGCACTCGGGTTTTGTATTTTGGGGACCACGTCTATGTTTTGGCAGGCCCATGTGATGTGGTATAGTGTAGGTTTTTCGTCGCACCAGGGATATTTGTTCGTGTATATCGTAGGGTGCATTTTGTTTAGTATATGTAAGTTTGGGAAAGAGCCTGTTTTCTGTCATAGATAACTCCAGAGGAACTGTTTTTAGAGTCGGAAGCCTGCGCATTCACTACCACGGCTGAACAGACAGTCTAGGAAGTAGCGCTCCAGCTCACAATTTAAGAAACGAAGTCTTCCCGAAGGTGTTGTATTATTACTCGTGTAAAAAAAAAAACATGAAGCTAAAGAAAGGGTAGGAATTAAGGAGATGTATGAGTTTAATATCTTGTAACAAGGGCAGACTGGCAGAGGAGCAAGAAAAATCAGTGCGTACAATGGGCATGAACAGAAAAGGAA
This sequence comes from Amblyomma mixtum, assembly GCF_055824585.1. Classification (NCBI taxonomy): domain Eukaryota; kingdom Metazoa; phylum Arthropoda; class Arachnida; order Ixodida; family Ixodidae; genus Amblyomma; species Amblyomma mixtum. Next base: position 60,271,341 of record NC_143013.1, on the reverse strand, counting down.
CACCACAACTGCTGAAGCAATGTGTGTGGCACATGCGGCGAACAGCAGCCGTCAAGACTCTCGCGGTAGAGGGTGATTTTGATTTACCGCCGGCTTTGAATTTGAACTTGCGCGCTGTCATACGTGTGCCTCATTCCGTTTCCCGTTTCTAGCAAAGGTCACCCACCACATTTTGTTTTTGATCAGATTAAAAAGAAAAACAAAGAGAAGCCGTGCTCTTGCGCTTTGGATCTCTTCGCGACAGTTTTTTTTTTCTCCTCTTATCTTCAGATCTGCTCTACTTTGCATCGCGATGCTTTTGCAGAGCGCTGGACATTTGTGTAGAGAGACCTGCCAGGACAGCAGCTGCAGAATGGCTGTTACGCACCGTCCAGACCTTGAACGAACTGGAAACAGCAAAGCTATGTTCGAACAGAGAGATGGGTGACATTTAAAAAATGTTATATACAGGGAGGGAGAAAGGTCATTTTATTCGTACAAACACGCGCGGCCGTTCGCTCCTCTGTATACAAGTTGACCCAGATATCTGGAAGACTATTCCATTAAACGGGCAGAAACATCGAAGTTTTCATTGGGTATTTTGTTGTCTAATAATGCGTAAGACATTAGTAAACTGAAAAACCATGTGAAATTCTCGTACGCTCACTACTTCACTGTATTTTATTTTATTCTTCCATGCAGTTCAGGTTTCAGCATTTCAGCAGTCGAGAGTTGCAACGTCACAAGTGAGCACAGGATTACGTAAGGCATGCATATAAAAAATGTCCTATGGCCGGCTATAAGCCTTTCCTACGGCCATCTATAGCAGTAGATTAAGGCGGATATACTTTTCTATCGACAGCTAAAAACATTTGCATGGTTATGGAATGAAGCATCAAGAAGCCCAGATTCTAGCCTGCAAAAGGAACTGACCCAACTGGCAGCTGCAGCATCCTTAAATTTAAGTGTTAGTGTAGTAGTAAATAAACCCATTACTCCTCTACAGGAAGCCTGCGTGCCGTGTCAGAGATTTGGGGGGGGGGGGGGGGGGGGGGAGCTTTGAAACAATAAAGTTATTTTGAACTAAACTGAACTGTTCCGAAGCTCTAGCTCTAGTGGCCACATATTTTTCAACAGCTGGCAATAAGCACCGCTTTAGGCGTGTATAAACGATCATGAAAGGTCATAGACGCACATCGCTTTTTCTATTGCCGCCCATAGGCCATTTTTGTAGCATATAACAGCTTTTTGTTTACTTGCTGCTATTTCGCTTCTGAAGTAGTTTAGCTTAAGAGCTTAAATTCATTGCAATGACACAGCAGCGGTTATATTGCAGTTTTTGTATGCCTCACGTGATCCCACACTCACTCATGACGTCGCAAACATCGTATGGCAACTGAAACCGAAATTGAAACGACAGAAGAAAAAAATTCAATTACGAATTACTTGTTGAGCGCGGACGAATTCGCGCTGTGATCCATGGTTACCAATGTTGTACGCATCATTACAAAGCAAGAACTCACCCCGAAAAATTTGGTGTCTCCACGTTTTAAAGGGCGCTTTTTATTTTGCCTTTTTCTTTCTTGTTCATCCTTTCTTTCTGCGTTCTCGAACCGTGGCTGTGCTGCTTTTGGCTTCCTCTAATCCGCGCGTTCATACATTTGTTTATGGTTCTTTTTTTTTTTCATGTCACCAATTATAATTTTCGGTATTTTCGTCTCAGTAAGTATTGAATTCTTTTTTGCACGGCTTGCTCACCTCGTGGTATAGACAGGGTGTTCCACCTAAGACATAACACAACTTTTAAAGATAAGCTATTTGAATTAGAAGAACGCTTTTCTTCGGCATAGCATTGCCAGCAGTGTAGTACACGCGAAAGCAGCTAAGACGCGCTAACTATTAGGCTGGTTAACTAATACCGAGTACATAACTTTTTAACTATTAGTCTTAGCCTCCTTAATTACTGAGAGGAGTGTAAGCCCACTATAAGTAATATCCATATCAGTTTTTTAAATTTCGAAAACGCGGTTACCATCGCCGCTGTGTCCCAAAAAATTTTGGCCATTTCGACGAGTTACCTGCACTGGAGAGGTCGCTTTTCCTGTAAGCTTCTCGAAAGCGCATGTATTTTGAAGCGATGTTGCGAAATTTGTTGGGCCATAACGCCGAGGGTAACCGAATTTTCGAAATTCTAAAAACTGGCATAGATATTACTTACTGTGGGCTATACGCCTCTCAATAATTAAGGAGCCTAACGGTAATAGTTAAAAAGTTAGCTATTCAGTATTAATTAACCAGCCTGCCAGTTAGCACGTCTTAGCTGCATTCTGATGTACTATAGCACATACAATTGTGCTACACCACATACAGTTCCATGTCGAAAAAATCGCTCTTGTATATAGCTCAAAAAGCGTATTTTTAAAAATTGTGGAAAGTCTTAGGTTAAACATCTTGTATACTGTGCCGTGTATTCGAGACCACTTCAACGATGACAACGTCGCTAAGTTCACGGACAACGTTGATTCAGCGTTGAGTTTCAGGAGGACTTGTTCCATTAATATTTTATTATTTTTACTTTGTATACCATCTACGTTTAGAGACGGCTGCTTCCAACCGGACACTGACCCCGTCGCAAGCGCTGCACTGGCTGACATTAATGTTTTTATTTCTCTATCCAGTGTGGACGTCCGACGACAAAGGAAATTCCCCACTATGTAGTAAGCTTTCGTCACGCATGCCCTTCAAGTTCGAGCCATTATGAAACTCGGCGTGACCTCGTATTAAAGTCTGCGAAGCGATAGCTGCAAACTGCCACGATTCAGAATGACGCACGTAATGTCGAAAGAGAAATGCGGTGAATTACGATCCAACTCTGTTGCCGCGTTTCAAGTTTAATAACAGTTGGGTGAACCTTTCAAAGCAATTATAAGGTCGTGACGCGGGCTGCACTGATGAACAAAAGATGACAGAGAACCACAAGTAAACAACAGACGCTAACGTCCTGCGGGCGCTTTTGCACATCAGCACAGCGCTCCTCATACCGCCGTAATATCCACGTAGGTTTCAAAAAACAAACAAACAAAAAGGACTCCCGCCTCCGGACAATGGCGCGATATGTAGAGCATCTGCAAGCCTGCAGAAAGCAGGTTACTGTCCTAACCTAACCTGTCCTAACCTGTCCTACGCTCGTCCTGTCTGCATCTTTTCTGTGTCCTGTCTCCTGCGTAGTTTTATGTCTTCAGAATGTCTTACCAACTAGCCTCTCATCACACACTTCTAACCTAAAGGCTAGGCGCGGAGTGGTCCTTAGTTTATCTTAAATAAACACTGTAAAAAAGTGATATGGAGAGGGAAACACGTTTCGAGATCTCAGATGCCACATGCAAAGCATACGCCACGTCGGCGCAAGTTGAGCCCACATAATGGATACGTCACGTCTGTGTCACTGCAGATAAGCCCCTACTTGCAAATATTTGGCAACGTAAATGGTCACCCTATCAAAAAATACAACAAGCAACAGATTGTCTTGTAGCATTTTGGGACCAGACGACAGAAGTTCGTGTCGTCACAACAAGATTTCCTCATTTCCTGTCGTATTGTGTAGCCCGCTGCCGTAACGACACAGCCTGTTCTGTCACGACAAAAGACAACTTCGCAGTACTACAGAAAAGGCTGTCGCAACGAGAGAACGACAAAGCATTTTGTCGTATGTTGGGGCCGGTCCCGTAGTATTTCGTTTCTTAATTTTTACCACATATGTTGACAGGCAGCAGCCAGCTGAATTTTATAGCTGCAGGCTGCGGCCTCCAAGGAATACCTGCAATCAGTATTGGAATCTGTTTGGTTTATTGCTTTATTGGGGTTTCACGTCCCAAAGCGACTCAGGCTATGAGAGACGCCGTAGTGAAGGGCTCCGGAAATTTCGACCATCTGCGGTTTTGACATCGCACAGCACACGGGCCTCTAGAATTTCGCCTTCATCGAAATTCAGCCGGCGCGGCCGGGATCGAACCCGCGTCTTTCGGGTCAGGAGCCGAGCGCCGTAACCACTGAGCCACCGCGGCGGGGCAGTATTGGAATCTGTATGTACGCGGAGTTCAAGGGAGCACAAAAGATGCGAAGTTACAATTATTCTTGAAGACGCTTCAGTGAGCTAGTCGGAACTGATGACGTTTTTGTTAACTAGTCTATGGTAGTCAGTTGCTGCAGGTTATAACAGCTTACAGCCACGTGTGCCTGAAATAACTTGTAGCTCCTAATTATTTAGTTGGAGACAGAAAATCCGTCCTATCACTTTTCAGCTTCAAAAACTGGCTGTCATAGTTAGTTCCACAGAAAACTATAACTTTCGGCTCCCTTAACCATTCTGCAACCTCCAGTACGCTGTCCTAAGTATCCAATCAACTTCTTTTAATGCCCCATCAACTTAAGCTAAATCGTTTTCGACTAAAAGGCAGTATCTTGCACTGTTAACTACAAGAGTAATGGTACTACTGTAAGCGCAAATATTGGTACAAAACTCTATGGCGCACTTCGCGTCGGTATGTGTACACGGAGTTCCAGATTTCTGAAGAATAGCCGTGTCAAATGGCGACGGAACCGGTGCATACGGGGCTAAAAGCGAGATGCCATCAAAATTAAGTTCGCGCAGACTAGATGGTACACGTGGCTTACGCAGAAAAAAAAAAGAAAATAAAAACAGCTAGAAGCAAGGACAAAGATACGACAGATGGGCCTCCAGCACTGGCCGGCAGACGATCGTTTTATTGCTTGTCCGTTCCTAATATAGCTTGCTTACATATGCATCAATATTTCTTTCTGGTCGAGTAGGCCTGCTATATAAAGCGCGAGAAGGCAATATAGTGATTGCTGGTTCGACCACTTGTTATGTGCCTTTTATATTGGTCCTGCTAATAGAATATCTTTAATCATCGTAAGTAATTATCTACCAGGCTCTCCAAGCAGATTTATATACCAGGCAACGACCAGACTACTAGATTTTTCTTCGCGTCGTAGCAATTAAGGCACCAATGAATATAAAAGTAGACACCAGTACAGAACATTTTCACTGACTTTCGCTCGCTTCAGTTCTTGACCGCGCGAGCATTCTTATGAAGTATTTCTATGCTCTTTCTCTTCCGCCTCTTTAGCGTTTCGTTTTTCACGCAGTATACAACGCTTAATACAAGTGTAAGTGGCCTGCTCTAACCGCCGCGTCCGGTGTAATCGGCGCGACGGTTCCAGTGACACCTACTACAGGCATCGGACGCTGTGAGACACCTGGTCCCGAAGAGTGAAACGATCGGGGCCACGATAAAAAAAAAAAAATGTCCTCTCTCGCAACGCGTGCATGGCTCACTGCCTGTTATAACGCAACCCCTGTAATTACGCGAATTGTTAGGGGCGCCCAGCTTTTCTACATTCTTCGGCGGCGACGGAGTCTTGCCAAGCTTGTTACAGGGTCAAGAAAGACAGAAATTCCGCTTTACGACGAACGCAGGTGCGGTTAGTATAATGGCGGCGGAAAGAAAAAAAAACTGAGGAACACGCGCGGAGGCGCCATCTTCGGACGTCGACTGGCGGGAATTCTCAGCCAGACTGTCGCCGACACTGCATTATTCCGCGATCGTTATCGAGAGGGTCTCGGCTTGTTTTAGGCATAACCAAGACTATAAGCGAGCCGACTATCCCTCTGACCGTGGCCTTGGCGACGCAAGCGAGATGTTATTGACTGCGGCGCCCCCATCGGCCGTGGTTGTCGGCGTCCCTACAGAGCGCGCTGGCTGGCACAGCGTCGGCATCGATCAATGAACGAAGAAAGAAGAGCGAACAGACACGTACGACGAGCGGACTCCTGCGCGCAGCTAATTCAGTGCAACGCCGCCGAGGCTGGAACTATAAAAAACACCGTTATTTCGCCGTGGTCACACGAGGTGTTTTCCTGACAGACGGGCCCATACCTCGCCTACTGGCCTCGATAGATTCTCTCGTTAGCTTTCCACACTATATGCTGATGGCTCGTCTCACTGTTGTAGTGTCTGGACACTGCCTTTTTCAACCTTCGCGTGTTTTGGCTGTGTTGAGGATCAATGCAGTCACAGTTGTACTACCTAGATTCGCGCCTACAAGACGCATAGCTTCGCGGCTGTGCGCTCTCTTCTTTCAGCGTACACAGTGCTGCGCGTAACTGTTGTTAACAACAGGCTCGGCATGCGGGCGCGCTGCGGTACACGTAACCCTCGCCACTCGTCTCCCTTTCCCTTCCCCTGTTGTGTCGGCGGTGCAACGGCCAGGTGCACCGGGGTGCGCTCTACAACGAAAACAAGCACGTGACAGACAAAAGGGCCGAGCTATAAATGAGACTGGGCCACGATGTGAGCTGCGGCGCACATGTGGATGTTCCACTCTCTCTCTCTCACCTCCCACTCCTCCTTCTTCCTTTCCGCTACCCTCGCAGGTCGGTCCGGCGCAACGTGTGTAGCGTACGCGATCTGTGTACGCATGCTGGCAGCGGCCTACGCGATTCAGACGGGCTCTGTTATTCTTGCTTCTTTTTTTTTTCTTTTCACGAGGCGGCCGGAACCGGCGTTTAGGCGGGGAGCGCACCCGAACCGCTTCGTGCGCGCCGTTGCGTGTTGAATGCGATAAGATCAGCGCCGGGAGAAACTTGCTCGCGACCATTCAACAGCGCGCGTTACAGCATTAGTCTCTTTTTAACGGCGACAGAGAACCGGAATGCGCACGTTTCAATCCGCCATCAATGAATCACGCCAGCGAGAAAGATGAACAGATAAAGAGACACGTCTGCGTTAAGGCAAGATACATATGAGGCCTCCATGCAAATAAGCGCCAAGATCGGAGTCAGAATGAAGACGTGGCGAAAGCGACCTGCCCGTACACCTCATCGAGTCGCAGAAAAGGAAAAAAAATGCGGATCTACCATTTAAACAATGTGTCGCAACTCCTACGGAAATATATTTCCAGTGACTTCGCCTGCGATCGACTACTAAATACCTGTCGCGCTCTTTCTGTGCTCTCTTTTCCATAAAATCCGATGCATTCTATTGCTACATTCTTTTTCTTCGTCTTCGACTTTCTCTTCTTCCAAACTCATTAACATTGCACTGATAACCTCTGCTTGTACTTATAGGCAGCTACGTATTCGGCGCATGCTAAACGTGGCCGCGTGCGGAGTGAACGCGTACAAAGACGTGGATGCTCTTTAGTATTATTCACGTAATCCCAGACCTGGATTTTGTCGAGGCGAGCTGTACATTTGCGAAGCTGAAGTGGTGCTGCGAAAATCTGGCACTCAATTCACAGAATACATTTCTGTATTTGAAAAAAAAAAAAGGCAGTCATAAATATTGCGAGGTTAGAAGGTGACTCGTGAAATCTATAGCCGCAGGGCTGACCCATGCACAGGCTGTTTTTGTCGCTCCGGCTATTAAGTGATGATGGCATCGCATCAATTAAGAGACGTTGCAAAACGCTTGGAGAAGCAGACCTTTTCTGAATAATTTATTCACTAACCATTCTTGTCGACTTACACACATATAACATCCAAGCAGAATAAAATTACACATATGGATGATTAATTAACTACCAACTTGTCACGCTCGTAGTTTCAGGTTTCAGCAGGCACCTAAAAGATGGATTAAAGGTGCACTAAAGAGGATTATGAGCTCGCCTTTTCACCGCGGGAACTCGATCTGCACGCTCCAAGCATTCTTAGAAGCTCCGAATCATTGTCCAGTGTGGCCGATTTCCCTATTGTATCGGATTAAACGTCCCGGCTCCCGCCTTTTTGTTTAACCGACCTCCGAGAGTAGGAGTCAACTATCGCGTTGAGTGCCTTTCAGGCAGTCGCGTGACGGCTTGCCGCTCTGCCATCGGCGGAGTGATACGTAGTAATACGCGGAGTGATCCGCGAAAGCAAAGAGTACACGGGTATTTTTATTTCCGTGGGCCTAATTTGCGGCCATGCTGTCTGCGACTGAAACTATTTAATCACAGAAACATAAAACAAAATAAGAGCGAAAGTGAAGCCGCCACGATACTGGCTGAAAGGCACTCCATGTGTTGGTTGACTCCCCAGAGGTCAGTTCGAAAAAAAAAAAAAAAAGGAAAGGCGGGAGCCGCGACGTTTAATCTGATTTATTAGGGGAATCGGCCGCACAGGACGATAATTAGAAGTTTTTTAAGAAAGCTCGCGGAGCGTGCAGGTCGAGTTCCCACGGTAAAAAGACGAGCTCGGAATCTTCTTTGGTACCTTTAAATCACAGTGCGTTTGCGCTACAGCAGTCTTTTTGTTCTTCTTTGCGACCATCTCAGGCGTGAAGCTTTCGTAATCTGCATTTCGAACGAGAGTATAAGTGTTACCTCCGCTCCATACACCGCTGCGGTTCAAGGAGTCTTAATTGACCATGAAAACTGTCCCATAAAGAGCCGCACGCAGAGTTTGAACGGCAAGTGAGAGTTGATTTGGCTCACAGGACTTCTGCCGGCTAATGGGCTTTAAAAATATTGCCCGCATTTGAAGCGTTAATTGATTAACTCGAAGATTATGCGATTGATCTCTCCGGGGCTGCTCCGGTGAAATATTTCAAGTCGGTTGTATACGTGCGACGCATACTTCGCCTAGGGCGGTGAAGTGTGTGTCAGCGAACTGTAATTAGCGTTGTTGCAGGTCCTCGCCGCTCGTTGGCACACGTTCTGGCAGGTGGCCGGAAATATGTCCCCGCCTACTATTCGCGGAGCGCTCAGTACTGTGCAGTTCGCACGTCACGTCGATGACATCTCCACCTACCTAGCATGTGTGTCGCCTCGGCGTTCCTTATTTGTTTATTCATCGCGGGAACTGGTGAGAATTCACGCAATGTAAAAGGTTCGCCAGAGTAGCCAAGAGTTAACGAGTCAATGAACGCGCGGTTATGTGGTGAGGGGTCGCCAACTGGAAGGGTTGCGTGAGCTGAGAGATGTGAACCACGTCGGTAGCGCAAAACAAGGCTGCACAAAAACGAAGATGGCAGCACCGGGGAGACAATTGGCTGTCTCCGGACGTTAAGTTTTGTTGTAGAAGAAAGCGACATCAGGTGACCATAATTTTCGTGTGCTCTCTGAAACTTTTCATACCTTTCAATGTGTAATGCGCTTGTCTCAGGGCTAACACCCTTTAAGGGTGCTCACCAACACCTTAAAAGTGTTCGTGAACCCTCTTATTATGTTAGCGCATTCATGAACACCATAAAGGTTTTCATGGACATTATGGGGGTGTTTGTGAACATCCTTAAGGGTGTCTATGAACACCCTAAAAGGTGTCATTCCAGGGACACTCTGAGGCACCTTTTTGACATCTTTAACGGCATACATACAATGATTTATGCTCCCACTACACGGGCGTTTCGAATGCCGTCCAAACGAATGACATTCGACTCGACTGCCAAAATTACGCTGCTACACAAAGTTTTTCTACGGCATTCAATTCAGGTAACATTCGAGTCGACAGAGCTCCTCGGAAATATTCAAGATTTTGGAATGCCTTCCAAACGCGAACAAAAGCCGCACCGGCCAACAGCCGTTGCCATAGCTTTGCCCCGCCAAAGCCGCGCGACTACTTCGGCTGAGTGGCTTTTCGATATCCGGTGCTTGCTTTTCTCTGCTGTTTGTTTACATCGCTGCGTACGAACAACTAGTGCTCGTTTGCATTTTCTAAAACTAAATCTGCGCTTTAGTTCCATTAATAAAAAAAAAACTCTTCTCTTTGTATCAGTTGTAACCGTGGTTGTTTACGCAATGCGAAAAATTGTAGGAAGCGCCGCTTAAATCGCCCGCCCGGGAAACACTTGACAGCCGGTTTGCTGACATCACGCAGAACCGGCGCTTCTCGCGACTTGTCCCTGCTTTCTCCGACACGACCAATAGTTGATGTTCAATCACTTTACCCAAAAGTATGTTCGGTGAACATTCGCATTAACTTAAACGGCATAATTTGTTAAACTACAAGCGACGGCGACGACTGCTGCTAGCTGCCTAAAGCAATGGGTCACACGGGCGCTTCCCGTTCATTGGATGCGCGTCCTGCGATGTAAGTAATGGTGGATTTCAGGTCACTGTTGTCAACACTACACTCGATGGCCATTTGGATTCGCTAAAACCTGTGAATTCGCTCTCGACAACCGCCGAAATCACACACCGGACTTTACACACTCACTGGGCAAGGCGGTCGTCGTAGATTACAATTTAAGAATTCAGCAAGCGTTTATCGCTGGTGAGTTCTAAAGTGTGCAAATATGAAATGTATCCGCTTGCATTTCTTATTTCTAATTTGGATCATGTAGAGACAAACATGGATATAATCACACCGTCGCCTCATTAGGATGAAGTTTTCGCTCAGCCGAGGACATGAAGGATGACCGCCCACCGATCGGACTTGTCTGTGTTGTTGGACTGAAAAAACATGTCACACTACAATGATACGCTGCTATTGATCACGCTGGTGCCGTTGTAAGGCTATAGTGTCACCGCTGAAGTCATCGTTGTACACTGAAAACGAGCTGAAGCTTTCGAATGCGTTTATAAACTGTCGTACTACACCGCGGGAGTTTTTCGAGTCCGAATGCCATTCGACTCGGACGCACCCGTGCAGCACGGGTTTCAGAGTGTGTCCGCGCTGTGCGTTCCGTTCATCAGCAATATGCTGTGTGCCGTTTCTTCTATGCGTATACCGTTGCTTCGAGTTGCTGCAATTCGGAGTGGACCACGAAAACGAGGGCGCACTGCTCCTCTTGGCATGAGCGCTTAGCTGAGCGACAGAAACACCCGTAAAGTAAAGACTAATCTAGAGCCCGCACGTACTACAGTCGCACGCAGCATAACTTGCAACATGATAGATGCAATCGAAGATTCTCATGGAACAGATATTAGTGTGGGCTTAAAAATAAATAATAAAAAGTGCCCTGCCCGCACCGTCTTACGACACAACGGGCTCAAACCAATAAACTAAAGTGAATAAAAAAAAAGAGAATTTTGCATTTCAGAAAAGAAAGTGTAAAAAAAAAGAGAGTGAAAGGAGGAGAGAAAAAGAAAGGAAGGGGAGAAGGGGTAGTACCACCAGCGAAACCACCGCCAAAGGAGCCGGGCCGGGCAACCTCATGGAACAGTGGGAAGAGGCTGGATGTGGTGAAATATTACACGTCTTGTTGCTCATCAAAAGAGCAAGCCTTTCTGCAGTATGTGCTAAGGGCGCAGTGGCCGAGGGTCGCAGAATCGCTATGAAGCACGAATCGCACTGCTGTCGCCGCTGACGCGTTGCAGGTAATACTGTGCGTGACTGTGCGCATGTACTATATGTTTCATAATTCCTGCTAAGTCCCGCAACATTCCACACAGCGACGTCCTTGCGAAAGGGAACGTATTCCCTTTCTTCGTTGCTACTGCGTTGTTCCAAGCGCGGACAGACTAGAGAAGAGAGAAGAACGCCTACTCGGAACAGGCTTTATTGTATTCAATTTTTTTTTCGCACTTTTATATAGACAGAAAATGCAGTTGCCATGAACGTTGCTAGACAAACCGGTTTTTGCACGAGCTGCTGAAACAATTTTAGCCCATAGCACAAAAAGAAAGCTCATCTTATACCTTCTCGCTCAGAGCGTAAATGTGAAACGGCTTTATTTGCGCGTTAAGAAACATCTCTAAACGCAAACCGAAACTTTAAAAACCCTTACATCACCTATGAGAGTTGCTTTATTTTTTTGTCTTAACAGACTTTCTTCGCGTTTTACTTTTGCGCTGATATGTACAAATACACCTTGTTTTCCTTGAATATTGAGCTTTTGAATTTGGCGCCTTGAGAAATGAGTTCACTACCCTCGCGCAAATTCTTGGAACATCTTGTCTCTTGGTATTAGAGCGAAAATTCCATTGCTTTTCTTTGTGAAGGTATTCTTTTCTTTTTCCGCAATATCCTCACCAATGCTGTGAAACAATAAATAAAAATATCACTTTCCCTATTAGCAGCGGCCACAGTATTCTCCTCTCGTTGAGGCAAAATACACTGGGGCTGGACTGCGTGCTCGGTATTAAGTACATCCTGCAGTGGCGACAGCTATCCGACCACCACTTTCCTTCCTTGAAGCGGGCTCGAGCAAGTTGACAGGTGCGACGCGTATTTCCAGCTCGTTTGTTCACGTATAGGCTATTTCGATGCAATGCACATCTGACTAGTTATAACGCGAAAAACTTGAAAAAGCGCAGCGTCTAAAAACCAGCTGAACTGCGGTTAAGCGGGTCCACGATCTGCAAGATTTAACAGTCGTGAGCCCGGCGCAAAAAGTGCATTAACACATGCCGCACTGGTTTTGTTTCCCACTTCTGTTTTCTGTGAAGCTACGCGCAACCGCAATAAGATTTCTTCGCGGTTCTTTTAACAATACGCTAAAGTTCCCTCTTTAACAAAGCCCGCCGCGGTGGCTCAGTGGCTACGGTGCTCGGCTGCTGACACGAAAGACGCGGGTTCGATCCCGACCGCGGAGGCTGAATTTCGATGAAGGCGAAATTCTAGAGGCGCGTGTGCTGTGCGATGTCAGTGCACGTTAAAGAACCCCAGGTGGTCGAAATTTCCGGAGCCCTTCACTACGGCGTCCCTCATAGCCCGAGTTGCTTTGGGACGTTAAACCCCAAACAAACCAAACTAAATCTATAACAAAGCTATCAAGAAGTGTAATGCATACGTGTTCAGCAACAGCAACAACAGGGCGAGAATGCAGAACAAAAGAACAGGAACGCCCTTCGCAGGTGCGGAGAGAAAAGCTAACAAACATTTACGAGCGCTCCAAACGATTGGCATTTCGCACCCCCTCATTGTTTTCATTCCGGTAGTACGCAAGATAGAGAGCGGCTGCACTACACAGCTTCCGGAAACACACTGCGCCCAGCCCTGGTCCTGCACGCCCGAGCCGACGTCGCGTGCACAAGTGCCAAAGGCGTTCGACCGACGCTGGAATTCGCGATCCAATCTCGGCCTTACGAAACGTGCTTCGACTCCACCGTTCGACGGCCGAGGCGGGCAGTTTTTACCCAAGGAAAAAATGCCGATCGGGCGACTGAGCGCGCGTGCAGGATTTATTGATAGCGCCGGCGGTAAGAGCTGCGGGATTAAAGCAACACACAGACAACCGAGCGAAGGAGCAGAGAAATATGGAGGCGTCTCACGCACAAAAACACGAAGTGCGGGCGTTCTTGCCGCGGTAACGACCTCGGAGAGACCGTCGGGTCCTCGCGACCGCGGAAGCACCGCTTTCTCTTCTATAGCGAAACGCATTCCTTTCCGATTCTAGGCGGAGAGTGAGAGGGCACTGAAAGGGGTAAGTCCGGGCATCACTCTGTCGGTGCCAGACGGGGAGGAGGATTGGGCGCCAAGTGCAGTGCATTCGGAGGGGGGCTACTAGAATAGAAAACGATCAACCTTGGGAGCGAAAGCCCGCAAAACAGCGACCACGGGAGCGGACAGAAGAGGAACTGGGCAGCAGCAGGTTTTGCTCAGCACGTTGCCGCAGGAACAAGAAAAATGAAAGAACCGAGCGCAGCGGACGCGAGAGACCAGGGCCCCCAAAGAAGAGCGCGAGCAACGAGAAGAGGGTAGTTTGGGAGGCGCGCCGCCAAGCAAGCGAGTCCGAGACGAGAGCGGCGCGCGCCGCGTATTCGACCTTCAGACAACCCTGGGAGGAGGGCCGTTCCGCAAAGCACGTATTCCGGCGCGCGCAAACGCCGGCGCCGAAACGCGATCCGGCGGCTTTCCCGACGAGCTTGGTTTTTCGGCGGGGCAGCCAACTTCTCTCTCCCTCTACCTGTCTTACCTAGACGAGCGACAAACTAACAGAGAACCCATCTTTCCTTCTCACCTCACCCACAACTTGTCCCTCTCTCACTCGAAAAAACCTTGGATCTGGAGGTTATGCCAGGCTAACGCTAGACGGAGGAGCCGTCGTTGTTCGCGCGGAGAAATCTCGGTCAAGCATCGCGTTTTGACTTGCGTGAATGACAGGGGGGGGGGGGGGGGGGGGGGGGACGCGGTTACGAGGATGGTTTGACTGTCGTGTGCTTCATTCATGACAAGCATCGCGCGATGTGCCTTCTCTTCAGATCCAGACAGACTGGCGCGCAGTATCGATCCGCTCGCTGTCACCGCAGGCGCGGCTTTCGGCAACGCTTCACTGCCGCTGGCTCTTTCACTCGTCCGGGGACAGAGACTTCGGCGCGTTCCTCCTCCCGAGCATCGGTTTGTTTACACAGTGCCGCTTACTCAACGCGACAGCGCTAACGTGTCACTGCCAAATCGACCGTTTAGGCGAACAGCCGGGCAGCAAAAAAAAGTCTCTCTGGCTATTGTGAATTCATGCCATTTTTCCCCCTTGTTTCTATTAGCAAGAACTGAGCCGGAGACTGAAAGACAGTGGTCGCTAGGGGGGGGGGGGCGGCCTGTACAAATCAGCGGCGGAGCACAGAGCGGCAAATGTCTCTTTGAATGCCAGGCACGACATGTCAACAACAAAGCACAGACACAACAAAGCGCGGCACAGTGCCAAAGACAGTACGCATCACAAAGCAGCCGTGACAATTCCTAAGATGGAGGGTCTCCGTTGAGCAGCGGAGAAAAGTACTTTTTATCCCGTTTTTTACAAATACGCCTTCCCAGATATGTGAGTACAGTTAGAACTAAATGAATACCAGCCCCTCATTTTAAGAGGCCTTGCAAACGCTTGTGCTTTGCACATCCCCCTTTTTGTCCCAACCTCTCCATAAAGTGGTGGGGAAACTGGGAGGCAGCTGGCTTCGATTAGATAGCGTTTCGCGCAAGAACAGCGATAGAATACGTTTTGAGTGCGAGAAGCACGAACAGGGCACCGTTCTCTGATCCATGAAGCCATCGCTGTCATGTAGATCATTCAAACCGGACACATCTGCGCGCGCAAGCCGCAGCGCCCCCCGTAGAGACCGCACCACTACAGCACTGTGCACAGAGAAGTCATACAAGTGGGAGGCGGGTACTGACCTCCTCCGTTCTCGTAGGCCAGGTACGGAAAGCGCCAGACGTTGCCCAGTCCGACAGCGTAGCTGACGCAGCCGAAGATGAAGTCCAACTTGCCGCCCCAGTTGCCGCGCAGCGGCAGGTCCTCTTCGCTGGAGCCCAGGTCGTCGGCGCCGGCGCCCGACTCGGGCTTCGCGGGGAGCGCGTCCACATCGAGCAACACCTCGTCGTCTACGAGCACCGCACCGCCGCGCGCCTCTTTCTCGGCCGTCGGGGCCACCTCGTAGTCGCCATTGCTGCGGACGACGCCGAACGGCGAGCCCAGGGCCTCGAGGAACTTCTTGTCCGTCTTCATGCGTCGACCGGCGCGCTCACACCGAAAGCACTGCTCGTCCGCTCGGCGCCAGATCCGCTCTGCCGAAGCCGCCGACTCTTCCACCGCTCCGGACTCCGGCGCGGCGTGCGCGGGAAGCGATGAAAAGAAGAGAGAGAGAAAAGAATCTCTCTCTCTCTCTCTCCGTCCCTTAGCAGCTCGCGCGCGCGCGCGCCACCGCCGTTGTCTGGAAGAGGAGGAAGGGATAGCGGTGCGTAGGAGAAAGATAGACGCGCCTCTCTCCTCCTTTCTTCCAGCGCGCGCCTTCTTTCCCGGCGCGTAAAGAAGGGAGGGAGCATCAAAGTCGCCCTCTTTTGCTCTCTCTCTTTTCTCGCTCTCTTCGGCGCCAGACAAGGAGAGAGGACTGTTTGGATCACTACCTTGCGAGCGTTCTTTTTGCTCTTCGCTAAAGCTTATTAAAGTATGCCCCTTCTGTACAAGTGGAGTAAGAAAGCATAAGAATTTAGCGAAGAATCTTCCCTCACTTATGTGTCCCTCCCCTCCTCTTTCTCACTAAACGTCTGCTTTAAACTGTCCCTCTTTCACCCCTGTAGAGATACCTCGGAATGACAAAAATTATTCGAGTACTCCTCTCTCTCGTTCTGTCTATCTGTCTATCCTGCGCTCTCCTCCACTGCGGGTCTGGAAGAGATGGAGTGTCGCAAGAAGAGGGGGAGGCGTGCTTGCTAGGGGACGAGCGCCCTCTCGGGAGCGCTGTGCTGGCAGAAACTGGCACAACTGTGCGCTCCAGTTTGTTTTCTTCATATCCTCCGAACCTCTCTTCGAACACTCACTACTCCCATGACCCTCTCCAATCGTCTCTTCCTCTCCGTCTTCAGCGCAAGCGCGACGCCAGTTACAAAAAAAAGAAAAGCGAAAGAGAGAGAGAGAGAGAAGACAAATTTCGGACAGACAAGCTGAGTGTCTGTGTGTGGGTGAACGACAAAAAAATGGCTGAGGCTTAACTTGGTTAAGCCTGGAGAATGCGAAGCATCATCGTGTCGCGTAATTTGGAGGCGCACAACCACAGCGACGGCGCGAGGTGGGCCCCCGTTTCTCCACTGTCGTGACGTCATCGTGTCACGTGGTGTGACGTCATGTATTACGTGTTTGGAGGCGCACAACCACAGCGACGGCGCGAGGCGGGCCCCCGTTTCTCTACTGTCGTGACGTCATCGTGTCACGTGGTGTGACGTCATGTATCACGTGATTTGGAGGCGCATAACCACGGTGAAGGGCTGAAGTGGTAGCTAAAGTAGTATGCTTCGCATAAATGGCGCCCCGTCACAGCCGCCACCATGGCCGCCACCAAGTTTCGACTTTCGCGCCCCCAAGCGGAGAACGAGGTTCTGGTGCCAGTGTTGCGAGTGCCTCACTAACCCCTTTTCTGACCCAGGTGCCGCGCGTAAAGTACCCTCGTCTCTTCCCGCCGATTTTGTTTTTTAAATTTACTTTTTTTTTACCAGTCGCTAACCTCACTAAATGCTGCTTCCCTCCACTCGGTTACACGCGTAGCGCACGTTTTTTATTACCGTGAGTCATTCCCAGTCGTGTGCGCCGGGGCCCGCTCTCAGTAGTAGTAGTCACGCCACACGTTCGAGCCGTTCGTCTCTTGTTGCCTTTCCGTCTTCCTGCCATTGAGACGCGGCCGCCGGATGCTCTGGCCGACTCCGGAAAGAGATCGCGGGACCCCCTTTCCGGAAAAAAGAAAAAAAAATACCTGCGGCGAACTTATCGCAATTCCGCTGAAAGACAATGTTGCACCGTGTGCTTTACGGGCTGCTAGTGACCCTGAGAGCATCGGGAAAAATGGAAGAAAAAAAGGAACTGATTGCTTCTGGTATTCTCGGCTTGAGATGACTGAGGCTCTTGTGATCGGAGCATGGCTACCACACTGTGCCGAATGTGACTGCAGTTTAAACCTTATCTGTCTCTGCAATAAAATTGTGAAATTACTTAATTGTTTATCATTCTGCAAAAAAACAAAAGGTAGTGGATTTGGAATATCTTTTCTCCTCAACGTAAAGCAGGAATTGGGAGCACGGAGGGGGAAAGTACGCTGATATCATCTACACTTGTGAGATAGCGAATGCGTTTGCAGACGTCAGTCTTTCTCACAAAATTTAACGCGGTTATTTATTTTTTTTTATTTTCTTTATCGGTTCGAGCAGGGCAATTTTTTTTTCCTTTACGAATGTACGACTTCTTTACTGTACATTCCGTAACGAATGTGGGAGAGGAGAACAACGAGAACAGAGGCCGAATTACTGAAAGATCCCAATCTAGAAACCAAAAACAAAACTGTCACAAAGCTCCGCTCGTAGTGGTGGGTACAGACTGGCGGACATATCGACCAATAGGAACGGAGTTAATGGATCTGTTTGTGACAGGTTTGTGATTGGTGTCTGATTTCATCGTTCTAGTTCGGCCCCATAGCTATTTTGTAACAGGTGTCGGCGCCTAAATGCCGGCCGAATGCAGCCTTTTTTTTTTTTTAATCACTCGAGTGAAAGCTAAGAAAAAGCAATGAACGTTCACGGCGCAACAGGCGCGAAGAAATGACAGCTCATCGTTCCAGGTCGAGTCTGCAGACGCCAATCCGCAAAGCCAGCCGCGGCAGTTAGCGTTGCGTAAGCGACCCGGAAAACAAACAGCCTCTTTAATAACGTTCACCTCGTGAAGCCGGGCTTAGCCTTATCGCCTACGCCGTGTCGTCAGCCGGCGCATCTTTGCACGGCGTCCGCTAGAGCAAGCGCAAGAGCCGCCCCTAACTGGCGTCCGGATAGACGGCTGTCTCCACCGCCTCGCAGGCAAACCCGGGCTCCCGTCGACACGTGACCGTTTATGGGATCGGCTGACGTCATTTGCTGACGGGCAAAGCTGTCTATGCGAGAAGCGCTCGGTCGTTCGACAGTGAATTGCGCCATTATTGGGCTTGCCGTGCGGGCAGCGAAGCAAATAACAAATGAGCCAGTGGTATATACGAGCGAACAGATAAAACAAAAGAGAGAACTTCTGAGACGGGTGTTTGCTTAATCGCTGTTTGTGGTTGTGGGCTGCGACGGCAGTCGCTCTCTGGGCATCTCGCGGACAAAGTCCGCGCAAGGCCCTACACGACAGATTGTCGGCACGTCTTTAAACTCTGTGGCGTCACTACTAAGGAGTCAGGTCGTCTGACTGTCACACCACTTCTGTCCTTGCAAGCCAGTATAGGCAGGCCAGTATAGGCCTGCAACTTGTCTTTTATTTTCCTCACTGCGTGTGTCAATGTTCGAAGCTGCTTGCTGGAGCCGCTGGAGCGTAAAATCAATACCTCGTTTCCTCTTTTCACTGCGAAAGAAAGTAGAAAGGAGTGCTTTGTTACCACCAGAGACGGGCAGGCAGCGACATATGAGCTTCATTTTCCTACTCGAACAACATGCACAGTGTCAAGCATGGCGTTTGTTCCGTCGCTCACGTCTGGCGAGGTTGTCAGGTCTCGATGCAATGCGACGTTCTCGAAAGGGAGCTGCACTGCATTCGACACGTGCGCGGGGGAAAGACCATTCTTCTAGACAGCCCTGAAGCTCGTCGTTTCTCCTCGTCTGCAGTTCTTTTTGTTTTTTTCTTACTTTGTTACACAACCATCCTTTGCACGCATGTAGCTCTTGTAGTCACTGCTAAGGAGTCAGGTCGTCTGACTGTCAGAACACTTTTGTCCTTGCAGGCCAGTGTAAGCCTGCAACTTGTCTTTTATTTTCCTCACTGCGTATGTCAATGCTCGAAGCTGCTTGCTGCAGCCGCTGGAGCGTGAGCTCCCTTTCCGCACACGCGGAAAAGCCTGTCGAGTTCTAGCGGTAATTTTTGTCGTCAGAAACATGGGTGTCTGGACTCTGCAGAAGGTCGTAATTAGACCATCGTGAACACGTTGGCTGCAAATAATAGTTATTCAGTTGCTCACTGTTTAACTCACTTCGAGCTGGTTGGTTGCTCATTGAAGATTTAATGGAGCACAAGAAAACACACAGATGACCTTTCTCATGCGTGTTTTTTTAAGCTATGTTCGATCCTCGCTGTCCTCGGCTGCACGAACGTCCTAAAGACGAGATAAGATCTTCACACCTCTTGTTATTTGGCCACAGACTTTGACTTTGGGTTCAGAATCTAAACTGCGGTAAGTACAGTTTTTTTCCTTGAGTAAGTATAATGACGATGAGCTTTTATGGAGCAAGGAAGCTTTGGCCAAACAGCGACATGGCGCAAGGCATTTTCGCCTAGAAACGGTGGGGTCAACGTCCCATCATGTTCCGAGCACTTCACCCGAGGTAAGCCGAGCACCATTCCAGGAGAAAGCTTGTAGCAATTACATATTCCGGGTGGTTACGTATAGGAACTGGAAATCGAAAACCACACCATGCTCCAGCATGCTTCTGGAGTAAGCAGAGCATTGCGCGCATATATTAATGCAGTGCCTCATGGTATGGCTTTTGATGCCTTTCTACCTGTTAAGGCTCTTGAAGTCGGAAACACTACCAACTGCAACGTCATATATATAGAAAATATATATCGAAGCGACTGGACCACGATTTGAAGGTCAAGGAATTTTCTTGTAGGGGTGACGTCTTGCGTTACTCTTCTTCTGTTACAACTGTGCGAGAATGGAACAGTTTGCCATTAAGCACTGTGTATATTCCGATGAACGATGCTTTTTACTATGCGTTGAAATAATATGTAAAGTGACAGTTAACGGTTTTTAGCCCCCCTGCTGTAATGCCCTACGGGTGATGCAGGTATCCAATAAACAAGCAAATCTATATTCTTTATGGCACAGCGGTCTCTTCACTTTCGACAAACGCTCTATTCTGAGCATCAAAATAGATGAAACGTCGAAAAAA
Organism: Amblyomma mixtum; assembly: GCF_055824585.1. NCBI lineage: Eukaryota > Metazoa > Arthropoda > Arachnida > Ixodida > Ixodidae > Amblyomma > Amblyomma mixtum. The sequence continues at coordinate 60,251,087 of NC_143013.1, read as the reverse complement.
AAACACATACAAAGTGTTTCGCAATGGCCACATTCGGTGTCGTGCCGGCACAAGCGCTCTCGACGGTGATAATAAAGAAAGATAACAACAAACAGACGGGCGGGCGAAACTAGCCGCCTGAGAACAGCTGCCCAATGGTGCGGCAACCATGCGGGGCGGCACGAAGCTGCATATTTCAGCAAATCCGAGCCGGCACACGTGTTCATGCATAATCACCAAAGCTTTCGTTCTTGGCCTGTGTATAGCGTGTTCGGACGGAGAGCAGTTTCCATAATGCAACAAGTCCCGGAACAACACGGGCTCGCTCTTCGTAATAACGTCTGCTCAGGCAAACTAGATGAGCCGCGTGAGTGCGTACTGTCGTTTGCGTGTTTACGCGGGCACATATATACACCATATATACGCATATATATACTGTCGCGGGCACATATGTACGCCAGCCGAGAACGAACGAGAAGTTGCGTTTGGTCAAGCACGTGAGAGTTTGCGATAGCGACGTTTTTGCGGCGCTTTTGCATAACGGATAAACCTTACCGCCTTTCAATGTGTTTCGAGCTAGACGGTCTCGAGCTACCGAGCGCTTGTCACGTGTGAATTCTGTGGCCGCGACTTCTCCTGCAGCAATTGAGTTTATAAGTGCAAAGGCGTATGAAGAAAAGCTTGTTTTCTCTGACTTTCTGTGAGTGTTTTCCTTGCGTTGTCTTCGATTTATATTCAGTGACGCGTTTGGCCAAGAGCGAAAACCTGTGCTTCACAAATGTGCCACCTAAAGCCTTGAACGCTGCGTTGCGGCAAGCCTGCGCTTAAGAAATTGAAACGTTTAATCATGCATATGAAATACCCTTGCAAGATTTAGTCAACTTCGAGATTCACAGGCGCTGCTATAGCTTGGAAGCACTATTGCAAGGCTTCTAGTTATGCTTTATACCAGCGAATGTGAATGTGTGAAGTGCAGGGTTGGTCAGTATAAAAGGGAACACGGGAGCGCATGGCCGCCGCACTACGCGAAGCGTTGCAGCCGACAGCCGGCGTGAATCGGCGGCAAAGATGCGGCCCAATGAGCACGGCGGGCTGCTCTTTCCACGCGTGCGCCTGGTGCCGTCCATTGCTGTCGGCGTTCGGCGGCAGCGCAGAGGCCACGCGCTCCCGTGTTCCCTTTCATACTGAATGACCTTGTACACAAGAACAGACCTGCCGGAGAACAAGATGTTTAAGGCAGCCTTTGATGTTCGAAGCAAAAAAGCGAATCGTTAGTAACGTTGAGTGGCTTTGCAATCGATTCGGAGCCGTTTTGGTCGAAAGGAACCCTACGGAAGGCTCACATTGTTAGGTGGAAGCACTGAATTTGCCAGCGACTAGTTTATGAACGCTCGATTACCGACAGTGTTAATAAATATGCCGAACATGAAGCTCACACGTGCAGAACTCTTCTTCACGGTAGTCGCCATGCGAGTATTGCGTTTCTTGCCTATAACTCAGCGATTCTTGTACAGTTATAACAGTAGAGAGATTTCCCTTGGGTAAACAGCGTAGTATGCTCGAACTGAGGATTGCCGCGTTCATCTCCCGACCAATGAGAATTTCATCTAGTATGAGTTGGCGCTAAGGTCAAATATACCAGGTGATTAACGTCCTCATTAACGTGATGTGTACATGCGGAGATAATGGGGTTGCGAGTAGGCGCCCTCGTTGGACCTACCACTCACCCATCGCTCCTAATTCTCTCGGGGGACAGCGGAATTGGGGAAAACTTGCCTTTTTTCCCCCTCAATGATCCCCGAGACATCGCTTGTTTCATGCTTGTTAATATATGTCAGGGTGTCAGGGTCGACCTCATGTCCCGCCTTAGCCGTCTTGGATAGCGGGTTAGGGTAGCGAGACGAACACAGTATACTTCCTCTTGTCGTTAAGCCCGTCATATATTTCCCTCCCCATCTTTCTCAAAGCTAGTCGGAAGTAGCCATCTCAGAGTTGTACAGCTCGTCTGTGCCTCCATGTCGTTAGGAAGGGCTTTGTTTCTGCTACGGGAAGAAAAGCAAGGCTATACTGGGTGCAGCCATTATAGAAAAAAAAAAAGAAGCGTTGAAAAACTTCTCGCGCGCTTTCTCAACAATGTTTATCACCAGGAATGTGGTTCAGCCTGGCATGCACTCCATCTCCATTCCAGGAACGCAGAGCAGTTGTGTGCAGTGAGCGACATCTTTCTTACGGTGTGTTCCCCTTGAGGCGTGTGCGCGCAGCAAATGATGAAGAGGCTCGGGAACAACGTTCGTCTCTAACCGAAAACATTAATAATAATGATAACTGGTTATTAATTGAGGAAAGTAAATGGCACATTATCTGTCTCACATCTCGGTGGACAGCTGAACCGCGCCGTAGGGAAAGGGAGGAAGGTGGGAGTGAAAGAGGAGAAAGAGAAAGAGGTGCCGTAGTGGAGGTCTCCGGAATAATCCAAAAACACAGTGACGACACACCGCCGGGATTATACAGTAGTTCTATTCCTGCGTCATTCCTCCTTTTTTTTTTTTTTTAATCGTTCTTCATGGAAAGCAACTGTCACGCACAGTGATAGCAGGGACATGGCCTCAGTGTATTTACGGCGGAGGAGAAAGTAATAAAAATAAAATGCAATCAAGTGGAATCCTTTCTTTAGCCCTACCCGATGAGGCTGTTGCGCGTACTGTGGACTGGCAAGCCCGTTTCATGCACTTGCCTCGGGAAGGAAGGAAGGGAAAACTTTATTTACACTAACGGTTTTTCCTGCGGTTTGGGGGCATCTTCAGAGACGTCTTGGTTCTACCCCCAGGAGCCTTCTCTGTCGAAGTCGTCCGCCTCTAATCAGTGGTCGGTTGCCCTCAGTCCAGGGCTCCTCTGGCCACTGCCGCCCGTTGAGCTCGCTGTACCAGACCTTGTTGGTCTTCACAGCGGTCGCTGGCAGCAGAGTCTCCCACTGCTCCGCACTCGGGTTTTGTATTTTGGGGACCACGTCTATGTTTTGGCAGGCCCATGTGATGTGGTATAGAGTAGTTTTTTCGTCGCACCAGGGACATTTGTCCGTGTATATCCTAGGGTGCATTTTGTTTAGTATATGTAGGTTTGGGAAAGAGCCTGTTTGTAATTGTCTCCAAGTGACAGCTTCCTCTCTGCTGAGAGATTTGTGCGGTGGGGGATATCGCATTCTTCTGCCTCTATAGTTTTGTAGTATGGCCGAGTATTCCCTGGGTGCTGGTGCAGTTTTTCTTGGGCTTTAGAATTGCACCGTAACTTTTGAATGCTACGAACACCTTCATTTTGAGAGCAGGAGAAGCCGGCGGCGGGAACATTAATGTCACCTCTTGTTATAAACTATAAAGCATGAAGCCCTTTTTCCGCAAGGTTTATTGTTGCGAAAGCAACACTACGCTAGTCGCCGAGCCATTTCGCGGAGCCGAAGAAAGGCCATACTGCGCATGCGCGAGGAGCAGTGACGTCACACGGCGCACAGCTGGCGCGCCGCCGCCGTCGCTATATACGGTACAAATTTCGTTTTATACAGACATCTACATTATAAACACATTTTGATGCCAACATATGCAGCATGAGAAGACAAATCGTTTGACACCACTTCGAATGTCCTACGTCAAGTAGTTTGGTTGTAATTGACGGCTGAAGATCCAAGAAATTGTGGTTTTGGAGATCAAAGGTCGTCGGTTCGAATCCATATAATGCACTAAGCTTTGATTCTTGAGTATTTTTATGCTCCATAACGCGCTGAATAGTTTGATGCCACACCGAATATTCTACGCTGATTGGGCGGTTCACAATCTGTGTACCAATAGTACCACTCAGTGGTCCAATTCGAAATGGCTGTTAGCACACTGGAGTGTACACAAAGAAACGAAGGTATAGTAGTATATTCTCACCTGTATTCGCCACTTGGGTGCTTCTTAGCTCGTCGTTATGCAACCGGTTGGGTCAAATATCGCATGCTACCACCCTGGTACCTGTTGGTGCACAGTATGGTATCTGGTGGTACACCACCTGGCACCGGCAGATAAGATAAAAAAAATGAAAAATTTGGTCGATGGGAATTGTTTTCACTTAACCCACTTCAATTTACTGCATGCAGAAAAAAGACAGCAATTTACGGAAAGAGCTGCGAAATCAAATAGACTCAAAATTACATGTAAATCAGCTGTGTGTACGTTAGAATCCATCTGATGAGGTACAGGGTGGGTCAAAAGTTCCCCGGCCACAGGGTCTGCCTCTCAGCGGCATATCCTGCCATTTATGATAGCAACAAAGATATCAAGGTTCTCAGAGGTGAGAATGATACTTCTCCAATCCTCTACAAAACATTTTTGGCTTCGGGGCTGTCGTAACTACCCGACTATAGCGCTCTAAAGCAGACTCTGTGGCCCGGGAACTTTTGAATGATCTTGCACATTTCACATACTCTCCTCATCTGCTAATCTGTTAAACAAAAAAGGGAACAGGACTGAGCTTTCTAATAGCTGACTCTTTTTCACACTGGATTTTTTTACTTGAACTCGGGAAGTGATCGCTCCCTCCATTTAGCATTTAGCTACTATTTCTGCCTTAGGAAGAAATAAAACAAATGAATGAAATCAAATTAACTGGACGTGTACAGTACTTGCGTTAACTCTACATCAGAAGTTCCTGGAGCCCTTTCAAAATATCCAATAGACAGTCTGTGGACTATCTTTTGCCTGCCTAAGGCCCCTTATTGAAGTTTTTGTAAGGGAAGAATCAGCAATGCAGCTTGGTTGAAGAAGTTGGTAGCGTAGCATTAGTTCTTTTCGCAAATGAGCCTCTGTTTCAGAGGACAGGGCATTATTCTGTGTCGACGCAGCTTCCGAAGTGCTTCCTGGCATAATTCATATGCCATACTTTATATGCTTTCAAGTTTAATAACTACAACGGTATTTCCTTCAAAGTTTATTAACCTAGTGTCCTGCATTCTTGTGCGGGAAATAAAACATAGACTTGTGCATCAAGTTTCATTGTGCCACTAGGCGTACACGAGGAAAAGGTTTGAGCGGGATAGAAAAAAAAGCCAACTCAAAAGCAAGATAAGACCGCTAGGACATCCCGAGATGAAGTCATAGGCGCCATAAAGCGAGGCAGCAAACTGGTAGGTGCCACTACGTTTGCTCAGAAACAACGCTGAAATGAAATTTACGTGTGTCGATGTTCTGCAGACCGGAGGTGCTCCCTTCCGGCCACGTATGCTGGGGTGCACTGTCCAGCAACGCCGGTACCCAGACAGCGGGCATCTAGACTCAATGGAAAATGTTTTAAGTGCCACGGTTCTTTGACATGCGTTACCTGTCTTGAAAGCAATGTATAGCTGCTGCCGCGTAATATTGACAGCACACAGAGCACAATCGCCATGCTGTGATAACTTCCCATTAACTTGGCCTCGGAGGCACAGTTCAAATCCTTGCCTCTGGCAGAAAATTCCACTGCGTTGGCGTGAATGGAAATTTTCATCGCTGCTACCACGATAGCAAGGGCGTTGAGGTGTATCTACTGGGAACGGCGAGAATCCTGTTTCCGACTGCAGCCGCATGGCGTTAGTTACTGCGCGTTGTGAACAAAATCAACGCCGGTGACGTCATGAAGGAGCATACGCAAAACATCAGCAACTGCAACCGGCTTGGACGGTGGCTAGTGCACCCTTGCACGCCCTAGAGGACAGCAATTAGGCATCAGAAAAAGACGACTAGGACTAGAATGTAGCTGCAGAATTCACTGGCGAAGTTGGCTGTTATTGCTTTGGCAAGACTAGGCAGCGCGTTGAACGGTGTCCCTGGGCTCCGAAAACTCTTCCGCCATGACCGAACGCACAGCATACAGCCCTTCGAGCACCAGCGCCATCTCCAGGCAGATTCCTGTTCCATCCACGCGCTCTTAGCACGTGCTTTTGTGCCAGGAAGCGCCGGCGCCGCGTACTATTGCGCGGTAGAAAAAAAAAGGGGGGGGGGGGGGGGGAGGCGATACTGGGGGAAAAAAGCCATTGTCGATGTCACCTCCTCCGTCTCTGGTGCAGGAATTCGATCGGTAATGCGGCGGAAAGGAGGACGCGAAACTTGCACGCGTCTCAGCGGCGCCACGCGCGACTTGGAGAGCCATCAAGGCACAGCAGAGTTTGCTAAAATTACTAAGATAGAAAGTAGAGAGTGAAAAGTAGTAAACGTTATTGTCAGTGTAAGTTCCCCAGCTTCGTTTACATGAGCCTACCAGGAGCGGATCAAGTCAGGCGCCGGGCTGATCAAGGTGCCCTCCGACTCGACGACTGCATGTCTACATAAACTCGATCTTAGCGAGTCAAGACTGAAGCAACTGCAGCGACGCCCAGCGTCGAAGAGCGCTATGAGAGTATGCAATGGCAGCCTCCAAGATCGCGGCGCGCTACCACTGTCTTGGAGGCGCCGTCGAAACACACGCTCCCATTCATCCCATCCTCTCCCACTGACCCGACTCTGATTAGACATCGTTTACAAGCACCTCGCTGGCCAGGTCGCGCTGAGTAAACTTAGCCCCTACAGTTGGTTTGGCCCAGCCGGACCCGACGATCACTTAGCTCGACAGGCGGTTTTCAGTCCGACCGGCCGAATCGATCCGACTTTTTCGGGCTCAACTGCACTGCGGATCGTCGACGAAGTTTTTCGACGTTTTACCAGCTTCAAGCACAGGAGTAGAGAGGTCCACAGATTTTTCTGTCTACTCAACTGATTGACTAAACAGGTTCAGCGATCGTCCTGCCTACTCCTCTTCTATGTCTTCGTCCTTTACTCCAGTGCATTGATCCAAAAATTCGATTCATTGACTCAGTCACCTCCCTGCCTTTACTGAAATCGTTGTCGAACTTTCGTCACGGGAAGCGGTGGAGGTCGGCTGAGTAAGTTCTGTATTTGACATGGTGGTGAGAACGGCCACTCCTTTAGCAGTCGTATAGGTACTGATGCGCAATTGCTCAGCTCTTCCATATTTAACGGAACGGAAGAGGATAGACAAGGCAAGAGGTGCTGTTTGTGCTGTTTCTGGATGCAGGGGAGGACCCATTACTCACGCTCATTAAGAGAGCATTTGTAGCAAGCAATGCGTTGGAGTTGCCCTGTTCTAACGCTATGCATTGCCTGATACACCCTGAAGGAAGAAAATGAGTTTTTCTCATATTAGCAGATTTTTCTAATATCTTAGCTATGCTACCTTTATTCCCAAATATCTTACATAATCACCCAGAAAGAACAAAGCTAACTGCCTAAATCAGCAAAGCGAAATTTTTCTCTGCTTTTGACCATGACACAGGTATAGCCAAAACTTTGCTTGTCCAGTTAACTGTAGCCGAATATATAAGGCAGTTTTTGCAGCTACACCAAGACGGAAACTACGGGCCAAACACAGTGGGAATAGGGTCCCTCGCTATACCTCTGCTTTTCAATGAAGTTTTCTTCCATAGAAACTATGATGTGATAAGCCTTGCTATGTTGTCGATGCGTTTCTTGTGTTCTAGTGCTGGCTGTATACGTATGGCTTGTAGATATCTGGCCATAAGAACGGAGGGGCTGGTGGCTGAGCTTTTGAGCTATTTCATTCACCACTATTCTTTGTCACTAAGGTGCCCATTCAGCTGAGGTGCTTCGTAATACAACTCTCAAGAGTTTTAAAAAGAGATCTAAGGGGGAAAAGGGGTGGGGAGCACTTGCTTTATAGTTTTGGGCTGGCTTTTATCTGTCCGAGCGCACGGTGATTTCCGTTTCGCATTGGAGTATATACCGTGACGGTTTCTGCAGGACAACGTGAGTGTCTGTTGCCCTATTTGCAACACCGTTTTGTGGGCGATCGTTTTGGAAAGTTTACCCACGGCCACAGTCGTGCTCATGTCATCTGAGTGACGGGCGTCTGAGCAATAGGTGTCTATGTCTGACTTTCGGAGGTACAGCGTTCTTTATGACGCTCTTTAGGGAGGGCGCTTTTAGAGCTAGCCGCCGCGGTGGCTCAGTGTCTATGGTGCTCGGCTGCTGTCCCGAAAGACGCGGGTTCGATCCCGGCCGCGGCGGTTGAATTTCTTTGGAGGAGAAATTCGAGGCCCGTGTACTGTGCGATGTCAGTGCACGTTAAAGAACCCCAGGTGGTCGAAATTTCCGGAGCCCTCCACTACGGCGTCTCTCATAGCCTTAGTCGCTTTGGGACGTTAAACCCCATAAACCAAACCAAACCCTTTTAGAGCGCTCGGACGTATTATAGCGCTGCTTAATTCGTGGGTTTCCGTTGAATTCGTATTGTGGGGGAAGGACATGACTAGAAGACTTGTTGCACTTTCCCATGGATGATGGAGTTCTGACAGTACGGGGAGTCCAGTTGGATAGCCTAAGGACTGCTCCGTAGGGATTGGAGGTTGACGCTCAATGCATTACTGTTGTGTGGTGATTTGCCATGAGTTCTAGGAGAGAGGTGAAGAGGTGTGTTTATTCCAGCTTGTCGTAGGGTTAATACGCTTAGGACATCCAGTCATGTCTGGGTGCATCTTCGTATTGCGCCGCCTCATTGCGCTCTCCTCGGCTCAGCTTTGGTAAGGCACAACGCGAATAGGACTTGAGCCACCACAGCTTCGATAGAGAAAAGAGGCGACAATGTACTTTCAAGTTTCTTGAATAACCCTTTCGCCCACATGGCAATGATGGAAAGTGCGTACTTTGTATTTGACTTGCCTAATCTGTGGCCTATGACGTGGACATGGCTGCGGAAATAAGGCTGCACTCCGATTCAGGTGATTATACATTTTATACAAAATGATTAAACGCAGAAATAGTACTGCTTCTGTGGCGGTGCTTCTAGAATAAGCGTGCAGGCTCCCAGATTTTACAGAAAAAGAAGGAGCTGCGTTCTTGCCTTTCAAAAAGCAATGCATTGAAGCCGTCGTAGATTTTTTTTCTTCTCCATGTATATGGTTTGGTTTGGTTAATAAGGGTTTAACGTCCCAAAGTGACTCAGGCTATGAGGGACGCCGCAGTGAAGGGCTCCGGAAATCTGGACCACCTGGGGTTCTTTAACGTGCACGGACATCGCACAGTACACGGGCCTCTAGAATTTCGCCTCCATCGAAATTCGGCCGCCGCGGCCGGGATCAAACCCGCGTCTTTCGGGCCAGCAGCCGAGTGCCATAACCACTGAGCCACCGCGGCGGTCTCTTCTCCATGTATATCATGTATGTAAGTAATAGTTCGGCATAGATGTGTTCGCAAAGTAATTTAACCACTTTTTATGTAGATTTTGCCCCGTAAAAAAAAAAAAGGTTTATATTTGCACCCGAATCAAAAGACTTCATGCCTCCCGGCATTTTCATGTTGAATGAACAACCGCATCGCGAATTTCCTTCCAGGTAAGCGTATGAAACCTCATGTCAAATAGGGATAATGCCTACGCTCGCACAGGTAGAGGCTAAACAGCACATGACGCATTCGTGAAGCTCTGACCATTTTGAACTGCACACATCCTAGAGTAATAGCAATGCGTCGCAAACTAGGTGTGACAACTGTACTGCAGCTGCTTTCGTGCAGTTATTGCGAAACCTTTCTTTGGAGCCGCGTAAAAGGTAGCTTCAGCCAGCTTTGCCTCCACTCCACTGCTTGAAGCCGACGAACTGCAAGTCATTATTCATCTTGCGGCTGCCAAGATCACTCTTTCGCTGACTGCTTCTGACAGGCATGAGGAACATCGTATTTCTTCTGCAGTTTGGCTCTGTACTGACGCTGACGTCATAGCGGTTTCGTTGCACTGCTGGCTGAGAGCATCGATCTCTACAAAGACGTCACTACAGCAATGCGGATGCCGGAAGAGGCAGTGTTTTCCTCGTGACGAAATCAGTATTCACTGCGAGAAGAGTGAATTCGTGAGACCTTTTTGTTCATCGCGCTTTTGGCGAGACGGATCTATTACCACGCGGTTCCTCAGAATTGCAGGGTTATCGAAGATCCCGGGTGCAGAACAGACAACGTATCGGTGGTCATTCTGCGAAGTGTATTGCAGTCTTTGCCACACTCACTCATGGCAGATTAAGGCTGCACTCTAAACACACATGCACACATATGGGTGTCAAAAGGGAGTAAGTTCTCTTCTAGCGCACTCCTATTTAGGGACATGGTACGCTGTCCACGTTCCGCAGTACATTTCGATCACTAAATATACAGGATGCCTACTCTTAGTAACCGAGGTATATTCCCACCGCAAAGCATAGGAACTTGATGCAGTTAACAATGGGAAGAGGCTTTTAAGCGTGATGCCAGAGGCCTTGCAATGTTGGCAAATAGAGGAATTTGAAACTGCGATTAAAATCTGCGTAAATGCTAGAACTTCGCATGTTTTAAAGAGGGAATCTGTTTCCGTTATCAACCGTAAGTACTCCGTCGTTTTAGGGTTGGAAATCTACCCCAAGGCTGGAGGGAATACCGCACTCAGAAAAGGCAGTGCGCTATAGGACAGATTACTCTGTTTTGACTCCTTTCGTGTTTAGAGTGCATGCATGGAGGTGAAATGGCTGCCGTTCTAAAGTCTTCAAGATCTTGGTGAGCAATTTTCGCTCAATGTTATTTCCTTTTAGCTGCCCCGCATTACGCTTCTTACAACTGAAAAAAAGTGAATCTAGTGAATCAACTTTCCTTGTTTCTCGAAGCCCGGGACCTACACGTGCGGGTAAACGCACAGGTGGTGCGTTCAAACAGCTTTCGCAAACGACACGTTTATCACCTGGCGGCCGGAAGCGGAAACCGGACGCTCGTCGTTTCCAGTTAAGATTGTTCGTAACGCTCCTCAGTGCCGTTCCTCTCCTGACAGCATCAATGAAAAATTTAATTCACACAAACGCCGCAGGATACGCTTCCGGACTATGTGTTTCCTGCGAATCCAAACCGGAGCTTGGCAGTATACGTCATATCAGCGACCGCTTCCCTGGGCGGCCCCGATCAGCCTCGAATAGGCTCGACGTTTTGGTTCGCCGCGAACCACAGAGCAAGGAGCGATGGGGGCCCGTTAGCTGATACCAACTAGGCCACTACTACTCTCGCGGGAAGACAGAAGATGGAGAGAAGGAACAAGAAAAGAAAGAGAAGAAACGATCAGACTCCCGTCGCATCCACTGCATCAAATTGCAGGAAAGACGCCGTAGTCGGATCTGTCGTTGCAATGACGAAAGCTATGCAATGAAGTCGAGTAGAATGATGATTGACGCAGAAGGTGGTCTTTTTAGGAGGTGAAAGAATCCAGGGGCCGTATTCTATCAGCTGTCCACTTTTCGTTGCCCATTTGGCATCCATTTCGTCCCCTGGCATTGGCCGCTTACGTCTACATGCGGATTTCTAGCCCTCTCTCTCTCGTTCTGTCCAAGCTCGGATCGCATACGCTCACGCGCACGGACGAGGCTGCATTCGGGATGTGCCACCTTATCTCCTGTTGTTGTCGTCGCAATACCACGACGTGTCCGTTCGCGTGCAGGCAGGTCGCATCCGCTGCGTCAGCGCCTCGAGATCGTACCGCTGCTCGCGTCAACGTGCGCTGGGGATCAGGTGTCTCCGAGTGCACGGCGTGTCGGCTTCCGGTGCCGCCCGGTACAGGATCCAACCAGCTGAACGCGCCTTCGATCACGCCGCTCGGCGCTGGTCGACGTCGTGTATACGCATTTGCCGACTACAGCGCCTTGCTGGCGGCGAAACCGCAGTCGTGAGCGGAGCGCAGACGACGTCTTGTTTTGCCACCGTTGCGTTCTGAGGGGAGCTGGTGACGCGCATAGCATTGTCTTCTTCCGAAGAAAAGCCGCACTTTGTTGCCCTTGTTCACGCCTTGGTGCAAGATGGGGGCGAAGAATTACAATGACGTCTCGAACGGCGCTGGAGACTGAGGGAAAGAGGCGCGGTCGTTATCCTCGCCCTTTTCATAGCCAGAAAACACGCAATTTTTTTAATGTCACACAGTATCCAGGGCTCAGAACACGCTCCACGCGCGATCAATTATTCTATTCTGTTGCTGAAGACGAGATGTTTGGTGTTACAGTTTCTTCAGTTCAGTTCTGTCTATTCACTACGACAGCAGAGAACAGCGTCACCTTCAGCATGACTCTTTTATCATACAGCAGCAGCAGCAGCAGCTGTTTCATGGGAGCACAACTGGCTGAAACCGGCACCCGACTGCACATGGTCAGGATAAGCCAGAAATGTGACAGCTGTTCAGATTAAAGCAACACTGTGGATGGAGCGGTTTTCGTGTCTTTGGATGCGCAAGTTCATGTACCGAGAGTTAATACGGGCTGTAGTCCCCTCGTGAATACCAATAGGCGTGAGCGTTTATAAAACAGGTCAGCTGTCACCTTCCAACGTCTAGTATGTCAGCAAATGAGGCGACACTGCACCTGAAATGCCACTGCTGCAGAAATGCTCTGCTGCTTATCGCGAAGTGAAACTATGTGTTGAAGTTTTTGCGAGGCATTCGACAGCGTGAGTCGAGGTACGTATAAGAGCTCGGCTACTAAAAGGTTCATTTTACATAGGTTTCGGAAGTCATATAAAAGGTAGGAGGGATTCATTTGGAAGCAGCCACAGGATAGGGGTCTATTTATCTTCTGACGAGCTCCGCCGTCAAAGCCGGGAGGATATCTATTAACAGCTATTGCTGTAACGTAACTCAACAACAATAACGTTATTGAAGAAGACCTGCAAGAAGAAGAAAAACATCCTTGGTAGAATGTGCGGCCTTCTATAGGATCTCTTGCACTTATACACAAATACTTCCTTAAAACGCTCACACGGTTTGTCTTTTCTATGGTAAGGCCCATCATGTTATTCTCCAAGCAGATGCAGCTCCTGCAGGCCATATAAGTGCCGTGACTGTGATAACCCAGAGAAAGTTACATGTCGACGGTATTTAATAAACTGGTTAAGCTCTGTACTCTTCGGCAGCCTCTTTTTTCTTAAATAAACCACAGGAAACAAAGTTTTCTTGAGACTGCGGTCTGGCGTCTTAACTTCAAAGTGCTATTAATCGAAGAGTAAATACAGAAATATGTCCTTAAGAAAGCGACTGCAACAACTGATTGATTGATTGATTGATCGATCGATTGATTGATTGGTTGGTTGATTGATTGATTGATTGATTGATTGATTGATTGATTGATTGATTGATTGATTGATTGATTGATTGATTGATTGATTGATTGATTGATTGATTGATTGATTGATTGATTGTAAAACATTTTAGTCGCCGGAAAGAGCTTAGTAAGAGGTCGCGTTAAGTGGTCGAGAGACCGCTCGAGAGAAGGAGCGCTAACTAGATCACCCGGAGGTGGCTCTATTTTACAGTTCCACAGGATGTGATCGTAGTTGGCTCGTTGGCCACAGTGTTTACAGTTCGGGTTGTAAAGATCTGGTTAAATGTGCGCGAGGAGGGATGGGGTGCGCATTGATCTCGCTGCAGACGACGCCACGTAACCTCTTGTTCTTTAGTCAGGCTTTGTCCGGAGGGGGAAAAATTCTCCTCTCTAGTTTAAAATGATTGGTGAGATCATGATATGTGATCATGGAGTCGTTCGTGAAATTCAGGGAGCTAGACTCATCCACTGCCCGGTCGACGAAGCCTCGTCTTTATCGTGGGCTGCCTCGTTCCCCGGATTCCCCGAATGAGCTGGGACTCATATCAGTTCGGAATAATTTGGCGACAATTTGGTGACGTTAAGGATTCTAAACAAGGTGTTGGTAATTCGCCCTTGTGAGAAATTATTGATAGCCATTTTGGAGTCGCCGAGAATGATGATCTCTTGAGCATGCGCTAGGGCGAGGGCTATAGCCGCTTCCTCTGCCGTTTCAGAGGATTTCGTTTTGATTGTTGCCGAGACGTTGAGGTCACCATTCTCGTTCACAGCCACAATTGCAAAGGAATTCGACCGTTTGTATTCTGCCTCATCTACATAAATTGTTCCAGCGCACTGCCCGTATTTATTGTTTAAGGCTTTGGCTCGTGCTTGTCTTTTACCCTGATGGTGTATTTGGTGCATGTTTTTGGGAAGTGGTTTGATTAGTAGGGCCGTCCTATAGTCGCGGGGTAAGTCTACTTTAGCTTCTTTACTCGTAGGTTGAAAGTTAATTCCAAGCCAAGTATGAATACTCCTGCCCGTTCTGGAATTGGCTAATCTCGCGGTTTGAGCCATTAAATTGGCTTATTTCAGTTCATTTTAGGTGTTGTGTATTCGTTATTGCACTGATCAAATGTGCGTTCGAAAACTCTGTGCAAGGAAAAAAGGAAAACGAAGTGTCTCAAGTGCATTAAGTCAGAAGTATCTTAAGCACGAAGTCAATATCAGAAAGCAAACAAAAAGGGAACTCTAGTGCGTAAGAAGAAGTACCCTCTAGCTACTTTAGAGCGACCGTGAACTTTAAAGGACCGTTGCCAGCACCTCAAGAGGGGCGCATGGTTTTCTATTATTTACGCAGTAGCCATGTACGCGAGGAATACATCTTTTCTGCTTCTCTTGTTTTGAACCTGTAGTACTAAAAAGTTTCAGAAGCGTGCAGGTCCGCGCCTCTGACATCATCTGAGCACTGACCCCAAGTCGGCACTTCAGGGTAAACGTAAGCTGAACGTCGCACTGGCATTCGTGTGCGTAACAAAAGGTTAGACTTTCTCGACGAAAGTTAATCGAGAGGAGAGAAACCCTTTTTTTTTCTTTTTTTTCTTCTTTTTTTTGGGGGGGGGAGGGGGGAGGGAGGGGGGCACCATTACATTTACAATAGGCACAAACCGACATCATCGTTGTAGGACGGACCACATAAATTCCGAAAAGAAAATAAAAAACATAGCGAAGGGCTTTCACGTTGCCTCGCCTGGTATACGTACTTAAAAGCTATTTCGAAAGACTTTCAGTACGGTTGAACTTACTTGCCTCTGTCGCCTCTATAAAGCCGTGAAGAGGCACTGGCCGTTTTAGTGAACTACAGAAAACTTGAGCGCGAAGGTATAACGCTTGAGCGCGTTGCAGTTTCTGCGTTTTACTTTAAAGGCACTCCGAGGGCAGCTCTATAAATTTATTGTTCTCATTAAAAATTGACTCCCTGGCTCTTTCTCGCAATGTTAACGCTCGCCCGACAGCAAGAGACGCATTTATAGGCGAGATAATTGGATTTAGAGGTATTCCCGCCAGTCGATTCAAACTCATGACGTTCGTGAAGAAAAGGACGAGCTGCAGCCGTTTTGAAGATCCTCGGTGATCTTCGCTCAAAAATCGGCGTCGACGCACACTTTCTAGCCGGTGGTGCGTCGACTCCAGACCCGTACTGCTCCTTACCCTATTCTTCCTCATGCCCGCTACCCCGATCAGTTCCTTTCCTCCTGTAAGCTCTGCGGGAAACCGGGAGACTTTATTCATATCCTCCTCACATGCCCCACCTTCCCACACCCTCCATCCCCAACCACGGCGGAGTCATACTGGGAGACTCTCCTGGCCAGCTCCGCTGCTGCTGACCAGCACCGGATAATTACCGACGCCTTGAAGCGGATAGCCCTCCAAGGACTGTCCTTTGCCCTTTAAGGGCAACCCCCTAAGGGTTGCCTCGTGCCACGTAAGGGGAGGCAGGGTTTGCCCCCTCTTCATTCCTTGGCAATAAATGTTTCAACCACCACCACCACACTTTCTAAACACGAATATGTATATACGAGTAAGAGTGTAAAGAAAGGAGTAAGCTCACTTCTAGCGCGCTAACTTTTATAAAACGGCGCGCTTAAAGATTGCAAGATTACTCTCTTCTGTTAAGAGTATACTCCCTGAACACGAATAAGCCTATATGAGAGTAAAGGTAGAATAAGCTGTACTCTAAGCGCACACCCGGCTAGAGGACTACTTACTCCTTCTTTTACTCCTTTCCCTTCAGAGTGCACTTTCTAGCTTATAAAAGCTCCGTTTTTGGGGAGAGTGGTCCCTTTGTGATCAAGACGCGGTACTCTGTCAATGTCGTAAAACCTCAATTTGTCCTCAGCGTCACCTTTAAATCATTTACTGTTTTATATATTTTTTTGTATGTTTGTGGCCATATAGGTGGGAAAAATAAATGAAGAACGGTGTCGATATCAGTGTCATATCATCACCGCGCATAAGCGATGTACAGAGTCGATCGCACTTGTCTAGAGAGCTCGAGCGCTGTGCTGGGGAGCAAATGAGGTTAAACCTTATCGTAGGTGCTTTGCTGGGGGTAAGGCGCTGGCGCCTGTGTGGTGCACATGTCTATTAGGCTTCTGCCCAGCGCAATTATTATCTGTGAGTGTCAATGTGTACTTTAGAATTTCGCTTTATTTCCACCGGACGGCACCGCTCGAGCGCTCTAGACAAGTACGATTGACTCTGTATTGAAGATAAGACTGCTATCTCTCTCTCTGCCTCGAATAACGATAAAAAGTCTGGAGAAGGAACAAAATTTAAGCCAGTTCTCCTGTTCATGCAAGTAGCGAGAACGCCCGTTCACGACTCTCCATTCAATCCTGGCCAGGGCACACTGTCTTGGGTGTTACTTTTGACGCATTAAATAAAGACACAACTTTAAGCTGCAATTAACGTTTTTTTTTCTCATTGCTGCAGGAAACTAGTGACTAACTCTATGTGGGTCGTTCTGCTCCCATATAAAAATGGTCTCTAGGCTATCTATCGACTTCTCATATAATCTGTTGCCTTCCTACATATTTCCTTTTGTCTACTCTTAGTCTATAGAGTGTCTATAGAATTTGTATTCCTGTAGACTAGTCTATAGGATCTGTGTATAGAAAATCTATAAACTTTATAGTCAAAAGTCTGTGGCCAGTTTATAGAATGTTTAAACAAATTTTTTAAAGAGCTGTTCTGCAACTATTGACAAAGCAGACAGATTGTCCACTGATTATTGCGATCGCTGCTTCAGCAAAGTCAAGATGTTTTTTGCGCAGTGACTATCAGTGAACGACGTAATTTTGTCTGGCCTGTTTGGCTTGCTTATCGTGAAGAGGATCGGCTTGGCCTTCAGTGGCAACCGAAGCACATTCTCAGCAATTTGCTTCTGCCCTGAAGTCAACCTTTTCTGCTACTACTATAGTATTGCCTGCATTATCTGCAACGGTACAAAATACTAGGGAGAATAAAGATGAAAAAGATACAGACAAATCATTATTTTGTTAAATAATCGACCAGCTGGGCCAATTGCCCATGATACCTTACAGCTCCATGCTGAATTTCAGTGTCGAAATCTTGCCAAGTTCCACTCTCTCTCTCTCTCTCTCTCTCTCTCTCTCTCTATATATATATATATATATATATATATATATATATATATATATATATATATATATATAGCAGTTTGAACCCTTCTTACATGTGGGCGGTCGTCAAGCATTGTTGGCGACGTTATTCGCGATAATCCGCAGAAGTTTCTAAGGTGCCGCCCGCGGTGCCCAGCGTCAACCTGCGCAGCTCGCTTCGCAAGGAGAGGTCGAAACGGTCTCCACTTAAGCCAGAAAACCTGTTTGTGGAGTTATCGACATCGTTCGGGCAACGTTCTCTGGCTGTCGACGTTCTGCAAAGTACGTAATGCCGAAGTTCTTGCGCGCGACCGAAAGTTTTTACAAAGCCGCATACAAGCATTGTTTCGAGGATTTCCAGCGTCGCCTGTCGCGTTGAAGGGCTGCTCACAGAAGTGATTGAAGTGTTTCGATATGTTTTCCTCTGCGTTTGCTAGCAACAATGCAAGGCGACTGCTTCTGACATTTTCCCTGAGTTCTAAGCTGATGTAAGGCTAGCCAGTGAGAGCAGCTCTTATAACCGGATAGAACCGGATTAATCAAGTTGTGCGCCCAAAATGGGAGCCGTAGATTTACACACCGGGTGTTTCAGCGAACACTTTCCGAAATTTTCATAGATAGGCTTTTTGGGGTAAAACTATGACATTTGCGGCAGAGTATTACCAGTGCTGGCGGACACCAGAAAACTGGCGAAGCGTCTTAAGTGTCAAGCTGGTTAACCGCTTATTACAATTAACTCTTTAACTAGCCCACTTAGGCGCATAGTTGCAATTAGAGACTTGTAGCCGGTCTTTAGTAATAGTCATATCAGTTTTTAGAAATTAGAAAACGCGATCACCCTTGGCGCTGTGGCTCGACAAAATTTGGCTTTTTCGACTAGTTACGCGCACTGGAGGGGTTGCTTTGCCTGCATGCTTCCGAAAGCCCGTGTATTTTCGCACGATGCAGCCAGATTTTGTCGAGTCACAGCGGCGATGTTAGCCGCATTTCCGAAATTCTAAAAACTGATATGGCTATTACTAACGACCGGCTACAAATCTCTAATTGCAACTAGGCGCCTAACTCTAGTAGTGAAAAGTTAACTATTCAAAATTAGTTAAACATCTTACTACTTAAGACAATACACCACTTTTCTGGTGTCCGCCAACACTAATAACACTGCGCCGTAAAAGCAATATTTTTACCCCAAATAGCCTCTTTATAAAAACTTTTAAAAGCGTTCGCTGAAACACCCGGTACACCAACGTCGTTCGACGACCTTTGGCGAAAGGAAAAAAGAGGACAGATACTGAAGCCGAACAGTTCTTGCAGTTATCTCCTAGCTGTTCGGATTACAACGCAGTCGCACAGTCGGAACTGTCTGACACTTAAATTATCAGTTGGTCGAGTACAGAGGTGGAATTCTTGTGAAAAGTCCATTTGCCACAAACTGGACAATGCTCTCGACGCGACGACTGGTCGATCTTACATTGCCGGTAATACGAGTCTGACATTGTCAAAACAATACGAAAACTGTGAACCGTACATGACCCACGCTCGCATCGTCATCAGCCTGACTACGCCCACTGCAGGGCAAAGGCCTCACCCATGTCTCTCTAATTAACCCTGTCCTCGCCAGTTGCGGCCACTGTATCCCCGAACAACATCCCCCCCCTCTCCCCCCTTCCGCGCTCGCATGCGTACGATACTGACACGGTGCAAGCCTGTCAGTAACTAGTCCGCATGGCCGTCCGACTTCCAGGCGTAAGCAAAGGTGTCTCACCTGATTCGCACCTGGTCTCACGTTATGTCACTTCTCGAGACGGAGCAGCTTTATTCAAATATAGATGTGACTCGATAAATTACAGGGGACAAACATATGCGTTCTTTCCGTCCTTCTGTCCAGATATAGTTTTATTGCGAAAGCAATACTGCAAACACTTTTCTGCCGTCGGTGGAGGTCGTTCCTTCGCTCCGGCGCAGCTGCGGTGCACGACCACGTGACAGCGTGACGTCACGACCAGAGGAGAGCAGGGGCCCCAACTCGTCTCTTCGGCTGTAGTCGTTCCTTCGCTCGGCGCGGCGGCTACCACGTGACAGCCTTCTCGGCCTGCCGCGTGAGGGCACTCGCTAGGAGAGGATCAAGGAGGATATATAAAACTTGCAAATTCTATATAACCTCCTTGGAGAGGATAAACGGGGCGCCGCAGGCGCGCTCCGCTTAGTCATGTCTGAGGAGTTGTAGAAGGCGTCGCTGGAGCGACGTGCTGCGCGCACACGCCGGCGCCGTGCCGAGGAGACAGATGAAGAAAGGTAAGAGCGGTTGGCTAAGCAACGCGCCTATGCCGCAGAATGGCGAGCCCACCACCAGCAGAGCCAAGCGCAGCCAGGGAGCTATTGCTTTCGCAATCACTCAGGCTTAACCAGAGCTAATCCACAGCTAATTTTATTTATCGACAATATGGACTGGTTCTAACTGTCGGAATAGTACGTAAGTTGGTCGTTAACCCTTCCCAATCTGCTGCTCTTCCTAACCCTGAAGCACGAAGTTCGTCGGGAACTAGTGCGTCCTAAATTACAGGATAAACTAAATGAATCGTTTATTCCCTCATTTCGTACCACTGCTGCGAGAAATTCGATAAAATTTTCTGTTAAAAGTGAACTAGGAGACCTTCAAAAGCAAGCTCTCAACTCGGAACTGCCGTGACGGAAACTAGCAAATAAACAATTAATTCGCCTCGCCCGAATGTGAAAACTTATTTCATCGCTAATTCATAAGCAGCTCAAAGATTTTAAGAGGTGCAGTTTTGTTATAACTGTGGACTTAGTTACGCAGCAGATATGTGAAATGCCACACACATGATAAGAAAAGGAATGCAGAGGGAAAATAAGTATTCCATGTATAGCTTCGTGTGAGCGGGTTTATATGATCAGATCAGGAGTTAGGCACGTGTTCATCCGTCAGCGGTCTCGCTTTTTTATTCCTTTATTAAAAGTAAAAAACTTTACGCTTCAGTTCAGTGTTATTTGCCTGCTGCCATGGAAAAAAAAAGTGAGGGAAGCAGCGTTACAGTCACATTGTTCTCCTTTATTCGTTTTCATCGTGGCTTTCTTCTCTTTTTTTTTTTACTTTTCCTTGGGATAACAAGGCTTGAAGGTACTGCGGAATGTTGGTGTTTCTAAGAGGCTTCGCTACTGTGCTTGCAACCAAACTGAAACCTCATCCGGCTATGCTTCGCAAGCCAGGCATCTATAGAAGCCGTTCCCTTTCTTGAGTTGCCCTGGCACGGTGCTGGCTAATAAAACACCCCACGGACCGTCACGTGGGATCGGTATTTATACTTTTATTTCTTTGCCACTAAGATTGTGAACTCCATGTTCCGTTCACCCGTGAGTTTCTTTTTTTTTTTTTTATATACCTCCATGCCTGCTGACAGCAGGCATTTGCTATCTCGAAGAAAGAGCACGAATACTTGATATCCTAGGTTACGTGCTTCGACAAGGCTTTCGTACGCTCATAAAGATTAGCCTGTGGAACGTGTTATTCTCTATTTTTTCCCGTTTTTAGCGATACAAGCGTGTATTTAAGCACTGGTGTCCTGAATAAAACCATTCTTTTGTTAGTTCAGCGCTGTGTTTTGTCCCTTGCTTGTTTGGCTTCGAGCCGTTGCACTGGTTTACAAGAACAAAGGCATTCCAGGCCTTCAGTTACGCTAACGACTTCGCAGTTTCGAGTTTGGTGCGTTATAGCCTTGAGAACTCCTGCACCATAAAGCCCCCTTTTACTCCAACTACTACTGGTTTGGTTTATGGTTGGTTTATTGGGGTTTAACGTCCCGAAACAACTCAGGCTAGAGGGACGCCGTAGTGGAGGGCTCCGGAAATTTCGACCACCTGGGGTTCTTTAACGTACACTGACATCGCACAGCACACGGGCCTCTAGAATTTCGCCTTCATTGAAATTCAGCCGCCGCGGCCGGAATCGAACCCGCGTATTTTCAACTACTACTACTACTACTACTACTACTACTACTACTACTACTACTACTACTACTACTACTACTACTACTACTACTACTACTACTACTACTACTACTACTACTACTATTACTACTACTGCACTACTACTACACTGTGAACAAGAATACGCCTACATGGGAGTAAAAATGAAGTAAGCTGTTCTCTCGCGTACTCCTATTTGTAAAAAGCAGTGCGCTACAGTTAACTACAAATTACTATTACAATTCACCAACCAGAGTTTGCCCGTGGTTGCGGAGAGATTGGGTGGAGCCTTGTCGGTCTGCACCACGAACGTTCTCTGCGGGGACGTAGCTTGCCCTTCGCCCTGCGCCCAGGCTCAGCCGCTCATCCCGCCTCACGCTTTCCTCCTGGCTGTGCTGTATGCCCGAGCTCATGAATAAACAAACAGCAGGAGCTGTCTTCGTCTCGCTCGCTCCTGGCAGGAACGAAGCATGGCTCCGTCTCCCTTCCGCACCGGCGGTCTCAGTCGCTGCAGCAGCAGTGCAGCGGCCACGTCAGCGAGCAGCTGTCTACCAATAAGTTGCTTCTTTTTTCTCAAGGACTCCGGGTGTCTTGGCTCGCGTAATCTCCGCATTGGTGTTCGGCGCTTTCTGTTGCTCACAGGAAGCGCCGACGGACGTCTAAACCGCCCAGCGTTACTACTGGGCACAACGTACAGCTAGGGACGTCTGTTTTTTTTTCCCCGAGGTGTACGTCGAAGCGTCTACGTGTTTCGGTGTGTTCATGTTCTTTATTTCGGCCCATTTTACAGCGACAGCTGGTTATTCGGAGCTCTTTAAGTGGGGAAGTAATAGTAGTAGTGGTTTAATAAACATAGTAAATGGAAGGAAAAGATTTTTGCTTGCCCTGGCATCTGCCATCGCTACGGGAAGCACCTGAGGTGGGGCAGCGGAAATAGAGCGATAGCAGGCAGGGTGTAGAAATGAAATGAAAGAGATGAGGGGACAGTTATAAAGGATTGGGGGAGAGGTACACTGTACAATATATCTATTTACTGTGCCGTCGTAGAATTCCCCGACCGTCCACACCCGCGTTTGTTTCTGGGCGAATTTAAAGGGGCGTGGTGGGGGAAGGCGCCTCAGGCGAGAAATTTTTAACAGACAAACCACAATATGCATCCTGTTTTCTTCAGCGAAGAAACTTTTTAAAATATGAAGAGAAAGAAGAAAGAAGAGAGTATGTGGCGAGGAGGGAAGTTCAAGAAATGCACCATGCAGAAATAGTATCTCCCCCACCAAGAGCGCAATGGCAATACAGTGCGCCCATTACGCCACTCGATAGGCGTTAAATGATATGGAGAATATAGCCCGAGCCATTTACAGTTCAACGTTGGCTGCTTGGTCTTAAAAGCGTTGTTCCTACCTTGTCTGTGAAAAGCAGTGATGCCGAATCTAGGGAGAACTTTGTTGACGTACTACGCGGGTAAAATGGAGATCACGGGGAATTGTTAGTTCTAGTGCACCTTAAAACCTCACAACCACGTCTGCAACAGAGAACCTTCCTCTGATTCTCGTCTCCGCCTTGCAACAAAGGAATTTCATTCATTCATTCATTCATTCAAATACAAGTAGTCTTTGCTCCTCTCTTCGATATGGACCACTATTCCTTGGCTCTAGATCCATCCGTGCTGCCTCGACGAGCATCTCTATCAGCAAGGGTCTTTTGCCATTTCTCCACGAAGAAAACTCAGACAAATGGCAAGATACAGTTTAAAGAGGTAGGCCCCACCCGCACCACAGCGCTGAATCACGGGTGAAGCTCAAACAGCGTGACTTGTCGCAGCACTATTTCAGGCCACAAAAAAAAAAAAAAAACGCCAGCGTTGGTGGATGAGGGTCGAAAAATTGCAAAAATATTGCGTCGCCGTCTCGGCCGGGGTCGTTATCTTGCTCCTTTCACCTGAAGACGACATTCGCCTTATCGGACGCAGCCAGCTGGCGACGCTGTCTCACTCGTGATCCTGGTCTGTGTGCGTGTTTGTGTGCATGCGTGCGTTCGTTCGGAAGGTAAATGGAGGGAAGGAGGTGGGGGGGGGGGGGGGGGTGAACACAACACCCAGACGAGGAGCGCGTGTCTTTTGTCATAAAAGGGGATGCCGCGTTCTGGAATATCACGCGCTCTGGCCAAAGGATCTCACGTGCCAGTCGCGACGCCGCCACACTGGCGAGACAGTCACGCGCCGCCTGGGAAGGAGTCTTTTTTCCTTACCTGCACCTCCCCGCCACCCTTCAGCTTCCGCCAACTTATTCTCTGTGGGCTGTAATACCGGAGCCGCTTCTCTTATCTTGGAAGCCGGCGAAAGAAGAAAAAAAAAAGGAGAGAATAGACACACCGCTAGAAGCCGCAAGAGCCTAACTAGACTGAAGCTCTAATCCCAGTGATAAGCGTGCAATCGGCAATCCACGTTCATTAAACCAAATGCGAACGCAAGACGCGACGCGCAAGCAATTCGTGACCGAAGCGCGTTTTACCTGGGGATCACCGGCCGCGCCGGACTCAAAGCTCGCCCTTGCAAGGAGCGGCATTGTTGAAACAATCGGCCTTGGATCAAAGCAGAACGTCGGTCGCTTGCGCTTGATGTTTTCAGAGTGCGAGGCAGGGGCATAAAAGTACAAAAGCAAGTGCCCGACGGTAATCGCGTCAGGTAAACAAACAGTCGCGATGACGCAGTCGGTTGGCATGGAGATAAGCGGAATGACTCCGGTGTTAGCTGCTGAGGTCGTGTGTCAGCGAGAAAGTGGCTCTGAGAAGCGCGCTCTTTTTGATGAACCAGCAAGCCATGCTGATAGTGGACTTTTGTCATGTACAGTCTTTGCCAAAAGTAACCAGGCTGGACGGTTTGCTTCTCAGTCGTATATTGGAGCTATTATGCCAGCCCTCAAGCTCTGAATCTCTGTATGGTAAGAAGAACCCCTGTCCTCCCTTCAAAGAACTTTTCGATCTTTAGGGAAGCCATATGGGCACTACTATACGAAGGAGAGGCAAACCATGCAGCCTGGTTACTTTTGGCAAAGGTTTTACCTAGCAGTGTAATTTGAGCTATGTTACAATTCATCAGTGTCATGACCTTTTATTGCGCACCAAGGTTGGGGAGGGGGGGGGGTCACGATACGTCAATGGCCGCACGTCACAGCGAGAGCCGTTTCGCGCATTTACGTATATTGGCCCAGACGCGCGATGACGTCACTTGTCAAGCATTTGCGAGCGTTAGCAGCGAGGCATGAGCTTGGCCTGATACTGCGCAGTGCAAGATCGCAACCCTGCGAGCTTTAGCGAATAAATCGCATTGGCGTGCGAATCAGAGCATTGTATTTTTTTTTTTTTTCAAGAATCGCTCGCCAGCATATACCTACCTTCCGGTACCAAGAAGGAAACAGGTGCTTAACATGTCAACAAAGTTGTATACCCGTAGCTGTACAGTCAATTTCTTTATTAATTAATTATTTATTAATTACGTTCCCTGGCGTCTCGAGAGGGAGCTAAACGATGACTCATATGATAACGAAATCACCTTCGTCATAACAGCAATTCACTGAGCATAAGATTCATATCAAGAGCACTTTCGCAGCAGTTGTCATTGCACGGACTGTGCAAGTATCTCATTGCTATATCAACGAGATAATTCCCTAAGCAGTTTCTCCGTACCAACAGAAATACCCCGTGACAGCTAGGTACGACGCTATAGCACTACGATAGCTAAGAAAGTATATAGTGTGGGCTTCAAAATGAAGTGTAACACTTTCGCATATATGGCACTGGATACAGCGGAACGGCACTTTCTAGGCATGATACAAGTCGACTGATTTAAACCAATATCCTTTCAGCACAAGAACAGTTGCAGCGAACCTACTTGTACGCTGTGACCTTTCTACAAGCCCAACAGAGGAGCGAAACGCTAAAAATCGATCTCACTCCATCTCACTCCTAGTGTCAGAAATCTTGCTACACAAGGAGTGATATTGCCCGACCGACCGGCCAGGGCCGGGCGCCCGATAGATTGAATAAGCGATTTATCGATTGACTGCCTGACTTGCAAATGTCGTTGCGATATTAACAGTTCGCCATAGTGTATTATTAGCCTTTTGCCGCCTTCTATAGTAAGGTACAACTTAGAAAAATGCACATGTTAACATTGGGCCCCGGTCCGCGGCGTCCTATCTTACTCCGCTAGCCATTCCCAACAGCAAACGAAATCAGTTTTTTAATATTCAACTTTATTGAACAAACCAGGTACCAAAATTCTAGAACTTATAATTATTTTCTTTTGATTATCTTTTTTTTTTTTGTGCAGGTAACAATAGATTTAACAACGGACTACTTTTTTGTCGCGAAGGATATCTATGCGGTGGTCCCTAATGTCGGTAGAGCTTCAATACAGACTCAAGTTCTATCTGACTATAACATTGAAGTATAATATGAGCGGAATTGTGCGAGCGTGTGTGTTTGGATCCGCGCACTCGTGTTGCATTGTCGAATTGGCATAGGTTCAGTGCTGCAATAAATTTTACCGGTCATCGGGTTTATTCAGTGGTCCTCCGTGCCCCCTTTTCTCTTATGCCGTTCATTTTTTTTTTATTAAGTTTTCTATTGAGCCTGTAATCAACCCATGCCGACGCGATTGTGCACTGTTCCTCTTCTTTGTTTGTGGGGTCATTCATTTTCGTTCCTTGAGACGGAAAACACCAACCGTGTTCAAGTTTCTTATGACTATTTCATTCAACTACACAAAACGGGCTACATCGCCGTCGGCTTACTGACCTTCGCGGATTCGCCCAACGAACACCGCGAATTTCCAACGAATGAACCACTGCGCGTTTGCGCCTGTCAATCTCGAAAAACGAATGTATTGCCGACGTACCTAATAAAGTCTCTCACGCAATCCCCATCCTCGCGCAGGGCGTCGGTGCTACGCCTCCTGAAACTAAACCGAATCCTCGAGGCTTCAAGAACAAGCGTCGCAGAAAGGAGTGATGGACGCAGATTTTCTCTTTCCGAAACACTGCGCGACTTATTCCCTCAAGGGGGCGCCTTGACGTGGCTTAACTGATGTTCCCTGAATTGAGGGGTCTGCATACCCAACAATTCTGGACAAAAGCATTTTTCAGCGAGAAAGAGTTAATGAGCGAAATTTTCGAGATATTGTAAGATTTCACTGTAACAATCAATACATGCGCAGATCACCCAACGGCAGTCTTGCATTTTTTTTTTCTATTAATGTTTTTTCTATAGTCAAAAGCGTTCCCCATTGGTTTTCTATGGCAGCCTTAACTGCTCGATGCGATCGATGGTAACACTACAAAAAGAAATATTTTGACACATATCGGAAGAATGGACCATTACCTTCAATATTTTCGTAACAGTATCGTACAGTTTTCTAATTTTCAAAATTTTTGCCCGAGGATGTTGGTCATGAACATTTTTCTACCGGCAATAGCGTTCCTGATTGATTTTCTATGGAAATCTTAAAGGTGCACTGAAGAGGAATCTGAATTCGCCTTTTTGCCGCGGGAACTCGATCTACACGTTCCGAGCATTCTTAGAAACTTCGACTTATTGCCCTGTGAGGCCGATTTCTCTAATTAAATCGAATTAACGTCCGGCTCCAGCCTTTATTTTTGAATTCTCCCCCGTACGGTGGGCGGAGTCGACCAACGCCTGGAGTGCCTTTCAGCTAGCTCCGTGGAGGCTTTGCTTTCGCTTTATGTTGTTTTTTAGATTTCCATGAATAAATAGTTTCATTCGCAGATAATATAGCCGCAAAATAAGTCCGCAGAAATGAAAATACGCGCGGACTATTTGCTTCTGCGGATTACTACGTATTACTCCGCCGATGGCAGAGCGGCAATCCGCCACGGGACTGGGTGAAAGGCACTCCGCGCGTTGGTCGACTCCGCCCACCGTACGAGGGAGAATTAAAAAAAAAAATGGCGGGAGCCGCACATTAATTTGATTTAATTAGGGAAATCGGCCACACCGGTCAATAAATCGAAGTTTCTAAGAATGCCCAGAACGTGTAGATTGAGTTCCCGCGGCAAAAAGACGAGTTCAGATTCCTCTTCAGTGCACGTTTAATGGCTCGATGCTAGCGACGGAAACAATATAAAAGAAAGATGTTGCGACATATGGGAGGAATAGATATTACCTTCAATATTTCTGTACCAGTACGTTGCATTTTTTCCAACATTCAAATTTTTGCCCAACAATGCTGGACATGCTGCGCAGTCTCACGAATCGAATCCTGCTTTCTCCCTGTGTGAGCCGCTTCGTAGACGACGGAGGAATGTGGAGGGCGCCAGGCGGAATCACAAATAAGGCCTGTCTGCAGTAAGTCAGCTGCTTGGTAACGGAGGACTCGGCGTAAAGAAAGCCCCACGCGTTAGCCTGCTCTTGCCTGCGTGATGGAAGACCAGCGCGACTGAGCGCGAACGCACATCCATCAAGGCACAACACCTGGCTTCGCGACACGAAGCCTTTCTTCGGCGAAGTGCCGCATTTGTCATGCGGGAAACTTAGTCAGTTACAGTGGTTGCGGCGAAACCGCAGTAAATACTTCGACAGGAACAAGCGGTCTACACGTACTCTTCCACTCGTGCATGTCACTGAGTTTGGATTCATATTTGCTTGCGCTTAGTGAACACACGGGACAAGAAACAAATGCACAGGACAGACGCTAGTCCGCAACTAGTAGCTTCAGATTGTTAGTTCTCAGATACTGAATAGCATCTCTGAGCATCTCTTAGAGATGCTATTCAGTATCTGAGAACTAACAATCTGAAGCTACTAGTTGCGGACTAGCGTCTGTCCTGTGTATTTCTGTTCTTGTCCCGTGTGTTCACTAAGCGCTAGCAAATATGAATCCAAACGCTTTCCAACTAGCCCAAGTTTGCGCCTTAATAAATGTCACTGAGTGATGTAGCCGGCGCGAAAAAAAAGAAAAGAAAAAGTCGTTACGTGAACGAAGACTGCCCGTAAACAGCGGGTCTGATCGTGCGCGAACATGGTGTTCATTAATTGCCAATGACGGTGTTGAGTCAGAGACATTGAGGGTGCACGGCCCATTCCAAGGTGGCAGGTTTATTTCTGGGCTAATGCATCCCCCTGCACGTTATGTGATGGCGCAGACTCTATCTTCTAAGCCGCCGCGGTGGCTCAGCGGTTATGGTGCTCGGCTGCTGACCCGAAAGACGCGGGTTCGATCCCGGCCGCGGCGGCTAGAATTTCTTTGGAGGAGAAATTCTAGAGGCCCGTGTACTGTGCGATGTCAGTGCACGTTAAAGAACCCCAGGTGGTCGAAATTTCCGGAGCCCTTCACTACGGCGTCTCTCATAGCCGTAGTCGCTTTGGGACGTTAAACCCCATAAACCAACCAGACTCTATCTTCTCCCCTCAGCTGTCTGATCGCTCATTCATCAAAGACATGCGTTGGTTTAGTACCGGTTTTTTTCCAGTCTTTCTTTCTTTATTAATTTCCTTATTTCAGGAAGAACATGCTCCACGCTCTAGCTGACTGCGATTCTTTGATCGGTGATGAAGGAGTTGAATATGCTGATGGCGAGCGTTAAAGAGTTAGCGTGTGTGTTTAATTACTGGCTTACCATTGAGTTTTAGTGCCAAAGCACTACTTCACAGGTCTAACCGGCTCATCGAGTTTGTGTGAAGCTTGTCTTTGAGGGTGACCTTGGGCAAAACATCAACAAATAAACGAAATAAATACTGCAGGGATTGGGATTCGAACCCGTGGCGGCGCGAACAGGTAAGTTTCGATGGCCGCTGAACGAGAGCACAAGGCTATCACCGCATTTTTTTTTCTTTTCATGGTATTTGTTTACATGGTTTTGTACAGAAAGTATATACATATGTGTGTGTGTATACACAGACACGAAAAAAATCTATTTACAGAGAACCTAGGCAGGCGCTACGTGGGACAAACATTATAGTAAACATATTCGAACTAAAAGGCCGGTAAGGATATACAGCGCATCAGGAGAGGAAACCAATCCGGTAAAAAGTCCACTTCTTTGTAAGTGTCGCTTCCCTGCAGCAACATTGGGCTGAAATGAATTCTGGGCGAAACAACAGGTTCAACGTTGATCAGCTGCGGTGACAGCCATGCAAGACCGCAAGGCTATCACCGCAGCCGATCGTGCCACGTGTTAAACTGTAGCACACTCTCGCGCTAGGCATTGTAAGTACATCATGTTTTTCATCAACTAGTACTACTATCGAACTAATATCTCTTCAGACATGTCGATGACCCAGCGAAGCAAAACCATGAACCAACTAGGCTAAACACATGTTTCGCATGTCTTCTTGGTTTAACTACGTTAAAACCCTACCACTTTTTTTTTGCTGCTCATTGATTAGGACGCTGTATTATCGCTTCTTTCGTTCACTTGTTTCAAGCTTATGAAATGAACCCAATTCCATTTCATACTTTAAACTGCGCAAAAAAAAAAAACGGACACAAAGATAGACGGCACGACACGAACGCAGACTATCAACTAAATTTTTATTTCAGGAACCGGTGCTTATAAAAGCTCGAAGCGCTTTTTCCTGGAATAAAAATTTAGTTGATAGTCTGCGCTCGTTTCGTGCCTTCTAGCTTTGTGTCGTGCTTTTTTTGTTTTTTTTTGCGCAGTTTAAAGTATGAATCCCCACCAACTCGCCCAGTTTTCCGTCCTTATTAACCAATTCCATTTCCGCTCATTGTGAACCGTATTTCCTCTCACACACGAGACGTCACAAACATGATACTGGGGACTACTGATATACGTATAACCGAACATTTTTGGAGATCCGCAGAAATCTGCACCCTCGTATACTTTTCCTGATAAAATATGACGTCCCATTCACTTTAACAGCGCTTGCCGCTTTCAGCGCCACCAGATGGTAGACAGTATTATAGGAGAAATGTCAAATACCTCTAGATAAGTGTCATGGTTTTGCCTATAGTATTTCTCAGAATTACAGCGGGTATCGACACCTGTGCCACGCTCAAGCACTACGAGATCGCATCCGTCATCCCTGTTGCTGCAGTCGTATGGTATATGCTTGGGCTTGTTGGTTCATAACTGCAAGGTGAAAAACGTAGCGCAAAGAGACGAGGACACAGAAAGACGGACAACACACGGCGCCGTGTGTTGTCCGTCTTTCTGTGTCCTCGTCTCTTTGCGCTACGGTTTTCACCTTGCAGTCGTATGGCTCAGCCGATGGGGTGCCTGTGTCTGAATCAAAAGGCCAGCGGTTCAACCCGCGGCTGTACAAGCGGTACGTCGGATCGCAAGAACTGGCGCCGGCCTGCTTTCGAGGCATATTGCGAGAGCCTGAAGCGTGGTTATCAGTATGTGCAACAAAAGAAAAAAAAAGCCTTTATATCCAGCGTAGTCGCCCCATGCTGTGGATTAGGTGGACTGGAGTAGTCGTAATCGTATTAGTTGAGTGCAATAACGTACTCGCGAAGCATTAAAGGGAACACTTGATTCGCATGCAACATTTCAGTTCGTTTCATTTCTGCATGGGACATAAAGAAGTGCCACAGCAGTTATACCACATCAGGAAGGGAAATACTTATTGCACAATTAAAAGCCAGCACAGAAAAAAAAAACTGGAGGAGACATTTAAGCCCCTCCTTAAGGGTATGAACCCATTAGCTTTGATTGATAAATGTCCATACATGAGAAATTGGTCATTCTCTACTTTACAGTCATAGATCCCTGGGAGTTCTCATGCCACTCCTGTCGCAGTGGTGGAGTGGTCAAGCGAGGTGCCATTTCCCTGCGATGACAGCTGCTGCCATATGTGGAGCTTAATTCTGAGACCAAGATTGCTCTTCCCGAGCAAACTCTCGCAACCAGTCATTAATTTGACAGACATCTGCCACGGTGGGCAGTTTTCTCACAATCCGGTGGGCAGGTTGTGATGACGCCACGAGGTCACGTGACCTTAAATCACGTGACAAGGTCCCGTGACCGGCCCATTTTTCGACCATGGTGGGTTGCACGTGGCCGAGCAGAACTTTGTGCCCCAGGTTGGCGACAGGGTGGCCACCCTGGGCGGATAGGGCGGCACCTGAGCCGCCCTACCCTGGCCCATTTTTCGCTCACGACGCCGACGAGGGTGCTGACAACGACGACGGCGCCGAAATTTCGCAGAACGACTGCTTTGACGCTAACGAGTTAAAAAGACTGACTCATGCTTGGGTAGCAACGGTAGCGTGAAAAGATGTTCTGTGTAATACATGGTCTGTTCTGAAAGTAGTAGGACTCATCTTTTGAAACAAAATTTATTCAAGAGAACAGTACAAACGATTACAATTTTTCAAGGTAGCACCCTTCTGCACCTACACGCTGCTGCCCATGAGTTTTACAGTTTTCGTACGCCTCCAGGAACGCCTGGACCGGAATGCTGTTTAGCTCCCTCGTCACGGCCTGTTGAACCACCTTTACCGATCCGTGATGTTTCCCCTCGAGCGTCGATTTTATTCTCGGGAATAGCAAAAAGTCTGGCGGGGCCAAGTCGAGGCTGTAGGGGGGCTGAGGCAGCGTTGCCGCCTTGTGCTGGGCAAAAAAATCGGGGTCCTCATTCAGATGATGAAGAAGATCCTACCGGTTGGCCTTTTACTCCTCTGACAACACTCCCGGCACCAACTTCGCGCACGCTTTCCTCATGGATAAGTTTTCTGTCACGATCTCAGAAACTTGAGTTTGAGGAATGCTCAAGTCATCAGGAATCATTCTGATACTCATTCTACGATCACTGTTAAGTAAATGTTTCTCTCGCTACACATTTTCGTAGGTCTTGCTGGTCGAAGGGCGTCTGAAGCGGTCGTCTTCTTCCACTCTTTCCTTACCTTCTCGGAAAAGCTTCTGCTACTCAAAAAACACCTGATCTACCCATGGAAGCGTCACCGTAGGCCTCCTTAATCATGTTGTGAGTCTCTTTGCCCGTTTTACCAAGATTTACTCAAAATTTGATCGCATATCGCTGATCCAGTAAACGCTCGACGATTCTGCGTGACGAGACGTTTCGACAGGGGTTCACAGTACAAGCGACCTCCTCTCTTCAACGGCCGAGAGCCGACTGCCGATTTTCCCCAGCATTCCCGAAATCCCCCTTCAACGATCCTGCACGCGCAGACCACCTCTCGTCCGCCCGTTCGCCCAGGAAAAAACCAGTCCTACTACTTTCAGAACAGACCCTGTATATTTTATCTTGTACTATAGAGCGAAACGCGAGAGCAAGTCTAGTCGGGTGTGTATTACACCGCTACAAAAAGATAATACAAAACGTTAAATGTTATAAGAGGATTCTGGATAGGGCTAGTTGGTTCATGCTTAATAAACAGATTCACAACAGCGCCACAGAACGAGGACAGAAGGAACACGAAAAACACAGCGCCCGTCCTGTGTTTTTCGTGTTCCTTCTGTCCTCGTTCCGTATACCGCTGTTGTGAATCCGTTAAATGTTAACGGCGAACAAAGGGCAGCCCTCGACGCATATTTAACACCCCAGACTTCTCTCTTTTAGCCTTCTGCCACCTTTTTTTCTTCTTTTCATTGTCTTATTTCCCGCGCTGCCGCACCTGGCTTGGTCACCCGACACCCGTTTACTGGGCGAAACATTGTGCGCGACTTTGGCGTGACGTAGTAAGTAACCCTGTGATTTACTGCCGCAGCTCGGGCAAGCCAGCTTCTCTTTTGTTCGACTTCGTTCTTTCTCCACGCATTTCCTAGTATTTTTCCTTTCTTTTTCTGCCCATATCTTCATTCTTCCGGCGACGAAGAAAGAGTTTGGAACAACTCCGTTGCGGACTCGGCTCCTCGGTGCAACCTCGAGTCTCCTGGCGCCCGCTGGCGCTGAGCGAGCGGAATTCCTTCGAAAGTGGGAAACACCGGCGCTGCTGAAAAGAGGGCTCCGTCGCTGAAAATATCCGGCTCTAGCGATTCGTTTCTTTTTGTTTTCTTCTATCTCTCTCTTTCTGGCCTTTTTCGTCTTTGCGTACCTTTTGTGGTCTATGCGGGCGCGCTTCGCTGCTCTGCCATTTAATCAAACGCCATACGCCCCAGCCAAATAAAGAAATAAAATAAGTGAAAGCAAGCAGTCAGCCAAGAAGTGAGCCCCCAAGCTGTCCCTTTATTGCTTTTGCTCGTAACGCTTTGCCGCCTTTCTCGCTTTCTATGTCTAATGGGATTTTTTTTAATTTCTTCTTCATGCCGACTGTCGTATAGTTACAGAGACGGCCAGTACAGTTATTTTAAAAAGGTCTTTTTCATCACTGACCTT
This sequence comes from Amblyomma mixtum, assembly GCF_055824585.1. Lineage (NCBI taxonomy): Eukaryota > Metazoa > Arthropoda > Arachnida > Ixodida > Ixodidae > Amblyomma > Amblyomma mixtum. Next base: position 60,217,481 of record NC_143013.1, on the reverse strand, counting down.
CGTATGTATAGCAGTGAAGTACTTGAAGCAGGGGCCACCTCTGTCTTCGTAATGCACTCGAAAGGGTTGTTGCGGGTCGTCAAGTCCACTAGGGTGTACATACGTATTTGACTTAGTGGCGGGCTGGTACGCGCTGAACAATCGTTAAATCCTATACCTACTTGCTCCTTCTGTGGGAACGCAAGAGTAGGCAACCGAATGCCGCTTACTCGTTCATAGCGCGACCCCGTAATCAACCAACGCAAGGCTACCAACGTAAGGCTGATGATGATGGCAGGGCTACGATGCTTGTCCTCTTGTGGTAAGTGGATTTAAGTGTGCTTTGCTTGTTTGGCCAGTCGATGGTTTTCTGTCGATGCTTCTTGTAATCCTGTCGGCTGGTGATTTTATTCCGTATATTTGCTGCCGTGTGTTTGTTATTTCTTCTGAAGCATATATCTGCGTGCAGTTTGGGTGTTTTGATGTGTCGCTGGCTGTTAATTGTGGCAGGCTAGAAGCGTGCTAGCCATTCGCCTTGCTGCCGCAGAGGTCGCTGCGGGAGTCAAAACGTTCGGTTATTTGCATAATTTTTTTTCGTATGTGTTTGACCGTATTGTTTGATATTCTGATGGTATGTTTTCTTCTTATAACTTCGGCTTTTATTTGCATCATGTCCTGACCTAACTCGTCGTTTGTGAGATTATTTCTTTCGGTTGTGACAGAGAAATTAGCGGAATTCTGGTTATCCATTTCCTCCTTAAGGACCACAGTTAGGCTTCGAATGCAGCCGGACGTTGCATAGCGGATACCAGTAAGCTTTATTCATCTCGTGTTTCCATAATGCTACGGTATCCGGCATAACTCTTGGCGACGTGATGTCCTGATCCGAGAGTCGCTTCAAGGTTCTAATGAGCGTGATGGTTTCACACTGGAAGCTACCGATTCAGCCATATACTCAACAGCATACTGTGACAACCAGTAGCTCTTCCAGGAAGCATAATCTCAAAGCGTGTACACAGGAGATAACAGTGACTGCAGTTCCCTCTCATGGCGGAGGCTGTCGATGAGCAGCAGTGCGAAGAACTGGATGGACAGTGACGTAAAAGGCCGTGCTTTCTATGCTCGTGCCTTTGTTTTTCTATTCCCTATCCACGCTATTGCCTGCAAGCTTTTTTGATTAGGGGAGACGTGTTGCCTCAGGAGAGCTGAGATTTGAAAGCGACCCGATTTGAGGTTAAACAAACCGCTTAGCTATTAAACGAAGACAGACTTTGAGAGAAAGCAGCGGCACGAAGCGCGTGTTAAATGCAGTTTCTCTAAGTTACGGGAAGAAAAACGAGGCGCCTCTGTCTCTTTGACTTTCTCAATGAGCATTTCGTCCACAACGCTGAATGCCATTAGTGTGAACTTCGTACTTACCTTGGCTAGTTTTGGGATAGAAACGTGGCCTCTGCTGTGAAATCACAGCTGCACCGCAATGCTCCTCACTGTGCTCAAATTGTAATATTTTAGCTCGCGTTTTTCATTTCCTTACCAAACTTACCGCAGGGGAATGTTCGATATTAACCTCGCATGGAGGAAAATATGGAGGTTTCCCAGGAGAAAAGTCGAACTTTCAGGACTAATTCCACGTTTCCTGCCAAGCCAAATACATAGCGTGTATTGCCCGGCACTTGTCTGCCAACCAGCGGTAGACGAAGCACCGCAGCGCCTCTTTTACCTCTGGGAAATTTTCAGAAGTTCTGTAGTTGGCAGTTAGCCGAGCCGCTTTGCTGTAACAAATTGGTTATGACAAGTAAGACTGGACAAGCTAGAAAGAACAGGGTTCGAAGGAAGGAAGTACTAAAAATACAGACACTTTGCATAGCAGCAGCACCACCAAACAAAAAAAAACATGAAAATTGGAAAGCCTGGGAACCCAGGGAGCTTAACCACGGCAGAGTAACTGGTTTGCTAACCTAAAAGTGAAGGGGGGGGGGGGGGGGGAGAGGTGACGAAAAGAGAAAAGAGTGGGTAGTGTGAAACGCGAGGACAGAGTAGAAGGCTGAACGCGATGAGCCGTCCGAGCTTAAACGGACGCAGCGACCAGGGATATTTGAAAAACAGTCCTAAGGTTACACCAACTGCGCTAAGTGCCACTTGCACTGATACAGCAGGCTGGCTCATCTCATCGCGGCATTTCTGCCTTGTCCAAGCTAGCATTCCTCCCAATGTTCTCGCGGTCACGTGGCACGCAGTCTGATATCCCCAGAGGTCTTCACTGTCCACTGAATGCCATAGTTGCTGCAGCGCCCTGCAAGATATTTCAGCTTCTGCATGCATGGGCATACATCGTACAGGAGACCTGTACATCGACATACAAAATAAGCGCCAGAGCCTTGGGGTGAATCGAGATATTGTTCATAGTAATTGGAAACCGGAACGAGAAGATGTACACTCGCTAGAGCTCACTCAAAGTAAAGCAGTTCGCTTCGTTTAAAAGAAAACAAGACAGGTATGGCTTTCCCTAGCAAGGGTTAGGAAAACCACTAACATTTTGTTGTTTAATTAACGTAAAAAATTGAACCGCACTTTCTTCCTTTACGGAAGGTGGCAGGTAAACTTCGGATTATTTCTTCTACATTCCTTGAGCACGCCACTACGGGGGCTCCCCATAAAAGGGAACATTCTTTAAGACCGGTTTTGGCTAAAATAAAATTACAGGTAGAGTTTTCTTTTTTAGTTAATTTTGATTAGAACACGCTTCCTAATCCATTTTTCACTCACCTGACGACGAAGAGACGCTTCAAAACTGCTTGCTTCATTTGACTTATATTTCTTTAGTTTCCTTTTAGTCACCAAACGGCTGCCGTCCTAAAATCTTTCTGAATTCCATCTTCTCACTGCTCATATTCAAAATTCGCCTGTAACCAAAGTTTCCTCAACACTGAACGTTTAGCCCCATTCCCATTTTCTTGAGGATAACGAATACAACTTAGATTTCATGTCGGTTTTTTTTTTTCTCATTTCTTCTTATATGAATCACTTTTATTAGGTGACATATACAGTGTCATGTTTTGCTTGCATGTGGTGTTGTAATTTTTGTGTTTATGCCTATCTACCTAAGGCAAATCTAATCTTGAGTGTTACGAACAAATAAATAATCAGAAGAAAACCAGCGAAACGTTGAAACCATCCAATATATACGACATGCGTTTGCTGAGACACTCAATGAGGCTGAGTGGGAACGCGGGAAAATTTGTTTGCGTTTTGCGGGGAAAAAAATCACACAAGAGATTACGACACGGCACAAAAGCCTCGGGAGATTCAACATGGCGTCTCTAAATCTTTTGGGGCATGTTGAATCGCTCCTAAATGACACAACGAAGGTTAATGATGAAATTTATAGCAGATACTCTGAAAACTGATCGCAAATCTATCGCACTAGCTTCAGCCACCATCTCGGCTGTTCGTCAGTCTGTATTAAATGGCTACTGTTTATGCAAAGCTGCGCAAGGCTTACTTTGCTGGCACGTTAACGCAAAAGCCTGAGCGATCGGTTTGTACCTCAACGACAGTTTAGCTTTCTCTTCAGCGCCATTTTCCTTGTTTGCACGTGCTGTATTATTTGCCTGTTTTCCGGCAGATTTTTGATGACAGATGGCGTTAGCATCGTTTGGAACAATGAATGGAATAATGATATGAGCGTGTTTCTTTGAAACGGGATGATCGCGGCTGCTACCAATATTATTCTTCTGTGCTTTTCTTCGAATCTTGATATTCTGCAGATTCATTGTATGGGACCATTATGTGCCGAATATTTTTTTGCCTATTTTTACTTCAATAGTAAAGTAGGTGCAACTATGCGTCATTTAGTGCTTTTTCTCCATTTACGCCACCGAAACCTCCATCCGTCTTTTACTGCTACCGCGTGTATGTTAAATAACTAAAAGCTACATAATGAATTACATATTAAAAACTGCAGTCTCATCTACACCTAGCTGGATACCACGACATCCTAACAAAACCTGATTAATCGCTTTACTAAAATGCACACATGAATAATCTATTTCAGAAATTTTCGTCTTCAAACAACACGTTCTAAAACGTCCTGACCTAGCTTCGAGAGCGCACCGTCTTCTCAGTCATCGTAAAACACTATTGATATCTAAACTACATGTGATTAAACAGCGCTCAACCATAAAGCTGTTCCTGCGTCTTCCACTTACAGCAGCGATCACAACTCCTCAGGGCTGAGTAAGCGCATCCGACGCCGATTACAAACCGACAAGCTCGAAATAGAACGACGCTATAGCCTCCATTGCGACACGAACGAGTCGGCCTCTTGCATCAGTGCTATAACAGAGAGCAAGCCGTCGCACGCCGAGAGTCCTCTGCGCTGCATGTAGGGGTCACTAAACTCGCTGGCCACTCAGCATCCCCGATGGCCGGATTCACTTCGGGATTCCGCACTGCTCGGACATGGGAGACGTTGCCGCATCGAAAAATGCACCGCTTTTGAGGGAAAGAGCGCGGCCGTATCCTTCTCCCATTTTTTCTTTTCGCTCACCCTCCTCACGTGCAGCCAGAACTTCTTTTTCATTCCATCTCTCTTTCTCAGATTTTCTCGCTGATATTTTTCTGCTTTAGGAGAGAAGGAAGCAAAAGGGCAGAGAGGGCGACGCAGTCTTTTGTACCCGCTGCCTTGCCGCGGCCTTCGACGAGGAGCCAGCGATGTTCACGGTCACGTGGCGCTGACGTCAATGCTGACGTCATCACGAGGCGTTGGGTAAGGGCGGGCGCGTCGTACGGCAGCCGCGCCAGTAGCGCCGCCGTGGCTCGGTCAGGGCGGGCCAAGCCCCCGAGTTTTTGCGTGAGACCCACCGTCTGCCGTGCTTCCCGCATTTCGGATCGATACGGGGAAGCCAGACTTTTTGGGGTGCCTTTCAGGGCCGCCCAGGCCGCCATTGCCTCTCGCTCCCATAACACACGTGCCGATCGAATGCTTTCCTATTCTTTTTTCCTCTCTCTGTTCACGCGCTGAGCGTTTTGAAGCTTGCTGCTTCGCTTCCGTTTTTTTGTTCCTTCATACAGCAACTGCCCCTGGACATGCTTCTAGGCACCCGGTAAATACAGGATCGCTCATTCATCTTAATTATAACAGGCGAAGGCAAGCTTACGGGATAATTGCGTTATGCCCCGGACGTTTTCTTTATTGCCGATCTTCTTTTTTGTACCCGGACCTAATGAAATCATGAGCACGTAAAAAAAAAAACATGCAAGTAAAGTTAAAGCAATATAATTTAATTTCCTCTTCCCAGGTTAGCCCACAAAATACGTGCATAGAAAGTTGGGCTTTTTTGCTGTCGGCTTGTTCTTGAAAACAGTGCGAAGGACGGTACCAGACGTGGACAACGCAAGAGCTTGCTATTTTCGCGATTTTTTTTCCCGAAGTACCATTGTTGCTTCTTAAAGGACACGGTCGGTCGCCTCAAGAAATGTTATTAGTGGGAGAACGGCATTGCCGTGTATGTCGAATAAAGACTATTTTGAGGTTACGAAATGTTCAGAGCCAAAACATACACAGCTAAATATCGAAGGACGACGAAGTACTAGTGCGATGCAGTGGTGTCATGGCTTTAGCTTTTCGTGATACGGAAAGAAACAAGTTGAGTCGGTGATAGGGCATCACGACACTTCTGAGAGGAGACAGGAAGAGGAGTGGGGTGTTAGAGGGCGGGGTGATTCTTCAACATTATCAGCCCATTCCCTCGGCCCTCCCTCGGCCCTCCCTCGTCCAGCAGAGCGTTTTCAGCCACCTCGTTTGCAATAGCTGTCCTGCAAGCACTGTCACCCTCATCTTCAACACGCAGCAACATTCTCATCATTCAACACGCAGCAACATTTGAAATACGAAGGGTATCTTTGTTTAGCTGCGAAAGACACCTTTGCTCGCTGCTCGTTATGTCGACGAGTATTGCGGTTATTTGAAGCAAGCAACTAAAACGTAACGTACTATTATGTGTTTGAAACAAAAATTGAGTGCTGCAGTTGGTTGCGGTCATGAATAAAATAACACAGTATTATAAACAGCACCCTTTCAGAAACAACTGTAAGGAATACGATAGCTTTCCTTCTGTAGATGCATCCCTGATCAAACGGGGAGTCCCCACCCAGTCTACCAGGAGAAGTCAGTCACTGTTTCTTCACTTGTGCCTAATATCCGCGTATCGAATACGTTCGTTGTTAACAAAGGAGGATGAGGAGGAAGAAGAGGAAAGGCAGGGGGTTAGCCGGAAGAATAATTGGTTTGCTACCCTACACGGGTAGAAAAGGGGTGAGGGGATCACAAAGACTGCGCGAAAAAGGGCGCGGGCGAGAGAGGCCTATCCACTTGCCACATCAAATACGTTCGGCAGCAGTCATACACGATACGATGGCATACAATCGGTAAGTCGTAAAATTAATGCGAAGAATAAGAGTAAAATTGGGTACCAATCGATCCTTTTTTCTAACGACTGTATCCAATGCACCGTGTAACGAAGCCCGAAAAATAACCTCACAATAAAGAAATAAATGAAATGGCCGATACTTCAAACGAAATCCCCGCTTAGATTTAAAGTGACAGGAAAGTTTATCTTCTTCTTTATAATTTCTCCAGGGTAACAAAGCAAACAAGCAAGGCTAAAGCCTCTTATCTGACAGCTGCGATCGGTCCGGGAAACGGCCATTGCATTAAATCGAAGCCGCCGACTTGTTCAGCACACTCTCCTGCAAGAGATTCGCGAGTCAGTGTTGCGCAAAAGAACCCCATTTTCCGTTAATGGAGGGATGTTCGCTGCATCTGCCTCGGCGTTGCCCCACCGTAACATTGCGTGGTCCCGACAAGGGAAGCCCCTGAGCAGAGGCCGAGAGCCCGGTGGCAATGATCGACTCCTGACGGTCATTACCAGAGGTCACCGGAGCCCGGGGGCAAGTTTAGGGTCATTGCTCTACGGACAGTCCTCCTATGAAATTGTTGGCAACACTGTGACTACGATTGGATGCCATCCACCAGATTATACAAAGTGGGTTCCTCAAATTGAGCTCCCCCCTTGAAGCGAGAATACATGGCAGTCTTTGAAGCCTTCATTGCCTGAATCTCCTGTCTTCTGGAGAATTCGTGTTCTACATGAAAGTACGAGAGGCATAGACGCTTTGCCGAGATTCGGAGCTACGGAGTGCGGTGTGTATAATATCGCAATGCGTTTTCCTGCACACGTGCCTCTGGTGTCGCGAACGACTATGGCCATCGACCCTGGTTCCAAGTTTGGATCGTAGTGTCCCTTCATGCGACAGCCGCGCGAAACGGCAACGTTACAAACAGTTAAGAACAGGAGCGCTGTTACGACAAAACCTCCGTGTCAGGGCATAAAATTTACTGCAGCTTGGACAGCTTTAGCGCCTATAGGTCACCGAACGTCTGGCCAATGCTTCTTCCACGTCGAGCGTCCAAGACGATGCTGTTCTTGTACACAGATACGTGTAGTTCTCAAAGGCGACACGATAGAAGCAAGGGGAATGTTGCGAGGCTGTTGCCTCTTGTCTTGCTTAGTATCGCCGTCGGCGATTGCTCGGCGAGGATGTCACGCTGTATAAATGTCAAGGGCAGGGCGTACCCCTATACGTCGCTGAACATGGGGTCCTGAAGCGCCCGTCAGGATGACAAGAAGGCGGCGAGTCAATCTTTCACTCTGGGCGTGCAGAGAGCTTTTGAGCACAGTGGAGAAGGTTCAACGGGAGTCTTTCCCTGCCCGTCATAGCGCCCCCCAGCTTTAATCGACGTGTGACAGCGACGGGCCGATGCGCAACAGCAATGTCACACCCACTCCGGCGGCTGACGTCAGAGGAGCGCGGGAGACAGAGGGAGACATCATGTCGAGCATTCTCGGTCGAAAATTTTGAAAATGGGAAAATTGTAAGGCACCGTTATAAGGACATATTGAAGATAATGATCCGTTCTTCTGATATGTAGCAAACTCTTTCTTTTAAATGGCTTCCATCGATCGCATCGAAGAGTTGAGACTGCCATAGAAAACCAATGGGGAAATAGCAAAAATGTTAATAGAAAAAAAATTCAAGACTGCTCTCGGGCGATCTGCTGTTATGTGCGCTGTTATAATGAAATCTTACTTTATATTGAAAATAATCGCGCAAATAAACTATTTCCCGTTCAAAAATGCTTTCGTCCAGAATTTCTGGGTGGTTCACGGCGATCCTGTTGTGAGCGACGCCGTTTTGGCGGAAAGTAGTGCTCTGATGCCTCCAAGATAAAAGGAGGGGGGGGAGGCGGGTGCAGGAGAGAGTGTTGTCTGGCAGCACGAAAACCGCGTATGTGATAAGAGGCAGAGAAAGTGGTGTCGTATTAGATTTGGTGTCTCATCCCCGGAAGCTCGGTGGCAGGCGGTAGAGGGCGCTACAGAGCTACATAAAAGAAGTTTAACGAAGAAATTGACACGTGCTGTATGTGGTAGATCTGTAAAAACAAATGAACACCTCATGCTATCCTCAATGGCATCCATCCGGATGTCGATGCAGGCAGAGTCACTCTTCCTGAGGCCCTAGGGTTTAAAGATAACAATGGTCATGTAAATAAATCTGCAGTGTAAGTTAGCAAAAAGCGATTGGGAGAGTGGTGGCTCAGAAGCAGACAGGTAACATAAGGTTAGAAGTGTAGGAAACCGTATTGAAAGAAAATGTCGAATTTTAATGACAGTTTACAACGCAGTTAAACAAAAATAAAGAGAAAAAAGCCGAGAATGGTGGCAATTGCCACCACCCGGCTTCAAAGGGGACGCTCCTATCTTCCATCCATCCATCCAGCAAAGAAATTGTCTTCGGGCAGCGAACAACGAAGAGCATGAAATACAGACTTTTGGATGGCGCATACAGCAGTCAGCAACCATGATGAGAGAAACGCTAGCTTGTAGCTTGTATAAAAAATATTTAGTGAGGCATCTGGACAGCCTGCATTCGGAAAGTAAGAGTAAAACACAAATGCCTAACATTCTGTTTCCAATAAAAGGCGAAATGCCTTTGAGCAGTGCACGAACGCTTCGACGGCAGGCTGAAGCTGCGAAAACACGAAGACTTAGATGTTGGGAAATAAATTCTGGCACACTGACGACGCTTCTAAAACGCGAATGGCAAGGCCAGTACTCGTAAGCATTCGGCAGTGTCGATAACGACATGCCTGAAAATTCCGTCGTCGTTGTGGGCGTATTGCGCAGGCGACTGTGGTAATGCCTTCGGTAGTTCACCTTATTTAAGCACCTCAAGATCGAGTCCTGCATATATATCTTTATTTTTAATATTACGCTCTTTTACTACCATTTTTTAGCGAATTCACAGATTTGTTCCAGAAATTTAAAAGAAGTATATATTCTTCGCCCGCTTATTCATTCATGATTAGGCCTCTTCACAGTAAAGGCTTTGCAGTAAGTCTCTATATAAGTGTCTTTGTATATATGTCCCTCCCCCTACCCCGCACACGGCAACTGCGGGGTATCTCGCCCACGAATAGCCTTGTATGGGGCGTTATTAAGGACGGGCTGTATGTACAACCTGGCCTAAAGAAAACTCATCAATATCGCTCGAGTAACGACGCTTTAAGCGACGTCACGCTCGGGGACCGTATACTACACGGAAAACGTGCCTTCGGGCCCTCTGGAAACGCTCTAAATAGGGGAACTGCGGGGCGTATACCCCACACACGCCCGCGCCTGCCACACACGCAAAGGAACGCTCGGCGTACGTTTTATTACTTTCCGTCACGCGCGCTCCGCAGACATACGGACATCGATCTGAGGCCAATTCAGGAACGACTCATATCGGTCAATAAAGTGAGTGAGAGAGAAAGAGAGGTGTGGGACAGGGAGGTAGGGAAGCGTTCTGAGTCGCGAGTGACGACGAAATTGTCGCGCCCGTCGAGTCGTTGCTATTGACGGCTTGGCCTTCACAGATGAAGTGAATAGCGACAAAAGCGCGATGTCCCAGTTGAGTGGCACACTTTTCGAAATGTCAGAATTATAGATAGGTGTCTGCGTCGACGCGGATTGGATTTCAATTATTTCGCAAGCTTTCGCGTGGGTGTTCGCTTCTGACGTATCTGAGGCGGAGCTTCTAAGTCGCTTCTGAGTCGCTTCTGAGTCGCTTCCGAGTCGGAGCGCGTTTCCTGTCGGAGACGACGCCTTCTGGAGCGTTATTGAAAAGCGGTGCGTGTGCAAAATGTTATGCAAGGGAAGAAGATGAACTTGGGGCTAGACTTGATATGCGTGGGCTGAGTAACGGAAAGCTCTTCGAGAAAAGCGGGTACCGAGGAAATATAACCGGCTACCGTCGAGGTCCGTAGAGAATTGGATGGAGTGCTGCAGGTTAGCGGAAATTCTCCGGAATAATGTGGCCGTGGCTAGTGCAGGTAAAAGGTAGCTCGAGATCAATACAAGAGGGGGCTTTCTCTGCGAGTTTATTTATTTTAGTTAGTGATGAAAAGTACAATGTAGGCGGCGTGATTAGCGTATGCGGATATGGAGAGTGCAGTGTCAGTCTGCGCATTTTTCTCTAGGAAGTAGATCAGGCACGTGCAGAAAGACAACAAATGCTGGACACAGTTCTAAACGCGAAACTAACACAGTATTTTAATGCAATTTTTGTGACGATCAGTATTGCGTTGTTTAGAGGAAATTATCTCTATTGTCGTAGATTTTGGCATGATCAGTTAAGTCATGGTTTCGCAACACAAGCACAGCTGTTGAAGCCAAGCCCCCTTGAACACGCTTTCGCTAAAGATAACAACCCACTTGCTGAGAGATAACTGTTATGATCGCTGACATCGGTGTTACAAGGATTACCTGCGTTGGCATGCAGTTAGCAAGAAGACTGAGCTAGGCAGGGGTGGGCTAACAAGTTATGATTCTTATCTTTCACTACTCAGCCTTTCGAGAGCTGTCGTCCCCAGCAAGTTGCTAGAAGCAATGATCCTGAAGGCACCGCGCAACTTTCGCTTACACTAATTATCTTCCGGAAGATAAGCCTGCGAGCTTTTTCACTGAGCCAGCAGTGTTGTTTCAGGACGGACAGGTCGTGCACTTTTTGCTGTTCATACTCATCTCAGCTGGTTTCTCTTGGTTCTTAATTTATAACCCACATAAATCGACGTAAAAAACTGCGGAAGCCATGGCAAAACCAAGCCACTTAGGCCATAGCAGTCCATGGCTCAATATTATTCTCTTCTTGTTAACATTTTGACGTATTCCACGACCTTTCTGAAAAACGATTTTCGTCAGCATTCTTCCACGCATTCTGTCTAAGGCACGCAACACATTTTTGTCTTCATTTTCATTACAGCCGACATACAACAATTCTAACTTGATTGGGAGAACAAAACTGTTCAAGTTACGCCGAATCAAGAAGGCTAACTTTTAAATGGGCTTGATGTTTGAGAGAAGAAAGTTCAGTCCGAATAAACTGGACGTTCGAATTAAGCGAGTCGGAATAATAGAGATTCTCCCACTTTTAGTTGCGTAAATATAAGTAACAATAAGTAACAATGTTTGACGCTCATAATCAAACTAAAACTTCCCCACATATAATGCTAGTTAATTCTGCAAATTCACTCACACCGTCTACGCCGCGCGTGGAAATTGTTTCGCCAACCATTGCCGATGCCAGCTTCCCGCAGCGGGAAATTTTCCCAGAACTCCTTTCTATCCCCGTTGCGCAACTCTTCCCCGACCGGCACTGCTTCGATGCCAGATCGTAAAGCGAAGAGGGGAACGGCGGGATCTCCCCGCGTCCGGTTTTCGCGGGAAACGGTTTCCCGACCGGAGGAAAACGGGAGAGGGTGCGCTCTCTCTCCCCTGTGCAAAAACACAACGCAGCACATTGCGCTCGGCGATGCACGGTGCGTGCACAGTCAAGTTCAACTGCTGAACACGCGAGGGCGGCGTCTATCTGGCCGATGTAGGGCGACATGCGAGAAACCCTGGGCAAGAAAAGCAAGAAACAAACACGCCCGGGCAGTGATGCGAAAATGAAACCCTTATCACTTTTCGCAACGACGGCCGTGGGGTTGCGTGCAACTTTTGGAACGGTTATGATACGAGGCGTGGGCGTAGTGGCAGCAGTGCGCAACTATATAGATTGCATGTGGCTGTCCGCTAGCTTCGCAACTATTCTTGGGAATGATTAAAACTCTGCGCTCCGAGCGGGAACCGCGTGTGAAAACACGCAGAGTTTCGCCCCCGCCTTCGACACAGCGGTGCAGATGCCGGCAGCGCTTGGCGGGCAGGCACTAAGGCCTGGTTAATAGCACAGCCTGGGAAGCAGTGTTCCCGCACCATTTCTCGGAAACCGCGGCGCGCGCTTGCACGAACTGAGGCCCTGCTGCTATCACGCCAAGACAGAGTGCTAGGTTCAGTGTCGAACAAAGAATAAAGAAGGAGTTCAGGGTCTGGCGCGTCCGCCGAGGGGTATACATATGCGCTCTCAAAAAGAATGGTTAGGGAAAAAGAGATGGGAGTCCGAGATTACGAGGGAAAGAATAAAGAATTATTGATAACCTTCCTTGCTCTGGAGACAAAATCCCAGGAACAATATCCCTCAGTATAATCCCGACTTCTTACCTTTCCCATTTTTCTTTTTGTTTTCGCTAACCACTACCACGGTTTTGTTTCTTCCAGAGATCACTACCACGCAAAGTTGGTAAATAACCTGTAGCGTAGCTGAAGGCGAAAGACACAGAAACGGAGATGAACTGCACGAGCAGCAGGAGCGCCATGCTGTTCGTCTCCGTTCCTGCGTCTTCCGTCTTCTGCCGTACAGTTTGTTCACTGATAGCCGTGCGACAACAATATCAAGCAAACTCTGGACAGTTTTCACAGGACTCAAGAGTCGACCGGGATAACCAATTTGCTGCTTCGGTTCATGGTTTGCGTGGCTTAACGTTCCAAAGTGACTCGGGCTATGAGGAGCGCCATAGTGGAGGGCTCAGGGTAATTTCGACCGCCTGGCCTTCTTTAAAGTGGCTCTGAAAGGGGCTCTCAATAAAATTTAGTTATTCCTGGGACGCCAAAAGACGCCGCGACCCGAATATCCTCCAGCGAGAATTTTTTTAATGCGGTTTGTACAAGCTAGGTTATCTATAGTCAGAACTTAAATTTCAGAGTCTTCGCGCATTTCTCTATAATGTCGTCCCTTTTTGCAGGCTCGAAGTTCAGTGCTCCTCCGTCGGCTGTACCCACTTGCCCCCCCCCCCCCCCCCCCCCCACCGTCGACCTTTACCCGCCAAAGCGGCGCAGCTGACTGGCCTAGGCCATGGTAGCTGCTTGACGTCTGAAAGAATCCAACCAACAGCCATCTCTGAACAGAAATACGCGGAGAGTGAGGCAGAAGAAGGCGTTAGCATGAACAAGCCGCTAAAAAGAGCTCGTCAACTTTCGCGCGCGAATTTAGGTCCTCTGCCGCGTGTAGAAGTGCATATGGCTCAGATGTTCATGAAGAAAAAAGATAGGGATTGAGCTAGTTTATGTACTCTCCTCAGGAGATGTTTCGGAGCCCCTTTAACGTGCATGGACACCGCGCAGTACATGGGCCTCTATAATTTCGCTTCCATCGAAATTCGACCGCCGAGGTCAGGATCGAACCTGCGTCTTTCGGGTAAGCAGCCGAACACCACAACCACTGAGTCACATCGACGGCGAGCAACGAAATTGCTTACGATTGTTCTGACGTGATGTGGTATCCCGGCAATATAGAAATCAACACGCAATGAGCATTTGAGCACGCCTTCCATCGCTTTCTTAGGGATCTGTAACCAGTCGCAGCCTATCACATAGTATAGAAACAGTACATCCGGGATACCTAGCCTCGTACAAATGTGGCAGCTGCACTCGAAGACAGCAGCTATTCTGTGCAAAATATGGGCTTCCCCAATACGGACATGTACTTCATAGCAACGTAGACAAGCGCTGTTTTCCGCTATGAAAAGTGACCAGCTCGCCCTAATATTTGTACTGCTAAAAAGACAGCGAAATCTCATTAAGCAACCGCCACGCATGCGGTAGGTGCGGAGTTCGATCCCCAGTGCAACCGGGTGCCCGCCAGTAATAGAATGGGTATAGGCTTTTCCTGGCCTGGAACTCGGCTTAATTCTGGTACAATTCTTGGGAAATGGGTCTTTAATTCCACATTGATTAGCTCGAAACACCCCGCGCCATGAGGCTCTGTGGCCAAAGCTGTCCTTGCACCATAAGAAATCAAAATTATGATCGTCATTACCAAAAACACAACGCGAAAATGTCACGCTCACTAACTTTACGCGCATCGCTGAACATAAATGAACATAAATGATTCATAGAGGTGAATCATCTCGGATACCTGGTTTAAAAAAACGAAAAGAAAAAAAAACACGCTCGGAAATTATCATGTCCTCAACGCAGCAAATTCGTAGCACAGCGGGGAAAGTTGGCACGCGCAGATGGGGCAAAAGCTGCATCCGCCTTTCTTTTGCGCGCGTCCGTATTCGGCGTTGTTTTACGTTTCCTGTGCATTAGAGCCTGTCATCCCAGCAACGAGAGCTGTTGCACGGAGTGAATGTCTGCTTCCAGTCGGTGCTGTGCGGGATGCCTGCATGCGTAGTGCACTGCAGACTCACGTGCGGCCGCGTGCCGCCTCATTTCATGGATGACAGGAAGGAAGAACTGCAGAGCTACCCACGCGGCGTTCAGGCGTCATAAATTGGACCTGGCAGTGGTTTCCGTACCTGTCGAAGCAGACCTCCTCTTTCCTTCGCAAGGATATCCGCTGAAACGAAAAAAGAATGAAGAAGACTAAAATGCAGAAATCGGTGGGCCTTCATTAACAGGCCTTATACCCGTGCACGCGGACAGATTTAATGCCATTAAGTGCTTACTGCCTTAAGTTTTAATGGCATTCGTGCGGTGCCACACGCATAAATTTAATGGCATTAGCCTTACTGCCATTCGCGACCTACTGAGTTCGCCACAACTCATTCGCCCGTGCAATGTGTACTCCCGTTCCCATTCCACACGCAGAAAAGCATGCAGCTTTGTTAGTTACAACTGCCTAGCCCACTATAAAATGGTTAATTCTTAACTTTCAGCCATATGAGGCACCTGAACCGCATTTTCGATGCGAAGAGCGCCATTTTAACCAGCCTTATTGACTGGTACTCTCGACTTATGTGCTGACATGCGAGTTTATGGCTACTTTTTCGACTTGTAAAGCAGGAACAGCCGTATTTTCTGGAAAATCGTTTTTACATTACATTTGAACATCCCGATATATTCTGCTCATTAGGGATGTTTATATTAAGATGAAACTTTTGACTACCTTGCAAGCGTTATCGTCATCGTCACTTTCGATAATGGCATTAAAAGTGGACGTGTAGCACCAACTCCGAAAATAATGGCATTAACAAACTTAAGGCCTTAAGCATTTACTGCCATTTCTTGTGCGCGTGTGGCACGGGTATTAGATAAGCCTAATTCCGCAGGGAGGGCTTGATCATTTGTTGTTTTTTCTAGGGGGGTCAGGTAAAAGTAAAGGAATATATTAGTGCACCTCAAAGCACTGCAGGTAGTCTATATGAGGGACACAGCAGTATGAAGCCTGGGTTCCTCAACGTGCCTTAGAACTTCAGCGAACAAGGCAACTTCTCTCACTTTTTCTTCCTTTCCTTCTTTCCTTCTTTCCTTCCTTCTTTCCTACCTTCCTTTCTTATTTCCTTCCTTCCTTCCTTCCTTCCTTCCTTCCTTCCTTCCTTCCTTCATTTCTTTATTTCCTTCTTTCTTTCTTTCTTTCTTCCTTCCTTTCTTTCTTTCTGTCTTTTTTCTTTATCTATTTCTTTCTTCCTTTCTTTTCCTGATTATTCCCTCCTTCCTTCCTTCCTTCCTTCCTTCTTTCCTTCCTTCCTTCCTTCCTTCCGTTGTTTCTTTCTTTCTTTCTTTCTTTCTTTCTTTCTTTCTTTCCTTCTTTCTTTCTTTCTTTCTTTCTTTTTTCCCGGCTTCGTCTGAAAAACGACACCGCGCCTTTGCCATATGCCAGAATCAAATTCCCTAGCTGCCAGCAGCACCAAGCCATAGGCAGAAAAAAAGACAGCCTACCTCGAAACGACCACATGCTACAATCAGCAACTTTGTGGGGCGTTTTTTTTAAATTAATTCTTCATTCAAACTGCACTTCATCTGCTTCTGTTTGTCAAGGAAACAGTAACAGAAAGGACCCTTGATTGCAAGAAATCATCAAATTATTGTCGCTCGCTGAGCAGAAGAAACATTCGATACCGGGTATTGCCACTTGTAAGTGAATGCGACGGAATGCGTCCTGAGTGAACTTTTCGCGAGAAAGAGCAGGTTCTGAGAAGGAAAGGCGCAACTGGTGCTCTACTCTCTTCCCGTACGTTTTTGTACTGGTCCTCAGAAAGTGGTCTGGAGTCGACTTCTGTCGTAAACGCGAGTTATCTAAAATTCGTTGCCGACACGACAGTCGCACAACGCAAGCTTCTTGGAAACCGGCTCGCAATCTGCTGAAGCGATAATACTTCATACACTGTTTATTTCAATTTCCCGCTCCTTTCTTTGCGTCCTCCGGTTTCTTCGTACACATTAAATTCGCAAATCACCATACGCCACCTGGATTTGTAATTCACGGATTTCACAACATCGCTTTCGTTGCCGATGTTTTCGTTGCTAAACACACGGCACTGCTCTTGCAGCTTCTGGCTCCTTTTAGTTTTCTGTTACATTTTGAGGGCCTTATCATGTTATATTTACAAGTGTCTTTATATTTAAATGCGTCTGCCAACTCTACCCTACAGGCCACGGATGTATCCCTGCCTTTCCGTTCACCTCTCTCTCTCTTGCTGAATAATTTCGGCTGATGTGTTTGGAATAAATTATAGTTTAAGTATGAAGCGCAGGTTGTCGGAGTGGTTGGCCATTCATGTCCATTCGGAAAAACCAACAGGAAAGGCGATACACAAAGCAGACATAGACAGATGGGTACACTTCAAGCCAGACAGGGGTCATACCAGCACCGCACTTCCTATAGCTCTAAGAGTTCAACTGGTCCTCTCATTCTCCGCATCTATATTTCGTTTTTTCGCGCTATATATTGTTTGAAGTATGGCCACCTTTTACCAAGTAGCCTAGATTGCAGTTTTCTAAGCTCGTCTGAGGCAATCTAACGTGCACTGACATCGCTCGGCACACGGTCATCTTTTTGGCTTCCGATGGAGGCAAAATGAAAAATACGCCCTTGTGCTGCGTGGTGTCAGTGCACTTTAAAGAACCCCCCGTCGTAAAAAAGAAATCCGTATTCCTCCACTACGGCGACTTTCTCTCTCCGTCTCATTTCACTCTCTCTTTAGTTACTTACCTTATGGCGCACGCGACTCGGGTGTCCACAAAATGTGAAGCAGTTACTGCATCTTCTTCCTCAGAACCAGTCATTAATATTATAACCAAAGCCCACATTTTACCGTTTTTTCCAAGCACGCGCCGAATGCGTTCATGTTTCATGAAGCAGACCTGACCTTTTATCGCGACCCAACCTGTTAAGTGGGCCGTAAACGGAAACAACTGTCCAGCAGTCCTCTTCTGTCTCATCGAACATTTAGGTTGAGCTTGGCTCGACTGTCTGGCATTTATGACCACGCGACCGAGGTCGTCAGCGGGGTCGTCCCCTTGTTTGTCCCCGCGCAGTGTTGTGGCTTATTGAAGAGGCCGGAACACCGTAAAATAAATATAAAAACCTTAATGTCAGCCTCAACGGCTCCGTTTGTGTGTGTGTGTGTGTGTGTGTGTGTTTCGTGTCCCAAATAGCACCGGCAGACTAAAACAAACACTCGGCCCCGAATATGACCGATAAACAGCTTAGAATCTGCCCCAAAGTGGCACTGTTGGGTCGCTGTACTGACTTAGCGTGCATGAATTTATGTAGTGCACGAATGAAGCTTCATGTTTTCCCATATAAATGTGGGCTTTGCACGGCTGCAAAGCAGGAAAAACGCTCCACAATAGCAGTGACCGAACGTGAGGCGATAAATATTTACGAATGCCGCTCACGCAACACAAGAGAAAAAGAATAAAGCAGATGAGATCCTGTAAAACTCATGTTTTCTATTTTAAAGACATAGTAGTGAGCATGGCGGTCAAAATCGACTGGAGAAACATAAAATAGCGTTTGAAAGCCCATAAAACTGTTTATAGCCGGTGTTCTCAACTTATCAGTACATATACCAGCTCCGTATTGAATGTTTTGAAAGCACATTTATTGTAAAATCTGTCTTCCAGAATCGCTTGACATACATGAACGCAACGGTAAGTGAGCTAAGCGCAAGCAAGAGGTTGCGGGTTGGGAATTAGCGGCATGCGTGTTAAAAAAGTGTAAATGTTGTCCCGAAGACTACACGCACTGAACGTAAATAGGACAAAGGGTTTTTTTTTAAACTTAGCTGTTTGGCTTCGTATCGAACTACTCCGTAAGAGCTATAATGTTCGAGCTTTTTGCCCCGACAAGCAGCAAATATCATACTATTTCTCTCTTGCTCACATTTTCATTTTTTTTTTTTTGCGGCTATCTCGTCATTTAATTTTATGCAAAAACCGGGCCAGAGCGTCGCAAATATTCACACTGTATTTCATCGAACTGAACAAATAAATCGCGCTATATCTGTCAAAAGCGACGGAGCAAAAGGATGGCTGATTTTCGTGCACACAGAAACTTGGCGTGGTTCCTCGTAGAGACATGTTTTTGATGAGGACGAACTATTTTGAAGCAAGGGCAGCTTTGGCCAAAAGAGTGCTATGGCGCAAGATTTTTTTCGTTTACACAAGGTATGGTCAAAGACCCAGTTCCCAAGCATATCACCCCATACAAGCCGGTGAAAGCTTGTACCCATTGTAACACGGAGTTGGTACCGGGCTGCACTGGCGATTGAGCCTCGAATCTCCTGCATGCAATAGAGGAGGATGCTCGTACAGACTATAGACGATCGTTGGTGCAAACGGTTCTTTTTAACGTGAACATATTTGCTGTGCCGCTATCCGTGGACTGCCACGTGCAGGATGGGGAAGACGTGATAGGGAACACACTAGCACGCGGCACGACTAATGCTCAATATTGTCGCCTGTTATACCCGTGCCACACGGACAGATTTAATGCCATTAAGTGCTTACTGCCTTAAGTTTTAATGGTATTCGTGCGGTGCCACACGCATAAATTTAATGGCATTAGCCTTACTGCCATTCGCGACCTACTGAGTTCGCCATAACTCATTCGCCCGTGCAATGTGTACTCTTGTTCCCATTCCACACGCAGAAAAGCATGCAGCTTTGTCAGTTACAACTGCCTAGCCCACTATAAAATGGTTAATTCTTAACTTTCAGCCAGATGAGGCACCTAAACCGCATTTTCGATGCGAAGAGCGCCATTTTAACCAGCCTTATTGACTGGTACTCTCGACTTATGTGCTGACATGCGAGTTTATGGCTACTTTTTCGACTTGTAAAGCAGGAACAGCCGTATTTTCTGGAAAATCGTTTTTACATTACATTGGAACATCATTCCCGATATATTCTGCTCATTAGGAATGTTTATATTAAGATGAAACTTTTGACTACCTTGCAAGCGTTATCGTCAACGTCACTTTCGATAATTGCATTAAAAGTGAACGTGTAGCACCAACTCCGAAAATAATGGCATTAACAAACTTAAGGCCTTAAGCATTTACTGCCATCTCTTGTGCGCGTGTGGCACGGGTATTAAGCTCGGCCACGTGTGGAAATTCGTTTCTATCTGTCTGAGTTCATTCTACTCACAGTTGCTCCTGCACTACCCGTCTGCCTTTAATATTCCCAGAAACTGAGTTTCGAAACGTATAGTTAGTCAGTAGCACGCCAGGGGAATCACGGTTGCTTTTCCCCTAATATCTCTAGCGGAAGTGTATACGCGCTGCAGACTCCAATCACTGTGAGCAATAAAGCTGATTCCCGCGAGAGTTTGGGGAGGGGAGTGGAGGGTGCAAAACGAATGGCGTTGTCAGAACTGTGACGTAAATAGTGACTCCGCGAAGTCCCGCTGACGTGACGCTTCCCACCGACGAAATGGAAACTTCTCCATCTTGGACGCTCAGTAATGAGACAGCCGTCGCGCTGGAATCAGAAAAAATGGCCGGTCTGAGAGAAAGCGTCTCTGTGGACACGCTGCAATGTTGAAAGAAGAAGCGCTTCCAGGCACGATTTCAAGGTTGACCCGACTCTCGGGTCGACCCCGCGGCAATTTAATAAGCGCGTCAGCTTCCGACCAGTCGTCGTCCCGCCGAGGTCTGTGGGCGCCTGTGCTTCAGATTGATCTTTATTGGGTCAATTCGACCGTCGGCACGAACGCCGAGCTTTTTTCTTTGTTTTATCGCATCTCGCAGACAACAGATACGTGCAGCCGCAGGAGAAGAGATTAGCTCCCCCGGAAATACTTTTAAAGTAGCTCGTTGCACCGGCACGAAAGTGCAGTTCTACCAAGCGATAGATGAGATGAAATATGAGCTCCTAATTCAAATCCCTGCGAGTTGCACAAAAAAAAAAGAACTCTTCTTGCCACTTCAACAGCTTCAGATTCCAGACAGACCTTCACTGTGAAAAAACATACCCGAATGAGCCAGAGCAACGTATACAGCAAATCTGGCCAATTTTAGGCGTCACCGCCTCTTCAAACCAAACCTCAGCACAGCTGTCTGCTGCCAAGGAAACTTTCAGAGCCCTCGCTCTGGTTCATGCATGTACGCTCGATACAACTCTTTCAGAGCGCCAACCGAACCCTCTCCTAAACACCGTGGTAACGGTGACAAGGGCGTTACTAACTAGAACGCGGTCGCCCCTTACCATTCAGAGAGCATGCAGGCAACTCTATATCTACCACCCCGCCACTCTCTCGACCCACGTGAGAGTGCAGTATGGGGGCAGCTCCAGACCAACTCGTCACCCGTAATAGAGAACCGCATCCGCCCTATCTTCACCCCACTCACTGCACCAGCTGTGGTGGCCGACGTCTACCATTATCTTTGGGGGGCCGTCTACCCCAACCTCAACCCCTCCTGCTCTTCTGCTGGCCGCCCACCTGGTCAACCAGCGAAGACTGGTCATCCGGGGGAGTTGCAAAGCGGAGGTCAGAAGGCTTCTGGACAGTTAGGAGCCCTCCTACAAAGCAGGAGCGAGATTTCCTTTTTAATGAATAAAATTTATTCCTCCACCTCCACCTTCCTTCCTTCGCAGCTTGAAACTTGAAAAGAAGAGATGTGACAGCGTTGTTTCTAGGCGCCCTCATCCACCCACTTCCTTCCTCCACTTATATGAGAGCGCCTTCTGCAGTGCCCAGATTGGACAAGGTCAAAGATATACAGCCCCGAGGGTTTTGCTTCCACGCCATGTAGCGGAGTTCTTAAGCACAATTGACAGTCCTAAGCTTGGGAGGGTTGAGGGCTTAAGTTCCTCCCGCCATCGCGAGATTAAGACAACAGGAGCCACGCTGCAGGACTCAGAAACAGACCTCTTGGGCTGTATACGTTTGACAAAAGACTACCTCAGACACACGACCACACAGGCCACATCCTCGAGACTGCCCACTCCCATATCGTACTGGATTGCATTCAACCCCATCAGTAGGAGACAGAGGGGTATTTCCGGTAGGGCATGCCACGTCACCGACATCGTTAGCCTCGGACAGGTTCTGATTTTACACCTTGAAAGTTCTGTGACGAACCAGTAGGGACGATTCTAATTAGTACACCCGTGCCAAGTTTGGAAGAAATGGATAGATTTCAGCCCACACAAACACGTCTCACTGTGGCTCGGCTTTCTGTCGACCGACCGAACACAAAGCACCCTGGCCACGAACGGATCGTTCGCGGCCCCAGGCTCCCCGGTCGGCGCAACGACCCAGCCAACTCTTCAACGCCTCTAGCATGAAGTTCTGTACGAGCGTCAACCGCTGGCCCAGCCCTGACTGCCTATGACGCTTCCTTCAGAGAAGCCCACGAGGAGAAAAAAAAGCCGAGCCCGGGGCTTTGGACGTGCCCCAAGGCACGTACCCGGGACGCCGTCGAGGCCGCACGTTTAACGCGCTCACCCAGCGAACGCCTTCGGCGCACGTCACAGCTTATGCAACTTCGCGCTGCAACGGCGTCAGAGTTAGGCTACTGCAACCTCACTCTCCAGACGCTCCAACGACTCGCCTCTTGTTCTTGTTTCTCACACGTGCTTCTCTCAACGACCCGGCGCGTAGGCAAGCGGCTTCTATTCTAGCTAATTTCACAGCCTCCCCTTTGTTTCGCTCGGTTCGCCCTTCCTCTGCCACCTCCTCTCCTTTTCGCTCTCGTTCTCTCGGGTGCCCCACTTCCGCTCTCTCGGAAATGCGGTGAAAAGACGTGTTCCGGGCAGGGCTAACGCGCCCGTGTCGCGCTTGTTTACCTGTCCCTCAAAAAAAAAAGTGAGTACTGCCTATAAGGCACCCAGGTGCGGATGAGACCAGTCTCGTGCGCTGAGGCGCTTGGACGGTGGCGCCATAGTTCCATAGTTCACAAAAACATTCATTTAGTGCTTCAGTACCTTAAGTCAGTAACCCTTAGGGATCGTTTATACGCTTTTTATAGATCTCTATTTGCTTGTCGTCCTACTTTACATTCTATGTCCCCTTTCCTTTGGTGCGGGACAGCCTACAGGACATACATATACGTCAGTTAAGGCCCATTCAGATTACGAATGAAATCACTGACTCTGGATGCGGGTGGAGTGCCACGTGACCCGACGTCACTGGCTCCGCCTCTTCTGCAGAGTGTGCAGGCTTCCTCATCCAAAAAGAGGCGTGCGGCTGTTCCCTTTCAGTTTCTGGCGGCGGTCTGCTGCGTTACTAGAATACTCTTGAAAGTGCGCCCCCATACCTTAGAGTCACTGGATAAGTTCTACCGGTGACTCTACTATCCCTAAGCGCGGTTCCCTCCGATTAGTAATGTAAATTATTGGTATTTCTGTCGATTTCTTTTGCACGGTTTGGACGTTTTTTAGTGAGCAAATTGGTAGAGTTGGCGTGGTGCCGTTGCGTGCTCATTTCCTTTGTGCTGTTGCAGTTGTGGAGTGCGGTAGGTGCCTCGCTCCTAGGACAGCAGCGCGAGTAGAGTGATAAGGACAGTGATTTTGAGAATTTTGCGGTCCATCCGGTCGGTCGTTTGCGCCGTCCGCTGCGTGCATGCGAGCTGCTGCCGCCCGCTTGCGGACGGTGCAGAGCCAGTGACGTCGAGTCACGTGACACTCCGTCCGCACCCGGAATCCGCCATTTCGGCCGTCTTCTGGATGGGCCTTTAGCAGGAAAGTGTAGAGAATCGGGGAGCTCGCAACAACACACGTATGAATAAAGCCAACTGTCACTGAAACCGAGGAAAGCATAGGGATTGTTTTTTTTTTTTTTTTTTTAGTGCGTAAGCATAAGACACCTGATCACTGATTGGGCGCCTGTCTGGAGACATGGGTTACTCGGGAAAAGCAACCTGGGTCTCGCAAGCCTCATTGGTGGCAGCGCCTGTCGTTGCAGGACAGTGGCGTATCGCTTAACCGCTGCACCACTGCGCCAGGAATGTTGTAAGGACTCCCAGCGACCTATGAATGTAAAGTACAGAATAAACAATTCCGCATATATGCGCACTGACCCATTATCACTACTGCGTCAGACCCTTAAGGCGAAGCTTAAGTGTCCCTCCAGTTTTAGTGTGCCATTTCGCCATACTCCGCCTGAAGACTGCCTGACCTTGAAAACCAAGTCTCGAACCGAAACAGAAGGGAATGGCCTTTAGCCTAACCAGGCTAAATCAACTGTTATTTTTTAGTGCAGAAGCGTCAATCTGAAGGGCCAGAGCCAGCAAAAGTGTCTCTTGCCGACTGTATGTCCGAAAAGCTCGAGCGCTATGTCCCGCTGCACTGCCCGCTCATCGCCGTCTTGTAGCACCAATCCGTGCTTTCGCCCTGATTCGAATGGAGTAAACATTTTGTTATTTTTAAATTGTGGCGTCGATCAATGGTAAATTAGTAGTGGGGCCATAATTGGTTAGAAAGCAGAAGAAACACTAGCCCCGTGCCTCCGCTGGGATCCGAACCTGCGGCCTCCGCATGTCGCATGCGGTGCTCTACTAAATGAGTTATGACGACTGCAGTCCAGTCTTCTACTTTTGAGGGTACTGTTTTTTTGCATGTAACCTTAACTAGACAGTGTTCACCAGTACCACCCTCGACCATATTGGCGGAGGTGCTGTTTACCACAAGTACAGAGTAGAGCGTGACCGAACGACGACGGAAGCAGCACGTATGCTCCCTTTGGCATCAAGACTGCCAGAACCGAGGCCCCCTTTAAGGTAATTAGCACACAATAATAGGGAACTGAGGGGCTCGTGTCGATACATTCACGAAAAAATCGTCGGGTTAACCTCCGTGCTTTTTCGTTATTCTTCTTTGTATGTCTCCCCCAAAGCAGGTAGACCCGAATCATAGAGTTCTGCTAGTGAGCACTAATATATGACTTTTCTTTATCTTTTCCTTCATGCTTCTTTTTCACAGGTGATAGCCTGCGCGTGTGTAGGCTGACGTGCTTCGCACGCATCCCGAGACTTTAAAGGGACACTGAGGAGAGCTCTATTAATATTTTTTATAGCAAAATCCGATAGTTCGGCATTTCATGGCTTTGTTGCCACTTGGCCGGCAGCGAAAGATGCATTTCTTTCTAATAAATTTGGATTCGAAGTTGAAATAGTTTTTCCCGCCGCTCTGATTCAAACTTGGGATTCTGCTATGACGACACAGAACTAAGTGACGCGAAACATGACATTCACATGACGTAACACAGACTCCGTGATTTCTGGCAGCTAGCAGTGCGGCCCAGCAGCAGCCGAAAAGAAAGCTACCGCCGGCCGCACGTTGAAGACATCTATCGGCTATTGCGGCCGTCGCTTCGTTTACATTTGCACCGGCGTTTTGCCAGCGTTACAATGGATCCCGTTCTCGAAGTCGTCAACGAAGTTCTCGCAAATAGACGCCTTTAGCATACCGTGTACCTTGTTACCGTTAGCGGAATACCGGGAGCCCCCATACCGCTGAGAGCAAGCGCTGATTGGCCCCCCGCGCTGCAGGAGCGCGCACAGTTGCCGGGTACGTGGCGCCATCTGGCGACGTCAAGGAGATTTGCGCATGCATTTGCTGCGCCTCAGTGATTCGTAGCTTCTCGTGTCCTAGTGTTGCTAGAACTATTGGTTGTAGCAACACTGTTTTGTTCTATGACGCCATGAAGCTTGTACTTGCGAGTTTGGCCTGTGGCGGCGATACCTGTATTTTGGTTCTTGCTCTTTTCTATGTTACAGGAGCTTTGTTGTCAGTATGAATGGCGTTTTTGTAATCAGGAGCTGGTATTCTGTCGATGCAAGTCAACTTCAATTTCTCCTCAGTGTCCCTTTAAGCGGGCCCGGGTAGGAAGGTTGAGGCGGTGAGAGGAGGCGCTGGAGTACTCTGAATCTCAGCTTGACGGTTAAAAGGGCGCGTCTACGCCATACGAAAAATATCCCTGTGCTCTTTGTAATCTCTCTGTACCACTGCAGCGGATGTGGTTGAGTCTGTTTTCGTCTTCCAACGCATCGTTTAACGCTCGCTGTAAACTTGCGGTGCACGTTTACGACCGCGTCCCGCTTTAAAGCTCTGCTTCCGGATGTTGACAAACTGAGTTTAGAACCAACTGCCATTTGTGTCGCCATCTAACAGCCAATAAGGGCGCCGTAAAGAGAGCGGGCGGCTGGTTTCCAGCCAAGGAAGAGTCGAGGAGAATTTGTTTCCTGACGTTCCAAGGTCTCCAAGTGCGGTTACTTTTCAAATTCCGGGCATTGTTCCCATCTTCCCGCCACGTTTTCAATTATGGTGTTAGCAAAATGGGCTTCGCGGAAATTTGATAGACGAAGGAAGTTTCATTCAAAACAGAGAAAAAGCATTTCCTTTCGGGCAGCGACGTTAACTGAAAAAAGGTTAAGCTCCGCAATCTTGAACTGGGGAAAACCAAAGAGGTGGCATTAAGGGCTCCTCAAGATGCAGCTCAAAATAGCAGGGAAGATGAGGGACGCACGTAAGACGGCTTTGGAACTTCTAGCAAATTACAGATTTATTGTAAAACGGACGATCAAATACAAAAAAAAATTTAATATCCACACAACAACGTAGAGATATTCCAATAGACAAATGTGTTTCAGAGAATCCCCCAACGTTGAGTAGATTTGAACAAAGGTAGTAATTGCTCATTAGCATCCAACCACCCAAGCGGAGCCGTACGGCTATAGCTTTCCTCTGAACCCTTACAGCGCCGCTTGAGTGGATGCTAATGATTAACTACTCCCTTATGACACTTCAATAGGCACTCAGTACGATTCATCTGTCACAAAGGTGACCTCGTCCGAAAATATTGAAGTCAATGTTTGGTGATGCTGTCAGTACCTTTCTTAAAGGGCCACTGAGGAGGAATTGAAGTTGGCTTGTATCGACAGAATACCAGCTCCTGATTACAAAAACCCCACTCATACTGACAACAAAGCTCTTGTAACGTAGAAAATAGCAAGAACCAAAACACAGGTATCGCCGCCACAGGCCAAACTCGCAAGTACAAGCGTGATGACGTCATAGGACAAATCAGTGTTGTTAGAACCAATGGTTCCAGCAACACTAGGACACGAGAAGCTACGAATCACTGAGGCGCAGCCAGTGCATGCGCAAATCTTCTTGACGTCCCAAGATGGCGCCACGTACCCGGCAGCTACGCGCGCGCCTGCAGCATCGGCACCAATAAGCGCCTGCTCACCGGCGGTAGGCGGGCTCCCGGTATTCCGCTAACGGTAACAAGGTAGACGGTATGCTAAAGGTGTCTATTTGCGAGAACTTCGTTGACGACTTCGAGAACAGGATCCATCGTAGCGCTGGCAAAACGCCGGTGCAAACGTAAACGAAGCGACGGTAGCGATGGCCGCAATAGCCGATAGATGCCTTCAACGTGCGGTCGGCGGTAGCTTTCTTTGCGGCTGCTGCTAGGCCGCACTGCTGGCCGCCAGGAATCACGCAGTCTGCGGTACGTCGTGTGCACGTCATGTTTCACGTCACTTAGTCCTGTGTCATCATAAGAGAATCCCAAGTTTGAATCAGAGCGGCGGGAAAAACTTTCTCAACTCCGAATACAAATTTCTTAGAAATAAATGCATCTTTCGCTGCCGGCCAAGTGGCAACAAAGCCATGAAATGCCAAACTATCGGATTTTGCTTTTAAAAAAATATTAATAGAGCTCTCCTCAGTGTCCCTTTAACAAGAGCGAGAGCGTCCTCACGTTGCGGAGTGATTACAAGATTTCGCTCTCACCAAATAGAGGTCTACAGACAAGAATCCCTTCTATTCAAAGCAATGTGGTTGCTCGTGACAGACCACAGCGCGCACACACATGCTCCCCGAGCCTATTGTTTACGCATTTCCAGGTATGCGATTAACGACGAGAGCATACTAGGCAACGCGACGTCATCAATAACATACTCATACCGGTCCAGAAAGAAGTTCCCGCGCTTCTGGTTGCAGGCGATGGAGCTGACTTTTTCACAGTTCACTCTCCTGCACATGGTGGCAAGCTTGTTGGGCGCCGAAAACAAAACGGCCGCTCCTGCCCTCTCCCCCACATTATCACAGTGCAGCCATATTTCCTTCCTCCGTGTGTGCAGCTATCACTTCGCAGCTCAAGCTGATCGACAGGGCTCGCAAGACTGCAAAGGCCGCTGGGGCCCTGGACTGAGGGCTCCACCTACGCTGCGAGAAAGAACCCTTATACAATAAAGTTTTTCATTCATTCATTCATTCATTCATTCATTCATTCATTCATTCATTCATTCATTCATTCATTCATTCATTCATTCGCTTGCTTTAGGGCTTGCACCTGGGGTGGTGCAATATGTGATGAAGGACGGCCGGCCGCACCTGAGTTTATTGGAAGAAGCGGCGAACGTACGGGACGACGACGACCTGGACCTTTTTTGATCGTTCTTTATCTGTGGCGCGGCTGCCGCGGCATTTATCCAGGAGGCATTGTGCCAAGATTCGTAGCAGGTCTTTGGAGCACTCCGACGACTTTGGTGCAGTACATTGGCGTCGAAACTTGCCTGTAGGCACGGAAAGGTCACAATGCATCTACTGGAAATCTTAAAAATAAACGACAAACATAAGCCAAGGGAGCCGAGAAAAGCGGGAATACAACACAAACTAAAATGACAAGTACGCTGGGAAGCAAGAAGCATATATAAAAGCAGACAAAAAGGTAAACATACAAAAGGTAAAAAGTCAACAACACCCGAACAAGTGCAGAAAAAAGATGAAGGAGCTACATGAGAGATGGAATTTACACAAACAAGAAAAATATACTGCAGAATGAAAATATATACTGAAGTATAAATAACTTGAAATGAAGATAAAGAAACTATACACGAGGGAGGGCAAGACAAAAGAGAAAGAGCATAGTAATAGATAAGGAAAGGAAACAATATAAAAACAAAAAAATAAAACAATCCGAGGGACTTAAAATGTTGCTATGCAGAGGGGATATGATAGTGGAAAATATCGGGCTAACTTATACAGAAAACACACAAACAGGACGGGAAGCACCAATTAGCCCTAGTTCTTGCCTTTTTTAACAGGAAAATGTACATCACAATAGAATGGTGACCAAAACTTGCAGATCACAGAACGACAGTGTGGGTTAATGATGTTTCACTTGTTACGGACAACATCCACCGAAATGAGGCCCGAAAAAGAGGATAAAGAACAAAGCACAAGAAGAAATTATGCAGGGGAGAGCAAACAGAAAATACGAAGAAAATATGATGACGAATCAAGTCCGCAAGCTGTCATTGAGACAATAAAGTAAACGATTCAGACAATAAAGGAACGCTTTTTGAGTGTAAAAGGCCTCAACGTCATCGTCGTTGTAGTATGTCGTAACCCAAAACTTGGCGTCTCCTTCGTGGTCGAAGCGAATTGAGCCACAAGGAACAACTGGGCAGTATAATTCATGGTGGTTCAACAGCACAACAAACAGAACAGGGTAAAAGTTATGTGCGTCCTTTTACCCTGCCCTCTCAGTTTGTGCTGTTGAACCATCATGAGTAAACAGCTCGCCCAAACTGTAGGTCTTCAGTTTAAGGACTCTCGAAATTGAGAGTCCAATCCTCTTGCTTTGGACGCCTGCGCACCAAACCCTTCAAGGCAATGAGGGAGCCCAAGAGCTCGCCCGAGGACTGACCTTCCGGCCGATCTCACCGATTCCGTCCGAGGACAGACACATTTCAAAAAACGAGCAGTTATACTCTTTCCGCGATATCACACAGTTCTACATGCTTAGTCGAAGAGAATACTCCGCACCGCACAAGAAGCTGAGCAAGAAGGAGGAAGTAGCATGGCGGCAGTTGCAGGTGGGCACTTTTCCGAATCCAGCCACGCTGAGTAGGTTCATGCCCGGCTTCAATGACGGGAAATGTAGAGCCTGTGGAGAACGAGCCACCTTAGCCCATATGATGTGGGCATGCGCCAAATCCACACCTTTAGTGAATTGCAAGGAGTCATGGGAGGTTTTGCTACGCAGCCAGGACCTCCAAGAACAAAAAGAGACCATCAGATATGCCTTCGAAGCCGCCCGGTCCCAGGGGTTCTCGGCCATCTGACAAGGACGGGATGGCGAGGCCGTCGTCCTGATTATCTGATATAATAAAGTTTGTCTAAGCCTAAGCTAAGTTTAAGGAGGATAAGCGGGTGCTCGCGGTAATGGCTCATTTGGTATCACGTGATTCAGCGGCGGCGGCGCCTTAGCCCTTGAAGGAGGTGGTGATACGGTTTGGGGTGTGCTACAGAAGTATTGCTGCAACTTCGTATCCGCGGCGGCAGAAGGATGGAAAAACTACTGATAATGTTTACTACATTTGAGTCGGAGCGAAAGCACGGATTTGTGCTACGTAGCAGACGGTGGTGAGCAGGCAGTCCCGCAGGACGGAGCAGAGAGAAGTTGATGAAGACGACGCCCTCCAACGCACAACGCGAAAGTGTGGATATCGCTAAAGGATATGACAGCGTAGAGCATTCTATACTATTGAACAAGCTTGACGAAATTCGGCCTCCTTTTTACGTTCTTGCATGGGTGTAGGAATTCCTAAAAAAGTGATGTTTCTTCTGTTCCGACGGTTCCTTTACTTCCAAAACCTTTTCTCAGACTAGAGGTGTGCCTCAGGGATCGGTTCTGTCTCCTTTACTTTTATGCGGGACATACCTATTCAGGGTAACATTAAAGTGCATGTGTATGCAGACGACATAGCCTTTTTTGCTTCTGGTAGAGACATTCATTCACCTTACCAGCTATTGCATGCCTACCTCAATGCCCTGGAAGTATGGCTGGCTGACTTACATTTAATCCTCAAGGCGAACAAATCTTCCGTTCTCGTTAGTCTTACGTAACACCAATTTTGTATTTCGGTTCTGTTCTGCGGTTGTCCTAGATACAAAATTGAACCTCTGGTTCTTTTGGAGAGGCACGCTTTACGGCTTTGCCTGGGTTTGCCGAAATCAGTGGCAAATTGTGTCCTCTTTCTGAAAGCTCGCGTACGGGACTTGAACTCTCGCTTCCAGCTTCTCACAGTTTGCACCTTCTTACAGGGACTTGAGCCTAAAGCCTGCAGTGGCTCCTCCAATTTTTTTTTACTAAGCCAGCTTTGTTTCTAGATGAACATTGCCGCTCTACAAACTGCCTCAATTTTTGTTTACAGAGCTCCTGTTGCCTGGAATTGCAGTCTCGCTTAGATCCGTGGAATGCGTTAGCAATGTGCAGGCTACCGTAGCTGTTCGCTTCGACCGTACGTTACCGCTATATGCAAAGCACTTATCTGCCAATGTGCTAAACGGTCTCCTGGAGGAATATCTGTCCCAGTATCCGAGCCATGCTGTTATTTCCACAGATGCCGCTCAACAAGGCGAAAAAGCAGCAAAAGGTGTTTATTTCCACACATTAGATTGGTGTTATTCTATACGGGTCCCTGATTACACACCAATTTTCGATGCTGAATTTCTCGCTTTGGTTTGGCCCTTCAAAAGGTTCCCCGCAATATTTCTCAAGTAATCATTCTATCGGACTGTCTCTCAGTCTTGGCAGCGCTTGAAAGTTCGGTAACTAGTGTTTTGTACCGATCCCTAATGTACTTTGTGCCACTTCATGTGCGACAAGTGCGTTTTCAGTGGATCCCAGGGCACCGGGGCATTACTTCAAATTCGATGGCCGATTTCTTAGCGAAATCAGCCATCACTGAGCCTGTTGCCCATGTCGTTCAGAAGCTCACCCTGCTGATCACGACGCGTTATGAACGTTACCAAATACACCAGTACCTGAGCCATGAGCCCATCCTTGGTACAGTGGATTTCGAACATTTAAACTTCATATGGAACATACGTTCTTGCGCATCAAGGCAATGTGAGGTTTCCATGACGCTGCTGCGCTGCAGGATTCCTCGCCTTTATATTTATGCCGTTCTGGGTTCACGCTGTCGAATCTATGTGCGTCATGCGGGGACGTTGAAACGATAGATCATTTCATCCTCTATACTGCCGGTGGTTTGCCCGGCAGAGAATTCAGTTTTTGCAAAATCCTCTCGCTCAGTCTTCCCGTCCTCCTCTCCTTCGATGCAACCCTTAAGCAGGCGTGTCAGCTTCTTCACAAGTGTACATTATTGAATCCGAGAGATTTTCGTGTTAACTTCTGGATGTCTTTACTTTTCTCTCAAAAATTATCTTCTTTCTGATCATTGCTTTAAAATTTAGTTATTGAACCAATACCGCTTTGTTTCCTCGATTTCCATTCCGATTTCCTCAAGATCTCTCAAAATTCGTAATTTCTTTTTTTTCACACATTCCTCTATTTATATTTAAGAGCCGCTTGCAATAAACCTGGATGAGTTTTTTTCCTCTTTGAATCTGCACCAAACCCCGGCCAATCCCCCACTGTGGGTATGTGCCATTGTTTTTGAGGCAACAACAACAACACGAGGCGTGTTGGCTGCGGCGACAGCCTAGTGGTCTCGCTTAAAGGATATCTGTTCGCTCAGCCACGGGTTGTGGGGTTTAAAATTGGGGGGATAAATCCGTTCTCCCCTGTTAACCGCGGCTGGCCCAGTTCAAAACCGCGCGGACCCCTTCCCGTGGTCGCGAGCGCTACCGAGCGCACGCCGATCACGGCGGGCCTTGCTCTGTGGGAACAAAGGAACGACACACTGGCTGACACAAGCAAGGCTTTTATTGCTATAACAACAATAACGCCAGCTAGCAACAAAATACACTGAGGAATCGAGGATGTGCGACTCACCAGCACGGTTACGAGCGAACGTTCGCCCACGTTAGGGCAAGTGGATAACTGCGAGGCCAGACGGGACGAGTTGACGGGAACATGTTTCCACCATGAGGTCGCCCGCCGGCGGAGAGCAGAGTCCTGCGCATGAACGTCCACGCACTTCCCCGATGCCGAGCAGAATGTCTTCCCCGCGCGCGAGCGGCAAAACACGCCATCCGTGGCGCTGGTGGCGCTGCGACGCGAGAGCCCTACCCTGTTAGTTAAAGTAACGCAAGTAAAGGGAGTGTGCTTTGGGGAAGCTAACCACAGTAGGGGGTGCAATGCGGGAAAGCGAACCACAGAGGACGAGTGCGTCCCCACAGGGTTCAACTCCCAATCATGGATATTGGTTCAATTTTTTTTCTCTCTCATGGTTTGACCTCCAACTCAGCTGAAGGTCAAATTTACACGGTCCGAGATTGA
This sequence comes from Amblyomma mixtum, assembly GCF_055824585.1. Classification (NCBI taxonomy): domain Eukaryota; kingdom Metazoa; phylum Arthropoda; class Arachnida; order Ixodida; family Ixodidae; genus Amblyomma; species Amblyomma mixtum. The sequence continues at coordinate 60,184,583 of NC_143013.1, read as the reverse complement.
ACCCCGAGGTCCCGTAGTGAAGTTTTCGCTTCAAAACCTTATGAAGGTCTTCTTTTTCTTAACCGATCGCGGCACCTTTCTTGTGCCTGGACATTTTCCTTGCTGTCTAACCGAAGTGTGTACCCCATGCATCAAGAGAAAGCACCAACGCCTCCTTACACTCTAAGCAAGAAGACACCTATATGGGAGTGAAAAAGGAGTAGAGCTATCCTCAATCGCACTCCCTTTTAGGGGAAAGGTATGCTGCCCAAGTTCTGGAGCAGATTTCGATCAATAAATAAACAAATTATTTATGTTTATGCTTATGGGGTTTAACGTCCCAAAGCGACTAAGGCTATGAGGGACGCCGTAGTGGAGGGCTCCGGACATTTCTACCACCTCGGGCACTGACATCGCACAGTACAAGGGCCTCTAGAATTTCTCCTCCAAAGAAATTCAACCGCCGCGGCCGGGATCGAACCCGCGTCTTTCGGGTCAGCAGCCGAGCACCATAACCATTGAGCCACCGCGGCCGCAAAAATATACAAAATGCTTAGTCTTGACAACGGATGTATATTCCCACTGCAAATCATAGTAACCTGATGTTGTTAGCAATGGTAGGAGCATTTTAAACGTGGCATCTGAGTGCTTGAGGCTAGCAAATAGATGAGACTGAAACCCCGGTTAAGACCACCGTAACTGCCAGAACGTCGCATGTTTTGAAAAGAGAATTAGTTTCCTTTGCCAACCATGAGTATTCCCTATTTTTTGTGATGAAAATATACTCCAGGGCTTGGGTAGCATGCCCTGTTCCTTAAAGGGCAACTGAAGCGGTTTTAGAATTCGATGAGTTTAAGGTTGCCGAATGTGCAAAATGTGCAGGTAAAGCCTGCGAAATGATTTTGCTCTAGCATTTGAAATGGTGGCGTAATCGCCGAATAAAGTCGTCGTCGGCGTTCAGCTTCTCTGAAGTGCATAGCAACGGGCAGAGGCCCCGATAATGACGTCACGTATGACGGCACTACGTTTCCAGCGAAGAAAGCGTTATTCCATGGAAGAAAACCGGCGCCATTGAAGCTGAAGCTAACGATGCATTGTTTGGCACCTCTGACGACACACAGCAGCATGCAGGCGTAAGCAGCGGACATCTGAAATTTCGGCGACAATGACGTCACCGCAGAGTTTCCTCGCACTCTTCCAACGTAGTGAGGAGAAGCCTAATCATCATCGCGGTTTTAATCGACGATTATGCCACCATTTCAAATGCTAGTGCAAAAATACTTTGCATGCTTCATCTAGAGGCTTGATAGATTCGAATTCTTGAATAACCTCGAATTGTGAGAAAACCGTTTCAGCTTCCCTTTAAACGAAGTGCACTTGAGGACATCGTACTCTCTTGTTATTTCTTTTGTGTTTAGAGTGTAGATCGCCGTCAATTAAGGCGTACCTTAAATAAACATGTTTTGTTTTATGCGAATTCTTTTGAGTACTTTTATTTTTGCCACGAACCATGCCTGATTCAACAGTCTCACTGACGATGTTATCCGGAAGTCACTGGATATATATGAAAAACAGTTAAACTGATTGTTGTTAATTAGCTTGCCGCGGTCTTATGCTTGCTGAGGCTCTTTGGACGCATCTCTTTTTGTGTGTGCCTGTACTTTTGCTTTTAGCACAGCTAGGATCTTGTACCGAAATTGCAGTATTCATAAATAAAAAATCTCCTACACGTGCTTCAACAGCTCCACAAAGAGGCCGGCACAAATTAGCGCGCACAGATTGACAGCGCACATTTCACTCTGCGAGCTACCATGTTTTAAAATGCAGAGAAAACTGGCGCCGTAATCAGCGGTTGTATGTACGGCACTCTGCGCCGATGCACGTGTTGCAATTCCGAGTGTTTTTCTACTGTAGTGCTTTTGCTTTTCTAACCACAGCAGAAAATAACAGCGCCCGTGCATTGTTTACAATCAAGTGGGTACGCGACGAAGATGGATGATGGGCCTTGTCGAAGGCGTCGAGCACTACGTTGTGTCGGCCACTGCCCGAACGCTACCTGATTACATTGAGCGTGCCCTTTGTGTTCGCCCGAGAATCCGCGAGCCATCTGTGCAACGACGCTGATACGAAAACATCGCGGGCGGAAGATATGCCTGGGATCGTGCGGCCGTGCACAAAAACGCCGGCTTGTTCCGACCATCGGAAGACAAAGCCCCGCTCAATCAAGATGGACCCAAGCGCGCAATGGCTGTGTAACCCTTTGCAGCGACAGTCTCCTGTATTGTGTTTGGGCGGGCCCTATGCAGAGAATAGAACCTTTAGGCTTGTCCGAATTCGTGGCACAGTAGAGAGATAAGGAAGCATAACACTAAAGCTGCTGAACTTGCACATGCTTGTCGTCTAGAGCTGCGTGCTTTTTCTGTACATAGAAAGCTGCCATTCTGCGCACTTCCACCATGGAAGAGAATTGGTAGTAATAGATATCCCCCCTACCCACCTTCGATTCTATAGATGCATTCAGAAAGACATCGTAGAAAGGCAAGGCATGCATCGCACGAACGCCGTTGGCGAATCCTTGGGAGCGCCCGCTGCACGAACTGCACGTCCTTTATAGGCTTGTGGCCTTGGTAATGTCTTTTAACAACAAATGACGCGGGTTTTTCCGTTTATGACGTGTCCATCATTTCCCAGAGAAACTCCCATCTACATGCAACGCTGTGAAGGAGCTGAAACTGGCTAAATGCTAACTATAGCGAATTAGCTCAACCGCGAGACTTAGCAGTTCCCACCAATGTAGCAGTTCGCCAACAATGAGCAGTTCCTTGTAAATACGTCAAAGAAAAAGCAAGGAGAAATGTGTTTAGTTTGGCAGAGTGGGTCCCAGCCAGCTCATAGTCGAGCAACAGCTCTACACTGGACCTGATTAATGCTAGTCTTCTGTGCAGTGCTCTATGAGAAAGGACGCGGAGCCGTTCCATGCGTTCTTTCCTACTAACAGCCGACGAACTGACTGAAACCAGGGTAACGAGCGGTGCAAGCTATAGAGCATGCAAACAAATTTAGCTACATCCCTAGGCAAAATATGGCATAATTAATAATATACGCGAGCTCTAAAACTCTGAAGGCCACATTTAGTTACGTTCGCTTTCGGGATATCAAAATTAATCGAAAGATTTGGTTAGAAGTGGTGATAAAGAATCACCTGCACACTTGACTACAACGTGCGTTATCTATGCTCAACTGAAAGGGCTCCAATGCTGTTTCCCTGCTCTGTCACAGCGCAACACTGCTGAAGATGAGGAGAACCTACGCTCAACTTGTCCATAAGGTTACTTCGCCTTTATTCCTGAGTAATCTTCCGCGGAACCTCATTGCAGGAAGGCTTACCAACAAAAACGCGGGAAGATGTCCCGGACGCATAACAAGGCACTACATTTTCAACAACTCTTTTCCCGCTACATTCCTTTCTCCCTCAGCAGTACTCGCTGTACCAACAGCGATAGGTCTGACGGTAGCGAGCATTATCATTCGTCTGATCTTCCATCAAAGGCGTGTTGAGCGATGGCTCACAGGTACCAGAATGAACCGGGAAAAAAGCTGGTACAAAAGACAACCCCCTCTCGCAGTGCCGGTGTGCTTTTTCCAACTCTCGCGTTCTATAGAAAAAAAATGTACAGGCTTACAAGCCTCAAAGCTCAATAGCCTCACGCGTCTTTCTGACGCAACCTCCGAGCAATTTCCTCGCGCATGGTCTTTCAGCAAACGAACTTTATGCCATTCCATTCTTGTTCGTGCTTAGCCCTTGTAATGTATTCTGTCTGCCCTTGCCTCGCCGCAGATGTTCAGTTCTGTATACCGCTCGCACCTGCAGACTCCTTTCTCTGCAGATTCGTGCGTCATCCCGGAAGAAGAAATTCCGCGCGCCATCTGTTGAGCGGTAAACGTACTCCGAAATGCGCATTTTTCTTGCTATTGTGTCTGTGCGCGGCGCAAGCAGAATGAGAAGAGACCAATAAAAATAAGGGCATGAGACTGGTCAAACGTAATGATCGCCACTGAAAGACAAAAGAAGCAATCTTCACTGCCACGCCTGCCACCCACGTCCGCGATTGAGCGTGTGTTGCAACACTCTGTGCGTGTGCGCCCACAGTGGAAAAGATTTCCTGCTTCGCACGCGTGGGTGTCGGGTGCGCCGGTGAAACGATCGCCCACGGACAACGTCGGAAAGTTGGATGCAGCGAGCAGTGTACTACGGCCACGCGTATAGGGGAAAAAGGTTTACTATGCGCTGTGAAGAAAGTCAGCGATCCTTCGTCAGTTTTCAAACAGCGCAGTTTAATTTCGTGCACCTGGTCAAAGGGAGTAAGGTCAGGTCGCCATGAACTGCACTTCATCATCCATTGGTCAAATGTTTAGGGGAGTCCCCCAAGGTGGAGTAAATTTGTAATAAGGGAGTAATTACTCATTGGCATCCACCCAAGCGCAGCCATACGGCTACAAAGGAAAGCTATACAGCTTTCTCAGAAACTTCGTAGTTAAAGAAAAATTCGTCCTGGTCCGGGGTTCGAACCCGGGACCACCGCTTCACCGGTGCACTTATTGATCAATTCGCTCTCGCTCTACCATAAGCTTGCCGTCCCGGTTAGCTCAGTTTGTAGAGCGACTGCTCCGGTGAAGCGGTGGCCCCGGGTTCGAACTCCGGACCAGGACGAATTTTTCTTTAACTACGAAGTTTCTGAGAAAGCTGTATAGCTTTTCTTTGTAGCCGTATGGGTGCGCTTGGGTGGATGCCAATGAGTAATTACTCCCTTATTTCATCATCCATTATGACCGATTATCTTTCATGTCCAACATTCTCGGAGAAAAATTTTGAAAACTGGAAAATTGTAAGGCACAGTTATGGAAATATTGAAGGTAATGGTCCATTCTTCTCATATGTATCAAAATCTTTCTTTTAAAGCGTTTCCATCGATCACATCGAAGAGTTAAGGTTGCCATAGAAAACCAATGCGGAGCGCTTTTGAGGATGCCAAAAAAAGTTAATACAAAAAAAAAAAATACAAGGCTGCCGTCGGGTAACCTGCGGATATTGATCGTTTTAGTGAAATCTTACATTATATGAAAAAATTGCTTTCATAAATGGTTTCCCACTCAAAAATACTTTCGTCCAGAGTTGTTGGGTATGAGAACACGAAAGTACGCTCTGTGCATAATTCAAATTCACTTGCACGTTACCTTCATGCATTCTTCATGCAGTGAACTTCGTCAGCCCATTTGTCGGACTATGCACTCCATCATTCCATAGGTTACATCAATACTCGCCATTGCATCCTTAGTACCCATTTCATGGCCGCATTTTATCTTCGTTTTTTTTTCTTTTACCTCTTCCACGCTGCTCTTTTTCGGTCTTTATCTCCCAAATTCCCCTCCCTCCGCAGAGTAGCATGCCAGCGTAATTTAAACGCCGGCTAAATTCTCTGTATTTCATTAAAGAGTCTCTCTCTCTCTCTCTTGCTGTGTACAGGCCTGGCGCTTCTTCGATCATCTAGTCGAAGAAGTGGAAGTGGTGAGAAGACATCACCGGTCGTTTGGCAGAGACACGGCATAGATTGTTAAGACGAATAAAATAAGAAATAAATAAAGTGAATAAAATGAGCGCTTTCATCGTTGGTCGTTATGCATTTCTGGATTGTGTGTGCCATGGAAAGCGCATAGTCCGAATTAAATGCGACACCAGGGCAGTTATTGTGTACTCTGCCCTAAATGTCACCAGACTGACCGACTGTGTGGTCTTCAGCGGTTTCCCTGACAGTCTACTTCGTGCGGGGTTGAGGCCTTTCCAACCAGACCGTCACCACATTTCTGACTGGTCAACTGCGTGTATCTGGAGCTAGATCGGAAAGGCCTATGTGCTAAGACGTCAAAAGCGCGCAGAAGTGGCTTGACCGGAAACCGCACCGATCTGCACAAAAAACAAAGACCGAATTAGCTACTCGGCCCACCCTTGTCCATGGCATCTGGCACGCATTGTGCGCCACCTTGGAGCTGTCCTTTAAAAAGTTTAATCCTCCCGCCTCTGTCTCATTAAACGGCAAGTAGGTATACCTCCATGCAAGATATGTGTTTTGCTACACAGGGGTATTACGATATACAGAAAAAGGAAGCACAGCAAGGACCACGACCCTGTCTCCGACCCACCCCTCTTGCCAATCCCCAGAACATTATTATTGTTCGATGAGTCAGAGCAGAATGGGGGGGGGGGGGGGGGGGGGGGAGAGTTACTGCATGATAATAACAACATATCCGACTGATCATGGTTGTGCTGTCTGAATAGAACTCGGTGCAGCAGAGCTCTGAAGAACACCGAGCAAAGCTGCCACCCTAGTTGCCGTCAAAAGCAAAAGTTTTCTCGCCACTATCGCAAAGCCAACTTCAGCGGTGTATAAAAGGCGCCGACAAAGGCTCACACACGTTCTGCAAGGATAGACACACGAGGCAATGCGCAATACGTGCTTCGCTGTGTGCGACCGAATTACCTGCCCTTTCCGGCGGTTTGCTGCACCGATCTCCACAGAGCGAGATTGATGGCAGATGTGATCGAGTGGCGGCGAGGACTCCAGCCGTGTTCTAACTCTTAAAAAGAAAAAAAAAAGGGGGGGGGGGGGCAAAGAAGAATCAAGTGGGCTGACCACTCAGACAGCTCTGCAAAGGCGACGCCGTCTGCGGCCAAGGGAGTCAAAGGCGTGACGCATTGCAGGGCGTGCGTGAGAAGCTGGTCAAAGCGTCTGCGGCGGGCTTCTAAATCTCCTGGCCGCATTATGCGGCGAGACGACGTTAATAAGCGGAATTCTTGATTTCGCCCGACGGCGGTCGTTGTATGACCGAGAGCGCCCCAGCAGGCGAAAAAACGTGCGAGTCTCGCGCGCGTATTGGAACTCTTTGATCTAGGGCGCAGAGCTGCAGACGTTCAGAGTGCTCAGCTTTATTTATTGAACGCCGCGAGCGAGGGGTTAACGAGTCAGACGTTGAGTGTGTTGGCTGGAGACGTTAACTAGGCGGGTCCCAATGCGCAGTCCAAGGAGTCGAAGGCGAAGCTGATTGCTTAACCATTTCGAGTCCTATAGGCTGTGTGAACTGGACCGCTAAGAAGCAGATGGAGAGCCTGACCAGGAGTGCTCTTCCTATAGCGCTCGCAAAACTAGGACCACTACTATGCGAACACAACGGATAAGGGATTTTCACTATATTATAACCGACTATTAGTTAAAGTGAACCACGAAGGCGATGGGGATAGGTTGAAGAAGGCAAAACGTCCAGCTTCGAATAGGTGTTCACTGGGTTGAGTAGTCATGCAAAGAAAGAGTGCACACTAAAGCGAACGATGCGGAATGATGCCGTCCGAATAGAATGAAAAATTGAAATGAAAGCGCGTTAAGCCTTAAACATACCAGTTCACTGACAAAATACTGATAGCCTTCAGCTGTGTTAACTCGCAGTATTTACACATCAACACACGCACTGAGCAACGGATGAACACACTCACGGTAGATACATTTATTAAACGCGCGTACAGCCTTTGCCAAAACATTGATGGGGATCTGATTGACTTCAGCGCCCTCCACCAGCTGGCCTGGCTCGTGTGGCATACTCAGGGCTGGAGTTTTTAGAAAGTGGGAAGAACTACTGTCCTCCTCTCTTAACTAATTTAGGGTGCCAGGGAGGCTACTAGACCACACGTACCATACCAGCGGCCAACCCAATGGTATTTAAGCTTTTGAAAAATATTGTACAGCATTTGTCATAAATGCGCAGTCCGCCTGATTTGCTTCAGAAGTATCTACGCTTTACAGTGCGTTTTGTATTGTAAACGTTCCTAATCCTTCGATGGTGGAAGCGACTCTTCTCACCGCTTCGGACCTTTAGGACTTCCAGAGAGCTACAAAAGCATGGCTTATAAATAAGTCCCTTATGGTATACCTTTGATAAAGGCTATACACACGTGTCGTCGTAGTGAGTGATATGCATAATGATGGCTTCACTTATAATCTGAACAGCAGCGGGTGACATTGTCCGGTGTTGCAGGGGGGGGGGGGGGGGGGGGGGGGGGCAGTCGAGGAAACCTTTCTGACGCGCATTCAAACACGACGCTACATCGTTGCGAAATCGCACTGGCATTTCCCGCCAACGCTCGGTGGGGATTCAGGATAAAAAAAAAAATCACAAAAGAGACGCTCCCACGAGAGTTGAACGCCCAAGTGATATAGAAACAAGTACGCCGGCAGTTCTTTTCGGTCGATTTGTTATCTGCTACGCATAATATAGCTCCGCGCCCCAGCGGTCGTTGAACGCAACCCCCAGGCAACGTGATGTGAGTTATTAATGCGTCCAAAGTTATCCTATCCGCCCCTGTCATGGCCAATCTGCGAGCAAAAAAATGAAGCACGCAGAAATCGGCGTCACGCAGCTAGGGCTAAGTCTGAGCTGCAAAAAAAAAAAAAAGGCAGAGGGACACCACGACGACGAGCTGAAAACTGAAAACGCTGCGACGATGCAGAGTTCAAAGAAACCATCGCAGTTCTTCTTGGGTCCTCCAGCGAAGACTGCGTACACATCCCTGATGTGTGCCATGCATATCAGGCATATTGCTGCATCTCTCCGGTTCCTTCATGGTGTCACCTTACTTATCTTATGGTGCGACAAAGCAGCTATGGAGATGCAATTATGCTAATGCTAAAGATGCATGCAACGAATAAAGCCCTTTCCAGCCCCGGAATTGGACACGTGACGCATGGAAGGTGATAGCTTATGCTTGTTTCCAACCATTAAGCTGTCTCCTAACGAACGTCTAATGAAGAACCCAAGTAAAAAACGAAAAGAAGGATCCGGTATCACAGCCTCATGGGGCAAAACTTGAATGCACCCCGGTGACAGGATTTTGCCGACCCCTGGGGCGATGGCCCTGTGCCGAAGACGTTCTTTTAAGCTCAGAACCAGATGGCAGCTCGACCCCTTTTCCTGGATCCCTAAGTTGATTACGACGGAATGTAAGGTGTACACTGAGCGAGGAATTTTGGAACGCTTTTGTGATTTCCAGTAAAGCCTATATAAATCCGCAATCCCCTGTCTGTACAGCCGCCGGTGCAGCTTTTGGAATGTAAAAATTGCAAACGCTGTAAAGCTCGTTTCAATATTTCATGCGCCACAGAAGCAAATGGCATGCACGCATCGTTGACAAGAGGATGTTGAAAAAAAAAGGATTCAATGAAAACCAAAGAAACGAATGAAATGCTTGCGAATGGCCTTTGCGTTGTTACGATTCTGATACCATGATCATTTTGTCTTCTTTCCTTTCAGCAGTAAACAAGAGTCCTTGCACCAGGACAACAACTACCAATGACAACAAGAAAGACGATACAGAAACAGCTTTCAACAAGATCATGAGCGCTTCCAGCGCGCTCGCGAGACCGGATATTGGCTCAGGTGGGGTCTCTGACCTGCCGCGCCTTCCTCGTGCACTGTCTTTACTTCTTGCTTCCTGGCAATCACCGTGGCGCCGTCCCCCGCCACAGGCTCGGCGACCTCGTTAACCCTAGCAGGCGGCCGCCGCTACGCCTTCGGCGGGCCGCGCGACCTCCCGCGGAGCGCGTTCGCTTTTGTTCTTGTAGCATCCTCGGCCAAGCCCCAACCTTCGCGCAATACCAACCCTTCTTAACAGTTGCTCGCGCTCCACGCTTCCAGAAGGAAAATTAAGCGAGGCCCGTTGTCAGCGCCTGCTTAAAGGCAACGCGAGGTCTTGTGTCTGAGATGCCTCAGTGGCTTTGGCGCCTGGTAAGGAAGGGGTCAAAGTAGCCACGTGGCCGCACTTGGAGGCACTCGGAGAGAACAGAGCGCCCCCGCGCTAATTTGCATACGCACCGGTGTGACCCGGTAATGGAGTTCCTCTGGAGGGGTGATTCGTTTAAGACGCGTGGGTTGGGCGCGCGTCTTGCGTATATGTCTGGCCGTGGGTTTTCCATTCATCTTCGAGCAGCGGGGGTCGCCTTGTTCGCAGTATTCCGCCCTTCTTCTTTTCCTCCTCGCTCTCTTTCGGGTTCTTTCGCTCTAGGCGTTGCTTCTTCTCTCTGCTCTTGCCTCGTTACTTTCTGAACGTAAATACTCTTTCCCCCTACGTTTTTCTCTCTAGACAAGTCCAGCTCAGCCCTCTCCGTTCCCCCTCCTGTCTGTTCTGTGCAAATTGCTTTTATATACATTTGTATTACAGTGCCTCTCCTCAAATGTCGCACAAATGGTGTATACACAGCGCATACGTAGGTGGCGAGAGAGGCGGGAATAGAACATTGCATAATAAACGGCGCAACGCTCATTTTACTTTGACCGAGAAAATGTAACGCCGATGCCCACCAGTGCGTACTGTCAAGCAACGTATTTCTAGTGGTGGTAGTAGTTCATCGTTGGTGATTATAGTAATAATGAAGGTTCTGAACGGTGGAGGAGGTGTGAAAGAAGTAGGGTATAAACAAAAGTGTGGATTGAGCAGCCCTATATTGTCGCCTATATTATAAAGAACCACCGCAACAGAGCTGCGCTAAGGGGAGGGAGTTAAGGGAGCTACTAGTAATGACTGATTAGGGACGTGCCTCGTTAGAAGAATAAGGAAGGAAAAATTATAAAAATTAATGTCAGGAAATGACGTGAAAAACCGCCAGCGTCTTGTATGCAAAGATGGCCACGGTAATAGCGCTAAAAAAAATGCCGACTCATTTCTGTTGTGACGGCAGCTTTTAATCAACCGCTATGATTTCGAGACCGACAGTCCTGCTGGTCACTTCTGGGTCGGAAAGCAAGCTCTGGATGCAGGCAGGTAGCCAGGGCGTCTTCTTCTTTGCTCTTTCTTTTCTTTTTTTTGCGCGTTTGCTCCAATACTCGCATTACTCAAAGTCGCCTTAGTATAAATCACAAGGTCATTCAAGTGAGAGCAGAGAGTGGTATCACTGACACACAGACTGTGGGCCATCTAATTGGCCTAGAACGTTCTGAGTGGTAACAAACGATTTAGCGGTTTACGAAGCATACTAGTCGAATAAAAGCATATCCTATCATAGGGATTCGCACCGACGACCTTTGGTTCCCCAAACCGTGACCTCTTGAAACTTCAAACGGCCATTACGGTGCAAGTAACTGACGTAGGACATTCGAAGTGGTGTCAAACGGTTTGTCTTCTTGCGCTGTACATGTTGGCATCAAAAAAGTTGCTACCCGGATATAACGAAAAAATTGTACCGAATATAGCGAAGATGGCTACTGACGCAATTTATTCGTTCGATATTTATTTATTTATTTATTTTATTTTATTTTACCCTCAGGGCCTTGCAGGCATTGCAGAGGGGAGTGGGTAGAAAATAAAGAACAAACAATGGAGAAAAAAGAAACGGGTACATAAAAGATTAATCCTGTGTATACAATGTTAGCTAAGACAAAAATACATTAGTGCAGAACAAAATCGTCAGAGTTTATGCAACAGGAGCCAAAGCTTTGCGAAAGTTATTTACGTTAGTAATAGATACAATTTCATCAGGAAGATCGTTCCATTCCTTAGAAGTGCGGGGAACAAATGAGCGTAAGAAAGAAACTGTTTTGCATAAAGGGATGGCAACTTTGTGGGGATGATCAAACACTCGATACTCATACGCTGCCTCAGCCAGCATTTTTCTTTTTTATGCGTAGCATATTGCAATCACTCAGTTCAGCCCTTGGGCGCGGCCGGGCAGCCAACAAACGACGTGACGTGACGTCACGACAGCTGGGGGAAAAAACCGTAGGTAAAGATGATGGCGATTCTTGGCGAGAATTGCAAACACAGTAAGGAATGAAAAAGAAATAAAAAATAAAAAGAACAGAAAAAAATATAAAAAAAAAGAACGGCTGAGCATGGTGGCGGCTGCCACCGCACCTTTTCAAAGGGGGCGCTCCTATCCATCCATCCATCCATCCATACATACGTCACGGAGGAAAAGCTGCTGAGAAAATCGAGTGCTGCCAAGCAATACCTCGCGCAAAAAGACCACGCAATATGCAACGCATTCTTGGCTTAACCAAGCTAAGCCTCGGCATCTTTTTTTTTTTTTCGGGAGAGCCCAAGGTAATATTTTGTACAGGTGGACGCAGGCGTTGCTCGGTGGTGCACGCTCAATAAGAGCACTGCCAAGGCAATCTGGGCAGGAGAGGCCCCTGGGGGAGGCCCCTTGAATACCTGCCTGCCTGGCCGGAACCGTCACTGCCACAATGCCGGACCACTGCTGGATGTGCCTGTGTGCCTGTCACATGCACTTTTCCCGCCCTTTATTCCCGCCCTCGCACCGCGAAATAGAGCATGTGACACGCACGTCGGATGCTGACGTTGTTGCGTTTGATGAAACCAACAAAGGTTCTCATTCTTTTACGAAGGCTCTACAGCACCGGTGAGGAGAAGTGCATTGCCGTTGCTAGATGGGACTACACCGGACAGTGATGTGCCTCATGGAGAGGCAACATTCCCCAAGCGTTCATGTAACAATACTTACGACAAAGATGCAGGTCAGCAGGCAGAAATTAATGGGCACCAACAGTATAACCTACAGCTGATTATTCATTTTCTGCTTTTTAGCGTTGTCTCATCTCAATACAGAGTCGCTGCTTTTGATGAGCCCTCTCCACGTCACTTCCTTATGAGCTCCTCCACTTCGCCTTGCAACCTCTTCCTGTATTGTGCTCCGTCTGTTCCTAGCGTAATTGAAGAAGAGCCAATACAGCCGTTTCCTGAGGTCGAACGATGACGGGAAAAAAGGCTGGCGAACAAGTATGATCGTCAGAAGGGTCCGCGGTAACTCAATTCATTACTGATGACCTGGCACCGATAACACTGCTACCATTTCATTAACTTTGTGCCTTGAACAAGTGAGCGCGTCTAAGCGCCTACTGGATTTTATTCACCGAAGGTATGCAGGCCATTGGGAGCCTGCTAAACCGCCGTGGGAAGAACAGAGACAAAAGGTGCGGAGAAAGGCATAAAGAGTGCCACGACACGTTGGACTAACTCAGCAAGCATTCTTTCACGGTGCTACTGCCGTTGATATATTAGCAAAATAGAACGCCATGCCCGGTACACAGGAAAAGCAGAAGAAATAAACCGTGCGAGAAAAAGAAATAACAAACGGAGGCGTCTGCAGGATCAAGCGGAAATCATGCTTCGTGATTTTTATTTAAGGCGCAATCATTTTGCTTATACATCTCACGCCCAACTTCATTATACTTCGGCACTATATACGGCTCAGAAGGAGGTTGTCTGTTTAACTTAGGGCCACCGAAACTGCATACAAGGTAACGAATGGGCAAATTTGCATGGAGATAAAAAAAAACGCGCAAATCAATTCTGTGGCCTCCATTACAGGAACTACTGCTTTCATTCATTCTTTCGCAACCTCGCTTTCACCGGGTACGCGTTTAGCCTTGTCTACATGAATGCCAAGGAAAAGGAGATGATAACACGTGTCTGGCAAGAGTTACGACACGAGAAGGCGCCCGCGTTATCAGCGACGGGACAGGGAGAAAACAAAAACACAGCAAGAAGAAGAACGGTATTGCGGACTGCCCTTTGTCCGATAAGCGACCTTCCGCGTCTCGCCGTTCAAGGGCGCTGAGCAAGAAAAATAAACAAGAAAACACACACATACACAAACATCACACGGAGACGCATCCGTAGATACGGGCGAGTAAGTAAACTCGTGACAGCTCGTCCAAGCGTTCTCACCGTCACCGCGAAAAAACTTTTGCCCGAGCGCGTGCGTCGCTTGCAATACCGATAAGCGTTAAAAGCTCGGCGCCAAAACAAATTCGAGGAAAAGCCTTTACGCGCAACGGCTCCGGTTCCTTTCCGTGCCGGTATAGTAGCCTCACGTGCTCAGCGAGTGCACTCGTAAAACGGTGTTGGTGTAGTAAAGACGGGGACGAAAATGCGTCTCCGCTTGCTGGCAAACGCTCCGAGGAGGAGGCAATGGCCACATCCGCGTCGCGAAAGGGTTTAGTGGGTAGAGGCTGCGAGTCTATAACGATTGTGACGCAACGCAGCAGGTCTTCGGCCTTGTTTTGTGCTCTTGTGGAGCCTGAAAGATCGCGGCGACCAGTAAACATCCAGCAATTGTAAGCGGGCATTGATGATCAACCTGCCGACAAGCCTTACAGCGTGTCGATCAAGCGTGTATCAAACGTGCATAGAGCGATGACCTGAAGCGCAGAACACTGCCTTTGAGGTTATGAATTGTTCTGTGAAAATAGTTGTTTATGCCACTAATTTTTATTTATTTATTTATTTTTTCAAATAAGAACCATCTTGCTGGTAGTAGTCGATAGAGCAGCTGAAATTTACTGTGCCTCACTTCTGATCACTCTGCGTTACTGGTGACGCCCATGAAAAGGCCTATTCTACCTATTCCTATTCTACATGGTCGGCGTTGCTGACTAAGCCGAAGATGAGGAGAACTAGGTTGGTGGTGTCTCGTGCTCGGCAAGCGGACCCAGCTGCTTTCAGTCCTCCGTCCCGGTCTTAATAAACCCTGGGCGTAACAATATTATAGCTGTATGCCGTGTTTTCCCTTATGTGCTATTTACTTTCCACAAGCAATGTAAATATTTCTATTTTGTGAACGGTCTTTGTTGTTGAGATGTGTTATTGTGTCCAAAACTATTCCATAGGTATTGGGAAGCTAGTACAGTAAATTTAAATGAATAAATAAGCTGATAAATAAATAAAATGTGGAAAAAAGAACGTTGTCATAAGACCCCCTGTTGTGTCTGGCTGGAAAAAGAGCGCTGGTAACGCAAGCCATGTACTTCCTTCTTGGCCTTTCAGTCAAGATAGTCGCCAGACATCGGAGACGCGGAATTAATTCGCTGACAGAGTCTAGTCAAAACAAATTGCCCACCCAGCGAGACAAGCAGCCCGAAGGAAGGGAGATAAGCGCCAATAGACGCGCTTCTTATCGTCGCCTCTCTCCTTGCCCCGCTAGTCCCACAATCTTCATTTGTGCTTTATACAGGCGAATAACACCCACATTTCGCGCCTTTTATCATGTGACCTTGACCTTCACCTTCACCAGGGGTCGACTCTTATCGTTCATGAACAGAGTACGAGACGTTTTTGTCTATTTATATGGCACGCAGGGGTGTGCTGCGCAATCAAGCGGAAGTCATGCATTGTTTTAATTATGACGTTTTCATGGCCTAAGTCACCTTGGTAAGCGAAACACGGGCGAATCTAATTTATTGCGGGCAAAGACATTTTAAGCAGCCGGATAACTTGCATAACTGCAAAGCTCTCTTTTTGATGTCAGGTGTGTATATGCTGGTAACAAACTTTCCCGGATGCTTGTACACGGGAACCTCGGCTTCTCTAATGAAGCGAGAACGTGCAGTAAAGCGAAGACAATCCTGCGAAAACTTAGGACGATATCAGACCTCCTCTTTGCACATACAGTATAAAGTTAAAAACAATCTAAGGAAGATGTTAATCGCATGCATCTTTAGCTGCAAGCGCATGAAGTTGGTCTAGTTGGTTTTCCGCTGAAGTGAATTTGGCGCGAAAATGAAAGACAAGAAGGAACAACAGGCAACATGACAACAGCTGCGCCCAGCCAGACGATACTATATGTACTGAACTGACAACGTTCTTATCCCAAAGTGGATCAATGTCGTCAGGGTATTTCCCGAGAGAGTTTAGTCGAGATATCCCTGGCTATAACTCGCTCCACTTGAGAAGCGAAAAGCCTTACTAACGGCGCTCCATAGTTACGCTTAGGCAGGTAAGCAAATAAGCATGTTTTTTTTTCTTTTTTTTTATACAAGCCTGAAAAAATACTTGGGCATAGAATCTCGACAGAAATGAGGAACTTCTATTTATTTCTTGTTGCGAAAAGAATTGCTTGCACTGCCCCATCCTAAATTTTTCTTCCGCTGGCACGCTCCTCATGGGCAGATTATAAAATGAACATGCGCTTGAATGACGTTTCAGCCTTTCTCTTGGCCCCATTTCTCTTGTCCCATCTGCCCTCCGTGGTCACGAGTGCCTATGCCGATCGGCTGCTGAACCCAAGGTTGCGGGCTCGAGCATGACCCTCGATGGAGCCGAAATGCGAAATCGACCGAGAGCTGTGCGATGCCGGCGGGCGCCAAGGAACGCTAAATGGTCGAACTTGATTCGGAACCCTACAATACGGCGTCCCTCAAATATCTTCTTTCTTTCATGTTACGATTTCCGCAAAACCTTCCAGCTGTAAGTCAGGCTAACGAGGATAAGACATGAAAGTAACAGCTACGACTTCTGCTTGATCTCGGGTAATCCTGGCGGAGAAGAAAAAGCACGAGAAATTTATTGCACTCACTTATCGGTCTTTTTGTTTAGATGCATTCTTTAGTGCGACCTCTGCGTCGATGCACACCGACACTGGAATTAGTGTCCATCTCCGAAATTCATGCACGAGGGAGGTAATAGGCAGCTCGCTACGATGAACGCGTCGAATCAAAACGCGCAACGGTTACCCTTGGCGACGAAACCCTGTGCTATACTGCAATCGTCTATGGTCGCTCGGAAGACTTCGAAGCATGCGCAACAACCGGATGAGCACTGTTTCTGTCTGCTGCCACCCGCAGAGCTCTTTCATGTTACGAGAAGACTTCCCGAGACCATCTCTTTTTCTCTTTGTGCCAACGCAGACAAACCAAAAAGCTCAAAGCTCAGCATTGTGACCTGATGGTTCGGGGGCTCACCCCTCTCCACTCTCAACCACGAAGAAAAAGAAGTTTAGTTTTCTGGGGCCAGCTTTAGTTTGCCATCAGGATAGCCGAACTGGCACTGCTGCCTTCGGAATGTCAAAGCTGCGAAGATATTTTTGCACAAGTGAGAACTTCATCGGAGGAGGACCGTATAGTCCGTCCTTGACTTTTCCATACAGGAATGCAGAGTGGATAAGTATGATAAGTCCGCTGTGTACTGTTAACAGATGGCCCACAAACAAGCAACGTTGCTTACTGCTGATACGTATGTTACGTACCCGACTGCTCAAGACCCGCCTGCACAGCAAGTTTCAAACTGATCATCTAGGAAGGTTGTAGCCCTGTTAATCCATTTTTAATGGCTTGCATCTTTTAGGCGGTCCTTAGGGTGTTGCTGTGCAAAAACACTTGCCTCTCTCTCTGCCAGCATCTTTAGTCAAGCTCATTTTAAATCTTCCTTTACGCACGCTAATTCTGCCGTGTTTCGGAGAATGAACACTGAATATTTCCTTAATTCCTTTCGTCTTTCCCCGTTTACCTGCGGTGCAGAAGTGAAACAGAACAGATTCTGCATCTCGATTGAGCCTCTACTGATGCGCAATTCCTTCACGTTCATCATCATCATCACAACGCCAGTTACACACACTGCAGAACAAATGCACTGCACCAGCTGCGACTACCGCATTCCAGCAAAATTCCTAATCCCATCTTTATATCGGTCTGTCTGCTTTCCTTTGCTACTTTCTCCTCCCCTGGAACAAACTCGATTACCCTAACGAAGTATCGGTTAGCTGTTATACGCATTGCACCGCCTAAGCTTATTTGCTTACGAGTGCGCTAAAGTAAACACGCGGAAAAAGCTTCAGCAAGCCACCACAAAAACAAGGAGACTCATCATGAGGCACAGAAACTGCAATATCCGCCCCAGGCCAGCTATCGCCGAATGCCACCCCGGGACTAACAAAAGTACACAGATCATGGACAACAAATTTGGATACCGATAAGCGTTGAGACCCAGACGGACCTGACGCTCCTCATTGCAATCAAACAGGCGCCACACACGTAGGCGCTTCGGTCCCGATAACAGGTTTTACCGCGAAGAAAAGATCTCAGACCGCAGCGCAGGTGGCGAAAGTCGCTCGAAACTACGTCGCCGCTTATCTTTGAGGCGTAGATATCGGCAACGAAGGTGTGTCACGCGCTAGCCCCGACCCGTTCAGACTACGTAGGTCCGATGCAGCACGTGCACTCTGCGTCATCGCTTTCGCCGCCGATCTGTTTGTGTTTGTGGATAAACACAGCGCTGCATGTGAGGAGGGGTAGACTGAGTGGACGCTTGCAACTAGAGTCACTGTCACGAGACAGAGAAGCCACTGAGCGACTATAGACGTCGTCTTATGTTTCCTGGTTATTGCCGAACCACTCGTATGTCGCCTAGAAGTAGGTCTAGCAAGTAATCGTAAAATGTTTTCACGCAAACTTCTTATCAGCACCAATAAAGAACCGCGTGTTGAGCGAGCAACTTCTAGGCAATCTAGGAGAAAATATCTTGCGTCAAGGAAGACCACGCACGCACGTGGTCTTCTGGAGAAGAAAGATGTATTATGAGAAACATTGGTTAGTCATTGCTCCTGTTACAAGACACTAGGACCTTACGGGAAACGGATGCTCAGCTTCTTCATTGAAACTGTGAAAATGAGCGAGTGGCAAAGTTCAGCAAGTCGCCCGTACAGCAGAGATGTTATCCCTGATAAAATGATTGACGCATTGCTCCAGCAAGGCCAGGTATACACCAGTATTCCAACCTTGCCCCCTTTCTTTAGATGCCACTTCGACGCTGAAGGATGTGTGTGCCAATAATGAACAATGTCATCCGAATAGCAGCGTCATCAGCGCAAGGACATGTAGGCTATTACACCCGCCGCAACTCACGGGCCTGCTGACTAGTTTCCACATAGCCACGCAGCCTCGTGAAGCCTTGCCTTGCGCTCAGATGATGTTATTGAGCCCTTCTTTTCGCCCTTTTTTAATATGTCGCCAGCAGGTGTTGTGCCTACTCTCGCTTTCTTTCTCTCTCACTGCCTATATGCCTTCTTTAATTTTATTTGCTTTCTTACACCAGCACTTAAGAAATTCTGAGCCTTGGCTTGAATAGCAAGTGCATGAAATTGAAAGAGAAGATAAGCCATCGTCCCTTAGGGCATAACGGAGTGGAGTCCAAGAGAGGACAAACTAGCAGACTGAGATGGACGGATGAGATTAGAAAGCTTGTGGCGATGATGCAGCCGCAGCTTGCACAGGAGATGGATAATTGGAGAGATATGGCAGAGGCATTTGTGATGCGGGGGATGTATATAGTTGCGCCAATGATGATTATAATGAAGACAGTATATCAAGAAGAAAACTGGCCCGTTCAATTTTTTTCGCAGATTCTTTCATCGCAGAGGGCAGTGGGGAAGGGTCTTGGTGTTTTGATCCATGTGAAGACGGGGGGAAGGGGGGAGGGGGATGATTAAGAGTGTGCACTTCACCCCCTCAACGACAAGAGAAGATGTTTGGTGAGCGAAACAAATATGTCTCGCTGAGAGCCGCTACCTGCGTCATATATCTCGGTGTGCCATCTGGGCTGAGCGCACAAGTTGAGTACGAACGTTTCACAGAAGAAATACGACAGTAGAAACGTGCAAAATGTGAGCGAAAGTTTTAGGCGTGACATCGGTCTCGCTCCTGTGGCTGGCATTTGAAAGCGGAGAGAAGCTTCGACAATTAATGAGGTTCCTTTGAGCAATAAATTGTGACAGCGGACAAGCGTTGTGGCCGGAACACTTCTGCTATGAGGAAGCTGTGGCGACGAGAGAACTGAAAATTAAAAAAATAGAAACAAAACGGTCAACTTTCTATCCTTCACATGAAGCTCCAAGATAAAATGACATCCGGGAATCCAGCCAAAAACACACGGCCTTTCCTATCTAGAAGTGTCGGACAAGCCAATAATTCATTTTTTTTTTCACCAGGCGCCGTAAACTATACTTTGAGAATTTATATTATCACAGAAATTTAGACGTAAAAATAAAGATTTTATTTCGAGTTGAGTGTACAGTTGTGAGCTAAGCCCTTCGGGCGGTGCGCCAGAGTTTATTGAAGCGAACTGAACAAATCCATTGCTCGTATAAAAGGTGCGATGGCCATAAATCTGCGAGGAAGAAAATTGTGTTCAAAATCTGAAAAACTTACGAAAAGTCAGGCATGCAGTGAACGCAAAAAAAAAACATTTTAAGGTGGACGCCTGTGCATTTTTCAGTACCTCTTGTACGGATCCGATGAGTGTGTCTGTGCTCTAAAATGGCTAAATTATGTCTGTTTGTTTATATAAGTATTTCTTGTAGACTGGGTTAAAAATGTGCACCTCATGTCTTGAAGTAGCGTTGGGCAATGGTGCTCACACACGAGGACTCGAGAGCAATTGCATAATTCATCATCTGGGAGTGGAGGAGAGTTTCCTCTGCAGTCGTGGTCTGGGTCCTTAGAAAAAACAAATTTTCGATGATTTCTTCCGCAAAAAAACATTCGGCGCCATAAGGTTCAAACTGGAAACTAAATTCACAAAAAAATTGTTAAGAAAGCTTCCCTGTTCCAGCGTGGAGAGGTGATGATGGCACGCAAAAATGGCACCTCTCGTCCCATATGAAAAAAAAAAACTGTTATCGACGCTTAAACCACAACTTAAGGGCGGCCTGAACCACATAGCTGTACAAGGATAATTTTCAAACGGGTCCGGCTCTTGCCTACGTGAATAACATGATCGCTTACTAGCATACGCGACCGCGGAAGTTTTTAATCCATGAAATACTTTGAACGGTTTTTGTATACTTTACGAAGTAGCTGGTGGCTTTTCCGGGTTCAGGCTGCCATAAGCGATCTCTGCCACCCACTCCCGTCCCCTGAAAAGCCTTCGGTGCTTTATATACATGGAATGAAACCTCCAGAAACGCCACCCCGAACGTCCGGCGGCTGTGTCCCTGAGCACAAGGGAGCAGAAAAAATACCCCGACTCCACGTACGGTCATCTCCGAGCCGGTCGATAGCTAATTACTCTGGAAGAAAAAGGATTGTCCTTGCAGGCCGCATTCTTCGTCGCTCCGTAGCCATTCGGCAGACGGGCGTTGAGAGACGCCGAGAACGGCGCAGTCTGCCGAAGGCGTATATACCGCGTCCGGACACTTCGCTGATTGATACTGCTTGATGACTCATAGCCTGTCGTCTGAGTGTCGTCTCTCAAAGACGCATAGGTCTGGCGCCACAATACGACAAGTGGCCCGAAGATCCAGTATGTACACGGGCTCCATAGGACGGGCCAAATTGTAGACGTTATCCTACCCCATTTGTCCCGCCTCTGAAGAAAGGATTCCGTGCAGGAAACGCAGACGAGTGAGTTCAGCTCGACGACGAATGGAGGTCGAGTCAGTGGACGTTGCTGTCAAGGAATAGCCGCCTTGACCGATAGCCGTAATCTGTGTAGCAGGCTAAAGAGTGCTCTGATCTGTAATAGGTCTGCGGAAGGGCTCGAGAGGCTAGCTGAGGAACCAATATCGCGGTGCTTCGTCATGTGTCATCGTGCCAGCTTTGCTAAACCTGTATTATAAGGCACGGTTTCATTGGTGTCTTATTAATGTTTTATGACCACTCTCATCACCCTGTGTGAGCCTGTAGGCAATATTAAACCGATGCCTCAAGATGATTGCACAAATATCTTGATCGTCAAAGAGAAGACATAGAATATTCGTGGTTTGAGCTAGTTGGTACATCTTCCAAATTTCACCAGCGCTGCGACTAGGAACAAGAACAGAGAAGGTTTGGTTTTGGTTTTGTGGGGTTTAACGTCCCAAAGCGACTAAGGCTATGAGAGACGCCGTAGTGAAGGGCTCCGGAAATTTCGACCACCTGGGGTTCTTTAACGTGCACTGACATCGCACAGTACACGGGCCTCTAGAATTTCTCCTCCAAAGGACAAGAAGGAAGGACAAGGACAAGCGCTTGTCCTTGTCCTTCCTTCTCTGTTTCTTGTTCCTAGTCGCAGCGCTGGTGAAATTTGGAAGAATATTCGTAATCTTTATTAGGTTTAGTTTGCGCGCAGTTTCCACGGATAAAACAAGTGTTTCAAAGAACTATTATCAATGAAAAACGAACACGACAATATAAGCAGGAAAAATCTCAGCTTGAAGATTTTCGTCGATACGGATTTAGTATGGCATGGCTTGTTCCAAATTACAAACGACGACTGCTTCTAAAACACGCTACGCAGTTCTTTCCACCCTCCTTCCGAGTGAAGAACATAAAAGAAATCAGGCATGGATCTTGTCAAAATCTTCTTCTCCCTCAATAAAAATCAATCAAACTGATTCTTCTTCCTCCACCTCCGTTTCTTTTTTTTCTTCGTCTTCTTCTTTCAGTCTCCGCACACCTTATTAAATAAAAGCCCCACCGCAAACAGAAAAAATTCAGGGGGCACTTTGACTGTCTAAAGTGGATAGAGGCGGAAGCGTTTTCCGCACCACCTTCGCTGTTTCTGTGGCACTGGTGGCGTCACATATAATTGAGTACTAATTACTAAGTGATGACAAATAACTAATTAATGGTTAATTACTGATTAATGCCCGAATACTAATTAACTGCTAATTAATGACGCTTAAGCTTCGCCTTTAGGAGTGGAACGCGACAGCGCGTTGTAGCGCTGTCAGGGAGTCCACGGAACGCCACCACCCGTTCGGCGCGATGCCTTGCCGTTTCAACGCAACGGTTTTTGAGGAAAGGAAATGGCGCAGTAAATCTCTGTCATCTCGGTGGACACCTGAACCGCACCGTAGAGGAACGGAGGAAGTGGGAGTGAAAGAAGAAAGACGAAGACGGCCCGTAATGAAGAAAATGAAAATTGTATTTGAGGAAAGGAAATTACGCAGTAACTGTCTCACTAAATTCAGGGGGGCACTTTTTTTACCTAAAGTGTGGTCACTGATGTGTGGTTAAGATGTTAAGCTTCGCCCCTAAGAGTGGAACGCGACAGCGTCTTGCAACGCTGTCAAGGAGTCCATAGAACGCCATCGCCCATTCGGTTCTACGCCTCGCTCGTCGGTAAAATGGTTTTTGAGGAAAGGAAATGTATCTGTCTCTCATTTGTCGGTGGACACCTAAACCTCGTTGGAAGGGAATGGAGGAGGATGAGAGTGAGTGAAGACACCGTATTCACTAGACGCGCGTTTGTTCATTCCAAACCATCGAGCTGGCATGGCGGAGTGGATAGCATGCTCGTCTCTCACGCCGAAGACCGGGGTTCGATTCCTGAGCTCGGCCAATTTCTTAATCGGTTTTATTTATTTATATGGCCTGACTAGTAAAGGTAATTAGGCTAATTGGGTAATTAATCAATTAACTAAGCTCAGTCCCACTTACTTGGAGCCTCACTATACGGTCCCTTCAATTGGTTGCATGGTTACTAGCCAAAGTACAATTGGCCCCGTTTGAAATTCGCGCACTGTGACGTCACGACCGTTTCCACCAATTGAAAAGCGTGACATTTTCTGTCGACAACTGCTGCTTATATGAGACATTAAAGGCTTCCGCCTTAAAAATTGGAGGCTTATCAAGGTTAAGCCCAGTGGATGCGAAGCATGTCCTTAGCGTTTGGAGGCATCTTGACCGCATACACGCCCGGCGCAAAGACGCTGGCGCGGTTGCGGGCACAGAGACTGACGCGACGGCGGGCGCGCGCCGCCTCATCCCTGGCGTGACGTCACATATCACGTGATGCAGCGATGGTAGCGCCGCCGCCGCGTCGCGCGCGACGGCGCGAACCGAAGCGTGGAGGCCTCCGCCGGGCGACGTCCGATAGTCCGACGGCGCGATATGAGGCCCCATCTGCAGCCGGTGTGACGTCATCACGTGACGTCACATCATGTGATCTCACTTCAAGGTCAATGGTGGCCACCGCCGGGAGGCGACCGACGGCGCGATATGAGGCCCCATCTGCAGCCGGTGTGACGTCATCACCTACTTGAAGGTCAATGGTGGCCACCGCCGGGCGTCGCGCGAAGGCCCGAAACCTACGTTAATATGCTTCGCATAAAAACCCGCAGAGCGCATGACACACGGGACGAGTGTTGTATAAACCTTTTGAAAATGTGAACCAGGATTGAGGCAAATTAGAAGTCTCAGCAATAGCCGAGGCGCTTGTGAGGTCCGGCTGTTGGCAGCCCCTTTTGTTAAAAATACGGAGTAACGATTGCCCATCGGAGGCGTTTCGACATCCATTCTTGCTAACGAAAGGTGGTTACATGTGGTGATGCAGTAACTGCCTTTACCAACTCAGCATGTAGGCTTTTGACATTCGTGTTATTTCACTTCTAACTTGTAACGCAACTATGAAACTTACTTTTTCTTCGCGGCCTTTCTGAAGAGAAATACAGTGTGATAGAAATAAACAGCGCTGGTACTTTGTACTACGCGCTTTGTAGACGGTCCTTTGTTTCTGCTGGTATCTTTATTTAACAAGGCGTTCATTACACCCCCGAGCTCACGCGAGAGCATTGGCTGGCTTTCATGCGTATGAGAAATGGGTGAGCTGACAAGCGGACCGTGAAAGAAGAAGACGAAACACACGAGACGTGGCGTTCCAAGATTGTACCAGAGTCACGGACACTGCGCGCTCTGCTGCGCGAGCCCCTGAAGTTTGTTAGCGATGCTACAAACAACGTAACTCCGTAAAACCCACCAAAAAAGCGAGGAAAGTAAGCGTCCACGAGGAGCGTTATTGTAAATCTCCAAACCGACACACAGTTGTTTGTGAGCCTCAAAGGTTTAATTAGTTTTCACGCTTGCATTCACATAGAAAAAGACGAAGAAGGATAACCATACCGGAAGGACGAGGAAGACGAGGAAGTTGAGGATAGAACAGGCCACGTTGCGTCAAGGAGCGACCGAAGCGACCAGCTAACAGCGGGATCAGGGAGCAGCTCTGTGTGTAATCGCGACGAAGCTCGTGCATCGGCAACGGTGAGCGGTCACTTTGAATCAAAATGACTTTGGAGAGCACCATCATTTGCGTGGACAACAGTGAGTACATGAGGAACGGCGACTTTCTACCGACGCGCCTACAAGCTCAGCAGGAGGCTGTTGGTTACGTCTGTCAGGCGAAGATCCAGTCTCATCCCCAGAACAACGTTGGCCTACTGACCCTTGCTAGCCCCGAAGTACTGACTACGCTTACCAGTGACGTAGCGCGCTTGCTTTCCAAGCTGCACCAGGTGCAACCGAGTGGGGACATAAACTTCATGACGGCCATCCGCATCGCTCACCTCGTACTCAAGCACCGCCTGGGTAAGACCCACAGGATGCGCATCGTGGTCTTCGTCGGCAGCCCGGTCGAGACCGATCTCAAGGACCTCACAAAGCTTGCCAAGAGCCTCAAGAAAGAGAAGGTCAACGTCGACATCGTGAACTTCGGGGAAGACGTCGCAAACACGGAGAAGCTGTCTGCTTTTATCAGCACGCTCAACGGAGAAGACGGCACCGGTTCTCATCTGGTGACGGTACCGTCGGGCGACCAGACGCATCTTTCCGACGCTCTCATCAGTTCACCGGTGATCCAGGGGGAAGATGGCATGGGTGGCATCGGCTCTGGCTCTGGCGGATTCGAGTACGGCATCGACCCGAACGAGGACCCGGAGCTGGCCCTGGCGCTGCGCGTGTCCATGGAGGAGCAGCGGCTGCGTCAGGAGGAGGCGGCCAGACGGGCCATGGCCGAGTCGGCCATGGAGACGGACCAGGCTGCTCCCGCCGCGACCCAAGCCGAGCCGACGACGAGCGAGGAGCGACTTCTGCAGGAGGCCCTGGCGATGTCTATGGAGACCGAGACGATTCCAGCTGCCACCACGGCAACCGGAAATCTGCCGGACTTCTCTGCCATGACGGAGGAGGAGCAGATCGCCTACGCCATGCAAATGTCCATTCAACAGTCCGAGACCGACAATGCTGCGGGAGAGCAAAAGGCTGTGTCTGCTGCTGAAACCAAGCCAGAGTTCAAGCCGGAGGAAAAGAAGGAAGAGAAGAAAGAAGAGAAGAAAGAGGAAAACAAGGAAGAAAAGAAAGAAGAGACCAAAGAAGAGACCAAAGAAGAGAAGAAAGAAGAGAAGAAGGAAGAGAAGAAAGAAGACACCAAGGAAGAGAAGAAAGAGGACATGAAAGAAGAGAAGCAGGAGGAAAAGAATCTGGAGGAAACGAAGGCGGAGGGAGCCAAGAACTGACGGCAGCTGCGAAGGGCGAGGGTCAGCGTTTCGAGAGGCTAGCCAGATAATTGGCACCTCGTCAGCCTAGTTGCCTGAAGCGACGGCGTTGTGCTTCGTGTCCCTCTTCCCAGTGACCACTGACAGACTGGTTGAGCCGTTGAATTCTACTGCCCGCAAAGTGGACAGAGGACATGGGAACTTTTTTTTTCTGAAAGCAAACAGTAAATAAAATCTCTTCTTTCTCAAAGCATTGCGTTTTTACAGGCAGATGACATGCCTTTTAAAGTAACTCTGAAACACCTTATGAGCAGAGTACAAGAACTCGCTCAATCACTACATTATGTTGTCACCAATGCTTGAGCTAAATCATCATCATCATCATCAGCCTGACTATGCCCACTGCAGCGCAAAGTTCCCTCCTATGTCTCTCCAATTAACCCTGTCCTTTGCCAGCTGCGGCCACTGTATCCCCTGCAAACTTCTTAATCTCATCCGCCCACCTAGCTTTCGGCCGCCCCCTGCAACGCTTGCCTTCTCTTGGAATCCACTCCGTTACCCTTAAGGACCAGCGGTTATCGTGTCTTCTCATTTCATGCCCTGCCTAAGCCCATTTCTTCCTCTTGATTTTGACTAGGATGTTAACTCAGATCTTGATCTGAAATGAGCGTGAATGAGCCAGGGCAAGTCCAATCATGAGAGTTCGCCGACATATGGCCGGCGACGGACCCGAGTGGGCAGGGTCGACGAAGGAGCGCCAACCTTTCAGCGCGCAAAAAACTAATGAGAGGACAGGCAAAGGCGCAAAAATGCTTAAATTCCAATCTCAAAGACAGATAACTCAGTTTCTCACAAACGCATTAAAAAAATTTCTTGCTGAAGGATATTCGGTATACCTAGGCAAACCGCAACTTTGTTGAGATACCTTTTCAGAGCCCCCTTTAAGCTTTGCACACCGGTGCCAGTGTACACCTTCTCGGCAGAAGCAGTGGAATGCCGTAAATCGGCAGTAATTTGACAGAATTCTATTTATTGGCTTCATAACAAGTTGCGAGGAAGTGTATCTTTATAAAGCAAGATGCCACTTTTAAAAGCGTGGTAAGTATGGCGCCTTTATAAAAGCGCGCGGTAGGTGTGGCATGTGCATCGAGCTGCAGTGTTCAGGGTTTTGACAACGAACATCGCGTGCGGCCAAATTTGGCCACGCTTTAAAGTGGTGTCATGTATGCCTTTCGAGCAATGTTTCAGTTTTGATTTAACTTCACTGGTTCGTTATTTCAAGGCTTACGGGAATTTTCTTTAGACAGCGCCTTAAAACGCAGATTTGTTCCCCATGAAACCTTTTCAATCGCGGCGCCCGGACTCAACAGAAAAGAGCAGAAAAATCACGCAGTTTCTAACCCAAACGCAAACGTAGCTCGACAAAACCTGAACCTGGAAACTTTGCTCGTCATTAAGGGATATTTTCTGGTGTATTTGCAGAGGATGTTGTCCGCAGCTGGAGTCAACGTTAAAAAGAAATCAGAAAGCTCGACTCATTATCATAGCCTGGTGCCGCCTGTCCTCCCGAGTGACGGTTAAATTGAGGTCGACACCTAACCACGGACTTCCAGAAGGCTCCCAAAATATTTCCCTGAAAACGAGGCCTATTTCTGCTGTTCAAAAAGATGGAAAAATTCAGGGAGGCACTTTGTTGACCTAAAGTGCGTTGAGGCGAAAGCCTTAAGCGTAGTGTTGCTGCTCGTTCGGTTCTACGCTTTGCTCGTCAGTAAATTGGTTTTTGAGGAAAGGAAATGTATCTGTCTCGCATACCTCGGTGGACACCTGAACCTCGCCGTAACGGGAATGGAGGAAGATGGGAGTGAACGAAGACACCGTATTCACTAGACGCGCCTTTGTTCACTCCAAAACATCGAGCAGGCATGGCGGAGCAATAAAGAAAAAAAGAAACCAGGCATGGCGGAGTGGTAGCATGCTCGTCTCGCACTCCAGAGACCGGGGTTCGATTCCCGAACTCGACCAATTTCCCACTCGGTTTTATTTATTTATCTAGCCTGATTAGAAAGATTAATTAGGCTAATAGGGTTAAATTAAGCAATTAACTAAACTCATGGCCACTTACTTGGAGCATCACTATACGATCTCTTTAATTGGTTGCATGGTTACTAGCCAAAGTACAATTATCCCCGTTTGAAATGCGTGCACTGTGACGTCACGACCGTTTCGACCAATTGAAAAGCGTGACATTTCTGTCGACAACCCCTGCTTACAACGATGAGGCATAAAAGGCTTCCGCCTTAAAAACCAAGAGAGCGCACAGCTCATGAACATGCGACCTGTAAACATCAGACCACAATCGGTTAGTCAACTGGACCGGCCACAAGAAACTGAAAGCAGGAACACATGGCTATGACTACTGCTCGTGGTCGCATGAAAGGGCCAGGCTTCTGCCAGGGTCTTGACCAGACATTGGCAGCGCACAGATTGTTTCAGTTAGCGATGGATCTGCAGTCAAGAAACTTCCGAAGTTTTTGGACTGGAATCTAAAGTTCCCTGTCCCCTTCACTCTCCCGGCGACGCTTAGTTGCAGTCTTCTGAAACAAAATTTCACACAATCTCATGCGACTACTTTCACCCATTTTTTCATAAGCACGACGTTTGCAGGTTACTTCCAGTCGTTGTTGTTGTTGTTGATGATGATGATGATGCGGTTGTTGTTATCCTCGGCGCATTCCTAAACAAGAGGTGGAATAACTCACACGATTTCACAAAGGATCGCCAAGGAGTCTGGGAAGGTTTCTAATAATTTGTTACGGGTTGTTTTGTCTCCTTTTTCACGTCATACTTTCCTTCTCATTGCTGTTCGGACAGATCAAAAGCATTTAAAACACGATATTGCGCCAAAAATTATTTCCCTTCAAAGTTTGGTTGCTGTCAGTAAATGCCTGATGAAAATCAGAAACAGCTAGGTTTCACACGACCGCCAACAAGGGGGCGCCTTGGCTCAATACTCGCACAGTGTGCCAGCTTTTTGCAGTGTGAACAACCTTTTTTCGTTAACAAAATCTGAAAAGTGAGTAGTGACTTGTGGCATCGACAGTGTTAAGAAATGGCACATAAGTCCAAATTACAGCACAAGGATGGATAGCGTTGTGACCGCCACGTGCATATCTTTAGGGTCACAGGCGAAAAAAAAAGTACCCAGTTACGAGAATTGAGATCAGCTAGGTATTGCGGACAAGCAAACGGAATTAAAGAAGTCAAGAAAACAGCAATGGCGTCGTGACGATGGCACTCGATTATTCCGCATTTTTGCTCATGCCACGCTGTGGTAGCCCTTCGAGTTCAATCGAAGCCAGCGCTTCGCAAAATACATCCCTAAAAGCCATATTGCGTGCCGCTGAATTTCGATCCTCAGAAACTTAATTGGCGGTGAATATTAAGGTGCAAGCAAAGCAATGAGAAAGGGGAACCCAAATATCTAATTTAAGAACCGAAATTGTAAGGAGAACATTTTTCGAGAAGGCAGTCACTTAACAAAAAAAAAAAAGAACCAACAGAAATATTGCCCGCCAGTCACATGTGGGGAGAAATTGCTGGCTGCATAAAAATCAAGAGCGTCAATTCACAATGATTGTATCTGTGCACTAATAAAATATAAAATATGATGAAGGGAAGCGGGACGATGTAGCCGAGAGAACGGGGGGAGGGGGGGGGGGGGGGTACATGTCTTGCAAAAGATAACGATGTCGCAAGGGTTGAGACACCTCGTTTAGGCAGTGATAAACGCAGCTGCGCAGGATCGGTGGGGACCGAGTCGACAAGGCCGCATCATGAAGTGAGATGCTTGTCTCGTGAATTCCGATCAGCAGTGGCGAAGCTGGGTCGACTGGCAGAACGCGCCGATCCTTCGCTTCTCAAACCCCGACCTTACGTGGCTTTGGGGTTCACGCACTACATAGCGAACAAACGCAATACGCGTTGTTCACACCGTTTGTGGATGTGGCACAAAAAGACAATGCAGTCGTCCCCGAAGGACGTCGCTAACCTATAGGGTCAACACAGGGAAGGTGCTCGCAGGACTCGTATAGCTTCCGTCGTACTGCATCGAACTCCAGTCGGAACGAAGTGTGGCAGTAGCCCCTCCCGTAGAGGGTTGGCGAGAGAAACAGAGACCTTGCACGAAATGTAATATTTTCGCTGCGGAAAAGGTTCAATGCCCCGGTGAGCCAGTTGCGGCAGATCGCGACGGGGTGCATGCCTGGTTACTCCCTCTTCTCAATTTATTTTATACAGGGCCTACCCTTTCACCAAAGCTCAAAACAGGCGGCGAAGGGGGCGAGGAGGAAGGACATAGGGTGGAAAGGAGGCGTTCTTCGAGAAACAGTTTTCCAGGAACGCGTGTGGTCGTGCATTCGCATGGCGCGCTTATGTTACTCGCTCCTTGCTGTGATGTAGTATGCGGGGCGTTATGCAAGCGGTTGCGTGTATAAGGCCTGTGTTGCAAGTACCCCACCCCCGTCTACCTCTGACCTACGCGATGCCGCGAATGCGCGAGTGAATGAGTGGGGGAATCGTGAATGAATAGGCAGCTCTGGATGCCTGGCTGGTTCGGC
The DNA here is from genome assembly GCF_055824585.1 of Amblyomma mixtum. Taxonomy (NCBI): domain Eukaryota; kingdom Metazoa; phylum Arthropoda; class Arachnida; order Ixodida; family Ixodidae; genus Amblyomma; species Amblyomma mixtum. Next base: position 60,153,910 of record NC_143013.1, on the reverse strand, counting down.
CACCGCGGTCTTGGCTTGAGGCAGAAAGGCGGCGAGAAATACCGAGCGCTGCGGTGGGTAAGGTCGTTGCGCGGTCGTCGTAGTGGGTTGCTGGGTGATGCGTTTGTACCGCAGCCTTATCGGGCAAGAATTAAGTCGGGCGAAGTTGGAATCTAAGCCTTTTGACCCTCAGGCTGTGAAATGTCCAGGAGGTTATAAGTAGCCTTGGACGGCTGCGAACTTATACCGAATCCCTTAAGATAAATACAGCCTTATTTTTCCTGTAGAATTTATGTTATCGTAACTTGGTAAGCAAGCCGCTTGAAACGGGGCCCACAAAAGTGGCCAGCAAGTTTCATACTGGCTTTATTACGGTTTTTCTCATAATCCTCTTCATTCGATTTGATATTTCTCGCTTTATTTTTGCCTTGTTTCCACCAAACGAGATTTCTTGTTTATGTTTTTTTTTTACTTTGCGCTGCATTAATTAGGGCTAACCAGTGTAATTTTAAAGAAGAAAAACTCCGTATTTTTTTTTGTTAGATCGTTAATTGGTAGCACTTACGGGTCCATGACGTTCGCCTCGAGCAGTCTACTTCAAGCATATGCTGTTTATGCAGCCGTTCCGCAGTTCGCTGCGGACAATAATACGAGTTAGTTCTCTTTATCAGCCATTTATATTCACTCATGTCGCCTAAGCCTAGTCTTTCGAAGACTTCACTGCGGGCTTTCAGGAGCAAAACAATGGTGAGAAGGCAGTTTTCTTTGAATAGAAATATCAAATAGACGCCGGGGCAGTACTGCGACGATTCTTTTCGTGGTCATGCCTTCGGTCAGCCTCGGCTTAGGTACAGGAACCGACGAAAGATATTGTTTCTATAGCTGTCTATACAAGAAATGATGTCACAAGTCGCGGCTACAAATAGAAAAGGGGTAAAATAATAATACGGCAAAGAAAAAGCAATCGCTACAATATGAGGCCCCGGGACTCCTATTACTTCCGGTTCAGTGTAGTATGAATCCATATAGGACTTTACTATGCTGTCCCCACATTCTGCGCTGAAAAGCCGTTCTAGTCGGCGATGCTTAGCGACTGTGTAGATTAGGCGAGTACCGAATTATATGACACCCATAGCCCTTTTTTCCGCCCACAGTGAACACAATGCCTGAAATGTGAGCGTTCGACTGCCCCAAAACCTTCCACTGACGACGTCGGCATCAGTCAGCCACCATATCATCTCTTGCTTATTACCCGCCAGCTTGCAATAAGCATTGCTGTAGGCTAATCGATAACACACATTACAGAACACCAACCCATTCATTTATATGGATGGTTCGCAGCCTATAGGATTTCTCTTTACTCGTTTAGTTTCTGCCTCATATGGGGCGCAATATTTTGTTTCTGAAATGCCCCACATGCTGAAGGGCAAATGGTCGATAAAAGAAAATTTACCGTACAAGAGCATACATCAGTGTTGACATTTTGAAGCTTTTTGTAAAGTGGCTTTCACGCAACACTTCATACAATTTCCGATTTTGGTGCAGACAATATGAAGAGTTATAGAAAGGAAAATTATGCTGTGTAGGGGTGCGTTTATTAGGTGTCCTCAAGAGACCGAACCGCTGTGCAGGGTCTGGCAGCGTAGACGGGCGTAGCCAGCACCAAGAGAGCGGGGGAACTTCGTCGTCGTCAGGCGCAGCGTAGTGTCGGCGCATAACTTCGTCGTCGTCAGGCGCAGCGCAGTGTCGGCGCATGGCGGTAGCGGAACCTGTCACAGTTGGCACACTACAGCTGTAACATTAAGAGAAATGAAGGAATCAATAAGCGCGAAGGGAAGAATCGCGAGTTAGAGTTAGACTAACTGAAGTCAGGAAAAACAAAATGGAACACGGGCAGGGCCGGTGATGCTAAGGCAAGAGAACCGATGGTCGCTAATGGTAAAGGACTGCATTCCAAGACAAAGCAAGCGTAGCAAAACGCTCCACAGAATTGGGTGGTGGTAGTGAAAACATTTAATAGGCTATAAATGGAAAGGGGGTATGCTTGGATCAGCCAGTAAGGGAGCGGTCCTTACAAGCACTAGGTGGAGGTCCCTAGCTTGGGACTCCCGTGGCGGTGGCCGCCGCCCGGGCGCGCCCAACTAAGGCTTGTTCGGCCTATAAGTCGTGGCAGGCTTTAAAAAAATGTGACATAACCGCCTGTTCTGAGTGCTCCTTCTTCCATGCTTGTAGCACTAGAGTAGACGTGTACCGGACCTTCCGGGTAACAGCAGCGCATGCGCAGTGTCCAAGTGGACTGGCAGCATGGCACGCCGAAACAACTGAAGAACGTTCTCGAGTTTCAACCGACTGTAGTACGTATCCGGTACTTTAAAACTCCGGAATGAAAACTCGCGTTTTTATCTCCAGCTTGCAATCTATTTTAGAGCAGCGGCAAGAGGAAGGAAGAGAGTGTCAGGTTGCAGTACGTTTCGACTTCGCGAGACGCAGTAAAGACGAACTGCATCTGCGCATGTCGCGACGCCTGACAAGACAGAAGGGGCGTTAATCTTGCAGCCGGAAGCTCACAGCAGTCCGAAAGGGCGCCAGCCAGTCAAGGTGCACTGCTCAGCGAGGCCTTGCGCCGCTTTTACGACAGCGGCAGCAATCCGCCGCAACGCCTTGGCCGTGTCCGCTGACTCGCCCACAACGCGCGCGCGTAGACGGCGTCCCGTCACAACTTGCGATCACGCGCCCGCCGTGACCTCAGCAGCGCGGCAGTATTTGTTTATAGTCCCCGCGGTGAGCGAGCAGCGACCACGTGCAGTGAATGGAGCGCGCCGCTTTCTCTGTTTCGCATCGCATTTTATCCCGGGAGAGTCGTGCACGGGGCATGCGCGCAGCGTGAACACGATAGCACATGGACGGTGGACTGCGCACTTTCTCGTATTGCGTTATGGTGAAGATAAAAAGAAGTGAAGGTGCCCGGCCGGTGATGAAACCGGTTCCCGCTGACATTATTAACGCGTGGTCGGCAGCGTTTGAAACGGGGAATGCCGGTGACCATGGGAATACGAAGGGCACGTGAACGAACGTGTTTGAAGAGCGTTTTCTTTCATCATTGACTTTATGAACCCGCGCATGACCCGCAGAAAGAGCGGTGACAAGATTGCTCGGGCCATTTATGGGACTTCGTGGAAGCCAGCACGCCGCTAACGCATGTCTTTTTTTATTTCTTTGTGGGCAATAATACGCGGCTTTACCAACAAAACAAATGCTTCTTGAAGACGACATCGCAGCTTGAGTATGGAGAAAACGAATACTCTCAATACCTGAACTTGTATTTTTACCGCTGGAACTCGATCTACACGTTCCGAACGTTCTTAAAAACTGCTGATTATTGCCCTGAGCGGGCGATTTCCCTAATTTAAACCCGATTAAACGTCCCGGCTCCCGTTTTTTTTTTTTTTAATTCCACGCAGACGGTGGGAGGAGTAAACCAACCTTTCAACCAGTCCCGTGGCGGCTTGCCGCTCGGCCATCGGCGGAGTGATACGTAGTGATCGGCGAAAGCAGAGTCCACGCGTATTTTTATTTCTGCGGACCTAATTTTGCAGCTATGTAGTCTCTGATTAGACCTATTTATTCACGGAAACCTAAAAGGAACAAAACAAAAGCGAAGGCAGTCTCCACGCGACTGCCTGAAAGGCACTCCACGCGTTGGTCGACTCCTCCCACCGTATGCGGGGAATTAAAAAAAAAAAAAAGGCGGGAGCTGGACGTTAATACGATTTAAATTAGGGAAATCGGCCGCACAGGGCAATAATTTGAAGTTTCTAAGAATGCTCGGAACGTGTAGAACGAGTTCCTGCGGCAAAAAGACGAGTTCAGATTCCTCTTCAGTGCACCTTTAATGCTTTGCGTCTATTCAATGCCTAAACTGCGAAAACTATTGGGACAAAACACTTGCGCACCAATATGCATCTACTGGTCACTGGTCGAGCTTCCTGCCTCCGCCCATTTATCCTTTCAAAGTTTTGCTGGTAGAGGGGAGGAGGGCCGATTTCAGGGCGTCGACACTGTGGTGTTACCCGTGTACGCCTCAGCGCATCAGTCCCGCCAAAACATTCTTATACGGCAGTAAAAAGGAAGTAAATTGTTCTCTAGCGCACTACTTTTAAAAAATGAACTGCGCTAGAGGGCAGTTCACTCGTTTTTTTACTCCTCTCTGCTTAGAGTGTAGTGCTACGATGTAGCACTGCAAAGTTCCCCTCCCGATTCACCCGATGAGTAGACATGCATAGCTCGTACTGTTACCTGTGCCGCTTCTTTTTTTCACCGTGTTTCTGTAGACTGGAACGACCTCTCCAACGACATCGCTACCATCTCATGCCCATCCACATTCGCCGAAGCTGTTACCAACCATTTTTCAACATAACACTTGTTCATTTGACTGTTTGTACCCACCCCTTACGTAATACCCCCAGTGGGTCTTTAAGGTATTAAAATGAAATGAAATGAATCCATGCAGTCAGTTTGGTGTTCAGCGTTCCAGCATCGCAGCAGCGTTCGAGTGCAGGAAAAGACATTCGACTTTTTGTTTTTTATTTACTGCCCTGCCTCTTTGTTTCTTTTTTTTTTACTCGACTCATAGTTTGCGCCTCACTCGAAGGTACAGGCAGAGATAACGGCGGAGCAGATGTTCGCCGTTATAGCGAACTACGAATCAGAACATCGCGCGTTGATAGACAGCGTATTTGCATCCCTATCATTGACTGGCGCCCATTTTTCCAAGACATCTTCACTGCTCACGTCAGCTAAAACTTCTTCCCGTCGACGTTTTTTTTTTTGCATTATTCTCTTGCGTCATATACACGTAAGTGAAAATCTGGGCGACCTTCGAATGCGCCTTAATTGCCGGCAACCAGCCACAGAACTGCGAACTATGTTGTGCCCTGAACATCACGTTTCCTAAGTTTTCTAAGCGCAAAGGCGATACAAGAATAGCATACAAGGCAAAGGTTTAAGATAACAGTTCCCTCCTCCGAGCGAAAGGTCGCACCGGACGTGCAAATCGAGGTGCTACAACACCAGCTCAGCACGATCGGGAGAGAATGTCCTCTGCCCTGTCTTCGAGGCTAACTCGCGGAGCAGTCACGTGGGCTTCGATCCCGGATGCAAAGAAACAGAAAAGGAAGCTTCGGCTCAACGTTGCGCCCCAAGCGAGAAATATCGACCTCTACCTGGACCGCTAGCCGTCAGCGCGGGGCAATGGCCTGCGCAGGCGCTTACGACATCGCCACGAGAGATGCTCGCATCGTGTATGATCGGCTCACTATAAATAATTAGTCATCTTATCCGTCCGGAACTACTGTAACAGCTACTGCGCAGACCGGATATCCGAGCCCAAATATGAAGAACAGTGCTGCCAACCCTAGGGATTTTCCCCTAGATCTAGGGAATTCAGACGCTGTTTAGGGGAAAAGGGATTTTATGTATAATGTAGGGAAATTTCCTTTGCTCGGAGAGTTCTCTTTTTTTTTTCAAAATTGGGAAGACAGTACAAGCTTTTCGTTGTTTTTTCTCTACAACTGACGGAGGCCCGCACAACACCGCCGCGCGCGCGAGTAAAGCCGGTTTGGGACGTTTGCCTGTTTCCTGTTGTCGCTTTGGGACGTTAGACCCTCCAAAATCATAAGCCATAATTCCCAGTTCTACCAGGGCGAACAAAGTGAGTTGAGATCATATGAGGCATAAAAAAGCTGTAACAATCACTGCTTCATTGTTTTAATTGACTCAAACTGTTACGTCAGCTACCCTCTAGAGCAATCGCAGCAAATGAACAAGCAACTTTCATATCGCAGTTTCTGTACACTCCTCAAGCGACCCCCAGGCATTTTGTACGTGGTATCCTTCGGCTGAAGTCTAAACCGACACAACATGAGGGAAAACAATTCTGTTAATTCCACATGCCGATGCATGTTTGTTAATATCTTGCGTACAGTGAAGAAAAAAAAACACCGACACGATATAGAGCCTTTGATTTGTAATTTGCAAACAGCGCTACGGTTTATCTTGTACCTTCATTTATAAGTTCGTCATTTTACATCCTTCATTTTAAATTTACAGCTAATTTGCTTACAAACTTCTGATAATAGGGCAGCTGCATGATAAAGCTTGCTACTGAACTACGCATAAGTATATTTTTTCACAATTGAACACTATTTTTCGTATCTAGGGAAATCTAGGGAATTTTTGGTTGCAAATTGGGGGAGAAGCGGCTCTGGAGGTTGGCAGCAGTGATGAAGAAGGAAGCATGCGTTATCTATACGAGACGACGTCGTGAAGCCGTCCGCTAGCTCAGAACGAAGTATTGATACCTGTTCACGCTAATCGTTGGGTTCAAGGTTAGCGCGTGTTTTTGATAGTGCTATTCCTGCAATGACAGCAACTTCACTGACGATGAAAACAGCATCCTAAGTGCAGACTTAGTGTATGTAATACAAAAACACATTATATGTGCGCATTTTAATTTTTCTGTGCTCGCAAATTTTAGCCCGTCCGTTTGTCAGTCCATGACAGACTCCTCACCTTGACAACAACCTAGTACCAAGCTTACCTGGGCGATGGAAAAAGCGCCCATGCACAGCTAACGCCAATACGGAAAAGAGTGCGCTATTCGCATTCAACCAACGTTTACCCTGTAACTATGAGTGGAAAGCACACTATATTTATTTGGTTCTAAATACTATTTACCAGTACGGATAATGCCCATGAAGCATTTTATACCTTAGTGTATAAGTAACAACACAATTTGTTCTCTTGTTTTGCAAAGTGAACGTTCCCTTTCATATTGTAGCTGTCTGCACTCATGAGTCTAAACTGTATACGCAGCTTGCGCACTCTTGATGCATGTGTGGTCGCATACAGGTACGAGAAATGGTTATTCAAGTTTCTCAGCTTAGCTCGGCAGAAGAAGAATAAATAGTGGACGCATGAGAAAAACACAGCCTCGACGCAGTACACGGGGTCGTATAGGAGCTCCTGCTAGACGAAGAACTGTCGCACGAAGCTCTCTGCCTCTACACTAACGGTGCCTTTATAGAGAACGCTCGCTGTGTATGCATGTCAAAACAGCACGGCACATTATCGACGCATTCCTACAGTACAGTTTAGTCCGGCGTTGGCAGTCATAGAATGCAGCACGACATTCTTCTTTTCTTATTATTTTAGGTATACAATCCATTCACACAGCATGTCGCACTCACGCATATCTGCCTTCCAGTTATAGCCCTCTGCCTTTATTTATATGGTTATTATGGGTTCCTACGTGAAAATATATGCGGGGTAAGATCGCGTGTATCCAGCCAGCTTGCAGACACGCCGCGGTGGCTACGTGGCTTTGGCGTTCGACTGCTAATCCCAAGGTAGCGGGTTCGATCACGGCAACGACGGCCGCATTTATAAGGAGGAGCCAAAATACAAAAATGCTGGGCGCTTTGCGGTGTTAGCGTACGTCAAGGAACACCAGGTGGCCTAAATCAATCTGGAGTACAACACAACGGCGTCCTTCATTGCCCATGCGTCACTTCAATAATTTAAATAGCACAATTTACAATTTCCACTCAGGTGGAAATCGAGCTGGAACAAAACGCTTCGCTGCCTCCCACCATACGGGTCCATGCGACTTGACCGTCAGCCTTGCAAACGTTTTGTAGTCGCCGTCCAGTCTGCTAGAAAAAAGAATGAAATAAGAACAAAAAAAAATAGAAGGTTATCAGGATCGTCATCGTCATGGGAGTTATAAGTCCACAGCAGGATAAATGCATCTTCTATATAAATTAACCCTGCCCTGTGGCAGCTGCGACCATCTTATCCTTGCAAACTTCCTAATCTCATCCACCCACCTGACTTTCGGCGACCACCGCTTATGTTTTTTTTTTCTCTCTTTTTTTCCTTTCATATGCCCCTTGTTTCGGATCCACTGCATGCTTCGCCCATGTCCACTTGCTCTTATTGATTTCAACTAGGATATCAACAATTCAAGTTTGTTCACTAATCCACGTAATTTCCATCTTTTGTCCCTAGCAAATGCCCCTAACCTCTGTCGCTCCACAGCACGCTGTGTCCTCAACCTAATTTCAAGCCTTTTCGCTAGTTAACCCGCCGCCGTGGCTCAGTGGTTACGGTGCTCGACTGCTGTCATGAAAGACGCGAGTTCGATCCCGGCCGCGGCGGCCCAATTTTGATGGAGGCAAAATTCTAGAGGCCCGTGTGCTGTGCGATGTCAACGCACGTTAAAGAACCCAGGTGGTCGAAATTTCCGGAGCCCTTCACTACGGCGTCCCTCATAGCCTGAGTCGCTTTGGGACGATAAACCCTAATAAGCCAATAAGCCAAGCCTTTTCACTAGCCTCCATGTTTCCATCCCATAGGTTAAGAACTGGAAGGATGTACAGGGCCTTACAATATGGAAGGGGACAACCATACAGTTTCCACAAAACGAATAATGTAATATACGCCAGGAGGAAAACCAGTTAAAAAAAAAAGTAAAAAGCGTGCTTGTTGCGCATAAATATTGAGTCACCAGTACCTGAATACTTAAACCTTGTTCCCTTACGTATTGGTGTGACCTGTACACAGCTTTATATCTTGAGGGTTAGCGGTAGGACGCTGTTCACAACAGCAGCTAAGAAGAACGATATCTTTTGCGCACTAAGCTATGAACAGTCAGTACTTGTAATTAAATTCTATGCATCGCGAAGCGCATCTACGGGCTACTGTCCACTCCACACAGCTGAAAGTAGTCCAATTTCTGACGATGAAACTATAAGAAACATTGCGCGCTGGCGCGCCAGCGCCCGAACAATGGCCGCGCTCCAGCGGTGTCCAATCCCCCTTCCAACCGAAACGCAATCCACCGCATCCCACTCACCACACCCCTTCCTCCGCGCATGCCAGGAAGCTTTGATGAAGCTCAGTCTTGCACTGGTAACGCTTAATTTGCCTTTGCTTTAAAAACATCCTCTATCTCTTCTCTCTCTCCTCTCTCTCTTTCTCTCCTCTATCTCTCTCTCTTTTTCTCTCTCTCTGCAGCTCAAGACGGCCCTGTATACTCAACGAAACCGAACAGCAAAAGCGACGTTTCCGCGTATTGCGCACATACGAGATGGTCGTTCCACCCAGCGGTTAGACTCGTTGCTTTTATTTTATTTTTTTTTTTGTTCTACCCGCTTTCATCAGGCGCTCCTCCCTTCGTACCCGATGTCGCCGCCGCCAAGACTCGTCAAGAAAGCGCAGCCCGAAAAGTTCGTGGAACGCCGAACAACTTCGCCGCCTTGCCTCGCAAAGACATCGGAATTCGCGGCACGCTGCTCGCCGCCGATGGGACCCCCGGTGAAAGCGTTCCTCGCTCTGTAGTTGAATGCGGCGTCTGTGCCGAGCCAGCCCCGTGGTTCGTTGCACGGCCTTTATCTGGGGTGTCGTGGGGAAAGCCGTAACGTTCTCCGCCGAGGAGCGTGTCCTGCAGGGTCAAAAAAAGCTAGTTACAGAGTCACGCGGAGCTCTCATTACACGTACTCCCAGCTGCGACGACCGAACGCGTGCGGGAAGCGATGATTTATTGCTCACGACACGTTCACCCAGAAGGCGCGAAACTCACCCGGTGGGAATGATCACGAATGCCTTGTAGTAAGGTGGAGTAAGGCAGGATGCTTTGTGCCGTGGTTGTTCTAAGAGGGCAGACGTCGCTTTTAACCAGCGCAATGCGAGACAGTCCAAGACAGCGCTAGTGCGTCGTTGTCTCTTCGGACTCCTCTTCATTTTTTTTTTCTATTCTCAGCCTTCTTTTTACTCCTGGCTTCGTAACAGTCAGCAAACGAGGGTATTTTTGGCCGAAACTGAAGTACGACACTTACGACACGTACGAAGGAAATGCAGTGGCCGAACGCTGATCAGCGCTTGTCCTACCTTCAAATACGATTCTCCAACGTCATATGCTGTGCTACAACCTGACACCGAATTCCATTATGTGTTGCCAATGCGACAGCATTAGGAGCTGTTGATGTCTTTACCGGAAATGCCGTCACTTCCGGCCAGGTGGCGTCACATCCTTCCAGCCAATGGGCGGATCTGATGACCAACGACGTGTTTTATGCTATTGATATCGAAATTAATAATATCACTTTAAAATATAACGGTCGTGGGCACTCATCGCGACATCAAGCTCTAAGACGCGCCAAGGACCAGCAGAGGTGACTCAGTGTTAAGCATATGGACGCAGGATCTATTCTTGTGCAGAACTCCAAAACTACATCTAGGATTTATTTATTTATTCATTTATTTTGGTTATTTATTTGCATTTCACCTAATATTTGGCTTTCTCCCCTTTTTCACTTTCAGACTTGGCCACAGCATTCCGTATAGCTTCCTTTCCCTCCTTTTTCCTCTCTCCCCCGTTCTTTGCTGCCACGCGTCACTGCATTTGGATGAAGGTGCACACAGGCTATGGCTGCCGTCATAGCCTATGTCGCACGCACGTTCCCAAATGATGTCCTTAGACCTCTCATCAACCGTCTCTTTCCCCTTTGCATTCTCCTCTTCCCTTTCCCCGGGTGCAGGGTCGCCAACCGGAACACTCTCCTCGTTATTTTCCCCGCCTTTCACCTCTCTCTCTCTCTCATAACCTCTGATCTTGTAACCAGATGGTATTCCCGACACGAGCGCGGCGTAGTTGCAGCGTCACTGCGTATACACACCTACAGTCATCTCAAGTATGTCCCGCACGGCGCGCAAGGCTATTTTCGAGGCCATCACCCCAATTGATCGGAGGCAAAGCGACAGCACAGTCGCAGTGTGTCGCATTCCCAACACCTCCGGCTCTGGAACTCCCCTCACAGAACGCCTTTCTGCGCCTCCTGATTGGCTCACACGCTCGCTGACGTCACTCCTGTCGGACTGCATAGTTACCACAGCCGCGAGCCCGGTCCCTAGAGACGCGTCAGGCCCCGCGCGCACCTTCGACGAGCGCTTCCCGCTCGTAGGTGGAGAACAGTTACAAGCTAAAGCGACGTGAGAATGCGAGCGCCGGCCGACGTCCCGTGACGCGAGGAATGCGCAAGGCAGGCCCGCCCGCTCTGGGCGAATATTACGCGACGTACGGCGCGACGGGTCTGCATGTCTGCGCGCCAAGTCGACGGCTGAAGCCCGGTCCATGGACGATAGGCTCCCACTCGTGACTCCTCTTTTCTTGCATAACACCCACAATGACGGCGGGCGAACTGTGTGGCATTCGAGAAATTGTCCGTTGAGAGCGGATCGCTGAACTTCTGGCGAGTATATTTAGTTTGGCAGTTTGAGTGCAGGTCGTTGAGACCACAGGTAGTGAGTGTGGGCGGCCGGAGCCAGACAGGGTCGATGAGGTGCAATACACGGGGAGTTACGACTTTGAGGAATGTGTGTGCGGCGGGCCAGAGGACTACGAAGTTTTTTTTTTTTTTTTTGCTTCAGGTTCATGGAGTTGGCGAACGGAGTGGTTGAAAGTATGTCAATGAAAAAGAAACATGTTTCGGTGCCGCTGAAGAACCTGGACGGTGAGCGTGCAGGCTCGCTATACGGCCGCAGAGTAGACGGAACATGGTAAACTAGGTTTAGATTTTTAGAAAGTTAAAAAAAGGACTTCTCGCATGTTTCCGTTAACTTTCATCAGTTAATTAAGCTTACCTGTCAAAGCAACGCTGTGGATCGCGAGGCACCCAGTAGTACGTGGACGGCCATTGATTAATTAAGCGTACGTTCATCCTTCGACGTGTTTCGAGGTCAGAGTACATAGGAGTTCAAGCCCTTGCTCAAGCGCAATCATGTTTGTTAGTAGGCGCAGGTTCGTTCACCACGACATTCATTGAGTGCGCCCATCACAAGTCAATCACACGCATGGAGAAGTAAGAAATTCTTTTTTAATGCGACTAACAGAATCCACCTCGATGCTGCAGAGGAGATCTTAAACACGCAGCTTTTTCTTAGCATTCCCCTTTTTCTTTCTTTTTTCAAGAAAGAGATAGAATGATTGCACTAAAGAGCCCAAATTAGGCGCTCGATAGTTCTTGCTCCTGGTTGGGCATGGCGAGACGATCTTTCAGCTCCACCGACCAGAGTCAGGCACTCCACGGAGTGGAGTGAAGGGAATTGACAGAGCTGTAGGTCTGTAGAGAGGTTCTCTACAAGTCCTAGATTTGATTCTTGTGAAAAATCTAGAGCACTGACTTTACTCTTGGATATTCTTTTTGTACTGCGAGGCTCTGCTCGGTGTACGTAACGAAAGGTTTCGTGCACGATGATTAATTTTTATAGCTGATTCATGATTACGAGGAATCGCCGCAGGATTTGACGCCTATCTCAGCAGCGCTTACACTCGGCCCGATGATGTCGACGTCCGACAGCACGCCAGTGCTATAATCTAGCACTACGCAGTGGCCTGCCCAAATTCACTCAGTCTCTGGACTTACGGCACACACCGCCAAGCTCAGTGTCGCTGATGACTCAAGTCATGAACACTGTCTATGTTTCTTGAATTTCTCGAAGAAATGTTGGAATGCTGCATACAATATAGCTCATCGGTTGTTTTCATTGGTGATTTCAATGTAGACATTCTTTGTCCTGATTTGAATAATCAAAAACTTACTGATATGTTTCTTTTATACGGGTATGAAAATGTCATTTATGTACCAACAAGAGTAACAAACAATTCTGGAACCTTGTTAGATCTTTGTTTCACGAACTGTAGCTCAGCCGATATTGAATCTGGTGTTTTATTAGCGGACCTGAGCGACCATCTACCGATCTTTATTTTTCTAACACACCTTACACAGCACACGGTGCGACCCTCGCGCACATGGATTCAGTACACGGTTATTAATGAAGAAACAATTAAGATATTTGAAAGACTAACAGCGCAAACAAATTGGGATGACGTTTACTGTTCAGAGGACCCAGTAATGGCGTACAATTTATTTTTAGAGAAAGTTGAGAACACTTATAAACAATCATTTCCAGTATTAGAATTCAGGAAAACTAGGAAAGTAAGAAAGCCGTGGATTAACAGAGCACTTTTAAACAGAATCAAGGAACGTGATAGACTTTTCGCTCTATTTATCAGAACTAGAGCTCTGGACTACTTAAATCAATATAAGAAAATAAGAAACAAACTAGGACATGACATTAAAAAAGCGCGCCATTCCTACTACGAAAACAAGTTTGCAGGTGTCATCAACAACCCAAGAAAAATGTGGCAAACCGCAAACCATCACATGTCAAATACTCAGAAGAAAGAACTCAAGGAATTGAGTATTGAAGGCACAACTTATACGGGAACCTCGCTAGCAAATAAATTCAACGAACACTTCCTAAACGCAGGAGCATTTAATACAAACAACGCGGATAGCTCTAACCTTGACTGCAAATCATATATGGGTTCGGCTGTTGCGGGTTCAATCTATTTGACTCCTACTACAGAGGCAGAAATATTTACGCTACTAAAAAAGCTAAATAACAGTAGTGCTTGCGGAGTGGATAACTTGAAAGCGCAACCAATAAAATCAGTTGCACATCTTTTTAGCCGCCCTTTGTCGCATATATGCAATTTGATCCTAAGTTCGGGTGTCTTTCCTGATAAACTGAAAATTGCAAGAGTATCCGTTGTTCATAAAGGTGGTGATAAATGTAGCCTTAATAACTACAGACCTATCTCTGTCTTGCCAATCTTTTCTAAAATAATAGAACAAGTTATAAATACACGCCTTCTAAACTACTTCCAGCACAACGACGTCATAGTAGAGCAACAGTATGGATTCCAAAAATCTAAGTCAACGGAGACGGCCCTTCTATACATTAAAGATCGAATAATAGATAACTTTGAGCATAAATTGTACACAGTAGGATTGTTTCTTGATTTCAAAAAAGCATTCGACTCTATCAAACATGAAATCTTACTGCAAAAGTTACCCAACTACGGAATTAGGGGTGTTGCTCTCGACTTAATTAAGAGTTACCTGTCAAACAGATTTCAGTACACAGCGGTAGGCAAAGTGCAGTCAGATATTGGTGTTATCGCATATGGAATACCACAAGGGTCCATACTTGGTCCATTATTGTTTCTGTTATATATTAATGATATTGTAAATATTCCACTAACCCCGCAAATTATCCTGTATGCTGATGACACTAACGCCTTTTTTTCTGGTGCGAATATTGTAGCTATTGAGAGGCAGGCGAATGTCTGGCTGTGTAACCTATCGGTGTGGCTTGACGTAAATAAACTAGCCCTAAACACGAACAAAACAAAATATATTGTATTTCGACCAAAAAATAAATGTATGTCAGACATACTTCTGCGCTTCGGCAATGAGCAAATTGAACGCGTTGCATCACATAAATTTCTAGGTGTAATCTTTCAGGAACACCTAAACTGGTCTACACATGTCTCAAAAGTTCGAACAGATATATCAAGAACGATTGGGCTCACCTATAAACTAAAGGATTTGCTACCGCCATGGTTAAAAAAGCAATTGTATTATGCTCTAATACACTCCCGTCTGCACTACTGTCTTCTTGTATGGGGTACGACCACAAAAACAAATTTAGAGAACCTACATGTACTACAAAAACATTTTCTGCGCCAAATAGAAAATGTCCCACGCCGAACTCATTCAGCACCGTTATTCCAAAAACACCGAATCCTGACTATCACAAACATGCTATGTAAAAAACTAGCACTAGCTATATACACTCAAATCAAACAGAATGCATCATCGTTCACTGAGAAATATCTTCATAAAGAACACATGTACAATCTCCGGCATACCATTTATAACAGAGACAGGATTCGTACAAACTACGGAACACAAAAGTTAACATATCAGATTCCTGACTTCTTGAATAAGCACGCCATGGTTATGAATATCATTACTGACAGTTCTTCAGCTCTAGCCTTTAAAAGAAACATTAACACATTTTTTTGAGCACACAATTTTGACTATTTCCTTTTTTTTTCTGGGTTCCAAGTAGACACCAGATGGTTTTTGTTGTGAATGTTTTATTGTTCCCGCTTGTTTATTTTCTCTGCCTATTACTGCATGCGATTTGTTTTGGCTGTTTGTTTCCTCGCAGTATGACTTAGCCCTGTATGCTATGCTGTATTAATGTGTTCCTTTTATGTTGATCGAAACTTTGTTCAACGATGTGACTGTACCTGCTGTTGAGTGATGTGTTTGGGAAGGGGGGAAGGGGGCCGACACTGAGTCAGGCATTAATTTGCCTTTATGTCTGCCTCCTAGGCACCTATTGCTGCTGCCTGAATAAAATGACTTTGACTTTGACTTTGACTTTGGTGCTGTTGTACGTAAATGGTAAGCCAAGTGCTGATGTATACACCAACACTCGGGTCTTTCATGATAAGGTCAAAGGCGTTTTTCCCAAGCACTTCACTCAAAGAAAAACAAGTGCCAGGCCGGGGAGGGGGTACCCTGCGGGTGCTGGGGATCGAGCCCTAACACCGCCGGCATATCAGTCGAATGTTCAAACCGCGTAATATAGGTATACCACCCCTGCGGTGACACTACCTATAGCCATATGCATTGGCTTTAGCCCAGCTGTTCTGTAGGGACTTCGTCAGGAACTGCAATGACCCTTCAGCTTTCGGATGGAACAAACTGTTCGTAGTGTGGAGTATTCCTGAACTCTGCTTGTTCTGAATTCATTAATTTCCATGCACAGTCGGCTTAATTGGTTGCGTTGCTTATCGATCTTCAGTTTCTGCAGCTACGGCATAGCTTGTAGCCGCCCAAGTTAAAAAGCGCCGCCATGTATATAAAAGGGAAATGTTTGGTTGGTTTCTGGGGTTTAACGTCCCAAAGCGACTAAGGCTATGAGAGACGCCGTAGTGGAGGGCTCCGGAAATTTCGACCACCTGGGGTTCTTTAACGTGCACTGACATCGCACAGTACACGGGCCTCAAGAATTTCTCCTCCAAAGAAATTCTAGCCGCCGCGGCCGGGATCGAACCCGCGTCTTTCGGGTCAGCAGCCGAGCACCATAACCGCTGAGCCATCGCGGCGGCAAAAGGGAAATGTATCATAGCTGCCAACTCACTAGCAATTATTTTTATAGATACACGCGACGCCAGCTCCTAAACAACGTACCTGGAGTTTTACATAGTGTTTTACGAAATAGCGGATATAGCGAAGTGATTACCGATTCCCGCCGACTTCGTTATAACCGGGCTAGACTATACATGTAGTTTGACCTATCCCTCTTATTGGCTTCATCAGAATTTTTGTGCTCATCCTTCTCTCCATGTGGTGGTGCTGATTTTTTCACCGCGGGAAAGAAATGGTGACGCTCAAAGCTTTTCTCATTGCGCACTACTTCAGGCTGCTACCGCCCTAGTGCATCAACTTCGGTGCACTAACGTAAAGACCAGCCAGCACTGCATTTTCTTTCCATTCCGAATTCCACGCAGCGGAAGACATGCTTCCTGATGCAGCCGCCAATCTGAGTATCTCGGTTCCAACAGCCAGACAGACCACCACGACCACCAACGGCAGCTTTCCCGCTGGTATTCCATAAGTAACCTGACTCACGGCGAAGCTATACTCCGCGCTGAATTTAGCCCATAGTGGTTTTTTTCTGTTGCTGTTAGCCCACCAACATTGTTCGACAGAGAGCAAAACAGCCACGGCGCCTACTATTGAGCAACTGCGCTCAGGTAGAGGGGCAATGTCCGTTATGTACCTTGACTCGAAGCGACACTTTTGGGGGCGGGCAAAAACAAAACAAAAAGAACAAACGACCTTAGCAAAAAACTTGCGACAAACAACCGGATGGCACATCCTCCTCCAAACAGGAAAGAGGCACGTAGGACACTGCGGCTCCCACGTCTGGTCCTCTTTTTTTTCTTCTTCCTTTGATTTGTGCTGTATTCCCCCTCTCTGAAGTAGAGGCGATAACGGAAGCGCCAGTGCACGTGGGATAGCGCGCTGGGAGGCTTCGAAGCAAAGAGCCAAAGCGGTCGGCCGGCACTGCACGTGTACGGGCGACCAGACGTCGTCGGGCTTATTTCGGGCACACGCGACGCGCGCCGAGACCCAAAACAACGCGCCTCTGAAACCACGGCCGAGAGACAGCGGCGCCCTCCCAAAAATGTACACGACTGCCCCGCCCTCCCTACCCTCCTCTCTCTGGTTCGACCCACGTCACTGCGGTGTGACAGCACTCGTTTAAAAGCACCGACACCACGTTGAGTGAGATGGGAGGAAGAAAGAACGAGCAATGAAGAAAGCGACCGCACAGTTTCAACAGCGGATAGAGTGCACAGCAACCCAGAATGTTAAGATGTGTGCTTGCTTTCTCCGCGGCGCGAAGTTCAAAGCTTTTCAGCAATCAGACATCCCTGCGGCAAAGACACGTTTACGACCTAAACTAGGTAAAAGCGCTTAACAAACACGGAGACGTACTACAGATCCCGGCAGGAATTAGAAGCAAGGTGTTCCGCATAGGGCAAGTCGGCAAAAAAAATAAAAGAGGTTGGAGTGGGTTTTTTAAAGGGAATGCAATATGTATGATGCAAGAGATTGTAGATATTGCCACTTTGCTTGCGCAATGCATCCTCCTAAAGAGGTCACAGCTACGCGACATCTAACTGTACAGACCCGATAGGTCTCGCGTTTCTGCCCTAAGTTCTCTAGGTTGCAATGGCTGACGAGATGGACAATATCTTGAATTGTGCAGCAGTACGATTTTTGACGAAGGAGGGAACGACCGGGTGAAAATGTTTATGAGCTCATGAGGGAAATGCACTAGTTAAAAATATTAGCAGCTCTGTTAAGGAACTGCAAAGAGTCATAAATTAAAAGACGACCTATGGGCCTGTCGTCGAGTTTCATCACCGAGGAAACGTGCCGGAAAGTCGAAAACGCGGTTATGTACTGTATGCATGCTAGGTTCGTCTGATTCTTACATAGTTCACAAGTTATTGGCTTCATTTAAATGATCTCGAACGAATAACACCTGCCCGATCTGGGTGTTCAAGTGCCCACGCATGAAATTAAACCGAATCGTGTTGATACGAAGTTTAGAAGATAAAAACGGGTTTATTTAGAGGGATTGCATGGATCGAGAAAGTCAAGGAAACTGTCAGTTTACTTGTCGTTTTCTTCTGACTACACTGTAGCGTGACGTAAAAATGTTATAAAACAATCAAACGGAGTATAATGTTTGAGAGTAAGCCTTGATGAACGGTGACGGGGCTATTTTTTTCAAAGGCTGTCGGTGACTGGAAACGAAAACCTGCATGTAATGCTGGGACCCTGATAACAGTGCAGGGAGTATTGCCTGGAAGCACAATAACCCATAATATTCCAGACAGCCAGCACGAGAAAGACCATGGGGGCAATTTTTAGTGATAAGGATTGTGCTCTGGCTTATAGCCTACCATCAAAAAATAGGATAACACGGGCCTAACATATCCAAGTGTAGCCTCACTGCATGCGCCTAGCAACAAAACACAAGTGCCCGAAGGATTGAGAAAAAAAAAAAGAAAAGAACTCCCCGGCTTCTAGAGCTTAATTCTTGGAACAGCTGCAT
The DNA here is from genome assembly GCF_055824585.1 of Amblyomma mixtum. Lineage (NCBI taxonomy): Eukaryota > Metazoa > Arthropoda > Arachnida > Ixodida > Ixodidae > Amblyomma > Amblyomma mixtum. The sequence continues at coordinate 60,135,316 of NC_143013.1, read as the reverse complement.
GACAACCCCATGAGTATCCCGGAAAAAGTCTCTGAGAGAGCTATCTTTCACAGAAAAAGAAAAAAGAAATATTCTCCTCATCATGTCTGCATTCAGGCCTGTATGCAACCGACGTGGCACGACAAGCAACCCCTTTTCAGCTTGAACACCTCAAGAAGTACCAGTAGAGGAGAGTAGAATGTTTTAAAAAATGGGTGCACCAGTGTGCATGAACAGAACAAATAACCCTGCTCGGGTTATTGTCCTGCGCGTGCGCACTGGCTCCCCTCTATTCCCCTATCCTCCAATCAATAGGGTCCCCCTGTTATAAAACTCCTTAGCAAGTTATTTACAACGTACAACTAAAAGAGACAGTTGAGCGTTATTTACAGGGCGCAAGACCAAATTTTGTTCTCTCCACGAACCAAGAAACTTGGTGAGGTATATGTGAAGCTTACCCTCAGCAGGCATGCAGGCATTGCGGCTTCAGAGTGTTGAAGAGCCTTGCATAAAAATACTGAATGATATCTATAATTGATGCACAGCAACCATAGTCCTCTATAAAGTCTACAATAAAATTCCAATAAGGAAGCGTGTCATGCAGGGAGACACGATCTCACCAGTGCTATTCACCGCTCCTTTACAGGATGCATTCAGAGGCTTGGATTGGGAACAGTTGGCGATAAGAGTTAATGGGAATACAATAGTAATCTGCAATTCGCTGATGACATTGCCTTGCTAAGATACTCAGGAGGTTAGCTGGATAACATGATCAATGAGTAAGACAGGCAGAACAGAACGGTGGGGTTAAAAATCAACATGCAGAAAACCAAAGTAGTGCTCAACAGTCTAGGAAGGAAACTGCAGTTTACAATTAGTAGTAAGGTGCTCGAATAGGCGAGGGAATGTGTCTACTTAAGGCAGGTAGTGACCGCTGATCCGAATCACGAGAGGGAAATAACCAAATGAATAAGGATGGGGTGAAGCGCATATGGCAGATTCTCTCAGGTCTTGAATGGCAGTTTACCAATATCCCTCAAGAGAAAAGTATACAACAGCTGTATCTTACCGATACTCACCTACGGGGCAGAAACGTGGAGGCTAACTAAAAGAGTTGAGCTTAAGTTAGGGACAACGCAGCGAGGTATGGAAAGAAAAATGTTTGGTGTAACATTAAGAGCCAGGAAGAGGGCGGAGTGGGTCAGGGAGCAAACGCGGATTAAATGACGTCCTAGTCGAAATCACGAAGAAGAAATGGGCTTGGTCAGAGCACGTAATGCTAATTCGGCAACATAACCAATGGTCCTTAAGGGTAACAGAGTGAATTTCAAGAGAAGGAAGCGTAGCAGCGGGCGGCAGAAAGTTAGGTGGGAGTATGAGATTAAGAAGTTTTCAGGGATATGATGGCCACAGCTGGCACAGGAAAGGGTTAATTGAAGACGCATTGCCTGCAGTGGGCGTATAGACAGGATGGTGACGATGACGATGTCAAGTACTTACTGACGATCAATGCGAAGGAGCAAGTGAGGTGAGCTAAAAATAATAATAAAAGAAAAGGTTTTCTCGCTCACAGAGTTCTTGCCTCTGTGTTTGGCTTAGAACTTACTGAACACGTCTCAGAATGCAGCAAAACTTTTCTCTTGGCCATTGTCTTGTGCCTGACCAAAACAGCAGGAATAACTACATTTGCGTCCCTTTAGCTCGTTCGACCCTCTCCTTGCGATGCATAACGGACCGGCTCAGCAGCAGGTTCCCAAGACCCGTAAGTATACTCAGCGCTGAATTATGCAGCTGGTGTTGTATTCCACCTTAGTTCGCTGGTGCTGCCGAAGTGGGCCAGGCTCGAACGACGGCACTCTTCGGGGCGGGAATACTTGCGGAGAGGAAATTGAGAGCACTCCTTCGGGAAGCCCCGTGCACGCATACTGTACTGTTCCGCGGCAATGCGACGGAAGAGAGCGAAAGCCGCAAGAAAGCACGAAGGGTGTACTCAAGCCGAGTGCAGAGTTCGTGCTATTCGACATACTTGTAGTGCTCCGGCATTCTGCCCGCTTCTAGTGTGTTTGTTTTCGTCTCTTTACCGCGTCCATCGGTTGAGCGCCTGAGCGCCCTGCTCTCAATAAAGTCTCTTCTTTTCCTCTCTTCTCCCTATTCTTCCTTGCGCTTCGGACCTACCCGCCCGGGCAGATGCAACTTCAAGACAGATCTGGGCTGCAACCTGGCGTCCGACATTAGCTCTATACTGCACAGATTCATGACGTGGCAACGAGACTCAAAGACGCAAGCCACCCTTCTACACTCTAAAAACGATTACGCCTGTATGGGAGTAAAAAGGAGAGTTTAAAAAAAGGGGGAGTGCGCTGCAACACAGCTTATTCCCTTTTAAATCCTTTCTGTTTAGACTGTACAGGATAGTGTTACTCTTCCTGACACGGTTATCTTCTTACTGAAGAGGGCTGTTCTCCACGGCCCTGGCATCCGAGCCCAATACGATATAGTGACGTCAGGAGAAATACAGCTCGCTGTCTGCACCCTTCGCTGACAGTGGTTAGCTCCGAATATTAACCCTGCCTCCTTATGACGGCTGCGTGCACGACGGTTTCAAGTGCTAACCAGATATCGCTAGCCATGCTCGCCGTATACCTGAGTTGATTGCGTACGCAGTTTTCGCGCCCGTCTGGTGCGGCTTGCGTGAACAACACGACTTATACACTCTAAACGGAAGAGTGAAAAGGGGAGCAATTGTCCTCTATCGCACTCAGTTTTGTAGAAGGGAGTGCGGTAAAGAACAGCTTGCATGCCCCCTTTTTACTATCACAGAGACGTATTCCTGTTCAAAGTGTAGGAGCGTGGTAGTAATACTCCACATATTTCGACAGGAAAGCAGTTCGCAGACAGTCTAGTTGAAGTTGGCGAGTTTAACGTGACGTGCGATCGTCCTTTGGAAACAAATGGTGGCGACAAAGGAAAAGAGAGAGTTGCCGTTCAACGTTCAATTGATGAGTCGAAAACATACACGCCCACCACCGCTACCTGTTTCAGCTTGCCTTGTAGAAAGAAGAAAAGGATCATCGCCAAATGGCTTAAAGCGAAGTTTCCGGTACAACGTACAACGCACCGGCATGAGACTTACACCCCTCACTGCGTTGGGAAACTCACAAGGCGCATTAATAGACAAGGCTGCGCGTGAACACGAGCGCCAAAAACACACTTCCGCGCCGGCCTCGCTACCGCATCTCGAACAGGGAAATGAAAAGAACGACCATCAAGGAACTAAAACTGCAGCTTAAAAGCCAGGGATCGTTGCATTTGGCTCGCAATGCGTTCCGTGGCCAAACTATCATGTAAAGTTCTCTCCACGGCTCACCCGACGAGCGAAGTCTGTGTTTGTTACGAGAGGCGTTTCTTGTAACTGCAGATTGCAGACTGCAAAATTTCATTTACGAAGGTTTTAGTATAGCGAGACGAGCGCTGAAATGACCACCATAAAGAAATCTGATCGAGTTGCTTTCCACTGCCCACAGGCGCCGAAATGAGCGAACATATAACGTTTCAGAATAGAGACACGAGCTCCGGAGAGGCAAAACAAGCAAAATAGTAATAAAGCAGTTTTCACAAACGGATCCGATTGACCCCGCTAGAACGCATGAATGTCTTATAAATGAATAACTAAAGGGCTCATCGACGTATAACATCGAATAGACGACTTGCTTTCGAGAAAAAAAAAACGCAATGCTGTTTGGTTAACATTCTTGAGATGGAACAGCGCGAACACGATGAGGAAATTAAAAAAAAAAACTATAAACTAAGAAGACGCTGTGTGCGTATGTGTGCGCGTCTGCTGTGCCGTGTCCTTCCATGCGTGAAGAATGATATAGCGGGCTCGTTCCTAAGACGCTCAATGCGACGAAGTCCCGCGCCACTCTAATGACGGTGCGGCGAGCCCTCAACATTCAAGCGTAGAAGGCACAAACTGAACTCGCGCGCACTCAACTGTTCACAGAAGCGAGCCGCTTTCGGGGAACCAGACGACTTATTCGTCTGCACACTCGCGTCCCATATACATCCTTCCAGGCCCCGTACTTCGCGACATAACGACCTCGTCTAGCGCAGTTCCCGAAAAACCGGGGCCACTCAGTCGCAGCATCCGCCAGAAATATAAATGATAACTAAAACGCCACTCTTCGCGCGTGCGTTCCTTCTCATTGACTCCAGTGGCACCCAGCGCGAAGAAGCCAAGGACAACGGCCGATGAACCGGCATCAACCGAGGGCGCGCGTGCCTCAATTAAATGACGGCATATCTCGGGAGGCCAAGGCGCGACAGGCGAGCCGAGAGTGTTTGCAAACCAGATCTTAATCGTGGGCGAAGACAGCGAGAAGTCATCTCCCTCTCCCTCCCATTCGAGAGGGTCCCGGATATCTCGTTGCACCTCATCCGCTTGTGAAGCGCTGCCTGAGAGGAGGCAAAAAGAGCGCGTCGAAGTTCATTTCATCGCTGTCCCTTAAAAAGTGGTCTGTAGACTGTCTATAGACTTCTTTAGACTCCGTTGCCTTCCTATAGATATTCATAGCATATAGACTATCTATAGAGTGTCCATAGACAAAAGTCCACTAAAAGTGCGTGGCCATAAACCTCTATATTGTCTACAGACTGTCCGTAGAGTTTGTATTGCCTATAGAGTAGTCTATAAGATTTGTCTGCGGAAAGTCTATAGACTTTTATAGCACGTATTGGTGGGCGACTTACTGAGCGACGCCGAAAAAGTAGACGGCAGACGAAGAGGAAGACACGAGACACACGTAGGCGCTCTGTGTGTGTCTTGTGGCTTCTTCTCCGTCTGCCGTCTGTTTTTTGGTACCTTTTAACACACTTTACAGATAAAAGTCTATGGGCAGTCTATTGACTATGTAGAGAATTTTTTCGCCAGCGTCTCAATCGATGCACGACTGCGTCGGATCTCCCTCCTCGTAAACATGTGCAAGATGCTACATGAGAAAGCGACCACACAAGTCCGTCTCCTCTTAGGAAGGAAGTGCCTACCCGACCCATGTTGGGAACTCTCCGTTTCTGTTTCGCGTCACCCTTGTCACTTTTACGAGAACCAAGAATAAGATCTTGGCCTGTGACGCCACTGCAAAAGAAATGTAACGAGAGCGGTTTGGCATGAGTGGGGGCGCGCAGCATGATTTATATATTTCAACGCGTCTAACGTAACTTCAGTGCGAAAATTCAAATGTATACTGAAAAAAGAGAAGAAATCTCGAGACTCGAGGCCTTGCGCAAGTGCCAACTCTTCATGTTAGTGTCCCGTGCTTTTGTTTTTGCTTTTTTAGCTGTTTACTAAGCGAAATATACTAAAATGAACTTGACTAAAGTTTCATCTTGTAAAATTGAAATACTCACGTGACCTGAAGCACGAAGTATCCAGTCGGTATGCCTTTTAGGCGACCGGTATCTGCACTGCAGCTCTGGAGCGGTGGCATTCTCATATGGTGAACAGAGAGACATGTGCCTCATGCGCCTAGATGGCTACTCCAGATGACAATGACGATGACTCATGAACTGATATAAACACTTGCACATGCGTCACGCACAGTAAAATACACGCTCAGAGATATATATTGCGTTGCTCAAAGGGTGCCGATGAGTCCTACAAATAAGGTAAAGTTGTTGTTGAGGGCGCCTGATTAACTTCGATCACCCGGGCTTCTTCACTACGCATAAAAATCACAGCACATGGGCGTTTTTTTTTCCCCTCTTTGCATTAAGCCAACATCATAATACGGCCGCTGTCGAATCTGCATATCCGTGCTCAGCAACCCAGCGGGACCCAGTAACCAGTGAGTGGCAAGTGATGAAATTGGATAACGTGCACAGTTAACATCTACGAAATAAGAAGTGTCCAAAATCATAAATATCCACGCGCAATTCGTTTCCAAATTCGCTCAAAGTTAGTAGCAAAAAGAGTACGACCGATGATTACCAGTGCTTTTGACAACGGTTGGCTGAGAAATTCGCTATTACCTGTACCTCTGCGATGGTACATACACTGATACTACCGTTCGGCTATAGCACTGATACCGCGGCAAGATGACACTCCTCTAGCAAAGATAGCCACGCGACTATCCGCGCTGCATGTGGGCTACAGGACGAGAGTGAAGAGAGTTGCTTCTCGTCAGGATTCAATTGATGCTGTATCAACTACTTTTCCCGACGCAAGTACTGCTGCAAAAGATGCTCGTTGTGTCGCCGACGGCTCAAGGAACAACCAGGCGGAAGCACAGTCGGAGGGAATATCGTGCGATCGTTCTGCAGCTTGTCAGACGAGGGAAACCACAGCAAGTAATTTAAATTCTAGCAACGAAAACCAAGCGAAAGTTACGGAATATTTCAAATTAGTCCCGTGCAGTAGTCCGTATTGCATGTTGCTAACAAGCTGCCCTAAGTGACTTCTCATACACATCAGGAGTTGCTCGATACGCTCTCTTTAGCAAGAAAGGCTAATTCCGGCTGCTCATTTATTTCTGAAACAGTGGAAAGGGGCAAAAACTTAAAGTAAACAAATATCGCTGTTGATTATAGCGTATTACGCCCAGCTTTTCCTGGATGCTGTCTAGACGGCACGACTTAAAAGCGTCCACTCTGACTATTATGTCGCTCGTTACCACAACGCCGCATGCGTTCTGCACCTGTTCTGCGACACCTGTGGAGAAAGTTCTATATCCTGATGCCTATATATATCCTCTCACTCCATATCGTACCAAGACAAGGAAATGGCGAGGACCTGTGCACGTACGCATAAGCACCACAGCCCACGTACAGGCCGTGCATCGTGGCGGCCTGCGTGGAGCTTTCAGCGTGGAGCATTGGGGGACCCTCTGTCTGGGACAACTGCACAAACTTTTCTCCGTTCATTCATGCGACTGGTGCAGGCCTGTTTACTATCAGCCATCTTCACAGCCAGACCCTGCGTAACAACTCCTCCCGTGAAAGAGAGAAGAAAGACAGACTGAAGAAAAAAAGTGTAGGAAGGAAATCAGGTTTCGAGGATATTTCGACAGCCCGCAGCGGCCAGTCACCCACCCGCGTAGGTGTCGTTTCACATCTTCGTATACTGCCACCAGATTAAAAAAAGAAACGTGCTTCGCTGCCTCGTACTATAAGAAGCGGCAACCTTGGCTGCCTCGCCTTCACTCACTAGCTAAGCCTGGATATCTGGGAGAGATAGGGGGAGTGTGTCCAGAAAAGCGGGTCTCGAGAAACCGAATATCGCCGGCAACCGGTCCGAACCGCTTCTCAGTGGGATGACCGGATAACCGCCACGAACTGTATACAAGCATCGTTACGCTTTACCGCTATCTGCGTTTCCGTTTTCGTGTCAGCGTGGCCTCATGCAGCGACGACGCCCTGGATCTCTGATTCCACTTCCAGTGGATTTCCTGCAGAAAGACAAGGGAGAGGACGAGCCCCCGCGACCGCACTGGGGAAAACGCCGCTGCATGCGGTAGAAGTTTTACAACAAAGCAAGCTAGTAAAACTGTGCAAAGAGAACGGGATGAACCTGGGCCAACCTTTGGCCTAGGTTGGCTATAGTGTGTCCACCCTAGGTGGGCAAGGTGGGCCACCCTAGTCCGACCGATTTTTCGCTCGCAGCGCCGCCGCCAACGACGACGACGACGACAGATTTCGTGCAGAACGTGAGCCTTAACTCTATCGCGTTAAAAGGACTGCTGCTGCCAAGAGATACGTAGTATGCAAGCTAAATGTTTCGTCAAGCTTTAGAACGAAGTTGAAGAAATATTGAAGAAATATTATAAACAATGAGTGAAGCCAGCGTTTTTTCTTTCCATGTATTTTTGTGTCTTTGTATGTGTTTGTAAAAGAGGCTTGGTGCTCTGAATATTGTTGCTCTATGTACCCATTTATGTCTTTCTAATTTCATGAGCTTTTATATGTATGTAATTAATTTTAGTTATGCCTGCAATTTTCTTTGAAACTGAATTGCATGGATCCCAACTAGCTTTTAGCTAGGGATCCAGATGTTTTCACAATCATGCCTTGTATTTATGTTAAGAAATAAAATTGAATCAAATCAAATCAAATCAAACGGCTGCCAAGGATAAGTCTGTGGGGGGTCATCTCGAATGCATCCTTGCGCGCACAGCCAGCATTGCCATTCTGTTCCTTGAGTTTTAAAAGGCCCAGCTTATGACTCATCTGCCGAACAGGCTTCTTCAGGAAAGATAGAGCAGTGCAAACTACGGACTCGGACAAAGTGAGGGGACGGGGCGAACGCTGGGTAATAAGCATTTCTCGCTCGCTCACTCACTCACTCACTCACTCACTCACTCACTCACTCACTCACTCACTCACTCACTCACTCACTCACTCACTCACTCACTCACTCACTCACTCACTCACTCCCGTCCCCTCTCTTCGCCCGTGTTTGTAAATTGCACTCCTGTATACCTCCTGAATATGCGCCAACATGCCCGGCTACAAGTTCTGCTGAGACCTAATCAGGCCTCGAGTGATTATTCTCGGTTTTTAAGGGTAAAAAAAATGCACGTGCGGTTCTAAAAAGGTTCTCGAGATGTAGAGAAGCTTCGAGACCAAGGAGAGTGAACTTTTATAGCTCGAAGAAAAGGTGCACATAGATTGCTTTCGAAAATAGTACAGCAGTATGTTATGCGAGTGTTCTAAAATAAATGTAATTCGGAAATTTCGCGCTTCTTGATCACTGTTAAGTTTGATTCTGAAGACGGCTGAAAAGGGACAAGGACAAGGAAGGTACAGGGAAACAGCGGGAACTGTTCCGTTGTTTTCTTGTGCCTTCCTTCTCCCTTTTGCGCCGTCTTCAGAATCAACCTTACAGCTATGAACCAACCAGCCCAAACCAAAGTACTTCTTCATCACTGTGCGTCTCAAAACCTTCTTACTGTCCTTTGTACCACAAATGTATCGGGGAGCGCAGGCGTCTCATTGCAGACAGGTGTGTCGTATACTCGGTTAGCACAGCAGCTTTAAAAGCGAGAATGGAGTTCAAAGCTGTAATATATGTGCGATTAGACTGAAATTACACCACAAAAACAGGAAAAAAAAATGGTTCATTCGTTGTCCTACTTTCGCACTACCGTTGCCTTCGAGCAAAAACAAAAGTAACTCAAATGAAAAGGAAGCAGTCTAGACGTAAACTGCCGCACGCGGTGTTCCCAGGGTCGACATACGTGAGCGAGATGTCGATGGGGAGCAACTAATTCAAAAGATCCGCGACAAACGACCGCGTGGCTCCCAGCTTCCGGCGGAGTCCCGACGTAGGAGGCATTTGAGTTTCGCCTCACGTCCGCCCCACTTTTCCGCGCTCGCTTCATCCGCCCGCACTGCCGGATAGCAATTTCTCATGTTGCGTATTTCACGCCGGGGCGCAATTAGAAGGAAAAAGAGTGGGCGGAGGTGAGAAAGAGGGGCAAGACGCGAAGTAGAGAGAATACTGAATGATGCACTCCAAGGTCAGTGTTAAACAGCGCATATCCGATACATCGGAAAAGAACGAATAAATGGCAAATGCCCCATCAAAGGAAACCCTCCAATTGATGGCGTCGACCTATTGCCATGAGACTCAAGACGCTACGGTCAATTGCCTGGCACCTGCGGGAATGGTGTCATAACAACGGGTCGACGCCATTGGTTAGTAGGCCTCCATTAAGGGTTATTTCTTATTTCTTCTTAAGATGTATCCGACGGTAGTCGACAGACCCCACGGTCTGACACCGACTGTCATACGCGCCAAAGCGAAATTCGCGAAATCAACGCAGTTTTAAAACAGACCTCAAGAAATGGCATTCTGATAAACGTTTGTTGTTGTTGAAGGGATTTTCGGACTCGGCAGTGTACATGTGGCTGTAGGCTACCCTTACAAGAGACAGGTAAAGCCAATATAAAGTTTTGGGAAATGCATGGGCCACTCAGTTGATGGTACTAACAAAAAAAAAAGTGTACACAGCCGACAGCGTTACTACAACTACAGTTGTTACAGCGACGTATCAGGGAAAGGCGACTGCGCAGATCCGCTCCTGGAGAAAAACGAAAGGCGCGGTAGCATTCGGGCACTCGAACTCGATCGCACTTATCATTGCGAGGAGGAAAAGGCAATGAAGAGGGGAAATTAAGGCACCTGCATATTCCTGCAGTACAGTACGTCATCCAGCAATCGCGTGTATGTCATCTTTCAGAAGTTTCTTTTTTTTTTCCAAAGACATCTCTCAGAACTACATGTCAGGACACAGCTCCCACTGGACCCCCATGCTCGTCGTGGGCAAATGTGCTCATCGGGTTCTCCCGTGCAGGCCTTCTAGAATACTGTAGGGACATCTCGGTCGAGCCGTTCTGTGAAGTGTCGCTGAGCGACTTTGAAAGCGACAGCGTTAAGGAGTTCATGCCACAGAAAATCCGGCGTTGTCGTCGTCATCGTTGGCGTCGTTCACAGTGAGCGAAAAATCCACGAAAAATCCCCAGAGAAGCAACCTAGCTATAAGAGGCAGGTGAGCCACCTAGGTCACATAATTTATTTATTTATTTATTTCATAATACTGCAGGCCGCTGCTTGGCCCAAGCAGGAGTGAACTTACAATGTTACATAACCGTGCGGCATCATCATAATCTGCACACCGGATTGTGAGGAAACTGCGCACCGTGGCATGTGGCAGTTCAGTTTATGATTGGTCGCGAGAGGTTCCTTGGGAAGAGCAACTTGGGACAGAAGCCCTATATAGGTGGCAGCACCTGCCACCGCTGGGAAGTGGCGGCAGCACTACGTAAAGAGTGGTATGAGGACTCCCAGAAATCTGTGAATGTAAAGTAGAGAATTACCGATTCCGCATATATGGGCATTAACGCTATCGCGTCCTACCCTTAGGGCGGAGCTTGAGTGTCACAATTTGAAAAGACTAAAATGAAAATCATACATGCCGACGCAGAAATGCAGGATCACAATATAAGACAACCTGCAAATTTTTCTATTCTTCCTTTGGAATTCAACATTCTAACCACAGCTGCCTGCATTCTAACCACAGCGCCTGCCACAGCTGTTATTGCTTTAGATAACTATACCTATGCGCACGATGACGCAGCTAAACAACAGAGAGCAAGTGCTTTTACTAACAACACAAGTACAGCCTTTGTCAAAAGTTTAGAGCCCAGGAGGTTTGCTTCAAAGCACTTTTGTGGCGCTCCTGTAGCACTCATGGAAGTCCTACGCATCGGAGGGAGCAGGACTAAAAATCTTCTTACCTTCAGGAGATTTGGGACACTGAGCTCGCATTACGAGCAAAGCAGTGTGGCCCAGAAGCAAACCCCCTGGGCTCTAAACTTCTGACAAAGGCTGTACGTCTGGTTCGGCCCGATCAAACAGATCACTGCTCATGAAGACGGTCGCGCTAGTTTTCTGTTTTTGTGGCGGCGAAGGCGGGCGGAATGCAAAGGGCTCCTTTTTGGCGCGAGCAGCACGGACAAAGAGGCCAAATTGCGCCCGACGAGAGAAAGACCACAACAACGATAGCTGGCGAAAGTGTTTTGAAAACAGAATTTCGTTTCCTTGTTCCGTGGGGCTGCCCCCGCATCAGTCATAACCTTCATGCGCTTAACATGTTAGCGGAGCACGCCGCAGGCCAAGGCAGCCAAGTTAACGAGGCTGGCGATAGTCCAGTCCACGCAGCTTACAGAACGAAGCAACCAGCTGCCAGCGCTATAAACAGTTTTGTTGTAAAGTGCCACGTAACTTCATGACAATTGCATCACAGCCGTCATCTATGACTTGTTTTGACTTATTTTAACATATTTATGCATTTGTTTACCCTCAGGGCCAGATGCATCAAAGAGCGGTAAAAACAGAGTAAACCGTTATCCAAGCAAAGCTCTGCTAATCATACAACGTTCGCTAAAGAATTGCGAAAAAATTGGTTATCATCGACTAAGACCATTTCATTGGGAAGGTGGTTCCATTCGTGAGATGCAAGAGGAATAAATAACTGAAAAAAAAAGTTTTTGCGTTAAAACGACGGACACCGACTTTGCGAGTGTGGCCAGTGCGATGGGAACGAGAGAGCAGTTCAAGAATTACTTCGCTACGGACTACGAGACGGCGGAAAATTTATGCAATAAAGTTTAGCGCGAAATTTACGGCGAGACTATATACCTATTCGCATTTGCCTGCTTGGAAGCAGCCATATTTCCAGTGGGCGTGCCAGCAGGGTTGTGATTGGCGGATTTCATACAGGGATCTACTGCGCATACGAAGCATAGTCCGACACGCACGCACGCTCAATCAAGCTGTAGACAGTGAAAGGATCAATAAAGACGGAAGCGTCTGACGACGCGTACTCAAGTCTATGGTGTATTAGTATCATAAAAAGCAGAAGTTTAAAGGAAGATAGAGCACTGCCAAAATTACGATGAAGGTAACCTAGCCTGCGATTGGGATTATTGGAATTATTGAAATTTTAATTAATGTGGCTAGTTCAGGATAAGTCAGCTGTTATATAAACACTGAGGTACTTGTAGGAGTTAACGGATTCTAAAGCAATGATATTTAAGTAGCAAGTAGAGGGACTGGAATCTGTACGAGACACAAGCACGGCTTTGGATTTATTGGTATTCAGTTCAATTCAGTTTTTGCCATTTGCCATGTATTACATCAGTTCTATACAACAGTCAGATCTTTTTGCAGAACAGTGGCATCATTATTGTTATTTCACTAAAAAAGCATGCAGCCGTCAGAAAAAAAATACGACCATCACAGCTTACTCTAGAGTCTAGACGGTAGGTCATTAATATAGATAAGGAATAAAAGTGGCCCAAGAACAGGCTCTTGCGCCACACCAAAGTACACATGCGCAAGCGGGGAGTGACGGTCGTAATTACAAAAATAAGCTGCAACAAGCTGTGAGCGATCAGTAAATAAAACATTTAATTCATTTCAGAAGACTGCAGTCGTTACTCAGCTATTTTAACGTGGGAAGTAGGAGCTTGAGAGAAGCCTTGTCCAACGTTTTAATCTAAATACACAGTCGACACGCGACGGACGATCTAAATGTTGTGTAGTTTATCTGTGAGGGGTAAAAGCTGAGCTGAACATGAATATGATTTTCGAACAATGATGCCATGCTGAGCTGGGGTGAGAGATGACTTAGATACTGGGGAGTTTACCAACTACGAAAAAAATACGAATGACATATGCGAATGACACATTCTAACAGCTTACTGCAGGTGCTGTTGAGAGAAATGGGCCGGTATAGTAATCTCGTGGTTATTTTTAACGCCGGGTTTACTCAAGGGGACCACCTTCCCTATTTCCCAAGCAGCAGGAAGTGAACATGCATCAAGCGATGGTTGCAACATCCTTGTTAGGATAATGTAACTGTGGGCACATGCACTTTTTTAAAAACTCGGCTCTATCGACGCTGTAACCGGGAGAGGAGTGATTAGTTAGGTTATCGATTAGCTTAAAAGTGCCTTGAACGTCGGCGATGATTCTGGGCGCTTCAGTGTAGTTGTAATGGTTTGTTGGAGGGGGAGGATTGTTTGAAACACTACAGAAGTTTGGTTTATGAGGATTTAACGTCCCGAAGAGACTCAGGCTATGCAAGACGTCGTAGTGAATGGCTCCGGAAATTTCGACCACGTGGGGTTCTTTAATGTGCACTGACAACATACAGTACGCGGGTCTCTAGAATTTCGCCTCCCACGAAATTCGACCGCCGTGGCCGGTATCGAGCCAGCGTCTTTACGGTCAGCAGCCGAGCGCCATAATCACTGAGCTACCGCGACGACCTCGAGAGAAGTTTTTCATGAAGGAATAATTAAGAAGGGTCGCACACTGTCTTGCATGAAAAGGATGATGGGATCAATCTTCGGACTTCGATATCTAAGCGTATTTCTTGGAGATATTAGCACTGAGGTCGGTTAATTCGTGAATTCGATTTAGAGGGCTAGGTGTTTTGTATTCGTTATGCTATCTTTCGTAACTAGTTTGATCTTAACATGTTTATTTACCTTTGACACACGCGCGTTAAAGAATAATGATAGCACGCAGTGATCGCTCATGTTAAGAATGGTAGTTTACCAATATCCCTCAAGAAAATAGTATATAACAGATGTATATCTTACCGGCACTTATCTGTGAGGCACAAACATGGAGGCTAACGAAAAGTGTTCAACTTAAGGAGAGCACACCGGGCTATGGAAAGAAACATGATAGGTGTAACGTTAAGAGGCAGAAAAAGGGCACACTGGGTCAGGGATCAAACACGGGTTAATGACATCCTAGTTGAAATCTAAAAGAAGAAATGGGATTGGGCAGGGCATGTTATGCGAACTCCAAAGGAAGGGAAGCGTAGCAGGGTGTTGCAGAAAGTTTGTAGGTCGGGTGAGATTAAGAAGCTTGTGGGGATAGGGTGGCCGCAGCTGGCACAAGATAGGATTAATTGGAGAGATATGGGAGAGGTATTTGTCCTGCAGTCAGGACGTAGTCAGGCTGATAACGGTAATGATGATGATGATGATCGCTCAGGCCCGGTAAGTATATCACAGAAGATGCGTACTCAGAGTGGCTATCCAGAACTAAGTCAAAACCACTTCAGCAGTTTTATGCAGCTGTAATACTAACTGGAAGGCCGAAGATGTAGAGTACAAGTCTAAAAATTCCTCGGCCTCCTCAGTAAAGGATCACAAGAGAGGTGTCTGTGAGTTCAACCCAATATGAGAAAAGTTAAAATCGCCAAGAAGAAATAAAGGTGCAGAGCGAAAGCCTGTACGAAGCATGTAACAATTGCGCCATGAAGTTCGTTGTAAAAAGTAGCTGACTATGAGGTTGAACAGTCAAAGACACCGAGGATTACTTTTTCGTTCCCGAAAATGAGTGTTTACACTAACTTTCTGTGTTTCGTGCCTCTTTTTTCTTTCTCAACTATCACAGAGTTTATTTTATGTGTACTTGCAACCGTATTTGTACCTCCCGGCTAAAACCTTCATGCAGCACTGGTTGCAAAGTTCAGAGTTACTAACGCGGAAAATGTGCCTTATTGTCACTCGTTGTCATACGCAAGGAAGCCAGCTTCCTTAGCTGCTCTTCCAAATAAAATTAATTTGTCTCCCCGATTTGACTACGCGCATGCGTAATGGAAGTTAGACCTAGATCATAGGCCACGCATCTTACGCATCTTACGCAAATAGCAGCTTACGCGTCCAGTGAGTAGCGCGTTCGCAAAAACACAGCTTAGGTATGAGCGCGCGAAAGAAAAATCGTGATATTGAGTATACCTTTCGGCAGGACATTACACTGAGCGATTCTGAGAACAAAAATAAAGCATAGCCTGCACACCATAAAATTTTGACATTTATATATGCGTATAGTTGCCGAATTGCATGCCAGAAATTACGGCGCACATACTTTCCCTTTCGCCAAGCAAGCTTTCACCTTCTATCACTAAAACCGACCGTAAAGCCAGCTTTACAACGAAGGAACAGCGCAGAGAACTGAAAGGTTCGAAAATAAAAAATAACACCAAGCTCGCGACATAAATCTTACATAAAAAGCAACTGCCGGCGATAGGGAACGACAGACACTAAAAAGTACAGTTAAGAAAAAGCGCTTGCTGACATATCCATGTGTGTCTGGTCCAGCTAACGCCTCGAGCATGCGTATGCACACCGCTGGCGACCAAGTCAAGTGGTGTCCTAGAGTAAGCGATTCCACCCACAAGTATTTTGTTCTCAACAAATGTTTTTCTCTTCCTCTTAGCTTGATTCCAGATAAAAGAAAACTGAAGTCAATTTCTTCTCGGAAATTATAGTACAACGCGCATTGTCCGTAAGTACACCTGGCAACCCTGCTTCTTAAATCCGATTCTAATGTCGCACCCCACACAGCCGTTTACATCGTAGTTGAAAAGACAAAGGACGTGTGCCGTGTTAGGAAAGCAGGGATAGCATAATAGTCAACGCTTAGTTAAGAAAACTATGCGAGGAAGTCCTCTAACTTAATAGGTAATATATTTACAAGCACATTCTTTATTGAAGATTCTATATTTAAAAAAAAAAAAATATCATGGTTTTTCCCAAAGGCACAGTTCGCTGGTTGTAGCGCTTAAGACCGATCTAGATCAAAGTACTAGCTACCAATCCTTGACCCTTCCCATTTCGTGTATTTTTTGCTGAGACTCCTCATCGACTTGACCCGGCATTATTTCAACGAAGCGAAGCTGTAGAGCAAAGAACAAACATTCGAAAAGTATGGAGGAGGAGACGATGTCACAAGAGCGGCTTAAAAGCGAGCGCGAGGCGTCGTTCTCTGTCGATCCGGGTCATATTTCGGGGAACTTTCGAAGTCTAACGTTGTGGACGCAATTTGTTTATTTTAGTTATAAATAAGGCAGTACGCTGGAAACGATGCGCTTAAACAGGGTTTCTGCTGAGAATGCTCGCCAGCAATATTGTTTCTGTGTATGCGGCCTAGAATGAGGGGCCATATATCAAGACCTGGTTGTGACCCCTGCCTGCTCGAGCAACCTACTGCCAGAGTCTCCGCAACGATCGCTAATCACATTTAAGGTCTGAGTAGATCAAGTTTTTTTTCCTCCATGGGGGCACCATCGCCATGCAGTCCGAGATTTTTTCCATCTGGATAGCCTGCGCCATCCAACGGCAACATCAGAAAACTCAAGCGCATCGGCGCTCGCTAGCCGTTCGGGTCTTTTTCTTCAGCATAATCTGTTGACTGCTCTGATCGGATCCACCCGACGTATGCCAGAAAAAAAAAAAATACATCGAATCCGTCCTATCTACATTTAGCCACAGCTCAACTGTATTTAGAGCAATAGGCAGCCCATTCATGTGAATCTGCATGCAACGAGCTAAATCAAGAACTGCTTCTACTGCGGATGCAGCGTTGACCAACGGTTTAAACCATAGTCAATTTAAACAGTCACAGGTGCGCGAAGCTATATGCAAACGCGTAACCCAAACAACGCAGGGCTGAAAAAAAAAAAAAAACATGCGTCGGCCGGGAATCGAACCCGGGTCAACTGCTTGGAAGGCAGCTATGCTAACCACTATACCACCGACGCCCGATGAAAAACGACGGATTTTATACACGGGAAAACACCTGATAGATCAGAGAGTCTTGCATAAAGCAGGATGCCTGATAAATCCAGTTTTAGTGAGTTATTGCTCGGTGTGAGAAGCGGGTTAAGTTTCAATCTTGCCTAATCGCATACAGACATGGAGCACATAGCGCCTTCCATTTTTGCCGACAGACTAGACTAGACAACGTTTCTCTCTGCAAACTGCTGGCCTAATCGGGCGCAAGCATCGCGCACAAAGTAACATATTATGGTCTGGGTTATTGGAGAAACTACCTAACACCGGCACAAGCCTGGATTGTGTTAAGTTAACAAAACTGTTACCGGCTCCAAGTACCGTTTCCGAAGAACCGAGCAAACGACAAAAAAAAAAAAAAGAATCGATCAGACATGTTGCGGCACCTGTCGGACGAAGAAGCAACCGATGGCCCAGTTGGGCGTATGGGAGCTGCGCTATGCGCGGTTCTTTTAAAAATTGCGATCACATGGCGGAAACCAAACTGCAAACACTGTGGCCAATGTGCTACCTACGATCACATCCTGTGGGGCTGCAAAATAGAGCCACCTCCGGGTGATCTAGTTACAGCTCCTTCTCTCGAGCGGTGGGAGACCGTGCTGGCTAGCTCTGACCCCAGAACGCAAGTTTTGGCGGTGGAGTGGGCTGACAAAGTCGTCGAGGGCTATGTACTCTCGACCACTTAACGCGACCTCTTGCCAAGCTCTTTCCGGCGAATAAAATGTTTTACAATCAATAAAGTTCATTCATTCAGGGTTTTTTGATACCAGAAGCGATGACTCTTGATTGTGGCTTCAAAATTAAACAAGCAAACGAAGCGTAATCTCCAGATTTTCAGAAAAAGTAGTGTTATAGCGGGACAATCTTTAGGGCCAAGCAACCCTGAGCTACCATGTGTCGCGTGTTGGCGGCTTCCCCGCCAGTCTGTACCCTGCTACCAGCAATAAAGGACGTAACATATAATTGGCGACGAGGTAAAAATGGCAACTGCGCTGGGCACGATTGGGGAATTCGTTCCAACAGAGGCGGCGTCTTGGCCCTTGTATTTGGAGCGCCTCGAATTTTTCTTTCAAGCAAACGACATCGACGGTAACGAGAAGAAGCGAGCAACGCTCTGCAGCGTTTGCGGCCCAGCAACGTATGCCATCGTTCGCTCCCTTTGTTCTCCGGATGCGCCGTCGGCCGTGGCCTACGATGAGATCGTCAGGCGTCTCTCAAACCACTTCTCGCCGCGACCGTCGGTGACAGTACAGCGTTTCAAGTTTGGCACACGTCAACAGCAGCCCGGTGAGTCAATTGCCGACTACATCGCAGAATTGCGACGTCTCTCGGAACACTGCGATTTCGGTGCGTCGCTCGATGACATGTTGCGCGACCGGCTAGTGTGCGGGGTGCGAAGCGAGACCCTTCAGCGTCGGTTGCTGGCGGAGCCGGAGCTTACGTTTGCTACAGCTCGGGAGAAAGCCATTGCAATGGAATCTGCGCAGCGACAGACCGAGCAAATTCGCGGCAGTGCCGCATCGTGTGAAGTTGGCAGCGTGAGCGGGCAGCGTTTCGACCCGTGTGTTGCGAAGGTCTCTGCGCCAGTGACAGCCAAGGAGGGTACCCATAAGCAGGCTGGTTCGCCTGGAAGCACAAGCGTATGTTTCCGCTGCAAGGGTGCGCATTCGCCAAGCAGTTGCCCATTCATGAATATGCAGTGCCACTTCTGCAAGCAACGAGGGCACATAGTGAGAGCATGCAGGAGGAAGGCGGCAGCTCGCGCTTCGGCTGAACCCAACTCTCAGAACAAAAAACGGGCCAGTGGAGGCCGTCACAAGAATACTGCGTCGGACGTTTACGACGTGTTCGTGCTGTCTGGTGAAGAGCCAGCCGTGAGAGTGGAAGTGCGCGTCAACGGAAGTCCCCTAGAGATGGAGGTGGACTCTGGTGCAGTGTGTTCAGTCATCAACGACCGGACTATGCAGAAGCTGCGAATATCGAAAAGGGCGTTGCGCCCAAGTACTCTTCATCTCCGAGCTTACAATAACAAGGAACTACGAGTGTTGGGTGAACTGACCGTGAAGGTGGAATTCAAGGGGCAGGAACATCGCCTGCGATTGGTGGTGGTTAAGGGTGCTAGTATCGGACTTCTCGGTCGGGACTGGTTCAAGTCTTTGGGAATAAGTCTGAGTGGTGTTCACAGTGTGTACGAGCCGAGTCGAACTGGCAGTAGGGGAACAACAGCCTTGCTCAAGAAGTATTCTTCAGTCTTTGAGCCTGGACTTGGGACAAGTAAAGGGCCTCCTGTACGCATAGAGGTGAACCCGGCAGCTCCGCCGCGATTTCTGAAGCCACGACAAGTACCGTTTGCATTGAGACCGAAGGTGGACGAAGCACTGGACAAGTTGGTGAGCCAAGGCATTTTCCAGCCTGTGCGGCACTCGAAGTGGGCAACACCTGTCGTTCCAGTTGTCAAAAAAGATGGATCGATAAGGATCTGTGGGGACTACAAGAGCACAGTCAATCGTGTAGTGCAGTGGGAGACGTATCCCCTGCCGACACCGGAGCAGCTGTTTGCCAGGCTGGCAGGTTGCTCGAAGTTTTCAAGGCTAGACCTCGGACAGGCGTATCAACAGAAGACTGTTGATGAAGAAACAGCTGACTTGTTGACGGTTACAACACATCGGGGACTGTTCCGCGTAACCCGTCTTCAATTTGGCGTGGCAGTGGCAGTGGCTATCTTTCAGAGGTACATGGAAGAACTGTTGCATGGAATTGATGGTGTTCTTGTGTTCTTGGATGACATCTTGATCGGTGGAAAGGATGAGGTGCAGCACAATGCTCGTTTACAAGAAGTGCTCAAAAGAATTCATGAAGACGGTCTGCGACTAAAGTTTGACAAATGTCAATTTGGTGTTGAGGAAGTGTGTTACTTGGGATTCCGTGTGAACTCTGCAGGTGTGCAGCCGACAGAAGACAAGGTGCGTGCTATTCACAAGGCCCCAGAGCCGACATGCAAAAAGGAACTTCAAGCCTTTTTAGGAGCTCTGAACTTTTACAACAAGTTTCTTGAAGGAGCAGCTCATGCCTTGGAGCCACTGTACCGGCTGTTGGACGAGGGTCGCGAGTGGCGTTGGATGGAAGCTGAGGCGGAAGCATTTCGCCAGGCGAAAGATCTGCTACAGTCATCACATGTTCTGGTGCACTATGATGTCAACAAACCCCTAGTGCTGGCCTGTGACGCATCCCCGTACGGACTGGGTGCTGTGTTGAGTCATGTGTGCGAAGATGGCAGCGAGAGACCGGTTGCATATGCGTCGAGAACTATGAGTGCGGCAGAACGGAATTATGCCCAGACAGACCGAGAAGCGCTCGCCATCGGCTTTGGCATAAAGAAGTATCATCAGTTTCTATATGGGAGACATTTCAAAATTGTGACAGACCACAAACCCCTCTTAGGACTGTTGCACCATGCCAAGCCCATTCCCCAGGTGCTATCACCACGGATGCTGCGTTGGACCCTCATGTTATCGGCTTATGACTATGAAATTGAGTATCGACCAGCGGAGAAGCTTTCCAATGCTGATGCATTCAGTCGTTTACCACTGAGAGCCAGTAGGGCAGAGGAAGAGGAGCAGCGTCTTGAGGAAGTAGGGATGCTGGAAATGGCGCCGGAAGTAGCATGGAACTCTAGGAAGGTGGCAAGATTCACGTCAAGGGATAAGCTGTTGGCTAGAGTCTGCAATTGGGTGCAGCATGGGTGGCCAGAGGGTAAGCTGCCAGAAGAGTTTGCAGCGTTTGTGAGCCGCAAGCATGAACTGTCGGTGTACCAAGGTTGTTTGCTGTGGGGCAGTCGTGTGGTCATTCCAGAGCCAGCTCGACCGTATGTCATGGACATTCTTCACACAGCTCATCCAGGAATTGTCAAGATGAAGGGGCTTGCCAGAGGAGCCGTGTGGTGGCCAGGAATCGACAGAGATGTTGAGCAGAAAGTGAGAGACTGTGCACGTTGTCAGGAATCCAGGTCTGCGCCAGCAGCTGCAAAGATTCACCCTTGGGAATTCACCAAGCGTCCTTGGACAAGACTACACATCGATTTTGCTGGGCCCTTCCAAGGCAAAGTTTTCCTCATTGTGGTGGACTCTCACTCAAAGTGGTTGGAAGTGTGCCGGATGAATTCCATGTCGACAGCTACAGTTTGTGCGAAGCTTCGTTTCCTTTTTGCTACCCATGGCATTCCAGAAACTGTTGTTTCTGATAATGGCACTGCCTTTTGTTCGGAGGAGTTCAGAGACTTCATGTGCCGGAATCAAATCCGACATGTGACCGTTGCCCCATATCACCCTTCTTCGAATGGTCAAGCAGAACGCATGGTGCGCGAAACCAAGGGAGTACTCAAGCGAATGGTTGGAGGCGATATCGACACACGTCTGGCTAGGTTTTTAATGACCCAGCATATCCTGCCTCATGCTACAACAGGCAAGAGCCCGGCCGAATTGCTAATGGGCAGGAAACTTTCAACTGTGTTAGAGCGTCTGCATCCTGACCTGCAGTCCAGTGTGCAGCAGAAACAAGAGCAGGTTATGCAGCGCCGTAGCCAGGCAGTGCGACTGTTTGATGTGGGGGATCGAGTGTTTGTGCGCAACTATCTCTATGGGCCCAAGTGGTTGCCGGGCATTGTGGATGCTGTCACAGGACCAGTGTCGTACTTGGTCGTCACCAAGGACGGTCGTCGATGGAGACGTCATGTTGACCAACTCAGAAGTCGTTCTGCCAGCTACGCATTGGACAGTTTCGCTTCTGGGATGTGTGAAGAGGAGGAACCGCTGGTTGCTTCCCCGGCAGGGTGTTCCGGGCTTGGCATTCCTTCAAGCCTAGAGGACCCTGGAAGACGGGACCAAGGAGAAAGACTGGAGGAGGCTGCAGCGCCTAGTACCGAATCTGCTTCCTGTGGTGAGGACCGTGAAGCGAGTGCTTCCCTTCAAGTCCAGCGACCACAGCGCCAACGCAGCCGCCCTGCGTATCTGAAGGACTTCGTGACGTAGGGGGGAGGAGTGTTATAGCGGGACAATCTTTAGGGCCAAGCAACCCTGAGCTACCATGTGTCACGTGTTGGCGGCTTCCCCGCCAGTCTGTACCCTGCTACCAGCAATAAAGGACGTAACAAGTAGATTTTGTTTTCTGAGTGTAAAACCCTCCTGCCTGCTGCTATGCTACTACGCGTGAAGAAAAGGGTTCAGATGGGAGCGGGAAATGTGACATACGAGTGCAGAATATATATAAAAGCGACCAAAAATATGCAAAAATTAGTCTGCTTGTATTATGGCGCAGATGTTTTATGCTGTTATACTAAACGCCTTTAGTTACAAAATGTCTTAGGCACTCTGCGGAAAATATTTTGTAAGTTGTAGTAGCATACTACGTAACATTATGACGATACATCAATGTTAAAAATGAAAAAAATAATGTTACATCAATCCCAGGTGAAAACTTGTTAATGGGAATCGGCTGGTTTCTAACAGTTCCATCTGGTCCCAGAAGAAAGCCTTCCGATTTGCTGCTGGTTCGGGTGGTCCCAGCAGGGCACCAATTTTGTTCTCCTATCTACATGGACCCAGAAAAAAACCGTCTCGTTATCTGTTAGTGTATATGGTCCCAGTAGGATGCAGCCGGTTTTGCGTTGGGATCTTTTGGTTCTGAACTGGGATCCGCTGGTTGCGCTCACAGATAGTCTTCAACTAACAAATTTTTTTCAGCTAAACCTTTTGCCTTCATAACTGCATAACTGGCGCCAAAATTTAATGCAAACACTTTGCCTATTAAACCTATATCCAACTAACATCTGTGGAACACACCCTTCGTGAGGGTGTATACTAAGCATATGGTGATATAGTTTGAATGTGACTTTTTGTTGCTGCTCTTGTTGACGCTTGACTTTTAACGCTTTGATCTTTGTAACTTTTTAGACTACTGGCTGCAACTACTGGTTCCAGCAGATGCAAGGAACGGGGCATTAAATCATTTGAGCTGGGACCTTTACAAGAATCCCATTTGAATATTTCCACCTGGGAAAAAGAGTAGTTTTAACATTGGAAGCAACCGTTATTTAATGCTCAATTTTAAACATTATTACAACGTTAAAAATTATCATATAATAGTATATGTTGTATCATAGACATTACTTCGTTGCTGTTTAAATCTTACACGGAACAGCATTACAAATGTATTTAAAGCACAGGGCCTCAGAGCTTTTCCAAATGTTCTTACATTACAGATGTTTTTCAACTAACAGACTTTGCAACTAGATCTTTTAGATTGTACCTGCCACAAACTGCATTCACAGCTCCGTTATTCTGTTAGAAAGCTTTGCTTATTACCCATTAGTCCCTATGACTCATGAGACACCCCATATAAGTTTGACTTCATGGTATTCATTTGGAGACAAGTGTATTGAGCTGCATGTTATGCTGTACTATACATCTCGAGTGTCACTCTCTTTTCTTGGTCCTTGCAAAGTAATGTGCACCTTCACAAATGACAGGCCTGCTTGCTTACACAGGGTTGTTTCACCATTTTCAAGAATGTTGCATTTACGTTGTTTAAATGCTGAAGTAATGTTAGGGAATGTTATTTGAATGTTTATTCGTAGTACTTTATAAACATAAGAAAAAAAAGAACATTAAGAACATTCAATTAGCATCTGACTGAAAGAAAAATGTAATATTGTTGTAATGTCTCTCCCAGGTTTCACAGAAACCATTAATGATGTTCTCTAAAATCTTCTTTTCTGTCGAACTTAAACTTACCAGAACCTCAAAACAGAAGACGAAAACACAGTGGTCTCGCAGACGCTAGTATAGTAAGAGCCTGGTCCTTAAGGGTAACGGAGTAGTGGATTCCAAGAGAAGGCAAGCAGGGGGCGGCAGAAAGCTAGGTGGGCGGATGAGATTAAGAAATTTGCGGGGATACGGTGGCCGCAACTGGCGAAGACAGGGTTAATTGCAGAGACATGGGAGAGGCCTTTGCTCAGCAGTGGGTGTAGGGGTGTAGTCAGGCTGATGATGAATTCCATCACTAGGCCGATCAGCAATAATGCTGTGACGAGTAAGCGAAGACTGCTGTCGAATGTTGGCTACTGGGGCAATAAAGATTGTGTCAGTCTTCACGCAAAGTTTCGTTCGGTTTGGCTTGGTTTATGGGTGTTTCATGTCCCAAAGCAACTCAGGCTATGAGGGACGTATTGGAGGGCTCCAGGAATTTTGACCATCTGGGGTTCTTTTAACGCGCACCGACATTGCACAGTACACAGGCCTCTAGAGTTTTGCCTCGATAGAAATTCGGCCGCCGTGGCCGGGATTGAACCCGTGTCTTTCGGGGAAGTAGCCGAGTGCCATAACGGAGCCACTGCAGCAGGCTCACAGTAAGTTGGTAAATTAATCTTATATAAATTAAGTTTCTTTTGTTCTGTTCTGTTATTTTTCATTTCCATGTCTCTCCTGATCAAGTTACTTTATTTCAGTCCAACTGCTCACCTGCCTCACCTCATCAGTGATTTTTTTTGGCATGTGAAGGCTCTAGACAAAGGTTTCTGTTCAGTGAACAGGCTCTCTATAATCTGAACAGCTATAACCTGAACTCAGCGCAAGTGATTGACACATTGATGCTGAAAATAAAGTGATTCAGACATCTGTCATGTAAGAGGCTCTTCATTTCTATCAGACTGAGTCTTCCAAACATTGTATGTTACATTCAAAAGGGCCTTCAGCATGGCGTAATGTGCTCGCGTTAAGTTCTTGAGCACAGAAAGCATGCGCTATGCAGCTCGAATGATACGTAACCTTGGTGCTCGTGCACTGGTGCGCTGCTCAGTGTTGTCACCACAGGCTGCGACAGGACCACTGACTAGAGTTCAGTGCAATGCATTCGACACACACTGACAATGCCATGCTGATGTAACATGCTCATCAATTCCCTACGATCTCTCCCTCCACTCCCTTTCTCTCGTTGACGCACCACTGTATGAATTTTCTTACTTCCATTTTTAATCACCACAGTCACAAGTGTTCGTAGCATAGAAACACCAGTAGCGCCATCTGGCGACATATCTGGGAACGAAACACCGGTCTGAGCGAAGGGCGAAATCATCACCTTTGCCCTGCGTTCCCCATGAAAGAAGCCCCAATACAATATTCTCCCAGTCTCTTCACCTCACATTCAGGCAAATAAGTGACAGCAATATCTTTCGCGCTTGAACACTGCCCCCAGCTCATACGCCAAATCCTGCCTGGAACACATCATCACATGTAACGCATTTTCACTAGCCACCAAAAGCAAAACAGCAGTGGCATCATCATTATGCATAGTGCCAGTGCTTTTTTTAACTCTGCAGCACAATAAATGTGGTGCACCGAGCACGGCACATGCTGCAACAATACATGATCTGAAAGCACTAAAAAAAAAGCACTTAAAGAAAGCACCGTAACTGACATAGCCTTCACTACAAGAGACAACTTGAGGATGATGCCCAAAGCAAACTCAAGCTTCATGTTTAAAGACATGCGCATGATGGTGAGTGCTTCCCAAATGCCTCTTCACGTAACAAGCGGACTTCATGATGAGTAAGCGCAGGTAATAATTTCGCCAACACCACATCCGCGCAGGCAAAGGAGTACAGTCATGGACAAATGTTTACGTGAAAGAGGTTCACAGAAACAAATTAATTCTTGTGTTGGATCTCTAGCCAGTCAGTTGACATTTGTTCCAATGAATGCAGTATTCACCTTCCCTGATGTTTCCGTGCTTTTCACTGGCCTCATTTGCCTGATAGTGCTGAACAAAATTTCTTTTCATATATCCCTTCCCGTAAACTTTTGACTAAGATTGTACATATGACATATATCAGCAATGTATACATATTAGCAACGAAAGTGCACAAGTAGTAGAATTGGAGTGAACCCAATTTTGTGTTTAGCTATTCACAACTTCACATTTATTAAAGGGACACTGAGGAGAAATTGAAGTTGGCTTGTATCGATAGAATACCAGCTCCTGATTACAAAAACGCCACTCATACTGACAACAAAGCTGTTGTAACGTAGAAAAGAGCAAGAACCAAAATACAGGTATCGCCGACACAGGCCAAACTCGCAAGTACAAGCGTGATGACGTCATAGGACAAAACAGTGTTGCTAGAACCAATGGTTCTAGCAACTCTAGGACCCGAGAAGCCACAAATCCCTGAGGCGCAGCCAATGCATGCGCAAATGTCCTTGACGTCGCCAGATGGCGCCACGTGCCCGGCAGCTATGCGCGCTCCTGAAGCATCGGGACCAATCAGCGCCTGTTTTCCGGCGGTAGGCGGGCTCCCGGTATTCCGCTAGCGGTAACAAGGTACACGGTATGCTAAAGGTGTCTATTTGCGAGAACTTCGTTGACGACTTCGAGAACGAGATCCATCGTAACGCTGGCAAAACGCCAGTGCAAACGTAATCGAAGCGACTATAGCGACGGCCGCAATAGCCAATAGATGCCTTCAACGTGCGGCCGGCGGTAGCTTTCTTTTCGGCTGCTGCTAGGCCGCACTGCTGGCCGCCAGAAATCACAGAGTCTGCGGTACGTCATGCGCACGTCATGTTTCACGTCACTTAGTCCTGTGTCGTCATAGGAGAATCCCAAGTTTGAATCAGAGCGGTGGGAAAAACTTTTTCAACTTCGAATCCAAATTTCTTAGAAATAAATGCATCTTTCGCTGACGGCCAAGTGGCAGCAAAGCCATGAAATGCCAAACTATCGGATTTTACTATAAAAAAAATATTAATAGTGCTCTCCTCAGTGTCCCTTTAATAACTGAGAGGCCTCTGTTGGCTGTAACTAGATGTAGCTGAACACATCATGGACAAAATGTTCTTGTGCCTGAAAAAGACAAATAGAAGGAAGTTTATGTACCGTTCAAGAACACCACTTGAACAAACAGAACAGCCTCGCTTCACTGTTTTAGTACTCTACAAGGTTCCTACTGCTTTTTCCTCGCTTTGCTCTTCACTAACCACCTTATTTACAAGCGAGTAATTAAAGGGACCATGAAAAGAATTAAAAGACGCTTGTAAATGTTAGAAGTTATGCTCAGAAGCACTGACACCAAGTATGAGTCTTCGGAACTGAGCCGGCAATTTATTATGGATTTTTAAAAATCGTGTTTTTTAAAATTCGCGGGCCGATTGGTGTCTTCGTAGGGAGCGATTTTGAAACCAAAACCGGGAAAACAGACGTCACTAGTCCCATGACGTCGGTAGGCCACCACACGCTGTCATTCGCTCGAGCCGCGGCAGCTACGACGTCACGGGCACACTTCCGGTAGCGGTGAAAATCGTCTGCTCGAGGCGCCGCGCGACCCCCTCGGGCAAGCGCGGGCCAGGGCATTGCCTTCACGCATATGTTTCCAATTTACCTCTGCCGCCTCTTTCTGCCGGGAGTTCGGGAGCAAAGAAAGCGCCGAGACCGGAGACACGCTGCCGACGCACGCTGCTCCTCGGGAGTGCGACAACCGGAAGCCGTAAACCGAACGTCAGCGAATGACGTATTCATGGGCGGAGCCCAGTCCCGGAGCTGTTTTCTTTATTTTTTCTTGGTGCTCCGCGCGTATGAGTTGAGGGGGGAGAGGAGGAGCGTGATTTTTAATCGTCTATAACTTCGTTGTTATTCATGCTAGCTCGAAAATTCTTTCGCTGGGGTGACGGGTGATGGATTGCCTATCTTTACGTAATCTCAATTAATTTGTTTCATAGTCCCTTTAATGAATTGCTTTCTTTTCACTTCCTGAAGATAGGGGAAACATTTTCATGCAGGAAACAGCAGAATCTCAAATGATATGGCTGTGGTTGTCATGTATTCCTGCGAAGTCCTCATCAGAACGCGTTACAAAGGCCTCAGGATAAGGTAAACTCATTTTCAGAGTGTGATGGACAATACTGCAGATCCTGGCAAGTAGAAAATACACATCCGACTAGTAATGACATTCAAAAAAAGACGAGGCTTATGTTCCAAAGACGAGAAAAAATATTTATAATCAAGAGAGAGGGGAAAGAGGGTCCTGCACAAAGCGGGGCCAAGAGGCTGACGATCAGTTAGTGGTTTCAAGTTAAATGTGCCAAGATCTGCTCTCTTGCAGTGTGGGGAGCACTGCTGTACGACACATCAACAAATTACAAAGGTGCAGCTAAATGACTACAGTAAGAGTTATATGAGCTGCATGGTAGCACAACATAATGAAAGTAGCCGATTTTTATTTATTTATTTGTACCTCAAAAGCCCGCAAGGGAGCATTACATAAGGAGCGGGCTGAGTTAAGTATTAAGTAAGTAGCTCTTTGATTGCTGCCTTGAAGCAGTCAGGGGTGTTATGAAGTACAATGGTGAGCAGCCTTGTCTAGAGCGCTCGGGCGGTGCACTTCCTTGCAAACAAATCCAGATTTTGTGGCAGCCTCTAGGGTCCAGCTGCAACGCTTGCACGGAAGTAGCGCCAGATAACCTCGTAAACAAAGCAGGCACGAAAACTTTGCCCTGTAATGAGGGGCTGCTCTCTAATTTCGGTTTTTGTTACCAAGTGCGCACTGCTCAAGCGCTCTAGACAAGGCTGCTCACCACTGTACAGTTCCTATTGGCAAGTTGTTCCACTCTCTGGTTAAAGAATGACTTGAGATGGGTAGAGGTGGATGCTAGAGTTGGATGCACGGATTTCGGGTGGTTAATATGGCATGAATGACAGTATGCTGGGGTGATGACGGATATGCTCATCAGTGAATGGTAGAATTTATGATAAAGGCCAAGGCAAAGATATGCCTCCTTTGCTGCTGATTGCCCCTGCGCTGTGGAACCGTGCACTGACAGCTGCTTCCTCGGAGGAAGAATAGCAGATTGTCGGTGACAGGAAGTGTCTCCCTTGCAATGAGAGCTGGAAGCAGTTTCTGCAAGTGTCAACTTTTAAGCCCACTTCCACAGGAGCATTGACCCATAGAAATAAGGAAAAGATGCGGAGTACGAGTACAGGTACCTCCTTATGCAAATGCACATTTTGCAATCCACGCGGCCAAGATAATCAGTGATTTTGAAGCACTGAAGGAATATGAAAGCGACGATTAAGCAGGCAACATGTCTAAAAGTTGAGAAAACTGCATTCCTTGGGCATTCTGAAACAAGCTACACGCTTGACCAGCGCTGGTGTCATAAGCACATGTTTGTGCGCATTCTAAACGAGGCGGCTTTGCAGAAAAGTGCATGTAAACACAGTAAACTTCCTTATATGAAAATAATCAACAGAAATAAACCCCAATTCATGCTCCTTCCCACAGAATTCGTGTTTTCCTTTGTTTTGAATCATAGCAATCTCAAAGAATATAAGTTCCTTTCACATTTGTGGGGAACCGATAGCAACTGACATTTTAAAGCAGCAGTATGCATATAAAATTATGATAATGTTTTAAAAATGCTCAGTTCTCTAGGCAGCTTCCACAAGAAACCATGTGAATAATGGGCTTGGCTCTTATTACCCACATCTCAGCTGCCAGAAAAAAAAACAACCTAGAATAGCCTTTTTCTTAAATGCAGCAAATTTCACCCAAAACGGTGGGAGGAGACAACCAATCTCTCACCCAGTACTGTGGCGGCTTGCCGCTCTGCCATCGGCGGAGTGATACGTAGTGATCGGTGAAAGCAACGAGTCCACGCGTATTTTTATTTCCGTGGGCCTAATTTGCAGCTATGTAGTCTCTGACTAGATCTATTTACTCACGGAAACCTAGAAACCAAAATAAAAGCGAAGGCAAAGCCGCCACGCGACTGCCTGAAAGGCACTCCATGCGTTGGTCAACTCCTCCCACCGTCTGCGGGAAATTAAAAAAAAAAGAAGACAGGAGCTGACGTTAACCCGAATTTAATTAGGGAAATCGGCCACACAGGGTAATAACTCAAAGTTTCTAAGAATGCTCAGAATATGTAGATTGAGTTCCCAGGGCAAAAAGACGAGTTCAGATTCCTCTTCAGTGCACCTTTAATGAAGTCATTATAATGCGGGAGGCAAACTAACTGAACGCCCCTCGCATTTGGATCAGAAACCAAGAGCTGGACCCAAACTAAATCTCTTTCAAATGGCACCCAATTCGAACCTGCACTACATGGCAGACAAGAGGCACCCGGCCGTGGCCACATTCTCAAGGCTGCCTAAGCTACATGTGCCCGATTACCCACCCAAACTAGCTCATTCCTGCCACTGAGGCCAGCTTACCTACAAGTGAAGCAATCAAGGTTTTGTATGCGCATACGACCTCAGACAGGCTGTAGCTGCTTAGCAGTTAAAACTAGACCATTTCGATGGGCTCATATCAAAAGTAACTTGGCAAAAAGACAGCCTGAGCTCATCACAGCATTCAAAGGGCCAGCAAATCATTAAAGGGATCCTGAAATGATTCTGATGGTCATATTCTAATGCAACAAATCTGTAGGTGAGGTTTTAGTCAGTATTCGAGTCAAATCTAAAAGCTTTGCGTGGACCCTATAATTTACAAATAACTTTTAAAAATTGCTGCTCGCAAACGATTAGGGCAACACCTTATCATGCGTTCTTAGCAGTCCCTCCCCCTATAATGAGGAATCTAGGTGATTCTTCTCACTAGACTTGTCCAAGTGATGTGGGTGGGACTGGGTGCAGAGGGGTGCAGTCCTAACCTGTTTTTTGTATATTTTTTTCAGGTATGATGTCGGGGTGTCGGAGAGGAGGAGCATCATTTTTAATAGCCTACATCTTCAGTGTCAATAAAGCTAGCTTAAAATTTTTAGTGCAGTGACGAGTGATATAATACTGATCGCTCGTGCGCTTTTTCTAACCTCAGCAAATATCACTTCATGGTACCTATATCTTGCACACAGACTACACGAGCACACAGTAATGCAGTTTGTTCTCAAACAAATGCCACAAAAAATTGGGTATTCCGCCAGAACAGGTACCAGCAAGCTTTTGTGCTGTTCAGCAAAACCAAACCTCAAAAATAAGCAGAGAGGGAAGAACCTGTGCATTTGGGTACAGTAGCCATGCTTTTGAAATAAGCATAATTAGGTAAGGTTTGGTTTATGTTTGGTTTATGGGGTTTAACGTCCCAAAGCGACTAAGGCTACGAGAGACGCCGTAGTGAAGGGCTCCAGAAATTTCGACCACCTGGGGTTCTTTAACCTGCACTGACATCGCACAGTACATGGGCCTCTAGAATTTCTCCTCCAAAGAAATTCTAGCCGCCGCGACCGGGATCGAACCCGCGTCTTTTGGGTCAGCAGCCGAGCACCATAACAGCTGAGCCACCGCGGCGGCGCTAATTAGGTAAGGAGTTATGCACACCAATGCACAGGCATTGCCGTAGCACAGGCTAGTGACAATGCCAAACATTTAAAACTAGCTTTAATGCAAGGAGTAACAACTGATCAGCATGATAGCAGGAAAGAACTGATCCAAGTGATTTCTGTGCCTCTCATACTTTGCCACACAGGCAATCTCAATGCACATGGAGTCGATGGCCATTTAAATTTTCAAGGCCTATCCAGGCCTGTCGAAGCCACATAGCAAATTTCAATGATCACCGAGCATGCAACATGACAGATGGTGATAAGCGCAGAAACATTTAGTAGAAACATGAAGTGAAGCAGTAATAATAAAATGAAAGTCGCATATTGAGGTAAGTGCTATCTTTAATTAAAAGTTGGCTTTAAAAAAGCCATCCAAATACTTCATTATTCAGCAAAATCCATAGACAGCGATGGCGGATAACAATAGGCAACAATACACACCTCCCTTCAAAAACATTAATTTTTCGCCAATGAAGCTAACACATGTCAGTGACTTTTGCGTTCACAGCCACAATAATTGCAGCACTTGTGAAGCACCTCTTGGCCTAAGCTGTTGTAAGGCATACTAAGAAACGAAGACAAGTGAAACGCAGAGGTACGACACACAACAAACACGATGTCATTACAGTCGGTTTCTTTACATGCAAGTTAGAGGAGCCGTCATTCTAACTATTAAAAAAAAAATTATTTCTGGACTTGTTCGTGCAGCCTGAAATTCTGCAATTAAATCAAGAACAATTTCTGTTTGTTTAGAGCTTTTACATATAAATTTCTTTCAGCATCTACTGGGTGTGAGGCTGCCCACAAAGGATCTCAAGACTGCAATGGCTCTAGGTGGACCTCCACAGAGGCGAGCCCCATCGCGCTCGATGGTAACTGAAAACCATGCAATTGAAAACCCACTGTGTGGCACCAGCCAAACGTGTGAGCACCCCTGAACAACCCCTCGGTACACAATCACCGCAAAGGTGGCTATTATGATACAGCACTTTCCAAATCCAGTGGCATGGAGAAGAGGAATGTGGTGCACTGAAAAGTTTCCAATTACTCTACAGCTTCCCCTCTACGTCTCTCCCTCTACACACCCACAAGACAGAGACATGTTCTTTTAACCCTTTCAGGTGCTTTGTACACAATTGTGTAAGCGGCAAACTTGCAGCTTTTTCTGAGAAATTGGAGCACTTGACAGCGATTTCATTATTTCAAATTGAGCAACCTTCTTGTAGCAAATAAGATGCCTTTTTGTACCATGTAGTGAATGCAGCAAATAATATTTCACATAAGAGTGAGCTAGGTAGCACTTTGTCCGCCGTTTTTGTGCCGTTTCGAGTGTAATGTGAATCTTCGGAACACAAAGTGATTCCACGATCCCTTGGGTGTTTACCTGACACACAAGAACATTTCGATGTTACTATTTCTATCAAATCTGACACTTTGTACGCAATTCTCCACATCGTTGTAAAAGCTTACCTGCTGGTCTTTCACGTTCAAAAACTAACAAATTCCCTTTCTTGAGGCCAGAATATACTACTTAGGTGCAAAAATAATTCACTTCAGTCAAAACAAAAAATGGCGCCTGAAAGGGTTATGAGTATTAGCTCTTACTACTTATGTTTGCCAAGGACTGCAATGAACGTCAAATTGACCTAAACAGTAACCACATGACCACGCTATACCCCTTAGCAACAGCGAACATGTAGCGCCTAAATTGATACCTATACTTTCGATCTGTTGTATATGAGCCAGTATAGCGGCCATTGAAGTGGGATCCCCCTGCGACTGCCATTTACATAAAATTTGGCGGCCACCCGTTTGACGCAGAATGTTCAAGTGGTGTCAAATGACTTGGCATGTTCCTGAGGATAAAATTACTAATTGAGATGAAGCCCAAAATATGTGCGGGATTCGCAACGATGACCTTTCCGCCCCCAAACCGTGCATTCTGAGGACCTTCAGATGGCCATTACGGCTGAACCATTTGTCGCAGGTGATTCCAGATGGTGTCAAACGATTCGTCGTGTTGTGATGCACACGTTTATAAAATTTATTAACCAATATAATGAGGAAGTTACTGGACATAGCAAAGGTGGCTGTAAATCGCAACAGTAGTGCAAAATCCATGAGGTAAATGGCAATGCTTGTGTCTTAGAAGGGATGTTTCCGGAACAGAAACATCCGCGGATGTTCGTATTTGGTCTTCTCCACTTTTGCTGGACACACCAAAGTAAACACTTAAGCTCCCGTAGGTAACGCTCTTAAGTTGAACACTGAGGCAGTGTTGGGGAAGAATTTCCTTTCTTTTGTGCCACCTAGCAAGCCTAACCTGACCATGAACACGCTAAACAAGGCATAAAAAGCTGTACCCCTTAAAGCAAGTCCCATTTCAGCAGCATTAAAAACCTTATTTACTACCCTATTTGCTACTGCTAATGTTTCCCTTGCTACTGCAAGGGAGACATCAAGAAGTCAGGCTGTGCTCAGTCAGTTTTCTGACATTTCACTTTCTCTTTTTATTATTTTTCTTTTCATTCAAATCTACTGCAAACTTACAAGACATTTGTGTAGCTCACTCGGAAGGCCCCCTATTTATATTCGACTGTCCCTGACATTCACAGTCCCTCTCTATCGATTGGTGGGTTGGGATCTTCATACTTCTTTTTGTTGCTGAAAGCAGAAAAAATTGACATGAATGAATAACAATGTCAGTGACCACTTTCTGGACAACAAAAACTGCCTCACAAAGGTGCGTGCAAATGCTCAGGGACCATTCAATCATCTACCATAAAACAAAAAAAGATGCACTAACCACAGACCAACACATTCTGTGGCCTGGGGTGTCCATTTTACAGTAGAATGTCAATGATGCCATCATAGCTAATATTATTTTAGCATGATGCAGATTTGTAAAATTTCCAGGCCACAGTGCACTGCACGGAATGGGCAGAATGTCAAATGTTTCTAACACCCTCCCGCACCACTATGGATTATATGCACAAGGGAACAATGACCGCGCATCCATGAGCACTGGGTGATGAAGTGCGACCCGCAATCGCTGACATCGTGATCACCAGTCGCGCCTATGCATTGCGAACAGCGAGCTGTGGCACAGGCGGCTGTACATAAATACCGTCAGCCGTGAACAGATCTGCGTACATGTATTTCCCATGCTTCCGCATATGGATTGTTTTCTTTTTGGATGATACAAATTTGGAAGATGCGAATGTTTCTCGCAACCCCGTGACATTCCAGTTATAGAGCTTCTACTTTACTGCAGCTGTCAGTAGAGTTGGCATTCACATTTCTTGCTGCACCAAAGGATTTGTTATCTAACAGCAAGTTTAATATTGAGGCTTGGGGTTTGTGGGTTCAGGGAAGTCCAGTACGAAAGGGATCGCCCAATTAGCACTGAACTAATGGTTATCCTGAAAGCTGGAGCACACTCATCAATTCTCTACGTCTTGTTCTGTGGCTGTCTCCTTCAACAATGAACCATACCTACCTTTCTGATCTAAAATTCCTTAAAGGGGTGGAGACACCAAATTTGTGGTTCGCGCGTTCTTAGTTTCAAACGTTTCTTATGGCTCCAGGAAGCATGATACACACTCAGAGATTCATATATTCACAGTGAATAACTTATTATCGCATTTTTAGGTGAACGATTTTCGGTTTCGGAACGCCGAGTTGGA
This sequence comes from Amblyomma mixtum, assembly GCF_055824585.1. Classification (NCBI taxonomy): domain Eukaryota; kingdom Metazoa; phylum Arthropoda; class Arachnida; order Ixodida; family Ixodidae; genus Amblyomma; species Amblyomma mixtum. The sequence goes on along the minus strand of NC_143013.1, from coordinate 60,100,128 downwards.
CAGTGACGTCACAGAGGGGGAAGATCAACTGCTTCGCTTGGTCACGTGGGCCCACAAAAGTTGTGACGCACCTACTGCTGCATCGCCTGCTTTCTCACACACATGCTGACCAGCGCATGAAAACAAACAACTGCATGTCTAGTCCCAGCAGCTCGTATTCTGACAGATCTGATTCCAATGAGTGACGACATCGACTTTTTTTTGTTCGCACGCTAATATCGCCTTCGCGGGTTCGCGTGAGGATGCGAAGCACTTTGCAAAATGCCAGTAAGCATCGCTGCGCCGCTCTGCCTAAGCTGCGCCCATAACCGGTGTCACACTTCGCCGCCGTGCAGCAGTACCTGAGCGCTGCTTGGGATGGTGTACAAATATCTCAAGAAAAGACAAAATCGCCTTGTTATCAGAACTGCCAGCTATACTCGAGCAGCGACAAAGCATGCCTGCTTATGTTGGGAGCTTTCGGCAACGGCACCGCTTGCGGGCGCTCCGGGCGACGAGCTCTGCTGCTGCCTGGCTGCCATGGTCGTCGCTAGGCCTATAGCCTGTTTCGCAAGCGGCCGGCGCTTCGGAAGTCGCCTGCGCTATAATAAAAGGAATACTTTTCACAAATAGCTTTAGTGTCAACAGCATCATCTCACAATAAAATAATAGTATGGTCAATCTCCTCGACGCCTTCGGCAGCGGAGCTAGCGGGCGCCAGGCGAGCCGGACCCCAACGTCGGGCCAGCGGCAGCTGCGAGGCGGTTCTGGCAAGAAAATTGCTCGTATCACCGTTGTTACCTCTACCAGCAGCTCAGTATTGGTCAGCGATCCTCAACAATGACACTTTTTCACATTTCTTGTACCATGGTTTATTATTTACGTCAAGAACACTCCTTAGCTCGCTTTTATGACGTCGGCAGACGGTATCCAGGCTGGCCGACCGGCTGGCAGGCACGGCGTACTTCACGTCCGCACAAAACAGCCATGCTACCAGTAAGGATGCTTCCTAGATTCGAGATACGACAACATGACTGTACTAAAAGTGGATCTTTCGGCAACGACACTGCCTGCGGCAACGCCGGGCGACGACCTGCGCGCTGGTCCCAGACTGCCCTAGTCGTCGCTAGGCCTAAGCTGGTTTCACATCCGACTCCGCAGCTGAGGGCGCTTCGGGACTGGCCAGCGCTCAGAAACGTGCTCCGCTCGGCATCCCTTTACTGTGAACTCGTCCCACAATAAAAGATATGTTCAATTTTCACGACGTCTTCAGCAACAGAGCTAGCAGACGGCAGGCGAACCGCACCAGGTAGCAGCAGCACAAAACCGGCTATGGGATGAAATTTGCTTGCATCGCAGTCATCACTTCTATCAGGAACTCGGTATTTGCCAACGATCGTCAGAAACGATGCATTTTTGATATTCATATATCCCAGGGTTTGCTATGAACGTGAACAAACAATACTGTCGCGTTCTTCGGATGCCGGTGGTCGGCACGGACTGGCGCAGGCCGCCCGGCTCCAAGGAGTGCGCCCTATTTCATCATGACGCTGCCGCTCTCCGGGCTTGCATTGGCTGCCGCTTCCCGTCGTTGCGTTTGTCGCGAGCGGCTCGCCGTTGACATCTAGCAGGCCGGACGCAGGCGACGAGCTGCAATCGGATGCTGCGACGCTGTTCGCAACGGCGCGCCGCAAACCGAGCGAGTGGCGGTTAGCAGCCAATGAGGCTCGCTGGTGCGTCGACTGCGCTCACGCGGCTGTGCCCCGCTCATCATACGTCACTGTATTTTGGTATGACGTCACTAAAACTTTAATTTGTTTACCCCCTTGTGACGTCAGGGTTGATGGCGCTAGCGATGGGTCTAGATCGTGAGAGTGAGCATTTAGGTAATCTTTGGAACCGAATTAAAATATTTTTTAAATGTTTGTTGCGTCCAACACCTGGCTGTGAGTGCCCTTGCATACGTAAGAATCCCATAGCAGGCTTTTTATAGCTTCAAAATTTGGTGTCTCCACCCCTTTAAGAGATCAGGTGCAGCTACGACTTTTGAACGCAAATTGTAGCTCACTGTAATACTGGACCACTACCAAACCAGAATCAGCAGTAGCATGCAGCAGGCAGCCGTCACCATCTGGGAGCTGCCCGAGGAGCGTGAAGCGCAAAGAAACTTGTACAAACGTGAAACACAGTAGCTCTCTGCGGACAATTTTCTTCCCAATTAGCGGCGCCCAGGTTGGAGGGAAAAGCCCATACAGCAGCATGGCCCTTAGTTGAATGGACAAGGTAAAACTACTACATTTGCCATTGTAACTTCACATGACCTTTCTTTTTTTTTTTTTTAAAGAATCTTCATGTCTTTTCAGTCGCTACTGAAACTTACCTTCTGCCCGCTGTCCTTCTTAGACCCTGAGCTATTTTTGAAACTGAGCATATACATACTTCATGTTTATAAATGTGACAAAGAAAATATATAAAGCTAGAAGTAAGAGAAGCTCCTGTGGTTGAAACTGAAAACACTAGCATTAGGCGTCTGCCTAAAGCTAGGTTAGAAAAGCAACTAATGCATCTAAAACAAACTTGGCTGTCCTCATCTTATACAAGCAGTTTTGTTCTTACCATTAAAGCACCACCAAAACACACACAAAAAACTTGATCGCAAAACATAACACTTGGCATTGTTGTATATGTGAGTGCTTTATTACATCCCGACTTCTACGATATTGCATTTCAAAATAGTGTTGCAAATTAGAGCACATTGTAAATGCCAACCTACTTTTGACATCACTATGAAGAGAAAAAAAGTAGTCGTAAATCTAGGTGTACATTAATTCCGAGTTTCTTAGCAGGTTACAGGGCCAATGATACAAAAAAAAAGGAAAGGTGCTTGAAAGGTGCTTAAATCTCATTTAAAGCACCGCCTTTAGGCACTTTACATCCTCGATTTAGCACCTCTAATTGTAATTTAATTTTTTCATCTTGCACTGTGATCATACTTCAGCCATGAATGATGCTAACTCCAACAGTACCCACGTCAAATAATGGATGCCCGACACCAACTGCACCAGACTCGCATCAGTTATGAACATCCTAGAATCAGCTACAACAAAGATCTGCTCGAAAGAAATGCAGCGAAAGCCAGCCTACGTGGGCCTGAAACTTACTTTGGATACCATCTGTGCTTGGTAGTGTATGTCATTTTCGTCAGAGCTTCAATTTCCAGCCGCTCGTTTCTGTAATACGGTTCGATTTGCTCCAGCCGATGCTGCAGCTTCAGTGCAGAGTTTGCCTAAAGAAAAAAAAAAACGAACGAAAATGACGTGAACCATCAGCATTACACGCATTAATGACATGGCCGAGGCACAATCAACACATTTTCTTTTTTATGACCCAGATGCTGTTTCCGTGTTAACAAATGAAAGTTCTGGCTTCTATTTTTTCCCGCCATTTTCTTGGCATGTGTACATGCTGCAACTGAAATGGATGTTGCGTGTGAAACTGTTTAGTAATCCAGTGCATACTGTGGAACATTTTTGAATCAGTTTTGAACGTACCAATAATATGAATCTGCCTTTATGCATGCAGCATTCTTTCCGCTGAGTAAAGCAGAAATTTGGGCAAGTTGGTACGTATTCATTTTTGAAACAGCGCAAAAAAGACGGGACGTGGAAACTGAGGGGTAAAGACAAACAGGCGCTGACTAACAACTGAGTTTATTGAAAAAAACACAAATATATAGACAGAGTTAGGAAAGAATTGATCGCCACTATAGTCAACTCATGCCACATGGGACGCCAGATACCCAATCTCCCCTTTGGAAAGGGCTACCGATGGGCAACTAATGCACGTTGCGCCCTTCTCACTTATAAGAAAAGCTTCAATAACTTCTCGCATCATCTCATCACTATGGCGGAACACGATGTTGGTGTTCTTATAGTCGGGGGTACATTTGCATTTCTTGCAACGAAATGCACATTTAGCGAGAGGGTCTCCTTCTGATTTTCTTTTTTCGTAATCTTTTTCATGTTTACATTTGCACTTTCTGCAGTGGAGCGCCACGTGTGACAGGGGGTCTTTTTTTCCTGGTGTTCTCATGTTCCATGAGTCGCTTGTTGATGCATCTTCCTGTTTGGCCAATATATGTGGCACCACGCGAGAAGGGAATTTGGTATACTACCCCTACCTCGCAAGGTACATAAGGGGAAACATGGTGCACCTGACAAGCCCTTTTGTTTCCCTCTTGCCTCTGCCTTACCTGTTTGCACATCCTGCCTAATTTCTTCGGGGCAGAAACAGGCAGATATGGCGTTGACGTCGTGTTTTCTGCCCCAGGTCACCGCACGCAATTTATTGCATTATGAAATCATCACCCTACATTTCAACTCTACTTCCCTCCACCCTTATCCTGCTCTCTACCACAACACTCAGGCCAGGGTCATGTTTGGGCTGGCCGACCTCTCCACCTTTCTTCACATTAAACTTTACTTCCGCTGTCTCACTACTACTGCCAAATGATATCCAAGTGGAAGAAATTGCAAGCAAAAAGAGAAAACGCTAGCTGGCCACCGCCAGTTCCTAATATTTGCACGAATCACACATTTCCCGAAACGCAAGCGCGCACAGCAAGTTTGCCTGCTGCCAATGCCTTTGCAGAAAATGCCGATTATGAAACTGGCCAAAAGTATTTTGTGGGTGCACCACAAGTACAAACAGCACATTATTAAAGTGTGCCTGCTTATCAACAGGTTTCAGTGTCATAACACACATGGGTAACATATCTTTACAAAGCGCATATATGCAAGTGTGTATGTGCAACATATGCGTATTTATAATGCACATACCTGATATTCTTACTAATTTTTACGTTGTCTCTAACTCTTACATGACCAAGCACTTTGAAAGGGGGAAGCAACAGGACTTGTTTTTGCATTTTCCAGAATTTACAAGCCTGTTTTTCAGAAATGACTTAAACAGCGGCCAGAAATACAGAAACACATATAGTTAAGTGGTGCTATTTGATACTACTAAGACAAAAATACGTTGTTAGCTGTTGAAGGACGCAGTGTTGCTAGAATCATGTGCCAAGCCGCAGACATAGCTCTGCCCGTGAGCCGTAATGACTGTGACAAAACACTTGAGCAAACTTTTGCTCTTCCAGCTAGACATCCATTGGCCTTCTTCATGTTTTTAACTGCGATAAAGTGTATATCAGAAAAATGTTTTCAGAGCGACAGGGTGGTCACAACTGTAGTGGAAAGATGCAAAGCACTGAAACTTGGATACACCTACTAAAACAGCACAAAGAACCAACGCCAAAGGACAACCGTGTAGACAAATGGTGAAGGCACTGCTCCAAACCACATCCCAGTTGTGTCCAGAATACGGTGAGAGAAAGAACTTTTATTCACTCCTTGTACAAATGGAACATACGATTACTAAAAAGTAAGCCAAGCATGTGGCTACATACCTCGTCCAGCCTAGCTCTGATCTTGGGGAGGGGCTGAAATACACAAATCAAGATAACACGTAAGTACAGCCTATTGAATGCATTGTAAACACAGCTAGAGACAGTAACAAAGGCTCAACACTTCATACCTTTGTGTGCTCATAGGGAAATTCTTCCTCTGGATGCCACATGACTATGGTGGAACCATCATCTGTGACCACGATCCTCTGTTTTCTGCACACAAATAACCATCAAAGGAGGTGCAGGGTCAATGTGTGTGCTAAGGAGATCCAAGAAGTTTCAATCTTTCCTATTACAATACTTTGCCTCTACGTTGGCAACAGTAACTGAGCCAAACCAGGAATGAAACCTAAGAGTACACAAGCCAACTGCGGGCCAAATCTCGCCCCATGAATTCCCTGCCACGCTTGTGAATATTTTGAGGCGGAACAAAAGGGTTCTTCAAACCGAATCTAAGAATGCGACGAGCCGTTACTGGTACACAGTAAAACCAGCAAGAAAGGCGATGAATCATTTGTACTAGTCAATAGCGAAAGCTTGATAATTAATGTGCAAGAGTCTACTTAGCAAGCGAGAGACAAAAATCTGCTTTTCGTTGCTAGTTACAGAATAGTAGTAGTATTTCGTTGATTGCCTGATTCTAAACATACCCGACTTCCTCGTCTTAAATTCCCTTCTCTGTCACATGCACAACTTACGACTGCGACTTGAGTAGTGCCTTGGTCGTCGTGTAAGTCCGACCTGCGAAGAAAGTCAGTCACACGAAATTGCCACTGCGCTCGCTTACTGTCGAGATGCGCGAATGCTTATTTAACTGAGATGAGCATGCGTATACAATCAACAATGCTGCTCACCTTGTAGTGGTGGTAACTGAGAACGAAGAGCAACCAGTCTCCGACAGGCGAACATTTCGCACGTACCGACAGGAGATGCAAGCTTCAAACCAAACGCGAAAGCTATTTAGACGAGCGCGTAGCGTAACCTGCGCAACAAGAGCGTAACCTAGCCTGCGAGCCAATGATTTCGAATTGCTACCGTTCTAAATACATCTCGCTCTTCGCTGCTCGCGCCCGACTCTGTACGCAGGTAACACAGGAGGTACGATCGACCACATGGCGCAGGCTGCCATAGCTAAGGTCATATCCGTAGCCGAGTACGCCAGTTTCGGTTTCTGCTCTCACAAACCGGGCGGATCCCATCCCTACCCCAGCCCTCTCCTAGGACCGTATGGTGTCAGGTTTGAACACCTTAGGCTAGGAAGATGGCATTTCTACCGCCATACAAACAACTGTCCTCCTCGGATGTCATTGACTACAGGAAAATACAAACACATATCCAAGGCTTCACATTTTAGCTGTCCTTGGTGCGGAGCAAGTCCCACGCTCTAACATACATCTTGGGAATGCTAGGACAAACCGGAAAAACGTTAATAGTGCCACACCCGACACACGAGTGGTGGGAGGAGGCCCTGACCAGCGACAACCTGGACCAGCAAGCCTGGATCACCCAGCTAGTCCGCAATCAGCTGCCACCAGCGAAGCCCTGGACTACGGGCCCCGATCACCCGGCTCCTGCGAATTTATACTAAATGGTTTGGTTTGGTTTATGGGGTTTAACGTCCCAAAGCGACTAAGGCTATGAGAGACGCCGTAGTGGAGGGCTCCGGATATTTCGACCACCTGGGGTTCTTTAGCGTGCACTGACATCGCACAGTACACGGGCCTCTAGAATTTCTCCTCCAAAGAAATTCCAGCCGCCGCGGCCGGGATCGAACCCGCGTCTTTTGGGTCAGCAGCCGAGCACCATAACCACTGAGCCACCGCGGCGGCACATCTTGGGAATGCCAGGACAAACCGGACAGAAAATTAATAGTGCCGACACACTAGCAGTGGAAGGAGACCCTGACCAGCGAAGACCTGGACCAGCAAGCCTGGATCACCCAGCTAGAACGCATGTCAGCTGCCACCAGCGAAGCCTTGGACTACGGGCCCCGATCACCCGGCTACAGCGAATTTATTCTAAATAAATGTTTTCTCTCTCTTTCCCTGGAAGGGAGATGAACGCGAAAATAAGGATGAGCTCGCATTACCGTTTCGGCACTCCTCACCATTGTGACAACTCTCTGCAGATACGGAAGTATGAAGACCACACAGACAGACACTTTCACTCTCATGTTTACTTTGATGCTTTATTTTCAAGGTGACACTATGTTACACTGAGCATATTCTAACTCGGTACATTTAGCTGCGTTCGTTCCCTCTACAACAACCTTTCTTCACAATGACAATCCATAGAGCACTATGAATGACCCTAGGACTCGAAAGGAAGCATAAACGTTGCTCAGGAAAACAAGTTGAACGTCACGCAAAATGTGTTTAAAGTGCTCAAAAAAGTATCACGAAGCAACTCTTGCACCCCGCTCATTTCGTACGAGTTCGCAGAGGAAATAATAGAACAAAACACTTGTGCTCTATGATATGTCACACCTCACAGACCTGCTACAAGCGTAAAAACAATGCAAAGCAGTCACAAACAAAAAATAACACCGTTGTTGCATACTTTTCTAAAAGTACAAAACGCACAAGCGAGATCACACGGGAATAGAGGATACACTGCATTTCAACCGACCGGCTGAACCAAAAGCAGCGACAGGACTTGAAAAACATTCTTAACGACCTTGACCGAGGAGAAGGTTCTGATGCACAAATGCCTTCATGGCAAACAAATGCTGCCTTAAATCACACCATCACTTTTTGACACTCCGAGTTTGAAGTCAGTTTTAGCTACAGCACCGATAAATTTAGGTTTCTTTACCAATGTTTGCATAATATACAAATTAATAAACTTCCAGCTTGCACATTCTGCACATAACATGGGGCAAAGTACTCCAAAGGAAGAACAATGATGCATAATAATCAAGCATACACAAGATGTGGACACTAGATATCAAAGTGCTAAACACCAAAACATGTGCAGAAAGCAGCAGTTGACTCGAAATGTCGGCGAGCGCACATACTAGCCCGACACGTTGGACGTCTTCAGTGGTGGCTGGTCAGTGACCTGAGGTAGCTAGATATTTCCAACTTTAAAGAACATGAAATATTTACACATACCCAGCAAAGACCGTGAGGTCATTGAAACCAACAACCATGGACAAGCATTGCACCAGCACATCTGCATGCCCGAAAGGGGCAAAGAAATTCTACATTTTACTTCCCATAAAACCTTAGCAAATGAATGCATGAGACAAGCATGGAGATCAATTGCAAAACAAAGCTTGAGAGTCAAAAATGCTTCAAAATGTTTAACTTTCCCAAAAAAATGCACGAGCATTTTGCCTGTACGGCCACAGCCGAGAACGTCCCCCCCAATGACATGATGACTAACGACAATGTGACAAGATGAGGAAACATTTCTTGATTTGCTTTTAGCTTTGCAAATTTTAGTTAGAATTGACTAACTATGCCAATTACAGTACATTCACAGCACAATAGCACAAATGTGCTACTGACAAAAGTCTCAAGTACGTGTGAAAGGTAACCAAGATACATAGCTGCCATACTTTTCAGTGACTTGACTACGACACATTAGAGGAACTGAGTCCAAATTTAACTCCCAAAAGTTTGGTCTCAAGCCACCAGCTAACAATAGATACCAGCCTAGGTTGCTGCTGATGCATCCTGGGTACTTTTGCACCAAATACACATTGGAAATGGCTAGAAACAAATCCATTCAATCTTCTGTGCATGCTCTTTTCACACAATTTGGGACATGCATGAACTTAAGCTACCATTCTCCTAGCAAATACTGGAAGCCAAAGTTAGCCTCCTAGAGATGTCAAAGTGTAGTGACACACTGTGGTGCTAAAACCCACACCACAGTGCTCTTAACGAGTACAACTAATAGCACACAGTGCACGATGTGCCCCTGTGTGGCTATGATCTGAAGTCCATAAGCAGGCAACAAAAATGTGGACACGTAAAAAGCACTCTTCACAATATAATACCCAACTGTAGCAATGCCCTTCGTCACTAGCTCAATACAATGCCTCGTAAAGCATCACCCACCATTCAGGTGGATGGAGTACCAACAGTTCAACACACACAACACTTACACAAAAGAAAAACATCTCACCGAATTAAGCAGACAACCCTTGCTGAGAGAAACTTGCCGCTACTACAGCAAACTGAGCTGCTCACTATGAAAAGACGACAATGATCAGCTGTGAGGTAGCAGAAGAGTCTGACGCCGCAGTGGGGCGCGCACGACACTCTTAAATGCAGCTCATCACCGAGCTCCGAGTATATTTACACTGTGTACATTTACCAGACATCTGAAACAAGTGAGTTATTTTTACACACCAGACCCAGCAAGGGGACAGGTGGTTGGATACATGTACATTTCTCTTGCCTTTACGGCTGCATAGTCATATTTTTTTTCCAAAAGAAACAACAGTCGTATGTCTCAAAGGTGTTGTGTCTGCCTGACATCAAAGTGTAGCCTCTCAGACATGAGTATCGCTCAGTTTCGAAGAGCAGTGGTGAGTGAGCAAGATTACAAAACACCGGTGACACAACAAAAAGGTAAATGACAAAAGTCAAAACAAAGCAACACCGTAGTCGCAGCCCCCACTTAAAACGAAAACAAGAACTCTTCATGAGACACCTGGGGGTAGATGCCAGGTATGCGGTGAACGACGTGCGAAATTAACTGAGCTTAATCTACCACAAAGCAGCCAACTTGAAGAACCACTTTTGTTTCACAGCGCAAATAAAAGAAAGTGCCAAACAATGCACCGCTTGATTGTGAGCATTTCGTGTATACTACAGACATAAAATCAATCGAACAAAGCACAAAGCATTGTGACCACAAGAAATTGCACTTTTTGCAGTACAAAGAGCTCCGCGATATGAAGAAAGCAAGCGTAAGGCGAGATCCTGTTACCATGCATGGAGCTCTGCATGTTCTACCTTTGCTCAATGAACATCACATGAATGTTCAACGCATGTAAAAATTTTCTTTGCACAGCACAACACCTGCATTCCACTTGTGTGCATTATTTTACGTGTAAGAAAAAAGAGCAAAACAACACAGAGCAAATAGCCAAGATTCAACATTTACAGAGACTTCTTGTTCTTAATGGCAAATCGAAAACCAATTGCCAAGTGCGAAGGTTAAAGAACGATAAACCAAGTAGAAAATCCCTCTAAGAAAGCTAAGCAAAAGCCAGCATCTTACAGAGGCTGTCCGCATTAGTGGCATACACAAGATAAAATGATTGTGCTCACCTCACCGCCGTGCATTAAAATATTATCAGGTATCAAAGCAAAACTGCACACACACGCGCAGTTACAAAAATCACTAACAAACTGACCTCAGTGGTCTGCTGATGACCATCATCATGAAGCACATGTAAGCTTTTTCCTCTTCAACATTACATAGCTAAATCATCAATTTAAAGTCAAGCTTATGTCTCAAAAATAGCAATAAATTAAAACAAATCAAGCGTCCCAAAAAAGTGAACAATCCCAACCCCAACGAAAGCATACAAAATTATCGCAAAGCATTCCGTCCTGATCACAGTAACACAGAATGAGTAAATTCTCTGTCCAGCAAGCTGAGACTGCAACAGAATTTGTTGTAATGCTCATACTGTTGCACACTAATGTGTTCAAGATTTCTTTTGTGTGTTAACATGCAACTGACCGGTCATGCACAATTCAATGGAACACTCATGCAAGCATTTCCAGTGCCCTAATATAAAATGAGGCCCTTGTATTGTCAAGTGATCATTCCAAAACCGTAAGATCCAAGGACAAATCAGATAAAGCAAATGCAAAGTAACGAGGTATTACAAATACAAATGCAACAACGTTTCAAAAGATCAATTAAATCGTTTGAGCAAAATGTAAACAAAAATGCTGAGACCAAACGGTGACAAGAAGTGAAGCCGAGTCTAAAACATCTAAGAAAGATGTTGCAACAAACACTGTAATTATAGTCAGCGACGAAGTCAAGAACTGAGCTCGAAATACACTTCCAATGGGTAAGCATATCCACCTGACAACCAACAATGAGTGACCAGGTGCAACTACCTTTGCTTTTTTCTTTACCAATAAAACTGGTACAAGTAAACGGTTTGGTTTGGTTTATGTAGCTTAACGTCCCAAAGCGACTCAGGCTATGAGAGACGCCGTACTGAAGGGCTCCAGAAATTTCGACTACCGGGGGTTCGTGCACTGACATCACGCAGCACATGGGCCTCTGGAATTTCGCCTTCATCGAAATTTGACCGCCGTGGCCGGGACCGAACCTGCGTCTTTCGGATCAGTAGCCGAGCACCATAACCACTGAGCCACCGCGGCGGCGGTAAAAGTAAACATGTGGTCTGGTGGGTCCAACATTAACACAAGCACTGGTATATTTTGATACATCTCACACAAAAAGCATAAAAGCTGGCAATAAAAGCTGACGTTTCTAAAGCCACGCAACCAAATGCAAACTTTGCGCAAGATACTGGCATGACTGGGCCAGCGGTTTGAACAGGAAGGGCGTTTATATGACCCTGATAGTTACATAACAGCTCTTTTGTTCTGTATGCTTCTAATATAACTAGTCGGCCTAAAAGCAGTCGTTGAATATCTCAGCCTGCTAATCATGTTAGCTACTGTTTAGTTGCAAAAGAAGTATTGCTGATTTGTTCGTGTCCTGGATTGCAAAACCTATGGGACCGTGGGAACGGCCAACTACCACAAGGAATAAAACAAGTACACATCACTCATAAAAACTCCAATGGTTGGTAAAAGGAAGCGATGATGTAAACAGAAAAGTGAGGAAACTACAACTCTGATCTGAGTGTACTGATAATGCTGCATTAATGGACAAACACAGAAAGAGACAGCTTCCATCTAAATTTACGAGTTAAGCACCGGTGTCTACTCAGTTGCATACTTTCACAACATCCGTGTACAATGTGCTATCATGATCAAAAGTGTACAGGATGAGTGTGTGTGGAAAAAAATTATTTCAGCGCAGTCACGCAATACATTCGCCTGAAAAGTGTCATGGTTAAAGGAATGTGCCTACTCTATCCACTGGTAACATCACGTGACTGGGTTGCAAGGCAAAGCTACAATAAACATTCTTTTGGGACCACGCAATCCCATAAACTTTTGATCGTGATAGCACACTTCTTTTAGCTCTTCTTCTCTTTCCAGGTGCCCAAGTTGCCCAGATATACATTGTAAAGCACATGCATGGCCAACATTGAAACCTGTAAATCTTTTCCTTCCTTTCAGGCTGAAGAAAACATGTTTACACTTTCATTAGAATGCAGAACTTGAGTGCACGATAAAGTACCACATCAGCAAAGGGCATATTTCGAAAAAAAAAGAACCGTTTTTAGGCAATTATTTGCTCAAGCAAGCAGAAGTTCAGTAAGCCTCCTGAATTCTTCACACGTCACTGACTAAAGACATGAAAGCCTCACGTGAGCCGCCTCAGCTCCTGGGCTGGAAGGACTACAATTGAAGTATAAATAAACGTGAAATTTGAAATCCAAAGTCACCAAAACATAAAAAGGAGAAAAAACAAAAGAACATGCAATCTTATAGAAAATGAAACAAACAATTGACAGTACAGCCATGTATGTCTTGCATCCTTTTTCAGGTACAAGGAAAACGAATATTGAGGCTATACTCAGCTCCGGCAATGTTTGCCACGTGCACACATGTGACCCACCATATGCGAGCGAGAACAGCAGCACACGTGGAACATTTTGGCCTTCTCCGCTAGCCTTGCAATGCAGGCCAACACATCCATGGAAGCCCAGCACATCTCGCTGCAAGCACTCTCACCATTACACAGCACAGCTCACGAGCACTCCAACTGTGCACCACATCCAGGTTTTAAAGCACATTACTAAACGACGACTTGCAGCAATGCTTTTCATGTCCACGTGACACAGCATGTGGTGTGTTTCTGCAGCAAAGGGCTCCATCACCACTGGTAAAACTGATTACAATAATAGGTTACAACGAAAGGAAAGGTGCACTAACTGCCCACCTTAGAATGAACACTTGAGTTATGCCATGAGGGAAGGGATGATGGCTTATGGTTTATGGGGGTTTAATGTCCCGAAGTGACTCAGGCTATGAGGGACGCCGTAGTGAAGGGCTCTGCAAAATTTCGACCACCTGGCGTTCTTTAACAAGCACTGACATCGCACAGTACACGGACCTCCAGAATTTCGCCTCCATCAAAATTCGACCACCGCAGCTGGGATCGAACCCGCGTCTTTCGGGTCAGCAGCCGAGCGCCATAACCACTCAGCCACCGTGGTGGCTCAGGGAAGGGATGAAGTGGGTGGGTTGAAAGGAGGAAGTGAGGAAGAGTTGCTGCAATGGAGGCTCCAGACTGAATTCGACCACCTGGGGCAGTTTAATGCGCACTGACATCGCACAGCACATGGACGTCTTTTGCAATTTGCCTCTATCAAAATGCAGATATCGTTGCTTGGACTTGGCCCCATGATCTCATGATCAGCAACCAAATGCCACCATCCCTTAGCTGCAGTGGCAAGTGTTGCTAGCACCCTATTTCTGCTGATACATTCTCCTGCACGCTTGATTACCTGATGTATTTGAGCGAAGATGCCAAGTTTTAATGCCAATCTCAAAACTCGAGTTGAACTGCTCCTTTAGACCACTCTCAAACGAAGTAAGAGCATTGTTCCGATCAGAAAGTTCACAGCAAATTAAACTGGCCCTGAGACACACAACTGAAGAGAGTTTTTGTCTCTGAGGCTTCCTCTTGTCAGCACCTCAGGCAGCATGCTATAAGGTACCAACTTTACGTCAGTATGCAAACTTTAACACACATTTGGCAAGTAGAGGTAACTTTCTGCTTAATTTTAAGGATTTCATTTTCTCGCTATGGATTCTGTCAACTCAAATAGGAGATGATCCCCAAAAAGCACTTCAGAGTTCAATAGTCCATGCATTCCTAACTAAATTAAAAGCTTCAAGAGAAAACCTACTGAGCAGATGCCCAACCTCCCAAAATATGCTACATTGAGAGTGCAATGAAAACCAGCCAATGAAAATTACTGCCAGATTAACTCAGCATCTGACTCCAGACTGCCATAAACTTAAGTACAGCAGTGAGGACTACCAGCGACATGGCCCCAGCAGAAACACCACACACATGCAGTGAGAGTGAGAGAATTAAGTCTGCTGAAACCACAAAACCTGGTATGTGGTGCATCATCAAGCATGGCTCAGGAGCCGCTCTGAGTGAAGGCACTTACAGCAAGACACCCTGGACAGCGCAGCGTGGTTGCTGCTGAACTCGAGCGCAGGTGTGCGGTGCCAATTGGGACACAGAGTGACCTTCCTCAGCCCACAACTGGCCCAGTCTACAGCATGTGGTTTCGCATGTGGCAGTTGAGGGCGTTCTTGAGAGAGAACCGCATGCCGCACACCTGGCAGCGGTGGGGCTTCTCGCCCGTGTGCGTGCGCATGTGGCAGTTCTTGTTGGACAGGTCCGAGAAGCGCTTTAGGCACACCTCGCACTGGTACGGCTTCTCACCCGTGTGGATGCGCACGTGGCGCCGCAGCGTGGACGAGCAGGAGAAATCCTTCTTGCAGTACTCGCAGCAGTGCAGCCGGGCCCGGCCGTGCGACTTCTTGTGGCTGCGCAGCTCCGTCACCGAGGGCAGCACCTTCTGGCAGATGTTGCACTGGTGGATGCGTGGACTGGCATGGATCACCAGGTGGCGCCGCAGCTTGTACGGCTGCGAGAAGCCCTTCTGGCAGATGGGGCATCGGTGAGCGGACGGCTGCGCGTTGCCAGACGACTCGGGAGACTCGGCGGCCTCTGGCTCCAGTGGCGCCCCTGCCACGTCCGGAGCATGCAGAGCCGCCATGGTCTGGAAGGCAGCCTGGAACGCCGGCGGAACCACGGGAGCGTCCAGGCGCTTGGCGGGCTCTGGGTCCGGAGGTCTCGAGGAGGTGGACTCTTGCCGGCGGTGGACTAGCAGGTGGGCACGCAGGTAGCGGGCCTGCAAGAAGGTTTTGTGGCAGATGTCACACTGGTGCGGCTTTTCTTCGAGGTGCTGCAGCCGGTGCAGCTTGAGTGAGCCTTTGCGCGTGAAGCCCTTGCCGCAGACGTCGCAGTTGTGAAGTCTGCGACCAGTGTGGATGTACATGTGGGCCGTGAGGTGGCTCACCTTGGTGAACTGCCATCCACACACCCGGCAGACGTACAGGCCAGATTCTGTCAGCAGGTCCTCGTCGTTGGTGTGACCGTTCGGTGAGGCACGCAACACCGGGGACAGCAGGCTTGCACCATTCTGGTAAGGCAGTGGCGCATTAAGGTGTGGATACATGTAGAACTTGAAGTAGCTGTCCAAAAGCGATGGGCAACCTGGAGTGAGGAGGTTGCCGAACAGTGGTGGTTGCAGTGGGGGCGGCCTGTGGTGCTCCACTGCCCCGTCCTGGCGACTCAGCCTACTCAAGCCATTGCCGGCTTTCATCTCCAAAGCACATTCCAGAGGTTCCCTGCCTGGCTCAGCAGGTCCTCTCATCTTGAGATCAAGGGGCATATCATTTTCGTCCTGATACCGAGACATCCGCCTGCTGGAAGTCTTCCGGAAGAACATGTGGAAAAGGTGCTTGCCTTCTTTGTGAGTCTTGGAGTGGTGCTTGAGGGCCTGTTTCCAAACGAAGCCCTCCCCACAGAATGAGCACCGGTGGATGCTCTTGAGCATGTGGTACACCTGGTGCCTCAGGTACTCGGAGAAGTGGTCAAGTGCCATGGTGCACCGGCTGCACTGGTACGGCGGCTCCTTGCGGTGGGCGGCCATGTGCTCGAGCAGAGTCTCAGGCAGGGCGTAGCGGCGGCCGCAGTGCTCGCAGCAGTACGGCTTGACACCGGTGTGGATGAGCAAGTGTCGGTAGAGGATGCCCCGCGACCGCGTCTCGTACGGGCACAAGGGGCAAACATATTGCAGTGTCATCCTGGCTGCCTCGCGCGCAGCCTTCCGATTTCGTTTCTGCACCCAGGAAACAGAAAAACGGGAAACGGTTCAGAAGAGTTGCAAGCAAATAAATTAGATAGCCATCCACATCTGCCACATTTCTTTTGCACAGGCGGACGGAGAGAATTCGGCGACCCAAATTTAAAACGTTCATTGTGGGGTCTACTTTGAAAAGTCCACTCAAACCACTAGAGCAAGTTCTCGCACAAATGCTTGGTAAAGGAGCAAGACAGCCGATTACAGCGCCTGCGTAAGCTCACACCGCGCTCACAAAGGCGGGCACATCTCTTAAACATGCCTCTAATACCCACCAAAACACTTACCGGACCGAAACTGGAGGCCAGCTCTTAACCACAGCTCGATGGAAGCGGTTTCGCGGCGCCAAAGATCATACAGCAACACATTTCGCCTTGCCTTTTCACGCGTCGATTACTGATTTACAAGATAATGCGGACAATCGCAGCATTAAGAAACGCAATCGCCGCTAATACACCCAAAAGACATCACAGAGTCCGACCGATCAACAACGCGCGAAGGTAAAGCGAGCGCTCCATCCTTTCACGCCATCGACAGGCACGGTCCACCGCGGGCGCAAAATGGACATTCGCACCTGCGCCACCGTTCAGCATGACTGCTTTTCTAGGCACATTTCTCATACAGAGCACAACCGAGCACTTCTAGCGAAACTAAACCATGTGCCGCGCCCCACGCGACTCCGAGCGCATATTAATAACTACGCGGACGCGCGGCTTTAAACGTCGATTTTAATTTAGCTCGCTAATGACTGACCACACGCACTGACCACGACGACCCATCCCGTGGCATCGCACACGACAACCACAAGTCTTAAGCAAGCGCCCGCGAGCGCCCGCCTCCAGCGCGCATTCAAAAATGATGCGCCGCATCCATGTTTTCATAGCGATATACGACCGCATGCGATCCAGAAACACAAATTTCGCCGAGAACAAAGAGGGTATTTTTTTAGCCTGAGGTTTTTTTTTTACGCCTACAGCCGTGCCTCCGACTAGACGGTCGGGCACGGCAAGCGCCTCTGACCACAACCGTCACACACAAGCCATGCCAGCCAAGCAAACAACGAGCGCATGCCGAGCATCTGTTTCAAGCTCTCTAATATCAATACAACGAAATGCGAATCTCATCTACTTATGTACACTTACGAGTCAAAAATATATTGCTTGCTGCGATGACGATTGGACTGGTGGCATCCTAAAGACGAAACACTGCGGCGCATCGCCAAGTTTGTTCACGCCCAAATTTCTGCAGTTGGACAAATTTTAACTTTTTGTGACGTTAACTGCACCTTCATTAAACAAAATTATGATATCAATATGTGGAGCGACGGCAACGAATGCATTCTTTCTTTTTGCGAAACTGCGGCTGTTGCGTGTCAACGTGGTCATCGATTTTCTGCATGGATTATTTTTGGCGTTTTAGGCTCTTGTTCCCCGTCTCCCTGTCGCTCACATTTGCCGTAGTGTCTTAAGAGAAGTGCGATCGGTTCAGCGTGAGGTGCCTGAATTTGTCTTCTACCCGTTCAATCCAAGCGGCTCAACTAAAGTGCACTTCAGTTCCACCTTTAGCTTGCTAAAGGTGGAACTCATTACTCATACTCATTACTCATTACTGTCCCGGCTCTCATCGTATTCGAGAATATGCCTTGAGAAAATATTCGGTAGCCAGTGGCTGTACCGACTCCTTGTGAGCTATGTAGCTACACCGAGAAGAGTGCCAACTCCAGTTAAAGTGGCAGTGGTATATAAATTTGCCCGTAGGTGACGCGACAGTCTGTACATTCTAAGTTTTGAGCCCTTCGTTGTTTCCTAAAATCTTACTACAGTGGAACCTCGTTATTTCTAAGCGCTACATTCAAACTTGCGGTTTATTCGCAGCGGCGCTTTGGTCGTGTCAAGTCAACATCGAAGTATAAAAAAGGCTCCCCTTAATTCGAACAAATTTTCGGTGCTCTTTGAGCTCGAATTCTCCTGAGTCGGCTAGCTGCATGTATGTATTACGAATATTTAAGTAACCGAGGTTTAGCACCGCCGTTCGGTAAAAACAGTGCGTGCGGCAAAGGCGGCGTGACAAGCACGACTACGGTGCAGTGCGTTGCTGCATTATCCGTGCGGTTGTGCTAAAACTCTCTATAATAAGGAGAGCTCCAAGCCAGTAAAAAGCTTGACGCATTTACTTCATTATCAGCAGCATGAAAGAGTCCACTGCAGGACACTCATTTCAAATTTATCTCCAATGTAGGCGTAGCCACCCTGCTGAACCTTACTATTACTTTGAGGGGGAGGGGGCTGTCTTTGCGTGGTGCGAGGCCGGAGGCGGGGGGGAGGGATTGGGGGGGGGGGGGGGTGATGTAACCTAATGTTAGTGCTGTTTTCAGTTGCTTCCCCTAGCAGCATTTTTGTTGAAAGAACCATGCTGACAAAACGCGGTCCAATCAGTAACTCGGATTTCTTGCGCATCAGTCTGTCATGCAACCGCTGGAGAGTCGCGCGACACACTGCGACATCTTATGGTTGCGAAAAATCCTACTTTAGCCTCTCTCTACATGCACGGATATATATGCTGCGCATTCTCGTTTGTGATTCGTCAACTGGCACGAAACGGTTCCGGCCGGTCGATTTTGGCGGGAAAGGCTGCTTTGTTTGCTCCTGCACTGATAGTGCTGTTTGGCTCGGCGCCTCAAGCGTGGTCACGTGCCGATCACGTTGAAAAAGCTACGGGGAGAGACACCGTAGTGAAGGGCTCCGGAAATTTCGACCAGCTGGGGTTCTTTAACGTGCACTGACATCGCACAGCACACGGGCCTCTAGAACTTCGCCTTCATCGAAATTCGACTGCTGCGGCCGGGATCGAACCCGCGTCTTTCGGGTCAGCAGCCGAGCACCATAACCACATCACGGCGGCTTGCAACAAAATGTTTCTAGCAGTTGTTTACTGTTGCGCCTACAATTTTCCTTTCAGCTGAATAAAGCGAAACGTCTTTGAACAGTTACTTTGACTTGCCAAGCAGATATTTTGTATGATGTTTCCACAACAATATATGCATCATTTAAAAACACGCACCTTCATTATTTGAGTTTGAACACCTAATTGGAAAATCATACACACTTGTGTTCATTAGTCATTCTCGCGTATTGAAAAATACAAAAAGGCAGTGACTGTACACAACTGTTGGCGATCAAATATTGACTTCACAAAGTGTACATCCCCGCGCACCTCGTCCTTACCTTTTCTCACAAAACCCTATTAATGTAAGCGAAAAACGAGTAGGGACCTATATATTAATTATTCTCTTCTACGCGCAGATTTTTGTGAATATTTTTGCCGCCTTCCTAGAGGAGTGATGTGTACATCTGTCGCATCCCACCTTGCGCTTCCTGGCATTGCAGTTCGCAGTCTAGTAATAGCAGTGCTGCGCTTCGGTGCCGGATAGCGCATTGCCAGGTGTGGAAGCTTCATCTGGGCTACTGCTGGGCACGCATTGGTGGAGTGCTCCGGGCCAGTTTCGAATGCCTGGAGTTTTTTACATGCAGTGAAACCTGACTGCACGGGTGCTTCGCATTTCGCTTGCATAGGAATATGCGGCCGCCTAGGCCATAAGGTGAACTGCAATTTCGTGATCGAGCAGACGGATGCCTTGGCTTGTTTCACATGGAGTGAAGTCGAAGCTGCTGAGCGAAACGCGAAGAGAACATAGAAAGAAAGATGAAATACAGAACGAAAAAAAACAGCGTTTGCTGTGTGTGTGTGCGTGCGTGCGTGCGTGCGTGCGTGCGTGTGCGTGTGTGTGTGTGTGTGTGTGTGTGTGTGTGTGTGTGTGTGTGTGTGCATGTGTGCGTGCGTGTGTGTGTGTGTGCATGTGTGCGTGCGTGCGTGCGTGTGTGTGTGTGTGTGTGTGCGTGCGTGTGCGTGTGTGTGTGTGTGTGCTCTTTGCTCGTGGTCTATATAATAGTGCTCAATACTGAGAAAATTAATTAGACTGGTCAAAAACAGACCTGTAATCCATTTATTCTGCGTCTTTTCTTTTTAAATCTTTTGCCATCCATTGTTGTGTGCGGATGGCATCTGTCTTCTACGAAGAGAGAACAGGACCCTATTTTGTGGTGCTTAATATTACGGTTCATTGTTATGCTTCTTTATCGCTGGCAGCTGCTGCCTGTTTCGCCAGGGCTTACAGCTAGGCGGCAAGCAATCTTATTCACCACTATTTCCCCTAACTATAGGCATGTAACTTCTAGCACAGTGGCAATACCGGGATAAGGGCAAAAACCTTGAGGGACAAAGAAATGCCAGTTTTTTCCTGTGCTGCACCATTCGGTCGAGATGCAAAAAAACATCCTGCGACGAAAAACGGTTTGTTTAGCGCACGATGTGGGTTCAGCAACGCTGCTGAAAGCATTATATGCAGGACAAGCTCATGAAATACGATCGGAATGATCAAGCGTAATAGGACTGCCACACAAATAAGAATGAGAAGCAGCTCTCCGCACTCTGAGCGCGTGAATCAAGCCCGCCAGGATAGGCCGTGTCGTCCTCACATTATCGACTGCCTGGGAACCGCCCTGCAAACTCTACGCTTCACAGAGGAGAGGACATCAGGATAACCAATCAAGGCACGGGATCGGGCATGAGACGGAGGCCTCAAGCCACTCATGTGACAAAGTAAGTGGCGTCTAGAAGATAAAAACTTGTGCAGACGACACGGGCAGTCATCGATGGACTGCAGAGTGGTTAAAAAGGCGGACACGTTAAAGAGTCAGCCCTTCGTCCCTCGTACACCTATAGTTCTTCTTCGTACAGGGGTGAGTGCCGTTTAGTCACTTTGCTTTCCGACAGCCGTAGCAGGTGCTTATAGGCAGCTCTTAATAATGACAAGTATTCTAATTCGCGTCTTCGTATAGCACTATTCTCACCTACTCTACTATTTACTGGCTAGTTTGCGTCACTTGTGCGTTATTTCTCTAGGGCAAGTGTTCGCAGTCAAAACAATGTTTTTACCACAGCTGGTTAAGTACAGCTGGTTAAGTAAAAGAATCAAGGCTGCTGGAAATGTTCGCTAAAAACTTGCCATGTTCATCTACGCATCGTGAATTTAGGTGTTTAGCAAAAACATCCTCAATCAAACACATATACACGCCTGGTATCGGGCAAGCGCGGTAGCAAAAGCCAAAGGGATCCTGGAATAAGGGCCCACCCAATTAACCTCGATTTATTCTGTGCATTAGATGATTTTCTCACTTACTCACTCTTAACCACGACCTGTCTAAATTGCCTGCAGGACAGCTATGAAGCTCTTGTGGATTTGGATTGTCCTGTTCCTGGAACAACTGTCTATTCCTCGGTCTTCTGCGTTTCGAGACTTCTGGGCCGAGGCGCAATGGGCGGAATTCAAGGCTATGCACCGTGAGTACAATCGTGGCGTGTTGCCGGCGTCACGTTAAGTAAATCATATAGACTAGCGCATAACTTCTCCTCTTGCACGTCCGTCTAAGTGCGGCAATAGCCTGCGGCAATAGACTGCGGCAATTGTCTGCTATAGTCAGTATAGGTATAAAGTAGGGTACAAAAAGATTACATTTTCAGTTTTTCGCATATATTCAAAATATCAGAGTTATAAGACCTAATATATTATTGTGCAATAATGCCCTCCTTCTTTTGTCTGGAGTTTTCGAGGGCACGAACTCTTTCTTTGCCTTCTGTTCGTTTACCATTTTTGTCCTTTAATTCAAGCACGATTCTCACTGCTTTCAATTTCCGTCTGTTATAAATTATTATTAACTTGCTGTCACTTTCAGGTGACATATTCTGCGGTTATATGTATTACTGCATATCTTTACAAGCAGTGGGCGAAGTGCGAGGTTGACGTAACACCATCAGGACGCCTCGTATGGCAGCTATCTGTGCTATGTGATGAAACACCAACAGGTTTCACTAGATTTCATAGTAGCGCAGTCCGCGTCATCTCAAGTTTTGAAGAGATATAGGCTCAAAGGAGGTTTGTTTTCTTGATCTTCGCAGTAGACACTCCAGAACGACCAACCAAGTTGGTCGTCGAGGAAAGACGTTGTTCGCGTGAACCTAACACAGTTATCGACATTTCAGAAGATTTGACCGTGTTATGAGGCTCTACAGTAACGCCATAGGCTGTGAGACGTCATTTGCAATGTTCTGAACTAAACGACAGGAGGCCAGATCAAACTCCGCACATTTGAGAAAAGAATTAGATTTCCGGGATGATGTAGGTAAAGGAACACCCGGTGTGGATAGGTCACGAATGGAAAAGAGTGATTTAAATCAATAAATGGATTTTTTTTTGTCGTGCGGGAATGGTAAGATTTGTTGTATAAGTCACCTCAAACGCAATTTATGTGGACCTCGTTGTCAGCTTACCACGTTAAACCATAGTGGTGGGAACTCAATGATGCAGGTCTGATTCTCCGCTCGTGGAGATTGTCTCCTTGAATGTATTCAAGGCGTCATGAGCGAAAAGGTTGATCAGGGCAACCTAATTAAAGTTAACAGCTCTAAGACTCAGCTTATATGCTTTCACAGCCCGATGAAGAAGGTAGATTTAAACCATCACCTTTTCTTGCACGGATCCGATTGTTCCCAATGTCAATGTATACCCTTGAGCTATACAAATACAGTGAAATACCTAGGATTATACTTTGACAGTGCTCTTTCATGGAATGATCACTTGTCCCACGTTTGTAAAAAGCTCCGAACCGTCTCCTGTGTGCTTTACAACATCAGGTACTACATGCCGCTTTCAATACGCAAAGTTATCGTAAACGGCCTTGGTTATAGCATACTGCGCTATGGCATAACGATTTATGGTCACTGTGCAGTTCGCTGGAAGTGCAGGATTAATTCTCTCCTACGATCTTTATTAAAAATATCGGCTATGATTTAGGCCTTCCCTCCAATTCTGATCTCTTTAAGGTATTTTCTCTACCTGATTTTGATCGCCTTTTGATGGAAACGATCGTCCTGAAACATTTTTGGCTTAGTGACTATAAGATTCCGTATGTTCCCACACGGTCTCTTCGACCGAAGGAACCTTTTTGTATTCCCCGACGGTCTACAAGATATGGAAGGCGTTTAAGAGATTATTACGTTCCCTTTCACTTTAACAGATTACCTCCAAGTGTTCGCCGGGCAAAAACTAAATACAAAATAAAAAAGATGCTGCGATACATTAATTAGAGGATTTACGACATCATGCATGTGCTTTACCACCTGTCAAGTAAATCTTGTGATGTCATTGGTTACTGCTGTATTTATTGCACTGATCTGAGGTATTGTTATATGCCACTTTGGTTTTTCTTCCTTGCGATTTAATCTGATGAGGATTTTTTTTTTCCTTCATGTAACATGAGTCTTGTGTCTATTTTGTTCTCACCGTCATACTAATTTGATGTCCGTTATTTTGAATGTGTTTTTTTTTGCCTGTGTGTATGTCTGCGTGGTTCCGCTGCCTGTCGGGCTCTGCCGCTCAAGCCCTATGAGGCTTTGGCAGGCCGGATTTCTGTACATTTTTTTTTAATATTTGGCGCAATAAAGAATTATTATAGGAAGGCAATAGAGCCTGTAAGAAGTATATAGACTGTCTATAGACCATTTTTTACAAAGGAAGGGCTACAGACCGCGCTGCAGTTGCCGGTTTTCCCGCTGTAACGGCTACCTGATTACTTCTAGGCGAATACAGTATTCGTCTGAATGTGTTGGAAGAACGCGGTTTATCAAGTTTCCGGCATGTATGCACAGCTAAGAAAATCAGCGGGAAGCCGTGAGAAACTCTGCAGACGCGTATAGATAGTACGGGATACGAAAGATTAGACCAGTTGAAAGTTCGCGCTTCGTCCTGTTTGTTTTGGTACACGTCTCTTTGAGTGCATACTTCGTTGCGAAAGGGTCTGCAATGCCAAATGAATTTCCACGTCATGGAGAGAGACCTGGTCATTGACAAATATATGAAGAATGTTCTAATCGAATAACCTTATTTTCTCGCAAAGCGAGATCTGTAGCTGTGCCGCAGAAGAAGCAACGTGCTAAAAAGCAGGACTTGTTTTAAACTGTCCTCATGGATTCGAATATTTTTTTTGTGTATTATTTTTATATTTCTTGCTTATCCTATTTAGCAACCCGCGTTGTTGTGAATTTTGAAGCCGTCCTTACACAGTGCCCTGGGGGACTCCTGCGCGTCGCTCGTCCGTTACTGACTGGCAGAAGCCAGTCAGCTATATATATATATATATATATATATATATATATATATATATATATATATTGTATTCAGTAGGGGTTTCAATGGCCCAGTTTACTAGTTTAGGTACAGTATTACGACAAACGCGACTGTTCTTTTAACGTTTATTTTGCCAACAGTTTCGGGAATGACGAAGGGAATACCATTCCCGAAACTGTTGGCAAAATAAACGTATATATATATATATATATATATATATATATATATATATATATATATATATATATATATATATATATATATATATAAATATAAGGAAAGAGTTGAAGTACACTTCTTAGAGAAACATTTATTTACCGACGGTTTCGGACGGTGGACCGTCCTTCATCAGGGTAACGTTGTTTGTGTACTTCTTGTGAAGAAGTGTACTTCAACTCTTTCCTTATGTTATCAGCAGTCGAGCAAGTTTTTTCATCGTAATATATATATATATATATATATATATATATATATATATATATATATATATATATATATATATATATATATATATATATATACGCACTTCTCAAAGACACAAAGGCACATTTACTGTCGACGTTTCGACCGCGGTGCGGTCTTCTTCAGGATTATATATGCTTGTCCTATATATAAGCTGTCCTCTAACGCACCTCCTTTTATAAAACGGAGTGCACTAGGGGACAGCATATTCCCTTTCACTTCCATATAAGCGTATTATAAACGGGAGTGCGTTAGAAGACAGCGTATTCCGTTTTTACTCCCATACAGGCGTATTCTCGTTTAGAGAGTAGCTGGCTGTCACGACTGAGCCATTCATAACCTCTCTATCTGCGACGATTGCTTGATGCCAGTGCAGCCCTTAATTGGCTACAATGCGTAAGAGCGCTCCCAGGTAGCATTGAACATTAGAATAGTGTTATAAAAATGTTATGTAAGTTGGAGTAATGTTACATGTTGCATAGTAACTTTACATTAACATTAAAAATTAACATATAACGTTATAAGTTACATAAGAAACGTTACTTTCACATTATAAACAAACATTGTTTTAATATAATCTTCTAAATTTTATTATAATGTTAGAGTCGCAACTATAAAACAACATTGCAAATATATTTCGAGCACGGATTTCCAGTCATTTTCTCACTGTTCTTAGAGTAAAGATGTTTTTCAACTAACAGTACCTTGTAACCACACCTCTTAGTACTCGCCATAGATTACATGAAGAGCCCCATTATTTTGTCACAAAACTTTAGCTATTACCCATTCCCCACTGTCACTCATGGGACATCCCGCAGTAGCGAGTATATAAGCTCGGCGGCATTTTGGAGGTGAGTGAATACGAGTTGCTGTGCTGTAGTGTAGTGGAGAAGGCGTCGCTCTTGTTGTTGGTTCTTGCAAAGTGCTGTAAGTTGTGTGCCGTCACCACTGGCAGGCCTGCATGCTTGTGCGGGGCTGCTTCACCATTTTCGAGAATGTTGCATTTATGTTGTTTACATGTTTCATGAATGTTTGGGGAAGGTTATTCGAACATTGATATGTAACATTACAAAAACATTAGAAAAAAAGGACATTAAGGACATTGAAATAACATTGTAGCGTAACAAAAATGTAACATTATCGCAATGTTTCGGTGCTACCTGGGCTGTTGTTGGCCATGGCGCGTATCCTGGCCGACCACGATTGTTGGCGAGGCAGTCACAGCCTCCAGCAGGAAACACCTTGGCCAATTAGGAGTTGCACCTGTGTGAAGAGGTGTTTCGCGAACCTGGTTATTTGTCCTATAACATTTTTCAATGCTCGACGCGCAGACAAGAGCTACAGCAGCGTGGAAGAAGAGGCGTTCCGCAGGAAGATCTTCCTCGACAACCGCTACACGATCGCCAGGCACAATGAGCGGTACGGTCGCGGACTTGTCTCATTCAAGCTGAGGATGAACCAGTACGGGGACCTGGTAAGTGGCTGTCCGCTATGCATTCGAGAGGGGGTGGGAGGATATATCTAGCGACGGCGAGAGTCGTAGAATTCAAATGAAGACTTTTCTCTTCTAAAACAATTGAAAATGATCGCCTACCTTTTATGCTGACAAGAGAAAAGCGTCCTCAATCGCTCTTTGTACTGCTGGAGTCGTAAGACAACGCCAGCCTGCGAGGTGAATGGTCAAGGCTCTGAGTGTGATTCTAGAACAGGGTGTTGTGGTATAATTTTGGGTGCATAAAATTGCATATATCTCACTAAAGCTTACAATGACTGCAAGTACATTAGTATGAAAGTATTAGAATTCAATGAATATCACAGGAAATATTGGTTGCACAGTGTCTGGGGAACACATTACAAGATATTGGGATAGACACCCATGCGGCTTAGTTGACGGCCAAGAAAAGTATACACGGATCAGACCGTAGTGGTTACAACATGGTGGCTACAAAGTCTAAATAACAGATGCAGCTAAAGAGACAACTATTTGAATAAGAGGAAAAGAAACTATTCATAGGTGCAAACAACCAAAAATACAACTATCGGTTCTTACATGTATAAACTCGTATCTGTAGCAATACAAATGAGCGTTTCAAATGCCTAAAGACGCCAGTAAATCAGTGCATGACAATACAGACCCTTTGCAACCTTTATCTGGTGCAACTCTTGGTCTTCAAAATCGTCAAATAAGACCATGGAGTAAAGTTCTCTTATGGGTACTGTTCTTTTCTCAGAGAATTTGAGAAGCAATCATTTTGCAAAGAAGGAATGTTTTTTCCGAAATTGTGAGAATTTTAGGAATCGAAATTCGGTGCACATTTCGCTGCTATATACATGATCACCCACGCTTGCGGCTTTGGATGGTATTTCGCCGCCGCTTTTACGTTCCAGTGTCATGAGTGTGGAATTGAGCGGTTCAGTGGTGGTTAGGGCTTTGGGGAGGGTGGAGGTGAGTGGTGGGTGACTTCGGTGGGGAGAAGGTTAGCTGTTTGTGTAGGCAGTGGCGCGGCGGCTTTTGGACGATGAAGGGGTGGACTGCTAAGTTGGTGGGTAGAGGCCTTGTGCAGGGTGGGAATGGGTAGTTGGCGGTGGGTGAAGTTGGATAGGGTGGAGGCCTATCGACGGTGAAGGTGGGTAGAAGGCAAATGTGGGTGGTTTGCTGTAGATGATGATACTGGCGGATATATGCGCGAGTGGGTGGGTGGCAGATTCTGGGGGGTGGAAGGCAAAGGTGAGTGGAGGCCTTGCGGAGGGCGGAGGTTGGTAGTTAGTGGTGGGTTAGTTCGGTAGGCTGGAGACTTATCGACGGTGAAGGTGGGTAAAGGGCAAAGGTGGGTGTTGGTGGCAGGCGAAGGTACGGGCGGGTGTATTTGCGTGTTTGGTGGTGGGTGGAGGATTCCGGAGGGTGTAGGGCAAAGGTAAGCGGGTAGTGGGTGGAGGCCTTCTGGAGGATGGCGGCATCACACGACACCGTACGGAGAGATTTCGAGCAGGTGATGACAGTAATGCTCTAACGCATTAAAAATGTTGTACTTTAAAATATTATGAAATAGCCTCAAAATAATTCGCAAAATATAGAATAGAGAAAGAGACGAACTACAGATGAGAAGATGCAGAAGAGTGAATGTAATTATGCAGAGAGTTATTAAAAAAAAAGAGAGAGGAAGGAAAGGCAAGCGGAAAAGAGAACTCTCATCCTCAGTGCTCATCCATAGAGCCCAGCGCCCTCTGATCCTTACAAGACTATTTGCTCCTCCTCGTCTTGACTGACATGAAATTTCGTGCCGTCTATCTTTCATGCCTTCTTGCACTGAAGACAAGTTTTCATCCTAAACATTTTTTTTTGTATGTGATAGTGTACCCGAGTGAACTTGGTTTCTTTACTGGTGTGCTCGTACCCTTTGTTCAGTTGCAGCACGAATTCGAGGAGCTGATGGGGGGAGGCATCAAGCCTATCCCGACGCCGCTGGGCCCACAGAACACGTCCACGTTCCTGCCTCCCGAGAATCTCGGGCCCAGAATGCCCCCGTCGGTGGACTGGCGGAAACAGCTCGTCACTTCCGTCAAGGACCAGGGAATATGCGGATCCTGTTGGGCCTTCAGCGCGGTGAGGGAGCCAGTCACGTGGCGACCTTTTGATGCTGGCTCAAGAGCGTTGAATTTGGCAGCCTTCGAAGTATTGGCTTGCAGGAACTTTGGAAGCAACCAGCGCCGAAAGCAACATTATAGCGAGAAAAAAAACAGATAAACATTTCCAATTAACCTCCAAGAAACGGAACCTGCGTGCCTTTGTAAAGCTTTCTCTCTTTGCTACACAGTCCATGCAAGGCCCATCATTTCCAAATTCTGCTTTTAACGACAAGAGTGGCGAACTACGTACGTCACATGAACGTCAATATGCAGTGGAACACTAAACGTACACGCAGCTGTACCGTGTTTAATGAGCGAGGCCCCAAGCTGGACTGGCAGTTTTGGGCACAAGCGAGCGAAGAGGCAGTGCTAAATCTTTCAACAGATGACTTATTCTCGGCGCTGCCTGCAAATCCTGACACCATAGCTTCGCTGCAGAGGAACCGTTTGCTCCGCGTCGAAATTATTCGCAACTTTGATTTTGTACATTCATGGAAACATGTCTATTTATCCCTAAAACATCTATTTGGCTCAGGGGTTAGGCTTTCTGCTATGGCCATAGCAATCCCGCGGCGACCGCGAGGCCTACAAAGCAGCGTTTCGATACCTGAGGGCTTCATGCTTGTGCGAAAGATTGTATATCTTGACACCAAGCATTTCCCCATCCCTACTTAATGCCCATGTTCCTCACGTCTTTGTTTTTTCTCTTTTAGAGTCCCTCATCCCTTTCCCCACTGTAGGGCAGCTAGGCAACCGGAACGTACCTTCTGGTTAACCTCCGTGCCTTCCGACTTCCCCTTTATCTTTCTGTTGTTCTGATACTGAGCATGAGCTAACGGGTTCGATGCTGGATACTGCATTAGAATACTACAGAGGCAAAATGAAAAAAAAAAAACAAGTTTATTGCATCGCTCACAGCGCAGCCTTGACCACAAAAATCTGTTACTGATAACATCAACAGTTCCTCCCTCGCTCTTTCGCCGCAACATTCGGGTTGGCAGGCGGCCGCCATTGAGGGCCAACATGCCCGCAAGACTGGCCGCCTGGTGGAGCTGAGCGCCCAGGACCTGCTCGACTGCTGTGGCGAGAGGTACGATAACAGCGGCTGCGAGGGGGGCCTCATGGACAACGCCTTCCAGTGCGTCCGAGACCGCGGGGCCATCGACACCGCCCACAGCTACCCGTACAAGGAAAAGGTGCGTCCTCCTATCTATCCACTCCACGTCCCGTGCTGTCCCTCTTATTTTTTCATGACCACAGACCTAGTGGTCATACAGATGAGCTCGAAACACCAGTGCGCAGCGTTAACAACTAATTACAAAAAACTTTGTACTGGTAGTTTCGATCTCGGTCGGCACCAGCGCTTAAGTGCACCTTCACGTCATGGCTGACTGGCCAATATGGGTCACCAGAACCCTTGATCACTTGATAACGTCGGAACCGTCGGCCAAAAAAAAAAAATCTACTGAGTTTGGTGACGTCACAATAATTGGGGCAAGTGCACCTTGAGGTTACTCGATGTGGGTGGATACGTCGAGCGGCTCCTCGGACAACATTCACATTCATATTAAATTATGTTCCAGTCAACGCCTGCGACTTAAACTTGCTAAAAGGCATCTCCTTACGCCATGAAACAAATTCTGTCGTTTGTTTCCGTTCGAAATTTTCTGTCCGTACCCCTTTAAGAAACCCTGAATTCGGGTCTGTTCTCCAATCCACGTTGTTGCTATTATCGTTGCCCCTACTGCCTCCTTTCCCACTGTTCATTGCGGAGTCCTCAATCTAACCTCAAGACTTTTCGTTAGCCTTCATCCTGATAGTTGAGTATTGACAGGATAAGACTGTTCTACAATTCTCTGGCATAAGCTTCCTCTAATTATTATTTTCTGTACCTTTAATTTAGCTTCGTTGCTGGAGTTCCGTAAATGTTTCTTTCACTGTCCCAAAGTAGCGCGTTTTAGATAAACTGTGAATCACTGCTGTTCACGCCGGATTGCGTGGTGTTGAGCACGACATGCGGTGCGTAAAGAAGTGGTCGGTGATTATAGCAGAGAACGGAACCCGTAGTCGGAATCAGGGGAGAATCAGAACATTGCCAGAAATTTGGGAGAGCACCCAGCTGTGGTGTCGCTAAGCCTAGCGGCCTATCACGTTCTGTTCTGCAGCGACTCGGTCATTTTCTTTTATGCGGAGCATATTAACGTAGGTTTTGGGCCTTCGCGCGACGCCCGGCGGTGGC
Organism: Amblyomma mixtum; assembly: GCF_055824585.1. Lineage (NCBI taxonomy): Eukaryota > Metazoa > Arthropoda > Arachnida > Ixodida > Ixodidae > Amblyomma > Amblyomma mixtum. The sequence goes on along the minus strand of NC_143013.1, from coordinate 60,069,041 downwards.
CACCATTGACCTTGAAGTGAGATCACATGATGTGACGTCACGTGATGACGTCACACCGGCTGCAGATGGGGCCTCATATCGCGCCGTCGGACGTCGCCCGGCGGAGGCCTCCACGCTTCGGTTCGCGCCGTCGCGCGCGACGCGGCGGCGGCGCCACCATCGCTGCATCACGTGATATGTGACGTCACGCCAGGGATGAAGCGGCGCGCGCCCGCCGTCGCGTCAGTCTCTTTGCCCGCAACCGCGCCAGCGTCTTTGCGCCGGGCGTGTATGCGGTCAAGATGCCTCCAAACGCTAAGGACGTTAATAATAAGAATGCAAAACGAAGGCTGCTTCGCATCCACTGGGCTTAAACCTTGATAAGCCTCCAACTTTTCTTACGTCATGGTCGATGTCAACACGCTGTTTGGAATGTTCAAAGCTATGCGCCACGGGGGGTAGCCAAGGGAACTAAAAGCGCGTGTATCGAATTCCGGATAATGTGAGCAATGACCTTAGAAAATCTGTGGCTCAGCGCGTGGTCTTGGCTTGCTCGGGAGAAGGGTCAAGGAGACCTTCTACTTGGATTCAGTTTAGTTCTGCTGGTAATTATGGCGACCATGGAATAAGACGAACAAATGCCGACTTGGGCGCGCCTCAATATACGCAGGCCAATAATCAGGATTTCCCTGTGCTCTATTTCTCCGCTCCTTTTCTCTTGCTGACGAGCCTTTCTGCTTGCCTTCCTCTTTCGCCAAACTCCTCGCTGTCACGATTAAGCTGACGCGCTACCTGCCAATGCTACGGCGAACCGAAATGCTGGTACGAGCAAAAAACGGTATCTACCTAATGGTGCTTCGACTTTACCAGTCGCCCTCGTAAGACGCTGCCGCCGAAGAAAAGCGTGGCCCACTAGGCGGAGGCCTTCTACCAAGGACACTGAAGTCGCGGCGCCATCTACCGGACGCACTACGAAGCTGCACCCTGACAGAGCACAATAGTCGCGTGCTCCTATCAGCACAATCTTTTCTCTCAATGTTCCTTTGTGATGGTGATCAACTCACAAATTGTCAGCAGGTTAGATAGGCGCACGTGTCATTGACGTTTCTGCTCGGTGTTCTGCAGTGCGGCGTGTGCCACTTCAGGAACGACAGCGTGGGTGCTACTGTTACGGGCACGGTGACAGTGAAGAAAGGAGACGAGCGGCTGGTGGAGGTGGCCGTTGCCACCGTGGGACCAGTGTCAGGCGCCGTCTACGCCAAGCTGCACACCTTCCGATTCTATGGAGGAGGTATGACATCGATCAGTGCATGCTTCTGTTCGTTTATATGTCTGTCTTGACGGTGAACGTTACGAGAGATGACGGACAAGATCACCGTTTGTCCCGCGTTTCCCTTCCCGTACGAGCGGTCGCAAAGCGGCCGTCGTGGCAGGGGATCCAGCCCGCAAACTCGTACTCGGGCGTAGAACACCATAGGCAGTGAGGCACAATGGCGGGCCAGTTTCTGTTCTCACACTGAGTGAACGAATATGTAAATGGGAATTTGAGCTGGACGCGTGATTTCGGCGCAGGCGTGTACAGCGACGACGAGTGCGGCCTGCACGAGGTGACTCATGCGGTGGTCATCGTCGGATACGGAGTCACTTTAAAGGGGACCAAGTACTGGATCGTCAAAAACAGGTGGGTCACGCACTCCTCCCATGATGATGTCTTGCCACTAATGGCCGATGGCATCCGCCTCTCGCGCGTTGCCATCCAGTGAGCCGAAAACGCTTTCTTGGTTTCAGCACAGGTGCTCAAGTGGTGGGCTACAGTGATTGTACTACACTACTGAAATCTGGAAGAAAGAATCACTTGAAGGGAAAGGCTGCAAGTCTAATGTAAAAACAGAAAAAAAAATGGCAGTCGCTTAATCCTGCTATGCCAGGATATACGTAGCGTGAGGTGAGGGCAAACCAGAGGGAAGGCGCATAACTGCCCTCCGGCTGCAGTGAGGTATTACGAGGTCTGTTAGAAAAGTATCCGACCTTTGACCGAATAAAAAAAAACTGGCATAACTGGAGCGCTGGAAACCTAATCACCTTCAAAGTAGTCTCCTTGGAACTCCACACACTTCACCCAGCGGTGCTACCGTTGTTGGAAGTATTCCGAAACGGCCTCTTTCGGAATGGAGTTTAGCTCAGCTGTCGTTGCAGCCATAATGTCCTCTCTTGTCTGAAATCGCGCTCCTTTCAATGTCCTCTTGACCTTGGGAAACAGCCAGAAGTCGCAGGGGACCATATCAGGAGAGTAAAGAGTCTGTTGAACTACAGGAGTGAGGTTTTTCGCCAGAAAAGTCTGAATCAAGTGCGAGGAATGTGTAGGAGCATTGTCGTGATGGATGGGGCAATTTCCTGTTGGCCTCACCTCCGGTCTTTGGCGCCTCACAGCACCACGTAGGCGACGGAAGACGTCCCTATAGTACTCTTTGATCATTGTTTGACCCTGTAGGATGCGTGCTCGTGGTGTGCCACACAGAGGGTGTCAAAGAAAGCAGTCAGCATCACTTTGAAATTGCTGCGCATTTGGCGGGCCTTCTTTGGTCTCGGTGGCATGAAATGCTTCCACTGTGACGACTGGAATTTGGTTTCCGGGTCGTACCCGTACACCCAAGACTCGTCACCAGTGATTATGGTGTTGATGATGTCGGGGTCACTGTTTGTGGAATCTAGCATGTCCTGCGAGACTTCAACACGAAGCTGCTTTTGCTCCGCGAAGCAGCTTCGGCACGAATTTCGCCGCAACTCTCTTCATGGCCAAATCTTCGGGGATAATGGAATGTGCAGAAAAATTGCTGATGTCCACCTCTTCCGCAATTTCTCGGATAGTCACACGACGGTCCCGCATCACCACAGCGTTCACTTCGGCAATGACCTGGTCATTTCGGCATGATGATGGCCGACCGGAGCGTGGCTCGGTCTCCGCCGATGTGCGGCCGTATTTAAACCAATTGTACCACTGTTTAATTTGTGTGCTGCTCATAGCATCTTCACCGAAAGCCGCACTAAATATTCCGAGCAGTTTCCACTTGGTTGTCATCCCGTTTCTGGCAAAATTTGATGCAGTAGCGCTGCTCCTGTCGCTCCGCCATTTTCCTTGTAATAAAAAACCGACGAGAGCACTGCGCACTGCCTCACTCAAACGCTGCGTCCCAGCGACTGACGCTATCGGCAGGCCGGAAAATATTCGTACATGCGCACGAAGGTTCAAGGTCGGCTGGTGCAAGCGCGCTTGTTTCATATCCATCAGGTGTTCGCAAAAAAAAAAAAAAAATAAAGTCGGATACTTTTCTAACAGACCCCGTATATGTGATTAGTTCTCGGGCTAGTTGGTTCATTCCGTTGCTTGTTTTCAACTGCGCGAAACATGTCCAATATTCTTGGAGAAAAATTTTGAATCTTGGAAAGCTGTAAAGTACTGATATGAAAATATTGAAAGTAATGGTCCATTCTTTCGATTTGTAGCAAAACACTTTTGTTGTGTTTCCATCGCTCGCCTCGTACATTTAAAACTGCCGTTGAAAACCAATGGGGAACGCTTTTGACGATAGCAAAAACGTTATTAGCAAAAAAAGTTCAAGCCTGCCGACGGGAGATCAGCGGATATATTGACTGTTATAGTGAAATCTTACAATATATGAAAAAATTGCGCTGATAAACTCTTTCCCATCCAAAAATGCTTTTGTCCGTAGTTATTGGGTATGAGTTCATATATTCAGGATGATCACTGACACGGATTCCTTCGCGCCAAAGCAACAGGCTACGTATGAGCAACCTGCGGCTTTTTGGCGGGCAACTCAATACACAGGCGTTTTTGCACATCGCTTCCATCGGAATGCGGCCGCATCGCTCGAGATTGAACAAACGACTCCGTGCACAGCAGCCGAACGCCGTAACCACTGAACCAACACGACAAATGAACAGCATAGACTTGTTTCACTGTCTCTCGTGGCTGGTCCGCGTGGTGTGCTTCTTTACAACTGTACCTTTATTTTTTATTCTATTGATTTCACACGTTTTCATGAATGAGAGCCTTCGGGATTTTTCGGGTGGAAGTATGTCTTCAAGAAACCAACTATTACTATTCACACATCTTCTCCTTTGCCTTCCTTGCGCAGCTGGGGCCGGGGCTGGGGCGAGCACGGCTACATGCGGCTGGCCAAGGACGACGGTAACCAGTGCAGGATCGCCAACCTGGTCAGCTTCCCGCTCGTCTGATGGCGTCACCATCCTGTCTCCAGACAAGGGATGTAGCGCCGAAACAGACAACACACAGCGCCTGTCCCGTCTATCTTGCTGTGTGTTGTCTGTTTCGTCGCTACATCCCTTGTCTGGAAACATGCACCAACTAGCCCCCCAACAAGTATTACTCAGTCACCATCCTGTCGCTTGCTTTGCACGGATGGTCGAAACTCACGCGATCTACTCGGACTGTTCAGTCAAGGACGCCGGGAAGCCTGAAGAGTTAGAAGACTTCCACGGGATATGTCACCTGTGGCTACCTAAAAGTGTTCGTTTCAAACCCTGGTTCCCTTCAGCTCTGCCAGGGTCAGCCTCTGTTTGTGTCGTTTTTCATCACAGAATTGTATAGATGGTGTCAGGCCAGGAATGGCACTGCTCGTGAGAGAAAAGTCCATATGGCCGCAGAGCCCTGCGATGCTGCCTCTGGGACACGAAATGCGTGTTCACCATGTATGCCTTCAAGAAGGGACCGCTGAAAAACGCGAATGCATGGCTTGCCAAGGATGCACCTCCTGCAGTGTTGTGCCAAAGCATTTCCCACGGCCCGCGGTCGAACCCGACCATGTATAAGATACGGGTATTGCGAATTTTCTTTTATAACGAATAAATTCTGAAATAAACGGTTCTACTTAATAAATTCTCAAATCTCTTAGATAGAAAGCACCCGCTTTTGCAAACCCAGTAGTTTTTTTCTTTTTGTCTGTGCAACGGAGGTCCTGTTCGTGTGACAAAATGACTTTTAAACAGTACACACAACGCCATTACTGCGTCATATTCACACTTCGCATTTGCACGCAGCCCATTCCTGCGCTACATCTGGGCCCATGATGTTACTCTAGAGCTGTGGGGCTCGCATCTTTTCTTTCCTTCTTTTAAGTCCTATAGCTGCCGCAGTCAACTGCCACGGATCACATCCAAAGCGACCGGGAAGGTTAAAGGCGTTCTTTGTTTATGGCTAATTAGGTTTTACAGAAAGGCGTTTCAGGGATTCTTTCACTGCATTTTGATTTATACCATATAAGCATGATTGGCTCGTCTTAATATTCCCTCCCCTATTTACCGTGTCAACTCTAGATAATATTGCAAAGCACCCCTTATGCTTTGGAAATTCACCATTACACTATTCCCACTAAGCTGCAAATTTAGCTCGAGATAGCACGGATGAATCAATCGTATTAAATCAGTCACTTGCAATTCCTTTCGGAGTACTTTGTAACATTTTTTTTTCGTTATTCCTTCATTTGCTCCCATCTCATTCGTCAGCCTAACCTTCTATATGGAAGCAGACGATCGACACCGTTTCTTTAGCTGTCAGTTATGACGTCACAAGTCGTAAAAACCAAAGGCAAAGGGTTATGGAATGAATTTTGGAAACTAATATTTACGAAATACGTCTCAAGATCTCTCGCATCAAAGTGTATGCTCAGCGGATCTCATAACAGAGACTCTCGATTAAAATATTTTTCGGACCAATTTTTAGCTGATAAAGTAACTTCGTCTCCTCGCTTTCTACCGTTCCGTCAATGTCAGCAGGATGGACCTGTCAGATTGCGATAAAAAATGAAGACAAGGAAAAGGAATTCGTTTAAGGTAAAACTAGCAATATAAGCTTCACGCGCATTGACCGCTTCGCAACATGGTTGACACCTGAGCTCTCTGGAAGCGTGCGGGAACGAGGGATAAGAGAACAGGAAGAGGACAGAGAAACGGTCGAACAAATTTCCGGGCGGCTCATCCCTGGGTTGACCTCTCCCTTTATAAGGCCCAGTCCTCATATATGCTCTGGCCCGTGGTGTCACAATACGCCAGACGCCGAGAAATAAGTAGAAATCATTTTATTTTTCTCGGGCCCTACGGCTGCTCAAGGCCAAAGAACAAGGGCTAAACAGTTGAGAAAATGACTGACGGTCGATTAGGTGTGCTAGAACCTCTTATTTCGCTTCGGTTCCGGCGTTCAATCCATTGTTCATGGTTGTAAGTTGTTCAAAGAGGGAAAATGGGTTAATTCTCACGTATGCCAATTGGTCATTCTCTACGTTCGTAAATCCCTTGAAATCATCGCACCACTCCTGGCGGGGTGCTGGAGCGGTTAAGCGATGTGCCACTGCCCTGAGATGGCAGGTGCTGCCATCTCTGGATGATTGTGCGACCCAGGTTGCTCTTCCCGAGCAACCTCCCGCGACCTACCATTAACTCAGCTGCCACTTGCGACGGTGTGCTGTGGCATAGGGAAAAGGTATATATATATATATACACCTATATACACATTTTCCTTACATGTTCACCGTCATTGGTTAAGACAGTGATAACGTACGTACGCATATAAAATCAGGAGACTGCCTACAGCTCTGTTTCTTCAAACGAAGGCCGGTCCCCGGCCGAAACGTCAAGCGTTCGTTCACCACGTATGTTTTCTTTCATGTATTGCCAACCCTCAGCCCTAGGAACTTTTTCCACACACACGCACGCACGCACGCACGCACACACACACACACACACACACACACGCATGCACGCACGCACGCACGCACATACGCACACACGCATGCATGCATGCACGCACACACACACACAAGCATGCACGCACGCACACACACACACACACACACACACACGCATGCATGCACGAACACACACACACACATACACACACACCACACGCATGCACGCACGCACGCACTCACATATGTACTTGGCAGGTTGCCCACAACCCGGTGGGGACTGCCACAAAGCAGGCTTCAGACAAACAAACAAACACACAACGGCTGCGGGAAATGGCCACCATGAGTGCTACCACACTAAAGTACGCAAATGATATTCAACTACGGTCTCACATAAGCTGACGGCGACACACGCTGAATGCTACCCGCGACAAGGAAACTAAGGTGAGGAGGCGTTAAAGGAACCACCCCTGAGTGAGCAGTCCACCCACTTACAGGTGAATGACTGTATGCGCTCCGCGTCGCCTGCAAAATGCAAGCTGTTATTCCGAAACTCGATCCGCGCACCCGCCGTGCCCGTAGACAGCGTTTTCTTCATTTTCTTTTCCCCCTACACACATCTCTGTGCGGCAGTCGGCTGCCGTTCCAACGGGAACGGTCGTTGCTGTTTTATTTGTTTGTACTTGTGTGTGTGTGGACAGTCGCCAGCACAAAAACAAGAGAAGAGCACGACAGCTCCTCTTATCGACTGACCTCCGGTCTGGGGGGTCGAGTCGGCCGGAGAAATCCGAGCAGCCCTCGTGCAATATGGCGATCAGATCTTTACCATGTCTCGCCCCCAGGCTCTCCTTCTTTCTCTCTCTTTCCGCCCTCTCTCTCTCTTTCTCTCAGCTGCCCCCGAGGACTCGGGTTTAACTCGTGGCGTTTTCTATACGCGAGCTCCTTGAATCAAGGGAGGCTGAGACAGCGTACGACGCAAGAAAGTGTTAGACGCTCTGTTGGAGTTCGTCCAGAGAGTTAACACTGCTTAGTTTTTTTTTTTTCATCCTGCACCTCTTAAAAGAGACGTTCGTTATTTCCTAATAACCAGTGCCCTGTCTCCATCCCCAAACCTTTCCTCGGGTGCATAATGTCTGCGCAGACGACAAGGGCCCGTTTCCGTATATCTTTCCATCACCACCAGATGGCGTGGGCTCGCCAGTCCACCTAGAGCTACTGTAGCATATACAGTAACTCTAAGTCCACCGTAAGAGCTAGTCCACTGTGGACTCGCCAGTCCACCGCGACCGAGGTAGTTAGCGTGCACGTTGGCAACAGCGTAAAAGATCCCTAAAAAAAAACTGAAGTCAAGCTGCTGTTTAACCGTTGAAGTTTTGTTCAAAGAAAGGGACAGTTTATACACAAGACCAGAGGCAGATTTATGGGTGTCTCTTGGAGGAAGCATTTGCGGGAGGGAGGGCGGGGGGGAGGGAGGTCGGACCCATTTGAACCATTTTTTTGGACCCTGCCCCCCCCCCCCGCCTCTCCAAAAAAAAAAAAAATTCACCCCTGCACTTGACCTTTCTGCGTGTGCAGAAACTGAACTGCAGAATTAAACGGACGAAGGCCGGCCCACATGCCGTCAATTTTTTTTTCAGTAGAGAGATTTCGCTATTTGAAGTGAGAATGACGGAGTGGACACACTTGCTTTGCTACTTCTTCTATTGCTTAAAGCCTCAAAAATCTCTCGAGCATTCTGACAGATGTACCGCAAGATATAATGGATGCTTATTTCAGAGAAAAGTCTACAACGACGTGTCCTGCCTAGTGATGCAAAACTAGTATCGGAAAATTGACTATCGGTAGTATCGATAATTTTTTTGAAACTATCGATAGTGTAAAAAACTATCGATAGTGCTACTATCGATAGACTATCGATAGTATTATCGATATTAATAATATCGATTCTACTATCGATAGTAGCCTATCGATAATATTATCGATAGTGTTGCTATCGATAGTACTACTAGCGATTGAACCGCTATCGATATCAAGACTATCGATAGTGAAACAGTCGATGGTAAGATTATTGATAGTGTAATAAAGAGAGTTGGGGTTTGCTGCCCCAGCGGCAAGCGCCGACGAAGGAGACGAAGAAGATAGAAGACGAAGCTGACGAAGCTCGGGAGCGCGCTTGCGAACGCTGGCCTGCTGAGCAGCACCGCTTGAACAAAGACCGGCCGTTCACACTGATTGTGCGAGTCTTCTCATTACACTTGGTGGAGGTGCTGCCTGCTGTTCCCTTGCTACGCCACGATGCCCAGGCTACCAGGCTCTACCACGACGACCGACTCCTCGGCCCAGCCCGTTCCCACCGCTGTCGTCTGTGCCGGTGCCGTCCGTCAGCGCGACCCTACGCTCTTCAGCGGCACGGACGATACCGACGTAGAAGATTGGTTGGCTTCTTACGAACGCGTGAGTGCTTACAACAAGTGGGATGACGTCGTTAAGCTCACGAACGTCATCTTCTACTTGACCGATGTCGCCAACTTGTGGTTCCGCGACCACGAAGCGGATTTTACTACCTGGGCGGCTCTAAAAACCAGCCTGACTGACGTCTTTGGCCGCCCCGCTGTCCGAAAACTTCGTGCCGAACAACGTTTGCGCAGTCGTGCCCAGCAGAACGGCGAGAATTTCACCAGCTACATCGAGGACGTAGTTGACTTGTGTAAGCGGCTCAATCCATCTATGAGCGAAACTCACAAAATACGACACATTCTGAAAGGCATTGAGGACGACGCATTTCAAATGCTGGTGTCAAAAGATCCTCAAACCGTCTCCGACGTAGTCTCTTTGTGCCAAAGCTACGACGAGCTCCGCAAACAGCGTCATGTCACCCGACGTGCCATTTGCCCGGACGACAGCCTTTCCAGCTTGGCGGTAGGCGGTCCTGCCCACGATCAGCCGACACTTCTTCAGCACATCAAGCAGTTTGTGCGGGAGGAGGTCGCTCGTCAATTATCGATAGTTACCTGCCAATCCACCCCACCGCCATCGCTGTCGCCATCTATTCAGCGTGTCATCCAGGAGCAGGTAGCTGAGGTCCTGCCGCCCACTAATCCACCCCCTCTGGTCACTGCACCGCTGACATATGCAGAAGCAGTCGCCCGGCCACGTCCTCAACCGTTTGTGCCTGCTTATTCGCCACCTGTCACCGTGTACCCTCAGCGGCAGCTCGCCCCTGCACTGCCACTCACTCACCATCCTCTGTCTCGTACCGGTCCCCGCCCTATGAATCCGTGGCGTACCCAAGATAACCGCCCGATATGCTATGATTGCGGTCTCGCTGGTCATGTGGCCCGCTGGTGCCGCACGCGCGGATCCGGTTCTCACGACTACGGGCGCCCGCCGACGTACGATGTTCCGTTGCCTTCCGTACCTGTCTCTTCTGCTCTGCCTCCTCAGCATCCCTCCCCGTCTAGCTCCGACTCCTACAACCGCAGCCATCGGTCGCCGTCTCCTCGACGCCGTTCGCTCTCCCCTATGCGCGGCCGGTCACCACCCCTCCAAACGGAAAACTAGGCGCCGCAGTTCCGGAGGCAAGAACTGCGCCGTCAACGACCGTCTCAAGCCCTATCGTCGCTCCTACGAATGTTATTGAAGTGATTGTTGAAGGTGTTACTGTTGACGCGCTCATTGACACTGGTGCTGCCGTGTCCATCATTAGTCGCAACTTGTGCCGCAGACTAAAAAAAGTGATGACGCCGCTTTCGGACCTTTCGCTTCGCACCGCCAGCGCTGACCCCATTCGCCCTCTGGCAGCGTGCACTGCCCGCCTCGTCATCCATGGGCTCTCCTACACCATTGAGTTCTTCGTTCTCACCCGCTCCTCTCATGACATCATCCTCGGGTGGGACTTTCTGTCCGCGCATCACGCCATCATTGACTGTGCACGTGCTGAAATTAATTTGTCGCCGCTGTGTGATGCTCTTCTGGACGCCTCCCCTGTTACCGCCGCGCCTATTCTCGCCGCTGACGACGTCGACGTGCCAGCTTTCTCATCTGTTCTCGTGCCGCTGACTTGTGCTGCCCTCTCTGACGCTACTGTCCTTTATTCACTCTCTCCTCTTTGTGCGCACCGAAAATCTGTCATGCTCCCTCATGCCGTGCTCACACTTTCTGGTGGTTGTGGTGCCCTGTACGTCGCGAACCCGTTGCCTTTCCCCACCACTTTACTTCGGGGAGAATCGCTTGGCACAGTTGATGTCATCGATCTCGACGACGCTTCTCCTGTCCTTGATGAGCCTGCCGCCCATGACATCAACGCCCTCACTCCTCCCGCCGACATCGCCGACCCGTCCTCCTCGGATATGTTTTCCCATTCTGTCGATGCCGCTCTACCACCTCACCACCGCGCCCAGCTCATCGCTTTGCTGCAGCGCTTCCGCGCATCCTTCGACTCCCCTCAAGCACCGTTGGGTCGTGCAGCAGCCGTTCGCCACCATATCGACACTGGCACCCATGGACCCTTGCGCCAACGCCCCTACCGCGTCTCCTCCGCCGAGCGCCGCATCATTGATGAACAGGTGAACGACATGCTACACCGCGGCGTGATCCAGCCCTCTCACAGCCCGTGGGCTTCTCCGGTCGTGCTCGTGAAGAAAAAGGACGGCTCCATTAGATTCTGCGTAGACTACCGCCGGCTAAACAAAATTACTCGGAAGGACGTCTACCCCCTGCTTCGCTTCGTATAGATGACGCGCTGGATTGCCTTCAGGGAGCGGAGTACTTTTCTTCGTTGGATCTGCGCTCTGGGTACTGGCAGGTGCCGATGGCCGCAGTCGATCGCCCGAAAACAGCTTTCATCACACCTGATGGGCTGTATGAATTTAATGTGATGCCCTTCGGTCTCTGCAATGCGCCTGCCACTTTTGAGCGTATGATGGACAACATCCTCCGTGGGCTTAAATGGCAGACCTGCCTCTGCTACTTGGACGATGTTGTCATCTTCTCCCAGAATTTTCCTTATCATCTTCTACGCCTCGAGAGTGTTCTTCTCTGCCTCAGTGACGCTGGCCTGCAGCTAAACTTGAAAAAGTGTCGCTTCGGCGCTCGACAGCTGACTATCCTAGGCCACGTCGTGTCCAAGGACGGTGTACTCCCGGACCCTGCCAAGCTCCGCGCAGTTGCTGATTTCCCGAAGCCCACATCCCTGAAGGAACTCAGAAGCTTTCTTGGCCTTTGCTCCTACTTTCGCCGGTTCATCAAGAATTTTGCTGCCGTTATCGCCCCGCTGACGCAACTTCTCGCTGGTAGCCACGACTTGTCGGCTTGGTCCCCTGCATGCGACGACGCTTTTGCAACGCTGCGCCAGCTCCTCACCTCTCCTCCGATCTTGCGCCATTTCGACCCTTCCGCGCCTACAGAACTGCACACAGACGCCAGCGGCATTGGTCTCGGTGCCGTTCTAGCTCAGCGGAAACCTGGTTTCAATGAGTACGTTGTTGCTTACGCCAGCCGTGCGCTCACAAAAGCGGAGACTAATTATTCCGTCACAGAAAAAGAATGTTTGGCGATTATTTGGGCGATCACAAAATTTCGTCCTTACTTATACGGGCGCCCGTTCGATGTCATTACCGATCACCATGCCCTTTGTTGGCTGTCGTCACTCAAAGATCCATCTGGCCGCCTCGCTCGTTGGGCTCTGCGTTTACAAGATTACGACATTCGGGTCATTTATCGTTCCGGTCGTAAACACTCCGACGCCGACGCTCTCTCGCGCTCCCCTGTGACCTCTGAGCCTGACCCACCATCTATTTCCGGCCTCACACCTTCTCTTGACTCTATTGATATGGCTTCTGAGCAGCGCAAGGATCCTTGGATTACTTCTCTTCTGGATTTCCTAGCCAACCGCTCAGCGCGCCTCCCTTCTAGAGCGCTCCGTCGTCAAGCCCATCACTTTGTCGTGCGTGACCAGCTGCTTTACCGTCGGAACTACCTCCCCAATGGTCGCAAATGGCTGCTCGTGATTCCAAGGCATCTCCGCTCCGCCATTTGTGCCAGTTATCATGATGACCCGCAATGCGGTCATGCCGGTCTGCTCAAAACTTTTACCCGCCTACGCCTTCGGTATTATTGGCGGGGCATGTACCGTTTTGTCCGCCAGTACATACGCTCTTGCCTGGAATGTCAGCGTCGCAAGAACCCATCACCACACTCACCTGCTCCTCTGCAACCTTTACTGTGTCCCGTCCGGCCATTCGACCGTGTTGGAATTGACCTTTATGGCCCTCTTCCCTTCACTGCCGCCGGCCACCGCTGGATCATCGTCGCTATTGATCATCTCACGCGCTATGCGGAAACTGCACCGTTACCAGCTGCGACCGCCTCTGAAGTAGCCGGTTTCATACTTCAGAACATCATTCTTCGTAACGGTGCGCCTAAGGAATTGCTCAGTGATCGGGGTCGCGTATTCTTGTCCGGCGTCGTGGAAGCCCTCCTTCGGGAGTGTCATATCGTTCACCGCACGACGTCTTCGTACCATCCGCAGACCAACGGCATGACCGAGCGCTTTAACCGGACCCTCGGCGATATGATGGCCAAGTACATTTCTGCCGATCACTCAGACTGGGACCGAGTTCTACCTTTCGTTACCTACGCTTACAATTCTGCAACGCAAGCCACTACTGGTTTTTCCCCGTATTTTCTTCTCTATGGCCGCGAGCCTTCCTCCATCATGGACACCATATTCCCTTACTGCCCCGATTCGTCTGAATTAACCACCGTCTGTCAAGCCGCTGCGTACGCCGAAGAATGCCGTCAACTGGCCCGTTCCTTTACTTCTCACGACCAGCACCGTCAGAAAAGCGCCCGCGCCGCTTCCCCCGGTCTGCCGCCGTCTTATGTTCCTCAATCCTTGGTTTGGCTTTGGGTGCCCTCCTCCAGCTCGGGGCAGTCTACAAAACTGCTGAGCAAATACCAAGGCCCCTATCGCGTTGTTCAGCAGACATCCCCAGTTAACTACCTGATCGAGCCCCTCACGCCTTCGTCTGATAATCGCCGCCGCGGCCGTGAAATTGTGCACCTAGACCGCCTGAAGCCCTACTATGACCCAGCTATCGTTTCGAGCCCTTAGGCCGCCAGGATGGCGCCTTTTCACCCCGGGGGTATTGTAATAAAGAGAGTTGGGGTTTGCTGCCCCAGCGGCAAGCGCCGACGAAGGAGACGAAGAAGATATAAGACGAAGCTGACGAAGCTCGGGAGCGCGCTTGCGAACGCTGGCCTGCTGAGCAGCACCGCTTGAACAAAGACCGGCCGTTCACACTAATTGTGCGAGTCTTCTCATTACAATAGTAACAATATTGATATTATGCATTTGTTGGCCAGCGATATAACCAAAACATTTGCGATACCTGATTGGTTTGACGGTCTCATGTGGCTTAATGTCCCAAAGAGACTAAAGCTATGATTGATGCCGTAGCTATGATTGATGCCGGGTAAATTTCGACCAGCTGTGGTTCTTTAACGTGCACTGGTACAGTTCGGAAAAATACCCGGAATTGCATCCGATGAAAGAACAAACAACCGTTGTGCTGGCTTGCTGACGTAACCGCTGCAGAAATGGTTTTCGCACACATGTTTCGCAACTGGGACATTCGCGCGCTAGTATTTTTATCCAGCAACCGTCTGCAGAGCTCGGTGACGCGTAAGCCGCGAAAACGGGCGAGTCCTGTCAGTTACTCACACCATCACCTCCATACCACACACTCGGGAAACCAAGTTTAGGATGCAGCGGGTATGCGTGCTTGATTTTATAGAATCGATAGTATTATATATAACAAATATTATCGATACGGCTATCGATAGTACATCAATAGCACTATCGATAGTACTGTCGATGGTACTATCGATAGTGTTATCGTACTATCGATTGTCTTTTTTACCATTGATAGTTCGATAGTGACTCAACAATCGATAGTATCGATAGTACTATCGATAGTTTTGCATCACTAGTCCTGCCTTGCACGGACGCGTGGGAATAAAGCATGCCGTTTTGAGGTTATATTTTGCTGCCATTTATAAGCGCCCACTGAGGCAACGAGTTTGAACAATACGCATTATAGGAAACAAACGGCTTCAGGGCATGTGGGCTGCAACATGGGTCGGCAGCTGCGTTTTCAGCCAAAGGTTCAAGACCACTTTTCTGACTCGGCGTGCTGTACAGCGCGGCAGTAAACTTACGCCATTTTCGGAAGTTGCGGTAACTATGCAACAAAATTGCTTTTCGTACGTCCTGGAGACATTTCTCCCCGATAGGGCAACGGCATTCAGCAATTTCTTTTTTGCGGAGGTTTCATAAAATCGATCGAGAAAAAAAATTCATCACATTATAGCATCAAAAAATTTAGCAGCGCCAACCTCCTTCGTTTACGTCTTTTTTTATTTTGCTATGCAGACACCCCCTCCCCCCCCAAAAAAAAAAAAACAGTTTTCTTTTTTTTCTGCATCAAAGTATTTTTTTGCATCGAAGTATTAGGCTACATAGCCAATATTTATAATAGTTTCTTCATGAGCACATTTTCTCAGGAAATTTTAGTCATTCACTGAGCATGCCGTCAGCTTCCAGCAGTTCCCCTTCTACTATCGCCTTTATATATTTTTTTTTTGTTTCAAGGCTCCTGCTAGACTTTTTTTTTCAATCAGCGAATCATGCGCATAGCCCCCTTCATTCATAAATCATCATCCCGTGGGAGGACAATTTCAATATTTCAGTTTTTTTTTCTAAAGACCAGCCTAGATTGCGCGTGAAAAAAATACATCCTCCCTGATGCAATTTTCGTTCCGTCCTGATAACCCCGAGCCATGACTATGCACTACTTTCAGAGTGTCATCATACTTCTGTTCACTCAGCTATGCAAGAAGTCTTAATAAAAACAATTCAGCTTATTCTAAGCCTTTAAAACTGATTCGGGCAGAACAAGCGAAAGAATACACATACGTTCCAGAGGCACACGAGTGCTTACGTGAAGCACGAAGACATCCATATTAAAATTACTTTTCTGTGTTCATTTCGCAAGCTTGGCCAAAAACGGTTCTCCGTATATCTTGCCGCAAAGAGTTCAAAATATGAACTCAATCCATTCGCGGCGCTTCTCGTATGCCTGCAGAAACCGAAGCCGACACAAATCAAGTTTCGTACATGAGGGCAGTTCATGAGGCGTCACGGAAAGGAGTTCTCTAGGTTAGACGCCTGTCATTCAAAAGGCAGTGGGAGTGCTTCATATAAAGTAGGGCTGTTGCTTACTCTTCAGCCGAATATATAATGTCGGTTGCGTTCCCTTACAAAAAAGTTTTAAACAGTCTATAGAGTGTTTATAGACTGTGTATAGACAAATCATAGAGAACAGTCTATAGGCAATACAAATGCCATAGACAGTATATAGACAATCTATAGATTTATGGCCACATACTTTTAGTAGACTTTTGTCTATGGACAGTCAATAGACTATGAATAGACAAAAATCAATATCTATATATGAAGGCAATAAAGTCCATAAGAAGTCTATAGACTGTCTATAGACCATTTTTATAAGGGTTACGTGCATTGTTTATCTTTCTATTTACAAAACTATATTGCTCTTGCGTTGCAGTAAGGATGGCGGCTACCAAAACAATTGGAATAGATTAAGCTCCGCATTATGTGTATGACGCGATAGCGTAATAGATTAATTCCCCTGCATATGCAGAAGGTCATTCTATACATTCGTAGGTCACTGGGAGTCCTCATCATACCCATCCTGGCGCAGTGGTGCAGCGATTAAGCGATGCGCTACTGCCCTGCCATGACAGGCGCTTCCAGCGGTGAGCCTTGCGCGAGCGGGGTTTCTCTTCTTGAGAGACCAATCATTAACTTGACTGACAGCTGGTGTGCAGTTTGTTCACTCTCCGGTGGGCAGGTTGTGATGACGCCACAAGGTCACGTGACCAAAGTGGCCCACCTTTCTCATAAGTTGCTCTCTGGGCACCACCTGCCTTAGCCATGCTCTTGATATTTTGCTCACAACGACGACACCATATTTTCTGGACAAGGAGGTTTTTAACGCTATAGCGTGTATAGGGGTCGGCTAGGGACGTTGAGTGTAGAGAACATAATTGCGCTGGCGGGCAGGAATGGGGGGATGTATAGTTTTCAATTAGAACTCTGTGCCCTCTGTGAGGTCAATAAAAAAAGGTAATCATAGCAAACAGCAAGGCACAATTTAGCCTTGTGCTACGCACGTAGCTAAGCATTTAGTTTGTGACGTAAAGAATGCATCGAGAATAAGAACAGTATAATGCAGCAAACATCAGATTTCAACATCAGTTGCACTTAGTTCTTGTTCCTCGCACTCAAAAAACAATGAACATTTGTTTACTTTTACCTCTATGAGATGAAATTAAGGGCCCAGCAAGTCTAAGGTTGTTCGAAGTAAGCCATAAATTCAAACGGCATTTTAAGCAAGATCGCAGCGAACGTAAGCGACGGTTTCGCGCACTCTCTGTGTTTTGATGACCTTGTTTATAGAAAATAAGTACAAAGAAAGAAAGAAAGAAAGAAAGGAAGAAAGAAAGAAAGAAAGGAAGAAGGAAAGAAAGAAAGAAGGGAAGAAAGAAAGAAAGAAAGAAAGAAAGAAAGAAAGAAAGAAAGAAAGAAAGAAAGAAAGAAAGAAAGAAAGAAAGAAAGAAAGAAAGAAAGAAAGAAAGAAAGAAAGAAAGTATTTATTTAGCATAAAACATGAAATACAAACACACAATTTCAGGGATCCAACAAAATTTGTTTAAGGGTCCCGACCACTATAAGCTATTACATATGACGTAGACGACAGCAACAAATAACGCAACTATATGGCAGTAAGCATGTTACAGCAGTAGGCACTGGATACTAGTGAAAATATCAAATAAACATGTTATAATTAGAAAAAAAAAACACAAACCACAGCACTAAAGAATGTAGACTAGGTTGAATTTAGTAGAAAATGTTTTAATTGTTTCTGAAAGGCATGAAGTGTAGGTGAAATTTGAACATTATAATCAAGACTATTCCACAGATAAGGACCCGTAAATTGCAACGTTTGTCGACCATAATTTGTATGTATTGTAGGAAGCAAGAGCCGATGTCTTGTAGTAGACGTGTTGGTGCGTAGTGAGTGACGAAGACATACTGTAGTTAAATTGAGTGTGTTGTGAATTACCTGATAAATTAAGGAAGCGGTATTATAAGCTAGGTCATATACATTTAGGATACCAAGAACGGCAAATAATTCATCCGGATGAGTATGCTGAATGTTTTGCGCGACAATTCGAAGAGCTCTTTTTTGAAAAGCATATAAGGGGGCGATGTGAGATGAATATGTGCATCCCCAAACAGAAAAAGCGAAAAACTCACAAAAAATCATGCTTCGATTCAAGAACCCTTCCCCTTAGTTCGAAGTCCCTTCCTTAATTGAAACAGAAGGGTTTTTAGAGCCTTTTTTTTTCGTTCTTCAGTTGTTTTACTTGCTCAGTGCTCTCAAGATAACGTTCCTCTACGGAATATGCAACATAGCGAGAAACGTTGCGTTTGATAAAAAAAAAACAATCAAAAGTAATTAAATTTCTTTTCGGAACTGATAAGACTCTTTATCTTCGGTAGCGCGGATCTCGTTATTATTTATTCATTAATTATCCCGCTTAGCCCCAGAGCGCTGCAGCAGGGGTGTTAAAGAGTTGAACAAAAAATTCATCTTCATTTACACAGCACGGCACACTTGTTGACCTCAAAGCCGATTCCATTCCCTGATGAAACGAACAAAAAAGGAACTGGCATACATATTCGTTCTGGCACTATATTCCAAAATCTTAAAACAATGATCAGTGCGAGCAGAGATATAACGTGGCCTGTGTATGTATATTTCCTTTCGAATGGCAGTTTTGTCGTGATATATTTGATACAAGAGTTTAAGTAGCAATTCCCTTCGTCGAGAGGAAAGAATTCCCAAACCTAATTTATTTTTCGTACCGGTGCAGCTATCAGTTCTCGAGTACCGACACAGGACAAACCTTGCTGCTCTGTTTTGACTTTTTTTTTTCAATTATATTGCTCAGTGTTATTTGCCGTGCGTCCCACACAGCACAAGCGTATTCAAGCAGGCTGTTGATTTCAAACAAGACGGCGCGTATCTCAGATCTCGCTGTATGAAGTTTAAGGTCCTGACGGCATTTGCAACCACGGAATTAACATGCATATTCAATGAACAGTCGGCTGTGGATACCACACTTAAATATCTATGCTTTACTTTCTGTGTAACTGGCTCTTAGTTTCCTGTTGCACAGCTTGCCTTGCCAATTTCTTTCCATACATGTCGTCATAGAGTTAATCTGCATGCAGCAACCCGATAAGGCTCCGGTTTGCTCCAGCTGTTACATGTTTATGAGACAGGCTTCCAGCCGTAGAGGAGGGGGGCAGAGGTGTCACTGAAAACAGAGCCGGTATACTGCGGAGGGCGTCACGCCATCTGTTCATCCCCCTCCCCTCTATTGTGCGTTTCTTCTTACTTGTTATTTAACGCGGCGAGGTGTGTTCAGAAATTACAGTTACATTTACGGTGCAAGTCAGAGAAGGCCAACATGGTTAAAAAAAACATTAGACGAAGAGTGTGTGACTGTATCTACTGATCTGTCCTTGAATCTGTGCAGAAAATTGTTAACAGCACTGGCCAGAAAAGTTGGTAACACGTTATTATTAAGGCAGGATTTCTTTCGAATTTAACCCGGTACGTCAAAAATTGCGCTCATCGTCTTATTAGCTTAAGACATACGTGCAGTTGTATCGCCTTCTTTTTAAAAATATGGCCCGCACTTTTACACTGAGCACATCACCGGCACAGCTTGACGCAAGGAATTTGGTCTGATGCGTAATTCCGCAACTTATTACGAAAAGAGTTAAATGAAGCTCTAAATCGTTCAAGAAGAAGTAGAGGGATGTGCAGGCCTGGTCAAAATATTGCGGGGAATGCTTCGATATTTGTAATTTTTTCACGCGTTCCGTAGAGAATATATGATGGTTTCTTGGGGTCATGCGAGGGCGGGCCAGCAGCATGTGGTAACATGTATGTGCAAAGCTGTATGTACAAAGTTCTTAATTATTTTCGTTAGGTAAGGCGTGCCAAAAGTTTGATCGCCAAAGCGTGCTCCGTTATATTACGACCGGGACTGCGCTATCGCGATCAAAAGTTTACGGGACGCGTGTTCTCGGAAAAAAAAGTTTACTGTAGCTCTGCCTCGCGATACAGTCACGTGGTATTGTTACCAGCGGAGAGAGCATGCACGTCCCGTTTGCATTTCAGGCGACTGTATTACGTCACTTTTCCGCATATCAGTGCCCCGTAAACTTTTGGGCGCCGGAGCACATATTCAATAATAGTATGAACATAAACAAGGATAAACATAAAGCCTGATAATGCAGTTTCTTTTCTTTTTCCGCACGGTATTGAATATGGGAACTCCCATCCTGAACCTACTCGTGCTCTGTCTTTGAAATAATTTTTATATTCTGTGATTTAGCAGCTGATGTGGTCTTTGCGTTGCCGTGTACAATCACAGTAGAACATGTTTGCTGCTGATGCATATTATGCATGGTTTTGAATAATACGCTGATGCATATAATGCATTATTGAAGCATGGTTTTATGAATAAACTATAGTTGCGAGTCAGCATTTGTCTTTGTTTTCTGTCTGTCTTTCGTACGACTGCGCTGTTCCGCAAAAAAAAAAAAAATGGGTATACACAAACTCGCCCAAGTTTCCACCCTACTAATGTTGCTGACTGTTCCAATTGTGTTTGTTTTCTTTTATGTACCACTGTCATAGGCTGCCCTCGAGCGGGGCGTGTATTCATGCGATGAGTACAGGTTGCACAGAGCCCGCTCCCGTGGTCTCCTCATCCAAGGATAACGTTCCTTTACGCTGCGGCACGTTAAAGCTTACTAAGGAAACGTGAAATAAGAGTTCATTACAGCGTATTTCTGTTGTAACTGCTAGCAGTTATTCTTCAAAAGGCTTATTAATTAGCGGCACTGCCAGGCCGTGCATTGATAAGCCTCCTTTCTTGCCCATAAATCATCATCATCATCATCATCATCATCATCAGCCTGACTACGCCCACTGCAGGGCAAAGGCCTCTCCATAAATACGCCTTGTATTACGGGAGTAAAGACCATTTTGGTTCTACGCCTGTCTCTTGTGGGTCGGTCGTCTGACCACACGCTCGGCATGTCAGTGCGATGTAACACTTTTTCGTACACAATTTATGCGTCGTAGAAAAATTGCGAAGACACTTGGCAACTAAAGTGTTGAGAAGCGAAAGCCGAGGACACTATCCGTGACGACTTCCGTTGGATGTGACGTCACACTGTCCCCGTGGCTACATCGACGTTTGCGCTATTTCGATGCAGTTCAGACATTTTTGCCTATGAATAATGAAGTAATTAATCTACAGTCATCAAACGTGGCTTCTAGGCTCATTTTTTTCCCTCCTCTATCTGAAGCAACCATTGCTTTTCTTCCATCTTTTCTTCTCAATCACGTCTCAATCTTCTATCTCAATCGCGTCCAGTCGTCGTCGCAAACGGTGGCCCTTCTTTGGTCACTATCTTGAGAAGCACTATCAGCCCGCAAGATAGTGGCGAGAAGGACCAGACAACACCTTTGTAGCGGGGTATCGCTTCTCGTGGCGTAAATAAAACAAAACTTAAAAACGGGATAAACCGAGTTTAGGGAAGTGCATAAGGCTAAATACTGGGAGCAATATGGGAAGTAACTAAGTTTGAGCATTCATTTATGAATAACTACGTAATTATGCATGACAAGCACAGTTTTTCTTTGTTTTCTAACTTGTCTTCCATGCGTATGGTATCCAAAAGTCATTCTCAAGTGTAGTGGAGAAATAACTCCGAAACTTCGCAATTTTATGCAAAGCGTTTGTTCCCTTTCATATTGGCCACGGCAGCATCTTCTATTCTTCCGCTCATATTGCTAGTTTAGGGAAAACATTTTACGGACGACATCATTCGTACGGCAGGCAAATAAATTCCAAGGTGTTTTCCGAGGTCGACTTTAACTTCCTTAGGACGTCTTGAAGTGCAGCTATTGCCGCCGCACCTGTTCCTCTTGTTTAAGTATAACAATGGAGCCATGCGAGTGTCGGGTTAAAATCTAAAACCAGCAGGGGCAAAGGGCTGTTCTCGACCGAGATCTCCCACACTATTTTGTGGTCGTAACGGGTATACTTTTGCACCACCTGCCTCCGGGATCTCACGCGGGAAACGTTAAAGCCATCCTTTTAACTGGTGCTTTGTATCTCATTTTCTGCGATATGGCTATCATATCTAATACTACATGATGTTTATAAGGTCCTCATATCATCTGGAGTAATTGGAAGAGGCGAGTGATAGAGGGCTTCTGCGGCCACAGATGCGGTGGCTTTAAGTTTACGTAAGAGCTGACGACACGTGCTTTGCCTGATAGAACTGAGCAAGCCTCGGTGTCTCGTAGCGATAAAGTGGGTCATACGCTGGCCGCTGCTCTCTCGTCGCGCTGATCGTCAAGGCCAAGATGGACGAGACGTCGACATGCTGACCAAGACGACAAAGACTAAGAGCAAGCAAGCACAACAACGCACAAAGAAAACTTCCTTGCACTCCGTACTTGTCTGTCCGTCCGTCCGTCCGTCCGTCCGTCCGTCCGTCCGTCCGTCCGTCCGTCTGTGTCTGTCTGTGTCTGTCTGTGTCTGTCTGTGTCTGTCTGTGTCTGTCTGTGTCTGTCTGTGTCTGTCTGTGTCTGTCTGTGTCTGTCTGTGTCTGTCTGTGTCTGTCTGTGTCTGTCTGTGTCTGTCTGACCTGATATGCCTTGGCGAACAGAATAGGCAGAGAATACTATCTAAGCGAGAATAACATATGTTTTCCTGACATTCGAAACTCAAGGAATCAATGCTTTTCATCAATTGAGATAAGCTGTTGACTGTGTCATTGTCCTTGTATCTTGGTTTTGAGATAAACTGCACTGAAGTCGCTTTTTTTTTTTTACATGGACGTAGTATGAGAGTTCTGCCTGACAGCGGCGCAGGCTATTCCTTTTCACACGGGGAAGAAACCACCAGAACTGACGACAGAATGATCAACAAACAACTACACAAATACAGCACACAATACTAAGCAAAGAGTTCTGAATCGCTTTCCTTTGACTCACTTTTACTCTATGCTCTTTGTACACTTGGTATTGGAGGACCGCTGTTTGCATGGGCTGCGAACTACTTAGGATTACAGCAGCTTTTCACGAGCACTTCCAACCGGCCGACGACACGCATTTCGGTTGACCAGAGGACTGCGCCACCGTGGGATGTACTCAGTCCTTTACTGTTGCACATCAGGCTCGTGAACACGAAATTAGGCCTATCGCATGAAGTCCGCATCGACTTTTATGCGTACGACATGTGCGTTTTAAGCGCGCCACTGCAAGGCCGGCAACGGCTCTAGAAAAAAAAAAAACACGTCAATGTCTACTTGGCGTCTGCGGACTTTGCCTATCCTTGGAATCAATGCTGACTCTTTGACCTCCAAACGTAAATACGTCGTGCCTCGCAAATATGTACAGGCGCGGACAAAAGTAAACTGAGCACGCAACTGTCTTCGAACATTTTTCACGCGTCACCTAATTGAAATTTCCAGCAGTGGTGCACGCATGCTGGTAGCGGAGGTTGGTGGGCTGTCTTGTAGACAAACAACGCTTCTTCATTGCCAATAGAGAAAGCGTGATTGAACTTCGAACGCAAAAGCGTGCTCCGTTTACTTGTGGCCGCGCCTGTACACTTTGGTTCCCTAGCAAAACTGTCCATAAAGCGAGTCGTCCAGAATAGCGAGTAATGAAGGAAAAAAGCTAGAAACTTTTCGTGATGGATGCATCTGCTTCTTTGCATAATGGTGGGCAGTGAAGTGGCAACTGGGAAAAATCTTGGGAACTCCAAATGTTTTTTCCCGGTCGCCATTATTTTTTAAATAATGTGTTCTTGCCTGAAGCGCCTTGTGGTCTATGACACGCATGACAACGTCTCGTGGAATTATGACCTACCTATCTCCTATTACGACTGATCGCATATCACGAACCTCTAGTACATATCTGGGGTCAATTTGCTGAAGGTGTCTTTCAACGTAACACAAAATGCAGAAAGAGCATGCTTAGCGACCATTCATGCAATATGACAAATGGCAAGGCCCGTCCATCGGGCACCATGATACTGGAAAGCCTAAAACCACAAAAGAAAAACATAATTCGGGCAGTTTGCACTTTTTCACTGCTTATCGCTGGCGTCCAGAACTCAAAATACAAGAATATAAATATCTGTTTCAGAAAGTCGAGATTTTGTTCGTATTCCTGTCCATTTAACGCAATAAGATTACATGGACTCCAATAGGTTCTATGCATTGTTTCCCTGTTCATTGTCCGGACAACGAGTTTCCGTATTAATGAGGTACAAATACATGGATAAAGATCAGCGCCCAGGAAAAAAACTTATTAATGGGGAATATAATAATGAGGTATGCCAGTACATGGATCGATGCCTCCTGTTGCGTGGAGCCCACAGCGCTCCCAGTACACTCACTGCGAGGTTACTTAAGACCATGATAGAGTAGCGCCTTTTTTGGTAACCTCAAGTTAACAAGCTTTGCTAGAAAATTTTAGCAGCAATACTCATCTTCTAATATGTGAGGCCTAGACCAGTGTTGAATCGTATAACTTGCGCTCAGCGGCACTGTTAAACGAAATTTATGTTCGAAAGCGCACTGCGCTATTGTCCGCCGGTTCTCTAGCTCCCTAGGCCTGATAGGCAACGAAAAAAAGGCAGTAAGAAACTCTCAACTGTCGCGAAACCGATAGATATGCTTGTATAGGACTTTGCCCTTCTGAAGAAATCTCTTATAACCGCAACGGGAGCCGGATGCCTTCCTCTCAGTGTAGTTCTCGAGGCACGTTAATCATTTACGTCTCACATGTACTACAAGCGTGGACGCACTTCTTGAGTCGCAGTGTGACAGCCTACGGTGATTCGAAGTTTGGCCAAGCAGTGACCTGATTCCCCTCGTCCCAAGCACGCCTGCTTAGTCACAAACATATCGCAACCCTGGAAACTATCGGTTCTCCAAATCAAATTGCAGATGTACTACCTGGCGTCCGTACAAAGGACAACACGTCATGTAAGTTAACGCCTTAGCTGTCTCCTGTTACGGGCCGTCTAACACTTAATTTTGCCATCAACGACCATCCATCGCAGGCACAAGCTTTTAAAAACTGAATTCATATTCTCTGACGAGAACAAATACGAAATGGTCTAAAGCGTTTAAAAGAACCGAACAATGTGGAGTAGATTTCACCTGAACAAAGCAGTACACAACTGTAGACACAAGGAAGCGACATCTCTCCTTTACGGCCATATGACAGCGCTCAAGTGTACGCAAATAAGTAACTACTCTCATAAATGATTGTAACGAGGCAAGTTGCAGTCAAGTGAAGTCGAGAGTTGGACGAAAACTCGACTGGTCGGGGACAAACCTACTGACGGTGAAGAAGGAACGCCGACCAAAAGAAAAAACAAAAGACAAGAGGTTTCGACGTGAACAAGGCTCCCCTACGGGAGCCGAAACGTCTTGTTTTTTTTTTGTATTTTCTTTTGGTCGGCGTTCCTTCTTCACCGTCAGCAAAGTTGCAGTCAGTCGTATAGTATTTGTCATCGGTCAATGAAGGTGTCAAAAGGATCATCTCTGGGCTGTTGCAAACCGGTTCCGCTGTCGCCTCCATCAAGCTAGCGCCAAGTGTACACAGCATCCCAGCAAGCAACGTGGCGGCGCCCAGGAAGCCCTCAATGGAAAGGCCTATACAAGCATATCGATAGCAGCGCAAATGTCGGTCTCACTGCACGTGGCCTCTTGTCGCGACGTGCACAGTGCCGCGAGCAAGCAGCAAAATACTCTC
Organism: Amblyomma mixtum; assembly: GCF_055824585.1. NCBI lineage: Eukaryota > Metazoa > Arthropoda > Arachnida > Ixodida > Ixodidae > Amblyomma > Amblyomma mixtum. The sequence goes on along the minus strand of NC_143013.1, from coordinate 60,043,321 downwards.
AGCGCTCATTTCAGGGAGCTGATTCCGTTCGGCCCGCGCAGCCGTCAAGCGGAAATATGAGGAACGATAAAAAACGGCGCATGACCCCTAAGTGTCTGGTGGCGGAGGTAAGATAGCGCGAGAAGCGTAGCTTGTATGCTCACTCGCGGGCTCATTTGGCAGAGCAGTGCCCCACGCGAGCAGGAATTTGTGTGCCACTGTTTCCCTATGGCACACTGCTTTGTCTCACAGGTTCCTTGGCGACTTGCGGCCACAACCACAGCCGCCGCTAATAAATCAGGAGACGAACTCTGAAGGGCCGTCAGGCGACTGCGAACCGTGCTTTAATACTAGACAAATAGTTATGAGCAAACAAGAACGCCGTCCGCCTCCAAATAGAGACGACCCTTAGCATATGTTAACAGCAATGGCATAGTGAGAAATATTTTTCGGAGTGGTGTTATACGCGCTGGTAAAAAGAAAAAAAAGATAGAAAGAGAGCCTGCGCCCATACATTGTCATTTTTCTGCTGTAATAAAGCCGAAGGTTTAGGTGTTTCCTTCGCAGTAATATCTACATAATACGAGTGCACATAAGACTCCGAGGATTTCATTCGTAAAGAAGATTTTTTTTTTCACAAGATAACACTCGTACGAAAAATCGCGGATATTTACAATATTTCCACATAATATACAACACGAAAGTTTCTGCTCTACAACAAAGTCAGCAACTGCGAGCGCATTTGTCGAAACCTCCGCCCCATGCATGTGAACCTGCACCCGGGTGCAGATGCGCTTAAAACAAAAATCCACTTTTATTTTCGCGATAGTTTATGATCATTTCAGAACAGTGCAAAGGATGAAAAAGTAGGCTGATGTGAAAAGGTATGACTTATTGGGTGAACTATGCCTACAATTAAAAGGAGTGCCGTTCGTCGTCCGATGGTGAAGAAGTGTGGCTATTTTCTGCAACAACTTCCGCTTCCTATTAGAACAGGAACTATTTTTGTAAACAATCCGACACTCTTCGTTTTTACATTTGATATATCGATGCGTTGTGAACAGTACGGTCGATTAAAAGCCCGAAAGGAGGAAGGGAGAAAGGGGCGGGGGGGGAGGGGGGGGTGCAGTGCTCAGAAAATTTCAGGGGGTGTTCTAGCACCAAACATTCCCCCCCCCCCCCCCGGCTGCGCTCCTGAGTGAACCATCACCAACTCGCCCAAGCTTCCATCCTGGTCAACAGGTCAGCTTTCCGACAGTGGTTTCCTATCCTTGCCGGTGTGCCCATTCTGGATACGCCCCATCAGAGCTATACGTAATGCTTTACAAGTAAGTGACCACTAGTAATAGAATACAATTTCTTCGAATTTTGTGAAGCACTGATTACTTTTTCAAAGGGTAACGTTTTCGGCAAACCGGTTATTTTTCAGTAATAGGTTACTAGCGTAATCGGTTAAATTCTATTCGAAAAACATGTTGCGAAAAACATGAGAGCGTGAACTTGAAGGAAAGCACCTTATAGTGTTAGCGAGAAATGTTGCTTCTCGACAGATAGACAATGATCGGGCCGCGCAAATGCTCAAGGATGTCCGGACCTGAAAACCTGAACTGCCTTCATTTGTCTGGACCCGTGTTCCGCGGTGCACAGTTCTTCCCCATGGCACAGCTGAAAGTCGCTTTTAGTGAGCTTGAACTTTCTTCCGTCACAGTGCGAACAACAACGAAGTGCAGTCCTTTTTGTAAATCAGAACTGGTGCTTTATAGCTGTGCGATGTGCTCTGGACCGCCTGGACCCTCGCCCTTTCACAGAGGCCAAGATCCTCGGTCCGTGGCCACAACAGCCAACTGCCATCAAGGCTTACAAGGCACTCTTTCGCTTTTTGAGAGCGACTGCCTTAATTGACAGACTGTGATTATTTCCCTTTACTTCTCCCTTTCCTCTTTAATTCCCCTCATTCCCTTCCCCTGTGCAGGGTAGCCAACCGGAATCCTTTCTGGTTAACATCCCTGCCTTTCTCTCTCTCTCTCTCTCTCTTCCTTCGAGCGCGCACACCGAGTCGCTGCTGATGTTTTCAGAAGGAAACGTGAAATAAATACCGAAGAAGATTAACTGCGGCTGAAAATTAACAACGTATGGAGTAAAACAGACAATACATAACGGAAACCCTTGTGGCTGATCCTAGATCGTCCATATGTGTCGGATGCTAATAAAAGTTGGAAGGAATGCAACGTAATAGCAATCGATCACTATTGTGTAATTGTGCAATTACATTTGGGAGCTCTAATTGACTACTAAAATAAGTTATGTTTTAGACCATGTAAGTGCAATTGCAATCAGTTACTTCTTTTCTGTAGCATGTACAGGACTGGGACCCACGTAGCCCCCAACGCGCATTCAGATGTCCAGTGACACGTATTTCACGCTGACGCCTCTGGTGCATAATGGTTCCTGGAATAAAGGCCCTCGCAGCACCCTCCTTAGAGTTCGCACTATCTCCTCATCTCAACCGTGCTTTACGACTTCAGATGTCGCAAAACAGCTCACTGTCCCAACTGTCCGGAGGACAAGGCAGATAAGCAAAAACCGTACAGAACACGGGGGAAGAACGGTAGGTGTAACGCGGAGACTTTGTAAGGGCTGGACTCTATGAGAAGGCAAGCGTAAAAGGGGTAGACTGAAAGTTAGGTGGGCGGATGAGATCGGGCAGTTTGCGGGGATAAGGTACTGTTGGCGCAGAACAGGGTTAATAGTGGACGAATGAAAGGGGCCTTCCTCCTGTACATTTAGTTAGTCTGGTGATGACGACGACAGAACGCGCATTATGTACATGCAATGCCGCCATTACCCTCCCCTATTTCCCACAATTGACTTCATTCGGACACTGGCGGATCACCGACGTTTTTAAGGGGAGTACGCATGCTTTTCTTTTCACGAGGCCCAAATACTGACCTCCGATAAAGTTGTTTTCCTCCAGCTTCCTACCCACCGCAGCCGTCGAACTCCATCCAGTACGGCAAGTTATATGGTTTTTTCCACCCCCTCTTCCTTTTTGTTTTCTCGCAGGTACTGTGGCCATCATGTCACTAGGGATGTACAGGGTCCGTCAAAAGTTCCAAGGCCACAGGGTTTGCTTTTGAGCAGCACAGTCGGGCTGTTGAGATACCCTCGAAGCTCAAAATATCTGTAGAGAATAGAAGAAGGATCGTTCTACCATCTGAGAACCTCAATAGCTCTATCGGAATCTTAAGTGCCAGGATATACCGATGAAAAGCGGACCATGTGGCCTGGGAACTTTTGACGGATCCTGTACATATTGTTCGCACTGGGGAAGTGTTCCCACTAGACAAAGAACAGACGGGAGCCGTGCGTTGTAACGATTCATTTTCCTCATCATTCTTTTGCCCCTTTATGAATGGCAGAAACTATGCCACTCGCCAGCTCTGCTGTCGAAGGCGAAGCTGACTAAATGCGAAGACGTGAAAGAGTGAATCAGAAAATGAATCGTTGCAGAATACGGCTTCTGGGTCACGTTCGCTACGGAGCAGCGAGTCACTGGGATTCTGGGTGCGACAAGCGTATCACTACTGCTGCGCACGATGACGACGACAAGTACGCCCTGAATGTGTAAATAGTCACTCCTTGGTTCTTCATCTTGAGAGAAGCAGTGCAAACACACAAGACAGCTGGGAGACGAGAGATAAGCAGTGATCTCTTTGTATGTCTTCTCCCTGCTACGCTGTGGATTTGCACTACTTATCTCAAGATAAGCAGCAGGCACGGGGAAGCCTCCCTGATACAACTGTCGCTGTTGTAATCCTCAAATAAAGCGCTTTTTCGCACTAAGTACTCTTCAGCTAACGAGTGAACGTGCTGGAGCGAAATTCTAGAATGATTACTTTCCCCTTTACACATTGTCTGTAGACTTTGCAATGACGGTTCTAATGTAGTCTTTACTTGTCTTCCATGCTCTCTTTGGTTTCATATGTGCCGTGAAATTCCCACAGCGGAAATACGCAGCAAGTCAAGGGAACATAAGATAGTCGATAACTTTACGGTAGCTTCAGCTTCTGTTTTCGGAGCTATTGAAAGCTGACTAACGCGCTTGTCAGTATTATTAATGTGATAGCGTTAGTGTTGTCGTCACACCCAGCAGCAAGTCAAGGGAACATAAGATAGTCGATAACTTTACGGTAGCTTCAGCTTCTGTTTTCGGAGCTAGAGAAAGCTGACTAACGCGCTTGTCAGTATTATTAATGTGATAGCGTTAGTGTTGTCGTCACACCCAAACCCCGCCCATATCCGGTGTCACGAAATTCGCTGATCAGCCGAGAGAGGTCACGATTTTTTTGACGCCCATCACAACCTGTTCCTTATGGGCCACCCTGACTTGTCGAGAGAGGTCACGACTTTGTGACGTCATCCAAATCACCAACCGGAGCAGGAGGCAACTTGGCCGCCGGATTGTGAGCAACCTGTCAACTGTGACATGCGGCAATGAAATTAACGATTGGTAATGAGAGAGGTCATATAACCTTTCGCTGCCATCACAACCTGCCTATCGGGTTGTGAGCAACCTAGTTTATAGACAGCAACCTCTACTGAGAATAGAAATCAAATATTTAAAAAAAATGTTAGATACGCAAATGTCGCCACCGTCACAGCCTAGCAGATACCTGTGATTAGCTAGCAGTGCGCATGTAGCGGTTGATGGACGACCATTAAAAAAAAAAAGCTGACGCAAACACACAAAGAAGTTGCAACAGGAGCTGCGGTTAGTGTGAAATCTAATGATATATCGCATCCCATTCTTCATAGCTCTGCAATAAACCAAGCTCTAATGTTTGGATTTTATAGTACTGTGTGGTGCATGAGCACGAAAGTGCTTTTTTGATTGTCATATATGTTTGTGCGTGTTACAGCAAAATCACTTGAGAGCCAACGCTTGCCCTGTCATTTCTTGCTGTGCGATTTTCTTTCCTGTTGATTTTTCGAATTAATTGCTAATTAAATGCGTAAAGCTATCGTTCTTGTGCGGTTCAATATTGAAACCTCGAAACTTGTTCTCGCAGGGTAGTAAAAGTTGCCGTCAATTTAAGATTATTCGTTGCCTTCTTTCTTCAGGGACACAGGCTTCTACAAACAGGGTTATTCGGCGGTGATGAAGGAGGAGACGTTCGGTGTTAGAGATGATGAAGACGAGGACATATATTTAAAGAAATTCACAAGGTAGAAAACTGCAAGTTACAGAAACGAAGTCACTCAGACAAATTCAATAACTGTAACTTAAAATAACTGATCTCACGCAGAGAAACACTCTAGTAGACATGATCTTACTTATCGACCAACGGTCGAAGCCTACAGTCTTTGTCAAAAGTAACCAGGCTGCACGTTTTTCTTCTCAGTCGTATATTAAAGCTATTGTTCCAGCTCTCTGTATGGTAAGAACCCCCGTTCTCACCTTCAAATAACTTTTTGATCTTTAGGGAAGCCGTGAGGGCTCTGTTATACGAATGAGAAGCAAACCATGGAGCCTGGTTACTTTTGCCAAAGACTGTACTTGTAGAAGTACGTGCCAAGTACGAAGCCTCTAGCTAAAACTGAACAAGACTGGTGTCTAATTCTTTTTCTTCAATTTTTATAGGTTTTCGCAAACAAAGAAGTTAGGGCGGTCATGTTTAGAGGCCCGGCCTAAATTTCGATAACCAATGGAATTTTAATATACGGTAGCCATAGCGCTGTAGGTTGGGCACAACCTCGAGCCTAAAATGAAAGCATTTTCAACACCCCCTCCCCGCGGAAGTCCTCTCCCTCTCCGCGTGATTTTATCTCCCCTTCTGCTCGGCCCTTGCTTTTCGTCTGTCCTCGTGTAGGTTAGGATCCATGTTTTTAGGCAGGGGTCCTACATTAAAGGTCTTTCTAAGGTCGTCCGGTACGTCCGCGTATCTGTCTATGAGTCCGCACGTGTTCCGACCCAACCTTCTCAGGAGCGCCCTTCCCGTAGAGGAGCCTCTGAGTCTGATGAGTTGTGCCCCCAATTGAGCCTCGGCAAGCTCATCGAAGGTATTGCTGATTCCGAGTTGGAGTAGCTTCTCGTTTGATGCGTTTCTGGGCAGGTGTAGAGCAATCTTGTATGCCTTCCTGAGAATACAGTCGGCTTGCTCTCGCTCCGCCTTTGTTGTTGCGTGGTAGGGCAAGGAGTACATAACTCTGCTAACGATTAGGCTGTTGACGAGTTTGAGGGTATCTTCTTCTTTCATCCCGTACCTTCTCTGAGAGACTCTACTGATCATTCTGCCAACCTGCTCCGCGGCTCTTCTCAACAGGCTGATGGTATGGCTGCATTTTCGGCTGCTCTGCAGCCACATGCCTAGGATTCGTACCATGTTCTGTTCTTGGATCAGTTGCCCCTCTAGAACTACTTCCAGCGAGCAGATAGAAAGGAGGCTAGGCCGATCAGAGAACACAGTCTATACGGACGCCTCCATGTACGTACATGCAGGGAAGCGCTTAGCCGCTACGGTGGTAGTTAATAGCACAGGAGACATGGCCACATGCGCCTCAGTGGAGGTCGTGGGCATAACGGAGGCCGAGGAAATTGCCGTCGCGCTGGCGGTAGCAGAAGGCTATAGGAAAGGCCGATCCCTAAACATCTTAACAGACTCGAAAGACACGTGTAAAAACTATACGAAGGGCAGAATTAGCGGCATGGCCCTCAGGATAATCAGTGGGGCAGCAGCCTCTGCTGAGAAGACACCCATACAACACATAATCTGGGTCCCAGGCCACGCAGGCATAGCGGGGAACGAAACAGCAGACAGCCTAGCTCGAGGGCTTACATACCGAGCAGGCATGTCAGATGTTCTGGAGCTTCAGCTACTAGCACGCGAGGGGGGATACACAGAGACATTACAACTATACAGAGGGACTAGATTCAAGTACCCACCACCACACAAAGCCCTCACGAGGGAGGAAGCAGTCGGCTGGCGTAGGCTACAAACAAACTCCTTCCCCAACTTGTACATCTATAACAAGATGTCACCAACACAATACATAGCAAACTGCCCCTGGTGCGGCGACACACCCACACTATACCACATCACATGGGAGTGCGAACGAAATAAAGCATTCCACCAACACGAATTCCCGAGTGCGGAGCAATGGGAGAGCCGGCTCACCAGCAGCGAGCTCGCGGCCCAACGGGCCTTAGTGCGGCACGCTACTGATGCAGCGCGACTCAGTGGAGCCCTGGACTAGGGGCCCAACCTTGCTGAAGAGAAGCCTCAAGTCGCCGGCGCCACGAAAGACGACGGAGGCTTCGAATCCGCGAATCTCTTAAAAGATCTAAATAAAAGTTTTCTACTACTACTATCTCCCCTTCTCCTTTCGCCGTCGCACCTGCGTGTCGCTTCTCGAAGGAGTTTTCCTAGCTAATCGACAGGGCGAGTTATTCACTGGCTCATCGTGGAAGTGTCGGATGGCGGAGGCAGGAAACGAGCCCCGCGACGCTTCGGTGCGGAGACCGGTTCTGACCTTTGACCGAGTCGGACGTGTTTTTTGACGCTCCTTCGACTTCAACCGGGCCTAGCTAAGCCGTGCAGCAACCGGGTTGGGCCCGCATCGCCTGCACGTACGACCCGCAGGCAACGGACCTGGACCTAGGATAACCACCTCCCGTGGCTCCCCGGCCATGGAGCCCCACCAGGAGGCCCGCGGCCGCGGAATGCGCAAGCCTAGGACTGTGCCGGACGGACCTCGTTCGCAGAGCGCACGCCGCGACCGGTCTATCGATTCATCTCCGCTGCTAGAGAGGTGGATAGAGTGCGTGCAACGCGCAACACAGCGCGCTGCCCTGACTCCGGAGACGGCGAAGGCAACGCTACGCACCTTGGCCCTTCCGCCACGTGCTGCTGCGATGGCGGCGCGCGTGGACCAACACCTGGGAGCCGCCATTGCCAGCCCGGTCCTGCAGCCACCACTCGGCGGCGGCTACATTCCAGCAGCGGTGGAAGCAGCTGTAGAAGAGCCAGAGGGCGACGATGCCATGGATCAAAGCACCCATCGCAAGCGGCGCCGTTCCACCCACTCTGAAGAGGGGGAGGGCAACAAAGGCAGCGGGGGCGAGGAATCTGCTGCTAAGCGCGAAGCGCTGCAGCTAACTGCACCTGTCTCACCTCCCCCTCCGCGTCCTGATGGAGCGACCACAGGACAAAGAGCCAGGGAGGTGACAGCCGACAATGGCGTGTCTGCCAGTGCTGGCTGCTTTCCCCCTGCTCTCGCCGGAACGCAAGCCCCCACCCTGAGGGACCAGCTGCCGGCGACGACATCGGCTGACGCGGCGCAGAAGCCAGCAAACCCAGCACGTGACCCAGAGGCCGCAGCTGCGGCTCTCAGACGGAGCGCGGCGCACGCTGCCAGTGTGCCTGACAGCAACGAACGCCACGCCCCCCTGGCATCCTCATGCTCACTGAAGACCGCCAGCCTGATCCCCTGGCGCCAGGCTTCAACCCGAGCACAGCGAAGGCGTAAGGCTGCTCTGCAGAGAGCTGCTGCTGCTGTGGCGGTACATGAAGAGCTCCACTGGACAGTCCTGTTCCGGCCAGCGGAACGCGGCGTGGTGGTGGTGGTAGTGGTTTATTTTAAAAAAAATAAAAAGTGAAGCAAAAGAGTGTTGCCGGCCGCGGCAATTGCTATCTAATATCTTAAGCACCCGAGCTGCAGCCGTCGGAAACGAAAGGGAAAGGGAGAGGATAGTGAGGAGAAGTATAGAGGGGAGCGACAGCGAGAAAGGACAGGGGAGAGCTTTGTACACTATTTACAAAATACAAAAGTAATCAAGTTCGCGCCGCTCGCGCGCTAATGTCCAAGCATTGTCCGAAAATAAGTGCGCGCGAGCGGCCACTGCGCACAATCACTTACACAAGAAGTAAACTGTATGTACATAGCCGCGCGCACGTAGCGTCCTGTCTCGGATTAATCGCGCGCGCGGCACACTGCACTGGCGGCCAGGGTGGGGCGCCTGGCCGCGTATACCGTCCGAGGTAGCACCCACGCAGCGTTCGTGTCACGCGTGCACTACCTGGCGTAGAGCAAGCGGGGAGTCAAGTCCGCCTGCTCGATGAACGCACAGAGGCTCACCATTGTTCTGTCACGGGTGCGCGCACTGCCGCGCGGCCACAGGAGCGCTTCGAGACTGTCCGGGATGATTCCCAGCGCCCTGTAGGCCGCGAGCATCTCGCGACGCGGCACTGCAGAAGCGGTACAGCGAAGGAGCATGTGCTCCACTGTCTCCACTGCGCCGCATTCAGCGCACGCGTCGCTCGACGAAAGTCCGTGGCGCACCCATCTTTCCCCGGGCCACACGCAGCCGACGCGCACTCGGATGATCATCGCCCGCTGGAGGCGCGACAGTGAGCGCGCGCCGACGAGAGAAATGCGCTCTCCTCGCGCGATGCGAGGGTCCGGGTGTTGCTGACAGAGGTGGTCGTAGATCACCGCACGCACGTCTTCCAGGGCGAGCGGCTCGTCGCTGGGAGGAAGCTGATGTGCGGCGGTGGCGAGCTCGTCGGATTGCTCGTTGCCGCGGATGCCGCAGTGACCCGGCACCCACTGCACGCGAATACTGCATCTGCGCTCCGCGAGGCGCTCAATGCGCTCGCGTAACGCGCACAGCAACGGGGTGCCACGGCCGGGAGTCTGCAGGCGGCTGAGGGCGGCACGGGAATCACACAGCAGAGCACACCTGGGTGGCGGCGGAGTAAGGGTGAGCACCAGGTCCAAGCCCAGGCGAAGACCCAGTAGCTCCGCCGTGGTCGAAGAGCCCAGGTAAGCCACTCTTTGCTGGCGGTGCAGCTGCAGGGCGGGGATGGCGGCCGCTGCGGCGAGCGAGCAGTTTTCGCTCACCACGGAGCCGTCAGTGAACACAAGCAGATGGTCGCGCAGTTGCTCGTAGATGACGGCTCCGGCTAGCTGCTGCACTGCACATAGTGGTGTGCTGCGTTTTCCCGCGATGCCAACGATCTCTCGCTGTACCTCCGTCGTGAGGGGCCAGGGGGAGCATAGGCCGTAGGGGGGCGTGGCGCGCGTCAGCTGGTCATATTCCTGCAGTGCCGCGCCCATTCTTGAGCGCGGGTAGTGACGAAGGCGCTGCAGGAGTTCCGCGCCGTCTGGTGCGCGGTGAAGGCGGTCAATGTGGTGCAGCGAGCGCTGCGTGGCCTGTAGCTGCAGCGGCCACGCGCCCGCCTCGGCCAGTGTCGCCTCGCATTGCGAGTTTCCGGGTAGACCGAGGCAGGTCCGCAGCGCTTTGCGATGCTGCACCTCCAGTGCCTTCCATGATGGTTTGCGCACCGTGACGAGGGGCAGCGCGTAGAGTATCGCCCCTAAGGCTGCGGCGTTGTAGAGGCGCAGCGCAGCCTGCTGAGAAATCCCCTGGCCCCGGGCGGTGAGCTTGTGCACAGCGGCTGTAGTCCTCTTCATCTGCTGGCAGGCCCTGGTCGCCGCGGGGCGGAAGGAGAGGCGCTGGTCGATTTCCAGGCCGAGGTACCGCACGGAGCTCTTCCACGGCAGCGGCGTCCCAGCCAACGTCAGCGGCGCCAGGCGGGCGCATCTGCGAGCTGCGCAGGCCATGGCTGCAGTCTTCTCCGCGCAAAGCGCCAGGCCGAGGCCCCGCAACCGGTCGCCGATAGCGTCAAGGGACCCCTGGAGGCAGTCTCTCACGCGGGAAGCCTCGCCCGGAGGTCCCAAGCACCACAGAGCGATGTCGTCCGCGTATATGGAGATGTACACGCGGTGCCGGTTGCCTGTGGGCAGACAGCCCGGCACCGCCGACATCGCCACATTGAAGAGGAACGGGGACAACACCGACCCCTGCGGCACGCCTAGATCCACCGAGCGGGGCTGAGAGAGAGCCGCTCCCACGCGCACGCGAATAGTGCGCGCGTTGAGGAACCCCTGCACATAACGCAACAGACGACCGGCCACGCCCGCCTCTTCCAGCCTCGCGAGAATTACCGCACGGTGGACGTTGTCAAACGCACTCGACACGTCGAGCAGCAAGAGCAGTGCTACCTGCCGCGCCGCCACGGCGTGCTCGAGTGCGGAGACAACGTCCGCGATTGAATCTGCCGCGCAGCGCATCCCGCGAAACCCTGTCTGACGCTCGTCGAACAAGTCTGCCTCCACGGCCCGCGCATGCAGGCGTTGGAGCGCCATATGCTCCATCAGCTTGCATGCCGCCGACGTTAGCGCCACTGGCCGGTATCCGGTCAGCTCCGTGGGTGGGCGGCCTGGCTTCGGTATCGGGCAGACGACCGCTGTGCGCCACTCCTCAGGTAGCACCCCGCGTTCCCACACCAGGTTGAGCTGCCGCAGGAGGACTTGACGTTGTTCCGCGTCCAGGTTGCGCAGCATCTGGTACGTAACCCCGTCTGGCCCGGGCGATGAGCGGCGGGTGCAGTGGTGCAGCGCGTCGTTCAGTTAACGCGGCGTGGCCATAAGCAGGGAACAGGGCTGGGAGATTGCTGAGGAGCTGGGCCCACGCCCTGGCGTGCTGGCGGTTCGCGTTAACACGCGGCGGAACGTCGTGGCGGTGGACACCGGCTGCGCAGCTACCTTCGGCTCGCTTCTGGCCACGACTGTCATCCGTGGCCTGGCTGTGTGCGCCAGGGAGCCAGCTCCTCGCAACCAGTCCAGTGGGCTCGTGTTCGGCGTGGACGCGCGCCCCTCAGCGGACCAGCTGCTTGCCGCAGTGGAGTCGGCGGTGGCAGTGACGTCGGCGTCGCTGTCGGGAAGCACGCTGCTTCTCCGATTTGCGGCGCCGATCCCGCCGCCGCATGTGTTCATTTACAGGCGGCGCCTCGCTGTCCGGCCCTGCCGCCCGCGCCCACTGCAGTGTTCCCGCTGTTCCAGCCTGGGCCATGCCACCGAGGACTGCAGAGCTGCTGCCCGCTGTGCCCGCTGCGGTGCACCACACGACACTGGAGCGTGCACCAGCGGAAAATCGCGCTGCTCAAATTGCGGCGGTCGACACCCTGCCACGGACCCTTCATGCCCCCACTGGCAACGAGAGAGGCATGTCGCCACGATTTTGGCTTCGTCAGAGGTGCCTCTCTCACGACGGGCCGTGCGCGCGGTTGTACGCGAAGAAACGGCTCCGCAGGCTGCACAGCAGCAACCAAGCAAGCGCAGCTATGCGCAGGTTGCGGGCCACAGCAAGCAGCAGCAGCAGCAGCCTTCTCAGCAGCTCCGGCCTCAGAAGCAGCGGGGGCAGCATCCCAAGCAGCAGGCCGGTTCCCGCACCGCACCAGTGAGGCCCGCACCGACTATATACCTCCGGTGGCTCCCCTCTGGACGCACGCGACGCCTTAATCGAGCGCCTGCAGGCCGCGCTGCGAGCACTAAGCGTGCTCCTGCCAGAGGGCTCCGAGGGTCGCCGCATCTGTGAGGAAGCGACAGGCCCTCCTGCACTAAACAGCCAACAACATGGCTAGTCGCCGGGCAGTACCCCGCATTCCCACAGTCCTGCAATGGAACGTTCGCTCCCTTGCAGCGCGATACGCTGAGCTCCGCTCACGCATAACATCTGAACAACCAGAGGTGATCGCGCTGCAGGAAACTTACGTCCGGCTGCGGGATGGGGAGCCCCAAAGGCGGCTGCCCGGCTACATCGGTTACCATTCACCAACGAAGTGTGAGGAGGAGTCATGTGCATCAATCCCCTGCGGCGACCCAGCCCATCGACCCGGAAAATCGCGGGCCTCCATCTATGTGCGGCGCGACGTCCAGCACGCGCTCGTCGGCACGGCGGCGGCGACGAGTGACGTTCAGGAGTGCGTGGCAGTGACAGTGCGCGTCGGGGGTGTTGACACATCAGTGGCCAGTGTTTATGTGCGCCCAGCTGTGGCGTGGAACGCGCTGTGTTTTCGTGCAGTGTCGTCGTGTTGTGCCCCGCGCCAGCTCATAGTTGGTGACTTCAACGCCCATCATTGTGCGTGGGGCAGTGCGCGCAACGACCGGCGCGGCGACGACCTGCATGACACAGCAACGCAGCTGGGACTCACTCCTCTCAACACTGACCAGCCCACCTTCCGACGGCGTGGATCGTCAGGCTCCTGCATCGACGTTGCGTTCGCGTCCAGCGGCATCGAGGCGACCTGGCGTCGTGCACCATCACTCTGGGGCTCGGATCACTTCTCCATCACCATAGAGCCCACTGCTAAAGAGGCGCGCCCCATGCGTACGTACGCAATCGTGAATTGGGGCCGCTTCCGCCAAGAGGTGGACGCCGCCGCTGCGTCCGGCGCCGATTACTTCACCAGTCTTGTCCGGAGCGCCCTCGCAGCCACGCGTCGCGCAGAGGTGCGGGCAGGTCAGCCAACACCCGACAATAAGCTGCTCGATCTGCGCGACAAAAGGGACAAGCCAGAAGACTGGACGGTCTACAATCGGCTGGACGCAGCTGCAATGCGTCACTCCAACAAGCTTTATCGACGGCAGTGGGCTTCTCTCTGCAACACGATGGAGAAGGATCGCAGCTCGCGGCGGCTCTTCACCACCCTGCGGCGCATCACTACACCTCAGGCGAGCCCCTGGCCGCTCTCGCCATCTCGAGCGGCCAAACAAACCAACAGCTGGCTGAGCAGTTCGCTGACCGATTTGCGCCACAGCGTCCCGCGAGCAGTGCAGTGACGACATCGGGCCCCAGTTTTGACGCCAGGTACTCTTCCCCCGCCCCGGATGACGGCCCGTGCAACGCGCTCTTCACAGCGGCGGAACTGAACGACGCGCTGCACCACTGTACCCGCCGCTCATCGCCCGGGCCAGACGGGGTTACGTACCAGATGCTGCGCAACCTGGACGCGGAACAACGTCAAGTCCTCCTGCGGCAGCTCAACCTGGTGTGGGAACGCGGGGTGCTACCTGAGGAGTGGCGCACAGCGGTCGTCTGCCCGATACCGAAGCCAGGCCGCCCACCCACGGAGCTCAGCGGATACCGGCCAGTGGCGCTAACGTCGGCGGCATGCAAGCTGATGGAGCATATGGCGCTCCAACGCCTGCATGCGCGGGCCGCGGAGGCAGACTTGTTCGACGAGCGTCAGACAGGGGCATGCGCGGGCCGCGGAGGCAGACTTGTTCGACGAGCGTCAGACAGGGTTTCGCGGGATGCGCTGCGCGGCAGATTCAATCGCGGACGTTGTCTCCGCACTCGAGCACGCCGTGGCGGCGCGGCAGGTAGCACTGCTCTTGCTGCTCGACGTGTCGAGTGCGTTTGACAACGTCCACCGTGCGGTAATTCTCGCGAGGCTGGAAGAGGCGGGCGTGGCCGGTCGTCTGTTGCGTTATGTGCAGGGGTTCCTCAACGCGCGCACTATTCGCGTGCGCGTGGGAGCGGCTCTCTCTCAGCCCCGCCCGGTGGATCTAGGCGTGCCGCAGGGGTCGGTGTTGTCCCCGTTCCTTTTCAATGTGGCGATGTCGGCGGTGCCGGGCTGTCTGCCCACAGGCAACCGTCACCGCGTGTACATCTCCATATACGCGGACGACATCGCTCTGTGGTGCTTGGGACCTCCGGGCGAGGCTTCCCGCGTGAGAGACTGTCTCCAGGGGTCCCTTCACGCTATCGGCGACCGGTTGCGGGGCCTCGGCCTGGCGCTTTGCGCGGAGAAGACTGCAGCCATGGCCTGCGCAGCTCGCAGATGCGCCCGCCTGGCGCCGCTGACGTTGGCTGGGACGCCGCTGCCGTGGAAGAGCTCCGTGCTGTACCTCGGCCTGGAAATCGACCAGCGCCTCTCCTTCCGCCCCGCGGCGACCAGGGCCTGCCAGCAGATGAAGAGGACTACAGCCGCTGTGCACAAGCTCACCGCCCGGGGCCAGGGGATTTCTCAGCAGGCTGCGCTGCGCCTCTACAACGCCGCAGCCTTAGGGGCGATACTCTACGCGCTGCCCCTCGTCACGGTGCGCAAACCATCATGGAAGGCACTGGAGGTGCAGCATCGCAAAGCGCTGCGGACCTGCCTCGGTCTACCCGGAAACTCGCAATGCGAGGCGACACTGGCCGAGGCGGGCGCGTGGCCGCTGCAGCTACAGGCCACGCAGAGCTCGCTGCACCACACTGACAGCCTTCAGCGCGCACCAGACGGCGCGGAACTCCTGTAGCGCCTTCGTCACTACCCGCGCTCAAGAATGGGCGCGGCACTGCAGGAATATGACCAGCTGACGCGCGCCACGCCCCCCTACGGCCTCTGCTCCCCCTGGCCCCTCACGACGGAGGTACAGCGAGAGATCGTCGGCATCGCGGGAAAACGCAGCACACCACTATGTGCAGTGCAGCAGCTAGCCGGAGCCGTCATCTACGAGCAACTGCGCGACCATCTGCTTGTGTTCACTGACGGCTCCGTGGTGAGCGAAAACTGCTCGCTCGCCGCAGCGGCCACCATCCCCGCCCTGCAGCTGCACCGCCAGCAAAGAGTGGCTTACCTGGGCTCTTCGACCACGGCGGAGCTACTGGGTCTTCGCCTGGGCTTGGACCTGGTGCTCACCCTTACTCCGCCGCCACCCAGGTGTGCTCTGCTGTGTGATTCCCGTGCCGCCCTCAGCCGCCTGCAGACTCCCGGCCGTGGCACCCCGTTGCTGTGCGCGTTACGCGAGCGCATTGAGCGCCTCGCGGAGCGCAGATGAAGTATTCGCGTGCAGTGGGTGCCCGGTCACTGCGGCATCCGCGGCAACGAGCAAGCCGACGAGCTCGCCACCGCCGCACATCAGCTTCCTCCCAGCGACGAACCGCTCGCCCTGGAAGACGTGCGTGCGGTGATCTACGACCACCTCCGTCAGCAACACCCGGACCCTCGCATCGCGCGAGGAGAGCGCATTTCTCTCGTCGGCGCGCGCTCACTGTCGCGCCTCCAACGGGCGATGATCATCCGAGTGCGCGTCGGCTGCGTGTGGCCCGGGGAAAGACGGGTGCGCCACGGACTTTCGTCGAGCGACGCGTGCGCTGACTGCGGCGCAGTGGAAACATTGGAGCACATGCTCCTTCGCTGTACCGCTTCTGCAGTGCCGCGTCGCGAGATGCTCGCGGCCTACAGGGCGCTGGGAGTCATCCCGGACAGTCTCGAAGCGCTCCTGTGGCCGCGCGGCAGTGCGCGCACCCGTGACAGAACAATGGTGAGCCTCTGTGCGTTCATCGAGCAGGCGGACTTGACTCCCCGCTTGCTCTACGCCAGGTAGTGCACGCGTGACACGAACGCTCCGTGGGTGCTACCTCGGACGGTATACGCGGCCGGGCGCCCCACCCCGGCCGCTAGTGCAGTGTGCCGCGCGCGCGATTAGTCCGAGACAGGACGCTACGTGCGCGCGGCTATGTACATACAGTTTACTTCTTGTGTAAGTGATTGTGCGCAGTGGCCGCTCGCGCGCACGTATTTTCGGACAATGCTTGGACATTAGCGCGCGAGCGGCGCGAACTTGATTACTTTTGTATTTTGTAAATAGTGTACAAAGCTCTACCCTGTCCTTTCTCGCTGTCGCTCCCCTCTATACTTCTCCTCACTATCCTCTTCCTTTCCCTTTCGTTTCCGCCGGCGGCAGCTCGGGTGCTTAAGATATTAGATAGCAATTGCCGCGGCCGGCAACACTCTTTTGCTTCACTTTTATTTTTTTTTATTTTTTTTTAATAAACCACTACCACCACGCTTCGGTGCCATCAAGAATGCCAACAAACGATCGAAAGGGCCCTTCGCGTAACTCGACGCAGGTTCGCATATTTCCGCGGAAGTGTCATGGGGATCCGCCGCCGTGGGAACGAGGCACTGGATCGAGCGGCGCCGCATGCTGTTACGTTTCGCCTTCGTCGTGAGGAAAAATCGGCGCGGTTGCAGCGGAATGCCGACGAGTCATGAAAGGCATGCGGGGTCAACGCCTGGATTAGCCACGGAAGCGGTGTCAGTAATCCACCCCGCAACTGGCCAGCCCAGCTCTGCAGTGCACCCTCCTCAACAGAAAGAAGTTAGCTGCCACGGTCGGCAGTACTTGACATTCCAAGGGGCCCGGGTGTCAGCTGGGTCCAGTCATCAAGTTTGACAGCAGCGTCCGTCTTCTAAAAAGAAGTTATCAGCGAGCGTTTCTCCTGCACCGCGTGGACTTGCACGTAGCCTGCACCCTGCACGTGCGACCACATGAAAAGCGCGGGAACGCCGCTCTCCGACATTCCGGTGTCTGCGCGACGTAGACTGCATCTCTCCATCTCAACACGTGACGGGGGTGTGTTCCCTAATGAGAGAGTGACAGAAGCCAACAGCCACAGAAACCAAGGGGCACAGGGGATTTTTTTTTTAAGTCATTAAAAAAAAATCCCCTGTGCCCCTTGGTTTCTGTGGCTGTTGGCTTCTGTCATATTTATAACGAGCCCCTCATCCTCTTCCCTTGTTTGCCTAATGAGAGAGTGTGTGATGGGTGCCACGGTGAACTTTTCTGGACTCCTTCGTCGGCAGGCCCGGCCCCCATCTAGGGACTCCAGGGAAAGGAAACGCTATAAAACTCGGCGCCTTGGACGGCTTAGTAGCTCCTGACCATCGAGCTCATCGTCATGTAGCTTCTCGTCATCAAGCTCCTTGTTATGGAGACTCTCTTACTGAGATGTTCTCTCAGTTGCTGTTTGTATATAATGTAAATTTACCTGTATAAAGTTCTTCCTGTCTTCCCGGAACCTCGTCTCCGACCTCCCTCATCCCCTCTCCGACCCGACCACGCTACCTGAGCCGCAACAACTGGCGGCAGCGGTGGGATGCTGCTACCACGACTCGTAACAATGCCCGCCACTGCCCTTTGTGTGCGTCACGCGTGCCTTCTTGGCATGATGGTGCTAGGAGCCCTCGGCCGTCGTAAGCGACGTTTACATGACGGGGTTGAGTTGAGAGGTTGAGTTGAAAACCGGTTACTGGGTTCATGTAAACACGGCAGAGTCGGGTCCGGGAGTCGAGGAAGCGAGTCCAGACAACTCCGCTGCAGGGGGCTGCAGGGCGCCTCCAAGACAGCGGTGCCGCGCCGCTGTCTTGGAGGCTGCCACTGCCCTCTCCCGCTGCGCTGCTCGACACTTGGTGTCGCTGCAGTTGAACCGGTCTCGACTCGCTAAAACCGAGTTCATGTAAACATGCAGTGGTCGAGTTTGGCTGACCTTGTTCAACTCGATCCCCTGACTCGACCCGCCGCTGTCGGGTTCATGTAAACGAGGCTGTAGTCGTACCAGCGACTTCCGCGCTTTTGTGGATTTTTGAGGGGAACGCGCGGGTGGGGAGCTCGGGGCTTTACAGCGAACTTTCCGCGTAGATCGAAGGCGCGCAGTGACCTCAGGTTACTGCAATTAAAATAAACTAAAGAGGTCATAATGAAGCGCGGCCTTACAGTTGTGCAAGGAGTTTTTCGATGGGCAATTTGCGGGCCGTCTTTCACCTCTGCTATAAACTCCTCTGCGGGCTGTCTGCCCTATCTTTCTCCCAGTCCGCAAGGAAATCCGATCTAAATGTCAGATACGAAGGCTCTTGACTGACTACTCTGCACAACGAGCTCGTTTTGCGCAAATTGCACATGTAGAAATACTGAACCACCGAAGTTTCGCGTCACGTGCAGTTTTCTAGATGGTTTCCTGAGCTTGTCAGCCAGTAAGGCTTCAGTACAAACCTGACTGCATTGTTCTGTAATTTCTCTTATTTTTAGTTTCATATCTGTTCTCCCAATGAGCTAAAGGAACGTTCATGTCCCTTGTTGATGCCATGTGAAAAAAAAAATATGCTACAAAAGACTGCGGTTGACTTGTGAGCTCATTTAACTGCGACAACAGAGGCCTCGCGGCCCGATAAAGATTTGAATAAGACTGGAACCAAGGCTGCTTAGAGCTGTCTTATCCAAATCTCGTCCAGTGTCATCTATGCTTGGGCAGCCTCGAGATGCTCGCTGAGCGTATGTTGTGGCGCGAACATGTGCTTCCCAACACGACGAATTCCCTTGACACTTTCAGCTCAAGCGGCGTTTACGCTTCGGGCGGGACGGCAGAACCTTTCTTGCAGAGCTTCTTCGCTCCGAGATCGAGCACCCGTCTTGTCGTAGATGGGCCGGTCGACAGTGACGTCAAGCTGCACTTTAGCGCTGGTGCCGACCGAGGCCGAACCTGCCGGTGCAAAATAGTTCGTCATTAAGTATTAACGCGGCGCACTGGTGTTCTGAGCTCATTTTCGTAATCACTATATGCCCGTAGGCCTCTTTAAAGGCAAAGAAAAAACGGACACCCGAAAATATTGTGTATGTACCCTATTAATTCTTACTGCCACTCATGATTCAGTAAGTAATGACATGGTAGAAACATGGCTAGG
This sequence comes from Amblyomma mixtum, assembly GCF_055824585.1. Lineage (NCBI taxonomy): Eukaryota > Metazoa > Arthropoda > Arachnida > Ixodida > Ixodidae > Amblyomma > Amblyomma mixtum. Next base: position 60,023,987 of record NC_143013.1, on the reverse strand, counting down.
TTTTAAGCTGGGCGTGTGAAAATAATTTCCCTCTCTCCTTCTCCACTCGTCACCAACAGCCCCCGTCAAAAGTTACCCCAAGGGGTTCGCTTCTAAGTTGTTTAGCGAGTCTCCAAAGCAGGTATATCAGTTCAAAGCTTGGGAGGATTGAGGACGCGAGGCCATTCCTCTCTCGAGAGGTTACGGTCGCTGAGGACGCATAAAGAGGCATGAAGCAGGCCTCACAAGCAAACCCCTCGGGCCGTATACTTTTACAGGAGGTGTACCGTCTTTGTCCAAAGTAACCAGGCTTCATGGTTTGCTTCTAGCTTGTATAGTGGAGCCCTTGTGGCTTTCCTAAAGATCAAAAGGTGTTGGAAGGTAAGAAGACCTCCAATTCTTACCTTTAACGACCATTTCAGCTTCAGGGAAGCTGTAAGGGCTCCACTGTTCGAGCTAGAAGCAAACCATGCAGCCTGGTTATTTTTGACAAAGACGGTACCTTAGTATAGCAGGCACTACGAATGTTGGCAGAATTCGCAACTATGCTCGGCTGAGCGCTGAAGCAAAGCGTGCTTTCAAATGCCCCACGCTTGCAGTCGTTTGACTCCGAAGAGCGCGAGTTACGACGGCGTCGGGACGCGCGGCTTCTGTGTAGATAAGAGGCCGGCAGGCTGAAGTGTCGCGCATGACAGCCCCAGGAAGCCCGTCGAGTGGACGGAGACGCGGGCGCGTTCAAGCGCGGTTGCAACCAGACACAAGTGTACACATATCTGGCGACCAGCGCCGACCTCGTCAGGCGACATCCGTCAGCCTTGGGAGCGACGAGGATAGTTTAGGATTCGAATTGAGCCCCACGCGTCGCCAGAACGGGTTTTCGCAGGTCACTCTCCCCGAGGGAATCGAACAAGTCGCGGGCGTAGGCGAACAGGCGCCTTGAGCCGCTTTTAAATTTCAGTGCGCCCTGCAACAACACAAAATCGGAGACTACAGTATGAGTCCAAGACGCAAACAAATATTTTATTCATCAAATACGAATACATACAATAATATTGTGATTATTTCTTTATCTCGACGTGATATACATTATGTCCTTATGCCCAATGCAGGCCCAATATAGGCAAAAAAAAAAGCAAAATCATGGAATGCTGATCATAAACGAGTATATAGAGAAAAGAATACGCCTACAGAAGAAATTGAACTGAGTTTTAGAATAACGCTGTCTCCAGCGAACTTTAAATGCCACAAGTGTCTGCCAGTCAGGCGCGGTGCTGACGGATTTTCGAACATCGCGACCCAGGTGTGAACTTTTAAGAATTCTGCTCTCAAAACGAAGCTATTGAAGGAGCGGTTGGTATGGGAAATTTAACGTCCTAAGTTGCACATGTGTTATGAGAAACACCGCTAAATAGAGCTCACCACCTTTAGACCACCTGGGTTTGTTTAACGCGCACTGTCATAGGACAGCACATAGGTGTTTTTGGGTTTCACTACATCGAAACGCGGCCACCACGGCACGTATTCTTTCCCGCTTTGCAGGAGTGGTTACGCAGAGCGAACAGGAGAAAATTGCGATACATAGCTAGACACTTGCTTAGCAAATCGCGCTGGTGGTAGCTGCGGCAAATAGGCATCGAAGCTCATTCCACAGATCAATGGTGTGCGGAGCATTGTTTGTATAAAAAGAACCAATCACATGATGACATGTATTGCTGCCATCATGCGCAAAATTTTAAAGATTTCGCTCCCCTTTTTTTTTTCAGCAGTTTTCGGTGAATTTTCGCTGTTATTCGCAGCGGCAAAGAGTAAGCGTCCTAGTATATCATCATACATTACACAGGCATCCATGATACATTTTCACTAGATGTTACCTTCAGCAGACAGCTTATTATTAGCCTCGTCTATCAGGAATCTATACCATATATAGGTACCTATATTTTATGATTATTCCATCATTTCTACTTGACTGGGGCAGTAACTTTAGTGCGTTTTCTGCGTCTGTGCGCCATTAGCGTCGTGTCCCTGTAATTATATACATTTTTTTTTCAGACTGTCAGCGTTATGCTAAGACAGGAGTTGCGGTTATAGAATAAGATCAAATACAATACAAACAAATACAATAGAACTTTGCAGAGACATTCAACCATTCATTACAAATCATTTAGGAAAAGCAGAACATAACGGAACATGAACATGAATGGTTTCCTTCAAAGCATTCAAAAAACAAAACCATAATTAACCCCAAATAAAGATTTTCAAGTAAGATGCAATACATCAACGCATCAGAAGGGATAAAAGTATTGCCTCAATCTGTTTGGAGTTATAGATTGTGCCTTAAGCAGATGCGAACAGCAAGCAATAAACCGCAACAATGATTAAAACAAAATGAGATTTTTTCATAATAATGCAGACCAATCACAAATATTTCGCGAGGGCGTTTTCGAAAGCTTTTAAATCAGAACATTGCATAACCTTTTTTGGCAGTTTGCTCCATTCATCAATGGTTCCAACCAGAAAAGAGTATTTGAAATAACCTGTTCTAAAATCAAGCCGCCGCGGGGGCTCAGTAGTTATGGTGCTCGGCTGCTGACCTGGAAGACGCGGGTTCGATCCCGGCCGCGGCGGTCTAATTTCGATGGAGGCGAAATTCTAGAGGCCCGTGTGTTGTGCGATGTCAGTGCACGTTAAAGAACCCCAGGTGGTCGAAATTTCCGGAGCCCTTCACTACGGCGTCCCTCATAGCCTGAGTCGCTTTCGGACGTTAAACCCACTTAAACCGTAAACCTGTTCTATAATAAAGTGGTGCGATATCTTTGGAATTCTTTGTGCTACTGTCAGCAGGATTCTGTGGTTTGATGTATCTGTCCATGTTTACTTTATAATCTGCGTTCAACACGTAAAATAAAACGAGTATGAGTTTGTTATACTGCATTTTCTCTTCCCCAGTCTTCAGTCCCGGCCTGCTTCTAAGTCCAGACACTGATAAGGCAGAAAAACAAAATGCTTTGGAATGCGCCTCCAGGCAGTAGGGGAAAACCAGAGCTCCAAAGGCAGTCGGTCAGTTACAATGTAGGTGGGCAACGTGTATTCCACAAAGTAAGCCGATCAGGAAGCACGAGTTGCTTACGAGGTGTGGAGGTAAGGGAAAGCTGGTGACTGGCGTTTGTGTCGGCATCAACATGTCTACCCCGAGAACGTTACTTACCTGTCCAATGCCAGACGACGCGATCTTTGACCGTAACGCTGTATTGTATGGCTGCGATACTGCACAAGCGCTGATCTGTGCCGCACGAGGGAATCACTCCTAACGGCATGGAAAACCCGGCAACCCCAAACGGTCGGCAAGGTGCAAATAATGGTCACTGTTTAAATTGAATGTGGGCACACGCGACGTAGGGCTGTCCAGCGGTAGTAAAGCAAAATAAAAGGAGCTTTTCAGTCGTGTACTTCCTCAAAAGTTGCATCTATCAGCGAACTTGCAAGATTGTACGCATTAAAAATGCTTTAACGTTTCCGCGATAAAGATATATAGAAATTGTTCCATCACGTTGCATTATCAGTCCCGATTATTCAAGCGAAGCAGTAAATTGTTGGTTGCGATTACGATTTTGCATACGCTTTGCACGACAGGTGTAGTCGGCTGTGGTGAAGGACGTATATAAATCAAAGCGTTGCTATACTGCGTCAGTCAGATAAATGTGGCACAAAAATCAACGTTGAGCAGTCCACGGTGTTACACAGGGCATAACATGTGAACGAGCAAAACAAAATAACGGTGGCCGATCCGAGGTGTTAAAACGGAAACGAAAAAAAAAAAAGGGAAGCTGTAAGAGCTAAGTGCCCGTCCTGTCCGTCTTTCTGTGTGTTTTGTGTAGAATTTAGCGCTGTTTTTACTTTCCTGATCACAAAGCTGTAAGGCTCGCTGTAAAAAAGAACAGAGACTAGTGCAAAGGAGTAAACAGCAGGAACGGCGAGTGAGACGTCTTCCCCGCGCGAATGCGGCTCGCCAAACCACCTGCGTCACAGCAATGTGCTGGCGATGAGACACACCGGTGTCCTGTTAAGCGCCGTCCAGGATGCGAGATCGTATACCGCCCCGCTGACGGCTTCCCCACGCGCCGATTTCTCAGCCGTATAGCTATAAAGGAAACAGTGCGTCGAAGGCTTCAACCTCGTGACCGGCCGTTCTTGTGATTGACCAGTTGCGGACAATCCAGTAAACAAAAAGAAATCGAAGATAAAGTGTAAATTACGGATTTTTTTTTCGTTTTAGCAAGGCTTATTAGAAAGGGGGTGGAAAGGAATAGATATTGAAGCAGAACTCGACGTGTGGCGTAGAGAAGTCAACGACGGACGTCCTTCATGGTCTTGGAAGAGGGCGGTTGGGGAAGGCGGTCCCATTTGAACCATATTGTTAATATACCAACCATACATCTCCCCTGGCCCCTTAGATCCGCCCTAAGTTGATTTAAATCGAAAAACTATAAGATGTGCATAGCGCATGTGTTCTCTTCCACTACAGATGCAAAATTGCAGGGTAATTGGCAAGTTACACGGAGAAAAGTATACGTGTGTAAGCAAGCGCGTTGACACCAGGAGTCAGGACTATCCATGTGAATGATCATCTCTCTTTCAGTTTGTAGTGCTTGTTCAGGGCCAAATCTGCGAAAACTTCGGACGACGTCCTTTCAGATCTCTATAGTAAGGTCGTTTGCTGTCCACCAACCGAGAAGCCGGGGGATATCTCTCGCTGAGGCCCACTCAAGAACACCTAAGATGCAGAACCCAATCATTTCACTTTAAGCCGCGGCAGCATATCGCCGACACAAAAGCCTCTTTTCTGCCTTCATCTTGTCTTCTTCTCGTGATCGTTATCTGATCAACGGACGAACGCACAATGTTCGCGCATCAGTGCAGCCCCTTTGCCACTCTGACTAACATATGGAGCACGTTTGTCCCGCTTGACCAGTCAGCAACTAACAGTTATATCAGTTATGGCCTCTAACTGGTTGATGCTGTTAGCTCCATGTTTGGCAGGCCTGCTTGCTTTTAGCGGGACGGGTTGCGTATAGTAAAAAGCGGATGGCGGTTAGCTAACACGGCGCAGAGCAGCTGCCTGCTGTTCGACACTTCCTCGAAGATGTGTACGCGTCGCGCAAGTCCTGTTTCCCAAGCAGGTACACTGCGAGGAGGTGGCTGGCGGCCTGTTCCTCGTTGTGACTTAACTCCCACGAAGGAGGTCTCCTCGCTTGCGCCCTTGGCGTCGCGCCACGCTCGGTCATTAGGGGGAGCGGCGTGACTGCAGGCTCCCCCCCCGCTCGGTGCTAACGATGCCTTTGGCACGTGCTTGGCTGGCGCGGAGACAAAGCGCGAAAAAAAAAAGCAATGGCAGGTTAAAACCACTCTGTCTTTTCTGCTTGACTACTCGCGAATGTAATAACATCATGTGACCTGTTTTCCTTTTGTTTATCTTTTTACGAGGGCGAGTATGTGCGACACTGCGGCATGCATAACTAGATCAACTCGTGACCGAGCTGTACACTGTATATTTCACTGTTTTTGAAATTCCGCGCGATCAGCCATGTCAGACTGCATTCGAACTGCGACAGCGCTCGCTTAAGACAGACGATAAAAAAAAACTAAAACCAAGAAGCTGGAACTTGAGCTTCTGACCGGTGCAGCTCCGGTGACGACTCAGGCCCCGTCACCTGCACCTGGTGACTCGCATGCCGGTCAGATTTCGAGCCCGCCTCATATCGAGACCACGTGTTCGTGCACCTGCGTAGCGCGAACATGCGCTTCTGTTCCCAATGTGGACACGTGTACACGTGATTGAAGAAGGTGACGCACCTTTTTTGGGACCCTTACCAAGGGGCACATTTCCACCGTCATTAAAAAAAAAGACATTCGACATAGGTCTGTCTGGTTGGGAAAGAAATTTAAGTTAATCATGGTTATTGAGGAGGAGGATGATGTCAAGAAAGAAAAGCAGGGAACTTAACCGGGAGAAAAAAAAACCCGAAGAAGCCGCGTTTACATAAATGCGACAGCAACTTTCTGGCGTATCGCACTCTTGTAAACAGGGAAAATGCGTCGGGAGAGCGTGTCTTCAGGCAGGGGTCGATCGAGAAAGGCAAGTCTTTCGCGATGACTGGAGACAGGTGGCATCGTAGTTCACAGAACGAGATGAAGACACAACAACCTCGTTCTGTGAAAAGCCAAGCGCGTTGACCTACTATGAAGAACGTACTAGGCCCAATTCTCGCTATTTTAGCGAATGGAAGCAGGTCTGGGGGTGCCCTTGCTCCTCCATGGGGTGGCTGCACATCGCCACCCCAGGTGTTCCACAATACCCCCTCCGACGGATAACAAAGCAGGCCACAGTCAAAAAGGGAGCGGCTGGGCCCCTCCGCCGATCCGCCGAGTGCACTGTGCAAGAGGCCACGGCTCCGCTTGACTTGACGTGGTATACATGTAAACGTTGGCGTGTAGCCTCCGCGATATGCGCAAAGAAATGCGATGCGTCACTGCCGTATTCATGTAAATACGGCTTCAAGAGACGAGGCGGTGTACAGGGGAGCTAGCCCCAACTCCACGGGCCCTTCCTGGGCGTACGCGCTCAGCGTCGGCGCTCTTGGCGTAATTCAGAACCGGTCTGCGCATGCGCACTGCAGGAGACACTAGAGAACCTCGGCGAGGCGCCGCTATCTGTCCGTTCTAGAATCGGCACCAGCGCACGGGCGCTGGCGCACGCGTCGGAAGCGGGGTCCGGTTGACAACAATTGGAGGACCGCGGGGCTGTTGGGGACTCTTTTCTTCATGGCTTCGTGTTCCCCGAACTTTTCTTCGCGGTTTAATACGTCCTTTCAGCACCCCCCCAACCCGTTTTATTCACGGTTTGAAATTCTTTCCCTTGACTCGAGAGGGGGAGCCAGCCAGCACCAGGGACATGGAGATGCATTCCCCTTTTCGACGCCCAGGAGGTGTTGGCCCGTTCCGGCGTACGCCAAGAGCGCCGACGCTGAGCGCGTACGCCCAGGAAGTGTCGTTGTAGGTCAGCGTTCCGCGAAGTGCAGGACCGACGCCCTCAAGAAAGGAGCAGTGCCTCGCAGGCCTTCACCGCCGGCTACCGTCACAGCCGCTGTCCGAGAATCACCTCCTCCCTCAGACCTCTCTCTGTATGCAGGGTGTGCACAGAGAATGTGTCCAAGAGAGGAATTAATCATTTGAATATAAACAGCGCTTTAGACAGGACTGTAGTAACGAAGTGATCCGTTCGGCGTTTTAATCACTCGCCACCACACACATCCTTTTTCTACAACACAACAACCACCATTTATTTATATGGATGAGAAAAGGCGGCGCACTCCATCATCGACCACGGCAAGTCCACAACACAGCACAGCACACACTCTTCACACACACTGACCGCCTGACAATCCCATCTCCCGTCCCCACCGCGACCGTCCCGACCCCTTTCCCAGAAAGGGCGTATAATCCCTCCGAGGTCGTCGTGCGGTGAGGTTCGGCGCGTTCGGCGCCCACTGGTCTCAAGGTAATAATGCCCTGTGCGGCTACCACCGTCTGCTCTAACAGGGACTGTGTGTGTTCTCTCTTCTTGGTCCCGCCTAAAGCGCTGTTTCTATTCAAAAGAGAATGTGTGCTATGGTCCCTCCCTCCCCCCCCCTCCCCCTCCCCACCTGTATCATATCCTCAACTTCTCTCTTTTGGGAAAGGGGCATGGCAGAGTTGACGACGTGCATGCCACACATGTCGTACCAGCTTGTCACCACACCATCCGAAAGCGCAGTCCTGCAGACCCCTTTTGCGGCCGTGTTTCAGACAGGATCGAGCTGCAAGAGCGGAGTGTATTGAAACTGTTCTCAGACTACTATGCGTGCCACTGGAACATATTGTTCGAACCGTGCGTATAAGTGTCTGGCAGGGGGGCCCTCCGGTTGCAGACCAGCCTCTCTCAGCGCTCAAGACAGTGGACAGGAGTGTGAGTTCGAAAGTCCTGTCTCTTCTTTGTATTTCTCTTCATTCTGTAGCATAGCATAGCTTCGTCGCATCCGGCGCAGTAAAGCAGCGGAAAGCTGCTGCTGATGGGTACACCTGCAAGAAGTTAAGCGACCATTCCTACTCCTTCTTCCCGGGGTTCTACTCTTTTTGTTTTTCACCGTACAATGTTTTCCCAGGGTACGCCACTGTAGAATCGATTTTTTGGTCCAGCGGAGAAGAGAAACGAAAGGAACCGATAAATGAAATGGAAAGCGCGACACTAAGCAGCAGAACAGTGGCATCAGTTGGGGAGGTGAGATTACGAAGTTTGCAGAGATTAAGCGGCAGATGACGCCGGACTGGGGTTGTGGGAGATATGTGGGAGTGGCCTTTGTCCTTCAGTGGACGTAGTTGGGCTACGCCTGACGAATCTTGTCAAAGCAAAAACATTCGTACTGGGCGGATAAGACGCCAGCCATCGCTCAGCCGAAAATAAATAGGTCAAGTACCGAGTCCCCTCTCAGGTTTTACGTACAAAAGTGCAAAAGTCTCGGCGTGCGGGGGAAGTGGACGCGTACACTGCGTGTGTCGCAAAGAAAAGAAAGGAGATAAAGCAGTGCAAAGCCAGCAGCAAAACACAGATAATGCAGCCCGGGACTCGTAGACATACGGGTGAGCGAGCGAAAAAGTCAGGGACTTTTTCTTTCTTTCACTGGATACCACTCAGTAATTGCAACGTGCATTTGGGACCGCCCCACCACTACCAGCTGCCCCCCCCCCCCCGGCTTTGCTGGCGTGGCATCTCAGGATTTCACGAGTTTATTTAAGCAGCAATGTGCAGACACATACCCACGGAACGAATTAAGAAAAACCGATAATTGGGCAAGTTGGTGCAAATACATGACGAAAAATAAAGCAAAGGGAACACGCACTATTTTTCATCATGAAAGGAATTAACACAGGAAGTCCCAAAATAAAACCTGTCTGGGGCACCTAGTGTAAGGAAATGAAAGTATTAGATACGTGCAAATTTGGCATATCAAAAATATGTCGGTGACAGAACACACACACGTATTAGTGAATCTTCATGACAGGCATTGCGAGGTGCTTTCCGAATCCCGGAGAAAAGGCAAAGCCGATCAAACGAGCTGAATATTGGTAAACAACACAGAGTGTGCTCGGTTATAATAAAACAAGAAATGGACATTGTATCTAATCGACCAGCTAAAACATTTCTCGCTAGAAAACCTCAGAAGCTGCTTGACAGGGTCCCAAGAATGGTCATAGGACATGCACATTTTTTCAGCACGAGCCTCCGCCATGTTTCTGTTGCGCGGTTTGGTAGCCGTTTTGGATGGCACTTCGAGGCACGAAGGATAAAGGGCAAGTGCGGTGTTCGGAACGCACAACTAAGTGCGGTTGCTGTTGTTCAAATCGGTGCAGGGCGTCAGGAGTGAACGTATGCTTTGTGGCACACTTGCCTAATAAGGGCTTAAAAACAAAACAGGGCCAATTTAGGCTTTGAGGAAGCGCGCTCGGTTGCATATGCAGCGCACTGCAGCAAAGCGAAATGGTTAATTCAGCGAGTTTTCGTCTAACAAAAAAGAAAAAAATAACAGAGGTTATCCTCGTCATAGCCGGAAATTATTACAGTCGAAGCTCATTATAACGAAACTGTTTATAACGTAATAATGGATATAACGAAGGAATGATGATTCCCCTTATTTCTGCACTAATTATTAGGCTACTTATAAATAACTTCGACTAACTTTATCACAATCTGTGTGCCAGCATAATGAACTTATGCGGATATTATATAACCTCGATAGCAACACCGCACAGTTAAAATAAACGCATCTGCTCATGCTATGCAAAATCAATAAAGGGACCGTAACGGAGGCCCTCGCAAGATAATTCACAAGGGTCGATACTTGGGCTAGTCGGTAACGGTGATCCATGGTATGTGAGGTAGCGCAAAACGGGACAAGGGACACCTAGGTTTTTGTCAGTCGGAAGTTAGCGCCTGTGTTGTGTGCGTCATTCTCTGTCCCTTGTCCCGTTTTGCGCTACCTCACATACCATGCACCCTCGAAAGAACTCCCACTGCCTTCGACGGCTCGACACAGGCCATATGAGCGATATGCGCGCAAAGCCGTGCGTCGCTGCCAGTGCAGATACGGAGAGAACCGCTCATAAGCGCGTGGTAGGCATTAGAGAGAAAGCAGAGAAGGCCGTCGGCCTTCCGCAAGCCAGCGTTTTCCGAGAGCGTGGGGCGAAAACAACAAGGAGCGGTGTGCAAGCCAAGAAGGAAAAAAAAAAAAAAGGGTGACGAGAAACGACAGATCGTTGGTGGTGGGGAGAGTAGTGGAGAGGGCAGAGAGATCCACTCTCCATCCTCCCTGACTCACTCCGCGCTTCACGTGACGCGACGAGTGAGAGAGGAAGACGTCACGTGGCCCTGAGGCGCCGCTGAAAAGAGTTGCACTTGCCAGCGATAAGAACGGCCCAGGACCGGCGGTCTCCGTCGGGGTGTTTTGTTGGAGAGCTTCATTTGTTCCCTGGCTTCCACAGAGTGAGTGCACATCTTGGCTGTCTTTCCTCTTCAGTTCAATGGTTGAGAACGCAAGCGCGAACATTTACTGTACTGGCTGTTTAGTATCGGTGGTACCGCCGCCCCTTTGTTGTGGACAGCACGTTGTGCTAAATGTGCTGAGTAGAAAATTCTGAATTTGCGAGCACTGACGGGAAGTGAACGGAGTGACAATTAAGGGAATTTTGAAAGCACAGCGCTGACCGCAGTAGAAAGAGCTGCTGAAGCACGCTTAATTGAATCAACTACGAAAAGCCACTGCGTCGACCTCGCTGTAATATCCGTACCTGCCCTTGACAACAAACGCGCTGTTTCGGGCCTTGAAGTGGATGTCGAAATTCACTAAAGTGTGCCTGCGCTACGAACCACATTGCGTGCATTCAGGAACTTCGCCGAAGTTTACTGCCTCCAAAGCATGGCGCGCTGTACTGCTTGCACGTTACGTCAGCCGCCTACACAGCTGTTTGTCGCGCGACTTTTCTTTTTGTTTTGAACTCCGTGTCGCGGCGGTTTTTATGAAATTACGGTCAAGTAGAAGAACGAGAAACAAAGAGAAGATTTGTTATTACGCCTTTTCACAGGGCATCATGACCTCAAGTAGTGCTAGGTAATCAAATAGATCGCATCGGGCGATTGCAACGTTCCCTGGAGGCAGTCATTACAGATTCTCGCAAGACACAAAGCCGTGCCGGCGAATGAACGCCGTTACCATGTGCGCCGATATGCATCTTCTTTGTGTTAGTGTTACTGGCCCCCAGAGCGTCCCAGGGCGCTTTTGTTGAATAGCACCGCATTCTACGTGCTTGCTGTTAATCATTTACCGCAAAGTCACCCTGTGGAAGGCCTTAATACGAGTATTTTTACTAGCAAGATCTCCTTAGAACAGAAACAGAGCTCTGTGCCTCACTTTCAGTTCGTTTCACAAATGCGTGCTATATTTCCAGGTCGCGGCCAGAATGAGGGGGTTCGTCGTTTTGTGCTGCTTGTTCGTGACTGCAGCAGCAATTACTCATCAAGAACTGGTTGGGGCAGAATGGTCAGCATTCAAGGCACTGCACGGTAACTAGATGCTATGTTTGTTGCTCTTCTGTACATTGTTGAAGCATAAGCCAGGCTGTTGCAGATGCTTTTCTCATGCAGTGTAGTAAAACCATTGTGCTTGTCTGTAGTTTTGCTGTTTGCAACAGCTATTATGCGGAGGGTGCTACTGTCAACAAGCTAATACATCCTTGTGGAAAAGTGGTTACTGATACTGACAAGTTAACAAGGTTTTTGCGAGAAATGTGCTCTAATACTATGCAGGCATCTTCAGCTTTGTTTATAATGTTTCATGTTATGTGCATGATCGTGGCTCTAAGTGGAAGTGAAGTGTCTACCACAAAGTAGCACCTTGAAGCTTTGACATGGGCATGCTCAGACTCGCTGTAATATAAGACATAAATCCGTGACAGGGTGAGTTATATTTTATCTTATATTCTGGCCTAGTGGGACTTGGTGTGGAGTTTCATAGATATCGCTGCCTCCTCGTGCTGTGGGTAGTATTACGTTGTGGCACACAGAAAAGGACTCTTTTTGAAGCTTCTGGTTCCATTGCAATGAGCTGTTTTCTGCGCCATCTTTCTTTTTCTGTTTTTGGAATAGGCATTTTTGACTACATCGGTTGCGAAAAAAAACTATGCATCTAGTCATAAAATCCTGCCAACCTTGCTTCCTACGCCAGCTGCCACGTTTTTCATTTTTGCATATCCAACCACATCATAATTACATCGGCTTGTTTACTGCGCCCATTTCATTCTCATGCTCCTCAACATCTATCAGTCTTTTGGATACAAATGTTGAATTAGGAGCAGTTGCTGTGTGTTGCAATATGTTTTGCCTCTTCACTGTCTGCAGGCAAGGAATACCAGTCAGAAACTGAAGAATACTACAGGTTGAAGATATACATGGAAAATAGATTGAAGATTGCGCGACACAATGAGAAGTACGCCAACAACAAGGTCTCATACAAGCTTGCAATGAATGAATATGGAGACTTGGTGAGTTTTCACTCGATGTTGTACTTATACAATATGTTTCGTACGTCGCAGTCAATGCTGTGGAGGCTGTAGAAGTAGCGCGCCCACAAAACCATATTACTCTGCCACATATTAATTGTTCTTCTGGAAACTTCGGTGATAGTGACTGCGCACAAACTACATTTGGTGCGAAAGCTCTACTATGCTAGTCTGAACCAAAGTTTTGCTGCGCGTTGCCAGAGCCTTAAGCGGAGTAGCAGGTGATTAGCAACGGTATCCCTAGCAACCGGATCTGTGTCTAGAAACACGTGGTTGCTGCACTGACCTCCGTGTTTCGCCATGGTGTAGGTCCGCTGGATCACTAGACTAATATAGTATATAGGTGTGTACTAGTTAGTGTGGCTAACCATGATGACGTCATTGTACAGTAATGAGCATAATTAATAGTAAACATAACAATGTACACATATAATACATCATTGGAAAGACGAAAGTTTGGCATAATTAAGTAACACTAATTAGGCATTAATTACAATAGTTAATCAGTTGATATGCATGTTGTGCTAAAACAACGAATAACTGCAAGTGTTAAACACGTGACAGGACCTTCAGCTTGACCTTGAAAAAAAATTTAGCGGAATGTAAGAATAACAATGGGTGAACGGATGACATCATATCCGATATGACACAATATAAGTCACGCTGACATAGCGTGAAGTCAGTTGGTGCGTTGAAAAGGCGCCTACTGATTCTGTTCTTGCCACAGACGGCGACAAGATGGGTGGGAACAAAGATGAAGTTGATTTGATGAGCTCCAGTGCTAGCAGTTGTGCTAGCTGTTGTCTGGAACACATTTAATGTTACAGACGCCAAGCCGCATCTAGTTGCCCAATACACTAGAGCTTTCGCTCTCTAACCCCGGTCCAATGGTAGTGAAACTACAGCAAATTTTTTTTAGGCTTGGATGGCGTTGGAGTGATTCACCTTATCAGCCACGAATCGTACTGCCACATGTCGTTCTTACTTCTCGAAGTCTCATTTTTTCTCAGTATGGGAATGTGGCAAGACGTAAAACAAAATGCAGCAGATTGCCAGTCATGGTACTTCAGACTTGTCGCTTCTCTTATGCTTCATTATGCTTATAAATGCTTCTTTTATGCTTGCGTGAGGTTTATTAATAGTGCCCACATGCTCTTAAAGGGATACTGAACCAAACTTTTGGAGCTGCTCTTTTGCATGTAAACAAAAGCTTGACTGCTAAAATTGATAAATATGACAAGCATTTTAGCGAAAAAGGCTGATAACATGCTTTTTTTCGCGATTTACTGCCGTATCGTTGCACCTGGTGGCCGCCTGTGGAAGCTGTGACTAGACGTCATAACACCCGCGCGCCCACCGTTCCCGCAGAAGCATGATTGCCATCGCTACTCGCGGCTTTTCTATATCTGTCGTCTGCTCACGGCGTACACAGATATGTCAAAATGTTAATCGATGCTGTCTACATACCATAACATTATGCACGCTTACGTCCGCTAAATGCAGCTACTTTGTCCGGACCTTGTGCCATTTCTAGCATTCTCGCTTTTAAAACAGAAGCCCAACGACGTTCACACTAGTGGCGCCATCTGGAGGTTAGGAGGGGAAGCATTGTTGTCAACAAACCGACACCCCTCTTAGCCTAAAGGGGGCAGAATCATCACTCTCAATAAAAAATAAAGCAAATTTATTACTCTTAAGTTTTCTTATGTGCAACAGCAGATGAAGCGAAAGACTGGTGGCCCATTTATGGCCAGTGAACGCGCTGAAGAAGCCAGTAACAACGACGCAACCAGTCCGAAGCGAGGTTTCATGCATCGAAGGGCGCCGCCATATTTGCCGCCGCGGGAGGGTGCCATGACGTCACGCTTTCCACCTCGCGCCGACCGGGAGGGCTTGGCGCGCGCTCATGAAACATCGAAAATAAAACCATCCGCTGAAAAATATGCGCAGTGACGACTAGATTTCAGTGTAATCACATTCCGAGAGTCTATATTCAGCCTTTTTGTTCAATTCTCAGATTTTGCTTCAGTATCCCTTTAAGCTGATAATTACCTTCTGATAAACTGAACAGGTTTAGTAAGGCCCCGGCACATTCATACCAAAGAGTCTACCAAATTTAAAAAACGATTGTTTGTTTGGAATATGTTACCTTTGACTCGACTCACATCCATGCATAGAAGTCTTGGTGCACTTTCAAAGAACTTTTTGTTAGAAGAACCCTAGCTGGAGCTCTCCGCTACAGCGTGTGCTGTAGCCTTTGCTGTGGCTGCTTTAGTATGTAAACATGCATCAATCATTGACGTTTCGCACATCTTGATATTCCCACTTTGCTTCCTTAGCTGCATCATGAATTTGTGAGCACACGGAACGGCTTCAAGCGCGACTATAAGTCGACGCCACGGGAAGGAAGCTTCTACATTGAGCCCGAGGGCATCGAGGACAAGCACCTGCCCAAGACGGTCGACTGGCGCCAGAAGGGTGCCGTGACCCCCGTGAAGAACCAGGGACAGTGCGGATCCTGCTGGGCCTTCAGCACCGTGAGTTGGCCTTTGTTTACTCTTGGCACCGAAGTGTTTACTGAGAACTTGGCAAAAAAAGAAAACATGAAAAGCAACATGAAAGGAGTAACACTGCAGCGCTGCAGTAAATAATCAGCAGCCAGGGCTGTGGGCAGGTTGGCGATGTCATCTCTCTGGCTAGATCAAGCACTCTTGATTACTATTGAAGGCGTGTTGGTTAGGTGGTTGAAGCTTCATGAAAACCGCCGCGGTGTCTCAGCGGTTATGGGGCTGGGCTGCTGACCCAAAAGACGTGAATTCGATCGTGGCCGTGGCTGTCACATTTCGATGGAGGCAAACTTCTAGAGGCCCGTGTACTGTGCGATGTCAGTGCACGTTAAAGAACCCCAGGTGGATGAAATTATCCGGAGCCCTCCACTACGGTGTCCCTCACAGCCTGAGTCGCTTTGGGATGTTAAACATCACAAACTGAACCGAATTTTCATGAATGGCTGCTGAGCTTTTTCTCTAATGACAAGAAAAACCACTTTTTCCACTGAAGGAATCAGTGAAACAAATGTTGAGTGATAACAGAATGCAAAACTTAATGATATAAAGAAGCTTCATGCAGAGTAGGTTAGTGTTGCTGTTCAATTCACTGTACAGTCGAACCCAGATATATGTCGATTTCGAAGGGGATCGCGAAATAGTTTTGTGTGCGAAAAATTTAAAGAAATAAGCTTATCTGTAACTTAGAAGAGAGAATGCATTGCACCCACACTAGTGACGCACTTATTGCAACAACATGCTGCCCGCCTACGCAGTGCTCCACTTGAAAGGTGTTGCTGTGCCTAACCTGCTTTGCATCAAAGTCACTGTGGGAAGTTGTTTGGAACTAGACACTGCCTATCATAAGATGTGTAACTATGCTACCAATACACTAATACAGAATAATTGGTAATTAAAATCAAGGCACACTTGTTTTATGCAACGACTTTGGCAACAAAGCTTATCGGGTGAGGGCCGCCGCTGGGCTTTAGTTAGGTTAGCTTCACCGCATGATTGGCATGGCACCGCATGGGGGGGAATCATGCATTCAGAGGGGCAAGCTTCCGCTTGCATATTCCCATGGGTTACCTCTCTTGGTATTCATGAGTATCGCTGCTCACTCTTGAACAACTGTTCTTTCTTCACCTGATGCGTACATTGCTGCCACCGCATCGCACTGCCTGGTATCATGACGTGAGATGGTGCGGACCTGATGAAAGCATTACTGTGGCTCTGTCAGATACAGTAACATTATTGCTTGCGAGCAGAACGTTGTGAGCGGCAAAGTTTGTGATTGTTAAAGCTGGTTTTAAACAGAAAGATTCTGTTTTTTGAAGTTCTCGGATTTTTCGGCCTGTTCGATTATTCTGACCATTGTCCGTGTCCCGCCGAGTCCGGAAAATCTGTTGGCGACTGTATTTCTTGCGCGTCTACCACCACAAGTTCACTAGGAATTTGTGATGTTACACTTTACGTTGATGCCACAGGCACGGTTAGCCCTTTTTCCCTGTTTACTTTGTGTATCCTGTGTGATGAGCTTTTGCAAAGGTGAATTCAATTGTTTTCTTTCTATTTTTCCACGACCAGACGGGATCTCTGGAAGGCCAGCACTTCCGCAAGTCCGGCAAGATGGTGTCACTCAGCGAGCAGAACCTGGTTGACTGCTCGACAAGCTTTGGCAACAACGGCTGCGAGGGAGGTCTCATGGACAATGCGTTCAAGTACATCAAGGCCAATGGGGGCATTGACACCGAGCAGAGTTACCCATACAATGGCACGGTGAGTGCACATGGGTTGCAGGATTCATTCCTGGCAGTGGTGGCTGCATTCCGATGGAGGCGAAACACAAAGATGTCTGTCCACGTGCTGTGCGATATTGGTATGCGAGGTGGTCCGAATTACTTTATATTGCTGCCCTACCTTGTACGAAAATGATCATCCCCAACTGGGCGGTTGATCTGTAGACCAACACCACGTTTACAAACACAGGGGAATTGCTTTCAGGTTGAGCAGTCGATAGTGCGAGGGCAAACTCTTGGCCATCTCCGAAGTGCCTGCTGCAGCTGATTTCAAGACTAGCACCTTCAATTTCTGATGATTTGAAAATCTGCTGGACTCGGACACTGCATTTACCTGTGTAAGACGTGCAGAAACAGCGTAACATTGCTGTGACTTCTGCACAGAGTAATGCTACTGCTGGTGACGAGTTAAAAACACTTTTATTCCCTATTCCCTTCACTTTAAATCTCGTTGCTGTCCGATCACCTCACGTCACCGGCGTCCTCCCAGTGGTCAGCTTCTGTGCTGTAAAAATGACTGTCACCTTTAAGCTCTTTGAGACCATGTGAAACGACAGCAAATGCCATGCATTCCAAATCCACATGCAGACCCGTGGAAGAGATGTCCCCTTGAGTTTCCCAGTCAGCATCATTTCATGGCTGCCTTTGGCTATCCACTCAGCTAAGGAACATCTAAACTTCGCTTTAAATGGGCGGTTGATGCACACATCGAGCGGCTACAGCTTGCTCATCATGTGTATGGGGCCTTGACCCAATCAAAAGGGACAAAAGCGGTCTTGTTGGGTTGCAGTACGGTTCTGTCACACAGTCCAGAGACCAGTTTGCAAGACATCCAGCGTTTGTCTTGAATGTGGACCATGATGCTTTCCTTTCTCTAGAGGGAGTCTTCCTCTAGAATATCATGTTTGGTGGAAGCTACCTAATCTCAGCAGTGGCATCGCTGCTGTACATCCTTGTTCTTCAGCACCTTTCACATGCACAGTTAGGCTTTTAGCACTCTTGAAGTCCACTGTGGGACTCTGGCAAGTTGAACCAGACACGGGTCTGATCTGCATTTGTGATCTGTGACACAATATACCCTTGTTCTCTTCTCACACGTGCTGACAAGTTATGGAACTTCAACAGCTTATCCTCAGATTCGGCTAGTAACCTCTGGCACAATGTTGTTCGATGGTGTATGGACAGTTGGTGCTGGTTCATAAATTGATGAAACCATCCTCGGCTTCTCTTCAGGTCTGCAAGAGTGATGTCCATGTGGAGGGCGATAGCCAGGGCTTTCACGTGCGTAGCATCTCAGTGGACACCATGTAGCCGTTGCGCCTGGCGCTGCAAATGTAATTGACAGGGTGCTCTTCAAGTTTCAGAAACTTGAATGGTTTTCTGCGGAAAGCCTTTTGTGTTCGGTTGGTTGCAGCGAAGTCGTCTTTCTGGAGATTCCAAGACGTTTCTTGTCAACATCATACTTGTGCCCAGCCGCCCGATCGTGTTCCTCGGTGTAGGTGATCGGCTGAAATTTGAAGGCCGCAGTGAACAACATGAGCCGTTCCCCCTGACGGTTCGTGCCTGACAGCACGCAGTTTGCAGCGTGACACTGCAACACTGCAACACACTGCTAGGCACAGCGCATGCTGTGCATTCCTGCACACAAATGAAATATACGGAGCCAATGGAGTAAATCTGGTATTTTATGGTAGGGAATTAACGAGGTTCTATGTATATTAAATATCCATGACAAGAAATGCAAAACCACTAATCGAAACTTGCTGCAAAGGGCCTCGTGCTGATACTTACTTGGCAACACCACAGAATTCTACTTTTCTTCACATACCTCATTAGCGCAAGCACATATTGTGAGTTGTACTTTGCCTCGGTTGCATAAGTACCCAGTTTCCTCACAGAAATGTAGCATAAAAAAAAAAAATTGCTACTGTCTACGATCTGAGCTTGCATCGACTGGGGACAGTGCCATGCTTGATGAGAGTACCAATGATATAGTTGGGCCACAGTGTGGAAGCCACTTTCACTTGTTGTGATAGCTGAAAAGGTGCTGCCAAACATCCATTTAGGGATCACACAGGGACGTTACGGTGACCCCAGATGCATTTTAGTTAGCGAGAAGGTCCGTCTCAGGGCTGTCAGGTAGGGGAGGGGGCAGCTTCAGGTAATGTTGATTCTGGGGTGACCACCTGCTGCCTGGCCTGTATGGCTTTGGCGTTCGGCTGCTGCTTCCAACATCACGGGTTCGATCCCGGCCATGGTGGCTGCATCTCGAAGGAGTCGAAAAACAAAACTGCCAATGTGCTCAGTCATTTCAGTGCATGTTGAGAACCCCAGCTGGTATAAATTAATCAGAGGCCCTCCTCTACAGCACTCTTCATAGCCCATGTGTCGCTTCGAGAGGTTAATCCCCACAATTTACTAATTGATTCCTGGATGGCCTCGTTTGGTGAGGTTCAGAGCGCTCTGCCCTCGTTGATGGCTTTCACAACGCCTGATATTGAATCATTCATTAGTGTGGTTCGGTTGTGCAAGTGGGCAACAAGTCATGGCATTTGTTTAGTCAACAAACTTGCATGTTCAGCATGCCAACTTGAATGTGTGTAGTGGTGGCAGAAGAATAAGGGCGGACATGATGGAAGAATGATGGTAACAGCATCAACTAGCCTCGTTAATTGCATTGCGTGTTCGCAAACTGTGTGCAACATAGGGAACTGTTGCTTGAACCACTGAAAATGTGTGACAAAGTGCCGGTATGGATCGAGCTTGCGTAGCTCTTGAAATGAAAACTGCTAGTAATTGTGATGCTTGTGGTATCGCTGAAATTGGTCCTAAAAGGTGTTTTATGATTTACTATGCTCATACGTTATAATGCTCAACGATGTGTACCCCCCCTCCTCTAAACGACCGTGCAGGATGGCACTTGCCACTTCAAGAAGAGTGATGTGGGTGCCACCGATACCGGCTTCGTCGACATCCCGGAGGGTGATGAGCGGTTGCTGAAGAAGGCCGTGGCCACCGTTGGGCCCGTCTCGGTTGCCATCGATGCGAGCCACCAGTCCTTCCAGTTCTACTCAGAAGGTGAGATTTTCCTCATCTGATAAGGATTCTCTATTCATATCGCTTTTAAGGGGGGACACTGGTCTTGAAAAAAAAAAAAGCTTTATATTAATGAAGTCACAGTTACGAAATCTTCAGGGAATATGTATTTTTGTGTGCTGATTCTAAATATGTCATTTAATTTCATGTAAAACAATTCCTTGAGCACTTACACACTTTTTATGCTAGTATTTTGCGAAGAATTTTGAAGAAAATTTGCTGCGGGAAACTCGCTGAAATGTATGCCATTGGGTTCTCTTGATAACAAGGAATACCGTATTTACTCGCGTAATAGGCGCACTCGCATAATAGGCGCACCCCTAGTTAGGGCGCGAAAAATCAGATTTTTTTATTTCCGCGCATAATAGGCGCACCCCGAACTTGGCACTGTGATCAATACTGTATTTACACGATTGCAAGCCGACGCCTCGCCACCCCCCGCTTCCCAATCTTTATTTTAACAAAGTTTTTGCTGAACTGACTACTAGTCCCTACGGCAATTTCCTCACTGGCGTCCCAGAACCCTCCTCGCAGCGCCGCCTCTCCTCCTCCGCTCTTTTCTCCCTTCTCCTCTTTTTTTCTTTCACGGCTGTTGCGCTCTTCGAAGTTCGGTCTATTCCTCCGGCGAGTCTGCCTCCGCGCACCGCCGCCGCGAATCTGCGCGTCTTCTGGACCTGGTCAGCGCGCCTCTCAATGTGCTGACGCATGAACACGTAGGTGGTGGTGGAAACGTTTATTGCCAATGATGTAAATCGTAGGGGGCGCCTGGTTTGCCGCAAAAGTTTGCATGATTACGAGAATTGGTCTGGGTATCGGGCATGCAGCAGTATTGGGTATTGAGCAGTCCGGGTTTGTAGTTGTCGCCAATGTGCAGCCTGCGCTATGGTGAGGGACGGAGCGGGGGGTGCGTATTACCTTCTTTTGTCTCGGTAATACGAGAGAATATCACGGAAGGAGACCAGGTAGTGCGCGGGCCGCGGGCGAACGGACCGTCGTGTGAATCGCCCTTTAACGCCATTTTAAGTACGTGCGCAGTCGCCTTCTTTGCGCGGGGAACGTGCCGGCCACACAAATGGCTCGAAGGGCAACGCGAAAATCGCGAGCCGGCCGCCCTAGAAGCTCGCCAGGAGCAGAACAGCTGTGAAAGACAATACGAAAATCGCTTTATTAAGGCGAAAGCCTTTAATGCCTCATACTGTCGTGAGCAGGGAATGCACTACCTGGTCTCCTTCCGTGATATTCTCTCGTATTAACGAGACAAAAGAAGGGAATACGCACCCCCCGCTCCGTCCCTCACCATAGCGCAGGCTGCACATTGGCGACAACTACAAACCCGGACTGCTCAATACCCAATACTGCTGCTGCATGCCCGATACCCAGACCAATGCTCGTAATCATGCAAACTTTTGCGGCAAACCAGGCGCCCCCTACGATTTACATCATTGGCAATAAACGTTTCCACCACCACCTACGTGTTCATGCGTCAGCACATTGAGAGGCGCGCTGACCAGGTCCAGAAGACGCGCAGATTCGCGGCGGCGGTGCGCGGAGGCAGACTCGCCGGAGGAATAGACCGAACTTCGAAGAGCGCAACAGCCGTGAAAGAAAAAAAGAGGAGAAGGGAAAAAAAAGCGGAGGAGGAGAGGCGGCGCTGCGAGGAGGGTTCTGGGACGCCAGTGAGGAAATTGCCGTCCCTACTAGTGCTGCTGCCGTCGCAGCTGCTGCGGACCCACAGCACGTACAACGACATCGCGTAGAACAGCCGCACACAGTTTTCAGGGATGCTCACTTTAAACGTCTGTTTGGAAAGCTTCATCTCCAGCCGGAAACGTTCCCGACTTAGGCCCGCGAAAACCTCGGCGCTTGGAGTCGCGTACGAAAATTTAGGGACGCCGCAGTCGCAACTGCAGCACTTCTCGGCCACGTCGTATTTTCCGACCTGCCGCACGCTTGCCGCGTTCGAGAGCAAACTCCCAGCCGTGTAGCTGTTAAGGTGCTTGCCCGTCGAGCTAAAACATCAACGCTCCGCCGCAAAGCCATAAACCACGATAACTATCGCGCTAGCGCAAATCCCGGCACTTGACAGCAACAACAACAACAAAAAAAAAAAACGAGCTGGAGCGAAAGCTCGCGGCGGAGGAAAACGATGATGATGATGATGAGCTTGGCCTTGGGCGGCGTCTGGAAGCTCCTGTGCGCGTGTGTGGCCTCCGCGATCAAGCGCCCGTTGCGCGCAGCCGGAGCCGATCGCGGAGGCCTCGGCGCGTGCATTCCGGAAGTTTCGGTGCGGCCCTTACACGGACCTTTTTTTTTTTAACATTTTCTTCGCGAAAACGGGGCGCGGCCCATACACAAGTGCGTTTACGCGGTGTGTCAATTTTGCGAGTCGAAAAATTTCCGGAAATTTTACCCCGCGTAATAGGCGCACCCCGAACTTTGAGCCTGATTTTCTGGAAAAAAAGTGCGCCTATTATGCGAGTAAATACGGTACAATAAGGGCAAAATTGTCTTCCTGCCTATCATGGAACTTAAGTTATAGAGTTTTGAACTTGTCGCTTCAGAAATGAGAAGGATAGTGTGTATTCCTTTTTCTGAAGTGGCAGTTTCCGTACCCTATTACTCAAGTTCTATGAGAGCCAGGATGATAATTTTACCCTTATTGTATTCCTTGGTGTCAAGAGAACCCAATGGCATACATTTCAGCGAGTTTCTCGCAGCAAATTTTCTTCAAAGCTCTTCGCAAAATACTTGCATAAAAAGTGCATAAGTGCTCAAGGAATTGTTTTACATGAAATTAAATGACATATCTAGAATCAGTGCACAAAAATACATGTGCCCTGAAAATTTCATAACTATGACTAAATTAATAAAATTTTTTTTTCTTCAAGACCAGTGTCCCCCCTTAATGGCATTCATCGTGGAGCCGCAACCACTGAGCGTGTCTTGTGATCGAAAATTGTGCTCGTGATAACAGGCCCTTGGCTGATTGCTGTACAGTGGAGTATCATTAACTTGAGCTCGCATGATTTGAACTGCAGTTTGTTACCATTGATGATTTGGTCCTGTGAACATAGTTTTACAGTAGAACCCCCACTTTATTAAACTCTGATATAGTGAAAACTCAGACGTAGTCAAGTTAAACTTCAGGTCCCATTTTGCCTTCCATATACGACTGTAAATTTTTCTTTCGTTGATAGTAGTAAAGACATTTTTTTTTAAAGAAACAGCTGTAGTAAAGAGCATCCGGCCATGGCGCTGTACTTTCCATGGAATGATGACGTTGTGACACATGCGAAGTCAGTGATCGTGCGGCCAGCAGTCGGATGCAGATGAATAGCGAAAACAATAAAATGGTGCACTTTAAGATGGCCTTGCCACCAAGCTCGAGAGCTGCGAGGAGAAGTCAAACTTTTTGAAGGCCTTGGGGGGGGCCAGGAGGCAAACAAAAGAAAAAGTCAAGCTACCTGTGAAGGAAGAAAGAAGGTGGGCCAGGCTTCCGAGAAAGAAAAGCCAGTTTGAGTGCAGCGAGGAGCGGGGAAAGAAAGAAAGGGGGTGAACGTTAGCTGCACGAGGGAAGCTGCTTCCCATCAGTAATGTGAGGAGTCCGTGATCCAGGTGAATGGAGAGCCTCACGACAGGACGTGTTCAGTGGGTGAACATGGTGTGATAGCAGGACATGCTTTAGACCGTGGGTGGAATAGTTTATGATGCCTGACTGGTTTTGCAGGCCTGGAGTGACCGGAGAAGTGGTCTGACAGAGAGTGCCGCGAGAAAGTAGTGAATAACAGAAGTAAGGCACATAAAAAAAAAAAAATGAAGGCTAGCTTGGAAAACTTGTGAATGAACCCTTGCCTCAGGTGCCATTTGCTGTCATGATATTTTCTTATGTTAGTGCTGTGCTTTCATTGTGGATGTTTGACAGCGTTGTCAAAAGTGTCAATAATTTCTTCCATTGCTGGCTGTGGGTGATTATCATTGTTATTGTTATTGGAACCATGCTTGGTGTCTGGCTACACACTCACTCGGTGCACTTTGTCATTCTTTGGCTCTGCTAATCTAGCGGCACCGTTGGCAATGAAAGCAAATTCTTGGAATGTGAAGGCAACAGAAATGTTTGTCCTGCTGGTGCAGAGAAGCCAGCTTTGTTTGCTCTGTCTGCACACTCTGTTGTGCTTCCTTCAAATGCAAGGTTTGGTGGAAAATTAAAGTTAAAGATTTTTAAAACTCGGGCCCGTTTGGCATGATTTAAAATCCCAGCACTCCTGCATTGGACATCAATTTGTCTGACCGATAACCTGCGACACGACACTGAGCTGCAATTTTGCTCCTCTCCTGTAAGCTTTCTGTCACAAAGTTTTTTCTTGAAGCCGTGGATGAACACCACAGATACCCATTACCATAGCAAGCATGTCTGCTTCTTCCACTACAAGGTTCTTTTACATCAGTAGTTTCAGCCTAAGTTGCAAAGCCTTCCTTCATCTCCAGGCTTCAGGTGACCTCCTTTCTAGCAGACACAGTTTCTGTTATCTGCTTGTTTTTCGCTTGCTTCAGAAGTGACCACTTGCATGAGCCGAGCTGCTCTCATTGACGCATTTCCGAAACGTCCTGGTATCTTAACTTGGTTAGCGTTCTTTTCTTATTAACTTTGCTTTCGCAACCAGACAGACCTCTGTCGGATGTCTTATTTTGAAGAACAACAATGAGAGGTGCGTGCCATTGATAATATACGTTCCGTTGCTGGGGATAGATGAAAGGTGTGGTGATGTTACTGTGACCGATTCTACTTTCCATTGCAAGTATCAGGTGTGACACGGTCGTGTGTCCTCTCTGTTCTGCACAGGCGTTTATAACGAGCCCGAATGCAGCAGCGAGAGCCTTGACCACGGTGTCCTTGTGGTCGGTTATGGCACCAAGGACGGTCAGGACTACTGGCTTGTCAAGAACAGGTAGGTGTCATTCATTGCTTTTGGGAGTCAGTCGCGTTTTGTGCGTCATGAATTCATGTTTGAACAACGTTTGTTGTAAAGCTAGCTGATTTAGAACGGTGCTCGTCTTTATCAGCTTTCTTGTGTTTTGTCCGAACTGTGGCGCTTTTCAATGCAGGATTGCATTGAACTAGGGGTGCGCAAAAAATGAAAAATTTCATACGGGTCGATTTGCACCACACTTCTACTGTTCGAAGTATTTGAACCAGCTTGTCTGAATATTCAGAAATTACAAAATTTCCTGTCTTTCTGAACTTGTGTTCAAACGTTGTGGCATTTCCAAATGCTCAGTTAAATGATCTCGCGTTTGTTTGGTCACTTAACTTCCCATTTCGTCATTGAATCGACTGCAAGCAAGTTGAAAAAGTGCACTCATGCTAATCCAATGCGCTGTACAAAACCAATATGTTGATGGTCATCAAGAGCCATGTGCTTGCAGATCAGAAAACGGCTTGCATTTGACAACTGGCTATGAATGTGCTGGCAAAGAAAGAACGCATGCCAGAGCTGCTCCTATTGTTTTTGGTTACTACAGGCTTACGGAAGTTAACACAGTGGGCAAAGCTATGGCACGCATGAACTCCGGTGGTTGTTTTGCAAGTGGTTGCTTTCAGCTCACATACCGTATTTTCCGGTATATAAGACGCGGCTTTTTTTCAAAAATCTTGCTGGTGCGTCCTATACAAGGGTGCGTCTTATATGCGAATTTTTTGTTTTTTTTTCCGAGTTCAGAGATTACTTGGGTTCATGCTCAAGCTTTTTTCACCGAAAAAGTATCACTACCAGTAACGCGGCTGTATCACGGTCAATGCTTCAATACCGGAACTGCTGTGCGCAACTTTTTTTAGGTGAACTTTATCATGAAACGGCAGGGATGACGTCTTTGGGAGCACAAACGTGCGGCCGTTTCGGAGGCCCCAAGAAAGTAATGAGAAATGCCAAAAGATGGCGACAATCGCGCTTCTTGCCATTGTCAAGACAAGCCAAGATGCACTCATGGGGAGCTTATTCGTTTTTTCTTTATTTTTTGCTAAAACGTGGGCGGATATGGCGTGAGTGTTGCCTTTTTCAATCATTTAGCGTTGCTTAAGAATTTCTCACAGGTACGGTGCATATCGCGATGGTCGCGCAAGCGGGTTTATTAAGCCTCACTAGCCTAACTGGGTAAACTGGGGTGCGTCTTATATACGAACTTTTTCAATGACAGCTTGCATACATGGCGGGTGCGTCTTATACACCAAAAAATACGGTAATTTTCATCTGTTAGGTCGAGAAACTGTATATTTTAAGCCACAGGTGGAGTGAAAATAAGCGGGCAATGGAAATAAAAGCCTAGGGGCCAGCCCATGAAACCTGTTACGAGAAGCGTGCACTGTAAATAGACACTCGGAAACGTGTGCTACAGCTGGATCTTGGCTATTGCAGTGTGGGTAGGGACCGAGAAGTTAGAAAACAGCCCGATTACATTTTTTTTTGTGTGTGTGCTTTCAGCTGGGGCACTACCTGGGGAGACGAAGGCTACATCTACATGACCAGGAACAAGGAGAACCAGTGTGGCATTGCCAGCAGTGCCAGCTATCCGCTTGTCTAGGGACCGCCGCGTCTTGTTGCGTGCATTTTTTTTCTCATTGCATTTCTTCTCACTCTGCGCCAATAAACTCTCCTTTTGTACAGTGTTCTTGTGTCGCGTGTGTAATCATTTGCAGGTTGGTACAAAATCTCCATGCAGCAGTGTGTCACCTGAGTCACTGTTTCAGAATATCAAATCAAATCAATTTATTTTGCCACCTAGAAATTTCCAGATGGAGGGGGGATACAAAAACCTGATTTTACATGTTTCCCAATTCACTGCAACAAGCAAATTGCCCAAAATTATGCAGTTGTGCTTAGTATTTCCAAATTAATGAAGCTGTGTGCATAGTGGAGCAGGTTCCAGTCATAGGGCTGTTTTCGTGTGGGAATGTGGACCATAGCTGACTGATTTCATTGGCTGATGCATCATAATGTATCTGTGCAGTAGTTGCGTCCTAAGGATATATATACCGGGTGTTTCAGCGAACATTTTCAAAAATTCTCATAAGTAGAATTTTCTTGGTAAAGATATGGCTTTTGCAGCATAGTATTACCAATGCTGGCGGACACCAGAAAACCGGTAAATCATATTAGGTAGTAAACTGGTTCACTAATTTTTAATTATTAACTTTTTAACTATTACAGTTAGGCACCTAGTTGCAATTAGATATTTGTAGCTGGTTGTTAGTAATAGCCATATCAGTTTTTAGAATTTCGAAAATGCGATTATTCTCGGAGCTGTGGCTCGACAAAACGTGGCTTTTTCGACTAGTTACGTGCACTGGAGGGGATGCTTTGCTTGCATGCTTTCGATAGCGCATGTATTTTTTGCACAAAACAGCCAGACTTTGTCGAGCCACAGCGGTGAGGGTAATTGCGTTTTCAAAATTCTAAAAACTGATATGGCTATTACTAACGACCGGCTACAAATATCTAATTGCAACTAGGCACCTAACTGTAATAGTTAAAAAGTTAATTATTAAAAATTAGTGAACCAGTTTACTACCTAATATGATTTACCGGTTTTCTGGTG
Organism: Amblyomma mixtum; assembly: GCF_055824585.1. Lineage (NCBI taxonomy): Eukaryota > Metazoa > Arthropoda > Arachnida > Ixodida > Ixodidae > Amblyomma > Amblyomma mixtum. The sequence continues at coordinate 59,996,332 of NC_143013.1, read as the reverse complement.
TCCGCCAACATTGGTAATACTATGCTGCAAAAGCCATATCTTTACCAAGAAAATTCTACTTATGAGAATTTTTGAAAGTGTTCGCTGAAATATATATATATATATATATATATATGACAGAAGCAAACAGCCACAGAAACCAAGGGGCACAGGGGATTTTTTTTTTTAATTTATTTATTTAACTTGTGTTGATGAATTTAGAATATTACTATGTTATCGCTCAATGCTAATTGATTAGAAAAGCAGAAGAAAAACAACCACATGCCGCCGGTGGGATCCGAACCCACGACCTCCGAATTACGCGTCCGGTGCTCTACCTCTGAGCTACGGCGACGGTTGTCAAATCTTCTGCTTTCGGGGGTATTTATGTTTACAAGTAACCTAACCTTGAGAGTGTTCATCAGCGCCACCCACGTTCATAAGCGGCGGACGTGGAACGTCCTGAGTTACCGCAGGTGTGACGTAGAACGTCATCGAACGAAGAGGGTGGAAGCTGCGTGAGAACCCTCTTATGCTTCCTATGGCATCAAGGCTGCCAGAACCGAGGCCCTCTCTAAGCAATTAAGCAAACAAGGGAATCGGAGGGTATACCCTCGTGAATCGGAGGGTATTTTGCAGCTCCCACATATCTTCCAGATATCTTTGTATGCTAGGAACACACCCAGTTTAAAGATACAGCATATATATATATATATACAGTAAAAGCTCGTTAATTCGAACTTCACGGGACCAGGAAAAAAGTTCGAATTATCCGATGTTCGAATTATCGAATGGCCGCGAAAAAACCGACAAGAACCATTTGCATTACGGTATATGTAGGGTATTTACTCGCGTAACGAACCCACTCACATAATGAACCCCCCCCCCCCCCCGCCCTGATTTTTGGCTAAGAATCTGAAAAAAAAAAAAAAAGCGTCAGTCGTTAACGCTTCCCTCCGTTTGGCACCGTCACGGCCCACAACGCTTTTGGCGGCGCGCCAAGATTCTGCGCAGCGATAAGTGATGTTATCACTGCGCAGCATCTTGGCGCGCCGCCAAGAAATGCGTTGTGGGCGTGACGGTGCCAAACGGAGGGAAGCGTTAACGACTGTTATCGCTGCGCAGCATCTTGGCGCGCCGCCAAGAAATGCGTTGTGGGCCGTGACGGTGCCAAACGGAGGGAAGCGTTAACGACTGACGCTTTTTTTTTTTTTTCAGATTCTTAGGCCGGGGGCGGGGGGGGGGGGGGGGAAGGGGGGGGGGGGGTAGCTCCAGCAAGGGGGAAGCGAACTTTGGCAAAGTGCCAGCGCTTGTTCGGTTGCACAAGCCTAGTTCAAAAGCGGGCGTCTTGTTCGCGGCTGAGCGCGTGCTTCCGTCGCGTCCGACCGATGGGTGGAAGCGTCGACGACACTCGCAAAGAAAAAAAAAGTTTTTCGCTCGTAATTTGTAGCGCCGGTCCGAAGTCATAGCCTTCATGGGCGTTGGCTGGGACCGCGCTGACAGTGCTTATCCGTATTTTTGAATTAACAGGGCTCGAATTAACGAGTATTTAGATGCGAGTTCGGGAGGTTGCGCGGAAAAGAGGGTAGGCAGCCGCCAGTGCGGTCGCCAAACCCTACCCTCCGGTGCCGCCGGCCACCGCGCCGGTGATGGTGCCATTTAAGCTTTACCCACTTTTCAAAGGTTTTATCTAGTTCCATCTTCTGTGCCCGTTTAGGACGTACGCAGCTAACTATGCGGAGGAGGTGCTTTTTTTTTTTTGGCCACATGCTGTGTGCCAAGCCGCCCAGACGCGGTGGCGCGTAGTTCGAATTATCCGTAACGGAACCGACTCGCTTTCGAATTAACGGGCTTTTTTATACACAGATCTCTATGGAGCTTGGCCGGACCAAGTAGTGTAGTTCGAATTATCCGAAAATTCGAATTATCGAGTTTTGAATTAACGAGCTTTCACTGTATATATATATATATATATATATATATATATATATATATTAACCAGATTCAGAACATGGAAATTTCAAGTGAAATAAAAGGTGTTATTCATTATTATAGCCTTGTAATCTTATGAATAAGGAGCAAGAAAGGTTATGGATGGAGTAAAAGTGCTGTTGCTATCTCTTAGTATGGACACTTGAGTTGAGTTGTAGGCACAGGAAGTGAGAGAAGATGAAAGTAGAAAAAAAAAAATAATGGGAACCACACAAATTTTATGGAACAGAGCGGCCAGTGTTGGACGTGTGTAAGCTTTGCATACTATAGCATCTATGTGGCAGAATCTTGTGGCAGTGATATACTTGCTTTGCACAAGCAACATTGTAGAAGTGCACTATGAAATCTGACGAAAATGTTTCGGGAAGCAACGAACTAATATCTCTTGAATCGGAGGGTATTTTGCAGCTCCCACATATCTTCCAGATATCTTTGTATGCTAGGAACACACCCAGTTTAAAAATACAGCATTGGTTAGTGCAGGCTCCAAAACTGAATCGAGTATTTTTCTGCTGGCGTTTTTGGTGCTTTTAATCTAATTGTTAGCAGTTTCCTTGATGCACTCCAATTTGGGCTCCTGAGTGCAATTGATTGAAACAAAAAATGCATTAACCGCCTTTGATGAGCCCATTTTGTTTTTTGGTCAGAAGCTCTTTTGGCTTTTGACGAACCTGCCTCGTCGAATTTAGTTCCATTATTTCGTGACTTTGCACCAAGTCTGTGTGGCATTTGTAGTATGACCAATAAACCATGGTCAGAACAATTGGCTGTTAAGGGGTTAAGCAATGCGGAGACAGTGAAAGTGGTTGCACTTTGGGCTTAGAGCCAGTGATTGCTTTGTGGCCTGGGGCCCACCCTTGACTGCTGATCAGGACATGAACCTTTTCATAGTTTACACAATCAAGGAACTGAGGACATGCATAGTGACGTTTTCATGACAGCTGTTGAAGGTACACTATTCTTTCTTGGCACGGAAATATAGAAAAGTGCATAGAGAAATAATGATTCTACACATACTATGTAGCAAGGGACAAGGGTTACAACTCATGACATACCCATGACAACATGCCATTTCATGCAGGAAGCCTGAGCTCTAGTTTTACTGTTTGATGTGTGCAGTTTCAAAATATAATGCAGAGGCATAGGGGAGTTCTTCATTCGGGAGCCTCATGCAGTGTTTATAGCTGCGATCTGTACTAAGCTCGGAGTGTGGACAACACATTTCCCGCTGCATCCATGAACAAACATGCAGAAATTCAAAAAGTTGGTCCTTTCTCAGTGATTTAGGAAGCAAAGCCATGAAACGCTTCATGGTGATGAAGCAGGTATTCATATCAAACAGCGTGCATGAGTGTAGTATGTGTGGCTCTACATTCTTGCTAGTGATGCATGAATTCCGCAGTAATGTGCATGGGATTGTTCAGTTGTTGCATGTTTCGCTAGCAATCGCACACGTTACACTCACATTCACACAGACTGGCCATCTGCATTTTTGGCACGCTTGCTCGTCGGCCACATCAGCTGTGTATGGCCATCCTGTTTTTGTGGGTATTACTACTTGAGAAGCAACATTCCTTTTTCACATCAAATACATCATTCATGCTTAACCTGAAACGAGTTTGAATTGGTAATATTTCGGCATGGCAGCACTATTGCTTGTCGCTGTTTCACAGGCGATTTCAAGGACTACAAAAATGCATCAGGAAGATTTGCATTGAAGTATACTGAAAGGTAGCTATAGAAAGCACTTTGCGCTTTAAAGTAAAGTCTTGGGACAGTTCTGCTAATATTTCCAAGGGAAAGTTTCTAGCACTGTGCTTTGTTACCGTCTTGAGTAAATAAAATGCTGAAAAATAATGTCGAATTGAGCCGAGTTTTAAGTGATGACCTAAATATTTGTAAATATGTAGGTATTGGTATTCATTATAAAAATAAAATTTTTCTTATGCTGAGAAGCATTGGTGTACTTTGAGCAATGTAGTTATCATTCCAGCTTTGGGATCCTTTGCAACCGTTCAAAATCTGTATCAACAAACCAATCAAGTTAAGCTTGCGTAGCCTACAACATTCAAGGATCCTAAATGTTTCGCGGGAGTTTTTCAATACTTTGGTGCCATAATTCCTCTTAAACCTAGCTATAACACTTGACTGAACAAGTCAAGTGTCTGTCTCTCTAGCCCATTTCACCATATCATGCAACTACCTCGACGCAAACGTGGAATATCAATGTGGCATGCCAGTCCGGATGCTGGTGTTGGCACCGATCCAGACAAAAGCGAAGACTCGGCACTACTACTTACAAGCACATCTGCAAAATCAACCTGTAATGACGGGCACTTCTGGTTGTGAAATATAAAGACTGAAGTGAAAATTTTACTGCAAAAATTTCGATGAGAGTGTTGCTATCATAACAAGAACTGAATTAGTCTGTTCAATTCGCCCCATTTCTGTAACTGCATACCAGTGCTGTAGTGATGGCACAGTCTATAACACGAGTTGGTTATTACCTAAATTGAATTGAAGGGGACTAAAGACAACTACATTCAATTACTGCCCTCAACAGAAATCGATTTTCTGGCTCTTTCCAGGTGTGCTGACGACTGTTGGCTAGCAAAATACGCATTCAGGGCCGAGAGAATTGAATTAAATTTTCCCACCTCTCGATTCACACTCGTGATGTCCCCACTGAAAACAACTGCCTTCCATTGTGTTGAAGTGAACGGCGGTGTAACACAGCCTTTGAGATTGGCACCAAAAAATTGGTGTCAACGCATGCATTTTGCAAAATCGGCCGGCAGTGGTGACACCTGTATTTCGTTTCGTGGCCTTTTCTTAATTACAAAGACTCCATTTTGGGCCAATCCCAATGGGCACTGAAATTTCCTTAGACGTCCTGTAGACATCCTCGATGTCCAAGGGAGTTTCAGTGTCCATTGAGATGGTCTCTATTAAAATGCGGCACCGTGTCGGTACAGGCCAACCTCAATTTGTTTTCAGTGTCCGTTTAAACAATGTCATGTCGTAAATCAGGCCTTTAACCACACAGAGCGAAGTACTTCAACAATTGCCAGCATTTAAGAAAAGTTCTGGGTCATTTAAAAGTTTGTTTAAAATGCAGTGTATAAATAATTTGTTGGTTGTTGAAGTACTATCAAAAAAGTACCTGGGAAGTATGCATATACTCCATATTTGATTTTGCTTATGGGGTTTAACATCCCAAAGTGGCTCAGGCTATGAGGGACGCCGTAGTGGAGGGCTTCGGATAATTTCGACCACCTGGGTTTCTTTAACGTGCACCGACATCGCACAGTACACTGGCCTCTAGCATTTCACCGCCATCAAAATGAGACTGCCGCAGCCAGGATCGAACCTGTGCTTTTCCGATCAGCAGCAGAGCACCATAACCACTGAGCCACAGCGGCAGAACTTCATGAGCTGTACCTATTTACACACACCTGGGTACACTGCTTCATGGAGTGGTTGTATTCACTGGGAGTTTCAACTGACCATCCAAAGAGCACCATTGTTTACTGAGCAGGAGTTAATTACGTCCTCGTTTCTAGTTTTTTCATCGTACAAGGGCATGGTAAAAGGACCACCAATAATGAGAATGTAGGAACTGCTTTTATCAAAATCAATATTTTTATTCCTGCGCCATATATCTAATACAAGCTCTGCAAGCAAGCTATGCCTGGAAAGTGACTTGCCACCCTACAAACACAGAGCATAGTTGGATGCGTAAAAGCTGTAATACAAAATATACGGGTGTATTCCAGTACCATCAAAGAGTAGATCAAACCAGTGGTCGATGTTCCATACTGATGACAAGAAGCGAAATGACTCATTGAAGATGCAAAAGTTCCAAGTTTACCGGTGTAGTACAGCACTTGAATCTGCTTTTCTTCTGCTGCAGACTACTCTTTGTTGCTTACCTAGGAGAAACACACTCAAATTTCTCTTGACTCGTAAATGATGGAATGCTTTGAGAAGGAAGAACGCAGTGCAGGTAAAAAAAGAAATGAAACGAAAACGAAATGCTCCTGCTATTCACTAGACTAGTCAAACACACTGGATGCAGTCAGAGGCAGATTTAACAAGGAGTGGAGGGGATACGCACCTGGCCCGAAGCAAAAAAATTTGCACGGGAAATAACATAGGCCCCAAGATTTTTGATGAAAACTGTTCAGAAATGCATTGCAAAATAAGGACCCCACCCATCTGGTACCTGCAGAAACAGCCCGTAACTCCATCCCTGTCTGCAGGTTTAGGAACTGGTGACAGCAGACTCACCCTTTTAAGAGCATTCCATTTTTTTTTGTCCTAGGTGATAGTGATAAGTATTCTAATACTTTGAGCTACTACTACAAACAAACCATTTGCTGCATCTATCATGCCTACAACAGCAAGCTGCACAAAGCGAGGAAAGAAATCCCAGCCACAGTCAATGCTGGATTCACTTGAGGTTGCTTTGTCCTTGCTAAAGCACTTGGTGAGGAATAAAATCGCCTTGTAGCAGGAAGGCAGAGCTCCACGCAGCTACACACCAACCACGGACTTCTGAGATGCACAGATGCTTTGCAAATGTGCGAGAGACTTATAGTAGAAAGTTGAAGGAGTTGTGACCTTGTCATAATCCACGCAGAAACGCCATCTTTGACATGCTTCTGCTTGAGTTAAAACAACTGGAAGACGACCGTTACAGTGGTCACGTGTAAGCTTTAGTTGCATTAGTTAGCAGTACACCTCAACGTTGAGTACTGCTAGAGCACAAAAGTGCAAAATTTGTTCACTGTCGAAAACTTTACCTACAATAAATTAGAGCGTGTGTTTGTGATCTAGACTGACTCTACTTTGGCAATCTTTTATCCACTAACCACTCTCAAAACGATATCCATGCCTTCAGCTTCACTTTGATAACAGGACGATGGCATTCTTGAACTAAATCTGAACCTAAGTGCTGCCTAAACTGCACTGCAATGATTGCACAGTACTAACAGTGTGCATAGCACACATGTACAAGACAAGCCCAATCACAGATTAGGCAAGCTTACTGTGACACATTCTATTCACATGCATCTGATGAGGAAGTACAACAGACCACATTGAAAATGCTAGCCACACAATCTCCAGTATGTGCTTTATCAGTGCCGCTGCACAGTAAAAAAGAAAAGGCACCGTCCATCATGCGGCGACTTTCGTAGGAATGTACAGTCTTCAACAAAATCTGCTATGTGCAGGACCCGAGAACTGTGTAACAAAGCATCACAGATAAGAAAGATTAGAATGACCAACCAACAGAAAAGAGAAAGCTACTTGCAAACATGAACGTGCTTAACCTTCTGCCCACAAAGTGTGTCCAAGAGCATCGACAGGCAAGACATCATGAAAGTGGGCACTCCAGAACCGACTGCGGAAGGTCGTGAAGCGTGTAGGCAACCGAGCGAACCAGGTAGGTCATGGTACCAAAGCAACCACTGGGTGCACTGTCGAGGAAGTGCTGGCAGAAGCCTGCCGTTCGACAGCACGAAGCGACGGGTGCATTCGCCAGGCAACAGAGCGTGGAGTTTCCTTTGCAAAAGCGCTGGTCCTCGAGGAAGAGGGCGTGTGCCCTCTGGATGATGGTCTCCACATCGATGGGCATGCTGAAATGTGCCACAGCTTCGTTTTCAACAACCAGGCTCAGCACCATGAGGGCCTCCACAACAAGCTGCCGGTGTTCAGGCTCGGGAACCTTGTTAAGCATCTCCTCGACGCGCAGCGCAAACTTGAGCTCCCCAGGTGTCATCTCCTTGGTGAGGGTATGCTGGAGGCAGTGGCCACCCACCCAGACACCGGGGCAGCGCTCGAGGACGCGCCAGACACAAGAGTAGAAACCAACTGGAACCCGGTTCAAGGCACCATCGAGGCGTCGTCGGCGCAACCACTGGCCCTGACGGTCAGACACCTGCAAATGGCCAAAGAAATATGCATGTCACTGAAACGTCTGTGGGCCAAAGAGCTAAGACACACAGGAATGAAGGTACAGTTTTTTGGCATATGTTGACAAAACTTGCCTTAAATATGACGTTAGTTTTGTCTCAAAAATTTGATCTTTAGGGACATTAAACGTCCTTAAATTAGCGGGCACACGGGTACATGCTGGCTGCCATGAGAAATCTAAAGACATTAAGAGTTACCTCTGAGATTAATGTTACGATTACCTGTGAGTCATCTTGGCGATCACCATGCACAAAGGTGTCGACAATGCTGCGCTTAGCAGCAAAGCTCCCTGGACTGGTTGCCGATATGCTCTTGACAGCCGCAAGCTCCCTGCCACTGAGGATGTTCAGCAGCAGCGACTTCATCTCAAATGGGCTCAGATTGAGCAGCCGGTCAGCCGTGTCCTGCACTGAGCACTTTGTGGCGCGTGCCAGCTCTGCCGCCATGACCTGGATGATGAGGCCCACCCTTAGCCTCAGCATCTCGTGGAAGAGGTGTGGATCTGTCCGTATGTACATGGCCAGGTAGGCAAGAAGCTCCTGGGTCAGCATGGCCGTGCTCTGGTCTCCCTTGTAAGCCCGTGCAATTATGACCCTCAGCTCCTTAGTTGAGAGTGGCCGCGTGATCACCTCTTCGTTGAGTGGCGGCATGCCCACTGTCACCTGCTTCTGGCGCACGAGCAAGTCTGTCACAGACTTGGCCAGGTCTTCCACCCGTTTCCCGAGGCAACTGGCAAAGTGCCGCACCAGCCCCCACTTGTGCTCGCGGCATGTGCGCTCATAGAAGTCCTGGAAGAGGTCTTTTACGGTGACTACCGAGTGTGGCTGGCCAAGCCCCGTGTCCCAGTTGAGGCCTTTGTGAACGGAGAGGTAGTGCAGGATGTCTCCTTGCTCCTCGAGGGAGTCGGTCTCACGCAGAGTGGTCAGCAGTTCCCACTCGGCCACATGATCAAGGTGCAGTTCTGACATTGCTCTGAGAGGAACATCTTCTTCAAGAGACACGCGACGAGACAAAGCTGGATACGACGACATAACTGTACTGAATTCCGCATCAAATCCATCTTTCCCCGTAATGGAACGTGACCGCTTTACAAGACCCGCAACCCCTGACTTTCGAGAACGAGCGCCTGGCATACCCATTCGCAGCGGGTCACGCATTATGGCCCCAGGGCGATTGAGCCATGTGCGACGCATCTCTCTGTCCAGATAATCCCGTACCTGCGTTGGCAAGCTTTCCGGGTCCCCATCCTCGTAGTCCCTGAGAAAGTCCAGACTAGCCATGCAGGAAGTGCTGATGAAATCGCTCAGTTTGCCTAAACATACCCGTGTGCCATTGAGGTATCCACTCGACAGCTTTTTTATGGTTTGCCGCAAGCTCATTGGAACCCTATCGTTTACCAGCTGCCTCTGTTGAAGAGTCACGACCATTATTGGCCGTCCCAAAATGTTCCAGTGTGAGCGAAGGACAGAAATGTCAGAACGCAGGGTGTTTGCAAAAAGGTCGACATCATTTACCAAGTGGAATTCCTCGCTGTCTAAATTTTGCGGTGAGAACACAAAGAGCCGGTCCTGCAGGAGGTATAGCTTGCTTGTTGCCAGCAAGCCGACATCTTTGGATGGACGGCCTTTGAGACCCAACTTGCGGCTTTGGCCCAAGTGAGAGTAGAGCTCTCCCAATACCCGAGCGGGTTGCACTTCAAAGGGACAGACCTCACTGACTGTTTCAATGTCGGGGTAGATAGACGAGAGCTTTTCCTGGAGATATGAATCTTCGGCTAGCAGAACTACCTGAACCACTACCTCAGGCCGCTTCAGGGAGCACAGACGACGGTTCAAAGGGTCCAACTCACCAGGTGCGAGAAACCCTTCTTGTAGAAGGCGACCAAGTATGAACAGAGACTGGGCCCACATGAAGGGGACCTGTCCAACTGGCACCCTGACCTGGCTGTGAGGAGTCTGGTATTCGAGATGCACTTTGTCTGCAGGCACGCCGTACATCTCAGGCACAAGCCTGAGACCTTCATCAGTCTTTACCATGACACGCTCTAGCCTTTCAGAATATTCTTCAGCCATATTTGTGTCACCACGAAACAAAGCGTCAATAATCATGTAGCAAAAGAAGAGCGGCCATTCGCACTCAATGTTTTCGAAAGCTTGGAGCTCCCAAGGTTCATAGTGCAGCCTTCGGGAATCTTCCTTGGCAGTCTTGTAACCATCTCGAAGGAATCGTTTGCAGCCATAATGACCCTGCAACTTCTCGATGACAGTTGCACGTGTTATTTCTATCAGCTCGGGGTCCGTAACTGAGAAGGCGGGGAATCCGATCACAGACAGAAGTGCTGCACCGACTTCCTTAGAGTTTGACTCTCGTGGCAGCATCGAATTGAGCACGGCGTCACACTTTTGGGCTTCATCCGGAAGCACATGGATGACAGAAGGTGGTCCACCTCTGCCCCCAAAAAGGTCCAATTCATTCATGGCTTCGAGAGCAGCCTTGGCCGCACCAACGGAGCTGGCATTTAGCTCAGGTAGCCCATGGTTAGTCTTGTCACCCCGTTCCCATATGCCGTAGTCCGGAATGCAGTAGGCATTCTCAATGTAGAACACGAGGTTCTGCACAAACGCCACTTCGTCGAGGCTAAACACGATCTGAAGGCCCGATGCAGTCATCTGTGCGAGCACCAACAGGTAGAGAGAGGTAGCATCCAGCTGAAGATGACCCCACTCGCCATCGCTGACACAGGTGCTTCCTGTCACAGAGCTGTACTTGGCGTGGAGGCAATCAGCAGGGCTCTGACTCTCCTTGAAGCGCTCGAGCTTGTCCTTCTGCTTCATCATGGCCATGAGCAGACCGCGCATCAGCTTGACGCAGCTCTGCTCCAGTTCATAAGTTTTCGCACGGTCTTCGTCAAGCTCCGCATTCTTCTTGTAGGCCATTGACAGACCCCATACGGACAGAACACAGTAGACATTGTCACGCACCCAGGCATGGTTGTCATATTTCTGCGAAGGAATCAGCCCTGTAACGGGATCTTGGAAGTTCAGAATGGTGTGGTAAAGCAGGCGCTGGTAGTAGTCCAGCCGCACACCAGAATTGCTTCTGCTCCTCATTGTGGCTACCTTACTTGCAAATCTCTGGAGCGGTATGTTCTGTTGTGATCCGCTGGCATGAACAGACTGGAAAGAAAGGAAACCCATGTTACGCTCGCAAAGGAAAGCTCGCACAACAAACACGCAAACGCACGCGCACACGCACGCGCACACGCACACGCACGCGCACACGCACGCGCACACGTTTTGAATCTAAGGACGCATACAAACTGGTGCAAGCTTACGTCGAAGGCACTTATGCAGGCATGCAACTATCAGCCGGGTATTAGTTAACCACCATGCCATGCGCAGCAACTTGCAACACTTGGCAAGATAACAGCGCACTCCGCTACCATGTCAAAGTCAATTAACCACAGCGCAATATGACGAAGCAATGCTGCTGCTCAGAAGCAGCGTCGTAGTTACCCATGAAGTCAGTGGTTGAAGCTTGAAATTCACGAGTGGGCTGAAGTTTTTTCAAGCGAATGTTTAACTGCAACAGCCTTGTGCGCTGTGCGCTGTAGAAGCCTTTTGGGCCATAGGCGCACGGGCATGTAATACAGCACTCACCAGTTTCGTGCTTCGCGCAGCAAACGAATCCGCACTTACGAGGCAAATTTCGACACACACTCCGCGCTGCGCTATCTGTGGAAACAACCACCGGGATTGCTCAACCGCTGGAGACCGATGCGCAGTCTAACAGCGGCTTGACAGCTTTTGTTGCCATGCCCAACAAGACAGCGCTCAAAGAAATGCCTCGGCCATAGCCTAGCGCAGATACAGAGATGGCCAAAACATTACAGTTTACAGAGAGACTTTTCTTTCGGGGTTCATAACAAGGGCCTTAATGGAATGCGGCTGCCTGCGGCTGCTGTATCACGTCAGTCCGCTCCAAAACACCGGCTCACCTTTGGTTACTTGAAACAACATTCCAGGTCTGACAACAGGTACAAACTGCAGTACGCGAAGATCTCGCGCATAAAAGTACGCGGGTCAGAGCCAAACAACTCGAACTACATTGTTACGCCAACATAACCGTCTCAATCAAACGTACGGTTGGACTGACGGACGGACGGACGATTAGCGCGATTTGGCTTGGCCTGGCATGGCTCCTCTAGGCCACTCTAGGCTATGCTCAGAAGTAGGAGGGACCATGACGTCACAATCTTGAAGCCTAGTCATAAAAAATATAATGGAAAGCATCATGGGAAATAGGCCCTCACGTGACAAGGCAGTGGTAGCTCTTAGCTGGATTTCGGTTTCGGTTTCGCTCTCTCGCTGTACGAGCAACTAGGCGACCATCTGCTTGCGTTCACTGACGGCTCCGTGGTGAGCGCAAACTGCTCGCTCGCCGCAGCGGCCACCATCCCCGAGCGACGCGTGCGCTGACTGCGGCGCAGTGGAGACACTTGGAGCACATGCTCCTTCGCTGTGCCGCTTCTGCAGTGCCGCGTCGCGAGATTCTCGCGGCCTGCAGGGCGCTGGGAATCATCCCGGACAGTCTCGAAGCGCTCCTGTGGCCGCGCGGCACTGCGCGCACCCGTAATATTCTAGCCTCTATACCCGTGACAGAACAGTGGTGAGCCTCTGTGCGTTCATCGAACAGGCGGGCTTGACTTCCCGCTCGCTCTTCGCCAGGTAGTGCACGCGTGACACGAACGCTCCGTGGGTGCTACCTCCGACGGTATACGCGGCCGGGCGCCCCACCCCGGCCGCTAGAGCAGTATGCCGCGCGCGCGATTAGTCCGAGACAGGACGCTACGAGCGCGCGGCTATGTATACATACAGTTTACTTCTTTTTGTAAGTGATTGTGCGCAGTGGCCGGGAGACCCCGCGCAGGGGCAGACGTAAAGCCGCCGGCACTCTCTCTCGACAGCGAGAGAGAGAGAAATACTTCACTGCTGAATTTCACGTCGGAACCGCCTATGTGCGCGCGCGTATTCGGCACGACTTGTGCCTTGAGAATAGCGGAGAACGGAGGGCCCATGGGCGGGCCGAAGTCCGCCTGCCCGAGAAATAGAATCTTGCGCAGCGCGCCGGAGCGCTCGTTCAACACGTCCGTCCGCCGTGAGCGCTCTGGAAGCCGCTGCGCCCTTTTTTAGAGGCTCGTTTCATCGCCTACTCTCGAGTTCTCCGCTCATAGCATGCGCTGAAATAAACGCTCGGTATGTGTGTATAACGACGAAAGGAATTCCTCTCCATTCTCTTTATGAACCACAGTTGAACAGTGACGAGGTCGCGGCCGCACCCTTTGATGAAAAGTTTACCCGCAGTTTTCTACAGTGCACCCAAAAACTCAAGAGTGTAATCAACAGAGACGCGGAGCCTGCAGACAACCTCGAGCTCGGTACGCATTCCGCCAAAGCGCTGCGCTGCGCTACTTCGGAGCACGGACGTTCACTAAAAAGCACCGCTGGCTGGCAGTCTGGTAACTGTGGAGGAGGGCCTATTTCCCATGAGTCAGTGCGCAAAAGGGCCCTCGGCAGCGGCGTCAGAGGAGGATGGCTTGCAGAGGCTGAGCGCACTCCCTCCTAGTTTTTTTACCTCCATGCTCAGAAGCCATGGAGGAAGGGAAAAAAAAAAGGAGAGGCCGTCATGTGACATTTTGTGAAGCCGGAAACAAGCTCGGCGCCATCTTACTCCGGCGGGCTTCTGTTTACATTTCGCCGCCGCGCCGATTGCGCGCGCGTTTCAAAGCCAACGAAGGAGCGTGCTACCGCATGGGCGCAGGCCCCCGCGCGCAACGCCCGCGCGAGTGGCGCTTGGCTGCTTGCCGGTTTAGGGTGCCCTATGTTGGTGTTCGTCAGCGGAAAAGTTAATAAAGCGGAAATACCCGTGTCAGACAGGCGGCTACTTCCAGTTACTGCTTCGTACTGCGTCGTACAAAGCTGTCATTCATGACCACACCCCACCTTAGAGTTCAACCTGCCTTTTATTGCAGCTCTTGTCGCTGAATGCTGCAATCTGCCTCCATTGTGTATGTTTTGGAAGCTGGCAGTGTCAACAGTGCCTTCTGTTGCAGCAGTGAGGATTAGAAAAATTCTGCGGTAATTTTTTGTTGGGGTTGAAAACCATACTTATCTTCATTGCATGTTTTCGTGTGGCTGGCCATGCAAGGAATGCTTTCTCATACAGCAGTGAGGATGGGCAAATATACTAATAAGTTTGAGTTCTTGACCCTGAACACAAAATGTAGTATCATAACGTGTTGTAATGGTGGCCGTGCCAACAATGACTTTTGATACAACTCCAAAAGCCATTCATAGAGGCGACAGAAACGGAGAGGATTTATGGATGGGGGTGGGGGGCTCGCTTCCCTCCAAAAGACAGAAATTTTACATAGGACAACCATTCTGAACACCTTTTGCTCAATTAAAAAATTTCAGAAAATATACGTTTAAAATGTGACTGCCCCCTCCGTAAATCCACCCTTTGTAGCATGGCAACATCGCATATGTTTCACATCCACAGATCTAGTATTGTGCATAATATATATGACCGTAGCTTTTCAGACTTCTAGAAGTTTAGGAGTCCCCAGTGGCTGCAGTATAAGTTTCATGGTGTTGTGCCTCATTTCAATGCTGTGTTTCATATTTAATGTGCAGAGCTGCAGCTGTACGCTCCACTTTTCTCTACTTGGTGAAATACTAGCTTGTAATGTCACTGCATAGTACTCGCTTTTGTTGCTGCTTAACACTCCAGAAAAAACGTAGAAACGTTTTTTCTTTAGTGGGAGCACTGCCTTTTTGCTTGTGTTTCTATGTCGTGCCTCTATGGTCTGGAAACGTTTGATAAACGTTGTACTGGGACTGGGACATTCCATCCTTTTTTGGAGTTTCTGAGGATGTTTTGTGTTTGTTGGGCTAGTCCTGCCTCTTTTGACGTTAGTTATAGCCTCTGCCTTCATTAATTTGGCACTGGCGCTCACTACTGGCACTGGCGCAGCGCCGCCTGTGGGAGCCGATCCTGGCCGAGGATGGCGTCTGGGGAGCTTTCGGATGTCATCCGCACATGGCTCGCGAGTACAGCGAAGAGGTCGACGAATACCTCATCAAGGCCCTGGAACATCCAAAAGTCGTCGCCTTGGGTGAAATAGGGTTGGACTACTCCTGCAGGTGAGTGCGCATACCAATTCAATGCGGGAAAGCTGGGGGGGGGGGGGGGGGGGGAAGAAGGGCTTTTTGTCTTCTGTCCATTAGTAGACTTAGCCAAAGATCAATACGGTTCCACCCATCGCTCAAAAAACCACCGTATATGGCAGCTTCTGTCTCTAGTGCTTCGTGAATGAAGAGACAACCGCATCCCAAAATTTACTCAAGCTTGGCTGCATGCTTTTCTTTTCCTTTCTTAACCGTCAATAACATTTTTCTTATACATTTGACGGGTTTTATTAGCGCCCTGTTACCGTAATTGCTACGAGCATGCCGTATATAATGCGACAAACTTTTCGGCGTCATGGGGCATTAGTAACGACTCCTGTCCGTGTTGAGACCTGAGTAGCGTTAACAACGTAAAGCTGCCTTCTTCGCTACACGTTACGAAATGGTGCTATCTCGCTTTTGCAGGAACAAATGCGACCACGGCCAGAAGAAGCGGGTGCTCCGGCGGCAGCTGCAGCTTGCCCTGAATGGTCGGCTGCCCCTCATAATCCACTCTCGAGACTCCACGTCCGACACCATCGGCATCCTCAAAGAGGTATAAGCTATCTGCCTTGCTACACTCGTCACTTGGCGCAGCCCCATATTCATTACTTTCCAGACGTAGACTATTCCGGCCACATGTATAACTTTTGTAAGGTGCAGAGTCTTCAGGTGCCCCATAAGTTTCTCGTTAGTGTGAGTCACATATTTACCTAGGCTGCTTTTTATCAACTTTATCCCTCGCACGTCGCTTCCATTCGCGCACTGCGGACGGCTCGGATGCTTTCTTCGTAGCTTCTCCCCAACGGAATTCGCCGTTTACTCTTGCGGTGCGTTATCTGATGATAATTAATTTTGGTCTAAATCGGGGACCAAAGAGCACTGTTGCATAACGTGCCCTTCGTTTACTCGAGGCGGGGTCCAAGACCCGCTTTCTAAACATTTCGCCCCAAAGAAGCCGAGCTCCAGGTCAGGAGATAGCTTGTATTCATTGTATCACCGGTATAACTTCCTTTTAATGACACTAAGGAGCGACCCCGCTTCGGAAGCGGGGTCGAAACACCCGGTACGCTGAGGCAGCGTGCGCGGGCTGCCTCAGCGTACCGGGTGTTTCACTTAACATGCTCTGCAATTGTTAAAAGAGGCTTTTTTTTTTTCATGGTACTCTCAGTGGTGTAGCACATCACAATACAGCTAAGACGTGCTATGTAGTAGGCGGGTTTACTAATATTGAGTAGTTAACCTTTTAGCAATTAGTTAGTCTCCTTAATTGTTAAGAGGCCGGTAGCCCACCCCATAAGCATATCAGTTTTTAGAATACAAAAAACGCAGTTGCCCTTGGCACTGTGGTACAATAAATTTTCTCTATATCGACGACTTGGGTGTACTGGAGGGGTTTCCTTGCCTGCGAGCTAAGCGCATGTATTTTGGAGCGATGCAGTCAGATTTGTTCGCCCATAGCGCCCAGGGTAAGTGCGTTTTCAAAATTCTAAACTGATGTGGATATTGCGGATGGTGGACTATGCGTCTCTCAGTAATAGTCATCAACGGCTTTTGAAGGACTGTGGTAATAGTTTCAAAGTTGGCTAGTCGATATTATTTAACCGTCCTAGTTAGCCCGTATTAGCTGTATTCTGACGCGCTGTATAGCGCAATGCCCAAAAAAGTGCTGTTCTAACTCGAAAAGCCTATTGTAGACAACGGCAGAACATCTTAGGTGAAACACCTGGTATATTACGTTGACTGCTCACTCTTGCTGACGAGGTGGATACCAGGCTCCCCTACTCCGCAGATGGTGCCGTCGGACTACCCGATTCACCGCCACTGCTTCACCGCCGACTGGCCGGAGGCGCAGCGTTGGCTGGCGGAGTTTCCCAACCTCTGCCTTGGGCTCATCCCCCTCGTGAGCTTCCCCAATGCCGGTGGGCTGGTCGAGGTCGCCAGAGAGATCCCCCTGGGCCGGTTGCTGTTAGAGACGGACTCCCCGTATTTCCTCCCGAAATCGGTACGCACGGATTTTCGCGACAGGTTCATGATAGTTACGTGGCTAGCCTTAATTTAATGTTATTTGCTTGGGTAGTGTGATTTCTCTCCCCCCCCCCCCCCCTCTCGCCCCGTCGGTGTAATCGGGGAACTCTGTATGACACCTTTGTTTCTATAAGCAGCCACCATTGCAAATAGTGCTGTGCAGAGAGCAACGTAATAAGGCAGTGTTTCTATTAGCACCATCCTTTGACGCAAGCCACCTTTTTGCTTCAGCCGCCCTGTTGATATGAGGCATCCTTTGAAAATTTTGGAACGCCATGGGTCTTGGGTAGAGCTAC
The DNA here is from genome assembly GCF_055824585.1 of Amblyomma mixtum. Classification (NCBI taxonomy): domain Eukaryota; kingdom Metazoa; phylum Arthropoda; class Arachnida; order Ixodida; family Ixodidae; genus Amblyomma; species Amblyomma mixtum. The sequence goes on along the minus strand of NC_143013.1, from coordinate 59,978,829 downwards.
TTTGCAGAGAACGACGGGTGCCAATGTGTAATGGGATATTTTCAATGTGTACTGGGATATTTTCAACGAGTTATTGTTAGCCAATACTGGTAGCTAATCCTTACAGTGTCATGCTCGCAGAAGCCATATGTACTACGCATGGGCCTCGCGTTATTGACATTCCCACTTTCTTGGTTTTTTTTTTTTTTTTCAGGAATCGGCGCGTCTGAAAGCGTCGCACCCAGGAATGGCGATTCATGTGGCCACTTGGCTCGCATCGTTGCGCAATATCGATGTCGGCGACATACTGACATCCGTCCGCAAGAACACGCGGCGAATCTACAAAATCTGACGTCGGACAGTGTGTAACCTTTGCGCGTGCAAGAAAAAATATAACTGCAAATAAAACAAACTAAATGACCTTGATTGTTTATTTCTTTGCCAGTGCTCGCATTCTAGGGACCGGTCAGTGGTGTGACTCTGTAGGCTTATCCCGCTGCTGTCAACTTTCTGGGTGGATGAAAATTAGCCGAGAAAGTATACATAGAAGGCTACCTGCACAATGACCGCGACTGGAATAATAAAACTTAAACAGAAAAATTCAGGGAGGGCACTTTGTTGACCTAAAGTGCGGTGAGGCGAAAGCCTTAAGCGCGGTGTTGCTGCTTGTGTCACTGATGTTTGGCGCCTCTGAGAGTAGAACGCGGCAGCGTCTTGCAACGCTGCCAGGGAGTCCACAGAACGCCATCGCCCGTTCGGCTCAGAGTTGCCAGATGCCGCCGAGCAAATAAGCAAATAGCCACCCCAAAACAAGCCCAAAAAAAGCGGACGATAACAAATTTTCTCATTCTTGAAAATTGTTTAATTATAGCATCCAAAAATCGTAGAAATACGAAGGGAAGGTGAACAAATCACTTTATTTTAAACAGCGACGATATCAAAGAATTAGCAAAAACACTCATGTGTTTTTTAACATTTTCCCCAGGGTACTCTGCACCCTGTTCATTGCACGTTGCCAGTATAAATGAATGAAGTTACTTGTTGACTCCTGCAACGTATGTTTCATTTCACGGCTCAACTACACACAGTCATCGTCGGATGTGTTCGACTCATCAGGAAATTCCTCAGCGTCCACTTCGGAACCATACATGTTCTTAGAGTTGAACAGCTGTAACATTTTTAAGGTCGGTTGAAAGTCCCGGCAGCAAACACCTCGAAACTTTAGGCCATAACGTACGTGCAGGATGCCGCTCAACATAGGATTCTTCATTCTGTTTCGGTGGCGCGACTTCACCAGGTTCATGTGCGAGAACACGCGCTCGACATCGGCGTTGCTAAGGGGCATGGCCAACAATGACAGAGCGAACTCTGCTATTTCCTTGAAACAAATTTCACCGCTTGCATCCTTGAAATCTAGCACTTCTACCCAGAAAGAAGCGCCGTCCTTGTTGCTTACATTTTTCCAAGGAAGGAGGCACAGCCGTCTATACTGAGTGTCCAGGAGTCCTAGATCTCCCTTGAACAGTTTGAGGAGAGGCACATCCTGAAGGGGCAGTTTTACCTGGCTCAGTACGTTCTCAGGCGAGAATGATTTCATGGAATTCCAAAGCTGAATGTTGGGAGGAAGCCTAAGCTGCACTTGCTTTGCAGCCTCAAAAATGAAATCCCGGCATCTCAATTTAACGTCTCTTTCTTGCTCAGCGTTAAGTTTGGAAGCTGCCACATCGATGCTGAATAGCACTCCAAAGTCCACAGCAGAAAGTGGAAGGTGGGCCGCACTGTCCTCCAGGTTGACTTCCAAAAGTCTTTCTCCTGCAGCTGGGATGTACAGCGGGTTGAGCACTCTGCAAATCAATGACCGGAAAAAGTTCTGAAGGCAATCAGCCAGTTTCAGTGGATTTCCAGTTTCAAGTTGGAACAGCTTATTGATTCTTGAGAATTCTTGCAGCAATGGGTTCAGGAACACTAGGTACAGCTTGTTGACAGGATCCCGATACATTTCGGACAGAATCTCAGCGTCATAGCAACGGTACTTGTCCTTGCAGATGGTGAAGTGAAGCTTGAGTTCCTCCCATTGTTCCAGTATACGCTTACAGCAGCCAGAGATGGACAGCCACCGCGTTCCTGACAGCTGAACCAACTTTAATGGTTCTTTGCCGTCGTTCATCAGTCTGTAAATTTTGCCATACTCCTGAAGCCGCAGTGAACTGTGCGAAAACCAACTGTACGAACGGCCAACCAGGAATTCTAGGCTCCGGGGCAGCACTTCTACTGCCTTGCTTGCACATAGTTGAATCGAGTGACACACGCACTTGACTAGCATGAGGTTCTCATTTTTTAGACGCAAATGTGTGTACACAGAATTGTTCCTCCCAACCATAACATTGCAGCCGTCGGTTCCAATTCCGATACACCTTATGAAATCCAGACCAACACTGGTCAAGAAGTCTAGGAGGCCTTGTGCAATCTGTTGGGCACTTGAACCCTCGAGCGTGAACAGTCCCAGGAACGTGGACACCACTTTTTTTAGTGAGGTGCTGAAATAGCGAACCACGACAGCGACCTGCTTTTCATTTGCTACGTCAGTGCTTTCGTCAATCAATAATAAGTACTGCGAAGCGCCTATATCCTTCACGAGGTCCTCAAGCAGGCAACGGGCAAGAACTTTTGTTATTAGCGCTGCACATTTTGTTCTGTGCAGCTTTACCTCGCACGCCGCGAACGACTGTAACACCTCGCCGAGATGATCCACAGGCCGCCGCGGTGGCTCAGTGGCTATGGTGCTCGGCTGCTGTCCCGAAAGACGCGGGTTCGATCCCGGCCGCGGCGGTTGAATTTCTTTGGAGGAGAAATTCGAGGCCCGTGTACTGTGCGATGTCAGTGCACGTTAAAGAACCCCAGGTGGTCGAAATTTCCGGAGCCCTCCACTACGGCGTCTCTCATAGCCTTAGTCGCTTTGGGACGTTAAACCCCATAAACTAAACTAAACTAGATGATCCACAGAGTTGACAGTGGCATGACACGCTGAGTAACATGCCAGCTTGAGCTCCAATTCTGGTGTTGTCTTTGGAGGCGATGATCTGGTGAAGCCCATGGTTGTCAGACGTGCACTGGAAAGTGGCCGGGAGTTCTTCGCGTGTTTTTCAGTTGCCATATGCTGAACGAGGTCGGCATGATGAGCGCAGATTTCACACTTGCAATACTTGCATGCAGCTTTTTTATCGTCTCCGGTGACTGGGCGTAACCAATCCTTGAGCTGCGTTTCTTTTTCCCACTCTTTACAATATCGTTTGCCATATTTCGACCACTTCGAAGCCATTTGCACAAAGACCACCGGCAAAACACTACGACATTGATGACCACGAGTGCTGGGAAGGCGTCAAAACATTCATGATTAGATAGGGACAGTTTCGTACTTTATGACTCCTGCTACTATCGCGTATATTTAACGACAAACGCGCGTGACGGGCATTAAAATAATAATATTTGCAGGAAAAGTGCGAGTAAGCCCAAAAAAACGCGACAAGCGACTGTAAAAATTTACAAGCGACTCGGTGAAAAAAGAAGCCCAAAGTCGCTTGTAATAAGCGGAACTGGCAACCCTGGTTCGGCTGTACTGGACGCCTTGCTCGTCGGTAAATTGTTTTTTGAGGAAAGGAAGTGTACCTGTCTCGCATAACTCGGTGGACACCTGAACCTCACCGTAAGGGAAGGGAGGACGATGGGAGTGAACGAAGACACCGTATTCGCTAGACGCGCCTTTGTTTATTCCGAACTCTCGAGCTGGCATGGCGGAGTGGTTAGTGTGCTCGTCTCTCACTCCGGAGACGGTTCGATTTCCCATCTTGACCATTTTCCCACCCGGTTTTATTTATTAAGGCGAAAGCCTTCAATGCCTCATACTGTCGTTAGCAGACGCGTCGGCAGAAGTGTCGACAGAGGCGTCGGCAGATTCGTCCGCCTTTCGGCGTCGCTGCTTAATAGGCTCAAGGTTCCAGCATGAATAAACGCGCATCTAGTGAATGCATGGGCTTCATAAATGAAATAAAAGGAGCAGTCAAGAAAAGGGGAATAAAAATAGGAAAATAAACAAAAATAAAAACAACAAAATAAAAGATGAGAAAATAAAAATAAAGCAACAAGAAAATTAAGAAAAGGAGCATAAATAAATAAAAACAAAATGAAAAATAAGAAGTAAATAAAAACAAACAGTCGCCAGGAAACGCTTTCGCTTTGCAGCACTTTAGAGAACCAAAGTGCCCCCTGAATTTTTTATCTGGTCTGACTAGAAAGGTTACTTGGGCTAATTGGTTAATTAAGTAAGCTCAGTCCCACTTGGAGCATCACTATACCATCTCTTTAATTGCTTCCATGGCCATTAGCCAAAGTACAATTGGCCCCGTTTGAAATTCGCGCACTGTGACGTCACGACCATTTCGACCAGTTGAAAAGCGTGACATTTCTGTCGACAACTCCTGCTTACAACGATCAGGCATTAAAGGCTTCCGCCTTAAAAAGCGCACGTTTTCCAAGCAAAAACGAATCGAAGACGCATATGGAGTCGGCTCAATGGTGTATATAGTTACAGTAGTTTATTGGCACGGTAGGAAAAGGCAGGTAAAGATGTCCCCGACCGCGGCAGTTTCAATCTAGAATCAAAAGAACCTAAGCTGGAAAATGGTACTTTAATAGCGCTAGTAGCAAGGCATCCTTTGGAAAGGGGCTTAGCGCGAGAGGAACAAGTAATCGAGAGGGATGCAGTAGGTGGGCTATTTGAGGAGGGCAGAAGTACTGCCTCACGCAAAATGCAAGGTTGCGTTTTCGGCCAATTACGAGCTTTGGGCAAGCAAGGAAATGCGGGCATACCCATAGTTATACATCACGGCGCCAAGAAAAAAAAATCACATTCTAAAGAGGTGTTTGACTTAAGAGCGTTAACTATGGGAGCTTGAAGTACTTACATCGGTGTGCTCAGCAAACAAGGGTAAAACCAAATACAAACTTCCGCGGATATTTCCTTTACACTACTCATCTATCATGCACTACTCTTGCGATTTACAGCCTCCTTCTCTATATCTGGTACATTTCTTCTTAAATCAATTAATAAATTTTATAAACATGAGCATAACAGCCCGAAGAATCGTTTGACAGCATCCGGACCGCACCGCATCGAACGGTTCGGCCGTAACGGCTGTCTGAATTGTCCTCGAAGTGCACGTTTTGGGGGCAGAAAGGTCGACGTCGCGAATCCCACACATAATTGGGGCTTCGTCTCAATTAGTAATTCTATCCTCAGGACCATGCCGCCATTTCACACCGCTTCGAACGTTCTGCTAAAAACAAGTGGCCCCCAGATAATATCGAAATGGTGGTCCCGGTAGCAACCGCTGATCCGGATCATGAGAGGGAAATAACTAAAAAAATAAGATTGGGTTGGAGCGCATATGGCAGGCTCTCTCAGATTATGAATGGAAGTTTGCCAGAATCCATGAAGAAAAATGTCTACAACAGCTGTATCTTACCTGTGCTCACCTATGGGGCAGATATGTGTAGGCTAACAAGGAGGGTTCAGATTAAGTTAAGGGCAAAGCAATGAGCTATGGAAAGAAAAATGATAGGTGTAACTTTAAGAGATCGGAAGGGGGCTGAGTGGGGGGAAAAACGCCTGTTAATGACATCCTAGTCGAAATCAAGAGGAAGAAAAGGGCATGCGCAGCGCATGTAATGCGAAGGCAAGATAACCGCTTGTCCTTAAGGGTAACGGAGTGGATTGCAAGAGAAGGGAAACGTAGCAGGGGGCAGCAGAAAGTTAGGTGGGCGGATGAGATTAAGAAGTTTGAGGCGATGCGGTGGCCGCAACTGGCAGAGGACATGGTTAATTCGAGAGACATGGGAGAGGCCTTTGCCCTGCAGTGGGCGTAGTCAGGCTGATGATGGTGGTGGTCCCGGGTCGCCGCACATCGATGGCCGCTATACTGGCACATACATAAAGGATCGAAAGTATAGGCCTCAGCACTGTTGGTATGTGATAAAGTGCGGTAACGCAATTGCTGTTTTGATCAAATTCACCTTCATTGTAGACAGACGCGTCCTTTCTCAAAAAGCTACAGCACGGCCGGCCAACCGCCAGCCAATCTCTGCTTCCCCACCTCAAGCATTCTCTTTATGCCGACGATATCACCCTGTGGACCACCCACGGCAGTGACGGCGACATAGAGAACACCTTACAGGAAGCAGCCACACTCACCCAAAATTACGCACGGACCATCGGACTGTCTTGCTCCCCAGAGAAGTCCGAACTGCTCCTCATCCGGCCTAAGAACCACCGCTGTCCCCGCTCCCCCATTGCCATTGAATTGAATGGTTACCCGGTACCTGAGGTTGGCACCCTCCGTGTATTGGGCTTGCACATCCAGAACGATGGCAAAAACACCACTACCCTCAAGAAACTCAAGCAGGTTGCAGGCGCGATATCGCACCTCATCCGCAGGGTTTCGGGACATCATAGAGGCATGAAGGAGCGTGACCTATGTCGCCTCATTCATGCCTTTGTCCTCAGCCGTGTACTGTACACTACCCCATACTTACAACTATCCAAACATGACATAAACGCTTTGGATGCTTTGATTCGCAAGGCATTCAAGGTAGCACTTCATCTTCCCCTCAACACACCCACAGACAGATTACTAGGCCTGGGCCTCCACAACACGATCGGGGAACTGGTGGAGGCCCACCGACAGGCCCAATACATCAGGCTCACAAAAACTTCCACAGGTCGGTATATCCTGGACTCCCTGGGAATCAAAATACCGGCCAACGACCCAACCCTTCTCGCCATCCCACGATCCCTTCACCGAGAGCTTCTCATCAGGCCGCTCCCGAGGAATATGCACCCGTCCCACCATGAGCAGCGCCGCAGAGCCCGTGCGAAGGCACTCCATCGAGCGTACGGCCCCCAGCCGGACGCCGTATGGGTGGACGCTGCCTGCACGGGTGATGAAGCGACAGCAGCTGCGGTGGACTCCTCTTCATCCGCCCTCCTCACACTACCTCTCCCTCCAGATACGTCCCCAGAGGCTGCAGAGGAAGCCGCCATTGCACTTGCTATAACCCGCACGGAAGACCGGTATATTTTAACTGACTCTAAAACTGCGATTCTAAATTTTGCTCGAGGCCGAGTTCATGTCCCTGCTTTTGGCATACTGGACTCGCCCGATGCACCCCCGCCCCGCCAAGTGGAGCTGATATGGGTGCCTGCGCACTCCGGGAATCCCGGAAACGAGGCCGCCAACCTTCTAGCCCGAGGTTCTTTAAACCGGGCTCAGGTGGCCTCGGATCGGGGATTCACGAAGGATCGCATGCGCTCATTCAGTGAGCTGACCCAGGCATACAGAGCCTCTCGCCAGCTCTACCCCCCGCCCCACCCCTCCCTAGATAACAGACACGCAACACTCTGGCGCAGATTACAAACACATACTCTCCCCTCGCCCCTTACCCTAACCCACTATCATCCCTCCTTCCCCACTCCTGCTTGCGCCCTATGCCCAGAGCCCTTCGCTTCTTCCCTCCACATCCTTTCCCTCTGCCCGGCGGACCCTCACCCGCGGGACCTAGAGAACCTCAAGACCTGGGAGGACTGGGAGACCCTGCTGCATTCGGAGGACCCGGCCGTGCAGACCATCGCCACCGGCCGTGCTGCCAGTGTTATGGACCTCAGGAACATAAACACTTGAGTGCACTGGGGTCGTGCGGGGACCCTGGGGCGTGCCCCGAATTCCTTTGTAAATAAAGTTTTCTCTCTCTCTCTCTCTCTCTCTCCCCCACACTTCCACCAAAATGGATGCCATCTCGTCCAATCCCTCTGCCAACACGTGGTACACCTCTTCCCTTTTTGTTTCTCCCACATCGAAGAATATCTCCAGGCTTAACATCCTTATCTCACAAATAAGATTCCCCAAGTCCTTGTCAACCTCTTCGTTCCGTCCTCCCCCCCCCCCCCCCCCCCAATGCTGTGCACAGAACGATTTACTCTCGCTGCGCTATTGCCCTTGTATCGTCATCTCCGTCAGCTACTCTTTCCACCACTTATGCGGCATCACTGTTGAGGGCATACATTTGATTCCCTGCGCTACCAATACCAGGTAACGCCGCCCAGTGATTTTCCAAACACAGATTGATGCTCGTGTCTCCTAGCACCACGTACATGCTCCCTCCTGGAAAAGTCGCTCTTTACGCGCCCCATTATAGCTCCTGCAGACATCCTCATGTTTGAGTCGTGAGTCATAACCACCCTGCAACTGTGTCCCTCTCTCCTAACTTCAGGTTTCTGCTGGCTGTTATCACTGAGTGGGATCTCCTTTCAGGGAATAACCTTGTCCCTTTCGTCTCCATCCGCTCCAGACACCCCAGCTACCACCTGTGAATAGCTGTGCCTGTGCAACCCTGCTTGACCTACTTTCATGTTTTTTTCAAAGGCAGTGCACGCCCCATCCATGTGGCTCGAGCTAGAATGCCTACCACTGTTGCTTCCGATGGACAGCGGTGGCGCCCATTTTTTCTTTCATTTCAACAGGCTGATCAGGAACTTCTCAATTTTTTTTTTTTACTTTTCTGCCTCTAGCTCTCTCTTTCTGGGGCATCCAGACGTGACGCTGTAATGTCACGTTTTCTAGGTCAATCTTGTCCAGACTTACAGATAAAATCCGTGTCTTCAGCCTCTTGTGCCGATTCAAACCGCGTTTCCTCTAGGTTCCATGCCTCTCACAGTCCCTGCGTCTAACCTTCTTTTGCTTGGCCATCCTGCCGCAAAAATTGATCAGAATGTGCACAGATCGAAGCCATGTGCAAACATGCGTTCACATAATTCTCTTTACCCAAAAACCTCACCACCCAGATACGGAATAACCAAATTTCGTTCGCGAAATTCATTTTCTACTATCTTGGATTGAAAGAAACATGACCCTAATATGCCTTAAAAATACTGGCTGCCAGTTCCAATAGCCTAGCCGCTAAAAAAACCTAGCTTTTAAAATAGTAAAGGAAAATTTTATCTATCGGACGATGCCCACCGTACCCGCTGTCGTTAGTGCGCCTGGTCCCCGTCGCCACGTGCAATCTTAGGAACGCGGAATCTTGCGTCCGCACCGCAAGGCTGCAAATACTGCTCCTGCGCGTAGATACAACTAGCTGTCAACTCCGAGGAGTTCTGCAGAGAAATCTTGTGGGAAGCAATATGTCATACTTTCACCCAGCTCTGCCGTGCGCCATTTCTTAAAACATCTTTGATGCAAGCTACGTGACGCATCCCGTATACTTACATGTCTTAATGAAGATTGAAACATGTTACGACCTTCTAATCACCAGTTTTGTGATGTATTAGTCACGTTTCAAATACAGCGCTTGATGTGTGACGCAGCCAACTTTCCGACCACTCCCGATTATCGCTCACAATTACGACGCCGGGTTTTCTACAGAGTGCGAGTCGTACGATGTCGTTTAATTAAGCGCAAATGCACGACCCGCAGCATGCCTTCTCTTCGTTTGTGACTTTCTACACCGGTCCGTTCACTCTGCGTAGTAAATTCCAATTCTGTGTAGCGCTCTTTATTTCTACCGTGAGAATCTCTGCCCTATGGTACACCTCCCGTTCTCTTCCTATCTTCACGTCATCTACAGGTGGTTATGCCCAGATCCCTGATGTGTGTTTCGCTCAGAGTGTACACACTAAATTCATTGCCCTTAACTGCTGTTGTGTTTCTAACCATTACGCTTTCTGTTTACCCCATTCTATCTTTGAAGCTTATTCATAGCTTTCAGTAACTTATTGAACATATTCATGTTCAATAACTGATACTGGAGTTAAATTTATATAGTTTTGTTCCTGTGCCTAGATGTCAATATTGTTTGGCTCAGCCTTCATTAAATGCTTTCTTCTTCGCCTCCACCAACGCCTAAAGCCCCCGTGCCCGCCACCCCCCCCCCCCCCCCAAAAAAAAAAAAAAAATTCCGCCAACACTCCCTTAGTGTTCGACTTAAGAGCGTTAGCTATGGGAGCTTCAAGTATTTACATCAATGTTCTCAACAAACGTGGAAAAGACCAAATCCAAATATCCGCGGATATTTTTTTTACACTACTCATTCACTTTGCTCTATACTGTTGCGATTTATGGCCACCTTCGCTATATCTCGTATATTTTTTTCATTTATATCGCTTGATAATTTTAAAACGTGTATATCACAACACGATGAATCGTTTGATACCATCAACACCCTGCGCCAAGTGGTTCGGCCATAATGGCCGTCTCAAGGTCCTCAAGGGGCACGGTTTCGGTGACGAACGGTCGTCGTAGCGAATCTCACTCAAATTTTGGGCTTTGTCTCGATTAGTAATTTTATCCTCAGGAACATGCTATCATTTGGCACCACTTCGAACATTCTGTGTCAAGCGGGTGGCCACCAAATATTATGCAATGGTGCACCCAGGGCGTCGCACTTCGATGGCCTCTATACTGGCACATATATGAAGGATCGAAAGTACAGGTGCACACACTGTTGCTATGTGATAAAGTGTGGTCACGTGGTTGCTGTTTCGGTCGATTTCACCTTCATTGCTAGCAGACGCGTCCTCTCTCAAAAAGCTACTACTGCACGACCGGCCAAGCTCCGGCAGCCCAACCCTCTCCCCGCACCTCTACAAAATGGATGCCATCTCGTCCTCTCCCTCTGCCAACGCCTGGTACACGCTCTTTCCTTTTTCTTTCTGCCACATCGAAGCCTATCTTTAACATCCTTATGTCACGATTAACACTCACCACGCCCTTGGCAACCTCTTCCTTCCGTCCTAGCGCCTTCGGTGCTGTGCACAAAACGATTTGCTCTGGCTGCGCTATTGACCTTTTGTCGTCAACTGCCTTAGCTGCACTTTACGTCACTTATGCGGCGTCACTTTTGGGGGCATACAATTTAGTCCCTCCGCTACCATTACCGGGTAACGCCCAGCGATTTTCCCAAGACAGATTGCTGCTCGTGTCTCCTAGAACCAGCTACATTCTCCTTCCTGGAAAAGTCGCTACTGATTCTCGCGTATCTCTCTTTAGTAATGTAAATGCTTTTAGCGCATGTCGATTTGCGCTAAAAGCTTTTACAAGATGAACCAACTCGCCCAACAGAAGGTGTTACTTCCTCTCTTTACGCGCCCCATTATAGCTCCGGCAGACCTCCTCATTTTGAGTCGTGAGTCATAAGCGCCTCGGAACTCTGTCCCTCTCTCCTATCTTAGGTTTCTGCTGGCTGTTATCACTTACTGGGATCTCCTTTCTGGGAATAACCTTGTTTCTTTCATCTAAATCCTCTCCAGACTTCCCAGCTGTCACCTGTGAACAGCTTTGCCTGTCCCACCCTGCTTGACCTACTTTCATGTTCTTTCCAAAGCCACGCCCCATTTTTGCGTAATGTCTACTGCTTCAGATCAACGGCGGTGTCGGCCATTTTTTCTTCATTTGAACAGGCTGTTCAGGAAATTCTCATTTTTTTTTTACTTTTCTACCTCTAGCTCTCTCTCTCTCGGGCACCCATACATGACGCTATAGTGTCACGTTTTCTAGGACAATCCTGTCCAGACGTACACATAAAATCCGTGTATTCCGTGTGCTGTACTGATTCAAACCGCGTTTCCTCTAGGCTCTCAAATCCCGCACAGTCCCTGCGTCTAACCTTCTTTTGCTTGGCCATCCTGCCGCAAAAATCGATCAGAACGTGCACAGGCTCAAACCATGGGCAAACATCTGTTCAGATAATTCTGTTTACTGAAAATCCTGACCACTCAGTAAGAGAAAAACCAATTTTCCTTAACGAAATTCATTTTCTGCTCTTTTAGATCGAAAGAAACATGACACTAATATGCCTTAAAAATATTGGTTGCCGGTTGGAATAACCTAGCCGCTAAAAAGAGGAAATTTTGCTCCCTAGTCTGCATCTATCCCCGATAGCTTACACCTAAGTACATCTAGCTATTAACATATTAAAGGACAAATTTATATATTGAACTATGCCGCGTCGTGTCCGCTGTCGTTCACGGTCGCCACGTGCAGTCATACGAACACGCAATCTTGCGACCGTACCGCGAGGTTGCCAATAACACTCATGCGCGTATATAAGACTAGTTGTCAACTCCGATGACCTTTGCAGAACAATCTTGTTGGAATCAATATGTCACTGCTGTCACCCATCTCCGGTGCGCCATTTTTTAAAACATCCTTGGTTCAAGCTACGTGACACACCCTGTATACTTGCATGTCTTAATAAAGCTTGAAACAGTTAGCGAACTTCTGATCACCAAATTTGTGACGTTTTAATCATGTTTCAAATCCACCGCTCTATGTGTTGACGCAGCGAACTTTGCGACCACTCCCGATTATCGCTCACAACAATGCCAACGCCGGGTTTATTGCGAAACGGCAGTCGTATAGATGTGCGTAATATCGCGCGCACGAAACGTCCCACAGCATGCCTTCTCTTCGTTTCTCACTTTCAATGCCGGTCCGTTCACTCTACATAGTAAATTCCAGTTCTGTGTACCGTTTTTTATTTCTACCGAGCTATGTCTGAAAATTTCCGCCCTCTCTCAACGATTACTCTACTTTTCCTATTTCATGTCACCTAGGGGTCGTTAAGACCAGAAATTTCGAAAAGAACTGTGGCCATGTCATCTTTTTGCGCAATTTTCTTCAATACGGGAGCAATCTTGTGCGAGCGTCATGAACCCCTACCTTATTTTGAATTAAAAGACCATCTTAAAAGTGAGCAGCAAAAATGGTTACGCCAGATGGTGCGACATGCTCCGGGAGTTATGGCTCCGAGGGGAAGACGTTTTTCCTTTCTTTCGTCCAAGTCTTTACCATGCTACGCTATTCCAACTATTCCAAGTATGAATTACCAACTAGCCCAGCACCATGTTTTATTGAACTTCCAGAGCATGTCTTGAAATTCTTCGCTAACGACTCCTAACTTGCCATGTTAATTTTAGTGGGTCGGCATACACACCTTTTTACGCCGCCGCGGTGGCTCAGTGGCTATGGTGCTCGGCTGCTGACCCAAAAGACGCGGGTTCGATCCCGGCCGCGGCGGCTAGAATTTCTTTGGAGGAGAAATTCTTGAGGCCCGTGTACTGTGCGATGTCAGTGCACGTTAAAGAACCCCAGGTGGTCGAAATTTCCGGAGCCCTTCACTACGGCGTCTCTCATAGCCTTAGTCGTTTTGGGACGTTAAAACCCCATAAACCATACACACCTTTTTTTGAGAGCAAAATGTAAAAAAAAAAAACATGAAAGACAGCCCTTCGAACCAGTTAAACAAGGCGTTATCGTTTCTTTGATCCATCTGTTTCAGTCGGCGCTTCAAAACCCAGAAACATATGCGTCAGCAGATAGTGAAGTGCAAAGACCTCAGCCTGGAACATTGGTGAAATATGGCAGAAAATTCTGACTTGGAACTTATCATGAACTGCCGCGGTGGATCAGTGCTTAAGGCGCTCGTCTACCGAGCCGGAGTACCCTGGTCCGAACCTGACCGCGGCGGCCGCGTTTCAATAAAGGCGGAACGCAAAAGGCGGCGGTGTGCTGTACAGCGTCAGGTCACGTTAAAGATCCCCAGGTGGTGGAAATTATTCCGGAGACCTCCACTACGGCATCACTTTCTTCCTTTACCTCCACCTTCCTCCCTTCCCTTACGGCCCGGTTAAGGTGTCCGTCGAGATAAGTGAGACAGTGCGCCATGTCCTTTTTTTTTCAGAAACCAATTTGCTTTTGCTTTACTTCGGTTATCATGGTGACATGCTCAGGACTGGTTATAGCCAGCCACATTATTTCTTCATGCATGGTAAGCTTCCGGTGAATGTAATAAGCAGTGGTTTAAAAGGAAACGCTAGGGAAAGCCACTTGCACTCATGCAAGAAACTTCCTCCTCCTTGTATTGTGCCGCAGGCGAAAACATGGCGCATTCTTTTCCAGGTCAGTCTGTGCGATTGGGTAAAGGGAGGGGGGGGGCGGGGGGTGCAATAAAATGTACCCTTGAATACGGCTCTGCAGGGCATGCTAACGTGTGCAGGACACTGGCGAAAGAGAAGCCTGTTGTCCTGGGCCTTCGAGAGATAACAGCAGGTGTGAGTTGTTCCTGTACATTCCAGAAATTCGTTGATGGCAGTCAGCCATGATTCATTCAGCGCTGTGTTTGTTCCTTCCTTAGTCCTCTCTTTCGTGCGCTGTTCCTTCAGTTTTAACAATGTACCGACTAGCCCAAACAAATACCTTAGTGCATGATTCATATAGGTGCGGCCATGGTCGAAATACTAGGAAAAAGCTAAGGTAGGTGACCTCATTCACGGACAAAGAGATGCAGTGATAAAGGAGAAAGGGGTCATCTCCACAGAGGAACTTGTTCCTCCTTTCCACCAGCAGATCGCTCAGCCTCCTCTCCCGTCACATGGTCCCCTTGGTACTTCACTTCCACGCACGGCGGCAGTCGGACTTTCTTCGAGAAGGCGGACAGGTCGCTCCCCTCTTCGGTGCTCTCGACCAAGCAGTGTAAAAGCGGAGATATACGCGCTGATCGTCACCAACGCAACTTTTCTTTGGACTGTTGGAAGCATCGCACGGGTGAGTAAAGTGTTTTCTTTTTCACCAACCAAGTGCTATATTACCTAAATACCAGGAGCCGTTGCTGCACTAAAGTACCGAGCGGAGGCCCTGCTTTCACCGCATACGTCACGCGTTAAGCTACGCCCCGTTTTACGCTGTTGTCCATAATGTGTTCACTCGACAACTTAGGTGGTCCGTCGCCAAGACTGCTAAATCAACTTGAGCACGAAGAGCTTTGTCATGTTAGTTATATCCGACCGTCGGCTGATTCTTGATTATAGAGTTCTAAAAAATTCCATAAAGTCTCTATAAAGAAACATTTGATGCATGTATTCTCTTCAAAAACTGCGCAGGTTGACTATCATGGCGCTACAGCAGCCACTCGCTGATTCCTGCTGCAACGACGGCTTTGTCGGCTGGGACAACCAATCGACAACAGCCACGAATGTCATCCTCAAGCCAAACAAGCAGTGGCCTTACCGGTTGTCATCACGAGTGGGCCTTGTGGACACCCACTGTCATCTCGACTTCCTTTTCAACAGAGTGGGTCACCGCGGCTCGTACGCTCAGTTCCGCGTAAAACATCGCGACACCTACCCGGACTGCTACGAAGCCTGCGTGGCTAACTTCTGCGACCCATCGACATTTCGCAAGGTACTATTTCAGACGAAATCTCGATGCTAGTTCTTGGCTTCCACAAGGAGCGTCCCACCGCCGTTATTTGTCAGGCTCGAAGTTCTGGTTGCTTTGCGCGTTTCTCTCATGCGATTACCAATTAAGTTGAGCTGTTATGTTTCCTAGGCGTGAAAGCAGCGGTGCATAGTCCTTGCTTTGTTCCTAGCTCCGTGAAGGCTGGGAAGGCACTCAGTGGTTTGCTGTATTGTAGGCGCGTTCGTTAAAACAAGCGCTGTTGTTCGGAAGTGCGATGTTGTGTCGCAAAGTACTCATTCTCCCCTGCCAGCTTTCGCTGAGCATATGGTCCATCTTTGATGCGTTACTCGCATTCGCTGGGACTGGCATGAACCAGCTTGCACCCTGTTTCTCCTTGCCATGTGCTCATTCTGTGGTATCCCTGCAGCGCCACGTGTGGCAGAAGATCCTGACGGAGCAAGGCGTCTGGGGTGCGTTCGGGTGCCATCCCCACAGGGCCCGCGATTATACGGAGGAGGTCGAAGACGATCTCATCGTGGCGCTGGAACATCCAAAAGTGGTCGCCCTGGGAGAAATAGGCCTCGATTATTCTAGCAGGTGAGTGCGAGAGCTTGCGAATTGCTTCTTCTATCGCACTCACAGCGATCAATGCACGGATTGAGCAACACCTCAGAGCGATCACGTCAGCCTAGGCTGCCACGTTTAAGATAAAGTTTATATGTGCTGCGCGTTTTTGATCTGTGGCCCGAAATGGTCAAGTTGAGTGCACATTCTCAAATGTAAACATCGACTGTGGAGTGTCACTCGCAGAAGAGACCTTTCCGGTAAAAGTGCATTAAGGGAATGCCCTTTCAGGGCCAAGTACGTAAGGCCGACATCAGCGGCCTTGAAGGCACATCATGTATGGCGTATAAACAGTGCAAAGGGCAAAGCGCTTGTCTAGAACAAGTCTAGAAGTGATAACATATGGTTGAAAAATTGTCTGGATGTAAGCATGTGCAGTTAAACTTATAGGTTTTAATCGTCATTTTTTGCCTTCCTGGTCTCAGTGACTTTGGGGTCAGCTGAACACACAGTTCGGTCGCTCTAGGCATGTGTTCTGCCCTCTGTACTCACAAGTTATATTACTTGTTATCAGACTTAAAAAAAAAAAACATCTATTTGTTATGGCTACAAGCGAAGCAACACAACAAAGGAACGCGATCAGATGCAACTCCGCTGCACGCCTTCATCTTATTCTGAATATTCTTAGCTTCTGTTTTATTTCCCTTTTTTTCATTGTTAGAAACTCATTAAGCTCGCTTTATTTGGGCTATCACGCCAAAGAGTCCATTTTTAAGTTTTCTTTTTCGTCAACCTATTCACAAATCTCGCTCATTTCAAGTCAGAATTTTTTTTTTTTTTTACCACGAGTGCACTTTTCCTTCCCGTTTAGCACCGCGAAGTCTAAATTCTAATTAGAGGCGTCGAAGCGCACTCCCCGCAAGGGCCCTTAACTTGTGCGCTTGACAGAGGTATTAGTAGCCACCATGCACGGATGAAAACACTTTGAGTTTCTTCTGATCACGAGGCTGTGAATGCTACAATCACCTGACTCAATTTCCTGGTCAAAATTCACGTGTGTTTTAGTGTTTCCGCGCTCCGTCAGGAAGCTTTCCTTTCGCCCTACTGCGGTGGCTATTGCCATCTAGCGCACCGCAGAGGGACCCCTGTACGCATGCTAGTTTCCATGCGTGTGTCGTTTTCTGCTTGTAACACTCATCTCGCTCGTACAGGAACAACTGTGAACGTGACCAGCAGAAGTGCGTGTTCAAGAGGCAGGTACGTCTTGCCCTGAATGGGCGCCTTCCGCTGATCATCCACTCTCGAGACTCTGCGGCTGACACGCTCGACATCCTCAAAAAGGTACACTATATTCCTGGCTACACTAAATCCTGAATGCAACCTAAAGTCCATAATTCTTTCAATGCAATATAATGATGCCGGATATACAGGATGTTTGCAGTAGAATTTTTAGGCATTCAGATGGCTTCGACGACATAGTAACATTAGTTTTCTTGACATCGAAAAATAGGAGAATCATTTTGGCTATAGCACTATCTGTTTTTATTAATTGCTTTTTTCACTATTCTATTTTCCCGCCTGTTTCCGATCCGAAATTTTAATCTAGCCTTTTATAGACTCTGGTAACATCCACACCGGTTCTTTAGATTTCTGAAAGCGCGTTTGGCCTCGGTGCCATGGCTCAGAAATTTTGGCCATTACTGCCAAATTCAGGAATCGTGTATCTGCGCCCAAAGCCACGCTCATCAATAAAGGTCACGTGGCACACAAATGCGCCGCGATGTGACGTCACTTACAGGCGTCGCTGTACGTGCACAGCAGGCGCGGAATTTTCGAATTTTGGTGAGATGTGGCCGAGACTAATTGAGCGCCGAGGCTAATCCTGTTTTCCAAATTTAAAACCTCATCAAGTGCAGCTGTCTTGGACAAAAAGTTTGAATATTAGGATATTGTCAGATACTCTTATGAAAGTATTGATGTCATTGGTCCATTCGTCTGATATGTAGCGAAATCTTTTTTTAAGTGTTTACGACGATCGTATCGAACATTTAAGTCTGCAACAGAAAACCAGTGGGGAACCCTTTTCACGATCGCAGATCTCTTAACATAAAAAAAATACGTCTGCCATATGGTGATCTGCGTATATATTGATTGTCACAGTGACAGTTACACTATATGAAAATTTGCATTCATAATCGCTTTCCCGCTGAATAATGCTTTCATCCTGCATTGCTGGGTATCATGGCTGTTACTAAGGGGCATTCGAATATCCCTTATAGCATTATACAACATGGTGGAGCAGGAGGTTCCACATGTCTGAAACTTGGCTACTATAAATGGTTACAATACTAGCTTTTATGATTCACCTATTATCTCATGCTAACAAGCGTTGGTATTACAATCCGGCAGAAATCATCTCGCTCGAACCCCTATGCAGGGCTACCCATTTATACTCAGTATCGGTCGCATAGTGGCGTGCCGACTTCTCAGCACTTCTACAGATCACAGAACATTCATTCACTGTATCTGCACTTTGCGGGGATACAGTGGCCGCAACTGGCAAAGGACAGGGTTGGTTGGAGAGACATGAGAGAGGCCTTTGCCCTGCAGTGGGCGTAGTCAGGCTGATGATGATGAAGATGATCTGCACTTCAATCGCAACTTCTCCCAGCAGAAAGCCCCGGTTACTATCATTGCGCGCGTGGCTAGAACAGTCCGGTCGCTTTGTGACTTTTCTTTTCTAATGGCGTGTATCATCTGCCGTCCCCTTCCGCAGATGGTCCCTACGGACTACCCGATCCATCGCCACTGTTTCACAGGTGGCTGGCGGGAAGCCCAGCAGTGGCTTGGAGAGTTTCCCAACCTCTGCTTGGGGCTCACCCCCCTCGTGGGATTCCCAAACGCCGGAGGTGTCGTCGAGGTAGCCAGTAAGATCCCCCTGGACCGGCTGTTGATTGAGACGGATGCGCCATATTTCCTTCCAAAATCGGTGAGTACTTTTTGAGGTGATAAACTGGGAACTTCCCTACCTGTACGCCGTTTAATTTCATGTTGTTCGGCATTGTTTGTCGTTTTTCCGCTCAGGCAGATGGTTCGTGCGACTAAGGATTTCGCTATAAGCAGCCACCAGTATTGAACAGTGGGCACAAAACTTACGAAAGATCAGCTGTTTTCCCCAACTTCTGCTCCAGAGTTTGTTCACGGTATAGATTGTATCGTACAGTGGCATAGCATCGTCTTTATTAACATGCCATGCTTTTCTTTTTTCTCCGGTGACAATGAGTTCTCAGTGGTTTCAGGGCGCGAAACTACCTTCTAGAGCAGCAGTGGGTCTCCCACAGTGACTGAAGCTACCAAGCACTAGATGGGTCCCCAAAAATGTAACAGGACACCTGCTGCAGTAGCTTAATTTCCGCGAAACACAGTGCAGTCATACATGCATTCGCGTGTTTGCTAGCAGATTCGCCTACATTCGATTTTATGGCACAGGTTATGTCGTACAGTAGCACAGCGCCATCTTTAGTCCCATGCCAAACGTTTTGCTGCGGTCAAAAGTGATTCTCAACCCGACTAACTGCTAGTACAGCCGTGGGCACCACTAGATGGGCCCCTCAGAATATAAGGGGACGTGTGTAGCAGATTCATTGTTACGAAATACCTGTAACGCATAATAATACATGTAGGGGCTTGTTTGCTCGCCAGATACACCCACTTTCCGTTTAGTCACTTGTTCCCTTTCAATGTGTTCTTTCAGGAGTCGGGAAACCTCAAATCCTCCCACCCTGGAATGGCAATACACGTGGCCACCCGGCTTGCCTCACTGCGAGGTATCGAAGTGGAGGACGTCCTTTCGGCTGTCCGCAAGAACACGCACCGCGTATACAACATCTGACGTCGTGCTGTGCATCACGCCGCAGTGCCAAGAGTATGCTGTATGTGACAACGGGGCCGCCCCGGCTGCCTGTCATCAAAATTAGTGCTATTTTCTTTTATTTCCGTACCACACTATTTTATATTGTGTGTGTAACACAGCATTTTTTGCTGTTACTTCCTGATGCCGTTTTTATAACATTGTAAATAAAAGCTTTATTTTTAATCATTTCGCTGTTGTGTTCTCTCTCGTCTTGCATTGTGGTTGCCGTGCACTTGTCTTCAATTCACTCGACACTGTAGGCCGCCCGCTGGTGTGAAGGTATTCCTTGGGAATTTGCACACGGATTCCACCTTCCCGTCATGCGATGTTTTAAAGGATTGAAATAGTAAATGATCAATTTTACAGCAGTGAATCAGCACGTCGCTCGGCATGACAGGGTTTTTAGGGATGAAATACTTTTAGCCCCTTTGCAAATTCAGGCCAATATTGTTCCGTAATCGCGGTTATCCTGAAGCCGAAATATAACGCCGTGCTGTGTGACACATTGCAGTGAAAATATATCTTCCATACAACAACGGGGCCTCCCCAGCTGCTTGACACGGAACTCATGGTGCTGGTAAATTTTGTCCCGTTTTAAGTTATCATTTTGTGTATGGGCGAAACAGCATCTTTTGCTGCTACTTTCTGGTGTGGCTTTTTATAGCACTTTAAATAAAGGTCTTTTTGATAATTTCTGAGTGGTGTTGTCTCGTCTTGCACTGTGGTTGTTTTCAATTCATCTCCCACTGTGGGTGACCGCTGATGACAGAGCTCCGAGTAGGCGCCAAGGTATTGCTGGGACATTTCCACTTCGTTTCCAGCGTCCCTTTATAAGATGCTTTAATTGACTGAAATTGTAATTCATTAACTTCGCACCAGACTATGAGGTAAATGTCCGGGAAACGCGAGCATAAGATAGAACCTGAAGGTTCCGATCATGCAGAGCAGGTTGTTTGCAATATTGGGTAAATTTGCGCACGAACACTTCAGCCTCGAGTGCAATTTGAACCAATGCTATATATATAACGAATCCGCTTCGTTGCCCTGCTTCTTAAGCATCACGGCCATCGTGGCAGCCTGTTGCGCCTTATTATTGTTGACCTCAGTAGACATGGCCCCGTCCGGTGATTGGCCGGGGTTTGGTGATGAGTGCCAAGGGAAATCGCGCAGGCTATTCAAAGGGGAATACAGGCACGTGGTCGAAATAAAGAATAGGTCAGTGATTGAAAGTTGGAAATGTTAATAGAGAAATAAAACAATATAGAAGGCAGAAATATTTGACAATATTTAAGCATGCCGAAGAATTTTCAAATACAGCTCACGAAGGAGCCTTCAAGCACCATCAATGCAGTCGTGAATGTATACGCACAGCCCAGTTCACGCGATTCTCTTGGCCCTTGCATCGAACCAAAGGCGA
The DNA here is from genome assembly GCF_055824585.1 of Amblyomma mixtum. NCBI lineage: Eukaryota > Metazoa > Arthropoda > Arachnida > Ixodida > Ixodidae > Amblyomma > Amblyomma mixtum. The sequence goes on along the minus strand of NC_143013.1, from coordinate 59,957,672 downwards.
CCTAAAAGTGACGGAAGGAGCACTAACCGCGAGAGGGGGACATCCAGATGAGTCTTTCCCAGAAGTGCGAACCGGTGCCAAGGGAGGAGAAAATGTTATATTGATTCAACATCCCCGCGCATAACGCAAAGTATTGTCGTACCGAAACCGCATCTGGATAACTATATACGGGATTTGGCAGCGGAAGCTGCAGCGCAAAAGCTTCATTAACACGTCACACTTTGATGATTTTCGTAGCCTGACATTTCAAGTGCTTGACATCCGCGGTGTTGACTAACGCATCACGGTTGCTGGCTTAGAGATAATGCGACTGGTGGAAACGGAACACCTAAAACCATAGTTTTTCTTACTATTACCTAGAGGGAAAGCTGGCGGCGCTGCACTTCAGCCACCATGGACGCTCAAAGCATCATGGGGCGGTGAGCTACTTGTTGCGGAACAGTCGTAATTTTTCGGGAACACGGAGTGGCACTACTAAGATGTTTCATTCCGAAAACGCTGTTCGTGTGTGCGCAGACGACTTTGGCGCGAACGCAGTGTGCAAAACTAATAGTAGTGAAAACGCGACGACACGCGACGTCAATAAAAGGTTTCACTTTTCTGAAATGCCATTAAAAACCTCTTATAATGTTTAAGCAACAATATTTTTTTTTGAAAACATATTTACTTTTGAAAGTGCGTCTGTTAATAACGAAATATTAGTTTTTATAGTGTTCATCACTTGGCCAATAGGAGAGCGAGTCGTCTCTTGTTTTGGGCAAACTTTGCACTTAAACGCTTTTCTGCTCGTTTGTTGCAATCATTAGACAAGATATTGAATGTTAGGACGTTTGTAGTTATCAAACAGCTTTATTTTTCTATTGTTTTTTGGCCAAAAGTTGCAGTTCCGCAACAAGTAGCTCACCGCCCCATGATGCTTTGAGCGCCCATGGTGGCTGAAGTGGTCTCGAGGGGTCGCCATGCAAACTCCCGTAGACGGGCTGCCAGCTTTCCCTCTAGGTAATAGTAAGAAACTCTATGCCTAAAACAGAATGAAATGTGGGACGGGAAATATTACAGGGGCGCTGAGAGCCGATCTTACCAGAATAGCGAAGGTACCCAGGTACAAGGTACAAAAGGGAGTTCTCTCATAGGGTATGGAACACGAAGCCTTACGGAACGATTTAAAACAGCTTTTCTTTGACTTTTGGCAAGACACCAAAACGGAGACGCAATCTGCGAGGATGATAACCTGTGATACTTATCAGGAAATGTTGTGTAAAGCAAAAAAATTACGAGGAACTTTAGCGGCTAAAGTGCTGAAAGGCGAAAGCCTGAGTGCTGCATTCTGCTACGCGATTGTTCGCTTCACATTTTGTTGGTGCATTAATTAACTGCCAATTAATGACGCTTAAGCTACCTACGCCTTTAGGAGTGGAACGCGACAGCGTGTTGTAGCGCTGCCACGGAGTCCATTGAACGCCACCACCCGTTCGGCGAGATGCCTTGCCCTTTGAACGCAACGCTTTTTAAGGAAAGTAAATGGCGCAGTAATTCTCTGTCGTCTCGGTGGACACCTGAGCCGCACTGTACAGGAAGGGAGGAAGTGGAATGAAAGAAGAAAGAGGGGCCGTAATGAAGAAAATGAAAATTGTATTTGAGGAAAGGAAATTACGCATTAACTGTCTCGCATCTCTCAGTAGCACTAGTCGAAAATTGTATTTGACGAAAGAAAGTTGCGCAGTAACTGTCTCATATTTCGGTGGACACCCGTCAAAATTCGCGCGTGGTGACATCACGACAATTTGGACCAATCTGAAACGCGTACAAATACGCCTTGCTCGTCAGTAGATTGGTTTTTGAGGAAAGGAAATGTATCTGTCTCGCATATCTTGGTGCAGGTTGGTTGGTTGGTTTATGGGGTTTGACGTCCCAAAGCGACTAAGGCTGTGAGAGACGCCGTAGTGGAGGGCTCCGGAAATTTCGACCACCTGGGGTTCTTTAACGTGCACTGACATCGCACAGTACACGGTATCTTGGTGTACACCAAGGTGTGTATCTTGGTGCACACCTGAACCTCACCGTAACGGGAAGGGAGGAAGATGGGAGTGAACGAAGACACCGTATTCACTAGACGCGCCTTTGTTCATTCCAAACCATCGAGCTGGCATAGCGGAGTGGTAGCGTGCTCGACTCGCACTCCGGAGACCGGGGTTCGATTCCCAAGCTCGGCCAATTTCTTACTCGGTTTTATTTATTTATTTATCTGGTCTGACTAGAAAAGTTAATTGCACTAATTGGTTAAGTAAGCAATTAACTAAACTCAAACTTACTTGGAGCATCACTATACGATCCCTTTAATTGGTTGCATGGTTAGTAGCCAAAGTACAATTGGCCCCGTTTGAAATTCGCGCACTGTGAGGTTACGACCGTTTCGACCAACTGAAAAGCGTGACATTTCTTGTCGACAGCTCCTGCTTACAACGATGAGGCATTAAAGGCTTCCGCCTTAATATCAAGAGCCACGAACTGTGCAAGCAATACAGGAATGTAACCACAGATGCGGACGGAATACCTCCAAGCCAGATCCTGCGAATATCCTATCGCTGCTTTCTCCCAGTTGCTGGAGGCATCAGTGGAGAGAAGAGTGTAATGTGGAAAGTTCTCTAGGTGGTAGGCAAAACGATAATTTACGATACTAGCGGACACGTGTGTGTTTCGCATTGGAGGATATAATATGGTAGTGATGTCTCCACCCTGTTGCAAGGAGCTTAGATGACGCTCTTCAACGATTGCCAACTCTCCCACACATATAATCTATATTTGCTTACAACCTTCCAGTCTCTTCCGAATATTATTTGTAATCGGCCATTTACTTTAAAGCTCTAATTCACATAAATTCTGCCTTACTATTAATCTTACACAACTGTTCTCTTTCTTAAACAATAAAGGAGTATGCAATTACGTTTTCATGCCGCCCTTACGCTACTGAAAGCTATTTCAGGATGAACCTACATTGACTACAGCCACCAGCCTTTCACTACAGCGACTAATATCGCCCACATCTCCAGAAATAAAGCCGTTCGTGCAGTCGCCAACGCACCACACGACTTTTATTAGGCCGCTTTTTACCCGTTGACGCATCAGTAGTGAAATCGTGTCACATAGAGATTTTATTAAAACGGTACGCCGCGTAGAAAACACAGAGAACTATAGTAATTTCGAAGAACTTTCAAGCAAATCGACAATGAATACGACACGCAGCATTGAAAACTGCATTACTGTTCTGGTGCACAAAAATAGGAAAAGCAGGCCTTAGAATGAGCGTCGCCAGTCAATGAAATGCTGCTTATCAAATGTGTGTTATATCATTTAAATATAACTACAGGATGATTCGTTCTTTGTGTATGCGCTCACGCATTTAAATGCATTTTTTGTATCCACGTGAGTTGTCTTTCAAAGCATTGTGTCATTTGCTACGCAGGCTTGCTTAGATAACGCATAAATAAAATATTCCACTTTTTTTTGTTTAATGTTGCGCGGTCTGTACGTGAAGGTGAGCTAGCTTTTGTTAAGCAGATATATGCAACTAATGCAAACTAAGCTGGACAGAGGTGCTTATAATGTCCATTGTCTCCATGTTAGTTACAGCCCTCGGAAGAAAGCAGTCCATACTTATTTTGTAACTCAACCTACGGGGTTTTTGAGCGCCTCACTTATTTTCAGAGGGACGCGGGGAACTAGACAAAGCTGAAATTAAAATGAAGTTTCTATTCCCGAATGTTATTGCAACTTCCTTTCGCAGCCCTGCCCAACGTACATGTGTTTATTTCTATAGCATGCGCGTTAATGAATTGTTTCTGCCGAGGTCGCTTGGTCCCCGTGCTCATTGGCCCGTAGAGAAAGGATGAATGCCATAAGCGGTTATAACATGTGCCAGTTTCGAACTCCTCATGAAATTTCGCCTCCATCGAAATTCAGCCGCCGCGGCCGGGATCGAGCCCGCGTCTTTCGGGCCAGCAGCCGAGCGCCATAACCACTGCCCGCACCCATTAACTGCCACCTGTCAGGGTGTCAGAGTGGGTGCGCTGACGATACAGTGTCCGGAAAGCACTCAACGTTACAGACACCAAGTCGTTATAGTTGCCCGATACGCCATAGCTTTCGCGCTCTAACCAGGTTCAGCAGTAGCTGAACCGCAAATAATTTTTTTATTGCAAAAGCAGTACTACGCCAGGTCTAACCGCTCGTCGCTTGGTCCGTGGACACCCCTGTTCGTCGAGGAGCCGCCGCAGCGCCAAACAGATGGTGTGAAGTCAGCCTTTCCGTTGGTATGCTTGCTCTCTCCACCGCAGCCAGGAGGAGCCGGTCGTGCGGCGCTCCTCGAGAAGCCTCGCCATGGAAGTCACCGACGAAGAGTCTATATCTGAATCTAGTTGCTCTACTCCTTCTGAACAGTTTAACTCAAGCAAGCTAGGAAGAATGCAAGAAAAAGGTTACAACGGGCCCAAGAAACGGAAGAACAACGAGAAGAACGACTGCGGAAATGACGAGAAGCCGAAGCAGCTAAACGAGCTGTATCGAGTTCAGAAGCTGGGATTAGGCAAGCTAAACGGAATGAAGCCAAGCGGAAACAACGTGCCCAGGAAACAGACGAATGGCGAGAAGAACGTTTGCGAAAACGACGAGAATCAGAAGCAGCTAAGCAAGCCATTTCAAGTTCAGAATGGGAGTCCAGCAGTGCTATACGGAATGAAGCTAGGAGACGAAGACGTGCCGAGGAAACAGAAGAACGGGCCGAACGTCCCGCTTCTTCCAGGTCACACCAAGGCAGTCTTAGCTTTGGATCTTTCCAAAGCTTTTGATCGCATTGAACATCAGGCGATCATGACTGCCCTATCCCCATTGAATGTGGGTGTGCGCACGTATGCCTACATTCAAGCATTCCTCACTGACCGCACAGCTGAGATACACTTCGGCCCTTTGTCTTCCCCCTCCTACACGCTTCAGAGTATCGGCACCACTCAAGGGTCCGTCCTTTCCCCCCTTTCTCTTTAACATTACCCTTATCCCCCTCGCCCGAAAATTGGCAACTATTCCCCACCTGAAGCACACTCTTTATGCCGACGATATCACCCTGTGGACCACCCACGGCAGTGACGGCGGCGTAGAGAACACCTTACAGGAAGCAGCCACACTCACCCAAAATTATGCACGGACCATCGGACTGTCTTGCTCCCCAGAGAACTCCGAACTGCTCCTCATCCGTCCTAAGAACCACCGCAGTCCCCGCTCCCCCATTGTCATTGAACTGAATGGTGACCCAGTACCTGAGGTTGGCACCCTCCGTGTATTGGGCCTGCACATCCAGAACGATGGCAAAAACACCACCACCCTCAAGAAACTCAAGCAGGTTGTAGGCGCGATATCGCACCTCATCCGAAGGGTTTCGGGACATCACAGAGGCATGAAGGAGCGCGACCTATGTCGCCGGCCGGCAGCAAAACAACCAGAAGACGCCACGGCCTCCCCCTGGCAAGACAGCAACGGTACCGCCACCACCCGGAACAGCGGAGTTCCCAGCCCTCAGCGCTTCATCTGGCGGCGCCGCCTGCAACCAACCCAAGGTAGGCAGCTGGGCGAGGGTCGCCTCCTCTCCTTCCCCTCCTCCCCCACCAGCACCGCAGAGACGCAGGAACTCAAGCGCGAGCTCGCCCTCTTGCGAGCTCAAAACGAAAAACTAGCCAGCGAGCTTAACTCGCTCAAAGCCCAATTCCCTACTCCGCCCGCGTCGAGCGGCGAGGAAGAAAACATCACAGACAGGGAGATTCCTTCTCCTGTGGAGAGTAGCGCCGCGGCCCTAGAGACCCGGGTGACCGCGATTGAAACGCAATTGGCTGACCTCCCCAAAATTATCCACGATACCATTGCGCGTCAGGTGGAGAGTGTCATCGCACAGGTGACACAAGCCGTAACTCACATTATCCAAAAATGGATAAAAGACAATCCGCGCGTCCTTAAACGCGTAGGGCCAATCAGGGACGCTAACCGCCCCTCCAAATTCAACAGAGTTATTCCCGATGGATTTGACTTCTCGGAAGACTCCTGCACGTCTGCGCCGGGCACTAGCGGACTGGGGAGTCTTAACAGCGTAACCCCACCCTCCGCCTCCGACCATGGCCCCCAACCCTAAGTCGCGAGCAAGAACAACTCAGCCGCTTACACTAACGCAGTGGAACTGCCGTGGTCACAAGAACCGCACGAAGCGGACTCATCTCCGCCTCTATCTTGAGACCTTTGAGTTCCTCGTTGCCGTGGTTGCCCTTCAGGAACCCGGCGCCGGGGCCAAGCTAACAAACTACACTACATTTCAACACAACCCGCAGACAGGTATACTTGTTCACAAGCAGTATACTGCGCAGGAGGTCACGCTCCCCACAACACCGCCTTTCCCATACATGATGGTGTCAGTGCTGCCCCTGAAGCGGTCTGACCCACCTGTACACATTCTAAACATTTACTGCCCACCTAAACTTAAGAACGTCACGTTCAATGAAATTTTCACCCAAGCTATGCAGGTGGCTGGAAGGGATCCCCTTCTGATCGTCGGGGATTTCAACGCCCCGAGCAGGCTATGGGGGTACCCCCGGGAGGACAGACGTGGGAGGAAGCTTCCGGAACTTCTTTCCACACTTGGACTCACTTTACACACTGACCCCGCCAACCCAACACGTGTCGGCAATTCGATTGAACGAGATACTTGCCCGGACCTCACATTTACACGCAACATACGCCATGCCGACTGGCTGAATACAGAGGACACTCTGGGTAGTGATCACTGTATAATCAACACAACCATTTACATGCGTCCCCTGAAACGCCCACTAACACAAGCTCGTGTCCCGGACTGGACGACTTTCCGCACCTCTCTACCCATCGTAGACCCCCTCCAGTCGGGATACGACGCATGGTCCAAATCGCTCACGTCTACACTCACACAACACGAAAAGCAGATACAGCTCACAGAAACACAAACGGACGTGGACAACCACTTGCTCCACCTTTGGGAGGCCCGCCGCAGCCTCACCAAACGATGGAAGAAACAGAAACATAACAGACGCCTAAAGAAACGCATCCTCGAACTCACACAACAGGCAGCGGAATATGCTACTCAGCTAGCCGACACTAACTGGGTGGACCGGTGCAACGCGGCTGCGCGCCAGATGTCTGGCCGCAACACGTGGCGCCTATTCCGCGCTCTCATTGATCCAATACAAACACGCACGGAAACCCAACGCCACTTACATAGGGCATTGCACAACTTTACAGGATCGACAACACAGCTAGCGCACACGCTCAGGGATCGATACCTGTGCACCACTAAGGACCCCCGGCCGGCGGCGTACTCTTACGCAGGCGAGGAGAACACGGAGCTGGACACTCCGTTCCAGCTCCACGACCTCCGGGCGGCCTTAAGCAAGATAAAGCGGGCACTGCACCCGGGCGCGACAAGGTTACGGTCAAGCTCTTGGCCAACCTTCCCGACGCAGCCTACGCCGCGCTCCTCAAATACATCAATAGCATTTGGGACGGAGAGACTCCTCTCCCTCTCGATTGGAAATCGGCTCTCGTGACCTTCATTCCGAAGGCCGGCAAACCTATTGATGTGGAGAACCTTCGCCAAATCTCCCTCACGTCTTGTGTCGGCAAGCTGATGGAGACGATGGTGCGTAACAGACTCTCCGATTATCTCGAAACACAGCACATTTTCGCGGACACTATGTTCGGTTTTCGTCCTCACAAGTTAGCACAGGATATACTTCTGCAGCTCCACCACGACATTTTAGATCCTGTAGAATGTCCCCACAACGACGAGGTGGTCCTGGCCTTGAATCTTAAAGGCGCATTCGACAACTTCAAACATGAAGTAATCCTGGACCACCTCAGTAACACCAACTGTGGCCACAAAACATTCCATTACATAAGACAATTTCTTACAGACCGTCAAGCCTATAGACGCATACAAGATGCGGAACACGGGCCATACACCATCGGCTCGAGGGGAACACCTCAAGGCGCGGTTCTGTCTCCCCTGCTCTTCAATTTGGCAATGCTTCGTCTTCCCTCCAAATTGTCTTCTCTGCCCGGGATACATCACGCTCTTTATGCGGATGACATTACAATCTGGGCCACGCAAGGTAACCTGGGCCACATGGAGTCCTGCCTGCAAGCAGCGGCGACCCTAGTCAACGACTACGCGGCCTACTGCGGACTCCTGTGCGCCCCAGCTAAATCAGAATTTCTGCACTTACGTCCCTCCCCTCGGGACACAACGCTTCGCATCAGTCTCCCCTCGGGACCGATCCGGGAGGCCAAGGAGATCCGCGTCCTTGGCCTCTTCATACACCACCAACGCAGAGTCGACACCACCCTAGCCAAACTTCGCACGGTGGGAGACCAGGTGGACCGCATGGTCCGCCGGGTCTCCAACAAGCGGGGCGGATTACGAAGCAAGGATGCACTGCGGCTTGCCCATGCTTTCATAACGAGTAGAATCCTCTACTCAACTCCCTACTTGCACCTGCGCAAACACGATGATGACCAACTGGAGGTCATCCTGCGGAAAGTCATCAAACGGGCTCTCGATCTCCCGGTCACCACGTCCAACCAGAGGCTTCTGGCCTTGGGCGTGGTGAACACATTCAGGGAGCTTCGAGAAGCCCACTTAGTCAACCAATACAGGCGTCTTGCACAGACCACGTCCGGTCGCCGCCTCTTGGACCGGCTACACATCAAACATGACTAACACATTGAGGAAAGGGAGAGAGTGCCAGAACCCTGGAGACGCGCCCTCCGGGTCCGACCCCTTCCCCGCAACATGTCCAGAGAAGACCATAGCGGTCGTCGCCAGGCGCGCGCGGAAGCGTTGGCGCGATACTATGGTAACCAAGAACACGTGTATTACATGGACGTTGCCGGCCCACACCACGGGGGGTGGTACACGGCCGCAGTCGTACACAACACAAACACAGTTAACGGGCTCACTTTCAAAGCCTACAACGTAACACACGCGGAGGAGATTGCCATTGCTCTGGCTCTCACGAATCCCAAGTCAATACACATCATCACCGACTCGCGAGGGGCCTGTCGGAACTACGAGTTGGGCTGGGCCCCCCGCTTGCCTGGCGCATACTGGAATATAGCTGTCGATGCGAAGATCCAACTCCACGCAACCTGATTTGGGCCCCCGGTCACCAGGGACTCCAGGGAAACGAACAGGCCGATCAGGCCGCCCGCGCACTCTCTCCCCGGGCTATCTCCCCGTCCTTAGAAGGGTACTCCCAATCAGACAATCTGGCCCTTACATTCAAACAAATCACTGATTACTACAAGGAGGAGCACCGGCGCTACCCGGCCCCTTGTAAGGGTCTGGATCGCGCTGACGAGCGCCTCCTCATCAAAATTCTTACTAACACTGTACTGTGCCCGGCGGTGCTTAAACATTTCAATACATCCTTTGATGGCGCGTGCCAGTTCTGTGGGGAGGTGGCTGACACCTTCCACATGGTTTGGGCGTGTCAATCAAACCCCTCTATCCCCCCCAACCTCAACCCCACACTTTACTTGTGATCGACAATACAGCTATGAAAGTCGATCTGTTGTACGTAATGAATGCATCAAATTATTTTTCTTCAACATAACCACAGGCCCTTTTGCTGGGCTAGTTGGTGTGACATATGTTCAGGAAAGTAGAAACAGCATAAATTTTACACAAACCACACAGAAAGATGGACAGGACGAGCGCTGTCCGTCTTTCTGTGTGGTTTGTGTAAAATTTAGCGCTGTTTTTACTTTCCTGATCACAATGACCACCACAAGCATCAATGAAATTCAGCGCACATGCGGATCCTCACCCAACAAGCACAAGACCTCCCCATGTGCGGCCAGAAAGGATGGAATGTCCCAGTCCCAGTACGACGTTTCTCAAACGTTTCGAGACCATAGAGGCAAGACATAGAAACACAAGCAAAAAGGCAGTGCTCCCACTAAAGGTCTAGAAACGTTTTTTCTGGAGTTTTAAGCAGCAACAAAAGCGATCGAGTTAATGGATTTTGGTCCCAGAAAGGTAACTGGGCATAACGTTTTCGGGACCAATGATTTTCAACAAGAAACAAAAATCGACTGCTCGCGTTCTTTTCTCTCTCCCTCGCGCCACAAGCTGCGGCGAGAGGAGGTTTTGCTCTTGCACGCGTCGTTTTGAGAGATGAAACGGCAGTTTCATTCGAACAGCCGAAGGAAGCGGTTAGCCCCGCTAGCCCCGCATCTCTCTCGGCGCATGCGTTTCTTGCACGTGGGCCGTCGGCTCCATGTTGCAGGCAGGTGACGGCGGTCTCCATTTTCATCGCGCCGCCGTAAGCGGCGGTCACCACCTTTCCCGTCTTCTAGCGTTTCCCCTGCTGCCGTCCAACTGCAACATTGTGTGGTGGCCCCTCCAGGCATCTCCGGCTATCGGCGCTCCTAGCTGCGCCGCTGTCTAGCAGAAGTGCAGTAATGGCCTCCCGTCGCTAGCCCGGCTTCCTCGCTGGACGGAAGCCATTTTGCGCGCTGTTATTCGCGCTGCCTCAGCCGTTCGAGCACAAGCCCCAGCGCGCGGCAGTTCTTGCTCTTATCACTACGCCAACTGGGCTGTCGTGGACTTCGTAGCTACGGATTCACGGCAGTTTTCCCGCGCATCTCGGCGTGCCCATACCATTCCTTTTGGAACTGATGCAGCGGCGGCGCATAGCAAGTCCTTTGCGCAGCTTCACGGCCCTACTGATGCCGCTGTTCGAGGCGGCGGAGTTAGTGGCTATAGGCGACTCCTCATACGCACTTGCATTCCTCAGCGCCTCCGACGACTGCAACGCGTCGGTGGTGGAAGCGTGGCCCTCAACTACGGTCATAGGCGGGAAGGACCTTCGGAGACTCACCACTCTCTTTCTGCGAGTGCCCATGGATTAGCCTGCTCTACCTACTTCGCCACCGCCCAGCCATCCTGTCGCAGCGGTGTAGTTTGTGCAGTGTTCGCGTGGCTATATTGACTCTCCCGCACCGGATTAATCGTGCCTCGATCTCGACTCCCACGCCGGACTGTGCCGCATGCGCGGTCTGCCGCACCATGGATGCAGCGCGCCACCGCACCTGCCTCAAGACGTCCCCCCTCCAGCCTAGCTTCAAGCAGTCTTATCCCCACACTTAGTCACAAGAAAATAAAACTCCCAGGATCGTTACGAGGGTGTAACGCGTATGTTTGAGCGTTCGCTGTGCTGTGAGAAGGCGCAGGACGGAAGGCTGCGTTTAATTCATGGTTTCAGCTGTTGCAGCCTCCTATTTCATCCCTGGGTTTCCGTAGGCAAAGTTGTCAAGGTATGTTGGTTTATTTTATTTATTTATTTAAACATACTGCAGGGCCCTTTCGTACTTTTTTTTTATTTTCGCCTGGTAGAACTATTTTTTTCTGTTTTGATAACATGTCGCTGAAGCTTGTTCCGAGAGAGGGGGGTTTCAACTTGAAGAAAATCCATGACCTGAAACTGCGTGTCTGCAGCGTACGCTCATCTCGCCTTTTGTTTTGTCATCCAAGTTGCTCTTTACGTACGTTTGCTTTTGCGTGTGCATATCTGCTTTTGTAGCCCTTAGAATACTTGTTTAAGGTGCATCAACTTCCAGCCCATGTTCTGTTTTACTTTCTTCATTTTGCAGATTTCTCACAGCTAGAGAAAAAAGTGGTCATCATTATATGCATGGCGCCTTAGTGCTATGTACAAATTGTGTATTAAAAGGTGCCTACGTTTGCGTCTGCTGTTTGTATTCATTCAAAGTTGCGCCGTTCACCGGAAGTTTTGTTCAGCACGGACTTTCAATTCGTCTGTATTGTTTCTCTTTGACTTGCATTTCGATTGTGGTGGTGTATAATGCTATCGCCGGTATGAACAATAGGCTACAAGTCGCATGGGCGTCCGGAAGGGGGGGCAAGGGGGGGCGGTCGCCCCCCCCCCCCCCTCCCTGGAATTACGGATATTATTTATGCACTAGCTTCTTTTTGGTGCTAACCTACCGCCGCCCCCATCTCCGGACTTCAGGTGCCCCCCCCCCCCCCCCCCCCCCCCTGGAAAAAGTTCTGCGGACGCCCTTGACAAGTCGTGCTAAGTGTACGGCTAGTAAACTGAAATGACTTCTGTGTGGTGCTGCTATTTGTTCTTATATGGGCAAGATGGGGTGACTTTTTGAATTAATATTTCCTTTCTGTGTAAAATGCTAGGACATTTCACAGTGCGGAACGGCCGAGCCAGCACGCATTCACACAAGTGGACAGGCAAATTACATCACCTGTAAAGTAAGTATGCGCCTGAAATTTGGCAAATATATGCGCTTGGATGCCCGCAGGCTGCATGAAAAAGGAGGAATAATTTTATTGAACCAGAGCCGAGAAATCGAGCATTAACCTTTTGGGGCTTTCCATGGAACGTACAACTTTTTGGACATCGCTAGTTGTGGGGACGTTATTTGGATGTGTTCGGGAAAAATGAGCACCTCCTGGGGAGATTCCATATGTCCCGATGGGTTATTTTTGGGAGATTTTGAGGAGGTTTTGTGTTTGTTGGGTCATTTCACCACGCACGTTTTACGACAAATAACACTATCACAGGACATGGGCACAATAAACGCATGTGAGAAAAGGCCTCCAAATTCAGTTAGAGCTTCGCCTTTTTCGCACTTCTTGACCATGACATCAGCTAGAAAAGCAATTGCAAACCTGCTACAGGAAGCCGGTATAAACATAGCGCGTGACCAAAAGCACAGAATTGGCCACGATATTGATACATGCATTCGAAGAGACAGAAGTAGTGCATGCACTAGAAGAGAAAGAAAGTTGGCTCTCGCTCGCGCGCTCGGACCACTGAGGGACCGGCCGCAGTTTTTCGTACTCCGGTGTTCGATTTCGCGTTGCACGCTACAATATGAACGAATAAACTTGAGCCCCGGCACGTCCCAGAGGCAAATAGCTCGTTAGACGCTTCAAACGTTACACGCTTCAAACGGGCATGTAACAAAGTTTCTGTATACTAAGAGCAAAGCGAGCGCAGCTGCTTCCTTTACAATATCGCTCTCCGCCCATGTCATGGCCCCCGCCGCTCAAACAAGCGCAATCGTCGAAAAACGAAAATGACAGTTATACCGACGTCAGTGACAATCGCTGGAGCGTTGCAAGAACTCGCATAGGTAGCAACGAGGTTTCACTGCCGATGTAAACGGGTGCGCGAATGGCACACACACACTGCACGTACAGGACGCGAAACGTCCGCACAATGCGCCGACGACCGCTCTAGCGCACGCCGTATTGAATCACTGGTGAACGAACAGCGCGAATGCAGCGGCGGTCTCCCGACGGCTCCGAGCAGTGACGCAGTAGACGAAATGCCCGTGCGATCGTGGTCGCCGAGCACGTTGAAATCAATGCACGCAACAACGAGAGTTTTGCGGCGAATTCCACCTGAGATATGAGTGAACGGCGCCAACGTCAGCCTGTAACCACGATCAAAAACAAACTCGAGCAGTTGAGGAAAGCACGCCTACGCCGCACCTCAAATGCTACGCCGCGGCCGTCTGCTATCGCCCGGTTTGTAAACAGCAACTACAACGCCGTTGCTAAGCTGCCGGAGTAAGATGGCCTCTCAATTGAGAAAAAACCACGTGATTTCCTCCACACTTTTCTCCCAGGGCGCTGTGTGGAAAGGGCCTCTCCTCTTTTTTTCCTTCCTCCATGTCAGAAGCTCATTCGACCATAGAGTTTCTTACTATTACCTAGAGGGAAAGCTGGCAGCCCGTCTACGGGAGTTTGCATGGCGACCCCTCGAGACCACTTCAGCCACCATGGGCGCTCAAAGCATCATGGGGCGGTGAGCTACTTGTTGCGGAACTGCAACTTTTGGCCAAAAAATAATAGAAAAATAAAGCTGTTTGATAACTAAAAACGTCCTAGCATTCAATATCTGGTCTAATGATTGCAACAAACAAGCAGAAAAGCATTTAAGTGCAAAGTTTGCCCAAAATAAGAGACGACTCGCTCTCCTATTGGCCAAGTAAAGAACACTATAAAAACTAGCATTTCGTAATTAACAGGCGCACTTTTAAAAGTAAATATGTTTTCAAAAAAAAATTTGTTGCTTAAACACTATAAGAGGTTTTTAATGGCATTTCAGAAAAGTGAAACCTTTTATTGGCGTCGTGTGTCGTCGCGTTTTCACTACTATGGGTTTTGCCCACTGCGTTCGCGCGAAAGTCGTCTGCGCATGGAGGTAAAAAAAACTAGGAGAGAGTGCGCTCAGCCTCTGCAAGCTTTTTTACCTCCATGCATTCGACGGCATAAGCTGGCTTTGATGGCGGCTAGTGTTGACTAATTTCGAGCATGGTGTGTCAAGTTCGGCTCCAAAGCTTTCTAATTATCTTTTGTACGTGTTTTCCTCATCTCTGTCGCAATGACATACCTTTAACTGCGGCAAGGAAACAAAGTATTATTACTGGCTTCCCACTCGAAAACTGAACCACCTGTTCCGCTATGCATGTGGTGGGACCAAGGAGGATATATAAAACTTGCTGGAGTGGAGGGGGCGCTTGTCAAGTGAAGCCGGCCGCCGCCATCTTGCCAGTGGCAGAAAGCGCGCTTGACGCCGGCTCGCGCTGCTGCTTTGGCGCGCTGTTTGAGTGCAAGCTGACGCGACGGGCATGCAAACACCAACGGTTTGATAATGGTTGCCTCTTGCGTTGCCTACGGATGTGCAAACAGGCTGAAGAAGGGTTGTGGCCTCACATTCCGCCTGTAAGTACACGAAAACGTGTTCAATTGAGCCCTACGCGCGCGTTGTCGAGCGGCGCAAACTGATATGGTAGATGTGTGCAACAAATAATAGTGCCTAAATTACTGGCAGGTTTCCAAAAGATCCCGAGCTGCGGAGCCTGTGGGAGTGGGCCGTTCGCCGTGAAAGATGGCATGCAAAAGATGGAGATCGCCTGTGCTCCGTACACTTCGCGCCCGAGTGCTTTGACTGCACCGGACAGACGACGCGGCTGCGCGCGGGAAGTGTGCCTTCTGTGTTTCCTGCTTTTCCGCAGCACCTACAGAAGCCCGTGAGTATTACTGAAGCCCGTGAGGCACCGGGAACCGGAAGCCCGTGAGGCACCTCTTCGTAAGCAGAATGAATCCTGCTGGAAGCAATTCTTTTTGGAGACCCGGGCGTACATAAACGGGCTGAGAGATCCGGCAGGACGTCCAGTTACAGAAGGACTAAAAATAACTGGATTTGTTGGCTTTTTGATATGCATGGCAAGCACCGAAAGAATGTTCGACGAGCTTGTCGGCCAGGATCAACTGAAATACTTGCTGACCCACAAACTCAGTCAATATTACGCCGAGAACTTCTTCGGGTCCATACGTGGACGAGGGGGACATAACAACAATCCAACAGCTGCGCAGTTCATGGCTGCATACAAGCGTCTGTTGGTTCAGACGGAAGTGACGTCTTCCAATTCTGGAAACTGCTCCCAAGACATCGTCTCCATCTTGAATTCAACCACTACTGTAGCCATGGTAGATGCAAAAAGCACGGTCACTGACATGCGCAGGTCATCAGTCCTGCAGCCCGATGACCACGACTACACACATCGCATTGACTGGCCCGAAAGTCTTTCTGCTTTTGTCGGTGCCGTGGTGCCATATATAGCAGGCTTCATTGTGCGAAAAGTTCGTGCAACGACAACATGCGATCAGTGCATCACAGCCCTGCACTCTGATGCGCTTGCGCCTTTAATTAAGCAGAAGAGCCGGGGTGGACTTGTTTCGCCGTCGCAAGACGTCATTGGCCTATGTGAAGCAGTTGAGAAGGGGCTGCGACGGCTGCAGGCTGAATGTGATGCCATTACAACGGTGCTGGCAAGGGCAAAACACCTTATCTTGGAAGTCCTGGATGTGTCCTCAGAGAAAAAGTGGTTCCAGAAACTGGAGGAGCACATCCTTGACTTCGATCCGCTTGACAATCATATCTACAATTTGTGCAAAAAAATCGCTGAAGAGTACGTGAAAGTGAGGATACACCACATGACAAAGGAACGAAATCGGGAATTGATCAAGAATAAAGTCAGACCAGTTCTGTCAAGGGTGATTATCTTCAATCACCAGTAGGTTGCCTCTCACCATTATTTTTACTGTGCGTCTGATTATTAAGCTTTTTTTCCTTAATATTTGTTCAGGTTAACTGCTTTCTACATGCCAGTTGGCTGCTGATGGATGAAAAATAAACGTTTACAACCCCAACCGCTTGCTTTCATTGTTTTGTAAACGCGAGCAACTTCATAGGCAGCGCGAAGAAGCACGAGCGCGGTTGCGCACTGCTGCTTTTTGCCACTGGCAAGATGGCCGCCAAGGCTTCACTCTCCCGCATAGGCGCGTATAGGCGGCTTCCACTCCAGCAAGTTTTATATATCCTCCTTGGGTGGGAGTACTGGTGGCACGCGGAAGTTGAGATTTGTTCAGACAGGTAAGACCGTCAGTTGTGCTAACGGGTGCAAACTAAAGATTTGTCCCGTGTGGATTTGGTTTGGTTTATTGGGGTTGAACGTCCCGAAGCAACTCAGGCTACGAGAGACGCCGTAGTGAAGGACTCCGGAAATTTCGACCACCTGGGGTTCTTCAACGTGCACTGACATAGCGCAGTACACGGGCCTCTAGAATTTCGATGAAGGCGAAATTCTAGAGGCGAAATTCTTGCGTCAACAAGATCAGGGGGAGAAATATGGACGGCTGCTGACCTGAAAGACGCGGGTTCGATCCCGGCCCGTGTACTATGCGATGTCAGTTCACGTTAAAGAACCCCAGGTGGTCGAAATTTCCGGAGCCCTTCACTACGGTGTCCCTCATAGCCTGAGTCGCTTTGGGATGTTAAACCCCAATAAATCAAACCAACGTTCACAATCTCCAAACAATCCAGTGGTCAAGCTTCGCTCCGGTACGGACTGGCGGACATCGACGAATCGGAACGGGTCTAATGCAGGCACGTAGCCAGAATTTTTTTCGGAAGGGACCCAATGCATTTTCTTTTATTGAGAGGTGCCGACCTCTGCCAACCAATACTGGATTAGTGTGACAACACGCAAGGCTCTTCCTCCTAATGTCAGCTGTAACGCTGTCGCTTTAAAAATTGACAAAAAACCAAAAAGGCTGCTGTTTTAAGTGCATTGTGAACCAACTATCTAAGATTCAGATTATTCTGCAAAAAACCAAAGCCGAGAACGGAAGCGGCTCAGTTTTTCGCTGGAAATTTCACGTAAAGCACTAGCATAGCGTTGTTTAGCTGTTGCAAAATTTTTTTTTGGCTTTATTGCCGGTAGAGTCTGCACGGGACTCATTTTGCGGCCAAGAGACATTCTCGACAGCAGCAGGTAAATTGCTCACTGCATGCGTGTAGACGCATGCTGCACGAATAGAAAAAGGGGCCGGCAGAGACGTTGAAAGAGGAACACTTGACGAAATTCGTTTAGATAGCGGGATGAGGCGAGTTCGCCGTTTTATTTTCTTGAACAATCGTCTCTTCTGCTCGGACATATATCTCTGAAGAAACCATCACGACGAGGCGATTCTTCTTCGAGAAAATTGGTAGCCTGTGGAAGAACGGCGAGAACTCATCCTCTCCAGAGGTTGGTGACCGGTATTCAATCGGTGTGTGACATGTCCTTTGACGGCTTCTCCCTCTTGATTAGGTATTAAAAAAAAAAGGAAGGAGTTCAGCGTGATTTTCGTATTAGCGTTTCTCGCATCGGGAAAATGGAGGGGGTGGGGGTTCATTTACTCCTGACCATGTGCGTTATGTTACTGTTACTGGGACGGACGCGGAGTTTGCAGAGAACATGCGATGTAGGGACACCATGGAAGAGCACAACACATTTATTTGAAATGACCCTCACTCATAGCATAGTAGGAGCTGAATGACTTAAACACAACTCCTGCAATATCGAAGCTAAACAGCAACAAAGATAAGATAACGAAAAGAGGATGTGCAGAAGATAAGGGCAAAACGAAGACGCGAATTCACGACAGCACGCAGTCCAGCACGGAGACATTGACGTCCGGCAAGCAGTACGCGACGGAGCGCATCAGGTAGGTCATGGTGCCGTACGCGCCGCTGGGTGCCGTGTCGTAGAAGTGCTCGCAGACGCCCACGGAGTTCTGGCAGGGCGAGAGGCAGGGCCGCGTCAGGCTGGCGCAGCACAGCGTGGCGTCGCCCCTGCACTGGCGCTGGTCCTCAAGGAACAGCGCGTTGGCCCGCTGCACCAGAGACTCGACGTCGATGGGCATCTTGAACTCGGCCACGACGTCGTGCTCCACCGCCAGGCTGACCACCATCAGGGCCTCGACCAGCAGCTGCCGGTACTCGGGCTCAGGGACCTGGATTGGGACAGAGACTGAGGGCTGAGGAATTTTAACTTCCCGGGAGTAAGTTACGCGTGCCAAAATAAGGAGCAAATTCTCATGGCGCCCTTGTAAAGCTTGCATATGCCTTCAGTGAATGCCGCTTACACGTACAGTGTTTGCCAAAAGTGACCAGGCTGCACGGTTTGCTTCTCAGTCGTGTATTAAAGCTATTACGCCAGTCCTGAAGCTCTAAATCTCTGTATGGTAAGAAGAACCCCTGTCCTCACCTTCAAAGACCTTTTTGATATTTAGAGAAGCCGTGAGGGCTATACTATACGAATGAGAAGCAAACCATGCAGCCTGGTTACTTTTGGCAAATACATACTGTACGTCTTGAAGACCTATACACGAAAGGCCTCCTCAGGAAATTGAGAACTGAAAGCCCCAATTTAGTACTGTTTGGTTTTCTTTGTATATAAGACGCATGCTTTAAGTTAGCGAAGGATTTCCAAAGCTGTGCTTCAGTGCCACGCCAGGCAGCGATCCACTGTTTCTTGAAGGTTGAGCGAAGAGACGATGTGCAGATTAAGATATCCCCCCACTCCCTACCCCCCTCCACCCCCGCAGAAGTCCCTAACCAAATCGGAGCAAGTTGTCTGAAGGCAACTGCAAACCCGTGCACATACCTTCCCGAACCTCTATATATGTTCCCTCATTTACCCCGCAGAATATCGGTCCTGCTGCCTTTTATGCATTTATTCTAACGCTAATTTATATCACATACTAACGAGTACCAGCTATTTAGTCAAAATCAGTGGGAGACAGCTGCGTTGCTCCGCTCGGATCCGGAGACATAACACGGGACAATGACCTTAGTCCTAGAGGTCGCCCGGAAGAATGAACTTCCCGCCACCTGACGCCGTCGTGGCGGCCCGCGCAAGATATTTTAAGATGACTACTAACCCCCTCACCCTTCTTGTGTTTATGACAATAAAGTTTTACCACCACCAGGTGCGCCTAGGAATGCGCCTCGAACGTCATGATCAGTTGTAGCAGAATCGCTTAACCATTTAACTTTTAAACTCACTTTGGGTGGCCGGAAATGTCCCAGTGTATTTTCGCAGGGGAAGGACCTCAATCGATTCGTGGTTGGCTGGGAATTCTCGCTAGCCACTACCTCCTGCAGATTCACATCTGCCTGGTAGTATATGAGTTATGAAAAATCGACAGCTTCAGCAGCTTCGAACATTTGCCGTGGAAATGTTTACTTAAAGATACAAACTCCCTGTAGAAAGCTCGGTTTGAAAGTTGAAAAGCTTTGCTTTTAAAGCGGCACTGGATAAATTTGGACAGCGTCTATGTGCTACCAGAAACCGCAGCAAATAGTCTCTGGAACTTGTGGACCGCCTTACACACGCGTTTCTTCGTGAGAAAATAACCTTCATGAGGGAGTATCTCCCACGCCCTCGACGCGGTTTGTGACGACATCTAGCTGCGAATGCATAATAATAATAAAAAAAAAAACTTCAGGACGGTTACCGCTCTATGTCGTCAATTTCAGCGACAAAAGATCAGAAGTCCCCAAGGATGACATGGGCGCGATGACTGTCGCGCACATGTGACCTCAACGGACATGACATTGAGGGCTGTCAGAGACTGGGGATGGAATCCGCGTAGTTGCTGAAGACGCCGCGACCACTCAGTCTGGTTGAGTTCTGCTCCTGAGTTGTCACTGCAATTCGCGTTACATGCAGTGTGGTAACCATCCCGGAAAGTTCTGGTTTGGTTTGGTTTATGGGGTTTAACGTCTCAAAGCGACTCAGGCTATGAGAGACGCCGTAGTGGAGGGCTCCGGAAATTTCGACCACCTGGGGTTCTTTGGTTCATCACATCGAACTATGCGTCGGAAACTACAACCCGGTCGCTTCGAGCCGTAAAGTAACGTGACTCGCTTGTTTCTCTCGCCGCACTTCACGTCACGGCCGGTATAGACGCGGCGGTTGGACAGGGAGGCCGCGTTCGGAGATTTATCCGTGCCCAAGTCATACGGCTGTCTTGAGTTCGCAAATTCGCGCCCGCTTTCCCTTCTTGCACGCATGGTGGCGACACGCACACGCGTCCACCTCGCGACGTCAAGGAGCGGGAACTATACGACCTCGAAAGTCTAGTCGGTGTTGGGCGGCGGCTTGCACTCTCGTCCAGTTCGGCTGTGGCCACGCTCACTCCAGCACTCTTTCTTCCTCTCTCCTCCCCTTTCCCTTTTCCTTCTCTCCTCCACGCACTACTACGGATGTCGGACGGCAAACGACGAGAGCCCGCAAAACAGGACATTAACAGCCGTCGTTAATGTCGGGAAGGCGAACGTTAATGTCTTTAAGACTGTAGGGCTTATCAATTTTTTTTATCTCTTTAGGACAGCCCTAAACTACCCTTGTAAAACGACGATGAGCACGTTTGGGGCAGCGCCTATTGCACTACTGCTACAGAAGCGTTCTGAACGGTTCGGCTC
This sequence comes from Amblyomma mixtum, assembly GCF_055824585.1. NCBI lineage: Eukaryota > Metazoa > Arthropoda > Arachnida > Ixodida > Ixodidae > Amblyomma > Amblyomma mixtum. The sequence continues at coordinate 59,936,739 of NC_143013.1, read as the reverse complement.
AGCCCAGGCCTCCTCTCTTTTCAATGTCAGTCGTATCGCATTTCGCAGTGGGAGTGTTTCCGACGCCTCGATTCGGTCAAATGTCGCTGTGTGGCGTAGTCCCCACTTCCGTATGGAGTGGTTATATGGGCTTGAGGAGCAGTGGCTTATGTCACAGCACGGGCTACCGGTATGGCTTGTGAATGCTTCCCTATAAGCCCTGCATGCCTTGCCAAGGAAACGAACGCGTTAAGTTGCTTTCGGCCACCTCCCGTGATATGCCGCGAGTTGCGGGGTGTTTTCGCTCGCTCTCATAGCACTGGCGGAGGAGGCAGGAATACTTGCGAGTGAAAGAGAGCCGGAAAGGTAATAGAGAGTTTTAGTATAGCGTTAGCGTGATAGCGGACCTAAGGGAAATTACGTTAGCGTGCCGCGAGCAACTTATCCGCAAAGACAGTTTTAGTATAGTGTTTTGAAAACGTTAAACGCCATTTGCTTGACATGGATGCGAACGGCCCTTCTAAAATGGTCGACACTGCCGCTAACTTGCCAAAGTATAATATTTCCGAGTTTTTTATATGAATTATTAGTGCAGCGTTCATTTTCGTCTGCAAAATGACCCCGAAATTAAAATAAAATGAAATAAAAACGTAAAATAGTGGCGCCATCTAGTAAAGGCAAGGTTAACTACAAGCCGTTGGAGCAAGAGTATTTGCCATCACATGACGTATAATGTTCAAAAAACTTTTGTAAATTTATGATAAACTCTCTTTACATAATTTAAGCCCATAAAACACCGCGAAAAACCTCCAAGTCTATTTTTGTCTCGTTACAGACGTTTTTGCTAGGTGTCTGCTGCGTTTCGGGCCGTTGCAGACGGTAGCAGTGCAGCTTGAGGTTCCATTAGGCTTGCGAGCTCCAGAATCGAGAGCGTATCTCAAAAACTGGGCTGAATTGCAGCTTAAACTTTATCGTCGAAGCAAGGTAAGTCATAGCGAAAAGCAAAAACACCAGTAGTTGCCGGTAAACACGGCGACCGGAATCGCAAGAGCTGCTGAATCGGCTGAAGCGGGCGGCTGTCGCTTGAAAGGACGCCGCCATGTTTCCACGCTAAGGGCGCAAAAGCCGCAACTGCCGCAACGCTAATAGCATAGAGTTTCTTACTATTACCTAGAGCATAGAGTTGCTTACTATTACCTAGAGGGAAAGCTGGCGGCGCTGCACTTCAGCCACCATGGACGCCCAAAGCATCATGGGGCGGTGAGCTACTTGTTGCGGCACAGTCGTAATTTTTTGGGAACATGGAGTGGCACTACTAAGACGTTTCATTTTGAAAACGCTGTTCGTGTGTGCGCAGACGACTTTCGCGCGAACGCAGTGGGCAAAACTCATAGTAGTGAAACCGCGACGACAAACGACGCCAATAAAAGGTTTAACTTTTCCGAAATGCCATTAAAAAACCTCTTATAGCATTTAAGCAACAACATCTTTTTGAAAACATATTTACTTTTAAAAGTGCGCCTGTTAATTACGAAATATTAGTTTTTATAGTGTTCACTGCTTGGCCAATAGGAGAGCGAGTCGTCTCTTATTTTGGGCAAACTTTGCACTTAAATGCTTTTCTGCTCGTTTGTTGCAATCGTTAGACAAGATATTGAACGTTAGGACGTTTGTAGTTATCAAACAGCTTTATTTTTCTGTTATTTTTTCGCCAAAAGTTGCAGTTCCGCAACAAGTAGCTCACCGCCCCATGATGCTTTGAGCGCCCATGGTGGCTGAGGTGGTCACGTGGGGTCTCCATGCAAACTCCCATAGACGGGCTGCCAGCTTTCCCTCTAGGTAATAGTAAGAAACTCTATGACCTAGAGGGAAAGCTGGCAGCCCGTCTATGGGAGTTTGCATGGCGACCCCTCGAGACCACTTCAGCCACCATGGGCGCTCAAAGCATCATGGGGCGGTGAGCTACTTGTTGCGGAACTGCAACTTTTGGCCAAAAAATAATAGAAAAATAAAGCTGTTTGATAACTACAAACATCCTAACATTCAATATTTTGTCTAATGATTGCAACAAACGAGCAGAAAAGCATTTAAGTGCAAAGTTTGCCCAAAATAAGAGACGACTCGCTCTCCTATTGGCCAAGTAGTGAACACTACAAAAACTAATATTTCGTAATTAACAGGCGCACTTTTAAAAGTAAATATGCTTTCAAAAAAGATGTTGTTGCTTAAATACTATAAGAGGTTTTTTAATGGCATTTCGGAAAAGTGAAACCTTTTATTGGCGTCGTGTGTCGTCGCGGTTTCACTACTATGGGTTTTGCCCACTGCGTTCGCGCGAAAGTCGTCTGCGCACACATGAACAGCGTTTTCGGAATGAAATGTCTTAGTAGTGCCACTCCATGTTCCCAAAAAATTACGACTGTGCCGCAACAAGTAGCTCACCGCCCCATGATGCTTTGGGCGTCCATGGTGGCTGAAGTGCAGCGCCGCCAGCTTTCCCTCTAGGTAATAGTAAGAAACTCTATGGCTAATAGAGAGTTTTAGTATTGCGGGCTTTGCGTAATTGCGTGCATAGCGGAATAGCGGGTCCAGAGTGCGCATGCGCAGAACGCTAACGGGGAAATAGCGTTAGCGTACGCACGCAATTTTCAGCGGCTTTTGCGCCCTTAGCGTGGAAACATGGCGGCGTCCTTTCAAGCGAGAGCCGCCCGCTTCAGCCGATTCAGCAGCTCTTGCGATTCCGGTCGGCATGTTTACCGGCAACTACTAGTGTTGTTGGTTTTCGCTATGACTTACCTTGCTTCGACGATAAAGTTTAAGCTGCAATTCAGCCCAATTTTTGAGATACGCTCTCGATTCTGGAGCGCGCAAGCCTAATGGAAACTCGAGCTGCACTGCTACCGTCTGCAACGACCCGAAACGCAGCAGAAACCTAGCAAAAACGTCTGGAACGAGACAAAAATAGATTTGGAGGTTTTTCGCGATGTTTTATGAACTTAAATTATGTAAAAAGAGTTTATATTAAATTTACATAAGTTTTTTGAACATTAGACGTCATGTAATGGCAAATATTCTTGCACCAACGGCTTGTAGTTGACATTGCCTTTACTAGATGGCGCCACTGTTTTACGGTTTTATTTCATTTTATTGTAATTTCGGGGTCATTTTGCAGACGAAAATGAACACTGCACTAATAATTCGTATAAAAACTCGGAAATATTATAATTTGGCAAGTTAGCGGCCGTGTCGACCATTTTAGAAGGACCATTCGCATCCATGTCAAGCAGATGGCGTTTAACGTTTTCAAAACGCTATACTAAAACTGTATGTGGGGATAAGTTGCTTGCGGCACGCTAACGTAATTTCCCTTAGGTCCGCTATCACGCTAACGCTATACTAAAACTCTCTAATAGCGTTCTGCGCATGCGCACTCTGGACCCGCTATTCCGCTATGCACGCAATTACGCAAAGCCCGCAATACTAAAACTCTCTAATGAAAGGCGGTTTGCTCTGCAGCCTCATTTGGCAGGAGCTGAAACCAAAGAGGCTTCGGCTTAGCGAACGGCATGTGTCATTGCTTAATTAGGCTAACATACTTAAAGCCTACTCGACTGCAGTGATGCGCGCTGGTTAGCTAGCGGGGCGGGGGGTTTTTGGAGTAAGGGCGGGTTAGACCCCAATTAGCGCAAAAACGATGTGTGATTAAAACCGGCGGGTCTTGGCAGCCTAGGTGAGATGGGCTAGAGTAAAGCCAAATGCTGGTGTTAAGAGAGATTAAAAGGGACTAGAAATCCAATGTAGAGAGCGGGAATAAAACTACAGCAAGTAAAGATGACCAAGTACAAGTGCAAAGTACATGAGGTGGGGTAAAAAAAAAAAACAGCACTGAAACATATAGGCTAATTGCTATGCCTTGGCACGGGCAAGCAGGTGGTAAGTTGCTTTTCACCATGCAAGACTACGGCATTGTTGCAGGGTACCTTTCAGCAGGCCACCCTGACACTGACACATACACGCTCAGAAAAAAGGCACAGATGATCCAACAATGTGATGTGACAACTTTGCGTTAGTAGTAAAGGTTCTACATTTCTCTAAAGGGTAATGATGGGTAGTGGGTGGAGGATTATGCGTACTGAAAAAAAAAATCTCTGCCTCTCCCGTAACCGAGAGTAGAGTAAGCATGAAATATTTACGGGCATAACACGAAGCGTACACGGACTCGACGAGACGCAGACCTGACAAGAATGTATATGCAGCGCGTTCGAAAAAATAAAAAGTCTTTCGGGTCGTAGCTTGGGTATTGACCACGTATTGACCACCAGGAAGTCCTGTCGTATACAAAACTTGTCATGCGGCCTGCACAAGCTCCTTTGAAGAGAATTTTATTGGACATTATTCATACAAAGGGACCATAGTCCCTCACAAAGACAAAAACAACAAGGCAGCGACTAGTGTCGCTCGGTACAAACAAGCTATGAAACAAGAACACGACGGCGACTGCTGTCGCCGTTCACATACAAGCTCCTAAGAAAGACACAGCCGTATATACTGCTGCTTCAACCAGTTGCTTTCGTACATCCGCGCCCCTCTGCCATGATGTAAAGCGCGCGTGAGTGCCCCGGTCATGTTTTTCTACTTCCACTGCTCATCTCCATCCATTCGACAGAAGGCTAGCACTCCACAATCGTGTGTGATGCTTCACAACCCGCACATCTCTTACTCTGGGGTTAAGGTTAAAAAAAAATGTCTGCCTCTCCCGCAACCGAGAGTGGAGTAAGCATGAAATGTTTACGGGCATAACACGAAGCGTACGCGGACTCGACGAGACGCAGACCTGACAAGAGTGTATATGCAGCGCGTTCGAAACTGTGTAAAGTGCTTAGAGGCGAAAGCGTTTTCCGCACCACTTTGCCTATGTGACACTGGTGACGTCACCACTTAATTACGTCACACATAACTGATGACGAAGTAATAATTTGTGACTAATTACTGATTAATGACTAAATACTATTTAACTGCTAATTAATGACGCTTAAGCTTCGCCTTTAGGAGTGGAACGCGACAGCGCGCTGTAGTGCTGCCAGGCAGTCCACGGAGCGCCACCACACGTTCCGCGCGATGCCTTGCCCTTTGAACGCAAGGCTTTTTGAGGAAAGGGAAGGAAATGGCGCAGTAATTCTCTGTCATCTCGGTGGACACCCGAACCGCACCGTACAGGAAGGGAGGAACGCCACCACCCGTTCGGAGCGAAGCTACCGGCGCTTGTATGCCGTCCTGTAGGAGGGCTTAGAGAGTCTCGTTAAATCTCGTTAAATCTCGTACCGTGCCCGGATGTTCTCGTTTCAGTGGCCGGATGAGTGGAATTCAGTTCCCGGATGTTGGCTTTTGGTCTCGGAGTGACGTTGCCACACTGCCGACAACGGGAGCTAAAAGCATTTCATGCTTAAAAAAAGACGGGGTTCAACATGGATTTTTTATGTAAAATTTCTCACTGAAAGACCGCACCCCTCGCCCCTCTTAAATCTGCGCCTGCATTCAAATGCGGCTGACAAGCGAATCTCCGAAGCTCGTGTCGACCTTTATGATGAGTAATGCCACCGAGGCATTATGCGAGCAAAAATTTAGTACACGCTTCCCCCCTCCCCTTTGACTACGAATATCCTTGCGCCGTTCCGGTCAGATGGTAAGAGTTGAGGCACACTTTGCAGTTACTCCCATGATCTGAAGGTCACTGCGACAGTATACCCCCGAAAGACAGGCGTGCAGTAAATTTACCAGCCATACCGACCTTGTTGAGCATTTCTTCAACGCGCAGAGCAAAGTTGATCTCGCCAGGCGTCATCTCCTTGGTGAGCGCCTGAGGCAGGCAGTATCCGCGCACCCAGACTCCGGGGCAGCGCTCCAGGATGGCCCAGACGAACGTGTAGAAGTCCACGGGCACCCGGTTTAGGGCGCCGTCCAGCTTCCGACGACGCAGCCACAGTCCGACCTGCGGAGGGGACAGGCGCGCTCAGAAGGCAAGCCGCATAAGCGCCATGCCAAAAGCAACACTTCCTCCGTCAGACCAAACCTTCAATACTATCCGCTCTGTCACGTATTAAGTCCGACGTGTCCTAAAACGGCATGCTGGCTTACGCAGAAAGAAGCAAGTCAACTGGCCCAGACTAACGTTAGAGCTCAAATATAAATTCTTTACTGCAGCAACGATATAACGAAACGGTTTGGTTTGGTTTGGTTTATGAGGTTTAACGTCCCAAAGCGACTCAGGCTATGAGGGACGCCGTAGTGAAGGGAAACGTTTATAATGAAGTAATGGATATAACAAAGCAATAGCTGTTTTCTTTGGGACCTCCCATAGATGCGAATGTATCGTACATCTCGCTTTTGCGCAGTAAAATTTTCCTGCAAGTGAATATAACAAACTACAAAGGAGCCCCTTGGCCGTTTTCGCACTGAGTACATCGATTTGCAGGAGTTGCAGCGATGGCCTAGAGGCAGAGGTAGAGAGTGCGCCCCGCGTGAAAAGGACAGCGGTTCGAATCCCAGTGGCGCGCAATTGTCAACAGCATAAAAAATATCGATACGGGCTTAACGTAGTTGAACCGAGTACACCTGCGAAAGCAGGTATTCATTCTTCAGTTGGAGGGGGCACTTAAACTCCGCCTTAGGGGAGTGGCATGATATCATTAGTGGTTTAATGCCCATGTATGCTGAATTGGTAATTCCTACTTAAGATTCATAGATGGCGACGAGCCCTCATATTCTATCCCAGCCACCCGACGGGATTTTGCGACCCATGTTGCTCTTCCCGAGAAACCTCTCGCGCAGATATCACGACGCTCGTCCGAACTTACACGAGCTTACCCGAGTTACTACCCGAGCTTACCCGAGTAACTCGTGAAAGTCCGCCAGTTTTAGCGTTTCCCTCGTTCCCTTTCATCCGCATGTCCCTCTCCCCCAGCGCAGGGCAGCCAACCAGAACACCTTCTGGCTAAACTCCCGCCTTTCTTCGCAAGAGGAAAGTATATTGTCATTGACTAGAAGCAGACGAAGAAGTGGACAGCGCCACGCGCAAGAATTCGCGCTAGCCCCGCAGCCATTAAATCGTGCCATCACTATCGGTCATGTCGGGCTGTTTTCATCGGCTTGCCGTCGCGTAGCAATATAGCAGCTGTACCTTATCAGTACCGACCTAAGGAGCAGAAACGTGGAGGTTAACGAGAAGGGTTCAACTTAAATTGAAGACAACGCCGCCAGCTACGGAAAAAAGTGTAATGTTAAGAAACCGGTAGAGGTCAGAGAATCAACGCGAGTTGATGATGTACAGACGCGGCCACAAGTAAACGGAGCACGCTATTGCGTTCGAAATGCAATCACGCTTTCTCAATTGGTAATGAAGAAGCGTTGTTTGTCTACAAGAAAGCCCACCAACCTCCTCTACCAGCATGCGCGCACCACTGGTGGAAATTTCAGTTAGGTGACGCGTGAAAAATATTCGAAGACAGTTGCGTGCTCCGTTTACTTTTGTCAGTGCCTGTACAAGTGAATATGAAGAAGAGGAAATGGGTTGCTCAGGGCATGTAATGCGAAAGCAAGACAACCAATGGTAATAAGGATAACGGATTGGATTCCGAAAGAAGGCAACCGCAGCAGGGGCGGCAGCAAGTCATTACATTGCTAAAGAAGTTTGTGAGCTGCTTAGGAAATCGCAGAGCGACACAAACAAGCGGGCTAACTACAAACAACGATGCGGAGTAGCAACTATGCGTGGATGAGATTAGGAAGTTTGCAGGGATTAGGCGGCCGCAGCTAGCGCAGGACAGGGTTAATTGGAGGGATACGAGAAAGGCATTCGTTGTGCAGTGGAAGTAGGTAGACTGCTGCTGATAGTGACATCTGTTTGTAACGGTGTGCAACAGCTCTGCAGCCGCACTGTAGATCAACGCACCAAACATGCGCAAAACTTTTCCGACCTCAAGCGGATCTCGCGCGGAGAGTTCCCCCGGACGATTCGCCGGTATCAGCGCGAATAAGCTTGCACGAGGCGTATGTGCGCTGTGTCAGACAGCGCTTTGCGCATTGCCCGCTGCGACACAAGGGCATCGCAGTTCCTCTTTTCTCCAACCTTCTCTCTACTCATTATCTGCTGCAAGGGAGCTGCGCCTTTCAGGAACCGCGTGTAGTGGTTTCCGTTTTCGCGAAGTGTTCGCGTGGTTTGTCTGACAGTGTGGCTCGTGTGCTAAGCGGTATTGACGTGTCCCGCTGCTTTCACACGGCCAAGGTTGGTGACAGTGCGGTGTAAGCTGAAAGCGAAAGATCATTTCAAGCTTACCAAAAGGTGGCCGTAGTAGAAATCGGCCTGACATGGTCAATCTCCGCCACAGGACATTGCTGTCATGGGGCAAAACCTTGTTGTGGCTCTGTTGCATCCAGCGCGCTCATGCGCTATGCGAAAAAGCCAACGAAAACGGGAATTTGCGACCGAATTTTACCGAGGCCTGTATCGACTTCAGCGCCAAGAGAGCGGGGATAAATATTCAGAATACGTCTCTCCCAGTCCTTAGTGAGATTATCGCTACAAGGTCAGTTTTCTAGGCTCTCAAGCCGCCTATGAAGCCCTCGTGGGCCGCGGGAGAAATTGGTGCCCACTAGTGACGCTGATGTATTCGGCTGGTGTTTCCATACTCTACCGCTTATAGTAGGCACTCAGTTAAGGTTTAAACTGCTTTGGAGGAGCAAATGTTGTCCTATGTATCCTCGCTCAACAAATTGGTGGGCGAGCAAGTTGGCATGCGACAGGTGTGGCCAAGGTGACCGACTGCTACAGCGAAGTAGTGACCACAACGCAGGCATACCGGCTCCCATTAGACTTGATATAACGAGGTTGTACTGTACGTCCATCATTTTTGCATGCAACAGCACAGAAAATTTGCATCTACACTGAACACAATGTCTACAATGCGATGCTGCAGTTTACCGTCCACACCTGAAACCAAGGTTTGTACAACATTGGTCTTCCCTCTCCTAGCCCGTATTAACCTCCATCGAGACTGCCAACTACAGCTCGCCTGTCTGGAACATCTCGCATCCCATACATAGACCTTTCGCTCCGCGTCCCGTCGGCGCACAACATGGAGGACACGCATACCGGACGATCGGTCGTGAGCGTCGACTCCTCGAACTCGCTCTGGTGCACGAAGGCGTCGGCTTCGTTCCTCTTGTTGGGCGGAAGGCTCGGGCTGGGGCCCGGAAGCGTGCGTATGCTCTGGTCCTCCTGCCGCTCCTTGCCGCTGATGACATCTATCAGCAGCGACTGCATATCGTAGGGGCTCAGGGCAAGCAGCAGGTCGGCAGCGTCGTCCACGCCGCACCTGGACCTGCGCGCGACCTCCGCCACCATCACCTGCGTGGTTACGTGGCACTGAATGAGGTGCTAGGCAAAGCTAGGTTAAGCAGTTATATTGGGTTTATCCTTTATTAGTGTCTAAGCAACTACTGTCAACACACGCCATACTGTACTGTTCTTTAGACCACCTCGATTCTCGCCCACTGGCAAAGAGTAAAACCCTATAGGACGATGACCACATTGACCATCAGCCCTGAGGGCTTGCCGAGCGCTGTCCCAGTTCTGAGACTATCGCGCTCATGCGACAGCCATATTAGGTGCATGCAGAATTTAGAGGGGCGCGACAATACCTAAACTACACAACGTAACAAAGAGTCCTGCGAGGCTTCATTGCCTTAATGGGCGCTTTTAAATAATGCTCTGTCACGTGGACTGGAGGACATGCTTCCAAAGCGACATGCAGGAGGGCGGGGCCACAAACCTGAATCACGAGACCGACGCGCAGACGTTGCATCTCGCTAAAGAAGAGCGGGTTCTCTCGTATCAACATGGCCAGGTAGGTGAGCAGCTCTTGGGTGAGCATGGCCGTGCTCTGGTCGCCCTTGTGCACGCGCGCGATCATCGTGCGCATCTCCTTGGTGGTCAGGGGCCGCGTGATCATCTCTTCGCTGAGTGACGGCATGCCCACCGTGACCTGCTTCTGGCGCACCAGCAGGGCGGTGACGGACTTGGCCAGATCGGCGACCCGCTTTCCGAGCGAGCTGGCGAAGTGGCGCACCAGCGCCCACTTGCGCTCTTCGCACGCGCGCTCGTAGAACTCCTGGAAGAGGTCCTTGACCGTGATGACCGAGTACGGGTGGCCCAAACCGGTGTCCCAGGAGAGCCCCTTGCGTATGGACAGGAAGTGGAGGATGTCCCCTTTCTCCTCGAGCGACGCTGTCTCTCGCAGCGTGACGAGAAGCTCCTGCTCGGCCACCTGGTCCATATGCTGCTCGAGGGCGGTGATGTAGGGCTCTTCGTCGATGGAGGTCCGGCGGGATGAGGATGCCGAAGGCCCCGCCGAATATACGCTCAGAGAGGAAGCTATGGCGAATGCGCCCTCTGGCACTCCGCCCGCCTCGTGGGCCACGATGGAACGGCTGCGCCTGATAATTCCGGCGGCCACGGACTTACGGCGCCCCGCGGCGCTCGACGCGCCGGACAGGATCGGGTTCTGCATCAGACTCGGCCGGAGCAGAGCGGGGTGGCGGATCTGGTGGTCGAGGTACTCCTGGATGCCAGCCGGCAAGATGTCCGGTTCTCCGTCCTCACTGTTGCCCAGGAAACCGAGACTGGCGATGCACGAGGTGCTGAGGAAGTCGTCGAGCTTGCCGAGGCAAACCCGAGTGCTGTTGATGTAGCCGTGCTTGAGTTTTTTTATGGTCTGGCGCAGCGAGGGAGGCAGCTCGCCGTAAACCAGGTGCTGCTCCCTCAAAATGACGACCATTGTGGGGCGGCCCAGGATGTGCCAGTGGGAGCGTAGCACGGCGAGGTCAGAGCGAAGCGTGCTGACGAACAGGTCAACGTCATTGACGAGGTGGAACTCCTCGCTGTCCAGGTTCTGCGGCGTGAAGACGAACAGGCTCTCGCCGAGGCTGTAAATTTTACTGGTGGCCAGGAGGCCGACGTCGCAGCAAGCACGTCCTGTGAGGCCCATCTTCCGGTTCTGGCCGAGGTGCGAGTAGAGTTTGCCCAGAACCCTCGCAGGGTGCACTTCGAAAAGGTGGTGCACTTGGGTCAGCTTCTGGATGTCCGGACACAAGCCGGAAAGCTTGTCCCTCATAGACGAGTTCTCTGCCAGGAGAACCACCTGGATAGCAAGGAAAGACACTAGCCTACTCGGTGCACTGGCCGCAGTTTACGCCACTGGGCGCTGTTCAGTTTGCACATATTCTGTGAAAGCTGGCCGATCTAGCTAGTAGGGATTATTCGGCAACAACTGTTGAGACCGGAATTTCGGTGTCATATGTCGAACCTAGAAAAGCTACCGCTGTTTGCCTTTTGGCGAACGCTGTTTGCCTTTTGGCGAACGAGAACACTGTCCAATAAGTGCGAAAAAAATCGTCAAAAGTAAAGGTACACATGTGACGTAGTTGCGCTAGCGTCTGTGGCATGGAAACTTCGCGGCCGTGTCACATTGCCACGCAAATGTAACGTTGGATTACTCAGTCGTGAGCGCAGGATGACTCTGGTTACAGGGGGTCGCTTGTATGCCGATTTTACCTCGGAACTGTGTTCCGTCTTCTCCGCACGCCACGTCTATCTAGTCCAATTTTTTTGCTCCATCTCGCAAATTTGCTCTCAACGCCGCAGAAGCTGCAAACCCTCTAAACCAATCAGAAGGGCTGACACAATTTGAAGGTGTCTGGTTGTCTACTCGCGGCGTCTGCCATTCTGTTTATGAGAGGGAATGGTACAGCGCTGACCGTGAACGGCATGGATGAGAAGCACAGTCAACGCCCCCTGCTTCGCCTCTTCTAGGTATAGGTAACATTAGAACTGTATGGCTCAATTGATTCCGCTGAGGCCATTTCGACGAAAGCAGGCACACTATGCCTTCCCGTGCACTAGTCCGACTGCCGCTCCGTGCAATTCAAGTTCGATGCAATGACTCCTAAACACCAGGCTGACATATATAACGATTTATCTTTTATGATCCGATTCTCTGTATTATAAGAAGCAAGGCACTATTCGTTATTGTCACTGCTACTGAGCAGAGAAAAATTCTTAAATACTTAGGAGAATCGCTTCAAACTAGGTTTCCTTTCCGCACGTAAAAGTTGACAAAATACCAACTGTGCATAGATATATTCAGAAGTGACGGAGCGCCCCCTCTGTTTGCTTTATATCTTTGGCAGCGCTGCTTCAGGCTACCGATACTGGGCACAGCACGCTTGTCAAAACGATCAATCCACGTGCAGCCTTTGTCAAAAATATACAGCCCACATGGTTTGCTTCAAGGCCGTATGACTTGGCTCTATATGCATCGCCAGCATTCGAAATGTTGAGAGGAACGCCCATCCTCTTCCCTCTGGAGCGTAGGACATCAATAGGTGCTTCAAGAGCGCCGCTACACACGGTTCAGAAACAAAGATTGTGGGCTGTAAGTTTTCGACAAAGGTTACACGTGATGGCTCAGGAATCACACGTTATGTTGCGAAGACGCGAAGACTGTCAATGTACGCTTCTCTAATAGGTAGGAAATATCAATTAATGAATGGCCTCAGCGACAACTGTGCTGTCACGCGGCACTATCAACCATACGGGATTACGTCATTTTCTGTTCAGTTTTTTTTTTCTCTCTGGTGTGCGCATTCTATGGGCCATACCGGCCTGTACAAAAAACAGCGGTCAGCGGTAATTTTATAAGCACCCAAATTAATTTCCTGTGGGTTAGAAAAACTTAGGGTCCTTTTTACCCACATCTTACAGCATTAGCGTTTGGTAGTTGGCCCACCCCAAAAATTCTAAAGCCCCACCAAAATTTTGAAAGTAGGCCCACCCCAGAAAATGGATTAAGAAAGACTAGTTAAAATAGTGGGAGGATTAAGGCGGATTAGTGGGTCAGGTCGCTATAATTCCATATGATAATCCAATGGAGGGTGCTCGCAGATTCCAGAGCTAAGATTTTCAAATTTGGCGGTGCTGATGACGTCAGGTCCCTTTCGATCAAACAGGGAGAACCCGGGAGAAACGGAGAAACCGGGTCGTTTTTGCGAGACAACCTAAATGATATCGCATTTAAAGTTTTAAACCACTGATGATGGATGCTTATTCCAGAAGCTTATAGGTATGAAGGAACAGATTTATAGGCTGGTAACATCTCAGTCCGCCTTTTTCACACGGTCGTCTTACGGAAGCGCTCCTCATGTTTCCCGAATTCAGCTAGTCGAACAAGAATACAGGAGGCTCCGGACGAACACGCACCACCAGCTTGAAGCGCGCATGCGCAGTAAATGTTGGAAACAGGAGCAAGCGGCAGCAAGTGGCATTTGGCGCCTCGAGAAACTGAATCGCGACTGCGGCGTTTAGGTGCACGTGGGTATGTGCCATTCTACTTGAGGCCAACCAACCAACCAAATCCGAACAAAATGTCCTCAGCGTACAAATCAGGTCACGTATGCCTATGCTATGCAGTTATGCCCGCGAAAACGATGCCGCCGAACGCACCTGGACGACAACGTGCGGCCGCTCGATCATGCCCAGCCGGCGGTTGAGGGGGTCCAGTTCGCCCGGGGAGATGAACTCGTCCTGTAGGAGGTGGGCCACGATGTACAGGGACTGGGCCCACAAGAACGGAATCTGGCCGATCGGCAGGCGTTGCTGGGTGTGCGGCATCTCCCTCTCCTTGTTCACCCTGTCAGCTTGCACGGCGTACATCTGCGGCACGAGGCGCAGCCCTTCCTCCGTGCGGATGCAGACCCGGTCCAGGAGCTCGCCGTACTCGTCCATAGTGTTGCGGTCTTCGCGGAAGCAGGCCTCGATCATCATGTAGCAGAAGAACAGCGGCCATTCGCACTCGATGTTCTCGAAGCTCTGCAGCTCCCAGGGCTCGTAGTAGAGGCGGGTTTTCTCCTCGCGAACGGTTTTGTACCCGTCGCGCAGGAAGCGCTTGCAACCGTACTGACCCTGCAGTTTGGCGACGATGGCTTCACGCGTTTTCTGTATCGTTGCCGGTTTGGTGACCGCGAAGGCGGGGAATCCGATGATCGAGATGAGCGAGGCGTCCACTTCCTTGGAGCTGGACTCCCGCGGAAGCATGGACTCCAACACGGCGTCGCATTCTTGGGCCTCGTCCGAGAGGACGTGGATCACCGACGACGGACCGCCGCGGCCTCCGAACAGATCCAGCTCGTTCATGGCTTCGAGAGCAGCCTTGGCCATGCCCACGGAGCTGGAGTTCAGCTCGCGTATGCCGCGGTTCGTCTTGTCGCCACGCTCCCACATTCCGTAGTCCGGGGTGCAATAGGCTTCCTCGATGTAGAACACCAGGTTCTGCAGGAAGGCCACTTCGTCGAGGTTGAACACGATCTGGACGCCAGAGGCCGTGATCTGGGCCAGGACTAGAAGGTACAGGGACGTGGCGTCCAGCTGCAGGTGGCCCCACTCCTCGTCGCCGACGCAGGTGCCCGCGGTAGCCGCGTTGTACTTGGCGTGCAAGCAGTCGGTGGGACTGCGCGTCTCCTTGAAGCTCTCCATCTTGTCCATCTGCTGCATCATGGCCATGAGCAGGCCCCTCATCAGTTTGACGCAGCACTGCTCCAGCTCGTAGGTGCGGGCTCGGTCCTCGTCCAGTTCGGTGTTCTTGCGGTAGGCTAGCGACAGGGACCAGATGGAGAGCGCGCAGTAGACGTTGTCGCGGACCCAGGCATGGTTCTCGTACTTCTGCGAGGGTATCAGTCCTGTCACGGGGTCCTGGCTGTCCAGGATTGTCCTCCGCAGCAGGTGGTGGTAGTGGCTGAGCCGCGGGCTGCACCGCGTTGCCATGACACTGCTGTTGCAGTGCGCCTGCGATTTAAATTGTTTATTCGTCAGATATTAGTTAACCGCCATGGATTAGACACTCACCCCATGCCTCAAAAGCAGACATCGAGGCCGTGGATTAGTTTGCCAATAGCGTTGCTCTTCCGGTCCATTATTTTTGTTCTAGTGACGCTAAACAGCTCAGCAAAAAACTTTCCCGTTTTTTGTATTGAAGAAATGAGAATATTGACTCGCGTGCTGCTTCTACAGGCGAATGTGTATTTAGCCGTGATAGGATACTGCGAAAAGAAAGTCTGTAGCATTGGCGGTTTAGCATAGACTTTTGGTGCAAGGAAATGGATAGGTATCGCCCACTACATTGTCGTTGTTTTGGAGCGATGAAATAAAAGTGCATGGCGTGGTACAGTGGAGCAGGCTGCTCAGATTTGGTGCCGTAGTTATCCAACGTGTCACCAGTGGGCGCTGCGTTGGCCCCGAGCTTTCCTAGGGCTCGAGTTATTAGTTTCGGTGTGGTCTGGAAAAATGCACCGGATTTTCTTGCGCTGCCCAGCCTCAGAAAATTATTTTTAGAGCGCAGCTCTTTGGCACCCGTTTCTGCGTTTGACGGCGTCGCCGTCGCCGTTGTCCGTTGTAACCAGCAGTGGACACCTTACTCACGCTTTAAGCTGCGAAACCAATGGAGCAGGAGCTTGGAAAGCAGAGGAAAAGCGCATAACTGCCCTCTTGGAATAGTGTACCCATCAATCGTGATTTTAGCTACGTGGCGGTAGCGACAGATGTGCGCTGCAAGCGTTGGCATTGACAACGCTGTGCAATTTTAAGGAAAGGCAGTGCGCTAACTGGCTGCCAGGGTCAGTGGACGCCTGAATCGCTTTACTTGTTTTATTTGTTTTTTTATATTAATTTATTAAGGCGAAAGCCTTTAATGTCTCATCGTTGTAAGCAGCAGTTGTCGACAGAGAATGTCACGCTTTTCAGTTGGTCGAAACGGTCGTGACGTCACAGTGCGCCAATTTCAAACGGGGCCAATTGTACTTTGGCTAGTAACCATGCAACCAATTGAAGGGACCATATAGTGATGCTCCAAGTAAGTGGGACTGAGCTTAGTTAATTGCTTAATTACCTAATTAGCCTAATTAGCTTCTCTAGTCAGGCCATATAAATAAATAAAACCTAGTAAGAAATTGGTCGAGCTCGGGAATCGAACCCCGGTCTTCGGAGTGCGAGACGAGCATGCTATCAACTCCGCCATGCCAGCTCGACGGTTTGGAATGAACAAAGGCGCGTCTAGTGAATACGGTGTCTTCACTCTCTCTCATCCTCCTCCATTCCCTTCCGGCGAGGTTTAGGTGTCCACCGACAAATGAGAGACAGATACATTTCCTTTCCTCAAAAACCAATTTACCGACGAGCAAGGCGTAGAACCGAATGGGCGATGGCGTTCTATGGACTCCTTGGCAGCGTTGCAAGACTCTATCGCGTTCCACTCTTAGGAGCGAAGCTTAACGTCTTAACCACACATCAGTGACCCCACTTTAGGTCAAATAAGTGCCCCCCTGAATTTTGACGGGTGTCCACCGAGATACGTGAGACAGTTACTGCGTAATTTCCTTTCCTCAAATACAATTTTCATTTTCTTCATTACGGGCCCTTTTTGTCTTCTTTCACTCCCACTTCCTCCCTTCCTCTACGGTGCGGTTTGTGTGTCCACCGAGATGACAGAGAATTACTGCGCCATTTCCTTTCCTCGAAAAGCGTTGCGTTCAAAGGGCAAGGCATCGCGCCGCACGGGCGATGGCGTTCCGTGGACTCCCTGGCAGCGCTACAACACGCTGTCGCGTTCCACTCCTAAAGGGCAAGCTTAAAGGGCCACTGCCCAGGGTCCGGACATTTTTGAAAAACAAGCCCACTGCATAGATGAGGCATCGAAGATAACCTCTGCAAAATACTAGAGCCATGCGCGCCCCGAAAAGCTGCGAAAATTCAAATCAAAGCCAGCTCGTTCTTTCCTTCAACAAAAACGGGCCCGGCCCACTACTCTGAACCCCGCTGACGTCAAGGGGGGCTACTTTCGCTAAAGGCACTCCATTGGTGCATCGTTCTGACTGACGGGAGAAGGTTGGGCGTAGCCTTGGCGTCGCGTCGTCTGCACAAGGCTTTCCGCAGCGCCTTCTGTTCTGGCTCATGCCTACAAACCCGCATGAAGGAACAAAAAAAAAAACTGCGGAGGGAGCGTGCGGCGACAGCCTTGAACCCTAGCCATAAAAAGTAAAATATAGTAAAACTGAGGGAGTTGGTTCGCCCCCCCCCCCCCCCCCCCCCCCCCGCCGTGATCACCTCACGAGACGCTCTGCGTACGTGCTCCCTTCTCAGATTTTTTTCTTCTATGCAAGCCCTCCAAAACAAGGTTTTAATTACTAGTGCAGCAGAGCCTTTCCCTCGCTCGCCCACTTGACTGCTCCGCACACACACCGCTTATCTTTCGTGCATCTTGCGTACGCCTTGACTCCAATGAATGACATATGCTTTGGAGCGGAGAAAAGACACAAACACACAGAACACAAACACGCATGGAGAAAAGCAAACGGGCGGTTGCCGGGTCCGCGCTTCGCCGTGTGTTTCGAACACAACCGACTTCCGCCCCTCCGCTCGTGAAACGGTGGGGAGGCCTAAAAGAAAATGAAAAGGTGGCTCGTTAACTGGGAATGACAAACAGATGTATGAAAGGATGCGCTCGCTAACAAGTCTAGGTGGTCGAGCCGATCGCGCCTCTCGATCGTTCAGTGTGCGGAGAAAATGCAAAAACCAAGAAAAGAATTCTATTGAAGGCGGGGCCATGACGTCACCCTGTGACGCACTCCACAGAAACCACGCCTCCGGCTTACACCGAAGAAGGAAGGGATGATTTTGCCTTGCCGAGCCTACTCGACGAGGAGCGGGAGAGAAAAATTTCGAGGAGGGAATGGAAGGAGAGGAGGCTCGCTCAAAGTGAGGTAGAGAGTGTTTGGGATTATGGGGTGGGCAGGGGCCCTTTAAGCGTCATTAATAAGCGGTTAATCAGTACTCAGGCATTAATCAGTAATTAACCATTAATTAGTGATTGAT
Source organism: Amblyomma mixtum (assembly GCF_055824585.1). Taxonomy (NCBI): domain Eukaryota; kingdom Metazoa; phylum Arthropoda; class Arachnida; order Ixodida; family Ixodidae; genus Amblyomma; species Amblyomma mixtum. Next base: position 59,918,786 of record NC_143013.1, on the reverse strand, counting down.
CATCACTTCGGAACTAGTACTCAATTATATGTGACGCCACCAGTGCCAGAGAAGCAGCGAAAGTGGTGCGGAGAACGCTTTCGCCTCGACGCACTTCAGACAGTCAAAGTGCCCCCTCAATTTTTTTCTTTTCTTTCACTCACACCTACCTCCCTATCCTTACGGTGGAGTTCGAACGTCCACCGAGATGTCAGACAATTACTGAGCCGTTTCCTGTCCTCAAAAATGCGTTGCGTTCAAAGCTGTTTCCAACGGGCAAGGCGTCGCGCTGAACGGACGATGGCGTTCCGTGGACTCCCTGGCAGCGCGGCAACACGCTGTCGCGTTCCACTCCTTAAGGCGAAGCCGTCCTCCAATTTTTGTCTACATTTTAATAATTGATAGGGTATCGTCTCGACAGCGGCATCGAACTCACCATCGGCACTAACCATTAGACTGTATTAATTTAACTGCCTAATGATTATGATTTCTGAAGTAACTGGCGTTCGTTGACGCTGACAGTAGGTTTCGAGACAAGATTTTATATCTAAACCAGCGCCGCCGCGGTGGCTCAGTGGTTATGGTCCTCAGCTGCTAACCTGGAAGACGCGGGCTCGATTCCGGCCGCGGTGGTTGAATTTCGATGAAGGCGAAATTCTAGAGACCTGTGAACTGTACGATGTCAGTGCACGTTCAAGAACCACAGGTGGTCGAAATTTCCGGAGCCCTTCACAATGGCGTCCCTCATAGCCTGAGTCGCTTTGGGACGTTAAACCCCCCCCCCCCCCCCCCCCGTAAACCCGTGTAGCGCGGCTAGAAGTGGCTTCGCACTAAAATCACTGCCATCGTTAGTCCATAAATTGTACAGGTAGAGATGAAATGTAACTTTCCGAACATGACAAAGCGTCATAAGCCACTGCATAGCGAGCGCTGGTCGAAGATGCGAACGGAGCGCGTAACGCTGTTTGCGACGCTGCATCGCAGCACATACCAAGGCTGCGGCGTCCGAGCCTAGCCGACGTCACACGAAGCGGGAGTGAACCACTCCGGGTGTACTACTTCGACACTGAACGCTATGACTCCGGCCTGCGTTAATTCCCGAGTTAAGGTTTATGGTTTATGGGTTTTAACGTCCCAAAGCGACTCAGGCTAGAGGAACGCCGTAGCGAAGGACTCCGGAAATATCGACCTCCTGGGGTTCTTTAACGTGCCCTGGAACTCCGGCCTGCGTTAATTCCCGAGTTAAGGTTTATGGTTTATGGGTATTAACGTCCCAAAGCGACTCAGGCTAGAGGAACGCCGTAGCGAAGGACTCCGGAAATATCGACCTCCTGGGGTTCTTTAACGTGCCCTGGAACTCCGGCCTGCGTTAATTCCCTAGTTAAGGTTTATGGTTTATGGCTTTTAACGTCCCAAAGCGACTCAGGCTGGAGGGACGCCGTAGTGAAGGGCTCAGGAAATATCAACCTCCTGGGGTTCTTTAACGTGTCCTGGCATCGTGCAGTACTAGGGCTTCTGGAATTTGCCTCCATCGAAATTTGAACGCCGCGGCCGGGATCGAATCCTTGTCTTTCGGGTCAGCAGCCGAGCGCTGTAACCACTGAGCCACCGCGGCGGCCGTTTTTCGTATTTTCCCTCACAACCTAAGGGCCTATCACCGGCAGAGCAGAACATTCCATTCGGACAGTCGGAGTGTATTTCTGGCAGTGCACCTTGCCTGAACGCAGTTCGCGTCTTAATGGTACGCAGCCGAGTATGAGGCGGCTTAGGGTCTCATGAGGCCCATGACTGGGATATACATGTATACTCGCGAAACGCAAAATTGTTCGTGCACTGTTTCCTTACTAACCGTCAAGCACGAGTTGAAAAAGCGAAACGTAACGACACTATGTGGCTAGAAAAGCAACGTGGCATCAGCTATTGAAAGGTGATACACAAAAAAGAACAAAGCCTTCTCACCTCGACGAGATGCAAAGCTGCAAACTCCGAACAGCAGTAAACGCATGGAGGCGAATACTCCGAACTGAGGCGTGAGGAGTGGTAGCTCGAGCTCAGGGTGCCCTCACGCTCAATATCACGAGATTCGGAGGGCGCTACGTTCTGCACTTATGCTTATTTGGTTAGCGCCACACGTTAGGGCCCACGAGCTGCACGTGTTTTACGCGCACTGCGGCTTAGTCGATGGAGCAGGCTGTTTTCGTCGAACGCCCTTTCCCCACCTGGTGGACAAAATTATTAAGGCGGAAGCCTTTAAAGCCTCATCGTTGTAAGCAGTTGCTGTCGACAGAAATGTCATGCTTTTCGATTGGTCGGAATGGTCGTGACGTCACAGTGCGCGAATTTCAAACGGGGCCAATTGTAGTATGGCTAGTAGCCATGCAACCAATTAAAGGAATCGTATAGTGACGCTCCAAGTAAGTGGGACTGAGTTTAGTTAATTGCTTAATTAACCAATTCGCCTAATTAGCCTTTCTAGTCAGTTCAGATAAATAAATAAAACTGAGTAGGAAATTGGTCGAGCTGGGAAATCGAACCAGGGTCTCCGGAGTGCGAGACGAGCACACTACCACTCCGCCAAGCCAGCTCGCTGGTTTGGATTGAACGAAGGCGCGTCTAGTGAATACGGTGTCTTCGTTCACTCCCATCTTCCTCCCTTCCTGTTAAGGCGAGGTTCAGGTGTCCACCGAGATGTGCGAGACAGATACATTTCCTTCGATGAAGGCGAAATTCTAGAGGCCCGTGCGGTGTCAGTGCGCGTTAAACCCCAGGTGGACGAAATTTCCGGAGCCCTTCACTACAGCGTCCCTCATAGCCTGAATTGCTTTGGGACGCTAAACCCCAATAAACCTAACCAGATACATTTCCTTTACTCAAAAACCAATTTACCGACGAGCAAGGCGTTGAGCCGAACGGGCGATGGCGTTCATTGGACTACCTTGCAGCGTTGCAAGACGCTGTCGCGTTCCACTCTTAGAGGTGGTGATGGTGGTGAAAACTTTTAATTGATGAAATACAGTTTGGGAGCCACAGAGTGGCCCCGCTACATGCCGCCGCGGTGGCTCAGTGGCTATGGTGCTCGGCTGCTGACCCAAAAGACGCGGGTTCGATCCCGGCCGCGGCGGCTGGAATTTCTTTGGAGGAGAAATTCTAGAGGCCCGTGTACTGTGCGATGTCAGTGCACGTTAAAGAACCCCAGGTGGTCGAAATTTCCGGAGCCCTCCACTACGGCGTCTCTCATAGCGTTAGTCGCTTTGGGACGTTAAACCCCCTAAACCAACCTAAACCAACCTACATTGTCGGCGTCCCTAGTACGGGACACCGCATGACAAGGCCGGCCCCGTCTCTCGCCCGTTTCACCAGAGCCCTTTGGGACTCAAAGCTTAACATCTTAACCACACATCAGTGACACAAGGAGCTACACCGCGCTCAAGGTTTTTGCCTCACAGCACTTTAGGTCAACAAAGCTCCCCCCTAGATTTTTTCCGGAGCCCTCCGCTACGGCACCTCTTTCTTCATTTCCTCTTTCACTCCCATCTTCTTCCCTTCCCTCACGGCGTGGTTGAGGTGTCCTCCAAGAAGTGAGCCAGAGAAACAACTTTATTGCCATGGATTGGCGGGATTTAGGGCAGGTGGGCTTGGTGTGGCCCCCAGGTGGGACGACTTCCTGGGCCCACGAAATGAGTGCCAGTTGGATGCTCTTGTCTGGCCTTCTGAGGAGTTGGTTCCATCCGTCTTCCGAGGGAGCTGGCAGTAAGGTTCGAGGGGGCGGATTTCCCGCGCAACCCCAGAGGATGTGAGCCTGGGTGGCGATTTCTCCCTGGTAACAATTTTGGCAGACGGGGTCGTATTCCCCGTCTGTGATGAGTGAAAGTCTAGAATGGCTAAGGATAGAGTGTGTTTGCAACCTGCGGAGCAAGGTGGCTTGCGCTCGATTCAAGTCGGGGTGTGGAGGCGGGAACTGGCGTCTCATCTCTCTGTAGAGGTTGGTAATTTCGGCAAAGGTCTGGGGAGCCTCGGCAAGAGCGTCTGGGTCCGTGGGGCCGGCCGCCCGGTTGGTTAGTCCTCGGGCTAGTCGGTCGACCCCTTCGTTTCCAGAGTTTCCCGCGTGGGCGGTTACCCAGACCAGGTTTACCTTATGGTCGGGAGTGCAGCCGCGAAGGATGCGTGCAGCGGGGTGGCAGATAAAACCTGCCGAGTAATTTTGTATTGCTCTTTTGGAGTCGCTGAGGACTGTGCGCGTACGTGGGTCAGCGATGGCCAGCGCGATGGCGGTTTCTTCTGCCGCTGTCGGAGAGTGAGCTACTACTGTGGCGGCGGTGACGAGAGTAGACTGTGGCGTGGTTGCACAAGCCACGTAGGTGTTTGCACTTTGCCGTGCAGCATCTACGTATATTGCGTGTTCGTCGGCAAGGTATGTGGCATCTAGTGCTTGGGCTTTCAGCTGACGGCGCGTATCATGGCGGCCAGGTAGCATGTTTTTGGGGATTGGTTTTATAGCTAGGCGGCTATAGACCCCTATCGGAATGGGCGTCGTGGGGTGGACGTCGCCTGTGGGGTTGATGTTGAGACGGAAGTGAGCCAGTGACTGCTCCATCCCCCCCCCCCCCCCAAAAAAAAAAAAAAAAAACACTAACCAGTAACACGCGCTCAATGCCGCAGTATCAGTGTGGTGGCTCCGTGACCGCCCGTGGCTGCTGTCTATTGCGACTGGGCTATCCCGGCTACTGAGCTGGAGTTCCCGGGTTCAAACCCGACCGCGGCGGCCGTGATTCGATGGAGGCGAAACGCAAAATGCACCCGTGGGCTGTGCCTTGTCAGTGCACGTTAAAGATCCCCGGGTGGTCTAAATTATTCCGGAGCCCTCCACTAACTCCCAGCTTCCTCCCTTTCCTTACGGCGCGGTTCGGGTGGCCACCGAGATATGGGACAAATACTGCGCATTTCCTTTCCTTAAAAACCAGTTTGGGCTCCTTGGGTGTGGCGTTCGGCTGCTCAGCCCGAGAACGTGAGGTCAAACCCTGGCCGCGGCAATAAATGGTAAATTGGTTTTTGAGGAAAGGAAATGGCGCAATATCAGTCTCGCATATCTTGATGGGCACCTGAACCGCGTCGTAAGGGAAGGGAGGAAGGTGGGAGTGAAAGAAGAAATAGAGAGGAAGAGGATAAATTTTATTTCCGCCGACAAAAGTAGCAGGTGATGTGGGGTTATAGCCCCATCAAGTGGCCATGAGCCCGTGGCGTTCGGCGTCTTCTAGGCTCTTGTCACAACCCGTTCGGCTCTTGTCACAACCCGGATCTGTGTGTCCGAGTCGGAACTGAGCAATGCGGCCTCCAGCTGGTCTGGAATCGAGAGCTGCAAACCTCGTGGAGGGTGTCGGCAAGTCCAGGGTATGTGGAATACAGTGACATGTTGGCCACATAGTTGACAGGAAGGGGAGTAGACCCCAGGGTATATGCGGGCATATATCGCGCGGTTGGGGAAGGCGTTCGTTTGAAGGTGCCTCCACACAACCTCTTCGGGTTTGGTGAGAGAACTATGGGCGGGAGGATATAGAAGTCGACCTAAGCGGTAATGCATGGTTATGTCATGAAATGTAACCATACGATCTCGCCGCCCGCTGGACGGGCGACACCACATCCCAGTCGACGAATCCTATGGGCTTATACAGGGTGTTTCACGTAACTTGCACCAAGGATTTAAAAAAAGCGGTAAACCGCAGCCCGCTGAAACCGATACATTGTTTGCCATCATGTGGCGCTCCTAAGAATATTTTTTTCATTGTGCTTAATAATTAATTAATTAAGATGAATTATGCAAAATTTCAAATATTCATTTTAGTGCCACGACCGTTAAGTTAGGTTGTATAGCAGGTTTATAAACAACCGATCCAGTTTACTGTAGCGTTGTGTCTCGAACGGCATCCTTTTTTCCGGCATCTAAAGAAAGCCGGCGAAATATGAAAAAATACCACCTGACTACGCTCGTGCGCTATCAAATTGCAGCGCTCTCAACGGCGCTTCGAGCAAACGGAGCGTGCCCGCTTACCGTGGCGGAGTGAACGGCCGCCGCGCCGCTGCGGAAAGTGCTGACGTACTGTCAAGCCGCTGCTAAGAGGAAATAAGTGTCGAAGTGGCAGTCACACTTCCCGGTTGACAGAGAGTTAAAAAATACAGGGGGCACTTAAGACTGCTCACTTAAAACTGCTTGCGTGCTGTGAAGGTGAAAGCATGAGTGTATACGCATGTCGTCGGCTGAAATCCCTCTCGTGAGCTATTCTACAACTTGACTAGCGGGCGTACGCTATGTGCAAAGGGAAATCGCATCACATCACCCGGAACGCTGTACGACCAATGGTTGCGTCACAATTTTGATACGAATGTTTGGGAAGGCATACAATTGGTGGCCATCGTGAGTCTATATGTAGACGGTTGGATATATAGTCGGTCACAGGGCTCTGCCACAAGCTCTTTTCTTCTAATATTTTTTGTAATGCGTCCCTACGGTAGTGCAATTGCCAGGAGATTTGACGCAAGGCTAACGCCCCTATAGGCAACGACCACCGCGGCCTCTACTCAACTTCTGCCAGGAGAGCTGGCAGAAGTTGAGAAGTTGAAAGGGCCAGAAGTTGGGCTTCTATCGGACGAGGCGGATTTAGGGTTGCTTGATGGCGGAATTTATCTCTGATCCGTCAAAGCAACTGTGGTCTACGACCCTTTTCCCAAGCATCTCACCCTATAAGAGCCGAGCACCAGGCCAGGGGAAATCTTGTATCCATTAGAAAACTGGTGGGTACACGGCAGCACTGGGGATCGAACCCAGCACCTCCCGAATGCGAGGCGGATGCTCTATCTCACAAACAAAGTGGTGCACCTCAAAAACAAGTTGAGACCAAAATCCATCTGTATGCATTTCCGTGGGGTACACGCAGATGTCGCATCACCTGCTCTTCGTACTGTTGTGAACAGGTGGAGCCCATATTAAAAAAAAGTGCACAGCGGGAAAAACGACGAAGGAAAGTTGTGGGGCACTTTTGTATAATGTGTACAACAATGGCAACGGCTACGATGTCTGCGATGTCTGCGCTCTAAAACGATCGTGAGGTGAACTCGGGCCAGAGAGGTGGCCCGAAAGCTGTGTGTTTGGAAGCGCAAGGTAGCCCGCCAGCTAAGACGACAATATAAGATATCTGACAGCCTATCATGTTCGCGAGGCGCGACCACTGGTAAAATATATGAGAAGACGCCGACGTGCGCTTGTATGTGCCCATTTTACGTTGCCTATTTAACACTTTACTACACAGTGCTTAATGCCTGGAGTCGTCGCGTTTACGCTTCTCCGTATTTTTATATCCATTTCTGTATTCTTTGTTCCTACCCACTCTTTTGTTCAAGATACTGTTGCCTTTCGCACTGGCCCACTAGAGAGCGGGTCTGAAAAGTGCCGAGCCGAGCCACGAGGGGCGATTTTGCTGTACGGTGTCAGTGCACGTTAAAGGATCCCAGGTAACGATGACGACGACGATGATGATGATGATGTCCTCAGGCTTAATGGCCCATACCCACGGCGGGGGATTGGCCAGGGTGCATGGTGGTCGAAACATATTCTTATTTAACTTCCTCCTTCATCTCTTCTCTCAGGACGAGGTAGAGGCGCCCACGGAGAAGTGAGACTGTCATTTGCGACATGGTTTTGCGACATGGCTCGCATAAGCGAACTAACCTCCGGGACCGCATCTTGCTACGATGAAAGGTGCTGTCCTGACGACATCAAATAACAAGAATTGGACGGTAATGCGGAGGAACTCGGAGTTGCGGACTCGATTCAACGTCGGCCTGACGGCGGGATACGGCGAAGACATGGCGACAGGGGCACTCTACAGCCACCCTGGTGTACCTTCGACGAGAGGCATCCATGGGTACACGCGGTGCGGGCAGGGCAATATTACCTTTAATTCTTTTAATCTTGCCTGCTCTGCCCTTTGTCCAATCAACAATCGCAACGGTTAGCGCCTGCATCGTGACAGCACTCGGGGAAGAGAGAGTTGGCTATTCGGTGATCAGCGGACGTATGAGAGAGAGAAGATGACGCCCACGTGGCTCGTTATTCACTGGTGCGCCGCAGAGTCACACTGAGGAAGAAAAGCTCGCTTGAAGAAGAAGGAGAAGAAGCTAGCCCTCGTGTCGTGCTCAACTCTCGCGCTTCGGTTCCAGCGTTTCTGGTCCTTCACTGGCTACTCCAAGTCGATATCATCTTTCGGGAAAAGCCTGACTTGGCGAGGTGAGTTGGCGCAAGGGCCATGCATTCTGCGCAGGGCACCAATGCGTGCTGTAGGGGAAAGGCGAGACGCCCAGCCCTGTCGAAAGCCGCGGCGAAAACCCAGGAACGTTGCAGAGCAGACTGTGAAACGTACTGCTGCTTGGCTGACAAATGCGGCCATTCGTTGCGACTGCGGGTATCAGAGAAGCATGTGAGATATCTTAACAACACCAAGAAGAGATTTCGGTTTTCGAATTCTTAATTGCCATGTTTCAGCTGAACAGGCCGAAACGAAGGGGTGCGAGGGGAGGGGGGTGGGGAAGGGCATTTCACGGATGTAGAATCTTCCTCCCTGATTTTAAGGGAGACAAAACTAAATCTCCACCTGCTTTTACTAAAAACTAAGTAGGGCGTCCTCGCTTTCACGGTGGATATTTCTATGCACTGCTGTATAGCCAGTTATTGTGCAACAAGCGGCTCTACTGATTAAACTATGCCCGCTCTGTCTGGCGCGATCGGTCGTCTGTGCTTTGATAAGTGTTGTCCAAAAAAATGATTTGCGCGGAGTAGCTTCCTTGGATTAGTTCTATCTTGGATGCTGTGGCTAAATTGTCAGTCCTGTCCGCTGTGAAAATAGGCGCGCTTTTCAGCCGATTACGCTAAATTTTGAAACCGAGAATCTAGTCACACAATGGCGCGGGAGAGGAAATCGTTCTTATTCATTTAACACGTCTAGCTACATTCTGTTGTCGCATGAAGGAAACTGATCCTTGCGCATAAGTGAGGCCGTCAATTACCGAAATGCACTTTCTCCTTGGATTAAGAAAGGTCTTTTTGATCTTCAATGTTTTTAACATCTTATCTAAGAACTGATATAAGCTCCTAACCACATCAACGTATTCCTCAAGTTAAACGCTACTGTAATTTTAAAAAGAAATCGGAGGAGTCTCGTATTTTTAGAAAGTAGTATATTAACCACATTCAAATTTGCTGACAATGCGTGGCAGTCTTCTAGGATGAGGGCAAAAACGATCTTTTCCTGTGTTCTGACTACGCACCCACTCACAGTGCGTGACGTCACAGATCAGCTGCCATCCCTACCAACCCGCCAGTTTCGCGAGCACACCCATGCCGACGGCAGCGGGCGAGTCGAGCTCGTCGCTGGACCAGCAGCTGTCTCAGCTCATCGGACCGTGGGGCCTCTTCCAGAGCCTCATGTTCGCCTACGACTGCCTCGCCATGCTCGCCATGGGCGCCCACAACCTGCTCTTCGTGGTGATCGCGCCCAACGACGCCGACTACTGGTGCCAGCGGCCCGCCGACGCCGCGCTCAGCGACGAGCAGTGGAAGAGCGCCAACATCCCGCGCGACGCCAACGGCACGTACGACCACTGCACCGTCTACGAGTCCGCCAGGGACGGGCACGACGTCCGAGCCGCCAACGCCAGTTTCGGGGCGGGAGCGGCCACTGCGGTTCCCAACCCAGCTCGCAACGCGGTCCCTTGCAGCGCCTGGGATTTCAACCAGACCACCAGTGCGGGCACCATACTGGAGGAGGCGAGTGGAATGAGGGCGTGGTCGGCGCCATTGGAGCCGCCTCGAAAGCATTTATGGTTTCATTGTTAGAATGGTGCCAGGAAGCGTGTCACAAAAAAAGTGACTTCTAATTTCAGTGCCCCCTTTCATAGGTGCAATCTACAGATCTTTAGGGAGGCAAAGACACGCCAGTGCACGGCAGAGGGGGCAAGAAAAGTTATGCGCTGTTCTATCCTCGTAGAAATATGCACCAGTTAGCGCATTGACACACTCTTTTGCAGTTCACATCCGTCCGGAGCTCACGAATAAAACTATGCTGAAAACAATGTTTACAGTAGTGTGTTCACTACTTTTGTGCAGAGGCGTCGTCGTCAATGCACATTTCTTATTGCCACTTTGTAGGATGCAAGGTGGATATCATCCAATGAGCGATACATTGGCGGGCATCCTCTAGAGGAAGGGTATGCACAGAAACTCAGCAACAGTCACGGGAGCAATCTCATGCGCCAACAGTAAAGCCAAAGTCCGTCAATGCCATTTTGCAGGACTAAGCAAGGTCTTCCGCTAGCCACAACCTACACAAGTGTGCGCACATAATGTACTATTCCTGAGTGGCAGTACCGCACCAGTTCTTCCATCATTTCCGGCTGTAAATTTGTTTCTATGAGGGTACTTCACTGGCATTCAGTGCTATATCAGTGGCTTAACTTGCCCCCGCTTGCCTTGGCAGTCGCTTAACTGTGACTCTGATGTTCAGAACGGGACCCCCGGACAGCACACTATACTTTTGGCACTAAGGCTGTGCGGCGGCGATGACTTCGCATTTGACGTGTGCATGGAACAACGTACAACACTGCTGCCATTTAATGCTCCCTGGCATTAAACAGCGGTGTTTATTGAGCTGTTTAGTATGAAATTGGGTAGGTTGTCAGTGCAGAGGACACCTTTGGGACAATTAGCTTTTGGTGCTTATATAGTGATAAGGTCCCGGTTCTCGCAACAGTCATCACGAGTAGAGTTCTGTATGGCAGCATAGAAGCCTTATCGAAGCGAAAAGACTGCAGAGACCGTCCGGAGTCGTCCAGAAAAATTCTGATTGGCTGTCTGGTAGTAACGACATTAGTGACGAAACTAGAGGGGAAAAATTCTATTGTCTACAGGAACGCGACGACACCAGAACATGTTTGTCTCTATGACACCTTTACCTACAAAGTGTGGAGGATGGCAGGTGTTGTGAGGGAAGAGCTGGGAAAGAACGACATGCTTCTCAAGCCCCAGCAATCACTTCCGGCAAAGGCATCAACAGCTTCTAATGCTATTGCATTGCCCAATGTAATAGAATTGGGGGTGCGTGTGTTTTTTTTTTTTACTGCGAAAGCAATACTAGTTGCACTTTCAGCCCGTCGCGTAGCGAGGCCGGTAGCTACCAATGACCTTAGCATATTGTATTGTATTGGATTGGAATGGAATGGATTGGGTTGGATTGGATTGTATAACCGATTCATCACCACAAGTCTAACCACAAGCACCACCACCAGCTACACTACCAGCTGAACCATGGCGTAGCTACGGATATTGCTTTCGCAATTACCGGGCTTAACCAAGCTAAGCCACAGGAATTTTCCTCAGGCACAACAAAGATTTTCTAAAAATTTCCTGGTTTCCTCTGACTTCGAGGGTCAACGCATGCATTTGAGCTAGTTGGTGGCTTATAAGAAATATTTCGAAAAGTCCCGCAAGGAACCAAACACAGCAGCGGTAACTGAAAACAAACATGCGCTGACTGCCAAATAGTTCGGTACTATTCGACAAATCAAGCACGCTCTTATTGAAAGTCGCTAGCATGAAAAATAGGAGTATTTTTTAAGCCGGACGCAGCGTCCACCTACAATCATCTACATGTAAACGTTGCAGTCCTGCCAAATAAAACTTGCAAATTTGTTCAAATAACGATTGTACTTATTAGTTTTGTCTGACTTACAAAATTGTCTTAATTATTCACGCGACCTTCTTTGGTATACAAACGTACTTGAACTCTCAAAAATCAGTTGGTACACAGCGCCTTTTCGCTTTCGGAGTTCTCTTGTGATCAGACACTTGCTCCGCTTTTAGGCATATTCCTCTGCTGTATAAGGAGGCGTGCTTGGACGCCTTCTGTTTTTCGAAGAGCGAAACAAGGACGACTGAGCATTTCATGAGAGTAATTCAGTTCTTAGCAGAGCAGACCGTTGGGCCAGTTGGTGCAGCGACATATTCAAGAAAACTTCGCGCAGATTAACACAAGACGGAGGGAGTGTGTTCGTGTTTCTCCCCCCTTCTTGTGTTAATCTGCGCAAAGTTTTCTTGAATAATTCAGTTCTGCAATAATTTTTGTGTAGCGATTAAGGGCTAATCAAGTGTATTATGCGAAGATGACGCATGCCTTGAGGTGGTCAAGCACGTGCAATGATTCCTCGGGTGCTAGGACTACATGACAGTTTTATCCGCCTCGATGGCTTAACAGATATTCCGTTCGGCCTTGAGCTGAAGGTCGCGGGATCTAATCCCAGTCGCGGCGAGAGAACTGCGAAGCCGCCCGTGTGTTGTGCTCTGGCACGGGGGTGAATTAACTCCCGTTGTTCCACTACAGCATCTTTCATGCCCTATGTGAATCTTTGGGCCCGTTAAGCCCAACTTACCAACAGTAACATTCTTCAGTAGCCTAGACATTGTGCGCCGCTGGGCGGAGTGCGGTGCTGAAATTTTCGTCCTTGGCTCTTTGTTTCTCATCTCAGTGGAGCCTGGTGTGTGAAAACCGGTGGATGACAACCTATTCGTCGGCGGCCTACATGTCTGGCTCATTTGTCGGGCTCGTGATAGCTGGCCTGTTTTCCGACAGGTGAGTGTTATTCTCCTACAAAGGAAGCATGGAACTGAATCCTCAAGTCAGCACCCTTTGTAAGAATTAGTTGGGTAAAGCTTTTTGGGCCTCGATTAAAACATTCCAAAGCTTTAGAGACGGAAATTTATTGAAACGTCTTTAATGGATAGTTTGTTCTTGCGAGATACTGCAACGTAATCTTAGTAGGCTGAATGATACTTTGTGATATTCCCTCTTTCGACGAAGTGAACGCATGGTTTAATAATTCGGGCATCGGAGACATGAAGTAAGCTTGTTCTTCCTTAATAGAAACTGAACTTAAAATGTTGCGACTGAATCCACGCTTTAAGCCGATCCTTGCATGCACTTGTGGACGAATTGCTGCGCCACTAATTTTCCCTCTGCGAAACTATATGCCTAGGTTATCCCCGGAAGCAGTCCTTCGTAACGCCGCCATGTTGAATCGTTTGAGACTTCCCCTCTACATCGTGGAAATCGTCAATAGGGAGGCCGAACCGTACGCAGGGCCAGATCCGATCAGTAGGTCCGGCAGGGGAGGCCCTTGTTCTAGAGTGGACGCAACGTTCTTGTAATAAGGATTTTTGGAGTCCAAACCAAGCGGTGGCCATCTTGTACTGTGGAAACAAGAGCGGCGAGTAATGCGCATGCGCAATCACCGCAGGGTGGGCAGGCGGCCGGTGATCTTCGCTGCCGCGGTCATCCTGGAGGGCTCGGGCCTGGCCGTGCAGAGCGCCCGCTCCTTCTACCTGTTCACGGTGCTCCGCTTTGTCGTCTCGTGCTCCGTCACGTCCATATTCTTCGTGACCTTCGTGCTGGGTACGTGCCCGTGCGCTCGTACCTCACCCCTGATCTTGGTGCGCCCGTTGCCTCGGCAACCACTACTGCCCAGCATACGACACTTAAAAGCCGTTGGCCAATCACAGACCCATGTCACTTGGCAGCATATATGATGATCCGACCCTTGATCTGCTGCTGGCGCCTGTAGCTTTTTTTTCTAGCTCTGACAGATTTAAAAATGAGACACAGCATGCCGTCGACCATTGCACACGGTGTTACATTTTATTGAATGCAACTTTTTTTTCATAAAGATGCTATAATAGGCAATAAGCCGCTTTTGAGGCTCGGTCAAAGAGCCAGACAAGATAAATTCTGGCAAAAGCTAACTGTAGCGGCAGAACAGGAAACATTTATTTTGTCCTCACGTTGAATTCACCGGCAATGAAGCAGCTTTGAAGTGAACGCCTGGTCTATCACATTCACATCTACGTTTTCACGCAGTTTGGTCGTCCTTCGGCTTTCAGAAGTCATCAAAATTAGCTTATTGCTTAGTAATCGTTCTTTATTAAATAGATATCCATATTTTTCTACATTTCTGCAATGAAGGGATGATTAGTGATAAAATATCGAAATTTCATAGCTTTTATCCGCCGTTTTCAATGCGTAGTCATATTAAGTGCTAAGGCAATAACATTCTGAGCTGTGATGGTGCGTTCAGAACCCCAGCGTCTCTTTGCCTCTTTCAGTGATCGAGACGGTGGACACGGGCATGCGTGGCTTCTGCGGCATGTTCGTGGAGTACGGCTTCGCGGCTAGCATGCTCGTGGTGCTCGGCATCGGCCGGTTTCGACCTTCCTGGCGCTTCGCACAACTGGGCGTCATGCTGCCCACCTCGCTGCTGCTCTCGTGCTTCATGTAAGCTGCGCTCTAAACACACAAATACGCCCATATAGGATTGAAGAGGGGAGTAAGCTGTCCTCTAGTTTCTTTTATAAAAAAGAGTGTGCTAGGACACTCCCTTTACTCCCCTTTTTGTTCCTTTCTGCTTAGAGTGTACAGTCACGAGTACAATAGATTAGCACACATGACGGAACACTGCAGCGCCGGAATGACAACGCGTGGCGCTGCGGATGGCGAAGAGGCTGAAAACGAGAGTGCCGGACCGTTCCCATTCTACAGTATTAGGGGGGGGGGGGGGGGGGGGGTTCAGCGGATTGTCACGGCCCAGCAAAATTTATTTTTCTGTCTCGCCCTCTCTCTTTTTTTCAAGACAGCCTATTGTTCTCGCGAGTTCCTTTTGACAAACCATCACGGACATAGAAAAACAGCAATAAAAAAGAAGCCATATTTTCTCATGATAACCGAGCCAAAATAAATTTATGCCGCATGCATAGTCACGTAGGGTCGGCACTTCGATGCTCGGGTGGTGGCACGCTTGATAAAGCTTACTTCCTGCTGTCCCCCTCTATGCTGCAAACATGGAAACGACCCGGTAGGCTGGCCTGCGAACCGCACCGCCGCGTGTTGAGATATCACAATGCTGATCGCCAGTGATCTGTGCTAATGTTTTTTACTCGCGACTGTACGCTGCACTGTTGCTGCACAGGCACATCCGGGAATGCTGCTACGACTTACCGCGACGGCGCTATGATCGCTTGCACTTTGTCGGTCACTTAAGCTCTTTTTTTCCCTTTAATAGCGTGATGTGCGAGCTTCGATTGAACACGCGGTTAGTGCGCGGGCGAGAATAACCTTCGCCAGTCCGTTCTGAAAACACAAGCAACTGATACGGCTCAGTGCACGGATATAATTTACCAGAGACAAGTTTGCAGCCAGATTTTTGAAGAAAACTCAACCGATGCACGAATACAAATCATGTGTACACTTCAGACGGTCTAGTTCGTCTTCTGAGCTTGACGGAACAGATCATACCCCGGTGCTTTAAAGCAGAATTTCCAGATGAATTTGCCAGGACAAGTTTGGCAGTGCAGCTTGGAGTTTTGAAAAGTGGCAGCGTCAAGTCCGGTTGCGCTCGGGTGGATGCCAATGAGTAATTACTCCCTTATTACAAATCTACTCCACCTTGGGGGATTCCCCTAAACATTTGACCAACACTGTTCCCACTTCGAGTTATTGATCAATTCGCTCTCGCCCTACCATAAGCTTACCGTCCTGATTAGCTCAATTGGTAGAGCGACTGCTCCGGTGAAGCGGTGGTCCTGGGTTCGAACCCCGGACCAGGACGAATTTTTCTTTAACTACGAAGTTTCTGAGAAAGCTGTATAGCTTTCCTTTGTAGCCGTATGGCTGCGCTCGGGTGGATGCCAATGAGTAATTACTCCCTTATTACAAGTCCGGTACTGTACTAGCTGTACAGCAGTGTGCTGCCATTGTTTCAGAACTGACATGATGTCGGAGGTGTCACTTCGCGCAGTTTTAGTCGACAGCGAGCCAACTGTAACTGCACGTTCACAGTCCCAGAAGCGCGAGTGCCTTCAACAGCATTGTAGTCATCGGAAAATTTGTAATTTTTCACCAAGTCGTGAAATGATCCTCTGTGGGGCAGATCACTATAGGTAGTTAACGTGGAGCAAGTTCGATGGATGAATAATATATAGTGAGGCTTATCGCAGCCGGCTATCTTCACTCTGTAATCGTAGCGACAACTGAGTGTCTCCTGCGAAATAAAAAAAAGGAAAATGCAAAGTAGCAAACATTCTTATTGGCAAAAAAAGCACAATCTTGAGCTCGTGCCGCTCAGGTAAACAAGTCGTCCTGCAATAGCTAGTTGGCAAACAGGTGCAACATATCCCCGTAACATATATTTGTGGAGTAAATTCCAATTTTTATTTCATATCTGACTGTGAAGACTACTGGCACTCCTGAGTCTGCGAATGCTGAAACCAGACTTAATTGTATTAGTTGATCAACAAAAGAAATGCTTGAATTTAGAGCGCTTACGCTCTCACTCACTCGCGCAAATGGGGGTCACTAAAAGTTGAACCAATAGAGCCCCAGATGTGGTTTATTTAGAGTGCTGCTTTTGAAATGGAGTTTAAAATGGGTCATTCATTGTCCAATTGTCCTTAACAAAGCATAACAACACCCAAGATCACCTATTTCCCCAGAGTGAGTACAACTGCAGTGCTTTCTTTGCTCTATTCTTGGGCCGCGACTCCCGAATGAATAATCCTCGTAAGTTACTGCCACTTATTGAGAGAGAAGTTTAAAAGGGGCTCTAAAACAACTTCTCAGAAGAGTACATAAACTCGCTTAATCACTACATTTTGTCGTCATGAACACCTGAGTCAAATGATACACTTCTACACGTAGTAGAAAACCACCAGATTCTTTCAGGCGTCACTCAGATACGATCGCCGCGGCCAGTGAGCAGTGTCGCTCCAACTGGCCAGGAAGCTCCGCCTTCCGGGGAATTCCCGCGCGCGTCGGCGGTAGGCCGGTTGAGGAGCTACGAGCTTTGAGTGTGCAAAAAGTGACGAGAGGAGAGGGAAAGGCGTGAAGACTAATTCAAATTTTGACTGCAGTTAACTGAGGTTATAAAAGACGTAGAAAAAAAATTCTTGCTTGAGAGGATATTCGTAAAGCGGCGTTCTTTAACATCCCATAAATACCTAAGCTTTATTGAGAGCACCGGGTGCACGTTTACACCGACGGCTCAGTGAACCATATCACTTCTTCTGGCTCCGTGGTCATACCCGCAAGCACTACAGAAATTAGAGTTAGGACAGGTCACCGCACTTCTTCGACAGGTGCAGAGCTCACCGCTCTTCGTGTCGCCATTGAATACATCAGTCAGCAGCGCCCTCAGCGGTGGTCTATTTTCACCGATTCTAAAGCTGCCCACCAAGGCTTACAAGCTGCTCTTCGCCGTGGAGCCCATGAACAATTAACTGGTCGCAGAAATTCGACAACTACATCACTCTGCCATCAACAAAGGACATGACATTATCTACCAATGGCTACCGGGGCACAGCGGCATAGCATGCAATCACCGCGCGAATGAGGTCGCGCGAACTGCTCACAACGACGGCGCTTTTGTGTCGATCCCCATTTCGAGATCAGACGCAGCGAGCAGGCTTCGCGCACTTGCGCGTGACATCACGCTTGCCGCGTGGAATTCCGGCCAATTTTGCAATTCCCGTTTAAAATCCTTGGACCCAGATCTGAAGCTCCGGCTACCATCAGGCCTACCACGACGAGAAGAAGCTTTGCTGTGTCGCCTCTGGCTTGGTGTAGCTTTCACCAACCACTACTCATTCTTAATCGGTATGTCTGATAGCCCTGCATGTGCCATCTGCGGGCATGACGAGACTATAACCCACATTATTTGTGACTGCCCTGCCTACACCACCGAAAGGCAGTCTCTCAGCCGTGCGCTGGAGCCCCTAGACCCGCGCTCACTCACGGAAATGAAGATTCTCGGCCACTGGCCGCGGCGGTCGTCGGCGGAGAAGGCCTGCAAGGCACTGCTCCGCTTCTTGAGAACTTCTGGCCTGCACGATAGGCTGTGACTTCAACGAACAGTGACGTTTTAGAGTGACTTCAATTTTCGGTCACTCTCCTTTCTCTTTTTTTTATCCCCTCACTCCTCCCCCCCCCCCCCCCCCCCCCGTGTAGGGTAGCAAACCGATTATTCGGTTACCCTCCCTGCTTTTCCTCTTCTACATCCTCCTCCTTCTATTGAGAGCACCTTTCAGATCTCCTTTATGACCTTTTTTTCTTGCAGCGCTTGATTTCGCGCGCAATTTGCCACTACCATCGCAATGCGTAATGCACCCATAGGCCCAAAACTTATTCAATAAAAATGTTCGCTTGACAGACGAGAGCAAATAAGTCAGACAATGCCCAACAGGCGTGCAAAGCTGCAGAGTGCGAAACTCAACCAGATTTGAGAGTGTATAGTTGTTATTATGTGAGCTAGCTCTCGCAACTGTCGATTTCTTCCGTCCTGTGCGCTCCTTCCGCGGCTGTCGAACAGGGTGGTGGTGGAGTCTCCACGGTGGCTCCAGGCCACTTCGAAGGCGAAGCTCGCCCGCCACGCCATCACAGAGATCCACCACACCAACAGCCTGTTCTGCAGCGCAAGGACCGTGGGTGGCAGAGGGCGCTGCGGTTCCCGGCGTGGGGCTAAGAAGCGCGGCAGCATAGCGGGACCAGACAGCGCAATCGCCCAGCGGCAGACCACCACGTTTTCCGAAGCTCAGCTAGATCAGCAGTCGAAATCGGTGAGTCGCACAGCGCAACTCCAGCGAGGGCTCAGATGGCACTCCTACTTGGCCTATACCCGCTGCGGACGGGTCGAGATTATTGGTTTCGTTCGGTTTTATTTATTTTTTTTTTATTTATGTACATACTGCAGACCATGGTTAGGTCCAAGCAGGAAGGGCAGATGCACAAAAAGCAAAATTATAGCAACAAAAATACAACAATACAGCAAAGATAATGTAGTAAAACAACAATACAGCAATGCAAGACAAAGCAGAAAAAATACATAATACGCAATATCAAAAAAGATGGCTGAGGAACGCGTCTGATTTTCAGGGTTGATTAGGTTCGGTTAATGAGTTCCAGTCGGATATGGTGCGTGGGAAAAAGGAAAACTTGAACGAGTTAGTCCGGGCAAAATATGGTTTTAAAAGAGCTTTGTGATAGTGTCTTGTATTCCGTGTTGGCATTGGGGAAAGATAAGCAGAAGGGTCAAGTCTGAGTTTATTGTTAAGAAGTAATGAAAGAAAATCTAAACGAAAATTTCGTCTTCTTACCTGTAGTTCTTCAATACCGTTAGCATGCATCAAGTCTGAGGGTGAGTCAGAGGGTAGATATTTTGAATATATGAATCTAATTGCTTTCCTTTGAATGTTCTCGAGCTTATATATGTTAGACTTAGTATACGGGTCCCAAATTATGCAAGCATATTCAAGCTTGGGTCTAATTAGAGTATTATAACCTAAGAGCTTAACGTTAGCGGGGGCGTTTCGAAGTTTATGCCTTATATAACAGAGCTTACGGAATGCGAGTGAACAGATGTTATCTATGTGAGAGTTCCAAGAAAGGTTATTAGTAAGTGATACACCCAAGTACTTTACGGACGCTACTTGTTGCAATGGTGATGATTCTAATTTATATACATATTCTAGAGCGTTTATCTTGTTAGTTATGCGAAGAGAAACGCTTTTATCTGCGTTCAGTGTCATGTCCCAGCGCTTGCACCACTGTACAATATTAGTAAGCGTATTTTGTAGGTCACTCTGATCGTTTTCATTGCTAACATCGCGAAAAAGGATGGGGTTTAACGTCCCAAAGCGACTTAGGCTATGAGGGATGCCGCAGCGGAGGGCTCCGGAAGTTTCGACCACCTGGGGTTCTTTAACGTGCACTGACATCGCACAGTACACGGGCCTCTAGAATTTCTCCCCCAAAGAAATTCAACCGCCGCGGCCGGGATCGAACCCGCGTCTTTCGGGTCAGCAGCCGAGCACCATAACCACTGAGCCACCGCGGCGGCCTGGGTCGAGATTATTATGGGTAAGCTTAAAAGTGAAGAAAAAAAAAATGCGGAGAAAGAAAGGTCCGAGCCGCAAGCGTTCAACGCTGCGAAGCTGCATCTGGGATATAATCGAAGGACGCTGCACTAAATCCTCCGCTTTATTAATGCGAGGGTATTAAATGGCACTGTCGCGTCAACAAAAAGTGTCCGCGATTTTGATCCCACGATTACGTCGTCCTCTAAAGATAAATATGGGAACGTATGATTCTGACAAATAGTGTGTGATAGAATGTTGCCGCGGGAAAAATTTGGTTGATGAGCTGTAATTAATTAATTAAATGCGAAAAAATACGTAAAGATACACTTAGACGCCAAAATAGCAATGGACATCGATATAGTACATGGACGTCAAAACAGCCACATACGTCGATATAATATGTGGACGTTTTGCTTTCGCATTCCTCCAATACGGGTCGCCGCAGTGATCTCAAAGTATTTTCGACTAGCCAGGTGTTCTTAACCTCTTAGCCTGCTTTGTAAGCCATTTTGTACAAAGCGAACACACAGCCTTTTATGAGCGCGTGTTACACATAGTAGTGACTTCTTTGCTTCAGGTGAATTTAGCATCCTTCATGTCGCAAATGTGACGATTTTGTGTGTTAGCACTTAAGACCACACACAGCGACTCTGCCGACCTTTGGCTAAAACGTGCTTAGCCTTGAACCCACCTCGCTGGCAGGTGGGTTATCTAGGTCACGTGGCCTTGTGACGTCATCACAACCTGCCCATCGGATTGTGAGAAAACTGCCCACCGTGACGGGTGGCAGTTCACTTTGATTCGTCGTGAGAGGTTTCTCGGGAAGAGCAACGAGGGTCACACAAGCCCTGCCGATGGCAATATTTGCCATCGCATGGCAGATCGCTTAACCATTGCACCATTACGCCAGGAGTGGTATGAGGGCTTCCGGATATCTATGAATGTGCAGTAGAGAATTATCAATCCGGATGTGAAGGCTATCACGTCATACCTTTGAGGCCCATTTCGCCGATCTTTGTATGAAGAAGGCTTGACCTTGAAAACCGAACCTCGAGCCAGAACCGAAACTGAAGTGAAAACCGAAGTGCTAGCGCACCTGATTCGCATTAGGCCTAACCCCACAATGGATGGATGGATGGATAGGAGCGCCCCCTTTGAAACGGGGTGGTGGCAATTGCCACCATGCTCAGTTTTTCTTTCCTTACTAGTTTTTTTGTTTACTGTGTTGGCAATTCTCATTAAGATTCGCCATCATCTTTACCTACGGTTTCCTACAATTCTAACCTTATGCCACATCTCTGCTTTTCAGCCACCAATCCTCCAATCGCTTTTTGCTAACTTCCACTGCAGATCTATTTACATGACCATTGTTGTCTTTAAACCCTAGGGCCTCAGGAAGAGTGACTGTGCCTGCATCGACATCCGGATGGATACCATCACGTTTGTTTATGAGGTGTTCAATTGTTTCCACAGATCTACCACACACTGCACATGTGTCATCTTCTTCATTAAATTTCTCAAATTTCTCAAGAATGAACAAAATTGTTCATTCTTACGCCATCTAGCGAACAAAGTAAAGAATATTTATCACACAGACAAAAATGAAATTCGTTGCACATCGTCGTTTCACGCAGACATATTTTGTCGCCAAAAGCATTACAATTTTTCTTTTTCTGAAGTTCGAGCGTATAGTGGGCATTTTCGAAGCTGAGTGATCTCGCGATACTTGGGATGGTTGACAAATCCTATCATTCATACACTAATTTTTTTTTGCCTGTTGTGGCGTATTGTACTATATTTTGCACGTGTCTGCAAAAAGTCAGCTGTTGGTTTCTCCTGTCGGAAAACTGACGAATTAACTTTTCTCGAAGCCTGGATATACAATTTGGATGTAAAAATATTCGTTTCGAGCTGGAGTAACCGAACGGTGCGTGAAGCGGTTAAAGATGCACGCACATCGCACAGAACTCGGGCGTTTCTGTTACGCCTCCATGTAAGTGCGTTCTACGCGGTCGGTATTCGATCCCACGACTCTCGGCGCAACGCCCGAACGCCAAAGCCGCTGAGCCACCGCGGAGGGCAGTAGCCGGGTCCTGGCACCATTCACTTCAAAGGGATCATGCTTACGTTTGGTGCTACCATTTTCGGGGTGCTGAGGTTCAAGTGATCGTAGATGAGATGAGATAGAGCGCTCCACTGCACTGCCCGGCAACTACACCACATGCACAACTGCGAACACCTTTCCCCAGAAAAAAGAAAAAAAAAAACAGTCAGCCTGTGGCGTCGTTTATTATTTTTATGGTCGTTCTTTCTACATCGCGGGGAGCCTGTGGCGTCGTTTACTATTTTTATTGTCGTTCTTACACCGCAGGACGGCTGCCACCGTGACCTAAGAGCCATCGACCAACTGCGCATTCTGACGTCCAAAGAGCTGCGCATTGTGAATGTAGGGATCATTGTAGCATGGTGAGTGGGCTGCGTTGCTCGCTTCATTAACACTGTGGTCCAGCAAGTTAGGTGAAAGGAAGCTATGCATTTATGCAGCGCATTTTAATGTTGGCGCTGTTCCGAAACCCCATGCGCTAACAACGCACTTTGTTAAAACTTCCTGTTGGGCGAGTTGGTAGTTCATCTTGATGTGCTAGCGTCATAGCGCTTGTGTGCGTGTTTCGTCTCTCTTGTCCGTGTCTTTGTTTGCGCTATAAACCCTCCTACATCGAGATGAATGAACTTGGCCCCTTCCCGGTGGCGTGTTCGCCAAATGCAGCCGGTACAGCCAGCGATGACAGCGCCGCCCACCGGCAGGTAGCAGCCACATTAAGGCTGGTTATAAATATTCATTCAGAACGACGGCTTGACATCGCCGCTATGGCGCAGTGGATTAGAGCCACGTGTTGCGTATGGAAGGTCGGCCGTTCGACTCCGCTCTCTGTACTGTAATTTTATTGTTTTTTAAATTTCATTTTTTTTTTTCAAATTTTTTCCCTTTTAGGTCGCAAATCGTGATGCTTAGTGGCATATAACGCCGTTTAAGACTTCCCGGTGGAACACACTGGAGGCGCGTGACGCGGACACGCGCGCTGTCGTGTTACTCCCCTGCAGTCTTTGTTTTAATGCAATAGCATTAGAAGCCTCACCAGGAAGAAAATGTGTCGTCTGAAGCTGGATCCGCTGATTGGCTGGAGGGAAGTGACGTCACCGAACCAGAAGTGATGCCAGTCAGGGTAAAGGCATTCACAGCTGCTAATATATTGCCAATTAAGGTATAACGGAATGAAGTGCCCATTTGAATTTCTGGCGCTGTATTGCGTTATTAAAGCAGAGCCAAAAAGGGAAACAGCCAGCTTTATTATGCGCCTTTACACTTGTCTATATGTACGGGCGCTGCTATTGAGATGAGAACTAATCACCTACAATGAAGGGTAGCGGATCGGGCTAGTTGGTGCAGATTTGACATTTTTCGTCTGTTCCCTCTGTCTGTTCCCCCTTCGTCCTTGTCGTTTTAGCGCTTCGAAAAATGTCAAACCTACAATGAAATCACGCTACACTGTAGAGAGGAAAGGCTCACATATCCACCACCACACCACACCCTCACGAAGGAACAACAGACTATATGGAGGCAACTCCAGTCCAGAACGTTTCCTTCACCGGCCTATCTGGCACTAATACACCCTGATCAATACAAGCCCGAATGCTCTCTTTGTGGGGCTCCGAGAGCAAACTTTGAACACATACTCTTCATATGCCGAGAACACCAACCACCATCTCGCTGGAACCTCACAGACCTAGAAGGTTGGGAGATCGCGGTCTCTAGCTACGAGCCGGCCTCACAGAAGAGGCTGGTGGAATGGGCGGAGAAGGTCGCCAGAAGTCATCGACTGATGGCCGCCAACCGGGATTAAGTACCAAGCCAACCAAACCTCCCCTACTTCCTTCCCTTACTTGGTTCATCAATAAAGTTTTTACCTAACCTACCTACGAGGCAAGGCTTAGCGCAGCGCCGGTAATATACGCAGTCATGAGACTGCTATGCACCGAGGCACACAGCGTTTTATCGCGGTAGCGCTTATGGCCCCGCGTCGCATAAGAGTCGGTGTCGTTTGGCATGAGCGAAAAATTTACGAAAAATCCCTAGTCATTCTCACGTGACTCGCACAACGCTTGTGATTTGTTTTAAGAATCACGACGTCATTACTCAAGTGACCTCTCCGACGCCTTTTGTTAGGCCTCAGAATCCGTGACGTCATCGCCAAGGGTATATCAGACGGCGATCACAGCCGCCTATTCGGCTAATTCTTGCCAGTTCCACGCAGCCGCATACAGGTCGCCTCAGACAGCTCGGCGCCGGCGCCGCTAAGATACATTTGTAGGAGCTGTTGAAGTTGAAAGTGAAGCGACTGCGCAAGAAAGCTCTCGCCGTTCGAGCCGCTGGAGTGAAAGTGAAGTCTCCGCTGTTACTCGCCAATGGAGATTCAGTCTATGGTGACCCATGGTTTCCGGTCTCCGCGGTTGCGGTAGAAGTTGCAGAATCGTAGCGCTGATAGGAACCAGCTATGAAATATGCTTTAATGCTTGTTTTACATTAAAATACATAAATGAGAACAAAACCTCAAAGAAACCACGAGATTTTATGGTTCTAGTCGTAAAGTACTAAAGCAGCTTTTATCAGTTTAATACCCGTCCTATGCTGATGCACTGCAATTAGAGTTGTCCATCTTCTAATTCGTTTTGTTGTGGCAGGCAGATGTCACACTCGCTGCGCAAGCATATTATGGGACTTCACTCAGCGTGGGTTGGGGGCGTCCGTTACCGCCTTGCAGGTTCGTGGGCACGATGACCTTCTACGGGCTGGCGCTGGGCTTCCGTTCGAACGCGCTCTCCAACGCGCTGGTGACTATCGTGGTGCTGGCAGCCCCCCTGGTGGGCTACGTGGGCATCGAGCGCCTGGGTCGGGTGCCAACCCTGGCGGCCACCCAGATAATCTGCGGCGCCATCTGCTTCGCGCACGCCTCCCGGCTCACCGGTAATGTCTGAGGCTGCAGTTGCTGTAAAGTTGCGGAGTCGCTTCAGTTGCGAAATCTCTTCCTCAATCCAACAAAGCGAACAAATAAGAACGATAGGTATTATCTACCTAGTCAAGTAACTGTGTGACCTTTCCTTCAATGAAAAAAATCAAATTAGGAGGAGGAATAAACGTTATTAGGCGGTTTTTATCGTCATTAGGTCATGGTCGCCTCAGGTAACCTCCATTAAGGGGCGATGTCGAGGATCCAATCTGCGATGTTCCCATGTATTTCTTTGCGTATAATCTTTTCCCAGCTGTCAGCTGAGGAATATGGCAGCAGCTCTCTGGAGGGAGGATTTCCCTCACATTCCCAGAGAATATGGCCATCATCTGCGTTAAGGTTTTTTTTAACAAATCTGGCAGATAGGATTAACTTTGCCTTTTGTAATTAAGGCCAATCGATATGAGCTGATAAGACTTTTTGTCTGAGCTCTCTTAAGAGCCATGGCTGAACTCCGCGTGTGGGCGTGGGTAAAGTCGTCTGTTTTCCCTATATATAGTTTGTATGTGGTGGGTGACGCCACCGGAGGTTCATTTGTGCAGATGGCCCGGTTAGTTAGCCCTGGGCATATTCGTCCGCCGCGAACAGGAGAACTGAAAACAAAAAAAAAAAACATAGCTAGTGGATATGAAATACAAGCGGATTTTATTATGTCTTCTAAGCTGTCGTCTTTGTGCCTTGAAGCTAAAATAAACTACACTAAGCAGTTTTCAAGATCTATAACCGGATACACTTAAGAACGCAACGGCGACCGAATGTCATGACACCGCTGTTAATCCCACTTCACAGAGGCACCTGCCAGTCACCTACGTCGTCATGTAAGGGATTAGCCACGATGTCATGAGATACGGTCAAAGCCATTTGCTGGAGGGCCTCTTTTGTGGGGCATTCGCCGCTGCATTCTGGAGTCGTATTTGACTATAGACGGTGCGCTTTAATTCACACAATAGGGCGGTTCAACAGGAAAACGGCGCAAAAGACGTGGACAAAAGAGACAAACACAACAGGACCAGCGCCAACTTGCAACTGAATTTTATTTCGCACCAAACCCGCCTTTATGTAGGCCAACACGCCCTAACATCCGTGTAATCATAAAGGCGGGTTTGGTGCGAAATAATATTCAGTTGCAAGTTGGCGCTGGTCCTGTTGTGTTTGTCTCTTTTGTCCACGTATTTTGCGCCGTTTTCCTGTTGAATCATGAACCAACTAGCCCAAACTAGAGTTCTTCTAGGGAGGTTACGGACGACTGTTTTTGGACCAGAATAGGTAGAGTCGTGCTTGTTTTTAAAACGGACTCTAAGCGCTTGTTCGTCCATGGCTGCAACCTGCTGTGAACCAAACAGCCTTCTGTATCTCGAGGGCAAAAAAAAGTAAACGGAACACAAGGAAGAAATCGCCGTTTGGCGTTTAAAAACGACAGGCGTGAAAGCGGAACAGTAGAAAATCGGTGCGAATTTTGGAGAGCGTTCGGAATCCCGCAGTGATGCCGGCGATAAAGACTCTTGTACAACAGGTGAATGGCAAAACTAGAAGCGCAAATTATTAACCTGAAAACATTATATGGCTCATGCGAACGAAAGCAGTCACCGGAAGTTGTCCCTAGACAGTGACCGCAAAATGTGTCCACAGGAAGTGGTATACCTCTTACGTGACGTTATATGGCGCAGTCAGATTTCATTGTATGTTGACGGCGTAGTGTGTAATAACAAGGAATCAAGGAATTAATGAAGGAAAGTGCACGGGCCTGCCCACTAGTTCGAGCTGAGTCACAATCGCTGCCACGTGCAAACAGAAGTGAGGAGGAGTAATTGAAAGAAGAGACGCGCGGCGGAAAACCGCGTCGGCCGAAGCGGCGACGCAGGTTTTAGCAACAAATACGCAGGTGCATACTCTAAACACGAATACGAATATATGGTTGTATAAAGAGAGTGAGCTGTCCTCCAGCGTACTCCCTTGTATAAACGATTGGCAGTGGCTTAGCTCGGCTACGGCAGGGTATACGTAGCGAAAACGAGCGCAACGGCGAGACGCGCGGTGTGACGTCATGCCAAATGGCGGTGGCGGCTCCGCGGTGAGGCGCGCGGTGTGACGTCATGCCAGATGGCGCGGAGAGCGGTGCGGCGTCCGCCAGCTGCGGCGGTTGCTAGGCAACGGCGCAAGATCGCTCTCTGTGCCTCCTCGGAGCACCGCCACAGCGAAATAGCAAGTTAGTGGCCAATGTAGCTTTCGCTACAAAAGGAAGTGCTCCAGGAGACAACTTGCTTCCTTTTTACTCTTTTCTGTTTAGAGTGCAGAAAACAATTGAGCTGAAAAGTTAGCCGTTCACAGTGGTTTGAATTCGAGCTTATCAAGCGGCGCGCTTGTTCGTGCTCGTGACATTTATTAACCACCTACTGCTAAAATATGAATACGGGTTTCTAATCCTGGGTAGAAGCGGATAGCAAGGACAGTGAGGTCATCCCTGTGTGTCCATTGTTTTCTCGGAGCAACTTACACCTTGTCCTCTCAGTTCGTCCGCAAGCAGTGGATAGAAGGATGGAATTTCGAAAACGCGGTTACGCTCGGCGCTGTGTCCCAACAAATGTTGACTACATCGCGCCAAAATACATGCGCTTTTGAGAAGCTTGCTGGCAAAGCAACCTCTGCTCTGCACGTAACTCGTCGAAATGGCCGAAGTTTGTTGGGCCACAGCGCCGAGGGAAACCACGTTTTCGAAATTCTAAAGGTGATATGGATATCACTTAAGAAGGTCTACGCTGACTCTCAATAATTTAAAAACCTAACAGTAATAATTAAAAAGTTAACGTTTCAGTATTAGTTAACAGTTATAACAGTAAGAGTAATATTAGTTATCCAGCTTGGTAGTTAGCACGTAGCATCCGTATTCTGATGTACTTACACCACTGACAATTCTGTGCCGAAAATAGCGCTCTTCTAACTCAGAAGGCCTATTCAAAAAAACTGTATTATCTTAGGTGAAAAACCTTCTAGTAAGGCTCCGTAACGGCGCGCCTACCGCTTGGCGCGTTGCTGTCGCCGTCGTATCCTGAATATTTGGCTGGTGCAGCTGATGCAATCTGTGAGTTGTTCGGATTCAAGTTCGGGTGAGTTGTTTGGCGCTATTGGCCAGTTTGCCGCGTGACGTCAAGCCGGCCTGACTTGACGCAATGAA
The DNA here is from genome assembly GCF_055824585.1 of Amblyomma mixtum. Taxonomy (NCBI): domain Eukaryota; kingdom Metazoa; phylum Arthropoda; class Arachnida; order Ixodida; family Ixodidae; genus Amblyomma; species Amblyomma mixtum. Next base: position 59,890,573 of record NC_143013.1, on the reverse strand, counting down.
GCGGCCAAAGCGCGCGCCAACATCCATGCGTCAGTGAGTCGTTAGTTTCTTTAAAAAAAGCGCCATGATCGATACGTCGGTGACCCGTCAGTTTATTTAACGAAGAAAGAAGTGGAATTCCCATTAAATAGGTCAGAAATTTCTCGCTTTCATGTCACTTCTTGTATGTTCTGCCGACCAAGACTTGGTTGTGCCATGCAGTGATTGTTTTGTAAATTGATGACCTTTTGATACAACTCGTTAGTTGATAGTAAGCACTGCGATTGTCTGGTTCTTGCGTTCCTTCTATTCATTCCGCGCTGTGATTTGATTTTCAACGTTGAAAGTTGGCAGTTGCGTTAAAAACATGGCCTAAAGGATATCGAAAATCTACCATATTTTAAGAGAATATTATTAAGTGCAAGCAGGGTCTACATTGCGCTGCCCTGGAAGAAAGAGCGCGTTCCGGCTCTGTAGCTTCCACTCCACTGACAAATTGTTGTCGCGAACCAAAGTCACCTCACTTTTTGTGTTGAATCTTTCTTTAATGCCTCGGTGCTGTATCTGCTTGCACTGATTCGTTGCCCACACTTGCATATCAACTGCAATGGCGTTGCAAAGAGCGGTGACGCCTCTCAGTATGACACCGATAATGAAGCTGGTTATTAGACGGTAATTAGAATTTGGGAAACGCAATCTATGTTGACGTAATCTATAGCACAGCATCTCGCCTCGATAAAATTCCCGCAAATGTGGAAACTTCTTGTTACCGAAGCTCTCTCAGCGGCTTTCCTGTCTAACTACCGCGGAAAAATCCATGGAAGAGCGCTTCGAAAAATAATTTTACAGCAAAATTCTTGCAACTGTGTTTGAATGGGCTGACGAAACGCTTACGCAATGAAGCAAACGATGCGGTTCCGCGCGGGCTGCTCTTTCTAGCCTTGTCAGCGCCACTGCCAAAACTTGGTATCGATTTCATTAAAATCGCTAATAGTATTCGGCCTACCGCGACTAAGATCTAATGCTAGCAGCCCGTGTGCTGTGCGATGTGAGTGCTGGTTAAAGATCCTGGAGTGGTCGCAATTATCCAGAGCCCTCCACTACGGCGACCCTCATAGCCTTAGTCGTTTTGGGACGTTGAACCACATAAACCATGAACTAAGATGTCGTTCTTGGATTGACTAGTTCGCGTTTCATTTCACACTGCTGGCACTTACATCGTCTGCTGACTGCAGGAGCCATCGTCGGTGAGGGCCACAAGGGCGTCCGTAGCCCGCGAACTAATCGTTTGTACTCGCAGGCTACGTGATGGAGGCGCTGTTCGTCGAGATGATCGCCTGGTTCTGGGTGAACATCACGCTGGACATCATGTTTCTCTACGGCGTGGAGGCCTACCCGACCACGGTGCGTTGCTTCGGGTACTGCCTGAGCGCCGGCATCGGCCGCCTGGGAAACGTCGCGGCACCGATCATCATGACCTTGGTGAGCGATTGTCACGTCGGGTAGTCAAGTTCGAGCTCAGAACAGGTTGTATGCAGTGCGTTCTCAGCATCGCGGGAAGGTCCATTCCAATAGACATGTGTTTATGTGTCTGCGCTCGGACATGTGCATCGTCTAGGATGGGCGTGATGAGCGCGGGCTCCCGTGTACTATGCTGCTGATTCCGCACCAAAGACTTGTGCAATCCTGTGTGTGCGTTCTTCAGCACACTCCATTCAACTCGTATAGTAAATTTACCGCCGCCTCCCATTTGCACTACCCCTTCCTTCCTTCCTTCCTTCCTTCCTTCCTTCCTTCCTTCCTTCCTTCCTTCCTTCCTTCCTTCCTTCCTTCCTTCCTTCCTTCCTTCCTTCCTTCCTTCCTTCCTTCCTTCCTTCCTTCCTTCCTTCCTTCCTTCCTTCCTTCCTTCCTTCCTTCCTTCCTTCCTTCCTTCCTTCCTTCCTTCCTTCCTTCCTTCCTTCCTTCCTTCCTTCCTTCCTTCCTTCCTTCCTTCCTTCCTTCCTTCCTTCCTTCCTTCCTTCCTTCCTTCCTTCCTTCCTTCCTTCCTTCCTTCCTTCCTTCCTTCCTTCCTTCCTTCCTTCCTTCCTTCCTTCCTTCCTTCCTTCCTTCCTTCCTTCCTTCCTTTTCCCTCTCCTCATAGTGTGGCGTAGAAAGCTTGGTCCCGTTTCCTCCTGCCGACCTCTCCAGCTAAAACTCTTTCTCTGTCTCCTTTTCACTGACTGCTTGTAGTGCACGCTTGGCTGTTGATCCAAAGGTCACGGGTTAGATCACGGTCTCGGTGGCCGTATTTAGATGGAGGCGAAATACAAAAACGCCCGTGTGCAGCGCGATGTCAGCGCATGTAAAGAACCACAGGTAGTCTAAATTTAGTCGGACCTCTTCGCTACGGAATCCCTCATAGCCACGTGTCGCTTCGGGACGTTAGAACCTCGCAGTCCATAACATATTCAGGTATTCCTTTTTCCTGCAAGTAATCTGTGGGTGCAGCAGTTTTCTTTGCGGTGGTGTCAGCCGTGCATCCTTCTAAGCTTTCATTACGTGCATATAAATCAATGCTTTGTAATCATGACCACGACACAGGTGCGCTGTGTTGTGGTTTTCTTCTCTTTTTGTAGATGAAGGAATCTTAATTTACTTAACTCCTGTTTTCTATCTTGGTTATTTGTTACCCAGGGCATTTGTCTGTAGCTTCTCTGTCTTATATCTTGCTCACAGCATATAAAACTTGTGTACGATTGGGTTTCTATTTTTAGTAGGCATGCGTAATCGAATAACACGGGACTTGTTTGTTGTCATCTTGTAGTGTTTGATAATGAATATTTAAGGATTTTGTACTGCCTTGTTCAACTGTAATTGCCTTAATGTCCGCGACTACTGCAGCTTTGTACGTTTTAATGTATACAGTGTGCCTTTCCTGCAACAGCTTCAAGTGTGAGGCTAGCAGTAGGTTCAAAGAAACAAAATAACATATCGAGAGGAGGATGCCGGTGGCGCAGGTTCATGACAGGCAGTTTATCCACGCATCCAACGGAGGCTGCCGTTTGCCAAGTAATGTTTCGACAGTTCCAGAATATTGCTACTGAGTAACAATAGTCTTTTCATGTTATAAAGCTGAGACAAGCGCTGATGTGAATTAATGCCTCCTTCACCCCTGACTGACGAACAATCCTTTACGGATCGAACGACAGGTCAAGGAGTACGGAAGTGACGTGCCCTACATGGTGATGGCGTTCGCTTCCATATCGAGCGGCATCTTGACCCTATACATGCCTGAGACTCTGGCCAAGCATCTTCCCGAGACTGTGAAGAACAAGGAGCACCTTTTCGAGTGAGTGAAAACTTCGCCTATCTGCTCGGAGGCGTTGCATATGGTTGCCTGGTAGGCTGGGTGCCGTGCTGGTGACGCCCCACACTGGTGCGCCGTTTTCATGTTACAAAAGCAGTACCTAGAAGTGACCTTTATACGAAGGTTTCCGCTTTCAGACCCATACAATTAATAGACTAGCTATTTTAGACTCTTGCAAACAAAGATCTTCTTCAACGGCACATACGTAGGTTTTACTTTACGCAAGGCTCATTTAGAAAGTGTTTGTTTGTTTACGTTTGATCGAAGTAGTACTAACCTGTTGGTGTTCTAGCACGCATTTTGGTCAAGTTAGCGCAGGCTAGGTTACCACGCGAGGAATTTTAGTATAATTTCAGGTGCGGCAACACTTCTCAGTAAGGAATGGAGTTAAAAGGTGATTGGGGCTGGACATCACGGACATCCGTGATGCTTGGGCATCGGCTCAGAAGCGGCGGTTCAACCAAAATCAAGGCTACCAGCGCTCCTTGCGGGCTTACCGTGCGGAGGTCAAGAGGGGTTTCAAAACGCGCCAATGGGCGCGCGCTCCTGGTTCGCGCGCACTTCAATATCACTGCCGCGAGCGGGTTGCCTTAGGTCGCCTGCGATGCGAGCGCCTCATCACGGCCGGTGGCAAAACTAAGCGCGCCAGGATAAACCACGCGGTTAGCGAGGTTTTACGCATTTTCCGGAAGAGCGATGGCTGGCTGGATGGATGGATGGGTAGGAGCACCCCCTTTGAAACGGGGTGGTTGCAATGGCCACCATGCTCAACTTTTTTTCCCTTTATTTTTGTTCAACTGTGTTGTAAATTCCCATCAAAATTCGCCATTTCCTTTCACTACGGTTTCCTACACTTCTAACCTTACGTCATCTCTCTGCTTTTCAGCCACCAATCTTCCAATCACTTTTTGCTAACTTCCACCGCAGATTTATTTACATGACCATTGCTATCTTTAAACCCAAGGGCCTCAGGAAGAGTGACTGTGCCTGCATCGACATCCAGATGGATATCATCATATTTGATTGGGAGGAGTTCAATTGTTTCTACAGATCTACCACACAAAGCGCATGTGTCATCATCTTCGTTAAATTTTTTTTGTAGCTGCGCGTTCTACGACACCCTGACCTAGCTTCAAAGAGTAGGGCACTGCCTCTTGAGTTATCATAGAAAAATTCTTTCCTGATCTACCTTTTCCAGTATCGATATAGTTCTACGCTATGCTTCTTTTCCATTGAATTTTTCCAATCTTTAACTTCCGCGTTTTTAACCTGTCGTTTAATGATCTTTCTTTCTTTGTCCTCGTGACCGGCATACATACTGGTTATTTTGCTAGTTCTTTTCCGCCACTGTGACTCAATGTTCTTTCTATATAAGTAGTTAAATACGTTAGCTGCTCACCTGTTATCGTCCAGTTTCCTCAGGTGTTCTTCATGTAGTGATTTACTCTGAGCTTCCCGTGCTTTCCGATGGGAGCGCCTCATCGTGGCGAGCGCCTCATTCATCGCCGCACGCCTATTTTTGCCGATCGCCGAGAAGCGGGGCTAGCAGCCTTGACGAAAAGTGCGACCGTCGGCATCCATTGATCTTGGCGCCGATGACCGGGCAGGGAAAATATAGGAGGCTAGGGACAGCCGCTTTGTATTGTCACGTGGTGGTGAAGGCAGACGGTACAGAAGGGAAGCAGGGAGACTTGCGTCAAATTAAAAAAAAAAATACTTACTGAGCTGTCTAGCGCCTGCAGCTAGAAAAAACTCGGTGGCGGCGATAGCAGTCAGCGTGTTTATTCGGTCTTCGTATATCAGTATCACCGGTGCTTCCTTCAGCGCTCAGTTTAAAGATGAAACTGAACTGTCGGTATAAAGTACCCAGATAATCGACAGCAATCTCGGAACATTGCAGAACCTGCTACCTGCGATAGTGATCACTCCATGCTGGTAGCGTCGCAAACATATTCATAAAGGCCCCGTGCCAGCGATAAAAAAGAACATAAAAAACAAACAAGTTTTGAAAGTACAATCGAAAGTTTGTCATCATACGATGACACACATCGCGGGTGAGACACGGACGGGCACTGGCCGGTCTCTGCCACGCTGTACCTTCTTCGCTGTCATATGAGCTAGCCCAAAATGCCATCCTTGTCTTCCTACGTGCAGATACGAGCTAAATACTATATCAGCGCATCCTTTAATAGCTGATGAAACAACTCTTAGTTCAGCGCTCGCATTCCTGCTTTGTTGTGCGTCTATTCGTCCGCGGAGTAATTGGAACTGGAACATAACAAACCCGCTGCAAGTAATCTAACACACACACTAACCAAATGTCAATGGTAAGGCTGTCCTGAAAGAGAAGTAAGGATGGGTTTGACGCTGACGCCATTCTGTTTATGAGGTCGCACTTATGGGACTGCGGTTGTCGTAAGACCAGGGGGGCGCTTGCTTCTGCTGACGCAGTATATTTTCCCTTTCTTTACCACAATGCTCCTAACGGTAATGTTAGTGAAAAACAAAAGTGAAAGAGAAGGGATCATTTTTAGGCGGGTATTCAGGAAGCGACTGTGCCCGGTAAAGGTGCCGAATACTGCTGTCTGACGCGAGTGGAATTGTTTTGGTGCCTCACTTTGCTTTTGGCATGCCGTGTGTGGTGGGTGTGGCAACAATGAGGACCCGACGTTGCCGTCACTGTGCAGGTTTCTACCGACGCATAAGATTAGCTCGAAAAAACCTTCGCGCAAGGGGTCGCAGTACGAGACGGCTCCCGAGTGGCCGATGACTCCCTTAATGTCCGCAAGCGATCGATTGCCAGACAGCACTGGAGTCACAAAGGAGGACCTTTGGGGCCCTCCATGCAACGAAGATAAATCAAAACCTTCGGAGACAGTGGAGGACGTGGAAGCGATGCTGCTTGAGTCGGCGGTGGAGCTGCCTTCGTTTCTTGGGCCGCCCAGGAAGAGAGCCTCGAAAGAGAGTGTTGCGGCCCCAGGAGAGCAGAATCTTCCTCCTCCTCCGGCTGAACAGCCCAGTGAGGTGAGAATCTATCTTCTCCAGGAAAGGACGCGGTGTTCTAAGAACTACTCTGCCGAGAATGCACCAAAGCTTTTGCATCATTAAAAAAAATGGCCGTGGTTTAGCTCTGGTTAAACTTGGTAGAATAGCGAGAGGTACATACCCCTGGCTACGCTTAGGTTTCGCTTGAAAGTAAGACACACGGTTTACGTAACGGCTGGAACTTTATTGGTTATACCAATGAAGACCCTCCGGTGGTCAGTAAAGTAGTGAGATTTGCGCACAACTGACGAGGCGGGCGGTGTCTGCTCCGCCGTCGGCGCAGCGGCGACGCGCTCGTCGCGCACACCAGCTGGTGCTCTGAGGTCACTCCGCGCATGCGCACAGCTAGCTGGCGGAGCGTGGTGCCATAGCTCAGCGCGCAGCCATGCTGACCTCGCGAAGCGGCTGGCGTAGTGTATCTCTCGCTACAAAAACAGTCACACGTTACTTGGGCCCAGCTTGCAGGACAACAGTGACGATAGAGAGAGGGCAGGCAGGAAAGATGGGATTCTTGACAGCACAAAATTAACGAGTGGCGGGAGGGAAGAATCAGTGCCCTAGCCAACGTTTCGACAAGAGGACTTGTCTTTGTCAGGGCCCAGACGAAGACAGGTCTTCCTGCGGAAACGTCGGCTAGTGGACTGAGGCTTCTGTCACGTGCGCTGATCGTTTTGTGTGGTCAGGGAAGCTGTGAGAAATACCTGTTCCGAAGAAAAACACGCGTGAACCCAAAATTAGCTTTTAACGTCATTGTTGTGTGACGTCATTAGTTTGTTAAGGATTTGCAATGTAGTTGAACTGCATTACAATCATTGAATTTGCCGCACACCTTATCGAAATTTCGGAGCCCTCCACTACGGCGTCTCTCATAGCCTTAGTCGCTTTGGGACGTTAAACCCCATAAACCCACCAACCTTATCGCACTTCTGACAGGTTTCTGGAACTTTGCTGATTTGCTCTTTGTTCTGCATGACTGCCCTCTGTCCACCCCACAGTGCATGCTATTTTACCTTTGTGATTTCATCTAAAGAGGTTTGGTTTGGTTTGGTTTATTGGGGTTTAACGTCCCGAAGGAACTCAGGCTATGAGGGACGCCGCAGTGAAGGGCTCCGGAAATTTCGACCACCTGGGGTTCTTTACCGTGTACTGACATCGCACAGTACACGGGCCTTTCGAATTTCGCCTTCACCGAAATTCAGCCGCCGCGGCCGGGATCGAACCCGCGTCTTTCGGGTCAGCAGCCGAGTGCCGTAACCACTGAGCCACCGCGGTGGGGCTGAACAGGTTTCGATTGCAATGCTATGTTTTAACACTGCTTGCTATGTTAACATTTGATTGCAAGCTACATCGACATGCTGCATCAGGTGTGTCTAACGTGTTTTAATTTACTAGAAGCACTGACTAACGATGCATGTCATCGAAAGGTGAACGCCCACATGTACTCGCTCAGGAGGCTGGTAGCGCATGACCGAAGTCTATCGAACTCCAACAGCGCATGTCCGAGCTAAACCGAAAGACACTGACCACACGCATATTCAAACATTTCTGCTCAGAACCGGGGTCAGCTAGTACCTTTTTATCGGCAGATCCAGGGAGTTTTGAACCGGCTTGCACATTCCTACATTGCGAATCCTCTTAGACACACGTTTGTAACTCTAACACATCGCTGCTTAAATGTGTGGTGCCGTCGAAAGCGTCCTTTGACTTAGCAAATGCAAGGGAAATCAAAACGATCAACTTTTTATTGAGAAAATACCGGCGCCTGCCTCGTTGTTTCCTGGGCTGTGTCTTCCCTAGTTCCGAAATTCTTCCCCGCAGTCGATCAGTAGGCCTTTGTGACTGACGGCGTCGCAATCCCGTGTAGATAAGCTTACTACACGCTTCAGTAACCCTGCTTGAACCCTTTTCAACAAAGCGAAATATGTGCCAGCATAGAGCGAACCTCCAGTAACGTGCCATTTCTGCTGCTTCCTTTCAAGAATTTTCCCCAACGTCGGTTCATTCTACCGCATTGAAGCTGAATCCATACAGGAATATAAGTCACAGTTTCGCTTCTGATAGAAACAGCTGGACACTGAAGCCATTGAAACGTCTAATTTGCGATGCGTTTGTAGGGCTCGGATACTAAACAATCAGCATTCTATTATATCTGCGTTTTTAGCGGCAAATAACGGTTAGTTATGGAGCGATGACCACCGAGTCTTGCTGAAAGGCATGGCTTTGTTTTTAATTCGGACGTATACTGTGTATTCTTTTTGTATGGTGTGTCAGAGGGCTCGCGCTAGCTCTCCTGGAAGTCCTAAACTTTTGAGGAGTGAGAATGAACGTTTCCAACACTTTGTAGAGCTTTGAAGCGCTGGCGCATTGGCAGGCTCGAAGGCAAACTCGCTGTACTGTGCCTTTTTGACAAAGACTGTACTTCTAGTCCGCAAGAGCACATGGTGTGTGACCTGGGCCTATGCAAATTTAAGCATCACCACTGTTTCGTCTCAGGGGCTCTCTCAAGCTGGCGCGAGCGCTCCATCGGCCAGCACCACAACCAACTTGCTCGTTCCATGCGGCGCTGAAGTGACCGGCGAGGGCACCGCAACAGCCTCCGCGGCACCAGTGCAACCGGAGTGGAGTTTCTTGACCGAGAAGCAGCACTCGCGGCGCAGCTCGAAAGGATCCAGAACGTCGAGTCGCCGGTCGCGGGAGAGCCTACTTGGAGAGGCGCCCCCGTTCTCCAAGTACCGATAGAACGGGGAAACTTACACGTCAGGCTTCTTAGAGCGCTTCGCGGGACGAGAACGATTTGCGAATAAAACTGAAATACATTGTTTGGATGAACGCGACATTATCTGGAAGGTACTGTGGAGCGTCAAAAGTTATCTTCTGGAGACCAACGTTGCGCTTACTATAGAGCGAGTGTTGAATGCGTGGACCAGAGATGGCATCGTCGCAGGAGTGCAGATGTCGGTAATTGGTTGGTTTGGTTGGTTTATGGGGTTTAACGTCCCAAAGCGACTAAGGCTATGAGAGACGCCGTAGTGGAGGGCTCCGGAAATTTCGACCACCTGGGGTTTTTTAACGTGCACTGACATCGCACAGTACACGGGCCTCGAATTTCTCCTCCAAAGAAATTCAGCCGCCTCGGCCGGGATCGAACCCGCGTCTTTCGGGCCAGCAGCCGAGCACCATAGCCACTGAGCCACCGCGGCGTCTGATGTCGGTAATTCTTGAATCTCAAAGAAGAGTACAGCCGCGTAGTTCGGTGACTCTGTTCGATTTCTTTTGTAGAACATGAGAAGATTTAAGCGCCCATTATCAGCAAATTCAGGTGGACAGCGTCATGTCGCATCAGCGTCGTGCCAAACCTACCATCGTACACTATAAACAGGAATTCGCTATATGGGAGTAAAAAGGGTGCAACCTGTCCCCTAGCGCACTCTCTTTTATAAAATGGAGTGCATCTTGCAACTTGTTAGTGTGTGTCTTGTAAGTACAAACATTCACTTTCTCCCGCTAACCGGTAATAGTTATCCAGCTAAGCACTCAGCAGAAGGGCCATGAGGAGCTAGGGTGCCAGTTCTTGGTAAATTTCGGAAGTGGTGGAAATGGGCACTTTCTTGTGATGCTTATTTCCGGGCCACTGTGGTATTCTTAACTTTTGCCGATGTTTCAAGTCAGAGTACCACTAAAGTTCAGCCGCTCCGTGGTGGCTCAGTCGTTATGGTGCTCGGCTGCTGACCCAAAAGACGCGGGTTCGATCCCGGCCGCGGCGGCTGAATTTCTTTGGAGGAGAAATTCTAGAGGCCCGTGTACTGTGCGATGTCAGTGCACGTTAAAGAACCCCAGGTGGTCGAAATTTCCGGAGCCCTTCACTACGGCGTCTCTCATAGCCTGAGTCGCTTTGGGACGTTAAACCCCATAAACCAAACCAAACCAAACTAAAGTTCAAATCATCCCTAATGTATCCTTCCCTCGGAACTGCTGGCTTCAGCACAATCTGGGGCTGTTTAGAGCATGAACTCAGCGAGACAGAACATTAAAAATCATCTAAAAACGGCGTACAAAAAACAAGAAAAACACAGAACAGTACGGAAAAGATCGCACTAGCAACTGATGCAGGTCGAAGAAACACCTCTCACTCAATGAGCATGCGCCAGGAAATTCAGCACGTGTCAACAAGATAAGAACACAAATTTGGGTCTTTTTGACATGTGGTGATCTTGTCGACATGTGCTGAATTTCCTGCGCATGCTCATTGAGTGAGAGGTGTTTCTTCGACCACGCATCAGTTGCTAGTGCGCTCTTGACCGTACTGTTGTCCCTGTGTTTTTTTTGTGCGCCGTTTTTAGATGGATCGTTACCAACTAGACCAACTTTCTACTGTACTGAACTCCGTTAAAAACCAAATGAACAGAACTCTTTCAAAGGAAATGAAACGAAATTTTGTAATATACGAGTCCGCTCAGTTTGTACAGTGCGCTGCAGTTAGGCCGGCGGTCGGGCAGATAGGTTCAGGGACCTAAACGGAACAGCCCAAGAAGGGGGGGGGGGGGGGGGGGGGGCAAGGAAAAGAAGCGGCAAACAAGAGCGCTGTACAGCGGGTTGTTTACTTTTTTGTCCCTCCATTTTCATTCTGCATTCCCGCTCGGATTGTGCACTCGTTCCAACAGCAGAAGCATCGGAGTGAAGCCGAAGCCGAAAGCGATCGGTTGCGTAGCCAGTTGACATCGGTGCTGTACGGGCTATCGACCCTGCGCTTTGGCGCGACAACAGCTTGATTTATGCAGGAGCACCAATGCGCTCGGGCAGAGACGACGAGAGCCCGGCATATATGGGCGAACGATCGCCAAACACCCGGCGGCCTTGCATCACGGCGGCGAGCCGTAAAGCGAGAAGGTGCGGCCACTTTCCGCCGAGGCTTTTCTCGAGGCGATCCCATACATCCTCTCCCTCGTTCCACGCAGCAGCTGCTGCTGCTCGATTTCCCCGTAAAGCTCCGTTTTACGACTGGAAGTCTGAGGGTTAGAAGCCGTCGGCCGGCCTTTAACCAGCAGGCATTTTTTCCCCTGATAGGCTCGCAACCAAACCAGCCATGTGAACGAACTCGGTTTCACCGCTTCGCAGCTATTACCGCTCTAGCGCACCTGATGTCAACGACCTTTCACTGCCGGGATACCAAGCCATAGCGAATACGTGAAGAATTTTAGTTCTTGATCTGGATTGCGGATTAAGTTTCTGAGATCGTTCTCTTCTTCGGCACCGCGTAGGCTAACGAGTTGGAACCGTGGTAAAGACCGAAATGGATTAAACTGCTTTAATACGTGTTGAAAGAGCGTGAGCAGTGGTTGTCACCTTGTTATCGACGTAGGTTAACTACTGACCAAACGTCTGGCAGCCCAGTTTAACAACACGACATTCTCGTAAAACGGTCGCCAGATTCTGTGCTCTTTTTCAAGGAGTCATATTTAATGACATGCAGGAAACTGCTACTGCGAATACCAACCCTTGTGTGTGTTTTGTTATTAGATGCGAGAAATTACTGCCTACCTTTAGCTGTGCGGCCACGGATACCAGCAAATTCGGTTTCGAATGCGGGTCATTGCCTGATATGCTTGTATTCTCATCCCAAAGACAAAGGTATTTGGTTCCGCTAATAAATAGTATATTTTTGATAATGTAACGAAAGACATCTCCTTAGTGAAATTAAAGTGAACCCAGAGTTGAACATCACACTTTACCTCCTAAAGCACGTATAAACTGCGGAGCACAGCACTTGGGAAGCAATTATTGCACGTCTATTTTTTTAGTGCTTCGTATTCAGCTACAACTATTCCCTTTAAACTGCTCGTGCATATACTCCACAATACATGCGCACACATAATACTTCCCACTTCTTCACTTACGACGGGGAATAGGAATTAAGAAGGTGCAGCTGTATGTGTAGTACGGCTTTATGTGCAGCTAGACAGATAACTTACGGGGTTGGCGCGGCTGTGAACTTGAGCCAGGCAGCGAAAGCAGGTGCTATGGGAGGCGCTGACTTCATCCTGCAGCCGGCGCATAAGCCCAAAGTCATCCAGATCACCAAGGCTGTGTGAGCGGGTGCGAGCCGCCCACGTGCACATGATCAGTGCCCGCACCGTCGTGTTGTCGCTGTGCCACTGAGCCACGGGGGCAAGTAGGCCTCGCTCTCTGGGCTCCTTTCCTTGCAGCTGATTTTTTTTATTTTCTAGCATTCTTAGCTTATGGTCTGGTGAAAAGGCTGGACCGTCAAGCTTCGTGGAGCGAGCGCTGACATTCCGCCATTTTTGTACGGTCCTTACTTTCTTTTTTTTTTCTCCTTTATTTTGCGAGTTGGCTGTTTAGAAGATCGCCGGGCTCGTCGTGAGAGAACGAGGGCACGCTATTGATGCCCTTGGGGCAAACCAATAAAGAGCCCATCTTTCTATTTCCTGGCACATGTGTAGAACGTTCATTCGATGTATGTAGGAGTTAACGTGGAGCACCACCTCAAGATCCTTTATTTTTCAGCGTTAGTGACCTTATTAACGTTTCATGCTCTCGCTGACACAGGATTAATTCCAAATTAATTTGCGATTTTATTTATTTAATTATGTAAATTAATTTCAGCGGTTTCACCTGAATTATATCGTAAACGCGAGTGGAAGGAAAGAAAGCTGGAACAAATTAAATGAGGTAGAATTGTTCATGAGTTCGTCCACAAAAGACAGCGGAAACCTAGAACATGGTTGCAGCGTAATTGGTTTTGTTAAGTAGTTATTTTTGCTGCCACAGCTATAAACGAACGCCAGGCGTATAGACTGGCGCATTACAGGGTATGCGTGATGCCTGACCTCAGTCTAGGCAACTTTTGTAATATTTTGAGGAAAGATTTGCCTTCCCCATATCAGGTAACATACGTATTGTATACGCCTGCTCGCACGCACGCACGCACGCACGCACGCACGCACGCACGCACGCACGCACGCACGCACGCACGCACGCACGCACGCACGCACGCACGCACGCACGCACGCACGCACGCACACACGCACGCACACACACACGCACGCACACACGCACACACGCACCCCCCCCCCCCTTACACACACACACACACACACGCACACTAGCTCATATTTTCATTAAGAACCTCTCCATTGGTATCCTGTAACGAACAACTGTGCCGTTAAGGTTTAAGTAGGCATCCTGTTGCATGTGCCCTTTATGAATGAGACACCTCGTGTTATGCGAGGCGAATTTCATAAATTAGGAAATCTATCTCATAGAACAAAGGCTGGAAAAGCGGCACTTGAGTTCACGGATAAAGTTGCTTCTATTTTTCAAATGAGGACGCGGTCTGAATTGGCGCTTGCAATCACGTTCGAAGCATCTGATCGGATGCTCACGGTTGAGGTCGAAGCTGGCTTCACAAAATATCGATTTCTTCATCAAAACATTGTCATTAAACTGATAAATGTAAGAAAAACCAAGACCCTTTAAACGCTTAGCAGAGAACTCTAGCGTTAACTCCTTAACTGCAACGTCATTCTCTACATTGTCGAAGGCTCAGTTTGTAAAGCCAAGCTTACCCGAAAAAGTTTGGCCTAAATTTAGTCAGCGCAACAAGTTTTTCACAAGCTGAAGCTGAGACTCCCTTCCAGTCGAAGTAGCCTCAAAACACGGAATCCACAGCGAGCTGTTGTCATCGTGTTTGAAGGGCTTGAAGGGCTCCAGTTTAAGGCAGTTGATAACACTGCGTGTTAGCGCCTGCAGCGTCGCGCTCGCTGTCGCTTCCGTAGTTCACGTCGCGCAGAAAAAAAGAAGATAATCTATCGCGAGAGAACACTGCTCTGCTTCTGTGCCCCTGGAATTCGCTTTAAACGGCTTAAAACGCGCTCGGCGTGCTTGTAGCTGGCTGCCGTCGAAAGCGACGGCACCGGGCGCAATCAGGTGAAACAATGTCGATCTGCTTGTCAGAGCACGTTGAAAAATGAACACAGGGAGGAAGTGATTAACGCGAGTACATAGCGGGCATTTGCCGCAGTTTACTCGGAAGAAGGCGTAAAATGAATTTAGCGAGCTCGTAGCCGTCAGCAGCCGAGCTAGCGGCTGTCAGCATAGCGCGAGTGGCCATTTTGAGAAATGGCTGATGCTGTGCATCGGCATCAGTGAATGGGTTTTCGCCAAGGTGTCGAACCGGCAAATTTTTCGAATTTGATTTGAGTCTGTGCCTGCAGGGGTCAGGTGCGGATTCGGCTCCGGAGCAACAGTCTGTTCCGGTTCGAACCGTTTCAACCGGATTCGGAACTCCCCTGAAAAAAGACGCGGAGTGGTTTTCCTCATCTCATTATGTAGGAGCGAGGAAGGAAAAACCGGAAGGTGGCTGCCTTAGGAGGAACCCTTCCACCTACCAAAGTTGGTAGACGGGAGAGCTAGCTGCGACAGGTGGTAGAAATGGCAGGTGAAAGAGGTGGTTGGCTGGTGGAAAAATAGAGAGAAAACTCCTCCTCTCCACTTGTAGGATATGGCAGGGGAATAACTCTGTCACCTGTCAAGGTTGGTTGACTGGAGAGCTAGCTGCGACATACCACTTGCCAGGTGGTAGAGATGGCAGGTGAAAGAGGTGGTTGGCCGGTGGAGAAATAGAGATAAACCCTCCTCTCTATTTGTAGGAGATGGCAGGGGAATAACCCTGTCACCTGCCAAAGTTCGTAGACGGGAGAGCAAGCTGCGACCTACCACTTGCCAGTTGGCAGAGATGGCAGGTGAAAGAGGTAGTTGGCCTGAGGAAAAATGGAGAGAAAAACACTCCTCTCCACTTGTAGGAGATGGCAGGGGAAGAACCCTATGACCTGCCAAAGTTGGTAGACGGGAGAGCTAGCTGCGGGCTACCACTTGCCAGGTAGTAGAGATGGCAGGTGAAAGAGGTGGTTGGCCGGTGGAAAATTGGAGAGAAAAACCCTCCTCTCCACTTGTAGGAAATGGCAGGGGAAAAAATGGCTGTGGCTCAACTTGGTTAAGCCGGGAAATCGCGAAAGCAATACCCATGGCTACGCCCTCGCTCACATGATAGTCGTGCTGTTGTGGTGCTTGTGTTAAACTTGTTGTATACCTTGGTGCTGCTGTGGTGATCACTTGGCTAATCTATGTAGCTCGCACGTTCTCGCCGAGCCGCATACTGGGCACGTTGCTTAGCGAGTCTTGTTTCACGCTCTTCCTCTGTCTCTGTAGCTCGCCGCTCTCTTTTACACGCATTACGACGAGCCTCCCCAGTGGTAGGCGGCATCGCCGCGAAGCAATGTTAAGGCGCTGGTGGTTGGCACAGCTACTGCTTTCTAGCGACGTGAGTCGAGCCTAAATCTCTTCAGCGTAATGCCACAATCGCGCTCCTAGCGGAGAGCGCAGGAGTTAGGCGCCCGTGGTCGTGGCCGCCGCGATCTGCTCCGGCGCGGCGCGCGCCGTTGCTCAAAAGCGCGCTTCGATCGCGGAGGCCACGCCGTGGTGGCACCGCCGTGGCTTGCGACGGCGCGAGTCGGTCGCCCTTCTCTTCGGCGTGACGTCACAAAGCACCTGTTGCGCTCCTAGCGGAGAGCGCAGGCGTTAGGCGCCGGTGGTGGTGGCACCGCCGCGCCACGGCAAAGGCTGAAAGTGCAAGTAGTAAAGCTTTCGCTTTAAAACTATGTCACCTGCCAACATTGGTAGACGGGAGAGCTAGCTGCGACCTACCATTCGCCAGGTGTCAGAAATGGCAGGTGAAAGAGGTGGTTGACTTGTGGAAAAATGGAGAAAAAAATCCTCCTCTCCACTTGCAGGAGGTGGCAGGGGAAGAACCTTGTCACCTGCCAAAGTTGGTTGAGGGCAGAGCTGGCTGCGACCTGCCACCTGCCACGCTTGGCAAGCGGCGAAGTGGAGAAGTTGTTGGAGAGGAGGGCGAGCCCAGGAGGGAGAACCCAGTGGGTGGCTAAGCTGTAGCCACCCTCCTGGGGGAGAAATGCACTGGCCGAAGGGCGGTTGGCAGGCTCACATCAGGGTTATTCTATCGCATTGTCCCAACTAATGGTAACTATTTGTCCTCCAAGTTTCTTCTTTGAGTCTTCCTTATGGTCACCGTCTGCAGTTAATTTATAATGAAGATGATGAACCGTGACTTACCATGAACTCAGTTGCCTTAATTTTTAGTTTCTTGTCAACTTTCGCACTTTATTTCGTTCACGTCAGCAGAGTTCTTAAACCTCCTTCAAATTCTACTTTAAAGGAGGTACCACAGCTTCTGGAAGTACTGTGCGGAGATCCAAAGCATCATCTTCACAACTTGTAAATGTAGCATGTAGAACGGAAACGTTAGCTGAAATAAACGTCACAAAAATCATTCAAATTTTATTGCAAGGTGTTGACATATGAGATCAGTTGAATCATGCAGCAAATTAATTATTGAAATACACTTGCAATCCCGTTATGTCGTGGCAGTTTTTCTCGAAGGCTAATGCAGAGAGCGTCCCCTGTCATGTACAAGCAAAACTAGTTTGGGCGAGTTGGTGCATGTTGAAAAAAAAAAAAAACTGGTAATGGCGCAAGAAACAAGGACGTGGAAGGCAGACAAAATGCCTGTCAGTCGTGTCGTTTGTGTGCCTTCCGTGTTCTCGTTTCTTGCGCCATTACCAGTTGTTTCTGTCATGCACGAACGCTTGAACAAAGCACTCCTCTTAGGAGCAGCGTTAGAAAAAAATGAAGCTCACTTTAATGGCATGACGTCGTGGGCACTGCGAAGGCTATCATATAGTTCTGGGTGGTGCCTGTTATGAATCTTCAATGGTCTATGCTGGGCCTTAAACGACTGCACACAACTATGCGCACTAGGTGAAACGCGGATTCACAATATTTCAAGTACTCCGTTTTATGCTGGGGATTTGGGCGCCGAGGCGTATTATTAATTGGGAAACTCCGCTCAGCATGAGTCTGAGGTCCTGTCGGTGTCCGCGGCATCGCTTGAGTCCCTCTAAGATCATGCACTGGGATTCAAAGGGATTTGTGACCTACGCAGGCCGATAAGATTGCCGAATTAATTACTGTATATTTATAATTTTTTTGAAATAAAGATAATGATCGAACGCTTAACCGCTGCACTACAGCGCCAGGAGTGATATGAGGACTACAAGGGACCGATGAACGTATAGCTGAGAATAACCAATTTCACATAAATGGGCATTAACCGATTAACTCTATCGCGCCGTACCCTTAAGGAGGAGCCTAAGGGCTACCCCAATTTTTTAAATTCTTCATTTGCAGATATTTTGCACAGTGTTTCCTAACGACCTGCTTTTGTCACGCATAGGGTTGCCCAGGAGGTTTCTAAAATATAGTACATTTAGCAATGCCCTCACTGTACCGCCCACGGATCGAAATTCATAGGTGCGCCGACTCTGCTGGTAAGACCTCTCGACTATTGCCTCGCCAGGGGGGAGCATACGATAGGTAGTATAGAACTTCTTGCTCTGCAAGTTGTTGCATGGCTATAGATAAGAAAGAGTCTGCGCTCCTTTCTTTCTTTCTTTCTTTCTTTCTTTCTTTCTTTCTTTCTTTCTTTCTTTCTTTCTTTCTTTCTTTCTTTCATTCTTTCTTTCTTTCTTTCTTTCTTTCTTTCTTTCTTTCTTTCTTTCTTTCTTTCTTTCTTTCTTTCTTTCTTTCTTTCTTTCTTTCTTTCTTTCTTTCTTTCATTCTTTCTTTCTTTCTTTCTCTCTTTCTTTCTTTCTTTCTTTCTTTCTTTCTTTCTTTCTTTCTTTCTTTCTTTCTTTCTTTCTTTCTTTCTTTCTTTCTTTCTTTCTTTCTTTCTTTCTTTCTAGCTTAACATTGGCATCCGATAGATGGCACCATAAACTATTGAGAGACGTCAGTAGGAAGTATGCGTCTTTCCCGCCCGCCGCTCACCACTGCGTTAACAAATCGTCCTGGTAAGGAGGGTTGTGAAAGGGAGAAAGCGTGCGCAAAGGTGCGTCGGCGAGAGCAGGGAAGCGGAAAGGGAGGGCATTGGAAAACACTCATGGCGTGATGTCAGCTTGGCATTAGCGGCGTCTGTCGCATGCACTGCGGTGAACTCGAGTCGATGCTCCTTGTCTCTCTTGCCCCGTGGTATGGCCTCTCCCTGTGATTGACAGTATCAAAACGCCCCCTGTGCCAGTGTGAAGCAGGGGAAAATTAAATATGCAGGCTATAGACCGCCACCATTCTCCGCATGTACCCCACTCGTCTCTTTCTCCGCTTCTGTTGCGTTTCCCAATTAGGAGATCGGACTGCCCTCGCCTGCACCGGAGGGCGGGCTGATCATACGAGAGTGAAGACATGTTGTATGGGGACAATAGAAAGTTTTCCCGACATAAAACAGAAAAGTATCTGGTACTGGAAGTAACTTAGACGGTAAATGATTGTGACATCACTGCGCATGAGCCGTGGAACCGTGATGCATTTTAAGCACTGCATTTTCGTAGAAGCGAAAGTTCCACGCAAGTTTTAGTGCAATGCACTCACAGGAGTGCAGGAATCATGCACGAACAGTGAACGAATAACAGACTAATAATAGCAAGACATGAGGAAAAATTCACAGGGACACAAAATTACATTGTGCTGTCAACATTATAGCATTAGAAGCTGCTGACGCCTTTACCGGAAGTAACCTCACTTCTAGTCTGGTGACGTCAGTAGCCTTCAGCCAAGGAGCAAATTTTGTGAGCGACGACGCATTTTTCATGTAGCTTTTTATGCCATCGCATTTAAAGGGGAACATTAAAAGGGCAGGTTTCAGTGCCATCGCTGCTCAAAAGTCACATCGAAGTAAGATTAAGAGGGAGTTATCAATCAATCAATCAATCAATCAATCAATCAATCAATCAATCAATCAATCAATCAATCAATCAATCAATCAATCAATCAATCAATCAATCAATCAATCAATCAATCAATCAATCAATCAATCAATCAATCAATCAATCAATCAATCCGAAAGACGCGGGTTCGATCCCGGCCGCGGTGGTTGAATTTCTTTGGAGGAGAAATTCTAGAGGCCCGGGTACTGTGCGATGTCAGTGCACGTTAAAGAACCCCAGGTGGTCGAAATTTCCGGAGCCCTCCACTACGGCGTCTCTCATAGCCTTAGTCGCTTTGGGACGTTAAACCCCATAAACCGACCGACCGACCGACCGACGAGCCAGTCAGTCAGTCAATGGGGGTCATGATCATCAGACGAAAAAAGGTTTAATGCAGAGCTTGATGGTGCCGCATGCCCACACGGTAAAGAATGCGCGGCAATCGTTGCACTTACTGTTGGGCGCCCGAACGGTGCCATGAGGGATGAGATGAAGAAGGAAGTGAGCGAGGGGAGAAAGAAAAAGTGCTTGCTGAACAAACAGACGCGAACAAAGAAGTATCGGCACGTGCATGCGAGTAGTAGAGCACCACACCCACTTCCAGGGCCATCGTTTATCTTCGTTGTGGCTCGCTGGTCACCGGATCACCGCTCTGTCCAGCATCTTTTCTCCTAGAGGAAAGAAAAAAAAGGAAAGAAAAAGAAGAAATAACTTACAAAGAAAAAATTCTGAGATCCAACCACGACAAACCATGGGAGGTCCGGAAGCGACAAGCTACCGGAAGTCCATTTGTTACCTTTCCTCTGTCATTTTTATCCCCTTGTTCTGAGCGTCAGCCACTTTCCCGGGCCTTGTTCGTGTCCACGTTGTCTCAACGCTAGCGGTGCACGTAAGTCGGCGTACGCGGGACTGGTTTACGGCAAGATGAACGAGATGTGAAACCCGCGTGCAGAGCCAAGAAGAAACACACAGCGATGGCTTATTCAAGAAAGAGACAGAAAGAGTAAGACGGCAGCCCCGGGCACAATCAGAGAATGTCAAGGGATTGGGAAAACTAAGTGCTTCACTAAGTGCCTATGGCAGAGCAGCCGGCCTAAAAGGATAGCAGAGGCGGAAACTAATGACTGCCTACGGCTACATATATATTGACTAGATCCTGGCTGCTGCCACTTTTACAAGAACGGGTTGCACGACGTTGGCTGAAATCGAAGGAAAAATGCTCTAAGGTGGCTTGGGATGAGCATTCCATTATTACGCGTACTGTGCTGACATGCTCTTGGATGTAGAGTTTTTGTATTCTAGAACTTCGACTTCACTCTGACAATATACGTGAAAAATTACAGGACGGTTACCATTGTGTAACGGGAGCTTCAGCAACGGCTGTTAAGGTATTTATGCTTTGCGATGAATTGAGATAGAAGATGCGAGAGTGGCTTCATATCTGTATAGCTCTGGACCGTTCTTTTTCGTCTTTCCACACATGCTCGTTTTTCGCTTAATCCTCTTTTCCGAACCGCGGCTCAGGCCCGCGGCGACAACGTCGACCCTCTCCTCGGGAGGCGCATTTCGCAGCACCCGCCACGGATGGACTGTACTACATTCCTCCACCCTCGTCACACGATCCCTCTTCGTTCCAAGGCAACCACCTTGAGGATGGTTCCACGTGGTAACCATTATTCTGTTACTCATTCCTACTCTGTCGCCATTCCCTAATTCTTTCATAGTAACCTTCTTCTCCATTCAGGATAACTACCTCCCGGATCGTTCCCGCTGCTACCACCAATCGGCCGGGCCTTCTTATGCTCTTGTCATACCCTACTCTTCCATCGAGGGTAACTACCATTCGGGTTCTTCCCGTTGCATCCACCCTCCACTTGTGTCTTACGGTCTCGCATTATAGCTTCCCTTCCTCCTTGCACAGCAACGCCATATCCCAATACCACGCTTGCAGTGCATAACGATAGGTTAGTACCGCCGTCTTGAACAGTAGGTTTCTTAATTCCGACCCAGAGCATCGTTCACGAGAGCGCTGCACTCTCGCAAAACAAGGCCAACGACTGTTCAACTTCACATAGCCATGAAGGGAGAGTGCATCAGAGTACGTGTTAATGCGGTAATACTTTACGTGCAGCGAAAAAATAAAATTGCGCGAAAAATCTTACCCAACGTTACCTCGCTGCTCCTGTCTCCATATAGCTTTTTCCGCTTTATTCTTATGGCTTAACTGTAGCCCGCGCTTTGTCACGACTTTATCACTCTCAAGAGACTGCACCTTGTTCCGATTAGGCTTTTCACAACGAAAACCGGTTCCCGCATGAAGTGATGGGTACCTGGCCACAGTAGCGTTACTGTCAGCAATCTATCTCTCTGAGAGATGCATAACGACGTCAGCGTATATCGGCCATAGTATGAATACAAACATAAATATATCGGAGATCCAGTAAAAGTATCGGCGGCAACTCCGTACGTCAGTATGGAAACTCACAGTCGGCTGCAGCACAGTGTAGTAAAACTCATTACCTACGCTCTATTCGAACCTGAACAGTGATAATGCGTAGCTCAGCTAATATTGACGCTGCTCCGTGAAACGGGAAAGAGGGCGGCCGGAGTACTGGGCGAAGGAGAACGCTCCGAAGTGTCAGAGAAAGGGGAGGGAGGGAGGCATGGTGGGTGAGACTGCATCAACGCCCTTGAACGGCGCGCAGATGAGACAGGATTAAAGGATCTCCGCCGGAAGAAAGCGCCGGTAATCCCCGGACACATCGTACGGGTAATTTGACCAGGCGAGCCTTGCGCGACGTGTGCAGGGAAGATCTAGGGCAGAGGCCGTTAAAACGGCAGCCCGTCAGGCGACGCTGCCTTGACGATGGTGGCAAATACGGTCTAGATTGCGTTTGTGTGAACCTAACAGGGCTACGAGCAGGGTTAGTCAGTTTTACATGCTTTATTGCTACGGGCCAGAGATGGCGTACATAAACAGTGGGTGAAACTGCCTGTTTAAGTCCCTTTCAATGTTGTATTGCTTCTAGAAAATAATAAGGAACAGCTTTAGTTGGTAAGAATTGTGACAGGACAACGCAAGGATGCAGTTGTTGTCAGTGCCACATGTCCTCTACTTTTTTCAAACAAGAAATCGCATACATAGACACTGGGTGAAGCTGCCCGTGTCGGTATCTTTCGGTGTTGTGTCTCTTCTAGCAAACAAACAAGGAAGGGCTTTAGGTGGTGACGCGAAAACGCAAGAATGAATTTGTTTACAGTTTCACATGTGACGTCTACAGTTTTTTTTTCAACCATAAAGATCACGCATAAAAACTGGGCGAAATGGCTTGTGTAGGGCCCTTTAAATGTTGTGTCACTTCTAGCAAACAAGCAAGAAGAGCTTTAGTTGATCAGCATGGTGATACGACGGCGCAAGAATGCAGTTGTTGGTATCACCAAATGTCTTTATTTTTGCAATCAGAAAGAGCATGCATGGCCACTGGGTGAAATTGACCATGTAGGTTCCTTTTTCGTGCTGTGTCATTTCTAGCAAACAAGCAAGCCTGCGCTTTAGTTGGTCAAATGCACTTGCTGGCAGGGCCACATGCCTACTTTTTTTTCCCCATATCGTAGTGTTCCGCGATTATTCGCTGAGCTCACCTTTAGTTTCTTAGTTTCTTCCATTTGTTGCTCCCCAGACGACACGGAGCCAGAAGTCATGTAGTGCCGTCTTCACGCTTGAAGACGGCAGAAAACAAATAAGTGTATTTAGACCAGTGTCAGCCTTTCCACCTTTCATTCGTTTTCAGACCTCGAAAGCTGAAAAAAAATGTGCAGTTGCCTAGAACATAGTACGTCACGAACCTCCGCGATGGGCAGCGAATGCTGCCTTGGAGCGACCAGAAACCACTGCCTGCATGTTCGGTGATAACGGCAGTAATAGTACAATTATGCAAAACCCGAGGAGCTGTTTCCAGCACAGACGTGCGCCAAACGGGCAAGGACTGGTGGTCATTCTCTTGGCCCCGGCCTTATTAGCCTAAAGCGTCAGCGAATTATCAGAAGAGTGGCGCAAAAGTAAGTAAAAAGAGGACGAAAACACTGCGTATTCTTTCCCCACCGGAACAACCCCTCTGTGGTTTCAAGCGCGCTGAAACAGGAGCTGTAGACAAACACTCCTCTCTGCCGCCATGATGTCACGAGGCAAATGAGTCTCTCGGCTTTCCTATTCCTCCATACTAAAATGCTACTTCTGAGGTTGATCGCTAAGTGAGTTTACGACACAGTCAGGGTAAACCTTGAGCTCTGGGACACTAAAGTCGAAATCGTAAAAAAAAAAAAAAAATCCGTTGTGGCTTAGCTTGGTTAAGCCCGGTAATTGCGAAAGCAATATCCGTACCTACGCCATGGTTCAGCTGGTGGTGTAGCTGTTGGTGGTGCTTGTGGTTAGACTTGTGGTGATGCATCGGTTATACAATCCAATCCAATCCAATCCAAAGTAATGCATTGTAATCTAATCTAATCTAATCTGATCTAATCTATTCTATTCTAATCTAATCTAATCTAACCTAACCTAATCTAATGCAATCTAATCTAATCCAATCCAATACAATCCAACCCACTCCAGCCCAATCCAATCAAATCCAATCTAATCAAATCCACTCTAATCTAATCTAATGTAATCCAATGTAATCTAATCCAATGTAATCTAATCCAATCTAATCTAAGGCCGCCGGTGGTGGCACCGCCACTACTCGCAGACGGCGCGAGATGTCGCCCCTCTCTTCGGCGTGACGTCACACAGAGGTCATGCGAAAGGTCAATGTTGTCACCGCCGCGTCACGGCAAAGGCTTGTAAGTGCAAGTAGTAAAGCTTTCGCTTTAAAAACGGACTTCTGGCACACTCTTACGGGAGGGGAGGGTGACATCCTTTGGTGCAGACGCCCCCACCTCTTATACTCCTCAAGTAAGGAATAAACAACTACATTTATAGAAGTTCAGTGCCTTACCTTTTGTATTTTACACAATCTGGTGACCGCGGCGCACTCAGGGCCTGAGACTACTTTGACTAATTTTTTACACACCCTGGTGTCGCGCCGCAGTCAGTGCCTGCGACCTTCGACTAATTTAATGCCTTCTAGGTAACCGCTCGAAAGAATGACCTGGTAGGATTACGACAAAGATAGGTTGTAGAAGGTACACTCGCAGATTTTATAATGACCGTAATTTACAGGACTTCAGGTAACCAACTCAGGCCTTCAGTAAATTTTCTGTTATAGCGTTCAGTAGCTGCGAACTTATGCTGTGTCAGGCTAAAAGTACGAATTAGCTTCATTTTACTCAACAATACTGGACCGAAGCATTTTTGAGCTGGAAACCGTTTACGAACGCAATTTTTTCATATAATGTATGATTTCACTATAAAAATTAATATAGCCGCAGATCCCCCGACGGTATTCTTGTATTTTTCTTTTTTATTAACGTTCTTGCTCTCGTCAAAAGCGTTCCCCATTGGCTTTCTGCGGGAGCCTTAACTGTTCGAAGCGACCAATGGAAACACTTTAAAAGAAAACCATCTCAGAAGAAGATACCATTTCCTTCAATATTTACATAATAGTGCCTTACAATTTCCTAATTTTCGGAATTTTTGTCGAACAATTCTTGGCATGTTTTGGATGGAACTGGATGGAATTGTACGAACTGTCATCTGTGTTTTGTTTTCTGGGCGCGACAAAACCACACTGCTGTCGAGGCAAGGAAAAAATGTGCACATACAAAGCGTGAACTCACAACTGTTTATTAGACACGTAATTCTTGCTTTATATACATTTGTTACCGCGTGCTGCGTCCAGTTTTCATGTACATATTAGTATTTTTTTCTGATAATGCACGTGTGGCTGTAACTTTGAGGCAAAATCGAAAATCATGATTTCTCGGTAAAAATCGGCTTACCAGCTCTTTTATCAAAACCTCCAATGGCGAAGAGGAGAAAAGGAAAACAAACGGAAAAGAATGGTTAGAGAATACGGTCCTTTCATTTGTTTCTTTAGAATAACTGCAGTGCCGGGACGGGCATAATTGTAGGGAGGAGGGATGTACACAAAAATGGTAATCAGCAAGAGTAACCCGTACATTCATACATAAACAATATGTTTTCAGACACCGCTGACACTGAGAGGTCAACAAAACTGAACAGCAACAGCTCAAGAAAACGAAGATATACCATTGCACATATTCAATGCGGAAACTCCGCGGGACACCACAGAACACATAAAAAAATCAAAGCGACAGAAAAGACTAAGCTGTATCAAGCACCTTGGCGACAGACATACTGGGAATGGTGGACAATGTCGAAAAATCGAAGCACTGCAGTTCTGCAGCTGCTGATTTCGCCATTAGACACTGCATGCGTTTAACGGTGCTAATTTCCGTATATTGTCGCTAAATTTTCTTATTTCTTGTTTTAAAGAAAGGCAAGGACTCAGGCGTTTCGTCTTCGCTAAAGGTGAAGCAAGAGTGATTAATATATGCCACTCTAACCCAGAGCGTTTCTTCTTTGTTTCAAAGAGCATGAATATGAAAAAAAAAAAGCTATGCCGAGCAACTAGCACCGCGGCATTTGTTTTGTATCCAGAGAGAAAAAAACGTTAGGAAGTGCTAGAACTGTACACCCCGTCGCCAAGTGCCTCCTACAGGAAACCATTAACCCGCATAATCAGACCTTACCACATGCCAACGTGCGCCACGTTTCAAGGCATGGCCGTCTCGTTAGGGGTGCTCGCTTGGCTTCACGCCGTCCGGAGACCAACTAAGTTTGCGCCTACGTTGCTCCTCTTTCTCTTCCCCCCCCCCCCCCCCCCCCCGTCCCCTCCCACCCTTCTTCCTGATCACTCCGCTTTCATCCGGCGTCTTTAGGAAGAGACTTGTTAGGGTAGCGCGGTAAGATGCTCAGGCAGGTGCGGATGGCTGCTAACAATCCAAGCTGCGTGTTGGTACGCGTTCAGACGACGACGGCGGTAGCCGGTGGGGGGCCCGATATTGGTTTCATTGCTTCGTTTACTCTCGAGGGAAAGCTAGAGGCTGGTTTCGTAAGCAATTAGGGAAGATGGCGCCGACAGCGGTGCGCGCAGAACGCACATGTTCGCCTATACGGTTCGCTCGTGTGGCGAAACCTGTCCGGTAGAGGCTTACTCGTAATTAATGGCCTCTACGTCGCAAGCTTGGCGTAAGTGGTCAAACCTAAAGAATTTCATGAATAAACGTATTCATTTGGTGACAGAAAGGATTTTTCGTCATATGGGTTTAAAACAGGCGAAGGTTTATCCACGCCTTTATTGGTGGAAAACGCACCTTTGTGGGCTGGACTATTTGTTTCCTATAGGAAACAAGCTTGCCCACGTTAATCAGCGCTACGACTGACTGCATGAACTTCCGTGGGGTATTAATTTATGCAGCAGACACCTTCTCATTGGTCTCCCCTTAGCGGAGATCCCATGGAGGCCTACGTATTCTTGTAGACTAATCTCTACGACTGAGAATATACAGTGGCCCTTCTGTTATCCAGACAAGCATAGAAGTGCTGCTGAGGTGAGCCTCCGCCAATGGATTACAGGGCTAGCTCTATTTGGGATGATTTTCAGATTCACTACGTGCGGCGTCCACACGGGTGCAAAGGAGAAGCACAAAGGCAAGGCAGGGGTAGAGTAAACTTCGCACATGGGCGCACCTGTGCCCCTGGTGGGACCGACGGACAGACAATAACGAGTGGGCATCACACAAGAAATTAAGACGCTGCCAGTGTATTCCGTGCGTGAAAGTCTGGCAGAATGGTTTCGTTTATTGGAGTTTAACACCCCAAAGTGACTCTGGCTATGGGGGACGCCGTAGTGGAGGGCTCCGGAAATTTCGACCACCTGGGGTTGTTTAACGTGCACTGACATCGCACAGTACATGGGCCTCTGGAATTTCGCCTCCATCAAAATTCGACTGCCGCGACCGGGTTCGAACCTAATGATCTCAGCAGAAAGGACAACTTGAACACTCTTAATAGAAAGGAGTTAAAAAGGAGTAAGCTGTCCTTTAGCGCACTCCCTTTTAAAAAGGATGGCTAGATGACGGGTTACACCCTTTTTATTCCCATATAAGCGTATTTAGGTTTAAAGGGTATACTACGATAACGGTAATTGCAGAGCGGTAATTCAAAAACGAGCAGCAAGGTTTGTGTCCGCAAACTATGATTTCACCAAAAGCTCCTCTCAGATGTGCAAAAATTTGGGCTGACCTTTACTGCAAGACAGACGCAAATACCTTAGACTTAAGCTATTTTACAATATTTTTATAGGCGCAACAGGTTTGTCTAAACAATCCTACATGAAAGCTCCCAGCTATATATCCTCCCGTTTAGATCATTCTTTAAACGTTCAGGAATACCAGTGCCGTATAAATGTCTTTAAAATCTCATTTTTCCCTAGAACAGTGCATGACTGGAATAAATTGCCGGAAGAAGTTGTCTTAGCTCCGCAATCTTCTTTCGAAAGTGCTCTGTCGCGACTTTTGTTGAATTAACCTTTTTTTTTTGCGTCTTTCTTGCTTTCATGATTCTGTTGTTATAAGTTTGCTGAGTATTGGAATGCGTTGTATTTTTATTGTTTGTTTGTTTAGTACACAGTGTCATCTGCATGACAATGTATACTTTGCAACTGTATCCCCCCTACAAAAATGCCCTCAACGGGCGCTGTAGGTACCTGAATAAATAAATAAATAAATAAATAAATAAACAGATACAGTGGACAACGACCGTACACTATCAACACATTAGGACATCTGGGCGAGCAAGGACGATGCGTGCAAAAGAGCACTCTCGCCGTCCGTCACACCACCAGGATTTAATGAAGCTGGCCTGAGACTGCCGTCTCTGAACTTCTTGGTTGTTTTTGTCATTGTTCCCGAGCTCTCAGTGATGAGACAGACACGCATTAAGAAATCGAACGAGAATTTCATAGCACACGGCTGATGACCAGCAGGAAATGATTCTTTCGAGGACAGAAGGTGGATTGAAGGAAGTTTCAGGAGTTCAGCATAACATTTGGCTCCGGATGGTATCCGTTCCTTTTTCCTCTACTACGCTGAAAACTAGAACAGCGCCTAAGCAGTATAAATACGCTGTTATGATTAACCCGCGTGGCTACATTCTATTACTTCTCACTGTTGAGGTCAAGCCGAATTATCATCCCGGCCGCAAGGTAAGAGCACCGAAAGGTATATAGTATTGATTGGCTTTGTGCTGCTAGAACGTAACAGACAATTGCTGGTACTTTGCTTCAAACGGACCTCATTTATCTTGCCCTCATTGCTGAAAAAACTCAGGTACTGATAGAAAATTTTGCAAGGGGCAGCTTAAGGAAAGAAATTCACCAGGTTTGTAAGGCTCCATGTGGCGTACGAGTGAAACTTAAAGGCCGCGAAATTTTAGACAGGATGTGCAGCCATCACTGTGACCAATGCCAAAACAAAATAAAATAAAAAAGATGCGAACACATTTCGGCTGGCAGATCACATTTTTCAGTGGACGTCCCCACAGTGTCGGCGGTACCACGAAGCAACACCACCTAGAAGAGGAAGTCGGTCACCGCTAAACCTCCTCTCCCATGTACAGTCTTGGTCAAAAGTGTTAAGGCCACAGCGTTCGGCTGCATCGAAGGGAGTGTTCCTAGAATGCTCCGTGTAGCATTCAAAACACAAGTCAAGCAGAAAGCTTCTCTACCGCAAGAAGAAAGCTTCTGATAGCATTTCAAGGTCATTCGGTCTTTATATTGTTCTAATGGCTTTGTTATGCAGCTGAAGCGAAAAGCCTTTGGCCTTAAGACTTTTGACCAAGACTGTACCTACGTCAATACTTAACTTTGAGATGGCAGTGTCAGTTGAAGATCCTGGCGCCAGTCTGCCCAGACGTGCTGGCGCAAGCTTGTCAAGCGTTTGATCAAAGCCTAATCTCACAGACGTGTCGAAAGGGTGAGGCGTGGAGGATGAGGCAGTCTCGATAACGGCGCAAGGCTATGCGTTGCGTTCGATTAATTTTTTTAAGCCCCTGGAGATGCTGGCAGAACTGAAGCAAGTTCCGCGCCTTACAGATCTTAGGTAAGCTTTTTGGTGAGCATTTTTTATCCAGGAAGGATGCGTTGCTGCTAATGGATTTGATTTATTAGCCCGAGCTTCTAGAACGTAAAACACTTTTTTAAAGTGCCTGGAGCAAAATACAAAACAAAGAAACAGAATTACTACTTTCGTTTTTTTCCCACCCGGAAAATGCATTAGCGAAATTCATTCTTCCTTTTTTTCTTTATTTGAAAAGGAATAGACAGGAGTAATGGCCCACTGGAGTCAGAACGCGGCTCTCCATGCTGGCTTCTTCATACAGAAATGACATTTGGACATCGCGTTCCTTTTCATTGTTGCTATCTGGAAGTGGATGAGATCTAATAACAAAGAAGCCTGCCGCCGGGAATTGTCTGATGCGGAAGATTGGGGCCTCAGAAAGCCGCCGTATTTACTTTTGTGAACTGAAGTAGTCCTGGGAGGCGACTAGGAAGTAAAATATGCATAAACACTAAATAAGAAAAACTAAAATGTTCAACAAGCCTGCTGTCTGGGCTCACAGAGCATTCATTCATTCATTCATTCATTCATTCATTCATTCATTCATTCATTCATTCATTCATTCATTCATTCATTCATTCATTCATTCATTCATTCATTCATTCATTCATTCATTCATTCATTCATTTTATTTGTTTTTCACAACATGACGTACACATTGTGAAAGGGGCCAAGAAGAAAAGCCGTTCCTTTACGGCTTGAAAAAAAAATCTTGCTCCCCCCTGGCATTGACAGCAACGAAGCAACACAATCCAGAAACAAATGTACAGAACAAAATGTACAGATATATACAGAAACAAACAAAATTATAACTTGGCATTTTTATGAAAGATATGGCGACAAGCTCATGGAACGGTCGGGAAATTAAGACATGCAGTTATAATGAAACAGTGGCTAAATATCTGTACAAGGTGTTTTGTTTATGAAATGTGTGGTGTGTATTAGGGACATGCAAATTAATAAAACAACGCCTTCTGGTTCCGGAAATTTAGTCCTAAAATATCTGTTTCCGCTTTAATATGTTCATTTAGTAATCGAGGCAGGTTATTCCTAAGACTCTGAAACCCATAGTTCGTACGGCATTTTGGCACTTTCCAACGGTCTGTTGTCCTCGTATTATAGGCCGCGTTGCCTATTAATTCTAAGTTCGATATGTCCAAAAACAGCCTTTGATTTTCCTTGATGCTGAGTTTATATTCGCGTAGGAGTTTATAATGATACATTTTAGTTATTGGAATGACCTTAAGATTTCTGAAGATAAGTTTACTTGAGTAAAACTTAGGCAAATTATTAATGATCCGTAAAACCTTTTTTTGCATCCTTAAAAGACTACTGAGGTTTTTGTCGGTCGTTGTGCCCCAGACTAAATGAGAATAGTTCATGTAGGAAGAAAATAAGGCATAATAAATGGCTAGTTTTGCAGACATTGGAAAGACATAGCGATTTCGACTGAGTATACCTGTTATGGAACATAATTTCTGCAAAATATGGTTTACGTGGTCATCCCATTGCAACGTCTTGGAAAAGAAAACGCCCAATACCTTTATTATTTCGACCACCTCAATCCTTGTACCTCTAAACAGAAGATCGTAATCGGTAGATAGCTGCTTACCCTTGGGGTGATAAATTACTGCTTTTGTTTTTTTTGTATTGATATTCAGTTGATTACTGTCTGTCCAAGCTTCCAACTTTTTTAAGGCTATGTTTCCTTTAACGAACGCGTCAGCACAAGAGGATGAAGACACAAATATACTAGTGTCGTCTGCATATATAACAAACTTCAGGTCAGATGATATACATACTATATCATTAATGAATAAATTAAAGAGTAAGGGACCAAGAATACTTCCTTGAGGTACGCCTGCGACTATTGCTTTCTGATT
The DNA here is from genome assembly GCF_055824585.1 of Amblyomma mixtum. Lineage (NCBI taxonomy): Eukaryota > Metazoa > Arthropoda > Arachnida > Ixodida > Ixodidae > Amblyomma > Amblyomma mixtum. The sequence continues at coordinate 59,859,332 of NC_143013.1, read as the reverse complement.
AGATATTAAATGGCTTACTTGAACAAATTGTTTTCTGTGAGAGAGATAACTAATTAACATATTAAGTGCATGTCCTCTGATACCGTAGTGATGTAATTTATCAAAAAGAATAGAGTGATTAATGTTGTCAAAAGCCTGCGTAAAGTCAACAAAAATCCCCAGAACGTAGTTCTTATCCTCGAAGTTTTGCAAAATGTATTCTTTTTGATCAAGAAGTGCCAGTTCTGTGGACCGATGTTTTTGGAAGCCATACTGCGATTTTGTGATTATATCATATTTGTGGCAGAAACGTGAAAGTTGTTTGAATAGGATTTTTTCCAGACCTTTAGAAAACACAGGCAATATTGATATGGGGCGGTAGTTCGAAACTTCTCGGTTATCACCTTTTTTTTTGTATAGCGGAATCACTCGAGCCACTTGCATTTTTGTTGGATAAACAGCAGTTGAAAGGCAAAGATTATATATGTAGGTTAGTATGGGACTTATAACGTCAAGGACATATTTCACTGGACTAATTTGCACATCGTCAGCGTCGCAGCTACGCGAATTTTTCAAATTTGCAAACACAGAGCAAACTTCTTGAATGTCGGTTGGTTCTAAGAAAAAAGTATTATTGTTAGCTATACCTTGCATTGTGTTGTTTCCTGAAGGGCGTGCAGTCACATTCCTGTGAACAAAGAACTCGTTAATAGCATTAACCATTGCGTCCCCTCTTAGCGTTTTTCCGTCATGTATAATCTCTACTACGGAATCTTTTTCCTGCCCACGCCCCATAAGAGCATTCAATTTACTCCATAATTCACTCATTCGACCTGAGCACTTAGAAAAGTAACGAAAGTAGTAGGCGTCCCTGCACTTTTTCAGTTATTTATTTAAAACATTACGGAAACGTTTAAAAGCTAGAAGGTCCGCCTCATTACGGGAATTCATAAATTTTTTGAAAAGTCGATCTTTTTTATGGATTTTTTTATGAAGTTCACGGGTCATCCAAGGTTTTTTATAATTTTTGTTTTTTACACGTTCCTTACGAATGAAATGCTTTTTATAGATACATAAGAAACGACCCATAAACGCTCCATATGCAGCATTTGCATCAGCAATGTTCCGGATGTAGTCCCGGATGTAGCATAGACGTAAAACAACAAGAAGAAATACATATTTGTGAGCTTTTTACATTTCTGGGGTTTATTAGAGTGAATATCCAGCCGCAACACCTAAAGGTATTCAGCACCCGCAAAGAAGACGTACAAAAAAAACACAGAAAAATTGCTGTTATATCATCATTTATAGCTGAACTGATGTGAAAATACCCCCTTCCCCCCTCCCTCTTTTTCACATGAAATGTTGATACAGGAATTCCCTGTGCACCTCCTGAGTGTTGCTCTGTACTACGCAGTTCTATCCTGAAGGCGCCCTTTTTGCCTTATTTTCTGCTGAAGCCTGAAGACTGAAATGTGTTGCTATAGAAGTTTTTGTTGTTGCCTCAAAAACGATGGCACATACGCACGGTGGTAGATTGGCCAGGGTGTGGTGCTGATCTGTTTTCCTTTTTTCTCTACTTAATTTTTGTCTAAGAAAGAAAAACCAGGGGTAGTGTAACAAGTGAAGACTAGTATATTCTCCATTCCTACTAAGACAAACACTTTCACTTTCGACTCTAAAGGCTCATGTTGTGGAAAAAATAAAATCTGTTCATAATAACTCAAATAAAAATCATCTATGCCGATTAGCACTACATGCCAGGATAAAACATATTGTCTATGCTTCTTGGCATAGCTGCACCCTAGGTGACAGTAAAGAACCCCAGGTGGTCAAAATTTCCGGAGCCCTCCACTACGGCGTCTCTCATAGCCTTAGTCGCTTTGGGACGTTAAACCCCATAAACTAAACCAAACCAGTTAAGAGGCCCCCGAACATAATCTATTGTGCGCGCGCGCGCGCACGCACGCCCGCCCGCCCGCCCGCCCGCACGCACGCACGCACGCACACACACACACACACACACGCACGCACGCACACGCACACGCACGTACACGCACACGCGCGCGCGCGCGCACACACACACACACACACACACACACACACACACACACACACACACACACACACACACACACACACACACACACACACACACACACACAAACACACACACACACACACACACACACACAAACACACAAACACACACACACACACACACACACACACACACACACACACACACACACACACACACACACACACACACACACACACACGAGCAGACCCAGGAGCATTTTGAGCTGTAAACGTACGTAACCGAAGACATGCTGACATAATTAAAGACGCGAAATATAAGAAAATTGAACAAGAAGTTAATATACTTAGAAAAGTATTTGAAGGACTGCTTGAATTTTTCTATTGACGACACCTTTCAAGTGCTCACTTTCATGCCTTTCCTTGACCGGTGGCCGTTCACGTCTTTTAAATGGACCGTCAGACATCAAATGGTCGGGACTTTCGCACTGGTAACCAGCCGTCCTGCTGCTCACGTATGTATGCATCTTATACCGTATTGTGCGTTTTTATCGTAAAGACTTTCAAAATTTTTCTTACCTCAACCGCTGGCTTGTTCGCGATGAAACTGCACACAGAGCTTGCGTATTATGGTAACTTTTGTATCGTAGCAAGTTTTACAATGGTACTTACTTAGTTGAGCCGTGCATGATGCAAAAGCGTAATCGTCTGCGTCGAGATCGGCGTACCGAAACCCAAAACACCAAGTTTTTGCTGAAGGGCGGCAGTAGCGCCATCTGTCTTCTGTAGTGGAAAGCGTCACAAGGCGCCGAGGCGAGCGTTGCAAGGAGCGCGGGCCTTTTGAATACGCCGTTCCGGCCTTTTCGTCTGCTTCAACTGAAGCGCTTCGAACATTTTCGGCCAACTGAGCGGAAAAAAATGCCAGAAACAACTATTTTAACGAGGCTGTGCCGTTAAAAGAATATTGTTTGGCGTCTTTTTTTTTTTTGTCCAATGACTTTATTCAATTCAACTTATATCGTCTGCTTTCTTGGCTCTCCTAAAGCGTCGGAGGACGACGTCGCGAAGTCCTGAGCTGTTTTTTTTAATTTCGTTGTGGAAGACAGATGGCGCTACTGCCGCCCTTTAGCAAAAACTCGGTGTTTTGGGTTTCGGTACGCTGATCTCGACGCAGACGACAACGCTTTTGCATCATGCACGGCTCAACTAAGTAAGTACAGTTGTAAAACTTGCTACGATACAAAAGTTACCATAATACGCAAGCTCTGTGTGCAGCTTCACCGCAAACGAGCCAGCGGTTGAGGTAAAAAAAAATTTTGAAAGTCTTTACGATAAAAACGCACAATACGGTATAAGGCTTGGCTGCGCAGTTAGAATAGAAACCACTAGATGCTGACCGGCACGTGTGCGAGCACAATGCCTTAAAGGAACGTTTACAGAGGCAAAAAAAATTGGGGGAAACAAGACCACTAGAACGAAACATTCTGCTCGGCAACTTCAAGTCGTTGCAACATTCTTTCGTAGTGCTTTCCCATCTTTTCCATCGTCGAGCTTTGCGTGCCACATTAAGATACAGTGTACGAGCCCAGCTTTGCCTCAGGATGCAGGAAACGGGCCACACAATGCCTTACTATAATAAAACGCACGTCCGGCTGATAGCAATAATAGTAACACAGGGCTCACAGCGCTACAACGACCTCATAAACCGCGAGCACGTGGTGGCGGCCTCCCGCAAACGCGTAAGCGTTAACTTCCGTTTCCGGACTAGTTTTGTGGCTAACAAATTCTCCGCACCAGCGGAGCTAATGCCCGCATCCAGCACGTGGCGGCATCGGACTTCCTGGCACGTTCTCGCCTGCGCTGCCGCCTCTCCGCTCATTGCCAGTGGTCGTCGCAGTTTTGCATGGCTTGGAACGAACACGCCGTATTATCGTATGTATACACAGCGGGGCGCTACATTCGTGGGGGCTGAAATGGCCGGTAGAGCTTATGGCCGCGGAAGTGACCAGACGGCCGTTTCTTGGTCGAAAGATTAAGCATTTATACTAAGTTTAGATTTGCACCGACATAATAACGGTGGCGGTCGGTATAGCGTGGTGTTGCGTTCGACAAAAGCATTTCCAGGAATTAGGAACAGATTCCTGCCAGTGCCGCTAAGCCTAGCGGCCTATAAGGTTCAATTCGGCACCCACTCTGTTGTTCTTCTTACGGCACAGATGATGTCAACGCGCTGCTTTAGGGCGAAATCCCTTCTTAACACGGTCCCAACTAAGAATCATGTAGGAAGTCTCGGAATAACTCTTGTAGGCTCGGGTTAGTTCGGAGGAGCGTCACGCCAGCACTAGCCAATGGGAGGGTGACCTTTATTTATTTATTTTCAATACTGTTAAGGCCCGGAGTCGTTACAGAGAGGAGGGGCATACAAAATCAAAAGTAATTTTCTTGAAATGTTCGACATCAGTGATTGCAGCGATGAAGGCAGGGAGGTGGTTCTAGTCATTGGCAGTTCGAGGAATATATGAATTCAAGCAGAGTGGTTCTGCAGTGCGGGATTCTTACCTTAAAACTATGATCAGTGCGCGAGGATATATAAGATGGAGGAAGCAGCAACTGATTTTGAGAATAGGGTTAGTATAATAAATTCGTTGGAAAAGACATAAGCGAAAATATTTACGGCGGAAAGAAAGAGCTGGAAGACCAAGGGTTGACTTTAGTGCAGATACGCTTGGTGTTCTTGAGTAATTTGAAACAATAAAGCGGACGGCGCGGTTCTGAACGGACTCTAAACTGTTAGAGATATTTGATTAGGATCCTAAATAGAACATGCGTATTCTAGTTTCGGTCTTATTAACGTCCTGTACAAATGAAGCTTAATGGAACTGTCCGCAGCTGTGAAATGATGGCGTAAGAAACCGAGCGTGCGGTTAGCCTGGTTAGATACATAGTTGACGTCCATTTTCCAGGAGAGATTGTGAGTTATGTGAACACCGAGATATTTGTACGATGAAACAGGTCATAACGGAGTGTTGTTAAGAAGATAGAGAGCGGTGTTATCATAAGTTCGGCTAGAAATACGCATGTGTTTGCACTTAGTAGTGTTAAGTTTCATGAGCCAATCACTGCACCATGAAGAAATTGTATCCAGGCCCGTCTGCAAACACGCCTCATCACAGGGATTAGTAATTATACGATGCAGCACACAATCGTCTGCAAAAAGCTTAATGCAGGAAGAAACATTGTTAGGAAGATCATTAATATAAATTAGAAACAAGAGTGGACCTAACACAGAACCTTGAGGTACTCCAGAAGTTACGGAAATAAGAGGCGAGTCATAACCATTAACTCAGACATATTGGCTGAGACACCTTGAGGGTGACTTTGGCCAAACCTAGCATAGCGAGAGCCCATGCAGAAATAGACTAAATACTAGAGTCTTAATAAATTAGAGTCGCGTCTATTTGAAATGAGAGCCTTTCGACGTCTTTGCACGGAGCGTGGTGGGACGACAGCCACTGAAAGAAGATTGACTACATTATTTGCTTGTAACGATGCTAGATACTTAGTGTATTCATGAGACTTTACTTCCCTAGACTCGCCGCCGCGGTGGCTCAGTGGCTATGGTGCTCGGCTGCTGTCCCAAAAGACGCGGGTTCGATCCCGGCCGCGGCGGCTGGAATTTCTTTGGAGGAGAAATTCTAGAGGCCCGTGTACTGTGCGATGTCAGTGCACGTTAAAGAACCCCAGGTGGTCGAAATTTCCGGAGCCCTTCACTACGGCGTCTTTCATAGCCTCAGTCGCTTTGGGACGTTAAAACCCCATAAACCAAACCAAACCAAACCAAACTTCCCTAGACTGCGCTGATTAGGCCTAAAGTGCTACCCTCTCCCCCGCCGCCTAGAGTGCTCGTCATGCTGCTAACTACGAAACGTCGACGGCAACCCCGGCCTCATGGGTCAGGTTACATGCACAGCACCCTGTCCGCGTTCACGTATTTTTATTCTTAAGAATTCCTTCAAAAGAGAGATTGCCTATAATTTCTTGAAGGTAGTTCTGAAAATTATAAATGAGAGAGAGCCAAAAGGACGTCTTATGGATGGAGGTGAGTAAGAACAAGAAAACCTGAATGTACTGAAGTCACATTTTCACTATGTTGTTCCCGTGGCGAAGGCTGTCGAGAGTGAAAATAAAAATAAAAGCCAGGCAAACAACAAAGAACTGATGTAGCGAGAAAATTTGTAAACAGTCCCAATATTACCCTTAAAAGTATTGCGAAAAAAGTGATCGAAAGTGCTTCGCGAAAAAGTAGGGCTAACGTATTGTTTACGTGAACACGCGATACTAGGTCACACTTTGCAGATGAAAAACTTCCGTTCTAAAGAAAAGAGAACGAGGAAAGGCGGGGAAGTTAACCGCTACAAGAAACCAGTTTGCTGACATGCACTGGGGGAAAGGGATGAGGGGATATAAAGGTGAGGGAGGAAAGGGAGAGGGGAAAAAGCAGAAGGCCAAAAGGCTTCGACGCAGTCACAGCCTGTCGTGCCGGCCCAGCCTGTCGTGCAGGCCCGACCCTATTAAAAAATGGCTGTGGCTTAGCTTGGTTAAGCCCGGTAATTGCGAAAGCAATATCCGTAGCTACGCCATGGTTCAGCTGGTAGTGTAGCTGGTGGCGGTGCTTGTGGTTAGATTTCTGGTGATGCATCGGTTATCCAATAAAATCCAATCCAACCCAATCTAATCCAATCCAATCCAATCCAATCCAATACAATCCAATTCAATATGCTAATATGCTAGCTACCGGCCTCGCTACGCGATGGGCTCAAAGTGCAACTAGTATTGCTTTCGCAATAAAACCTTACGAGGGTCTGGCAGGCTCTCACAGCCGATGATCGCCACGGCCGGTGTCCAAGGATCTTGAACTCCGCTAGCGGGCACGAAGCGATGGGTTCCAACGCAAGGCGGAGAGAATGTCTTGCAGAATTGTACGCTGGGCATTCACAAAGTATATGAGAGATGTATGGTCTGATCGTGCCTCAGTACTTATATTATTTTGATAGATATTTCATTGTTCGGAGAGAACTCTGAGGATGCTTATGTTAATTTCGTGTTGCAATGACGAGTTCATTTGTGGCAAACTTTTACGAAGAAACATTACCGTTTCAAGAACAGGTAATTAAGAAATGAAAGCTCTGTTGTAGCCTATTCCCTGATACACTGATGAGGAACCTGGTGTAGGTTTCTTGTACTTCTTAAATCACAGCATCTCCAATTCCACACCTAAAAAAAAAGTATCTGTGAGCGGTATTTTCTGAAGCCTCTGAGAACCACTTGCAGAGAGGAAAATCGAACCCCTCTCCACTTGTAGGGGAATGTAGGGAGAGGCCGGAAGGTGAGTGCCACGAGAAGAAACCGGACGGAGACTACCATTGACGGAGGAGGTTCACACCATAGAGTTTCTTACTATTACCTAGAGGGAAAGCTGGCGGCGCTGCACTTCAGCCACCATGGACGCTCAAAGCATCATGGGGCGGTGAGCTACTTGTTGCGGGACAGTGGTATTTTTTCGGGAACACGGAGTGGCACTACTAAGATGTTCCATTCCAAAAACGCTGTTCGTGTGTGCGCAGACGACTTTCGCGCGAATGCAGTGTGCAAAAGCCATAGTAATGAAACGCAACAACACACGACGCCAATAAAAGGTTTCACTCTTCTGAAATGCTATTAAAAACCTCTTATAGTGTTTAAGCAACAACATTTTTTTTAAAACATATTTACTTTTAAAAGTGCGCCTGTTTACGAAATTTTAGTTTTTGTAGTGTTCATTACTTGGCCAATAGGAAAGCGAGTCATCTCTTATTTTAGGCAAACTTTGCACCCAAATGCTTTTGTTGTTTCAATTTACAGACAAGATATTGAATGTTAGGACATTCTTGATTATCGAATAGCGTTTATTTTTGCATTATCTTTTGGCCAAAAGTTGTAGCTCTGCAGTCGGTAGATCACCGCCCCATGATGCTTTGAGCGCCCATGGTGGCTGAAGTGGTCTCGAGGGGTCTCCATGCAAACTCCCATAGACGGGTTGTCAGCTTTCCCTCTAGGTAATAGTAAGAAACTCTGTGGTTCACACGCGTGTGGAGGTAAGCGCAACCTGAGAATGGTGTCCACGGGAACAACCCGACAGCTTGCTACAGTGCAAGGTGGAGTGTTAGGTGGAAAGTGAGCTGAGAACAGGAGCTTAAATAGCAGAACTTAACGTTGCTAAGTGATCGTAAAATCGCACAACACGCCAGCTACAGGACCGGTTGTCGATAGATTCTGGAGATCAGACGTGGAATAGAATAACAAGTGTGCAAGGGAGTCAAGTACGCAAGTATACATGGAGAAAACAAGTCGAAGCATTCAAGTGTAAATAACCACAAAGAAGTCTAAGCTTGCAATGAAGGTGAATGTAAAGAAAAGTGTCTGAAGCGTCGCGTCATGTAAACCAGACTGAAAGTCTGTCGCTATGCATTTCCGTCGTATCGACTCATCGATCGCTCGTCGATTTTCTTCCGTGTTCAGGATTGTAGGCGCTAAGAAAGAAGAATTTCATTTTGCCACATGGTAAGGGCAAAGAATTAGAGACAGAAACAGAGGAAAATTTGTCTGTCTAGTCTGGTTGCATTACTCAGTGTCGAACTTTGAAAAGGAAACTCTTCCAGCGGGAAGAGTTCTGATAATGTTAAGTTAGTCACGAAACAAATTGCTCTCGCGTTGCTAAGCCTTAGTGTCTTGTGAGAGGCGAATAGTTAACCTGAAGTGTAAAGAAAAGACAGAAAATCTTCAAAATAAAAGTGAATGAACAATGCTGGAACATGAATAAAACGACTGCAGCACGAAACGCTAGACACACTGTTGAGGCTTCGTTTATATAGAAGCGAAGAGAGCTTGCAAGAGTACACCCTACTCTTAGTTCCTTGAAGCAAGGAAGGTTTCGATACTAAAAAGTCTAGCAAATTTAAGCTCGTCAGAAATGGTAACAGAAGTCGACTCTTACTTATCCTTTGCACTCTTGCGCGGCGGGGGAGGCAGTGAGGGCTCGAGTAACTCTTTGATTCAACGGTGGATTTAATTAGCGAAAACCAGACACCTCAGGAAACGAATAGAAGGCTTGAACTGTAGGCACAGGAAGGGCGAGAGAGAGAGAGAGAAAAAAAAAACTTTATTATGGCAAGTGTGTTTAGACCCCCCTTGGGTCCTTGGACCACCGCACGGTCCCACTCTACGTCGGAACGTTCATGTGGTGTTTGTCCATGACGTCGGCACCCCGAAGCACCGCAGCAAGCTGCGATGGCGGGTCCGGAGACGAGAGCACGACCTCCCAGTCCTCCCAACTTGATAATGCGGGCTGTCCCTGCGGGGGAGGATCAGCAAGGCAGCCGAAAAGGATGTGGGAGAGTGTGGCGTGAGGGTCGCCGCACAGGGTGCATGCAGGGGAGGTGCCACAGTAGTGGGATAGCAGCTGAGGGGATGAGAGAGAGCGGGTCTGGAGGCGTCTCCAGAGGATCTGTTGGGAATGGGTAAGGGAGGGGTGTGGAGGAGGGTAAGTCCGACGGTCCAAGCGGGGCATTTGCGTGAGCCCTGCAAAGGTGTGCGCCCGTTCTCTCGAGAAACCTGGATCGAGGCCGTCCTGAGCCCGGCAAATCAAACCTCGGGCCAATTTATCGGCAGCCTCGTTTCCTGGATTCGCAGAGCGAGCCGGCACCCACTGGAGCTCTACCCTGCGTGGTAAGTTTTTGGTGGGGGTGTTCAACAACTCCCAAGCAGGGGCATGAATCCTGCCTCTCGCGAAGTTGAACAGAGCCGTTTTGGAATCGCTAAAGATGTAGTTTGCATTGGAATGTACAAGGGCTAGGGCGATGGCGGTTTCCTCTGCCTCCTCAGGCGTACAGCCCGAGGGAAGGCGGTGTATGAGGGGTTGTGCTAGGGCTGGATTGTAACCAACAGCTACAGCTTCATGAGTTGTGCACGCGGCGTCTACCCAAATGGCGTCCTGGGCTTGTCCATAGTACTTGTGTAGGGCCTTAGCGCGAGCCATGCGGAGAGGGATGTGGTACTGGGGATGAACGTTCCGGGGAAGGGGTTTCACAACGAGGGGGGTATGAATGTGTCGAGGAATAGCTATAAGGGATGTCTGATTAGCGGGAATGTTGATGCGAAGGGAAGCGAGGATATGCCTGCCAGTTGCGCTCGCGGCAAGTCTCAGATACTGTGTCTGGAGGCGCGCGTCTACTAGTTCCTGAAAGGTGTTATGCATGCCTAATTCAAGGAGCTTGGCTGTGCAGGAAGGGCGATTGTTTTGTTGGAAGAGAGATCGCTACAAGAAAAGGCAGCGGATAAAATTAACGCTTTGGTTTTATTCGTGAAGTAGATGCTTTTCCTGTTTAGAAGAGTTCGTATCAATCGTGCTTAGTCTTCTGCATTGGGGCATGTAAAGTGTTGTAATGCTAACTATGGCTTTATGTCCTCTGTAACCATCAATTTGAAATCTGAAATCTTTCACAGACTTGGAAAATAGTAAGGTGACAGATGCAAAAAAAAAAGTCGCGGAATAAATCTTTTTCTAAGGCGTTCAACTTAATTTGGGGAGTGTAATTAGAGTGACTACTCTAACTGGGCGCACGTACAGCCAGCCAAATCTTTAGCTGGCGTGCGCGACGGCCGCGTTTTCCGTGCTCCTGCAGCTTATGACGGGGCAAACTTGCGAAAATATCAAATCAAAGCAAGGGCTTACTAAGGCCATGCTTAGTATTGAGCTTTCCGCAAGTTTGTTTTGTCGTAAATCGCAGGAGTACAGAAAAAGCGGCCGTCGCGCACGCCAGCTTAAGATATGGCCGGCTGTACAAGGGCCTATTTATTTACGGCTATGTAGAGGATCGTATGGAGTCTGGGAAAATTAGAAATATACTTGGGCCGTTTTCTAGTAGCAGTTGGCCAAGATGATCATGGCCAAGAGCTACTCGAAAGGTGATCAATTAGCCGCAGAAAATTTACCATGCTTTCACCATACTAGTCATTCTGCCTCCTCTCCCTTCGTCTGTGTCAGATGCTCGTGTTTCTCTCTCGCACTGGGCTTGTTGACACACGATTTATGAAAAAACCAGGAACAATCTGTTTTGCAGGTGATGTAAATTATCGCATGCGTAACAGTTGAGGATGTGTTGTAGACGATGGCAGGGAAGAGTTTACTCACCGTTCCATTTGCGTGCCCTACGTGATGTTTGACATGGTAGCAGGTATCTGATACGCTGGCTTCGTGTACAGCTTAAGGTGTTTACTTAATAACAACGTCCTAGGGGTCTTTCGATGTGAATTTCTGTCTAGTTTGGCAAAAACAAAATACCCAGCCTGGGAAGTTTGTTAGCAGTTTCAAGGTGGGGTCGTGTAGACTTGTTTATTTGTTACGGCATACAATGCTACGTTGTCACTTTTCTGGGCGACGTGCACATAACCTATGTTCCAAAGAAACGCGAAATAAATCTATATTACAACGGCGACACATCAGTGAATGCATTCGGGACTTAACGAGCGCCAAACAGCAGGAAGAGAAAAAAGATCGGCTTGACTGAACAGCGAGATGAAGATAAAAATTCAGGGTGGCACTTTGTTGACCTAAAGTGCGGTGAGGCGGAAGCCTTAAGCACGTTGTTGCTACTTGTGTCACTGATGTGTGGTTATGGTATTAAGCTTCTCCTGTAAGAATGAAACGCGACCGCGTCTTGCAACGCTGCCAGGCAGTCCACAGAACGCCATCACCCGTTCGGCTCTACGCCTTGCACGTCGGTAAATTGGTTTTTGAGGGAAGGACATGTATCTGTCTCGTATATTTTGGTGGACACCTGAACCTCGCCGTAAGGGAAGGGAGGAAGGTGGGAGTAAACGAAGACATCGTATTCACTAGACGAGCCTTTGTTCATTTCAAACCATCGAGCTGGCATGGTGGAGTGGTTAGCGTGCTCGTCTCGCACTCCGGAGACCCTGGTTCGATTCCCCAACTCAACTAATTTTCTACTCGCTTTTATTTATTTATCTGGTGGTCAGACTAGAAAGGTTAGTTAGGCTAACGGGTTGATTAACTAATCAACTAAACTCATTCCCACTTACTTAAAGCACCAGTATACGATCCCTTTAATTAGTTGCATGGTTACTAGCCAAAGTGCAATTGGCCCCGTTTGAAATTCGCGCACTGTGACGTCACGACCATTTCGACTAATTGAAAAGTGTGACATTTCTGTCGACAAGTCCTGCTTACAACGATGAGGCATTAAAGGCTTCCGCCTTAATAGTGAAACGCCATGTGGGTTTACACAGTCTCTAAGAAGCAGTCAGGACCTGCACAGGTGAAGGAATTCGTTCTTGCTTCCGCGTTTAAAGTTAGCGCTAAAAAAAAAGAAAGCATTGTACCGGAAAACGACTTGCACAAGACGTGCTCTGGCACGCAAGTGAAAGTTGATTTGAAATACGATAAACGTCGAGGAGAAGATGAGACAAGGAAGTCTTGCTAGGGAAATGGCGAAGCCGTAAAATTGTTAAAAAGCCCCACCTGTATCCGTGGCGGAGGTAGTGTCTATGCATACGCTTCGACAACTGCATGAGTAGATTTGTGCCGAAACACTAGATCTATGTAATGAACGGAACACCTACGTCAGCGGACCTTTTTCCCACATCAGGAATGACGACAGTAAACGATCGTAAATTCTTAATGAAAAAATGCTTATCGAAGGCAATATTGGCGAAAAAATAAAACTTCAACGGTGTCTTTGAGTGCAGCCTTGAATGGATATATGCAGCTAACTTCTTATTGTGAGAATTATAGAGTGCAGCATTAATTAACAAACAACGTGCCTTGGCAGGAAACAACTGAAATTTCTTCCACAGAGTCGCCTTCCAGAAATTTAGACAGCGGTTTTATATATTGACAGAGTCACTTAACAGTTCAGCCCCGGGGCGTTTGACTGCGCCTGTTCTATTTTTTTTTGTATGGAGCCGCATCAATCGCTGAGCTTAACAGGGGCAGGAGGGTAACAGAGACAACACAACTAAGAGCGAATTTTTCTCGAAACAGGTGACAGAAGGTGCGCGTAGGGGGAAATCGCTATCTTTCATTTTTTCGCATCAATTGACGTGGCTGGTCAGTTTTCTACTCTGTTGGCTTGTGCAATGGCTTGTGTCGAATAAGTGGTTGCTATAGGCAACTACTTACTGCTACGAAGTTTCGAGAGAAGTAAGAAGTGAGCCAGGACTGAAGGAACTGTGTTACGAAGGGAAAAAATAATTCAGACACGAAAATACTCTTGAGCACATGCCTAGCTCGAGAGCGTAAAGCGACAAAGTTGCGATGCATGGCTGCTTCTTGTCATTGTTAACCTGCTTGTCCAAAGCACGGTGCTCGTTTTCCTTCCGCTACTTGTGCCAGACTCGCTTTTCTTCCGACAGAGGGCGCGGGCGTAAAAGCAACTGCACGTCTTGGGGCGTCTCGTGTACGCTGTGGTGAAGCAGATGTTGCCGACAGCGCTCGTCCAGAAAGAAAAATAGTAAGAACAAAAAAAGTGGGCCACCAGAAGCTGTATGTCTCGGGCTTTCTGAGAAAGTGCTGTGAGTAGACGATGCACGTCGCCTGTCTTTGTTGAGTTATGAGCCGTGCCATCGTGGTAAGGTGAAGACGTGTGTGGCCATCTGGCTGAGACGAAGATTAATGGACGCGGGAAGCCGCTGATTTTGACACTGGATAGCTTCCTTTCGGTGCCGTAGCCCAGGGTTGGAGCTATATTTTGGTGTGGTCGTATGCGGCATCTCCCTAAACACAATTAGCGTCGTGTGAGTGGCTTTACCGAGGCTGGCAAGGGGGTGCGGCACCGAGTACAGGATGAAAGTGGCTGCAGCGATGATGTAGGCATGTTGACGCGTGGTTAATCTTGACCGCGGTGGTCTTGACGCCAGAATTAGGTGACCAACGAAGTTTTCCTTGCGAGCGTCATTACGAAAATATTTAATTATTATCTGGGAACTTGGTATAATCGCTCTTGAAGTGCTTTCAAACCACAGAAATCACTCCGAAAGCGGGAGCCGTTTCGGAAAGTTCAGTGCAAAAAAAAAAAAAAAAAGAGCCGTCTATTTTTGTTGCGACAGTTTGAGGGGGGAAAAACGAAACAGATGGGCGTTGAAAATATCGATGGCTAACTTCAAGGCTGAAACATGACAAGAAGCTACTTTAGCATAGTAAGAAGCTTCATTATGAAGTAATTTGTGGGTTATCCAGTGCGTTCAAGGGTTGATAATAATAAGCAGTTATCAGTTGCCTGGAGCGTCTGTGTTCTCGTATGGCCGTCTGCATTTCAGACTGCGCTTCTTAATGCATTCAGGGACAGATGTGTATTGACAATAATCTGGTAGCGTCGTAAGGTAACCTTTGGCTGGAACAGATAAACGCCATAGCCCTGTAATCATCCCTGGCCGATTCCGGCGCACAAATCTAAAGAGACATCCAAAACTGGAGAATCTTTTAGCGTATTTTTATAGTATTTTTATAGTCGTAAGGTAACCTTCAGCTGGAAAAAATAAACGCCATAGCCCTGTAATCACCCCTTGCCGATTCCGGCGCAGAAACCTAAAGAGACATCCAAAACTGGATAATCCTTTAGCGTATTTCTAAAGTATTTTTATACTCATGCCTTAGAAGACTCAGTAGCGACGTGTCATAGAGATAAGGCAGTGCCCACAGCGATGTTGTTGGTTTATTGAGAAGGTGTGCACTACCACCAAGAAGCTCGCTCAGGCAATGAAAATAATTGTCGTGACAGTAAAAAAACAACCGATATTTCGTTTCCCAGGATTTTGAGAAGCAGTCAGTGAGTGCAAAATCAGTGCATTTCCGTTCACCATCGGCCAACGCCCCTCCGCTACTGGAACGCATAGTTCACGTAAAGACAGCTGTTCGTCCTACCCGGTTCCCGTCCCCTTGGATGCGATTATCGTTAGATTGCGAATGTACGCGATAATTTTCAACGGCATACCGTGACGCCATTTAACAGAAGTATATCTCCTAACAGTCTCATTCTCTATTCACACTCGAACCAAATCACGATGGACAAAAACCATAAATGTATTTAGGAAAAAATGTTTGGATTCAAACCTAATAGCTATCAGTCTAACGAAAAGTTATTCCACATTTTTTCTCTCTTACGGCTCGCCTCGGTATTTTGATGTCGCCAGCCATTCAGTTCCTTCCCTTTATTTTGCGACCAGGAGTCAAAAGCAAATACTTTTAAACACCGCAGCGCTCTGCTTCGTGGTATTAATTTCGACCACGTGTTTACTGCAAGTTATATGGAGAGCCGTAATAGAGGCAGGATAATTAATAATATTACCCGTTCCGGACTAACCTATCTTAATGAAGCGCTCGGCTGCAATTAACTTTTTGAAGGAAGACAGAAAAAAATAAGTGGCCATAGCGGAACCCATGACACTGTGAAAGGTATAATGATGTTTTTCTTTGGATGCAAATCATATCATCGTTTATATCGTTTAGAGCACATTCTACTCAGGCTGAAAAAAATACAACCAACAGAAAAAAAAACCTCCACAGTTTAAACTGCTGCAGTGCCTCATTGTGGTATATGCGAAAGAAAAGGAGCACTTTTAATACAAGAGTATTTCAAATAGTACTAATCGAGCAGACAGTTAAAGAGGACCGCTGATAGAGTTATTTTGCTTTGCATATTGTACTCTCAAGAAAACATGGCTGTTTGCAGTGTGACTGTGCCTGCAAAATCTAGGCCTCCAGATTAACAATATATCCCATGGAAATGTTCTTGTGCCAGCACAGGAGAGTCGTATGTGACGCACAATGTTCCCACACAACTTGGCAGACATCAAACTTTCGTCGTTTTGCGCCAGGCCGATGTTGTGACAGCTAATAAATACAGTCGCTCGTTAACGCGAGGTAAGAAATTTTCCTTTGTGGATGTGCTGTCTCGAGCTTCATACTCACCTGCGCCCAGCGCTTGCATCTTTGTCCCAGGCATCGATTTTTTATAGGTGTTAGCTGATGACGATGATTTGACGCTGTTCTGTAAGAACTCTCTTTTGGAGGGGCGTAGGCCTACTATTATTTATCTTGTTGCCTCTAATGATTTTCGCTTCCGTTTTGGATTCATTAGCAATAAATCAGTAAAATAAGCCACATGAACGAGTTATTTTGCAGCACTAAACGCTGAGTTGAACTGAAGTTAACATCACTGAACAGAGGAAATGGTGCTTTTTCATGAAGAAAGTTTCCATATTACCCAACATTCATGAAGGCTTCGTCGTGAAGACCAAGAAAACAACACCGACGACTAGATATACCTAGAGAAGTTAATACAACAATGGGAAGGTTAGGAGCGGAATGATCGTTTTCGATGGGAACAACAACAACAACAACAACAACAACAACAACATCATCAACAACAACAACAACAACAACAACAACAACAACAACAACAACAACAACAACAACAACAACAACAACAACAACAACAACAACAACAACAACAACAACAACAACAACAACAACAACAACAACAACAACAACAACAACAACAACAACGAAAACAACAACAACGAAAACAACAACAACAACGAAAACAACAACGAAAACAACAACAACGAAAACAACAAGAACGAAAACAGCAACGAAAACAACAAAGAAAACAACAACAACGAAAATAACAACAACGAAAACAACAACTACGAAAACAACAACAACGAAAACAACAACAACGAAAAAAACAACAACGAAAACAACAATGAAAACAACAACAACAAAAACCAGTGAAGTTCAGAGCAAAAGGCTCTTGATGCTGATGATTCCCTCTTCCAGTATCGGCAGCAACTTTTACGTTTCCGAACCTGTGCAAAGCTCAGAACCCTTTAATTGGCATTGGTGCCGTCGAGAAGTGAAAACGCAAAAGCGGTGAACAAAAAAAAAAATGAATCGAAAGAAGGAAGGACACCTGAGAATAAGAAGTGGAAAGGGTTTGACTGAGAGAAAGAGAGAGAGAGAGAAACTAACAGATGCTTTTTGCCAAAGCGCGAACAAGGGAGGTTTAGAAGATTTATAGTGAAGGAAAGCACCGGTGATACCCCGATTCGTCAGTGTTTGGTGACCGGAAAACGAACCGGGCGCGAGGAAAAAGAAAAAAAAAGAGAGCAGAAGGAAGGATCGAAGCAGAGCTTGTCGTTTCGAGAGAAGCGGGGATCACCGGAGTTCAGAGGAGGGCGAAAACGGTGCTCAAACATAGCTCAGCAAAACCTGGATAGGTATCTGGTTGTTACGCTTGCTGCAGCTTCCGCAGTGCTGTGCATAATTAATCGCGCGCACTACTGGTGGACTTGGATTTCCACGAAGCATCACAGCCTAGCAGTACTGGATGAGAGCTTCGCTGCTTACGCTAAACTCTCGTTCGCTGCAAGTGCTAAGCGGTGGAGCTGAGCAGAATAAAGTGAAGACTGCTGGTACTTTATTTCATCAGTCCCCGATTTAGTTTATCTCGAGAGCACCTGTGATTTAGAAGTTCCGTTGTTCACTGAATCTCTCGCCAAGTGTTGTCGCTTCCTGACAGCTGTGAATGGCGGTGCCATTTGAAATGATTGCGCCTTTTAAACATCGAATGCCGTGTGGGAAATCTGCGAGTGCCTGCTAGAACACGAGGTTGCACTCAAACGACCTTGCTCTCTTGTGATACCTGAATCACTGTCGTGCTTCGGCCCATGAATTGCGTACATGACGCGGCGAGTCGCAAGAACACTATTATCCTTCGGATTCTAAAAAGCCCATACACGATGCACAAGAATGTAAACATATGGGGCGGGGCCATAGGTGAACCGAATGAGTAGGCCACCGTGAGTATCGTTAAGGCCCGCATTATGCAGAAAATCCGGCGCCGTCGTCGTGATCGGCGTTGTGAGCGAAAAGCAGGAGGAGCGTCGGCCATCTAGGTCACGTGACCTTGTAAGGTCTTCCCAACCTGCCCGCCAGGTTGTGAGGCATGCAGATAATCATGTAGGCAGAACCTAGGCGACAGAGAATATGTACTTGGGTGGGAGGGATCTCTAACGCTATCGATTGTATTCTTAAGGGTAGGTAAAGCGTTATGCGATGGTCAAAGAAAGGGCAGTATATGTGTCTGCGAAGCTATGCACAAAGAAGACCCTGGGCCGCTGAAGGGATCTATTAATGCTGCCGCGTCATTCCCTTCAGGAAAATCTCATGTGTCCCTTCAAGTTTTTCTCTAAAGAAAAGAAGGAATAAAATAAATGAGAAAATAACCACATTTCAACCTAGCACCATGGGGTGCGATGGAGGTGATGTCAGTGATTGGTTGAAGGGATGTTTGTGAGGTGATCGATGTCGACCTGAGATCAAGGGCCAAAATACTTATAATCTGATGCTTTTGGATGCTTTTTCACTGAGACGTAGACGATGAACGCCTCTTTAAGGGGCAGTTGGTGTGTCCTCAGCAGTGCTGCCAACCCTAGGGATTTTCCCCTAGATCTAGGGAATTCGGACGTCGTTTAGGGGAAAAGAAATTTTTTGTATAATCTAGGGAAATTTCATTTGCTAGGAGAATTATTTTTTTCCCCTCAAATTGTGAAGACAGTACAAGCTTTTCGTTGTTTTTTCTCTGCAACTGACGGAGGCCCGCACAACACCGCCACGCGCTCGAGTAAACCCTGTTTCACATGGAGGTGAAAACGCTTTGTTGCTGCAGCGCAAAAGCTGTTTAAAGCCATCGCGTCGGCTCCAGCAGTCAGAGCGGCGATGTTCCAACAAGTTACAAATTAGTTACAAAGTTACAAAAGTTAGAAATTTTTCGCAGCGCTGCGCTGCTCAATTTTCAGTCGCTTCAATTAGAAGTTCTTCATTTTACATCCTTCATTTCAAATTTACAGCTAATTTGCTTACCAACGTCTGGTAATAGGGTAGCTGCATGATAAAACTTGTTACTGAACTACGCATAAATATACAATTTTACAATTTTACAATAGACAACTGAACACTATTTTTCGTATCTCGTGAAATCTAGGGAATTTTTGGTTGCAAATTAGGGGACAAGCGGCTCTGGAGGTTGGCAGCACTGGTCATCAGGCTCTGCTTGGATACCCGAGAAAGTAGCTGTTGAGCGGCCCTCAAGACTCCGGACTTTCCGAAATTAGTTCGAAACGGTAAATTATTCTGTACTGATTTAAAATGTACGCCTATGAACAAAGTTCGCTATTTACATATGTGTTTAAGCTCAATTTTATTTATGAAAATATTAGCCTTACAGGTTACATATTCAGCGCTGTAGATAGTCGCAAGATTTTAAAGCAGCCGGCTGGACTTCTTGTCAGAGCAAAGAAGTATCGGCAAAATAAGAGCGAGAAAAAATAAATCATTTGCGTTATTAGTAACTTCTTCCTAATATTTATACTGATAAAAAAGCGCTGTTAAAAAGAGTGGGTGTGCGAACAAATTCGCGAATGGCTGAGACCTTTCTAAGGATATATCAGTGATATCTCAAGCTAACTTTGTACATCCGTTGCAACATCCTTTTTTCGGTTATGATAAGAGTGGAACCGTGAGGCGCTAAGCACATCCTCCACGTGTTGCGTGCCCTTTTCTTTATTAGAGCACGGCTGTTAGAGGGTAGCTATAGACAGCAAAGACGATTTCTTGCGGAATTTTTGTTCGTTTTGATAGGTCCTTTCAGGCACACTTGCTTTACTGCGCTTATAAACTTCGGATTTTTCTGTTATATGTTGCTGGAACAAACAATAACCTGCACGAGGCGTCAAAACCTGAATACTTCCGTAAAAGCGGTTAAATGTGTATTTCTCGATGGTATCACTCTTTCCGGCCGAAATAATTTTATTACCAGAAGGCGTTAGGACCGGAATATATTGTGAAGTAATATCCAGCATATCTTGAACGAAGGGTGCGCCAAGCCCTAAGGTCTCTGGTTGTGAAAAAACTGGAATATTTTACGATGCTGTTCAGCAGATGTTGAAGTGAATGGTCTAATTTTATGCTGCGTAGCAAAATATTCCTTTTAAGGCTTGTCCCGCCCTCGCGCTGAGTAGTTAAGCCTGCCATATAAAACCAACGGGGTGCTTTTTTGATAATAACCAGCAAAAAACTGTAACTGCTCCGAGGAAGGATCTGCGAACATATTGATTGTTAGGGTGCAATCTTAAGAAATGCAGAAAATTGCGCGCATAAACTTCCGTTTCAGAAAATGCGTTTGTTCAGAATTTCTGGATATAGATATTGTCTTGGGTGTGTATAACCGAATCTTAGCAATCCGCCTCACTTTGCGAATTTAAGCTTCCTGTTACACTACTCAAGTCATTCAGAGGTGTTTTTTTTTAATCTGTAGTTGTGCCGTACTAAATATTGTTATTGCCATTGAATCACTCTTCTCGCAAAGTAATATTAAAGAGGAAGAAAGGAGGTGCCCATTGCGGAGAAGGGACAGGGAGACCGTCCTGCCATCTTCCTCCTCTCATTGCATTCCATATGTAACGCAAGAAAGGTGGGACTTAGCAATGCTCCTAATTAGGAAAAAAATCACCCCTTAGTGGACTTTCAGCATGTTATAACCGCATTCATTTCTTGGTAGGCGTTGTTTTGTCGTACACGAGTCTTTCGCCGTGATATGACTGATACATGCGCTGCACAATTCTGCCTCCCAATAGAACATCACGCCGCTTTTTTAACAGTCTAAGCCTACAGCGCTTACACGGTCCCACCAGTGCCTATCATAAATCCTTCTTGCCATCCGCCATTGAACAGTGGAAATGAGCTGCCTGAGGGAATTGCTGCTAAGAGCAATACGAATTAATAAAAAAAACCTGTTCTTATGTTATCTTCATCCATATACCCAATTGCAGCTTGTTGCCTGTCACTTTTGTACAACCTCTGCACTAATTACATTTTTCCAAGTTGTTGAACCCTTCCTCTGCAATATACATGTATGTATACACTGTTCCCGTTTTGCTCTTCCTGATATTGCGCGATGACCACAGTGTATTTGTGACTGTTCACAGTTTCTTTATTTAATGACCCCTTGAAATTTGTTTGCCTTCTTCACTGGTATATTCCAAACCTTCGTATTGCTTGTGCTATTTTTTTTGCTCCCCCCTTATGCAATGCCCCGTTATGGGTCCTTGAAAAGAAAAATAAATGATGATGATGATGAAAATGATTGGAATTCAGAGAAATTGCATGGCTATAGTTTTTCATGACTGTTTTGGTATCAGTGCTTTGAACAAGATCTTCATGTAGATGACGTATGAGTGCAGCGCGATGTTTCACAAAGGTAATGTATATACCAGGTGTCCCAGCTAAATGTAACCAAGCTTTTAAAAAACACGGGGTGTCCTAGCCGTCTGAAACCAAATGAGGGTTGTTTAGAGTCGCGTGACCTAGTCTGCGGTGTTTTTTTCGTTCTTCAAGGTTGACTAATTAGTTAAGCTTAATTAACTAACTTTTTAATTATTGACTTGAGGAACAAAATGTCAATGGAAAAGTTGTAGATCGCTTTGGGAAACGCCTTACTGAGACATTTGCAGCAAAGTAATATTTACGTAAAGTAGTTTTTATACCGGCCTTTAACCATAACCCGCACAATAAGAAAAAAGCTTCCACATGACAACTCTGCCACTTTAACGTCCCAAGACGCGCCTTAAAGAATAAAATCCATTTTTTCTGAAGCCCTCTCCTCGGTGAGACTTTGGGTGCACACTGGGGCAGAGAAGTGAGCGAGCAGCTGGTCACGTGACAACTTTCTTTTAAGCCAATAAATGAAGCTACGTAAATCGTAACTTGACGGAAACAGCACTACTAGCAGTTTTTCGGGGTGATCTAAAACTTTTGCATTGACACTTTCTTCCTGAAGTCAATAATTAAAAAGTTAGTTAATTAAACTTAACTAATTAATTAACTTTGAAGAGCGAAAAAAATACTCGAGACTAGGCCACGCGACTATGAACAACCCTGAGTTGGTTTCACTGGACTAGGACACTTCGCCTTTTTTAAAAGTTTGGTTACATTTAGCTGGGACACCCGGTATATGAAAAGTATTTTCGGGTACACTTAAGTCTGCTGTGAAACCCCGCCCACATTCATGACCGCTACACGCTGTTCCCTCGCGTGAGGAGTATACAACGTTGTTAAAGGGACACTGAGGAGAAATTGAAGTTGGCTTGTATCGACAGAATACCAGCTCCTGATTACAAAAACGCCACTCATACTGACAACAAAGCTCTTGTAACGTAGAAAAGAGCAAGAACCAAAATACAGGTATCGCCGCCACAGGCCAAACTCGCAAGTACAAGCGTGATGACGTCATAGGACAAAACAGGGTTGCTAGAACCGATGGTTCTAGCAACACTAGGACACGAGAGGCCACGAATCACTGAGGCGCAGCCAATGCATGCGCAAATCTCCTTGCCGTCGCCAGATAGCGCCACGTACCCGGCAGCTACGCGCGCGCCGGCAGCATCGGGATCAATCAGCGCCTGCTCACCGGCGGTAGGCTGGCTCCCGGTATTCCGCTAACGGTAAAAAGTAGGGGTGTGCGAATAGCAAATTTTTCGAATACGAATCGAATACTTGGTTCCGAATATCGAATCGAATATCGAATAACCAAGGACAGACGCATTTAACCACTACAAAACATTTATTTGAGCACCCAAGAACATCACAGTTCAACTATCAATGATTAAATGAACACAAAAGGTGTGTGGCTGCACAAAAAGTATCAAAGTCTCGAACATTATTCCTAGAAGAGTGGAAATATCAGAGAAACTGGCTAGTACACAGCATTTATTAAGGCTAGCTTGCCATAAGCACAAAAGCGCGTTGCTAGGATGAACATAAAGGGTTGTGAAGGAAAACCAGCTGCTCCACATGGTCAGGCAGAAGTAGTTCTAGGTGAAACGACTTCTCCAGCCACAGAAAATGCCCTCTCACTTGGCACTGAACTGGCACGTATTGCGAAGTACTTCGTGCACAGCTCTGACTACACCAGCTTCGCAGGTATAGCCAGAAAGAAGGTCACCACCGCAGTCATCTACGACATGGCCCAACGTTACGCATTGCTCTGGGCGCCGCCTTGTTGTTATATCTCTGTCGATAGGACTTGCGGGCTGAAATGAACGCCGGTGCTCACGATAGAATATTCGGCTAGATACAAATATTCGCGTCGGATCGAATATTCGAAACAGCACGAATACTTGGGTTTCGAATCGAATACGAATACTAAAAATATAATATTCGAATTATATTCGAAATTTCCGAATATTCGCATACCCCTAGTAAAAAGGTACGCGGTATGCTAAAGCTGTCTATTTGCGAGAAATTCGTTGACGACTTCGAGAGCGGGATCTATCGTAACGCTGGCAAAACGCCGGTGCAAACGTAAACGAAGCGACGGTAGCGACGGCCGCAATAGCCGATAGATGCCTTCAACGTGCGGCCGGCGGTAGCTTTCTTTTCGGCTGTTTCTGGGCCGCACTGCTAGCAGCCAGAAATCACGGAGTCTGGTTTACGTCATGTCACGTCATGTTTCACGTCACTTAGTCCTGTGTCGTCATAAGAGAATCCCAACTTTGAATCAGAGCGGCGGGAAAAACTTTTTCAACTTCGAATCCAAATTTCTTAGAAATAAATGTATCTTTCGCTGCCGGTCAAGTGGCAACAAAACCATGAAATGCCGAACTATCGGGTTTTGCGTTTAAAAAAATATGAATAGAGCTCTCCCCACTGTCCCTTTAATGCTTTCCTTACTATCGAAACATAAATATTGTGACGATATGAAATAAAAAACCCAATATATTCGATACTTATGACTTGTTTCATAGAGTGAATTACAAAGATGTTTAATTCATAATTGTTTCTAACTGCTGTTTATTTAAGTTGGATTATACAATACAACTTCAAATGCCAGTGGGTGTGTGACGATTAAACCTTGGAAATGCACCGCACATGAAAACACACGAGGTGGTAGTGATGTGCATACAGGGGGAGCCGGGAGCAGACTTTTGACTGAGTTCATTCGAGGACAATCTCGCTCTATATAACTGAGTGCACAGGTATCACATCTGTGTTGACATAAAAAGAAGGAAGAGAAGAGACACAAAACAATGGAGATGACTAATTTTGTATATTCAAGTTCGCTTCAATGAATCTAAAAGGTATATGTCCATGCTTTACGAGCTCGTTGACTTCTCCCCACAGCAAGAAAAGTGAAACGTTTTTAGCAGCGACATCTTTCTATGTGTGTAAACTTGACTGAGTTCATTCGAAGACAATCTCGCTCTATATAACTGAGTGCACAGGTATCACATCTGTGTTGACATAAAAAGAAGGAAGAGAAGAGACACAAAACAATGGAGATGACTAATTTTGTATATTCAAGTTCGCTTCAATGAATCTAAAAGGTATATGTCCATGCTTTACGAGCTCGTTGACTTCTCCCCACAGCAAGAAAAGTGAAACGTTTTTAGCAGCGACATCTTTCTATGTGTGTAAACTTGACTGAGTTCATTCGAAGACAATCTCGCTCTATATAACTGAGTGCACAGGTATCACATCTGTGTTGACATAAAAAGAAGGAAGAGAAGAGACACAAAACAATGGAGATGACTAATTTTGTATATTCAAGTTCGCTTCAATGAATCTAAAAGGTATAATATGTCCATGCTTTACGAGCTCGTTGACTTCTCCCCACAGCAAGAAAAGTGAAACGTTTTTAGCAGCGACATCGACATCTTTCTATGTGAGTAAACTTGACTGAGTTCATTCGAGGACAATCTCGCTCTATATAACTGAGTGCACAGGTGTCATATCTGTGTTGACATAAAAAGAAGTAAGAGAGAAAGAGAGACAAAACAAGAGAGATAACACATTTCGTATATTCAAGTTCGTTTCAATGAATCTAAAAGGTATAATATGTCCATGCTTTACGAGCTCGTTGACTTCTCCCCACAGCAAGAAAAGTGAAACGTTTTTAGCAGCGACATCTTTCTATGTGTGTAAACTTGACTGAGTTCATTCGAGGACAATCTCGCTCTATATAACTGAGTGCACAGGTGTCATATCTGTGTTGACATAAAAAGAAGTAAGAGAGAAAGAGAGACAAAACAAGAGAGATAACTCATTTCGTATATTCAAGTTCGTTTCAATGAATCTAAAAGGTATAATATGTCCATGCTTTACGAGCTCGTTGACTTCTCCCCAAAGCAAGAAAAGTGAAACTTTTTAGCAGCGACATCTTTCTATGTGTGAAAAACTTGACTGAGTTCATTCGAGGACAATCTCGCTCTATATAACTGAGTGCACAGGTGTCATATCTGTGTTGACATAAAAAGAAGTAAGAGAGAAAGAGAGACAAAACAAGAGAGATAACTCATTTTGTATATTCAAGTTCGTTTCAATGAATCTAAAAGGTATAATATGTCCATGCTTTACGAGCTCGTTGACTTCTCCCCACAGCAAGAAAAGTGAAACGTTTTTAGCAGCGACATCTTTCTATGTGTGTAAACTTGACTGAGTTCATTCGAGGACAATCTCGCTCTATATAACTGAGTGCACAGGTGTCATATCTGTGTTGACATAAAAAGAAGTAAGAGAGAAAGAGAGACAAAAGAAGAGAGATAACTCATTTCGTATATTCAAGTTCGTTTCAATGAATCTAAAAGGTATAATATGTCCATGCTTTACGAGCTCGTTGACTTCTCCCCACAGCAAGAAAAGTGAAACGTTTTTAGCAGCGACATCTTTCTATGTGTGTAAACTTGACTGTGTTCATTCGAGGACAATCTCGCTCTGTATAACTGAGTGCACAGGTGTCATATCTGTGTTGACATAAAAAGAAGTAAGAGAGAAAGAGAGACAAAACAAGAGAGATAACTCATTTCGTATATTCAAGTTCGTTTCAATGAATCTAAAAGGTATGTGTCCATGCTTTACGAGCTCGTTGACTTCTCCCCACAGCAAGAAAAGTGAAACGTTTTTAGCAGCGACATCTTTCTATGTGTGTAAACTTGACTGTGTTCATTCGAGGACAATCTCGCTCTGTATAACTGAGTGCACAGGTGTCATATCTGTGTTGACATAAAAAGAAGTAAGAGAGAAAGAGAGACAAAACAAGAGAGATAACTCATTTCGTATATTCAAGTTCGTTTCAATGAATCTAAAAGGTATAATATGTCCATGCTTTACGAGCTCGTTGACTTCTCCCCACAGCAAGAAAAGTGAAACGTTTTTAGCAGCGACATCTTTCTATGTGTGTAAACTTGACTGTGTTCATTCGAGGACAATCTCGCTCTATATAACTGAGTGCACAGGTGTCATATCTGTGTTGACATAAAAAGAAGTAAGAGAGAAAGAGAGACAAAACAAGAGAGATAACTCATTTCGTATATTCAAGTTCGTTTCAATGAATCTAAAAGGTATGTGTCCATGCTTTACGAGCTCGTTGACTTCTCCCCACAGCAAGAAAAGTGAAACGTTTTTAGCAGCGACATCTTTCTATGTGTGTAAACTTGACTGTGTTCATTCGAGGACAATCTCGCTCTATATAACGGAGTGCACAGGTGTCATATCTGTGTTGACATAAAAAGAAGTAAGAGAGAAAGAGAGACAAAACAAGAGAGATAACTCATTTCGTATATTCAAGTTCGTTTCAATGAATCTAAAAGGTATAATATGTCCATGCTTTACGAGCTCGTTGACTTCTCCCCACAGCAAGAAAAGTGAAACGTTTTTAGCAGCGACATCTTTCTATGTGAGTAAACTTGACTGAGTTCATTCGAGGACAATCTCGCTCTATATAACTGAGTGCACAGGTGTCATATCTGTGTTGACATAAAAAGAAGTAAGAGAGAAAGAGAGACAAAACAAGAGAGATAACTCATTTTGTATATTCAAGTTCGTTTCAATGAATCTAAAAGGTATAATATGTCCATGCTTTACGAGCTCGTTGACTTCTCCCCACAGCAAGAAAAGTGAAACGTTTTTAGCAGCGACATCTTTCTATGTGTGTAAACTTGACTGAGTTCATTCGAGGACAATCTCGCTCTATATAACTGAGTGCACAGGTGTCATATCTGTGTTGACATAAAAAGAAGTAAGAGAGAAAGAGAGACAAAAGAAGAGAGATAACTCATTTCGTATATTCAAGTTCATTTCAATGAATCTAAAAGGTATAATATATCCATGCTTTACGAGCTCGTTGACTTCTCCCCACAGCAAGAAAAGTGAAACGTTTTTAGCAGCGACATCTTTCTATGTGTGTAAACTTGACTGTGTTCATTCGAGGACAATCTCGCTCTGTATAACTGAGTGCACAGGTGTCATATCTGTGTTGACATAGAAAGAAGTAAGAGAGAAAGAGAGACAAAACAAGAGAGATAACTCATTTCGTATATTCAAGTTCGTTTCAATGAATCTAAAAGGTATGTGTCCATGCTTTACGAGCTCGTTGACTTCTCCCCACATCAAGAAAATTGAAACGTTTTTAGCAGCGACATCTTTCTATGTGAGTAAACTTGACTGTGTTCATTCGAGGACAATCTCGCTCTATATAAATGAGTGCACAGGTGTCATATCTGTGTTGACATAAAAAGAAGTAAGAGAGAAAGAGAGACAAAACAAGAGAGATAACTCATTTCGTATATTCAAGTTCGTTTCAATGAATCTAAAAGGTATGTGTCCATGCTTTACGAGCTCGTTGACTTCTCTCCACAGCAAGAAAAGTGAAACGTTTTTAGCAGCGACATCTTTCTATGTGTGTAAACTTGACTGTGTTCATTCGAGGACAATCTCGCTCTATATAACTGAGTGCACAGGTGTCATATGTGTGTTGACATAAAAAGAAGTAAGAGAGAAAGAGAGACAAAACAAGAGAGATAACTCATTTCGTATATTCAAGTTCGTTTCAATGAATCTAAAAGGTATATGTCCATGCTTTACGAGCTCGTTGACATCTCCCCACAGCAAGAAAAGTGAAACGTTTTTAGCAGCGACATCTTTCTATGTGTGAAAAACTTGACTGAGTTCATTCGAGGACAATCTCGCTCTATATAACTGAGTGCACAGGTGTCATATCTGTGTTGACATAAAAAGAAGTAAGAGAGAAAGAGAGACAAAACAAGAGAGATAACTCATTTTGTATATTCAAGTTCGTTTCAATGAATCTAAAAGGTATAATATGTCCATGCTTTACGAGCTCGTTGACTTCTCCCCACAGCAAGAAAAGTGAAACGTTTTTAGCAGCGACATCTTTCTATGTGTGTAAACTTGACTGAGTTCATTCGAGGACAATCTCGCTCTATATAACTGAGTGCACAGGTGTCATATCTGTGTTGACATAAAAAGAAGTAAGAGAGAAAGAGAGACAAAAGAAGAGAGATAACTCATTTCGTATATTCAAGTTCGTTTCAATGAATCTAAAAGGTATAATATGTCCATGCTTTACGAGCTCGTTGACTTCTCCCCACAGCATGAAAAGTGAAACGTTTTTAGCAGCGACATCTTTCTATGTGTGTAAACTTGACTGTGTTCATTCGAGGACAATCTCGCTCTGTATAACTGAGTGCACAGGTGTCATATCTGTGTTGACATAAAAAGAAGTAAGAGAGAAAGAGAGACAAAACAAGAGAGATAACTCATTTCGTATATTCAAGTTCGTTTCAATGAATCTAAAAGGTATAATATGTCCATGCTTTACGAGCTCGTTGACTTCTCCCGACAGCAAGAAAAGTGAAACGTTCTTAGCAGCGACATCTTTCTATGTGTGTAAACTTGACTGAGTTCATTCGAGGACAATCTCGCTCTATATAACGGAGTGCACAGGTGTCATATCTGTGTTGACATAAAAAGAAGTAAGAGAGAAAGAGAGACAAAACAAGAGAGATAACTCATTTCGTATATTCAAGTTCGTTTCAATGAATCTAAAAGGTATATGTCCATGCTTTACGAGCTCGTTCACATCTCCCCACAGCAAGAAAAGTGAAACGTTTTTAGCAGCGACATCTTTCTATGTGTGTAAACTTGACTGAGTTCATTCGAGGACAATCTCGCTCTGTATAACTGAGTGCACAGGTGTCATATCTGTGTTGACATAAAAAGAAGTAAGAGAGAAAGAGAGACAAAACAAGAGAGATAACTCATTTCGTAAATTCAAGTTCGTTTCAATGAATCTAAAAGGTATAATATGTGCATGCTTTACGAGCTCGTTGACTTCTCCCCACAGCAAGAAAAGTGAAACGTTCTTAGCAGCGACATCTTTCTATGTGTGTAAACTTGACTGAGTTCATTCGAGGACAATCTCGCTCTATATAACTGAGTGCACAGGTGTCATATCTGTGTTGACATAAAAAGAAGTAAGAGAGAAAGAGAGACAAAACAAGAGAGATAACTCATTTCGTATATTCAAGTTCGTTTCAATGAATCTAAAAGGTATGTGTCCATGCTTTACGAGCTCGTTGACTTCTCCCCACAGCAAGAAAAGTGAAACGTTTTTAGCAGCGACATCTTTCTATGTGTGTAAACTTGACTGAGTTCATTCGAGGACAATCTCGCTCTATATAACTGAGTGCACAGGTGTCATATCTGTGTTGACATAAAAAGAAGTAAGAGAGAAAGAGAGACAAAACAAGGGAGATAACTCATTTCGTATATTCAAGTTCGCTTCAATGAATCTAAAAGGTATATGCCCATGCTTTACGAGCTCGTTGACTTCTCCCCACAGAAAGAAAAGTGGAATGTCTGTAGCAGCGACATCTTTCTATGCGCGTAAACTACAGAATGCAGTGATAAAACTGTCTGGTTTTGAAAAGATGCGTCATTTTTTATTGTTTTTTTTTCCTCTTTTCGTTTTCCGTCCATTTGAGTGCAGTGTTTGTGCGGAGGCCTGTTTATCATGCCTGTTTCAACTGCGTTAATTTTTATCGCGCAGTGTATTCAAACGCCCATTAAAATAAACCGAAGCCCCCTTGTAGCTCACAGCTGAATGTTTTCTGAGGCGATTCCACAAATATTAGAGGTTCGCGTTGTTTAAAAATGAGTCCTGAATTTATCATAAAAGTACTTGTGATAACACGACCGCTGTGGTATTGCTCTTACTCCTGAAAACTATAAAATTATTTTTGAAGCTTACGTTTCAAATCAAAGTCATAAGATACGGGAGGAGAGTTATCAAAGACCATTCACACCATATGCCATTCCCTCTATTTTATGACCACTGCGGCCGATCTGTATCCTACCTAGCAGATTTCTTGTGGTGACACATATTTATGTACAAATATGGCATTATTGCCTAGAGTAAGATTCCACTGTCAGTCGAGTATTTGCCATGTCCACCATTCTCAGGCAAAAAAATTGAAAATTGAAAAATTGTGAGACACTGTGAAGGAAATATTGAAGTAATGATCCATTATTCTGATATGTAGTAAAATCTTTCTGTTAAAATGCTTCCCCCGATCATACCGAACAGTTAAGACTGCCATAGAAAACAAATGGGGACGCTTTTGACGACAGCAAAATCATTAATAGAAGAAAAAAATGCAAGACTGCCGTCGGGTGATCAGCGAACATATTGATTGTTATAAAGACATCTTACATTATATGAAAAAAATGCCTTCACAAATGGTTTCCCGCTAGGAAATGCTTTTGTCCGGAAGTGTTGGGCATGAACAACACTGGCAGATAACGCTTGCCACTAGCTAGGAAACCTCTTAATATCAGTTTTCTCGCCAACCCAACCAACACTAAAACAATAAACAACGCAACTGCAAAGACCACTCGCTGAATGGCTGAGTTGATCCACATCGAAGGAAGACTGGAGCTTACTGCCGCATTTCAGCATGGCGCTTAGGACGGGAGCTGTTCTTGGCGCCTCACATAGAAAAAGATGCCAGAGTTGGTAAAGCGAAATACACTTATTTTTTCTAAACCAACTGTGATTATTGTACAAAGTGAAGATATGTCCATAAAGAATAAAACTCAGGGTCTTCTTCCGTAGAGTCTTCATTACAGGCCATGAGAGGTCTGCGATCAGCATCGATTAAGTTAATCCCCAATCAACGTGGGTTTGCAATGACGAATGATCAATGACTTCTTATGCTGCGGATAACTGGGCGCCTGGTTATTTGTGTTACTTTATCAGGCAACGGTTATTGTCAGGTTGAAAATATGGATGAAAATGTATTGTGGAATCTTGCAATGATGTCATCTCAAACTTGATGACACCGTCATCACCTCGTTTCTAAAGTCTGTGTGAGAGGAGAATAAGCAAATTGTCAGCAAAGCCAAAAAACGAAAAAAAAAAATATCTTGCTTGAGGTAAAAGGCGAGGATTGTCGTGCAAGTTTACCCCCCGCTATTACGACGGACATTAGAGATACAGAACTTTACAGATAATTGCGACGTCGCTCGTTCCTATTCTTTTTTCCGTAAATTGAAGATAAAAATCATTGTTTGATTAGTAATACTTTAGTGCCGATGTGTGCTGCAGTTTACAAGCCTATAACATTTCATACCTTTCAACCTACATAGCATTAACAAGGATGCTCTTGGTATAAGCAAGAATTGAATGAAGCCGCCGCGGTGGCTCAGTGGCTATGGTGCTCGGCTGCTGGCCCGAAAGACGCGGGTTCGATCCCGGTCGCGGCGGCTGAATTTCTTTGGAGGAGAAATTCGAGGCCCGTGTACTGTGCGATGTCAGTGCACGTTAAAAGAACCCCAGGTGGTCGAAATTTCCGGAGCCCTCCACTACGGCGTCTCTCATAGCCTTAGTCGCTTTGGGACGTTAAACCCCATAAACCAAACCAAACCAAGAATTGAATGGTATAGTGGAGAGAATGGAGACTACGATTAATAAAACAGACGGCACTGAAAAGTGCACGACGATGAAGCATAGACCACGCACGTGGTGCTGTGACACAGTCCCAGAAAGCTTTGCGTTTCCTCGTCTTTTCACGTTTTCAGATGCATGTGCCTAGTGAGCAGGAAATGCGAGGAAAAATCGGAAATATTCTTTCCTGGAAACCAGTGGACAAACCGAGGAGGAGTTAGTGGGATTTGGAGAAAATAAATTGAAATTCAGGACCACCGATTCATGCAGAACTTACAACTGCAGTTTCTGTGTTTATCGTGACCCGTACCAGGTCGCGCGTCTTTGACCCTTTTTTTTGAGGACTGGCGTGTGTGTGATGTGAGCACGCATTTGTGTATTCCAGCTCGAATACCATGTACGCGGCTCCCTGCATTACATCGTCATCACCTGTCTCCTTTGCGCTTTCCCTTTATTGGTACGTCTCTCCTGTAGTATACCGGCCGGATCACATACCTGCGGGTTAATTAGGGCTGACCTCCGCAAGAAAAGCGGCCCATTTTTTTTTTGTGAAAGAACCAAACAAGTTCAATAGGGTATAAGGGTATAATAGGGTATAAGTGTATAGGGTATAAGTATAGGGTATAAGTGATTATGTTTCATGAAACAAGAAACATGAAAAGGCCGGGATGCAGGACAGACGTTGACTCGAACACGGCGAACTTCCAGTTGATACTTATCCATGCATGTTTGGTTTTTGTGAGGTTTAACGTCCCAAAGTGACTCAGACTATGAGATACACCGTAGTGGACAGCTCCGGATAATTTCGACCACCTGGGATTTTTTAGTGTGCAAGGACATTGCACAGTGCTCGGGGCTCTAGCATTTCTACTCTATCGAAATGCGACCGCCGCGGTCGGGAGTCGAACCTGCGTCGGTCGGGTCAGCAGGTGTGCACCATAACAACTAAGCCACCGCGGCGGATGACTATAGACTACTGTATAGATATGTGTAGAACTTTTCGGTTAGTTTATCAATCTTATCCATGTGGCTAATGACATTGCCCTCTTTATCCCTTAACCACACATGTGATTTTTGCCGGTGCCTAGTTCCCTCTTCGCAGCATTTAGGCTACATCTGTTCTTTAAAGCATGCCAATTCTCTCCGTATTAAACTTCCTTACGTCAGTTATCTTGTCGGTTATCGAATCCACGTCTTTCGGGTCACCAGACGCGCACCAGAACCAATGAGCCTGTGGCGAAAAGTGGAGAAGTGATGACCCAACAGGTATATGCAGACACTAACACTTCTTTATTTATTGCAATTACAGCGGCAGAACATTAAGCGATGCTATCATAAGCTGCGAATAGTTCATACCGCCAGTAATGGCGCATCCAAATAATGCACAGTTCAAATAATGCATGTCAAAAATAATGACATACAATGACATGCTCCAAATAATGCGGTTATACATTGTAATATGAATCTAATTCGAAGGGTTTTCCCTTCTTCGAAGCTCTCACGAAACAGAGCTATCATGACACTAAGGCAAAAGGCAAAAGGTGACAGGAAGATCGCCTCATCGGGCTCCTGCTTAAATGGAATTGTCAAACTAGGCAAGATGAATAGGTTGTTCCTCGGGAACACCGCCTGAGTTTTTTATACGTGGAAAGGTGGCTGCATTGCTAAGAAAACCTCGGATGAAATTCCCGAAATGCTTTCAGATTCAAAGCACCTGCGAAAAATTAAGAGCCGCCGCGGTGGCTCAGTGGTTATGGTGCTCGGCTGCTGACCAGAAAGACGCGGGTTCGATCCCGGCCGCGGCGGTTGAATTTCTTTGGAGAAGAAATTCTAGAGGCCCGTGTACTGTGCGATGTCAGTGCACGTAAAAGAACCCCAGGTGGTCGAAATTTCCGGAGCCCTCCACTATACGGCGTCTCTCATAGCCTTAGTCGCTTTGGAACGTTAAACCCCATAAACCGAACCAAACCAAACCAAAAATGAAGTGCTGTGTGACGTCTTTGCAACCCAACCAATAAGAGGCGCCACTGTCAAAGACCGGAAACTCGGCCGGAAACCGGAAGTGAACAGATCAGTGGTCACGGTGACAACATGCAAGTGCAGGCCGCCTATGCCCACCCCTGTGTATATGGAGCTGTCCGCTGCATAGCGTACGGCTGCCTCTCGCTGCAAACTCTGTCAGTGGAAAAGAAACTACGTTATGTTATCGAGGCCATCTGCACACTTCAGAACAAACTGTTGATCGTGCTCACGCATGTATACACTGCCAACGACAACGCGAGCGCACGGCATTCGATGCGTTGTTTGACATCGTGAAGTGTATAGGAATGCTTCAGGAGAACCGATAGAAAGCATGCGAGCAGCAGCTCGCTCTTACGCATTCACTGAACACTACAACCTGAGTGCAAAACTGCACGCCCGTTTCTCAGCAAAATGGCGCATGGCGCTGTCGAATAGCACGTGTTTTTCGACTAACTACGCAGTAAGTACGATCCCACACGACCCTTGTGATTTACTGCTGCGGTCATCGCGATTTCTGCGAACGTGAATTCCTTCCTGCGGGTTGGAAGCGAAACGAATAGGGTACGTTTCGTCCAGCTGCAGTCTGCCGCCTGCCGGCTACAGCTGTTGGCAGGAGATGCACGCATAACCTTGACAGACACGCATCAGCCGGTTGAGCGTTGTTGTCGCCAAAAACTCCGCCTTGCGGGCCAGCGCCTCGCATACTGCGTGCATGTTGACCCGTGCTGGGAAGCTTTTTCCCCAATAATCCAAATGAGGGGTGATGGCGCATACATGGGGTACTTCTCAGCTAAGCATATTCACCTTTCCACTGCGCAGAAATTATGTTCAGGAAGTGCATGCATGCGCGTGTCTGAGTAAGAGCGTAATAAAAATAAACGAAGGAACACTTTGCAGTGAGAACAAAATTGCTTCGCCGGTCGTGTTGCAAGGGCACAGGCAGCGTGAATGCTGCTGAGAGTTGCCGGTCCTGGACTTGCTGCGTACAACGGCCACGCGCAGCTTGAGTGCACAGTATGCGAGGCGAAAGATGATGATGATGATGATGATGATGATGTCCTCGGGCTGAATGGCACAAGGACATCATCATCATCATCATCATCTTTCGCCTCGCATACTGTGCACTCAAGCTTCACCACGCGTGTTTGCGACTAACCTTTCTCTTCGTCGTCTGTTTTGCGTTGGTTTCATTACGAAACCCTTCTAACTGTCGGCTGTGCCCGCCGCGCTGCTTTCCTCGTATTTCGACGGTAATTGCCCATCGAGACGGCGAAATAGCGTTAGGTAATGGATACGTCACTCTCCGCCGCTGCGCGAATCTTCCAGTGCACGAAAGTTTACACAAGCTTCTTGCTTATAAAAGCGCTGTTTTCGGTGAAAATTGCGTATTTGCTATCAGGTAAGCCTACCGTATCAGTCGAGTTTGACTTAGCATTTCCCTTTAGTGTCCCTTTAAAGGAGCATTACGTTCAATGTGAAATACGCGGGCATTATATTCATTGCTAAACAAACCCCGCACACACGCTTGAACGCATAAATTTTCAGGAAACCAGCACGACTACAAGGGAATGCTAGTAAGGAACAATAGTGCTTTCTCCCATCTCTTTTTGTGCGTACAGTGCCACAAAAGTGATACGAAATCACCCGCGCGACAGAAACTTTGCCCCGCTGTGCGCTCTCGCAGCGGAATGCGCAGGTATGCAGAGAGGAGACACGCGGCACACATGACACACCATCCTGCCTACTTTTGAAGGTCGCCTGTCACAAACTGCTCTGCTAACGGCTGTCAGACGCAAGCCGTAGAGGCGCAGGGGCCACTTCGCACTTAACCAGTCGCTTTTAAAGCCAACACTACACAACGTTAATTTTTTAGAGGCAGGTCAACCCATGCCGGGTGTACGTGTGTCGGTGCGTCGGCTACAGCGACGAAAACTGGGGATGCGAGGTCAACAAGTAACATTTCATTATAAACAGGGAAGAACAAAATAAGGCAAAAAAAAAAACGAAGAGTAAAGGAATTTGCACAATCAAAAACAAAGAACAGAGAAAAGAACGAGGAGGAACACTACAAGTAAACTTCAATAATTCTGCGATTTAACACAAACTGCACAATAGAGACCCAAGTTTACGATGCTACAAAATTAGAGGAGGACGTGTCCCGTGAGCAGTCACCACATACGATGTGCAGGCGACTGCTCCGAAGCGGGTGGTCTTCGTCGCGTGTCCTGTTGCTGAACTTTGGCCCTACAGCGCACGCAGTCAACCCCCCGTACTTTGACCGCCGTTTTCTTTCTACAGACTGTGCCTCCTCAGCTCGGTCCCTTTCTGTCCCCACGGGGTTACTCCCGAACTTTGGGGAAAAGGCCCTGTCTTTCTGAGTCCCTGCCGGGCCGGCAGAAGGCGTTAAAGGGCCATTACCACCGAATTTTATTCCGTGCTTTCTTCTTTCAAATCATTCGTTAGACGTTAGAATACATGAATCACCGAGTGGAATTCGTCTACGACCGCTAAACAATTTATAATTGAATTTGTTATTTCATGCTGCTTCGGTTTTAGTTTCATAACTGAACGATGGCTGTGACGTGTAGTTGAACCTAAGGTCAGGTGAGGCACGAAAACAGTGCAATATACAAACGCTGATACGTAGTTTTAACTCACTAAAAAAAAAGAGCACTAAAGCAGCCTGCTTCAAGAGCTAGAATTACAACAAACGGCGTATCAGCGGTTATATTGCCGTTTTTTCGTGCCTCAGGTGACTTGAAGTTCAACAACACTTTACAGCCACAATTCAGTTGAAGCAGAAACCGAAACAGCGTGGAGACGAAATTCAATTACAAATTATTTAGTGGTCTAAGCCAAATGAATACCACGGGGAGCTAACTAACGCATCGTTTGAAAGAAGAAAACACTCAAGCAGAAATTTGGTTTCTATAGTTCTTCAAGGCCGACCGGTCAGTAACCGAGCGGTATGTCGAAGGTCGAAAAAAAATGATCTCGGTCGCCCTGTGTTCGGGCTTAACCCAACAAGACATGGTCTGTGACATCGCCTTATAAGCGTTGCGGCCGAGGCAGACCAATGTTTTAAAGGCTCGCGTGCTTCGTTTTAGTTTTGAACGCCTGTGCGTAAAGGAAATGGCGGGTAGGCCAGCAACGAATATTTTGAGCTTTGTCCTCAATCCCCGGACTCCGTGCGCTAGAGCGCCTCGTTTAAACGAGCGACGCACAGACGAATTCCACGTGGATGGGTTTCGGCGCAAAGCTCTGGCACGCTAGTGCGTACACGTGCCGTCCCCTTTTGACATCTGGCTTCGAAACTCGTACACCCCTCGCTGCCTCTTTCCCACCGGTGTCTGATATAAGCGAACAGAATCACAGACGCTGCTGAGTCTGTATCTAAGGGTTGAAATGTACCCCACAAAAGTAAGCGGTTTGCCCTTCAGTGTGCCTGCACGGGTAGTTCTCCTTTAAGTAGAAGGGTTCTTGTGCTTGCACAGTATTTCTCAGCGAGTTTTCCCTTGTAGCGGTCTACTCTCCCAAAGATCTCTAAGTAGCGGTTACCTAATGAGAATAGTTATTGGTATTAAGTATTTCGGTAAGCATCTTCGAACAGCGCGAAAGGACCGGGATGACCAAAAAGAGATAAGCGCTGCGCTGTTTTTCTGCTCGTTCTGGTAGTTTCGCGCTGTTGGGAGATGCTTAACGTACAGCCGCCTGCACACTTATCACGAATGACGGACAGCATGGCTAAGACTGACGCCAGCGCCACGAAGGGTTTGCCTGCAGGTGCGAGATCTATCTCTTAGTATGTTTGCAACAGCTGACGATAGCTGGTGCGCAGTTCGATTTGTATGATTTTCGCCCTAGTGCAGAGTGCGCTGCCGGACGGACAATCTTTCTTGCTTGTGTTTATATAAGTTCATTTTTTGTTCAGTTGACAACAAAGCATATAACCGATAATGAGGCGCTCCTATGGCCTTTTAACCACCGTTATGTTTATTCCAGGCTAGCCAGCCCTCAATACTCGTGTGAATGGCGCTGCGTGTGTTGATGCTTTCTTACTGCTTCCTGCGTCTTGACTCCATAAAAAAGGTGTATTTTAAGTCGCAGTCGAAAGTTCCTAATAGTATAAGTAACCTGCCTCGTGTGAGGCAGGTTACGTGAAATGGCATTGGATCTGTAGGCCTGATCGTTTGTTAGACCTGTCGTGGAGGTAGTAGTGTGTAGACTTTGGGGATGCACGCGCTAAATCGATGCACACAGTGTTAAGTAATACATTGCACTAGGCTTACTGACGATCTGTCCACGAAGCACATTTTTTTCTTCATACTCGTTAACTATTTCATATCGCAGATGACCGCCGAAGGAGGGGTGTTGTCTGGACGACTGGCCATAGTGACTGGCGGAGGAGGATGCATCGGCAGCGCCATCTGTCAGCTGCTGGCGGAGAAAGGAGCTCGTGTAGTGGTAGCTGGACGCACGGCTGGCAACATCGAAGCCGTGGCTCATAAATTGCCTGGTCAGTGTTGCTGCTGCTGCAGCGATGACATGTTTTCCGCATATTTAGTGACGGAAAGAGTAATGGTGGAGGCAACTTAAAAACTCTGCATCAAATAACTAGAAGAGTGCTGACACCGACTGGTTCGTAAGTGTTGACGGAAACGATGTAATAGCACTAATACAGGACAACGGTGCGCAAGTGTGTGTCTTGGTCCCTCTGTCCCGCCTTACAGTTATTACGCCGTTTCCATAAACAACGTGTAGGCAGGGGTGGAGGTCCATCGACTCGCAGAATCTCTACCCTTACCAGAGGCCAATAAAAACTGCAATAGAGAGGTATTAACCTTCGCTATTACGAAACAAGCAATAAAGCAGATAAGTAAAAAAAAAATAATAAAGCAAACCGCCAAGGAACCAAACGGTCAAACAATCATCCAAGGAAACGCAGCGTCATCTAATGCTGTTACGTGTAACTGAATTTAACGCTAGGAAAATATGTCGCTTGCAACCGGTTATAGCATGTGCTGTGAGGCCTTAACATTGTTTATATTTTCAGTGCACCAACTTGGCCACCAGGCCGTACTAGTTGACGTCACTGACGCAGCATCAGTGGAGCGCCTTTTCGATGCCGTGAAAAGTATCAGCGATGTGGCCGCCAGTATTTTGGTCAACTGCGCCGGGTACATTCATCCGCACACGCCCGATGCCTTGGACATCACCGAGGAGATCTTCGAACAGTCGGTGGGAGGGAATTTTAAGGTAAGAGATCTTGGACAGCACTAAGCTTGAGCGAATGTCTGGATACGTGCGAAACGTAAGCCGAAGACTACTCTGTTTGAAGTAAAAGTGGGTACTTTAGTAAATCAAGATCTGCTACGGTTTACTTTGACCGGCATAGTTCAACCATTGGCTATAGCGCTTCAAGCGTAGCTGAGCTGCGGAGGTTTGTACTTAGCTGCCCAAGAAACGCTCGTGTTTCAGATATCTGTGCATAACGTTTGGGGCAACCTGGACAGCACTGCTGTAAGGGGTTTTTTAGAATATCTCCCTTTACTTTCCCTCTGACCCTCCGTGCTACTGCTCTGTGCACTTTATTCTCGAAACAGGCTTCATCAGAACTTTGATTCGACAGAATGGAAGCCTCAATGGAGCAAAAGGCCGGCGGTGACCATCTGGCGATGTCCAGAAACATTCTGATTGGCTAGTGGGCAGTGACATCATCAGTGACCTCACCAGAGTGGAGAAATCCGATTGGCTGGAGGAGCGTGGCGTCACCAGCCCGGTAGCGACGTCACCAGAGAGTAGAACCTCCATTCACCGGAGAGCATGCGACGTTACCAGATGGACAGTGACGTCAGAAGTCCAAATTGTTCTGTGTGAAGCCCCGACCTGCCAACCATGGCAGGAGGTATACGACAAGAGCCCGATAAGATCAACCTGGGTCTCGCAAGCTCCACCGGTCACTTTCGGCAACGGCATCAGCAGCTTGGAATGCTATTGCTTTGCCAACGTACATGGAATTAGGTGTCTCTGTGTTTTTGTGGTCTCCCGTAGCCTGTCACTCTTTGCGATGTCTCAAGGTCTCCTAAACTTTAACGCGAGAGCGTTAATACCCCGATGTCAGACAGAAAATTCGCTGTGGCTTAGCTTGGTTAAGCCCGGTAATTGCGAAAGCCATATCCGTACCTACGCCATGGTAGAGCTGGTAGTGTAGCTGGTCTTGGTGCATGTGGTTAGACTCGTGGTGATGCATCGGTTATACAATCCAATCCAATGCAATCCAATCAATTCCAAACCAATCCAATCCAATCCAATTCAATTCAATTCAATTCAATTCAATCCAATCCAATCCAATCCAATCAAATGCACTCCAATCCAATCCACTCCTATCCAATCCAATCCAATCCAATCTAATCTAATCTAATGTAATACAATCCAATCCAGTCCAGTCCAGTCCCATCCAGTCCAATCCAATCTAATCTAATCCAACCTAATCCAATCTAATGCAATCAAGGTCAAATGAAGGTCAATGGTGGTCACCGCCGCGGCACGGCAAAGGCGTGAAAGTGCAAGTAGTTTTGCTTTCGCAAAGGTCAATGGTGGTCACCGCCGCGGCACGATGGCGGTCACCACCGCGGCACGGCAAAGGCGTGAAAGTGCAAGTAGTATTGCTTTCGCAATAAAAAAAAAATGTCCGGCGTCTGCGTTGGAGACCATTTGAAGGCTCGAACCCGGGCGGCCCGGAGCAACCGGCGGCTCTGGCAAGCTATCGGTGGGCCACCTATAGGTCACGTGATTTTGTGGCGTCATCACAACCTACCCAGATGATTGTGAGGAAACTGACCACCATGGCAGGTGACAATTAAATTAATGATCGTTTGTGAGAGGTTGCTTGGGAAAAGCAACCTGGGTCTCACAAGCTACACCACCGGTGGTAGAACTTCTCATCGAAGGGCAGTGGCGCATTGCTTAACCGCTGCACCACTACGCCGGGAGCGGTACTAGGACTCCCAGGGACCTACGAATGTAAAGTCGAGAATGAGCAATTCTGTAAATACAGGCATTAACCCCTTAGAGCTATTGTATCATACCCGTAAGGCGGAGCTTAAGTGTCCCCTCCCTTTTTTTTTCTTTTCCTGCGTTCTGATTACGAAGCCACAAGATCAATGGTGCCGCACTACGTCAAGAAGCGTTTATGACACAGAAGATCCATTCAGTAGAAATGGCCAGCGCCGAATAGTAATCTAACTGAATGACGTCATTTCTACACCGCTGGTCACCCAAGGGAGAGGCCTTACTCGCGTGGCCGCAGGCTATCTGTTTGTAGGCAGAGGGAGAGAGCAGTCACGTTGATATGGTGGTCTGTATAACGGAAAAAATCCGTGCGATTTCGGCTCGAGTCAGGTACAGGAAGCCTAGTCGAGTTGAACATCCGCTTTCATCTTTCTATTCATGCGGATGAAATAAATTATTTGCGCATGATATACCACTCCTCCTGTCACTAGTTTTTCCTTCCTGCCCGTTGAAAACAATGGTGAAAGTCAGTTGCACACGAATTTCCGGTGTTGATGTGATTAATCTGTGTTTCCAGAAGAAATCAACTTGTATGTCTGGCTGCTTGGTCATTAATAAGCTGGGATCTTCTAAATGCAGCGTATCCTTCCAAAGATATAGTAGTAGTAGTAAAAGACTTTTATTCGACCAAAATTTATAGGCCGACCATTTCGACCGCCTGGGCGACCAGAAGCCGCTGTTCTTCTTCCCCTTCAGCGCCAAGCCAGTCGAGCCAGGTGGTGATGGATAGAGAGGGTGGGGGGAAGGAACCCGACTGCTGAGCAGCCGGGCAATAGAAGAGGCAATGGGCCAGGTCCGCATAGATACAGGGGCAGTTGGGACAGGAAGGGTCCGATCGATAGCGATAGAGGAAGAGGCGGGACGGGGTGATAACAGCATTCATCTGAATGTGCCGAAGAAGGCGAGACTCCGGCACCGTGAGTGATGGATGAGGGGGAGGGTAAAGGCGTTTGTCGAGGCGGAGCTCAAGGTAGACCTCTTTTATGGTGCGGCGATATTCATATAAGTAAGTATGCTTTATTGGTTTATTGGGGTTTAATGTCCCGAAGCGACTCAGGCTACGAGGGACGCCGTAGTGAAGGACTCCTGAAACATCGACCACCTGGGGTTCCTTAACGTGCACTGACATCGCACAGCACACGGGCCTCGTAACCTTGCAGGTAGCTGCAATATCAGCGGGAACACATTGTCAGCTCTGAACCGGTGACTTTTTCATAACTATGAGTGCGACGCACACTTTTTCTTCTTTCGTAAACATTTCTGCTTCGGAAGAATAATAACCGCAAACTTGAATGCAAAAATAGCAACAAAATTATTTCTTTTGTGAAAACTGAATGTTCCTTTACATCTGAATCAAAAGACGTAAGCTTAATAGTTTCAGGGCTATCCTGGGTGTGTGGTCGACGGGGGCCAACTGTGTATTTCCTGGAGGACACAGGGGCGCAATAGAAGACACGGACATAGAAGTAGACAGGGACGAGCGCTTGCAGTTATGACGAGTTATGAACCAACACGCCCAAATACAAGTACTTCTCAAGCGCTCGTCTCTGTCTACTTCTATGTCCGTGTCTTCTATTGCGCCCCTGTGTCCTCCTGAAAAGTTATGAACCAACACGCCCAAATACAAGTACTTCTGTGTATTTCCTCCTCTCCGCAGGGCACTTTCCTGGTGAGCCAGGCGGCGGCTCGAGCTATGCTCGAAGCTGGCATCACTGACGGAGTCATCGTGAACGTCTCCAGTCGAGTGGCCTACGGTGCCACCCCGGGCCTCTCCGTCTACGGGGCGTGCAAGGCAGCCGTCGTGTCTCTCACACGAACCATGGCTGCCGAGCTGGCCCCACGTGGGATCCGCTGCAACGCCGTACTTCCAGGCCTGACGGACTCGCCGTCCGTGGACGGCATGCCGAAGGACGTGCTCAATAAGCTGTGCGCGGGGATTCCCCTCGGGCGCATCGCCCAGCCCCGGGAGGTGGCAGAAGTTGTGGTGTTCCTATGCTGCCCCCAGAGCTCCTACGTGGTGGGCTCCGAAATGGTTGTCGCTGGAGGGCGCCAGTAGCGATTTATGGCTTTCTGGAAAGCTGCCAAGTACAATATACTTACAGCGTTAAGTTTTCTGGCTTTATGTGTTTCGAAATTTACGGGTTAAAAAACGGAGCGATATTTCGAACTCGAATTTAGGTACAAATCGAGTTATTGAGCAGAAAGACTCCAAATTTGGGTTTGTGAAATTATTTTTTGTCGCAAAACAAAATGAGCTATAACCGCTTGGTTTTGTGCTGCTCATTGAACGCTTTAATTTTTTGTTCCTTATTTTTACGCAATACGTGGTAATGAAAGGCGAACTAAAAAGCTGTTTACCAAAACAGATATTCCTTTTTTAATTAATTTCTTATATTTTGCGCCGTACATTACCACTGATCTCCTGCGCAGCCTTTCTATCTGCATGCAAAACCAGCCTGCCCTTGTTCGTACACTGCGAAAACATTCATTCGCAGCACAGCGACCATTTCTAACGAAAAAAAAAAACAACAACCTTGGAGCAGGACGTCGTTGAAGTGGGTGGATACAATGGTGCCGATCCGATCAGTAGCTGTGTTTTGGCCTCTCGCATCTAAAACGTAACTTATCGGCCCTATTTTTATCCGCGTCGTGAACCAATAAAAGATGTTGAAAATCATGTAGTAACTGAAAACACCCCTCTTGAATAAGACGCAATACCCGATAATTTTCGCGCGATGTATTCAGCTTTGCGCACCTCTAGACTGAGGTCTCCAAAAGACGTATTTTAGGGTAGCAAGAGGGTTTAACTAAATTTTTCAGACATCGATCGATCGCAGTGCCAGAATCCGGTGAAAACACGAACGAAGCGGTTTAATACACTGTCAGAGCTGCCCGTATGTTTCACTCCAGA
This sequence comes from Amblyomma mixtum, assembly GCF_055824585.1. Classification (NCBI taxonomy): domain Eukaryota; kingdom Metazoa; phylum Arthropoda; class Arachnida; order Ixodida; family Ixodidae; genus Amblyomma; species Amblyomma mixtum. Next base: position 59,815,391 of record NC_143013.1, on the reverse strand, counting down.
GGTTTAGGATCATCTTGAAAATGGCTAATTTTTCTGTCAGGGAGACAACGGGAACGTGGAGGTCACGTTTTTGTGAGGGACTCGCGAATAGTGCTCTGCAGAAGCTGCGAAGATACAGTGCGTCTAGCCGTACTCGACGCTTTGCAAGGTAGTGTGCAGCCGCCGTAAAAAAATACACGAGCCAGCGTATTCACTCCTGACCCGCGCATCAAAGATCGCTTCGGGACGTCGACGCTCAAAATTGGCAAACTCGTGTTTCTACCAGCGCCGTCCTCTATTTACGAATTGGAAAAACAGCGCAATCAAAGACGAGACACAAGAGAACGACAAAACACCAGCGCTGGTGTTTTGTCGTTCTCTTGTGTCTCGTCTTTGATTGCGCTGTTTTTCCAATTCGTAAAACATGTACCAACCAGCCCGTATTTGCCCTCTTCCGTCCTCTATGTAAGTAGAAATGGTCTTTGCGCTGAGATGCGGATCCAGGGTCCAATATTGACAGATGGGAATAGGGGACTACATATTCGAAGGAAGCCCGGCAAAGACGCACATCTGACAGACGCCAAAACGCGCATGGCACCAAAACAACTATTTACGAATACTGGAAAGTATTGACAAGTGCGCCGCGGATATTGTGTACGGCCTGAAGATATTAGAACATTCATACAGCATCCCGCGAACTGACAGTGTTTGATCACCGACATCCCTTGTTGCGGAAAGGAGAGATGGACTCCTCGACGTTCGATGGATCGTCGCCCAGGCGATATTGGTAGACCGTCCCCGAGGGACCCTTTTCAGTTCCGGGTGAACGAATAACTGGCTCCGCTTCGCTCACGCGTTGGCTTCTGATAACGTCGTGGGGCGTCCGTATCTGTCCTGGACAGGGGGCGAACGGCACGGTGTAGTTCCAGGCGGAGGCATCGTTTCACCTAACACTAGCATCGGGATGCCGATAGAGCATGTAGGTTTTCTCTCGCTTTTGCATAAAAAAAAGCTGCACATCGTGCTTTCAACTATAAAACCTTTACATATATGGTTATGCACATTTGCCGCAGCCGTGGCCTCGTGGCAGAGCGCCCGCCTCGGCTTCGGGAGGTGGTGGGTTCGACTCCCGCCACCGACCGGGTATCCACCGGTTTCCTCAAAATGGGTACAAGCTATGGCCCGGCCTGGTGCTCGGCTTCCTAGGGCTACATTGCTTGGGAAAGGAGCCTGCGCCTTCAAATCCTGTCACTGTGGGCAGAGAGTCGTGTGGACAAAGCGAAAAAAGGGCCACAAATTGGGCTTATGCCGCACGAGGCGGACTTATGGTTGCTTGGCGGGGGAACTTATCACTCATCCGTCAAGGCAACAGTTTGGTCTAAGGCCCTTTTCCCAAGCATTTCACCCTAGAAGAGCCGAGCACCAGGCCAGGGGAAATCTTGTACCCATTACAGAAACCGGTGGGTACCCGGCGGCACTGGGGATCGAACCCAGCAACTCCCGAATGCGAGGCGGATGCTCTACAACAAGGCCACGCTTCGGCCACGCACTCTACTTTCATATACTAAATCAGCATTGCGACAACTGCCGGTTGGAGCTAGATACGCTCAAAATATGTGTAAATAAATAAAATAAAACCATAAATCAGCTCGGATTTAGACATGGGCTTAACAGACTTGTTTCTAGCCCGCTCTTGCGTCTTATTACCGATGCGCTAAGCCAAATTTGTGTAGAGTGCTGTGTTAGTATTGCGGTATTGTTTTGGTTAAGCTGCATCGCCAAAAGCGTTCTTTAAAAGCAAAATTGCGTTGTAATTAACGTAGCTATTCTTTGTACGAAGTTTAGAGAAAAAATAGTATACAGGGCGCTTCGTTTTGTTCCATACACAATAATGAGAAGAAAGAAACGAGACAATCACAGCATGATAAGGAGTTCATGGTTACAAATTTCCATGACCGAAGCATCCGCCCTGCTAGATACCGTAACTTCGAAAACGATGCTGTGGAGCTATTATCGGAATTTCATTACACTCCTGTATTGAATAAAATGAAAGACCGGGTGTGTATAGCTGTGACCATCGCTGACCTTCGCTGACCATCGGTAATATCGGTGCTTGAGTCATTCGAAAAGACAAAGTTATTCTGAGGCATATATGGAAGTAGCAGCCTCGTCCAGGAGCACAAGTTAAAGAGGAACTGGTCTCGAATCTTGTGAAACAAGTAAATACGCTGGATTTTTAACAGGTACTTGTGCTTCGTTGTCTGGTGCTCAGTGCCCGTAGGGAAGTGAGAAGGTGCCGATTGGTCTTTGCACACCAGCTACGATCTATGATGAGAAAAAAAATCAAACCCTTTAGCAAGCTTCAAATTAGGTAAACTAAGAACAAAAGGCAATATGAGTCTATTCCCTTTAGTGGGTGGGTCTATTACAAGCAGAGTGTGCTTGATATAAGGACAAAACAATAATAATTTAATTCTATCAGATACAATGGCAATTTGGATCGATCGTTAACGAGGATTTGCATGTCGACCGCATAAAATGTTATAAGTCAGAAAGGTGGGAAGAAAAGTCATTGACGCAAATTAGCCCCTTTATTCATTCACAAATCAATAATTCGTAAGAGAAAAATACTCGGAATTTCAGAATTTTACAGGGGTCATATCGAGAATATCTCTCTGTCAAGCTGTCTCAGCTTTTTCTGCGCCTCCGCTGTCTGTATCTTTACAAGGCAGAAATAAAGAATTTGAATTTGAATATACCGAAGAAAATTCCACTCTTCCTGATTATTAATTAGGTCATTTATCTCGCCACCTTTTAAGCCCGCTTAAAGCCCAAACATTAATTTCACGACTGGAATGATACTCCTCATGATTTCTGAGAGCAATCATTATCTAAAGAATTTTTCCTATTTTAAATTGCAAAAGATTGTTGCTGAAGAACACAGAAAAGTTAGGGCGGCTGGCCTGCCAAAATTTTCGGTAATGTTGTTTTTCTACTTTCAGCCTTTCGTATTTTCTTTCTGTTTTCTTGTACAAAACAATTCTGTAAAATTTTTGCGTCCTGTTATTTACCGAACTTCCATTTTCGGATAACTGGAATTTTATGTAAAACTTGCTTTTTTGTTCTTTTAAAGTAAATTATGCCTTAAAGATGGTTTGTCGAATATTTTTAGCTCGAAAGCAGAGTTCCGATGTGTAAACCCCGAACAGGATCTTGCGATGGTTGTGGGTTTGTTCCAAGGGAAAGAAGTAAATTAGAATTAATTAAATATATATCCGCTACTGGGATTTCAACCCGCAGTGGCGCGAATAGACAGCTTCGCTGGCCACTGCGTGAGAGCACTTAGCTATCGCCACAGTAGGACTCGTGTTAAACTACAACACACTCTCTCGCTCTGCATTCCACGTCATCGTCTTCATGAACTAATAATACCATCAAACTAATATTTGCTCTTTGAGCTATGTGGCGGCAGTGGCAGATGTGCGCTGCACGCCTTGGCGTTGACAACGCGGTGGCAGAAATACGCCACTGGAGAAATACGAGTTGGCGTTGACAACATTGCTGCAGAGACGAGGCACTGGAGCATAGTCTACCGGGTAAATTGGCATTGACGATGAAAAACTTCAAGATACACTAAACTGGTTCCCTGGGTCAGTCGACAACCTCAATCGCCCTTCAAGACCATGGCGGTGGTGTTCATCAGCAAAAAACTGTGCTTTCACACAATACTTCGTGCTTAGCAAGTGCTAAACCGCTAGACATCTTGTTTCAAGAAAACAGCTAAAGATACATTCGAACCATGAAGCACTGAAGTGACATTACTAGGGCAGGAACTTTTCGTTCCAGGCAGCGCTGCTCCTTGCAGGCTTTACCTTGGTTCCACTCCCAAATATCTACAGCTCTTGTGGCTCTCATGGAAGGAAAGAGCATGTTTACGATTACCATAAATATTTAAATTGTTTCAGCCAGGTAATGAATAAAAATATATAAATCATTACCTACGAAGGTGACCATCTTGAAGAATGCCGGACCGCATGAAAACAGTGCCCGGCAAAGCACACACTACATAATGATAAGTGAAGCAAATTGCACGTATTAATCGCTTTACTTTGTAAACATGCCAAATGATCTATAATACGTCGCATGCATTTTAAAAATAATTTCCTCTATAACAGAGAGCCAATCTAGCGGTACTGCCGGTGTAGCTTCTGCAAGAACAAAAAATTACTGTTTCTTTCGTCAATAAGTTTCTTTTAGGGGTTTTTAACAGATATTCTTCGTATGACAGACGAAATTTTCTGCAAAAAAATTTGAACTTTCGCGCACCTTTATTACAGCGTAGATCTCTTAAAGCGCTGACGCATTACACAAGTGAACAAAAACATACACTCTCCGGAGAAACACGGGAGCTTAGGAAGAAGATGAAGGCGCCCATTTCAAAAGCAGGTTTCTGCTTTCATTTCCCGGGCCTGGCTTTATATAGTTTTCCTTGGCTCGAATGAGTAAAATTCTGCCACTCATGGAGGATTATATCCCACCAAATTGAGACCAAGCAAGTCAAAGGCACTATGCCGGACGCACCACGTAACTTTAACCAAAGATTCAAAATACACCGAAGCATAATTTTAGAATTAAACTTCAACCATCTTGTGGACCACTGTATATAGTAAGCTAGAGTACTTTTATAATCAGTTGAACTCAGTAAGTAAACAAATAAAGGAATCTCTTGAATTCTTGTGTTTAGGTTGAAAATTGCAGTGCCAAATTGTGAAGCGTTCCACAAAATGTCTAACTAATCAATATTGGTTTTGGTTTGCTCCATAGATTAGTTTTTCGTGGCTAAAAGAAAGCTTGCGAGATGTACAAAACTTACAAGGGCACAAACTCCTCTAACTCCGCGAGAGTGGCGCTCTCTAACGTGGAAGTTGTGGACGTAGGCGCGCATTCATAGTGGTGCGAATGTGGCAGGACAATAGCAACTTCGTGGGCGCCGGCGGCAGAATTGAAAGCAACACCTGCGACACGGAATCATTCAGTGCGGAAAGAAGTGGCCGCTGTGGTTCGCAGTAGCGATATGCGGCAGGAAATGCACAGGACAGCTCCTCGCCGGCCAGGCGTTTCATCTCTCGGACCGCAGAGCTTTCACCAACTTCGTGAGAAAAGCAACGCGTCAGGACGCAAAGACACCAGAAGTGAGACTCCAGATGAGAAAAGCCGGCCGACGACTAGGACCACTGCTTAGTGTTTCTGCTTGCATATCGCGACTGTGCAAATACCGCCCTTGCTGCTTTCCGCACTTAACGCCGCCAGGTAGCAGGTGTTGCTTTCAATTTTGCCTGCCGCGTCCACGTGATTGATTTTTTTTTTTCATGTCGCGTTTATTGCACCACACAGCACGACTACATTTGCAAGTTGCATTTTTAAGAGCTCTGCGGTCGTGGTGCGCGAGTGTATGGTCGCATGGTTTTTGTTAAAATTACACAGCCTTTTTCAACGCGGACGAAAGCTAATCTACAGCGTACACGAAAATAAAAGCTGATGTGTTAGAGTTTTTTTTTCGGTGCTGTACAACTTGGCATTGCAATTTCTACCCGAGAGGCAAAAGCTGCAGATGTAATTTTTTCAATTTGTTTAGTGACGAAACTGAGTATGCTATAAAACACCGTTGTTTACTTTATGCAATGATTAACAACATGATTGTAGTTTCGTTCGTATGTAGAGCCTCGTTATATCCGTAAGCTTTGGCAAAGTTACGTAGGACACACGATATATAAACCACGACCTTAATGAGGTTAAAAGCAGCAATTGACGAAATACAAATGGTTGAGTTATGCGCTTTTAAGTTGTCCATAAAATATTAGACCAAATTTTGAAATGCAAAGTGCTCACTGTTAGAGACTTCGGACTTAAGCTGTTGGTTGCACTTTGTAGCCCGTCACAAATATTAAAAAATCAAGCATATATGGTCTTTCACTGCTCACAATGGAATACTTATCATAGTGTAAGCACCACCTGAGTTGCAAAAGAGCTAACGATAAGCTATCAGTAACCAAAAAGTGGGCCTCAGAGTCGCTAAACGAGTGAGTACCTGAAAATTTTCGCCTCGATACAATTTCTTTTAAGAATCTAGGTACATCAGCTGGACGGGACAACTTCCTTTCTGCACAATACTGCTGTTCCTATTAGGCTATCGTTGGAAATTGTTTCCACGACAATTGGTAGTGTTATGCACTTCAGCAATTACTACGGTGTGAACGTACGCCCGAGGCATATCTTAGGAGTGAAATATTTAACCACCTTCTCCATGAAATGATGGTTTTACGGGATACGATGGCTTAGTGCAGAATTTCTCTCTTTCCACACGTCAGGTGCAGCTAAGAAGGCGTAGTGTGTGCACTGGCGGGCAGCCATGAGTTGACGGCAGACATACTGACAACTTTGATATCTACTAACGGCAGCTCAGAGAACCACCGTGAGTTTTGCTGTGGGGACCTTACCACGAAGCATTAGGTGCATTTAATTTCGTTTGAGTATTCGTGCTGTTTCTGAGAGAAGGAGATAGGTATAGAAATGATAATAACTGCTGAACGCAAGTCACGGGCTCTTATAGTAAATATTTTATCGTCACAGACCTTAAATTTTCCGATAGGATGATTACTATGCCTTAAAGCTAATATAAAGTTTAGAAAAGCAACTCATTCCATCCCTTTTATCGCGGCTCTTTCCGTGCCGCTCATGTTTAGGACTTAGAAATGCACTGACCCACAGTGACTAATGTTTTGCTGTGGTTATGCGTGTTATTATAACTTGCATGCAAGATATTTAAATAAAAGTGGTCAGTGCACTTGCCTATAAAAACACACACCGATAAAAGTTGGAATTTTGTCGCCCTGCACAAACCCTGTTCTTGACATTGCGTGTCTTTCTTTGCAGCTAATTTTAAAAGAAAGAAAACAACAATGATAAATGTCTCGAAAACACCACACGTTCCCAGCATCCTGAAAGGAAGGAAGTCCGACGACATGACATGTGAGTTATGGAGGCCATAAAGTGTAAAGACAACCTATTTATCAGGGCACTCTGGTCTTGACGTCGAAGCGATTACGTGTTTCAGACTGTCCTGTAATGAATCATGCGTTGAAATTAAACGAGCAGTATTTTATCGCTGAGGTAAAAATGAAACGGTAATTCGGCGAGGTCTGTACATGAAAGTCCGCCGGTGGCTGAAAGATGGCCAAGTGACACTTGTGCACTTAAAACTATAGATGGCGTATAATAAAGAAATAATATTGCCAGACACACAGCGTGCATGAGAGTTACAAACCTCAATTATCGTAACGCGGCCGATAACAACTTGAGCCAGCTTGAAAGGTAGGAGAGAGCGAGTTTGAAATATTGCCGACGATTACGTTACTTCCTAATGCGAAATTTGAGCACAGCTCATCAGATATTTCAGCTTTTCGATAGACTGAGGCAAAGAATTCGAGCAAGACATGTATGTATACAATTACAGACAACTTGTTATTTTTCACACATATTCCTTCCTCAAGGAGCACTCCACTAACAGTTCTTGGTGGTCATGAAGGAAGCTTTGTGGATGGAGAAATAGACGGATATATGCTCGACTTGCTGCACCAATGCCTGGTTCTCAAAGAAGAGGTCTATGCAAGTATTTCGCGAGGTTGTCACAGCCGTGGGAGGCGTTAGGAGCGAGAGGAACGGGATGTTCTCTCACATGTGCGGTAAGAAATTCCTGTTTGTTTGTCTTTATATCTACATTAAAGTCCCCACCTACCCCGCCACCCTGGCAGGTGGCAGTTAATGGCTGATCGCGAGAGTTCGCTCACCGTTGTCAGCGCAAACACATATAGCCCACATCTCTCTGATCACCCCACGTGCCTATAAGCGCAATTCAGGCGTCCACTGACCCAGGGAGCCAGTTATGCGCACTTCCTTTCATTAAAATGAACGGAGTGTAAAACGTTCTCGACGCCAACGCCAATGAACCCAATGAACGCCGAAGGCATATGGCTTCAGCGTCGCGTTTCTGGCACAACGTTGTCAATGCCAACGTTGGCTTGCATTGACAGAATACCAGCTTTTGATTACAAAAACGCCACTCATACTGATAGCAAAGCTCTTGTAACGCAGAAAAGAGCAAGAACCAAAATACAGGTATCGCCGCCAAAGGCCAAACTCGCAAGTACAAGCGTGATGACGTCATAGGACAAAACAGTGTTGATAGAACAACACTAGATCACAAGAAGCCACGAATAACTGAGGCGCAGCCAATGCATGCGCAAATCTCCTTGACGTAGTCAGATGGCGCCACGTACCCGGCAGCTACGCGCGCGCCTGCAGCATCGCAACCAATCAGCGCCTGCTCACCGGCGGTAGGCGGGCTCCCAGTATTCCGCTAACGGTAACAAGGTACACGGTATGCTAAGGAGTCTATTTGCGAGAACTTCGTTGACGACTTCGAGAACGGGATCCATCGTAACGCTGGCAAAACACCGGTGCAAACGTAAATGGAGCGACGGTAGCGACGGCCGCAATAGCCGATAGATGCCTTCAACGTGCGGCCGGCGGTAGCTTTCTTTTCGGCTGCTGCTAGGCCGCACTGCTGGCGGCCAGAAATCACGGAGTCTGCGTTACGTCATGTGCACGTCATATTTAACGTCACTTAGTCTTGTGTCGTCATAAGAGAGTCCCAAGTTTGAATCAGAGCGGCGGGAAAAACTTTTTCAACTTCGAATCCAAATTTCTTAGAAATGAATGCATCTTTCGCTGCCGGCCAAGTGGCAACAAAGCCATGAAATACCGAACTATCGAATTTTGCTTTAAAAAAATATTAATAGAGCTCTCCTCACTGTCCCTTTAAAGCACGATTGTGGTGTCCATTGTTCCAAGAGGGCAGTTATGCGCCTTCCCTCCGGTTCAGGTGTCCAGCGAGATGTGTGTGACAGATAGTGCGCCATTTCCTTTCCTCAAAACCAATTTTCAATTTTTTCTTAACTTCGTCCTTATGGACATGACGCGATAGCGTCGTATCCTTTCACTCTGCCCGGCGGACCCTCCCCCGCGGGACATAGAGAACCTCAAGACCTGGGAGGACTGGGAGACCCTGCTGGGGAGACACAGTCCTCCCAGGACTGGGAGACCTGGGAGGACTGGGAGGACCTGGCCGTGCTGCCAGTGATATGGACCTTAGGAACATAAACACTTCATTGCAGTGGGGTCGTGCGGGGACACTGGGGCGTGCCCCGAATTCCTGTTGAAATAAAGTTTTTGTCTCTCTCTCTCTCTCGTATGCGGAACTGGCCTTTTTCTTAACATTCATAGAACACCGCGAGTCCTCATACCCTTCCTGGCGCAGTGGTGCAGCAGTTAAGTGGTGCGGCACTGCCCTGCGATGGCAGGTGCTGCCACCGGTGGGACTTTTGTGACCAAAGTCTTTCTGAGTGGCCTTTCGCGATCAACCATTAATTTAACCGCCCCCTGCCAGGGGAGCTAGTTTGCTCCCAATCCGGTAGGCGGGTAGTGATGACGCCACAAGTTCGCGTCACCTAGGTGGCCCAAATTTCATTTCATTTCATTTATTGGTTTTGTTTGGCCAGTACAGAGACTGCAAACAAGGGAGAGCAAGCTAAAGGCGCCTAGTAGCGCCTGACTGAGGCCTGCCCTCCCCATGTAAAAAAAACAAAAACAAAGTGGCACTTGGCAATGGTACAAAGTTTTCATAAGTAACAGAAACTAGGAAAGCAGCGGATATACTGACAACGAAACAGAGATCAGGCATGCATAGAGCTAAGCACAACAAAACTAAGATCAAAACATAACAAAGACAATAACTGATTAGGTAAAAACACACCACAACTAGCTATAACAAAAATATTCATGAACAGTTTTCCTAAATCTGACCTCGGACATATTTTGTAGTGACAATTCTGTTAAATATGGATAGGTGTTTAATGTATGAGGAATTATGTGAGTTAGTTTTTGGAACCCATAGTTTGTACGGGATTTTGATGCATGGTATTGAGGGTGCCTAAGACTGTATGCTGTTTGGGCAATTAAATATGTGCTCTCGAAAGTCTGCCAGTTTCCTTTCATAAGGTTTCTGATATAAACAGCAAGCTTCTTGTGGTAAGCGGCCGTGATGGTTAGCAGTCTATGGTTGAGGAAGGAAAGACCCGTGCTCTCACTGTAATGTAAATTATCAATCGCTCGTACAGCTCTTTTTTGTAAAGTAAGTACTTTCACAAGATTGGTTGAGGTAGTCGTTCCCCAGATCAACAAACAATATTGTACATGCGAAAAGACTAGAGAGAAATAAATTTGTAGTTTGAATTTCCGAGGCAGTATTGTGCGAAATTTATTTAGGATACCAACAGAGCGAGCCATTTTAGTGCAAACGTAGTTTACATGATCTGTCCAGAGTAAATGTTCTTCAAAAATGACTCCAAGGAACATTGTAGAGCTGACACGAGTTATAGGAGCTTGTTCGAAGTGAATTTGGAAGTTGTTCGGAACTTCCTTATTTTTGGCTCTAAACAGTATGTACTTTGTTTTCCTGACATTAAGTTCTAACCTATTTGATTTTAACCAAACAGACAATTGAGATAACCAACTATTGGAGGCTGCTTGCAAAATATTACTATCTTGCCCTGAAAAAAATACGTTAGTATCGTCTGCATAGATTATAATGTTGTCTGCTGGACGAAGGTTGACGATATCATTAATATATAATAAGAACAACGTTGGTCCTAGAACGGAGCCCTGTGGCACACCAGACACAATCTGACCGATCCCAGATGAAATACCGTTAATGATAGTTGTTTGAGATCGGTTGTCAAGGTAGCTAGCAAATAAGGTTAAAGGAACGCCGCGTATTCCATAACACTGCATTTTTTCAAGCAATATCTTATGGTTAACGGAGTCAAACGCTTTCCTCATATCAAGGATTATGCCAACTGTTAGCAGTTTATTTTCTATGTTTTCAATTAGCTTTTCTTTGATTTCCAGTAAGGCGGCCTCAGTTGTTTTGTTTTTTTGAAATCCGTACTGTTGCTTGGAGATGACATGGTTTTTCTCGAGATATTGAGAAAGACGTGTGTTGATTGCAAGTTCTGCAATCTTAGAAAAAACTGAAAGAACGGAGATCGGCCGATAATTATTTAAATCATTAATGTCACCCCCTTTGTGAATGGCAGTGACACGAGCTATTTTCAACTGATGTGGAAATGTGCCTGTCGTGAACATTAGGTTAACTATATGTGCTAATGGTATCGCAATGACATCTGCTACTTTCTTGATCGGGACTGGAGCTATGCCATCGGCACCTGGAGCACTATTACTGCGTAAGGAGTGAATAATGTTAATTATTTCTGAGTCAGTGCATGGTAACAAAAACATGGAATTACTTTGTTTACTGGTTATATAGACTGAGGCATCTTGATGTGGACCATCAGTTGATTTTAGCGGAAAAACAGATAAGAAATGCCCATTAAATTCATTCGCTAGGTCAGCGCCATCATAGTTCGTGCCATGAATGTGGAGTGAGACGGGTGCGTTGGTTCTGTTTTTACCTAGAAGATCGTTAAGTGTATTCCATGTTCCCTTCGAGCCATCAGACATGGAGAACTTTCTCGCGTAATAATCACTTCTTGCTTTTTTAATGCCAGCGCCTAACTTATTGCGGAACGTTTTGAATTGACGGAGAATGTCAGTGTCTTTTGTTCTCACAAAACGCGAAAAAAGTCTGTTCTTTTCCTGTATGCGGTCATACAGTTGTTTTGAAATCCACGGCTTTCTTGATTTTCTATGAGTTCTGCGCGTTGCTTGCGGAAATGCAGTATTGTAGTGTTCTTGAATAGTAGATATAAAATTTGTGTACGATTGGCATGCATCCTCCTGTCTTAAAATATTACTCCAATCTGTTCTAGCACAAAGACGTCGAAACTCTGATAAGCTGTTTTCATCAATTCTCATAAATGTGGAAGATTCCGGTTTACTCCTGTGTTGTTTTGGTTGACTCGGAACTATACAGAATATAGGCATGTGGTCACTAATGCTTAATGTCAAAACGCCAGCCGGGACATCACTAGTGCAAATATTCGTAAAGCACACATCAATAAGCGTTTCAGAGTTGTCAGTAACTCTTGTTGGTGAGGAAATTAAGTTCACAAATCCATAGCTGTTGTACAAATCTAGCAAATTTCTCGTAACGGACGTTTCACCCAGAATATCAACATTTATATCACCAAGAAAAACCACTTCATAATTATTAAGAGACACATATTCCAAAGTTTTTTCAACAAAGTTACAAAACGCAGATACCGAACCTGAAGGCGGTCTGTATATACCTATAACAACAATTTTTCCGCAGCACAAAGACAAAGCTTCTACATCTTCATTCATTTCACAGCATTCAGGTAAACAGTGATAGCCGATTTCATTCGTCAAATAAATTGATAAGCCCCCTCCTCTTTTCTGTTGTCGCGCCAAAGATACGCATTTATAATTATCAATGTTAGGAGCATCATTATCATTGCTAAACCAGGTTTCAGAAAATACTAATACATCCCACTTTAACCTCAAAGTTGACAGCAACACAACCATTTCATCTATTTTGTTTTGCAGGCTTCGTGCATTTAAATGAAAAAAAACTGAGAGAATTGTTGAGAGACTTTCCAGAATTCAGAATGTACTTATTGAAAGAATCAATATCAAAATAGGTCATGATAGGCTTCTTTTTTTCCCACAGAAGATCAGCGCGCATGAAAACCTAAGGCTACCGAATGTTTGCCAAGTCGTCTTCGCAAGCAATGCAGATTGCATTCTCTCCGGTTCTGTTCCTGACAAATATTTTGCCATTTCTCTGCCAGGTATACTGGTAGCCACACTGCTTTGCCTTTGAACGTGCCAGCCACAAGAGTCGCCTGTTGAAGGCTGTCAGGTTGTCAAAAAGGCGTATGTCTGATTGCTTAGCTTTCAGATCCTTTACTTTCGCTAGCCATTGATCTTTTGTTTTCCGGCTGACAAAGCGGATCAGCACAGGAGGCGTTTTGTCCTCATTTTTCCTGTGAGGAAGTCTGTGCACACCTTCAATTTCACTCTCAGTGACCGGTTCAAGGCTCAAAGACAATGCAAGGTCGTTCACAACAGCTAACACGTTTTCGTTCTCAGTGTATTTCAGACCATGGATCTCAAGATTCTGGCGTCGTCCATACTGTTCAAGGTCATTTATTTGCCTTTTCAATCGACCCACCTCAGCCTCAGTTCCTACCGATTCTACGACTTCAAGACGTTTGTTCAGATTTTGTATTTCCGTATCGTGTCGTTTTTGCGTTTCTAGAAGCTCGTCATACTTGGCTGACATCATCTGCACTGACTGTTCAAGACTTTCTATAACTTCTTTCAAGCTACTTAGAGCGTCGACTTTCTCTTTCATCTGCAAGAGAACAGTTAACTTGGCGTTGATTTGAGATAGTTCCGCCTTGTGCTCACATGCCTGTTCATTTTTCGACTTTTCATTCGACTTTCCCCCTCTGGTTCTGGCAAGTATGCAAGTCGGACACTTCCATGTGGTCTTGGAGGCTTTCCCCTTTGTACTTTTTACATAACCTCCAGAATCGGTCGCCTCTCCGGGGATTTTTCTCCCGCAACGGCGACGACACTGGGTTTTCTGTCCAAAGGGAGCCTTCACGCTATCGTGTTAAAAGTTCACCGCGCAGGAGGTCGCTGCTCGGGCTGGAGAGCTGGATGTCTTCCGGGCGCGCATCGTCCTCTCACGTTCGCCTGGATCGCTTTGCGCGTTTCCACCGCAAATTCCAATGATGCGGCTTCAACTAGCTCGTAGAAAGTAGGGTCGTGCGAGGACCCTGGGGCGTGCCTCGAATTCCTCTTACAATAAAGTTTCTCTCTCTCTCGTAGAAATTTATCTCCCCTTTTTCGACGACGCTCCGGGCTCGAATTTCCGTACGCCCCCTTGCGTAGCCTAGGGCTCAACCGTCCGCGCCGTCGCACCAGCACATGCACACCGCCTTCCTCTACCCCGATGGTCCTCCGGGCAACATGCTTGAGTCGACCATAGGAGAATATAGCAGACCATAGCATAACATAGACACTAGCGCCACGTCTATCGCTACTCTCCACGAGCTGGGAAAAAAATCAAGCAACCCAAAGACACCAAACCAAACTTTTTCCGATCACTTCGCTTGGGACGACTACGAAAAAAGCAACAAAATGAAGTAGCGTTCTCTATGCGCACCTCTCGCATGCCCGGGGCGTCACAACTCTTTCTAACGCAACGGAATAGAGCTATACAATTTTTTGAAATGTCTTGTGTTTGCAATGTTTTTTTGAAGGAAAGCGGTACTGAGAAACTGGCGTGTTTAGCTTTCCAGTTATGCGGTGCATAGATCTGCGGAGAAAAATACTACTCTCGAAGACAGTATGGTTTCATTTTATTAACAGTCCATTATAGCGCAGACATATGCAAATTATAGGTTCGTAAGACGTGAAGACAAGGAGCAACAACTTGGCAATTTACTTCGGGAAGTTACACTGAATTGTGGACAAAAAAAAGCCCGGCTAGTTTTTTTTTAGGTCTACAAGATGGTTTCTGACCAAAATTAAAAGGTGGACAGTACTTGCATAATATATACAGGGTCTGTTCTGAAAGTAGTAGGACTGGTTTTTTCCTGGGCGAACGGGCGGACGAGAGGTGGTCTGCGCGTGCAGGATCGTTGAAGGGGGATATTGGGAATGCTGGGGAAAATCGGCAGTCGGCTCTCGGCCGTTGAAGAGAGGAGGTCGCTTGTACTGTGAACCCATGTCAAAACGTCTCGTCACGCAGAATCGTCGAGCGTTTACTGGATCAGCGATACGCGATCAAATTTTGAGTAAATCTTAATAAAACGGGCAAAGAGAGTCACAACATGATTAAGGAGGCCTACGGTGACGCTTCCATGGGTAGATCAGGTGTTTTTGAGTCGCAAAAGCTTTTCCGAGAAGGGAAGGAAAGAGTGGAGGAAGACGACCGCTTCAGACGCGCTTCGACGAGCGAGACCAACGAAAATGTGTAGTGAGGGAAACATTCACTTAACAGTGACAGTAGAATGAGTATCAGAATGATTGCTAATGACTTGAGCATTCCTCAAACCCAAGTTTTTGGGATCGTGACAGAAAACTTAACCATGAGGAAAGCATGCGCGAAGTTGGTGCCGGGAGTGTTGTCAGAGGAGGAAAAGGACAACCGGTAGGATCATCTTCATCATCTGAATGAGGACCCTGATTTTTTGTCCAGCACAAGGCGGCAACGCTGCCTCAGCCCCCCTACAGCCTCGACTTGGCCCCGGCAGACTTTTTTCTATTCCCGAGAATAAAATCGACGCTCAAGGGGAAACATCACGGATCGGTAGAGGTGGTTCAACAGGCCGTGATGAGGGAGCTAAACAGCATTCCGGTCCAGGCGTTCCTGGAGGTGTACGAAAACTGTAAAACTCATTGGCAGCAGCGTGTAGGTGCGGAAGGGTGCTACCTTGAAAAATTGTAATCGTTTGTACTAATCTCTTGAATAAATTTTGTTTAAAAAAATGAGTCCTATTACTTTCAGAACAGACCATGTATATGAACAGTTGACAATTTTCCAGTAAACTTCTCAATTAGACCTTCTTGAATGGAGCCAGCAAAGGATTCCATACTCAGCTCATTGAATGCTGGATACATGGCCAGAGCCACTTTGATTTACGCTTCACATTTCTTAGCCGCGATAATCAGTATTTTTTGGAATTCAAAAAACGGGAAGCCATTAAGCCCTTCATTTCACTAAAGCAAGACCGAGTCGTTCATCTTCGTTTTCGTTCCTTTTTCTTAAGCAAATGCTAGCCAGACTCCAGCTTAGCATGCTTCATTTTCGGGGCCAGAAGCTGGATCAGGACGAATGAGAAACCAAATGAGGTGCCCTATTACAAGAGACAGTTCAGCAAGAAAAATGGCCGTCCTACAATAAGTTCAGCAACAGAAATCGCATACCAGTCGGACGTCGGTGCTCGGAAAGTAATCACGACTCAGAGAGAAGACAGCGTCTTTTTCAGGGCCACATTATTGGAAGAAGTACTGCACCGTGAAAGACGCTGCGAGTGGCGTTGAGCCTCTGATCACAACCGCGGCTCTCCAAGATGACTACTGCGCGATCGACCCGAGCCAATGATCCGTTAGCAGGGATACGGTCGCAAATGGGGCCATTTCGGTGTAAGACCTGGGATCAAGGCGCACTGGTAGGTTGTTGGAATTACGCAACACACTCGTCAGACGTACTGCTCCGTAGGCGCCCGCCGCTGTTCTGGTAATAGCTGGCGGTCAGTACTTGCCTGCTTTATCGTACGAAATCTGGATCAGTTTTGAACGGATCGTGTGCACAGAGAACCACGTAGCCTTCCTTTCAATTGGTACGTAAGCTCTAGCCGAGAGTCGTGGCAGTACGCGCTGTGTAACCGCGAAGCTCGGAAGTTGCTAACAGCTTCTGAGATGAGAATTGGACGACGACAGATGCGAACTTGAACACACACACATACTCAACAATTCTGGACAAAAGCACTTTTGAACGGGAACCAGTTTATGAACTAAATTTTTTATATATTGTGAGATTTCAGTAATACAACCAATATGTCCGCAGGTTCGCATCGGCAGGCTTGAATTTTTTCCTCCTGAAGTTCTTGCTGTCGCCAAAAGCGTTCCCCATTGGTTTTCAATGGCAGTCTTAACTTCTCGACGCATGTGATGGAAACACTAAAAAAAAAAACATTTGTTACAAATCGGAAGAATGGACTATTAGCTTCAATATTTTCATAACAATACCTTGCAAATTTCAATATTAGAAATTTGTGTCACGTAATTAGGAAGATATGAAAGTTAGCAGCGGTTCTGCCTTGTAATGTCTCAAAATCCTTGCACTGCAACGTCTGAGAAAGAGGCAGGCGTTGAGAGTTCATCCTGACTTTTTTTCTCGGCTGATAGGCACAGCCAGGATGCAGAATTGGGTCGCCATAGGAGTGCAACGCGGGTATTAGTGGGAAGGTAACAAGGAGCCGTTTATCATTATTTTGTTCGATAGGCACACCTAATGAGTTTGTTGTTACTTGCTTATACCGGGAGTGGCCACCCATTTCACTCCGCGTGCGCAGGAGGCGTCTGGTAAACCGGCATACGTTTCCGCTAGTGCTTCTACGGTATGCTAAATCCGTATATTAAGGCTGAGACCGTACGTGTCCTTTCCCGCTGAGCCAGTCGCCACACAGCTTTAGTGAATGACCTATCATGGGGTGTACGGGGTGGAATATGGGGGGTGATGAGTGTGGGGTAGGAGTTTAGGGTAGGCATGCGTTCCGTACGGCGTGATGCACAGTCGCGCATCCGTGCAAAGATGCGAGTGTCCGGCGTGACAGGTCCAGTGAGAGGAAGGTGAGAGGCGTGATTTGGAGACGGGAGAGAGTTTTGAGAAATGATGGTGCCCATCGTAGTGTCTAGCATGCTTGGGTAGAGTTGGTGTGCTAGAGGTATACCGCACGTTTGTACGTAGAGAGCGTCTTCTATGGACAGTCATCCGTCCCTACAAGGTGAACGGTCGCCAAGTGGAGCAAAAGGGTGTGAACGAGAAGGAGAGTGTGAGGGTGGGGTGAGGGGTTGCGTTCTCGGTAGTGTTGCAGTGGTCGAGTGCTGTCATGGCAGCTGGGGGAGCAGTTTTTCTGAGACTTATGCTCAAAAATGCGCTTTATATTTCTGCAACTTAGAATTCGACATTATGTCCGTGCTCCAAATGCGAGATTTTGTTTCTGGTTAGCCGCAATTAATGATTTTTTTAATTGGAGGAAGGCTCATGAGATGGTGAAATGTCTTGGAAGGCGAGACTTCTGCACTCTGAGGTAACTTATTTGAGAATCACGCAGCTGTATCAGAGAAGGCAGTGACTGCAAAAATACTCTGCCCCATAGCGAAGCGGACGAACACATTCTGCTTCTGGCAGAGTGATCATGTTCCGTGGTAGGTTATACGACTCTCAAAAGGGACAAACGAAAGCAGAGAAACGAAATAACCAGCATTGTATCCAAGAAAAAAGTATTTTATAATCTTCGAGACGCCAGCGCCGAAAATGTTTGTCTCCTAATACACCCGTATACCCTATCGATCCCATAAGGAACACTGGATTACCCACGCGGGCGTCGTTTATTATGTCAGAGCCGGCATCCAGCACAGCAATCCGTTTGAGTTCCGCTACCTCCTTTCCTTTTACGACCCTCGTGGAGGCTGGGCAGGGGGCGCAGTCTGTGGCTGACGGAACAAGCACGTATACAGAGGCTCTAGCAGCAGCACTAGCGGGAAATGGGTGACTGTTGGGGAAATTCTCGTTGGTCCCGGAGGGAGCACCGCACAATTTGGCGTCGCATTTAGGCAGTAAACAGGGACGCGAACAGGCGCAAGATTGCAGCATCAGTAAGCGCAAGTGATGCGCTCTGCCGTTGGTTGCTTCTATTTTTGTCAATTTTTTACTTGGGAGAAAACGCATCATATCCGCTGCGTTGGCGAATGGCAAGAGGCAGCGGTGAGGTCATAGAAAGAAACAGCATAAACAGACGAAAGCCGAAGCAAGGAACATACAGCACAAGCGCTTGTTGCGCCCGTTCTTTGCTTCTTATTTCGTCCGTTGCCGCAATTTTTTTTCTCTGCAATTCATTACCAGTTAGCACAACTGTTCGTACGCCGCAGTGACCCCTTCAGATTGATATAGTTGTAGTCTTTTTTTTTTACTTGAAACAATAGGTGTTGTTTTGACTACTATAGTGGCCAGCAAGGGGAAACGAAGCCGTCACCTGGTTTGGTGCAACTGTTTCCTGGAGATTTAGCACTTTATAACCTTGTCCCACCCGGTTTAGTCATATGTGACACGTGATGTGATACGTCATAAGACACGTGACATGTCACGCGGCGTCATGCGTGAGGTTATATTTGATAGGAGAATATTTCTGCAGAGAGAGAACGCAGTCATGTGACACAACGGTCACTCAGTTAGTTCTCGTGTTTCAAGAACTGCATTGTTAACTATACACCAGCAACAGCGACAAACAGCTCAAGCTGAGTTTTCCGTAGCACTGGGCAATGGTAAGCAATGAAAACATTTTCTCTTATTTTTTCGCTTTGAACAAGAGACAACGTTTCCACTGTATAATTTTATCCCTAGTTTGTTCAGTCTTAGGGGCGTCATTATGCTTCTTTTTCTTCCGGAATGACTGTCTGTGTTACCACACTTAACCAGTGTTGCGGTTCTTTTTCAGTTTTACCTTCATTTACGACAGAGCTGCAGCAGCAAACGCTCGTTTCGAGCGTAGCGATTCCTCATATACTGACTGGCCGTCCCGGTGGCTCAGTGGTTATGGCGCTCGGCTGCTGAGCCGAAAGACGCGGGTTCGATCCCGGCCGCGACAGTCGAACTTTTATGGAGGCGAATTTCTAGAGACCCGTGTACGGTGCGATGTTAGCGCACGTTAAAGAACCCAGGTGGTCGAAATTTCCGGAGCCCTTCACTTCGGCGTTCCTCATGGCCTGAGTCGTTCTGGGACGTTAAATCCCCATAAACCATACACCTTACACTGGCTGTTTACGCATGCGCATGACGTCACTAGGAGGGGAAAAATTGTTTTTTTTTTTGCACGTGTAGCACACATTTTTGTAGCACACATGTTTTGCACTCATTTAGTATCTATAATCTGGCTACACAAACAAGTTATCATTATACTGAAAGCTGTCAGAACGAACAAAAAACGGAAAAATGACAGAATAAGAATAATCCAGAAGAATCGCGTTGGACACGAGAGCCCAAAAGGGAAGAGCCATTCCAGCTGTAGTGAAGATGTAGATGATGTCTCACTTGACCTTGCCGACAAAAGACAAAGAGGGCTACAGTAACTAATACCGCAGTGTTATTGAAACCTGGTGAGAGAAGTGTTCATACTGAGCAAGGCGTTCATAATAGTCTTAGCATAAGCTTCAAAGAGATTAGATTCAATGGAGTTTATCTGATTGCATAGTCCAGTGTATTTACCGAGAGCACTCTCAGTGTTTGAACATCCTACAGGGAAATGCCAAGTGTTCTTTGTAGTGCCGTCGGACACATTTCTCCAGCAATTCTTTGTATCTGTGATTGAATAACCTGACTCAACCACATACCTGTATATTTTGGCGCCATGCTTAGCGCTTACGGCAAAACCGTGCTTTGGCCTTGCAGTGAACTTCGCAGGAACCCGGATCGCAGGGATATCTGTAAAGTGCTGCAGACGTTCGCGAAAGATCGGTTCGCACGTACGGAAGGAGCACATGTTACAATGTGTAGCACCACTTCTGAGTTTAAACGAGAGCAGCACGCGGCTGCATGCGACATTGCAGAGATTAAGGAGAGTTTCGAAACTTTGAGAACCGTAACATCTGGATTTGATAAGCGGCAGCGGGATCTGTGTAATGCAGTTAAAGCACCTGAAATTGTGAAAATGGAAACAACCCTTATGAAAATCGTATTTAGACAGTATATAAACTTCTCTTAGACTCTATTGTCTTCTTATAGATATTTATTTTTGTCTATTCATAGCCTATAGACTGTCTGTAGACAAAAGTGTGCTAAAAGTGTATGGCCATAAATTCATAGATTGCCTGTAGACTATCTATAGCACTCGTCTTGCCTATAGACTTTTCTCTATGATTTGTCAAAGAGACTGTATAGACTTATGTACAGAAGTTTATGGACAGTCTGTAGACTGTATAAATTTTTTTTTTAAGGGAAGCGCATTGCGCGCTCGTTTAAATGGCAGCGAAGATTGCGCTCCGCCTGACAAGAACATATTTTTATTTTCTGAAAGATGTTCGGAGACTCAGAAAAAAATTTGAAGAAAAAGACCGTCGATTTCAATGCCGATTCACATCAGACCCCCTTAACTGGAGATTGCAGTGCACACAGAGAATTGGTCGTTTTACATCCAGCGAAGCCAATATGATAGCTCCCTGTGTCGATGGTGGAGCCCATAAAGAAGTAGGTGGGCTCCATGTTGTACGTACCGCTGCCTTGGAGCTCACGTGAGGCGCATCCCACTCTCTTATTGCCTGCATACAGTTGCGAGCGACTTCTGAGCTCAGAAGAAGCCGCAAGGCTCAAGCATCCCTTCTCCACCTCTCACAAAAAAAAAAAAAAAAATGCTGGCTCAACCTCATCGCACGGCAAGAGGACGTGAAGAAATCTTGCCGTTGGTGCGGGCGGGAAAGCCATCCTCGGTCCGCTTGCCTGCAAGAAAACGAGAAGTGCAAGCGATGTCTCAAGAAGGGTGATTACAAGACCGTTTTTTCCATAATGACCTGTATATGCTGCTCAGAATCGCGATTCTAAGGCTGAATGCGGATTTACAAGCACGGTGACGTCGTCTACGTAAAATTGTGAAGTAACCATGTTAACTTTAAGACAGCCGCTGAAATTCTAGACATACTAGGGCGCTGACGAGGCTGTGATATTGCTTAAAGCGTGTAGCCAGCTCGAGCGAAGACCGATTCTACCCGAACCACGCCGGCAGTTCTGATGGAAGCCTGTTGGGAATGGAAGAAGTCGCTCGATTGCAGTTATCGTGCGTACGCTGCCAAACAACTGACGATGGCAAAGCTCTTAATGTGGCTTCCCGTTTCTGGGAAAACCTGCGATTGAGCAGTTTTAACTGTTTACTTCCATAAAAAGCCTCCCGCCCACCATTAAACAAAAAAATTCAGGGGGCACTTAGACTGTCTAAAGTGGGTAGAAGCGGAAGCGTTTTCCGCACCACCTTCGCTGTTTCTGTGGCACTGGTGGCGTCACATATAATTGAGTACTAATTACTAAGTGATGACAAATCACTAATCAATGGTTAATTACTGATCACTGCCTGAATACTAATTAACTGCTAATTAATGATGCTTAAGATTCGCCTTTAGGAGTGGAACGCGACAGCGCGTTGTAGCGCTGCCAGGGAGTCCACGGAACGCCACCACCCGTTCGGCGCGATGCCTTGCCCTTTGAACGCAACGCTTTTTGATGAAAGGAAATGGCGCAGTAATTCTCCGTCATCTCGGTGGACACCTGAACCGCACCGTAGAGGAACGGAGGAAGTGGGAGTGAAAGAAGATAGATAAAGAGGAGCCGTAATGAAGAGAATGAAAATTGTATTTGAGGAAAGGAAATTACGCAGTAACTGTCACAAAATTCAGGGGGGGGGGGGGGGGCACTTTTTTTACCTAAAGTGTGGTCACTGATGTGTGGTTAAGATGTTAAGCTTCGCCCCTAAGAGTGGAACGCGACAGCGTCTTGCAACGCTGCCAAGGAGTCCATAGAACGCCATCGCCCATTCGGTTTTACGCCTCGCTCTTCGGTAAATTGGTTTTTGAGGAAAGGAAATGTATCTGTCTCTCATTTGTCGGTGGACACCTAAACCTCGCCGGAAGGGAATGGAGGAGGATGAGAATGAGTGAAGACACCGTATTCACTAGACGCGCCTTTGTTCATTCCAAACCATCGAGTTGGCATGGCGGAGTGGATAGCATGCTCGTCTCTCACGCGAAGACCGGGGTTCGATTCCTGACCTCGACCAATTTCTTAATCGGTTTTATTTATTTATATGGCCTGACTAGTAAAGCTAATTAGGCTAATTGGGTAATTAAGCAATTAACTAAGCTCAGTCCCACTTACTTGGAGCAGCACTATATGATACTAGCCAAAGTACAATTGGCCCCCTTTGAAATTCGCGTACTGTGACGTCACGACCGTTTCCACCAATTGAAAAGCGTGACATTTTCTGTCGACAACTGCTGCTTACAACGATGAGACATTAAAGGCTTCCGCCTTAAAAATAGAGCTTCCGTCTTTGCTTACTAGTCCTGGCGTACCTCAAGGAGAGTACGGAACCCGTCTTCAAGACGGGTCCAAGTCATAGCAGTTCAGCTCGAATGAATCTTGTAACCACGCGAACGACAAGAGACGAGTAAGGAAACAGACACGACGGAACACGGGACTTCAACTGCGTTTTACTGCAAAGACACGTCCCATGTATACATTAAACATACTCACACCTGAAAACTAACAGACAACCATCACAAAACACTGGCATGCTAGCTTGCGTGGCACAGATTTTCATCAAGATATATGTCGTCTTTTTTGGCTAGCGAGACAAATGAGTTGCTGAAGCACTAGCCAGATTCTTTCTTTATACAGTAAGCTTCGCAGATTTCTCAGCTGATTGGGAACGATAACTTTTTGAAAATTCTCATTTTATGGAACCGAGGCGAGCAGTAACGGCAGTGGCGGCAATGGCAGGCCGATTGCCCACCCCCCGCCAATGCGCTTACTCCTGCTTGGTGCTCTTGAAGTCTACCTGTTATACAACGTCCGGTTTTTCCTATGTATACCATTTGCCACAGGACAGGGATATTCGGCAGACAACCCCCCTTTTGCTCGGGACAAACCTGTCAACGTGCTTGATGCTGCATTGCATATTTTGTCTTGCCTGCCTCCTATTACGCAAGCCAGCAAGTATTTTGGATGCTGTAAACACCACCGGGACGTCACCTTTCTCAGCCACTTTTATGAGACGATGGGAATTCTGATGCGCTACAATTCCGTTAAACGAGAAAACCAAGCGTATAAACACGCCGAGCAGAACCCAATACTTTTGGTCGCAGAAGCAATATATGCGTGTGCACAAGCACGCATGTGTATGCACGAGTATTCCGCGAGGGCTGGTCTCCAGAATGTGACCTATTCTTTTTGACACAACCGGGATTTGGTACTTCGCTTGCTTAATAGGTTAAGGCGCCAACATCCTGAATCCTCTCCTGCAGATTTCATTACCTTAACGTGCTTGTTTTAACAGTGTCGGATAGGTGTAGCATGAAGACAAATAAAACACGCGAAGAGATTGGGCTTAGAAATTCTGTTATTTTTATTTTCAAGTAATGGTTTGACTCAGTTGCGTAACGAAGTTGGAAAGCGCATCATAGGATTACTGTTCTTAAAGGATGTGACGAAATTTGATTCGTTAGCAGGGTTGCGTCTTTTTGCTGGCCTTATTCATGCAAAAGTGACGAGGTTACCACCACGCGCAAAGTAGCAAAGTTTTCGTCCACTCAAGAAGCTGAGTTTCGTAATCAACTTTTGCGGAGCGCTGACGAGCATTTTTGTTTCTGTCCTAAATCCGCAAACACGGCAAAATTTTCTGCCTTGGGTCGCAGCGCAGTTGCTTTGAATTGCTTATGACTGCAAAATACGCCGTCTTCGAATCTGCTTCCCCAACAGCATGGACGCTTTAAAATGAAATGCGCGCCCATGCCATGCAGCTCTGCGGTCTAACACCAAATGTATTTTTACTCTAGGAGTATTCAAAAGACATACCTCACACTTAACCCCAGCAGAGAATAGGTGTATTTTGATAGCATATGCTGATGAGATCGTAATGAAGGCCTTATAACTATGTTTTCGAAAAGACTGGGACCGGTGCTAGTACCGAATAATACGGCTAACACAGGGGCCAGCTGGTTGGTGAGGTTCGAAACGTACAGGCGCTGCCATAAGTAAACGGAGCACGCTATTGCGTTCGAAGTGCAATCACGCCTTCTCCATTGGCAATGAAGAAGCGTTGTTGGTCTACAGGAAAGCCCACCTACCTCCTATACCAACATACGCGCACCACTGCTGGAAATTTCAATTAGGTGACGAGTGAAAAATATTCAAAGACAGTTGCGTGCTCCATTTACTTTTGTCTGCGCCTGTACGCTCTATTTAGGATACAAGACACAAATGGAAAAAAGAATGCTCACCACAAGCGCAATGTCCTTATGGTGTGCGCCCTCTTGTCCGCTTGCGTCTTGTGTCCTAAGTAGCGCGTACATTTCGAACTATAGTCGGATACAACTCAAGAAAAAACCACTTTCCTCAGTCGTAGTCCCGTCTCTTCCAGCCAATGGCGTAGGCCGATTCTCATGAGCCTGCTAGTGTGACAATGCAGGGAGTGGTGTGACAAGGCAGGTAGTCGACTATCCCGGACAATCCAGGGACAATACGCTTTCACCGGCCATTCCCTACGTTGTCACACTAGCAGGTTCATGAGAATTGGCCTACGCCATGGGTTCGAGAGAGTACTTTGAGGGGAAAAGCAACTTTTTTCTTGGCTTGTAACGATGGATGGATGGAGGGAAGATAGGAGCGTCCCCTTTGAAACGAGGTGATGGCATTGCCACCATGCTCGGCTTTTCTCTTTATATTTGTTTAACTGTGTTGTAAATTACTAAAACGCCGTTTTTTTCAGTACGGTTTCCTACACTGCTAACCTTATCTCCCCTCTCTGCTTTTAAGCCACCAATCTTCTATCGCTTTTTGCTAACTTCCATCACAGATTTATTTACGTGACCATTGTTATCACTAAACCCTAGGGCCTCAGAAAGAGTGACTCTGCCTGCATCGATATCCGGATGGATACCATCACATTTAAGTATGAAGTGTTTAATTGTTTTCACGGATCTACCACGCACTGCGCATGTGTCATCGTCGTTAAATTGTTTTGTAGCTGAGCGTTTTAAGACACCCTGACCTAGATTCAAAGAGTAGGGCATTGCCTCTTGAGTTATCATAGAACAATTTATTCCTGATCTACCTTTTCCAGCATTGATATAGTTCTACACTGTGCTTCTTTTTCATTGGATTAATCCAATCTTTTCCTTCCGCGTTTTTAACCTGTCGTTTAAAGCTCTTTCGCCGCCCTCGTGTCAGGCATACTTACTGGTTAGTTTCCTATCTTTTTTCCCGCCACTGTGAGCCAACGCTCTTTTTGTATAAATATTTAAATACCTTAGCTGCCCACCTGTTATTGTCCGATTTGCTTAGGCGTTCTTTATATAGTAGTGAAGTTCGCGGTGCCGTATGTTGTTTGCTGCATCCGGTCGCTTTATGGGAATGCCCATTACGTTCTTTTCTTGGATCCTCCGCACAACCGCACAGAAAGGGGTCAGTGAACCCAGCGGGAGAACGAAGGCGCCGAATGGCGGGGGATTACAGGAGACTTCAAACTCCCCTTATGGACGGAGTCGTTAGGCGGCATCCTGTGTGCACGTGTGTACGGCGAGGCTGACCCGCGTCACAGTGCGTGGCTCTTTGCACCATGTCTGCAGCGGCATGCTTTGACCTATTGTCACGCTAGCTGCAGGCATGAGGAGCGACGACGAGAAACAGATGAGTTGAAATGGCGTTCCTCGAACTTGGCGGCAACCGGACCTTGGGAAAGCGAGTGTTCGCGAAGCTCGCAGCGGGAAAGCATAATTATCTGAAATCGTGATGGTGGAAAGTGTGCATATGTGTACAGTGTCGCGATGAGTTACCTTCTTTCCCCAATCATTCATTGGTTGTGTTATTCTTTCCCCAACTGCTGATTAGTGGTATTTTCCTTTCCCCAATAAGTTATTGGGTGGATGTTTGTATAGTACTTGATTGGTTATTCTCCCACCGAGGGCGGGGACATAGGATTTAAAACCCGCTGCTTCGGCAGGACCGAGGGCTGGTTTCGTCACCTAGAACTGCGAGCCAGTCAAGTGTAAATATGTTTTCTCCTTGCTTGTATCCTCCTTTATGCTTTTAATTGTTATAAAAGTTTAACCTCTCCAGAAGTGTCCTCTTGCAATGTGATTGAGCAAAACGAATCTTCAAGACGTCAAGAATCCTTCAATCATCATCATTAACTAAATTTCCCTCTACGAAATCTGAGAGAGGGGAATCCAACTGGCGCAGTCGCGACAGGATTTGCTACGTCTTCCTGCTCGAGGTATCTGACGGAGGGGCGGAGGATCAAGTCGGTGGACAAGCTGCAGAGCGGTACGTCCTAAAGGAGGAACGTCAGCGTCATAGAGCGACGTTGAAAGCTTCATGAGACTGCTGGTCATTGTCAACGGGACGTAGGAGGCTCAAGTCGGCGAGGAGCTGAAGGAGCCAGGCGACCGACAGGTCGTGGAGGTGCCTAGTCCGTGAGCTGCGGAAGGAACCAGGCGTCCCCGTTGAGGTTCAAGAGAAGAACCAGGAGACCAGCAAGTCAAACGAGGCAGGACAAGTCAGCGAGCTGCTGTGAGAGCCGGGGCTCAACTCAACTCATCCGCATCAAGGAGCCCGCTGTCGTCACTCAGGGCGACGTGACTACCGTGGCAGAGGAAAGCAACCTGCGAGGTAGGAGACCTTTCTGCTTCCTCCGTATTCACCATGTCGGTGTAGTGTTTTCGTGCTATAGATGATAGCACGGAAAAGGGAGATGGCTGCCATGCGGTACGATCGGGAGGGCATGATGCGATGTTTGGAGACTGAGCAGAAGGCAGAACAGCTGCTTGAAATTGGCAAGTTGAAACTCGAAATTGAGCGAGAAAAGATAAAACTTGCGCAGATGCAATCTAAATTCAACCAGGGAACGAAATCTGATAGAGGGATGTTATTGGCAGCAGTTCAATGTTTTGACTGCATGGAATTTGGGCATCTAATGATTGACTGTCCGAAATCGAAGCGAGAACAGCATGTTCCCGTATTGAGAATTACCTGTGGGCCAATGGCTATAGGTGTGAAAGCTGCAGCGGTTAGGCAGCAGGGCCCAACCGTGTGTGCCGTGCCAGGAGAGATGGCTGAGGGCATAGGGGCGTTGTTCACGCCTGTGAAGCTCTGCCTGTCAGAGCAAACTGAGATAGAGCAGACCCAGAAGGCACATGAGTGCATTGTGTGTGAACAGGTGTTCAGCACTGGGCCAGAACAGGTTGGCGCTAACTCCGAGGCCGCAGTAACGCTCGGCGAAGAGGTAGAGCAGGCGCCAACAGCGGGAACGCTCTTTGCAGGCGGCGGGAAGCTAGCTCTCAAAGATGAGGTGGGTAGCCAGCCGGAGCTGACACCCTGCGCACTGACAGCCCATGTAGCGGAAGGTGTAGAGAAGCTGGTAACACCTGAGACACACTCGCTGCTAGAGCAGCCAGAAAAAGAGCGGCTGCATGAAGAAACAGAGCTAGCTGATTTTGAAGAACATTTCAAAATTCGAGACAAACCTAAGACGCCGGTAGAGCTTGAGGCCAATCCGGTAGCTGCAAAAGTTTCTGCAGCAGATTGTGAGCTATCAACGAGCGATGAGGCTGCATTTGATGCCGAGAAAGGAAGGAATGCGCGTTTGTTCGCTGCAATGGTTTTCGAAGCTGATAAGGAACTGCAGGATTGGGATAATGCATCTGTCCCTGTGGGTATCAGCGTGGAGGAGACACAGTATTTTCCATTGCCAGAAGTGCGGCAGCAAGCTGGTGAAGGCAGTTGTCAGAAAAGGCGTGACGGCACGATTTTCTTTGAAGCGAACGTCTCTGGGCAGTTGTACGAAGAGCTAGGGCCACTTGAATCTCGTTGCAAAACTGCATGCGAAGTAGCCGATGAGAGGCCTGAGCGAACTGTAAAATTGAAAGAAGTGGAGAATGCAGACGTGAGGGCAGCAGCAATCTTCGTAGCCCGCGGGGAGCCAGTCCGCTCTACTAATCTGACAGCGGCGGCAGCCTTTGGAACCGGCGTTGTCCCGGATAATTCGGAATTTTGGACCAGTCTTCTGGATAAAGCCCAAAAGAAACAAGTTTTGTTTCGAGATGTAGGCGGCTAGAAGTAATTTCTGCCAGTTTGGGGCAACGATCTGACATGGTGAATTCTGGAATGTGCAGATTGGTCTCCAGCCTTGTGTGTGCGGGTTGAAATATCCGTTGTGTGCGCGCATGTGTGCGTGCTGGTGTACTGACCGGACAGCCGGCGCATGTGTGCGTGTTGGTGGACTGACCGGACAGCCGACGTACGTGTGTGTGCGTGCGTATGTACTTTTGTTGTTGGACACCGTGGCTGAACTTTAATGTCCCACTGACAACAAGTGTCTGTGTGACATTCTTGGTTGGGAGGAGTGAAGTTCGCGGTGCCGTATGTTGTTTGCTGCATCCGGTCGCTTTATGGGAATGCCCATTACGTTCTTTTCTTGGATCCTCCGCACAACCGCACAGAAAGGGGTCAGTGAACCCAGCGGGAGAACGAAGGCGCCGAATGGCGGGGGATTACAGGAGACTTCAAACTCCCCTTATGGACGGAGTCGTTAGGCGGCATCCTGTGTGCACGTGTGTACGGCGAGGCTGACCCGCGTCACAGTGCGTGGCTCTTTGTACCATGTCTGCAGCGGCATGCTTTGACCTATTGTCACGCTAGCTGCAGGCATGAGGAGCGACGACGAGAAACAGATGAGTTGAAATGGCGTTCCTCGAACTTGGCGGCAACCGGACCTTGGGAAAGCGAGTGTTCGCGAAGCTCGCAGCGGGAAAGCATAATTATCTGAAATCGTGATGGTGGAAAGTGTGCATATGTGTACAGTGTCGCGATGAGTTACCTTCTTTCCCCAATCATTCATTGGTTGTGTTATTCTTTCCCCAACTGCTGATTAGTGGTATTTTCCTTTCCCCAATAAGTTATTGGGTGGATGTTTGTATAGTACTTGATTGGTTATTCTCCCACCGAGGGCGGGGACATAGGATTTAAAACCCGCTGCTTCGGCAGGACCGAGGGCTGGTTTCGTCACCTAGAACTGCGAGCCAGTCAAGTGTAAATATGTTTTCTCCTTGCTTGTATCCTCCTTTATGCTTTTAATTGTTATAAAAGTTTAACCTCTCCAGAAGTGTCCTCTTGCAATGTGATTGAGCAAAACGAATCTTCAAGACGTCAAGAATCCTTCAATCATCATCATTAACTAAATTTCCCTCTACGAGATCAAGAGTGAGAATCCAACTATAGTATTTTACTCTTAGCTTCCCGTGCTTCGAACGATGCCCAGCCCATATCCCCTTGTACTGCCTCGTTTGTGGTTTTGCCGTGGGCACCTAGTGCTAATCTTCCAACAGCTCTCTGATTTACGTCTAATCTCGACTGAACTTCTGTCCATAAGCATAGAACCGCATTCCCGAAAGTATGCCCCGGCACCATTATTCCTTTCCAAATACCTCTCAGTACTTCATATTTGTTGTACCCCCATGATGCCCTATGTTTCATTATCTCGGTACGTCTTCACCCTTTTGCCCTAAGAGACTGTTCATGCTTTTCCGTGTATATCTGCCCTTCGTTTAACCATATCCCATGATATTTGTACTTGGCCATTCTGGGTATTTCGTGGCCTTGTATTGTAAGCACCTGATCAGTTGTATCATTGAAAATCATCACATCTGACTTAGTTGCGCTAAAACTGAAACCGACCGTAGTACCGACGCCTCCGATGGAGACATGTAGTACCCTGCAAAGGGGAGGCGTGGAGGAGACCATGCGCACCATTGGAAATATATTCTTCAGATCAGTTTGGTGTTTACCTTGTCACTGTCTTGGTGGAGTTTGCGATGGCGGCTGTGAAAAAAGATAATGGTTTGTTTCGTCGTCGAGAGAAGGTTCAAGCATGAAATACATTACAGGAAAGGCGTATCACAGTCCTCGATTTTACATACACTAGGCAAGCTGTGCGACACGAAACAAAACGACGGAGTATCTGAAGAATCACAGTTTATGAAAATGATACTCGTAAGTACGTCGATAGTAGTACCACCTAATATAAGCGCTAATATGCGTAAGTTAAAGCAAAATAATAATAAACATAATATACCTAGTGTAAAGGGCCTAAAAACAGTTTAAAAATATACGGTACGCATTCGCTTCTTAAGGACGCTGCTTCGTGAATCTCTTCCAGCAGACAGTTCGTTTTTCGTAGAATTGTAATTCCCGGGAATCAAAAGTTTGCTCTTCACCTTTTTCTTCTCTTTCCTTCTCCTCCATGACTCCCAGGAGGATAGGTGCTTCCCCATTGGCTCCACCCAGCGAAACGTCGTCGTTGACGTAATCATGACATCGTTTATTTGTTATCTCGCGAACAGTTGTTTCCTGTGGTGAAGCACACGACCAACAGAGCCATTGAGGGCGCGCAGCCGTGCTTCCTCAGCTCGTTATTTTTGATTATGTTCCTATGCAGTCTCTGCGTGACGTTTATGTGACGCCTGGAGATGACTGACGAATAACCGCTGTGAAAACTATACACGTAGACGCATCAAACAAAGAAGACACGAGCTTTTAAAATTCGAAGAAAAGAGGAAGCAATTTTTTGAGCCTGAATCTACTGTTGCTGCTGCCTGTGGGAGTGCGGTATTTAGTCGAGAACTTCATGGCAATTCAGACTAATGTGACATTCAAAAAGCGTTGCATGGCCCTTCCAATGAGACTTTGACACTTTCCGATTCTGACCAGAGAGGATGAAAGAATCCCACTTTTTATTGCTCATACAGCAGAGGTTATATGTTTCTCCCTAGGGACAGCATGGGTACCTCCTTGTGAAACATCTTAAAATTTAGCTGACTTTTTGGAACTGAAAAATAGATCATTGTTTTTTCGCCCACTAGGGATCCTTTACAATCCTGAACGATTAAGCTAGTAAAAAGAAGGGTTTACTAGTGAAGCGTTAACAAGAACTATATTTTAACTTCTTCCGCAATTTCCAGTACGAGAACCTGCAAACGAACGCCTTTAGAGTAACTTCCTACGCAACCATCGAGAGGGCTCATTTGCTTTAGAGAGCTTAAACCGGCACGAATCCTGGCAGCTACATCCGAAACGCGCCTGCCTTCGACTACGCAGCCGAAGTAAAAAAAAAAAAAAGAATGGTGCCAATGTGATTTCCAGCGAACACCATTAGCCTTTTAACGTCCATGTAAGCGACTCCAAAGAGGTCTGAGAGGTTAGCTCAGACCTCTTTTTTTTTTCTTACTCGAGCTTGTTCCGTTCGTTTGCTGGGGAGCACAGCGTTTGTTCTGCTAGAGTAAGTTGGCGTTGCGCTATGCTATTTTGGAGATATGTGTCTCACTCCTACGCTGCAAAAAGGACATGTTTTATGTAATGTTGGCAGAGTTGAGCCAAGTGGGTCAGTGGTAATTGACGGGAGGATAAAAATGTAGAAATATTGTGGAAAACTAACGGAGAAAATTTTTCGAGTTAGCGCATAAAGAAATGCATCTGCGGAAAGTAGGACAGAGAGAACTAATCTTATTCCACTTGATTTGACAGGCTTGACGCGGTAAAAATTTGTTCTTCCTTTATCTGTTTCGTACTTTGGGCACTGAATGCCACTCTCTGAGGTACAGGGTCCGTCAAAAGTTCCCAGGCCACATGTTCCGCTTTTCATCGGTATATCCTGGCACTTAAGATTCCGATAGAGCTATCGAGGTTCTCAGATGGTAGAACGATCCTTCTTCTATTCTCTACAGATATTTTGAGCTTCGGGGGTATCTCAACAGCCCGACTATGCTGCTCAAAAGCAAACCCTGTGGCCTTGGAACTTTTGACGGACCCTGTACGTTATAAGATACGTACGGCGAGAGGAGTGACTATAAACTTACTCATTTATTTCTTTTGATTTTCCGGCTAATCACTTGTAATTCGAACGGTTGCTTTAGATAGACGTAAATAGCAACTTCAGAAAAAAAAAAACGGGCATCGCATCCGGTGGCCTCGCTCTTCTGATTCTACTGTAAGGGCGGGCAGTGTTACCCTGTGATTCACTGGAAAAATTTTAAGATATTCGAACCACGTCCTAGTTTACGAGACGCATCATTGATGTACGCCGCCTCGTTGAATATTCCAGTGCAGCACAGTGCTTTTTTTTTTTTTGGATGCCATCGCACACGGGTGAGCCAGGCAATGAACGTGCAGACTCTCGCTAAAAGTGTATACCAGCATGACATCCCATCGGTTTATTCATGGCGCAGCCCGGCAAAAAGTAGCAATGAAAGCATCAAGCTTAGACGCCGCGTCGGAGTAGAGTGCAGAACTGGGCGAGTTGGCAACAGTCTTCGCGTCTATTATGTGCTGTTTTGTGAGCATTCATGTCTCGGCTACGTTAGCTGCGTTTTCACTGTGAATTTCCTTGTGTCAAAGCTTGAATTTGCTTAAGTAAAGCTTAAGTTTGCTTAAATTTAACAATGTTCTATAATGACACGCCAGTATACTTGAACGCCTTCTGATGTAGCGGTTAACTGTCAGTTTATGCGACATACTCGCGAGTGCACGGTTGTGGCGTTCAATTAAACAACATCGATCTTTCATCATCAGCCTGACTACGCGCAATGCAGGACGAAGGCCTCTCCCGTATATTTGAAATTATCTGCGGTGTTTAAATTTTTCCGTTCAATTTTTCCGCCTTCCTGTCCTTTTGTTCACTATACGAATACAAAAATGTCCTAGCATGGGCGATTCCCTTCAATCCACAAGATTCATTCACATTCACTTCTTATCTTTACAATCAAGCATGCACAAGCGCCTTTCGCAAAGTGTTATGGTTGTTCAGTATTTTGAGCAACGCTAGTTTGTATTAGGCTTTCGTACCCTCAGCCTCCTTGCATGAGGCGAGAATTAGCTCAGTACGTATCCCATAGTTCTTGAAGCTGTCTACGTTATAATAAAGTATTCTGGTTCACAGTGAATGGCTTTCACCAAGCGAAAAAGCTATGCTTGTCAAGTGAGTTGCTTGAAAGAAGAAAGTTAGTGGAACAATAAAGGTGGGAGATTAATTCGTGCCGCGTTCACTGCATTGAGCATTTCATCAGGACTGCTGGTTACTCCGAGCATAAATGGGCAGACCTTTGACTCCTCAAAATGTGCATAAATCTGTTTGCCTCCGTAAAAATGATGGAGGCGAAACGCCAAAACAAAAAACAAAAAACGCCGGTGCGTTGTGCGATGTCAGTGCACGTTAAAGATCCACAGGTGGTCGAAATTTTTCCGGAGACCTCCACTACGATACGCCTTTCTTCTTTCCCTCAATCCTTTAACACTTCTCTTACGGCGAGGTTCGGATGTCCAACAAGATATGGAAGATAGTTGCTGCATCATTTCCTTCCGTCGAAATCTCAAAACCAAACTCTATAAAAATATCGATTGCGATATTTATTGCCATTATGTTGTTCGCATTAGGCAGCCGCAAGCATTCATAAAAAAACTGCACAAAAATGAGTGAGAATTTCGCGTTTTCGGCGTGATCCAGTTGAGCATAACATCAACGTGTGTGCGTAAAAGCAAAAGGGACCGGAAATCCAGCAGAGTCCAGGGCTCTCAAAACGAGTCGTCGTCTTGTCAGCACAGGGAAAGTTGGTGCAAGTTGCATGTGAGAAATTTGTAAAATATCAGTAAGAACCGAAAATGGCGCTCTTGCTGCTATTTAAACTTCATTCTAGAAAGTCGCTTGCAAGCATCTTTCAGAGTAGTCGAAGAAATGCGCCTTGAACAAAAGTTGGGAGGCGACGGATGTAGTGTTAGATAGTTAAAAATTCGCAAAGCTACAGTGTCCTAATTGTTTATATGTTTAAACTACATCCTCAAAATTGGTGAAAGGTTAGTGCCTAAGAGAAGCTCGAGCGTGGAAATAAAATTTTTTTCTATGTTTTATCTTTCATGAGTCCTTAAAGAAATCACAACGAAAAGCAAGGCAGAACTTTAATGTTCAGTGTAGAAGCTGCATTAACTGCGGCCAAAAACACTGATGTCTAGTTCTTTTGACACCGATGGTCGCCATTACCCTCATGAGTTATAAGAAAAATGGTGAGGATAAATCTGAGAAGCACTCGTACTAGAGATTGGCTCCTGAAGTTCGCCGGGTAGGTTATTTGTTTTGTACAAGGAGTCGTCTGGAATACTTTCTTAAGTATGAAAAGGAGGGAAAGATGTCCTCAGCACCCCACTCTGAAATGTTCTATTTTGTGCACTTTGACACACTTTATGTGTTCTTGCACAGCAGTGCATGATACGGGCACAGGTTAGGCATTATACTTCTAAGTATTTTGATTCATGTTTAAGATTGCTTTTTTCCGCAGTTAATGCGCATAGCTGTTTCGGGTTATTTTAATTTAAATCCAATGATCCCTTTTTCTTACTCATCTGGAAATATTCTTTTTCAGCGAATATTCATTGCTTTTCATTTTTTTTGCAGAACCACATCTATTTTTGCTGTTTTTGCATAGAACGAAAGTTCTCTAGGAAAGAAATTTACTGGATAAATTTTACAATTGTAGGTATTTTTTTATGTCTGCGTACTGAACGCTGCAAAAAAAAAAAAAAACAGAGAAATGACCTTCCAGTCTCTTTTTATTTTGTTAATGATTAATCGTCTAAAAAAATTTGAATTTTGAAGATATTTATGCTTAAAAAAAACAGGTTTAGTTCAATTTAGTCTCACAAGCACCACAGAAAATATGCACAGAAACGCCTGTTCAGCAGCCATAAGCTATGCAGTCTATCCCAGTGGCAATTTTACCCTTATTTGAGTGTCACTTCGTTTCTGTGTACTGCTCTGTGATATGTACTACGCCTCTCCAAGTAAACTACTTTCGACGACCATATCACAATGCAGCGAAACGATGGCACCCCAAATGCCTTGAGAACATTAACTTCTGTCATAATGATTACTGGATATGAGAGGTACTCTTTAGGTGGCTGTTGATAGATGCGAGCTCTATGGAAGTCGTCCTTCGGTGTCCATTCCCAGAGGACGTTGTTTAAATACATAATGGAATTTTGCGTCCGTCCGTGGCGACACTTGATGAGGAATTTTGACTTAGTTAGTTGCTGCGAAACGCGCATTATGGCGTTAAGAAGTGATATGTTAGGGCATTTGCGCGTGAAAGGTTGTTCTATTAATCCCTTCTGTGCGCGCAAGCTTTCATGGTCTTTTGAATAAAAGCAGTGACACGGGGTCACTGTCGGTCGCTAACGTGTGGGAAAATGTGGCCTAAACAGGCCTACGCCTGACTTCTAATTTTGAAACCAATAGTAACAGCAAATATTTCAAAATATTCCCACATGAGTGAAGAAACCATATGCCTACCTTAAAGATAGAGGATAAGAGAGCCGATTTATAATTCTCAATTGAATTTGTTCTTTTTCCGCACTGCTGTTAAAAAGCTGCAAGTCTTGCTTGCAACGTCAGTTT
This sequence comes from Amblyomma mixtum, assembly GCF_055824585.1. Taxonomy (NCBI): domain Eukaryota; kingdom Metazoa; phylum Arthropoda; class Arachnida; order Ixodida; family Ixodidae; genus Amblyomma; species Amblyomma mixtum. The sequence goes on along the minus strand of NC_143013.1, from coordinate 59,779,323 downwards.
CAATTTAAAATGTTCGGGCGCCTGGAAACTGCAAATCAATCAATCAATCAATCAATCAATCAATCAATCAATCAATCAATCAATCAATCAATCAATCAATCAATCAATCAATCAATCAATCAATCAATCAATCAATCAATCAATCAATCAATCAATCAATCAATCAATCAATCAATCAATCAATCAATCAATCAATCAATCAATCAATCAATCAATCAATCAATCAATCAATCAATCACAAAATGATGAGGGTATACTCAGGCAAAAAGTGGAAAGAATTTCCCCTTTTTGCCGCTTGAGGGGACACGTGTACAAAAAAAAATGAGTGCGTGAGAAGGGGATGCACCAAAACTAACGATTTCGAAGAGTATATATTGGATCATTTGCTTTTAGTGCGCATATGTCTAGAACGGTATCGTGGGTATGGTGAAGGGGCTTTTTATACCTTGTGGCTAAGTAATATTCGCAGAGTTTCAGAATTTTGATGGTATTGAAGCGGGTAAACAACTCATCTGTATGGGCTCGGTATTCTACATTTGCAATAAAACGACGCACACGCGCACCACTTGGTTTACAAAGCTGGGCTGTTCTGGCTCTTCTAAAGGGCAGAGAAGTGATCGACTGAGTCACTGAAGTGCATTCAAGATTGTTTCAGCATATGAAATTGGAGTAAAACCAAAAATGATTTCTTTTCTTCATTTTACCCTGCCTTACTCCCCATGACAAATTTTTGCAAATAGTACTTGTGCAGCAGGTGTCAGTTGCATGTACAGCTTTTCTTAAAACTTTAGAGGCCAGGTACATGCGCTGCTAAGCAGTTTAGCGGGGTTCCTGCCACATCTCTGGAAGTTGTAAACTTCGGAGGAAGGAGGACTAAATTTCATTTTACCAGAAAGAGATCTGGGTTGCTGGGGACGCTTAACGAGCTACACGGCGTGTCCCATATACACCTTTTCCTACATTAGTTATAAACTTTTGACAAAGTGTGTACCTCTATTAATTAGCCTCAGGATTCTTATGGCATCACATATACGAACTGCTGTTATGCTTTCCGCATTCTAAATGGTGATAAAGTAATGAGCGTTTTCATTTTATTTTTCTCTTTTGATGTAAGCACCTGTGATTGCAGCGTCGAAAGGCATTAATTTTGCAAAAAGTGCACGCGCTGCCTGCTTAAACTAATTAATGTGCGCTCCACTGCTTTACTTCGCAACGTGAATTTCATTAGCGAATTAGTCATGAGCTCATGAACGTTGCAAGGTTAAGTTTAAACAGACTGCGTAGTAAGGGAGGTATGTAAACACTGTGACCATCTGTTAGGTTTGTTGCCGTTTTAAGAAGGGGGACATGACAAGATAAGATTCATGAAGGTAAGCGTCCGAGCTCTGGCAGTATGAAACACCTAGTTATAGCATGATGGATAATTAAAGCTGTACATTTGCTTGCACGCAATGAAAAACACTTTATTAAACACGGTCTGAAACCAGGCGTGTTTTAAAGGTTAACGATCCCACAGTATCCGGTTGCTTGTCGCAACTAAATGCAGCGCCCTCTGAAACTGTGTTTGTAAGGCGCACATGGGCACCTTTAGTGTTCAGGGACCGGTTAAGCCAAACATAAATTGAAAGTCCAAGCAAAAGAATCAGAGATGGTGAGCGCCAGGACTCGCTTAATATTTACAGGGCTTTTTTTCTGGAGCAAACTCTCATACATCTCATTGTATGAGGGCTTTCTTGTACTCTCGCATGATGACGCTTTATCACTGAGCCAAATCTGAAAATGTTTTTTTTTTTACATGTAGAAGACATGGTTGGTGCTTGACAGCTCTGCTGGCTACGTCTTTGCGCAAGGGGGAGTAAATAGCACTAGAAGTGACGAAGTGATGCTCAGCAACACGCAGCTAGAACGCAAAATACGCACCACAGAGAACACAATGCGTACTGGAAAAACGCTAGCACAAAATGAGAGTTCAACACTAAGCAATGAGAAATCAAAACCATAGTAAATGAAAATAAACAACGAATACTAGACGTGAACAATAAGCAATAAACAAGCATGAAAAACACGTAATACTGAAGTTCGAATTAACCCAAAGAGGTAACAATAAGCAAGGACATAAGGACGCAAAAATAAAGCCATAATCACAGATTCATAAGAGAGGCAGCCGACAACACAGATGTCGAAACTGATACCCAGTACTTATGAAGCTATTACGCCAAATGATTCGAACAGCCTATGCAGACGTGAACTAGTATTCAAACAAATCAGAAGCGAACACTGTAGTGACAGCCGAGTAAGCCACCAGGCACGAATGGAGGCGATGAGGAAGGGAATATAGCATCTAGGAAATTCAAGTAACATCTATTAAGTACTGAGGAGGCCGCTGTTCCCGAGGGAAGATTTCGGCGTCATGATTTCCTTTTTTGTAGCCCCCCCCCCCCCCTTCCCCCCCATCTCCTCGTCAGTCATGTACAGTCGTGTCAAACGTCATTGGCCTCCACAGTCTGCTATAGGCTGCATAATGTCGCTCTCCTCGCGCCATTGAAGACCAAAGGACCTAGAAGGCTAGGACAAGTGTTCTCGCCTGAAATTAATATACAGCTTGACGGCTGTCTTGAATGCGCAAGCAAACCCACTCTTTCACCTGAACGCTTTTGATGGGAGCGGGGGAGGGGGAGGGCGCATCTAATAAATTTGAAAGCTGAAAAAACGTATGTCAAAAGTTATCAACCCCCTCTTCAATACAGCCCTGAATTTGTAATGTTCTCAGCATTCGAATAAAAGATGAAGAAAACGTCATGATCTTGACTGTACAAGCACACTGCGTGATGAAAGAAGAACGGGTAAATCTGAGAACACCACGCTTAGTGTAGAAATATTTGTAGAGCGACTGCAGAGTTTTCATTTATTTAGGTTCAATTAAGGTGCATACAGCAGCTGCCGCTCGGAGGTTTCTATAAGGTTCCAACGAACATAACGAAAAAATAAAGAGAAGCATTGCATTTCTTTGTCCACTTGTAGCTTAGTTTTCCCTCGCTAAGCCGAACGGCAATTTGTCGTCATAAAAATAAGTGTCAGCAAGCAAGCCATTTTGTTAGTAATTGAAGCATCTGTTTAGAGTGCTTTACGTTAGCTTTGCGTAGTACATAGGAGGCTCATTGGGTGATTTTGATTTTGTTTACTTGAGTAGAAACAGTATAACAGAAAGCACAAACAGGGAGCCTACAGTGCTCTTCAAAGTATTTAATGCAAAAAACCCTGATCACAGCAAAAAACTACTACTGGGTCAGAAAGCAGCAATATGTATCCGCTGTGCCACGCAGAGTCACCGAGGAGCTGCTGAATTCAAAGGTTCTTTGTCGACTGTAAGCCTCGCAAAAGGCAGAATGGCGGCGTGAGTTACATCTGGGCTTTTGGCGGAGATGAAGATTAATGGCACCTGGCACACGCTGTCCCTGAATCAGGCACTCGCTAGGGTACGCTGACGCGAGAGGTGGTCACCGCGCAGTATTTTATTTTCTTGTCTTCTACCAAGCTCCCAAAGATATCGACAGAGGTGAAGGGCCCGGTGGAGGAAAAGGAAAAAGTAGCGTGACTAAGAAGAGCCGCAGCAAGCAGCCACCGCGACGACGTAGCAAGTACAGCTGCCGTTATGTTTTGATATTATCTAAACATTGTCAGTGATATACCAGGCTCAGGCTACCATCTCTCTTCGCTTCGCTCCTACCTTCACTTTCCTTGTCCACAAGAGCGTTCCGCATGAAGTGTAGGAATGGAGTCCCACAACCAGCTTCTATGCTCTCATGGAATGACTGGATGCACGTCTGCAAGATTGCACTTGAGCACCGAGCTGTGCTGCTGCACACGTACTCCCACGCAGACACTTAATCCTGACAACATTGAAGAAGGAACACGGCCATTCAAGTGCGCAAATGTCTATAACTGTGCCTTCGCTAATGTGTAAAACTTCTCAAAAGGATGGAAAAAGATAAAAACAAAAGCAAGTTGCCCTTTCTTTGAACGGACGTACAGCGTGGCCCACGTGCTTTACGCCAAGGTCCTAATGAAGACCGATGCAATGTACAGTCTTTGTCAAAAGTAACCAGGCTGCACGTTTTTCTTCTCAGTCGTATATTAAAGCTATTATGACAGCCCTCAAGCTCTAAATCTCTGTATGGTAAGAAGAACCCTTGTTCTCACCTTCAAAGAACTTTCTTTAGGGAAGCCGTGAGGGCTCTGTTATGCGAATGCGAAGCAAACCATGCAGCCTGGTTACTTTTGACAAAGGCTCAAGGCTAATAAAGCGCTGTTAGCAGGCGTATTTTGTGAGGTAAGAGTTTAGATTCCAACTTAAGGTTTTAAGGTAAAATAAGCTTTTGACTGCCGAACATGTGAAATGTGTAGGTAAGGAAGCTGTACAAATAAGCTCAAGGTAGAGATATTCCTGAAAACTTAGTTTTCTTCTTAACACTGTTCCCGAGGCTCGGTAGCACATCTACTTTTCGGCCGCCTGCGAACAATGCCGTATACCCCAAACACGCTATCGGCCCGATAGCAAGTGTTGGCAGGTTAGTGTCCTAGGTCTGAACAGGTGGCTATGCCGCCGGGAGTTTGAGTTGCGGGAAGTGTTTGCTCAGAGAACGACAAGAAGAAAATAAAGAAGGAGCGATGAGAAGAAAGTTAGCGGTTGGAAAATACAGCAGTTAGGTGCAACTGCCCTAATACAGCGTAATTAAAGCCAATTTTACTGCTCGCCAAATGAAAAAGAAAATGTGTGGGTTCCCTTAAAAATCTTGCTCTCTGCCAAACTTTTCTCGATGCTGTGACTGGTGATATCACGTCAGCTAAAAAAAAGGCGGAAGTTTACGATTCTTGCGTGAGCTGTTTCTGGAGAGTACCGATGATATAATACCCCCTATAAGAGCCCGTCATACCCTCCATAAAAACAGCTAGAACTCAATTGCTTCTTTACCTAATTCGGCGACTTGGATTCTCCAGCTCTTTCTGTCCTTGCCACATTAACTGTTTGTCTAGTACTGCTGGGAAGAATTGCAAACATGATTTTTGAGTATCATGTTTTTCCAGAAATCGCTTTACTTCGTAACGCGCACGGTAATTTTAAGAACTCACAGCTACGTACAGTAACATTCGCGTTCGCTTTCAGGCGGAAACTGTACGAAAAATGCTGCATTGCGTATTCAGCTGAAAATTTTGCCCGCATCAGAATGCCTCCTGCGCCGCGATGAAGGTGATGCGTTTTTAATGCGTTCCTAGGGGCGTCCCTATTCTAAACGCTTCAAAGGAGCTTGATTCACTCCGGAAAGGAAACTCATTTGAAACTTTTAAACTGTTTCATTAGCCTAGCGGACACCGAACGAAAGGGACAGAGGCGTACTTATTGAAAGGGCTTTTTTAACTTTGTTTCTAGCAGGGAGAAAATCTAATGGCCTCATTCAAGTCACATTGGCTTGGCCATTCTCGACGAGAATTCCCCCGAAAATTGCTCCCCGGGTGTCTTTGTTCGTCGGGCAAGCATTGTGCTGGCCTTAACAACTGCTTTGACTTAACGTGGAACGGCCGGTTTTGGTGCTAATACGGTATAAAATTAAGAAAACAGATGGAACATTCAGTCTGATTAGTCCTCCTTTATCGCAGCAGTCTTAAATGCTTTGCTTAAGGCTTAACGTACCCTAAATTTGTGTCTTGTAGCCTTACAATGTTCCGAGGTAGCTAATTAGGCAGTGCAAGCGGTGAATGTGGGCGAGGGACACAGAAGAGCCGTAGCTGTAGTAAGTTCTTTTGTACGACTGTTAACTATGCCACTTCAGTTTTGATCCAAGCTGTCGAAAATCTATTAGTAATATTATGGGCGGGTAAAATTTGAAAGGGCTCATATTTTCTATCAATGCTGTATGACAAGACAACTACCAATCAGGTCAACGCTTCGAAACCGGGGAGAAAAAAACTGACGCTCAGGGAGATGAAGAAACTTTAGCTTGTGTCGAGGGAAGGAAAAATATAGGGCTGAACTAGTCCACGGCCTAGCTAAAACACTCAGGAAGAGTCGACTTGTCGCTCCATTTTCTGCCCCTATTCTCTTTCTTTCTTTCTTTCTTTCTTTCTTTCTTTCTTTCTTTCTTTCTTTCTTTCTTTCTTTCTTTCTTTCTTTCTTTCTTTCTTTCTTTCTTCCTTTCTTTCTTTCTTTCTTTCTTTCTTTCTTTCTTTCTTTCTTTCTTTCTTTCTTTCTTTCTTTCTTTCTTTCTTTCTTTCTTTCTTTCTTTCTTTTTTCTTTCTTTCTTTCTTTCTTTCTTTCTTTCTCTCTCTCTTTCTTTCTTTCCTTCTTCCTATCTCACTTTCATTCTTTCTTTCTTTCTTTCTTCCTTTCTTTCTTTCTTTCTTTCTATCTTTCTTTCTTTCTTTCTTCCTTCCTTTCTTTCTTTCTTTCTTTCTTTCTTCCTTTCTTCCCTTCTTTCTTTCTTTCTTTCTTTCTTTCTTTCTTTCTTCCTTTCTTTCTTTCTTTCTTTCTTTCTTTCCCTCTTTCTTTCTTTCTTTCTTTCCTCCTTTCTCTCTTTCTTTCTTTCTTTCTTCCTCTTTTTCTTTCTTCCTCTCTTTCTTTCTTCCTCTCTTTCTTTCTTTCCTTCTTTCTTTCTTTCTTTCTTTCTTTCCTTCTTTCTTTTTTTCTCTCTTTCTTTCTTTCTTTCTTTCTTTCTTCCCTTCTTTCTTTCTTCCTTTCTTTCTTCCTTTCTTTCTTTCTTTCTTTCTTTCTTTCCCTCTTTCTTTCTTTCTTTCTTTCTTTCTTTCCTCCTTTCTCTCTTTCTTTCTTTCTTTCTTTCTTTCTTCCTCTTTTTCTTTCTTCCTCTCTTTCTTTCTTCCTCTCTTTCTTTCTTTCTTTCTTTCTTTCTTTCTTTCCTTCTTTCTTTTTTTCTCTCTTTCTTTCTTTCTTTCTTTCTTTCTTTCTTCCTTTCTTCCTTTCTTTTTTCTTTCTTTCTTTCTTTCTTTCTTTCTTTCTTTCTTTCTTTCTTTCTTTCTTTCTTTCTTTCCTTCTTTCTTTATTTCCTTCTTTCTTCCTCTCTTTCTTTCTTTCTTGGTCCTTTTTCTCTTGTCTTCATGTTTCTCTTGTTCGTTCTTCTCTTCTTTTTTCTCCTCTTCGCTCACTCTTGGCTTGGCTGTTAGGTTTTTGCATGCCTTGGCCTGCTGCCGATCCACTTGGGCGTCAAGTCAAGGGAAGCCAAGCCAAAAAATAAGGGTGTCTAAAACGGTTTTCCTATCCATGACGTCTGCGGTGGGCTCGCATCAAAGGCTCTCGCTGAAAAAGAAAAAAAAAACTATTTTTGCTCTCGAAGTTCGAGCTAGTGACCCACCAGTGATCTCAGTGAGAGCAGATTGCCCAAGCATACTAAACGCAATGTCCTAAACATTCCAAAGCTACTAAACAGTACCTGTGGAACTGTTTAGTGCCTCCACAGGTACTAAACAGTACCTGTGGAGGCCTGTGTGTATGGATTTGACAACGTTCGCGACGCTTCCTGGGATAAAAAGTGCTTGTTTCAGAGGCAGTTGCAAAACATGTGCGTGAAGACGCAGTTGAAACCATGGTCGTGTATTGCCGTGAAATACAAGTGCTAGCTGAAAAACGACGGAGGCTGCAGCTGAAAAGCATGCAGGAGTACAGCCGGCCAAATCCTTAGCTAGCGTGCGCGCCGGCCGCGTTTTCTGCGCTCCTGCGCTTTGAGATGAAGCAAAATTGCGGAAATCTCCATATTAAGCACATCGCTAAGTGAGCTTGGGCTGAGATTTGTTATTAGAGCGAGAGCATTACTCCTCGGGGTAAAACTTCCGATTTCGATGTTGATGAGATAATGACCTTCAATGCATTATGAGGTCAAAGAGAACTTGACTGCGCGGTGGTATGTCCCAAGCTATGGTCGCATGACCAAGTGATCGTATGACTATGACCATTGGGTACCTGACCTTCACCATTGGTCTTTGACCGTGACCTGGGCATATGATTTGGGAGAGTGGGCATCACATCGACAATTACCTTCAATGCTTCACAAGGTCGGCTCGGTGGTTATGGCACTCGGCTGCTGACGAGAAAGTCGCCTGTTTAGATCCTGGCCGTGGCGGTCAAAATTCGATGAAGGCGTAACTCTAGAGGCCCGTGTATTTTGTGATGTCAGTGCACGTTAATTAACCCCAGGTGGTCGAAATTTCCAGAGGATTCACTACGACGTCCCTCAAAGCCGGAGTCGCTTTGGGACGTTAAACCCCCATAAACCATAAAACCTCACAAGGTCAAACCGAACATAACTGTGTGGTGGTAAGGACCAATCTATGGTATTATAACCACGTGACCACGTGAGTATGACCATTGGGTGCCTGACCTTGTCCCTAGACTTTGACCCTTGAGCTTGACCTTGAAATTTAATTTTATACAGTGCAGAGCATGCTTAACCGAGTTCTCGCTCTGATAACTATAGGTTCAAGCCACGTTGAACCCGAACCATTTTTTTTTTCGCAGGTTTTCTCTGTAACAAGCTGCAAAAGAATGAAAAACGCTGCCGTCACGCACGACAGCTGATGATTTGGCCGGCTGTACCTCTTGGTGTCCTGGTAGTGCCCGGCAAACTAGCTAATGTTGCAGTCCATCTTAACGATGAAGGGAATAGCCGTTATAGCACTCAAGTGAATATTAACCCTGTTATGTTTGGCGCATGACGAACGATAAAAACCCAAAATAAGTGAGTAGTTTCGCTTTATGTTCGCAACAGTGCGCCAGTTTGCCACAGTATTCCGAAAACCACATTTGTCGACATAATTACAAAAGCAAAGCCTAAGCATCGACTACACAACAGTAGGAGGCCTACTGAAAGTTTCATCTCCGCAAAGTTGACCATATCATCGAAAAACCTATAGTTTAGATTAGTGTATTAGTGCAGAAGCAGGTGGTAGAATGTTATTTAAGTTTGTGCATTTATTTTTTGTTTGCGTTTGCGTATTTCTGTATAAATATTGTTTTTAAGCGTCGAGAAATTATCATAGTTTGATGACACAGTTGGATGATTTCTGGAGGTGTCGCAATTTGGGGTAGACTTATTCGCATAGAGTGACAAAAGAGGTCCCACAGTAGTTGTTCACTGTAATTTGTTATTTCATCCCTAAAACTTCTGTTCACGCCTATTCACTTCTAAAACGAAGTAACTGAAGAAGCTTGTCCGTATTGTCTGCAAGAATACGAGGAAACTTGGAGGAAGCTTGTACGCATCAGGAAAGAGGTCCGTCCCATGATTCGAACTCACTATTTGTCTGACTCGGGGCGGGCGCCCTGCGAGCATGCCATCTCCGCGGAAGCCAAACTGCTGTGCCGCAGGCGTCATGGTAGCGCCGTGAATCCATTACTGAGTGCAACTCACGCACTGAACGATCCGTGTTAATCAGGCCCGCTATGGACGCTGCTGCGGGCCGAGTTGTCAGCAAGGACTGAGCAAGGTCAGCAGCCAACGCCGACCAGATAAGAAAACTTGGGTGGAGCAGACGGTGCTTAACAGCAACTAGGCATAAATTCTGTGCATTTTTCAAATGTTTCTCGCGGTATCCATTTGTTGATATACAGCACCATCACCGTAGTGAATACCCACGCGGCTAGCATGGCTGCTGTCGCCCAGGATCATGGTGACAGAGTTTTCGAGTGAAAAATAAAAATGGTTTGGTTTGGTTTATGGGGTTTAACGTCCCAAAGCGACTAAGGCTATGAGAGACGCCGTAGTGGAGGGCTCCGGAAATTTCGACCACCTGGGGTTCTTTAACGTGCACTGACATCGCACAGTACACGGGCCTCTAGAATTTCTCCTCCAAAGAAATTCAGCCGCCGCGGCCGGGATCGAACCCGCGTCTTGAAAAAAAAAAAAAATGTCACCGAAGTAGGTGCCAGGATAAAATACATTGCAGGAGTAGCTTAGCACGGCATTGGTTGGAACGCAGGTGCTGCAAACCACACTCTTAGCACTGGTGTCGGCCAGGTTATGAACGTCTTTAATGCGGCGTTCGCCCGCATTAATTGTTTGGAGTTAGGGAAGCGTTCGGCTGCCTTTTATCATTTCCGCGCTACCGTATAAATTAGACGCTGCAGATCAGTCGAGCGCTTCACTGCTCCGGTGTCAAACCAGCGTTGCATTGAAGACGCTTGATGGCTCTCGATTCATCACACCCCATTGACCGATGTACAGCACTGCCGTCGAGCACGTGGACGCGATGGACAATCGTACCGGACATGGAGGGTGCCTGCTGATGATGATAATGTTCGTGCCCTTCCCACTTTTTGTCTGTGCGGTACGCGTTGAAACCCGCGCTTTCACCCATTACAGAGCCTTCAATGCACCGCCAAGCGTTAAAATTGGAACGATCTACTTCCCGCCAAGTGAAGCGGTCTTTGTAACGCAATAATTCTGGCCCCCTGACCAATAACATGTGCGGCTCATGTGTGAAAATACTCGTTCGAAACGCTGCGATAATCGAGCAGTTGGAAGCATTAGTCGAGCAAGCTGGTGGATTCCAATCAAACTTTAGGAATTTTTCTGGTGCGTGATCGTCTTTCACACGGAAATTCGAGTAAGTTCCAGCCTCGACTTCGTTGCGATTTCGGAAGGGTGTTCGACTGAGCTTGACGAGAATTGCAGCTAAAAGTGATTAAGCCATAAGCACAGCAGAGCTTCCCCGAGCAGGCCTATTTTTGTATACAAAAAAAGAAACCTACTCAGCACAGTGTACAACAAGAACGATTGCTTTGTTTTTTATAATGATTGCACACATCTCCACATAATGACGCTCTCATCGTGGGCCTTCGGATCGATAATCGCGACAAGATGCTTCTTTCAGTTTTTGCGCTTATTATCGTAGATCGTATGTAGTGGGAGCGATGGAGTTCAGAGCATAGAGAAAAATAGAAGGCAATATATGAGAACCATAATAAGATGATCCACGTAGTGCTACGTGCAATGAAGGTAGTGATAAGCGCGTTAGAAGTTACAAAATAGCTTAGACGAAAAAGTCCCAAATAATAGCAGTGAGCGTGGCTTTGTGATTTACAGCTCCTTAATGGCGCAAGCGCGATGCATTCGACGTTTTCCGTGCTCGGCGGCTCCGGCCTGCGCGCTTCCCGCGACTGCTTCATAAATCACGGCGTTCGGGTGGTGCACAGCAGCGGGTTGCGACACCACAGAGAAGCCAAGTCGGGGGCTGTTGCCTCAGCGACAGCCGGAACAGGGGCCCTATCATCGGCGCTCGCTAGCGGCCGACCATTTTCTGCAATCGTCAGCGATCCACTGAGACCGTTAACTCGTTTTGAAAAAGTGCCTCGGCGCCCTACTTACGGATGCCCTCGAGAGCGCGCGCAGTGACGGTCGAACTTCGCGCAACTCGCACGTCCGGAGTTCTTCGCCAAGTTGGGTTGACAGCGGACATGCACAGAGCGTTTCTTTTTTTTTTTTTGCGCCGAAACACTTCTAGTGTGTTTCTCTATGCGCTGCCATTACGACAGGAAAATATGGGGAAATTTCTATTCGTAATGCAAGGCGGCAGTATTAACGTAATGCAAGGCGGCAGTATATAATGCAGATTCTAAATACAAATTCAGCGCTTAGTCCATGTCAGCATGGTTTTAGAAAGGGATTTTCAACTGTTACGCAATTAGTCACAGCTATCCATACCTTTAGTGCCGTATTAGATAAGTCCGGACAAGTAGACGTCATTTACCTCGATTTCAGTAAAGCATTTGATAAGGTTGTGCACAATGAACTACTACTCAAACTTAAAATAATAGGAGTACCTCCACCACTCATAAAATGGATTGCTGCTTACTTACGGCATAGAAAACAGTATGTGGAGATTGACGGTTTTAGTTCCCCTCCTCTCGAGGTCACCTCAGGTGTTCCGCAAGGGAGTGTGTTGGGTCCCCTACTGTTTTTGGTTTATATAAATGATTTAGTTTCTGCCATTGACGAAAATGTAAAGGTTAATCTGTTTGCTGATGACTGTATGCTATTTAAAGAAATACGTTCGGTTTCGGACCAAGCCCTGCTTAATACTGCTTTAAATGATGTTTCATCTTGGTGTACGAAATGGGGAATGTCACTAAACCCTAAAAAAACTGTATTTATGCGTATCACAAGGAAGAAGGTGCCTCAAATGTTTAACTACACCCTCAATTCTACAACTGTGACTCAGGTAACCAAGTACAAATACTTAGGCGTAATCATTAATGACCAGCTCACATGGAGTGACCACATTAGTCATATAACTTCTTCTGCAATGAAAAAACTGGGATATTTAAGACATAAGTTAAGGGGAACACCAAGCAATGTAAAGAAATTAGCTTACGAATCCATTGTTAGGCCAAAACTCGAGTACGCTGCCGTGGTATGGGACCCTCACACGAAAAAGGACATTGCGCAGGTAGAAAAAGTTCAAAGGCGTGCTGTGCGCTTCATTTATAATAAATATAAAACCTCCGAATCTCCATCTCTCCTTATGCAAACAAACCAGATAAAACCTCTCAGCATCCGAAGAAAGATAGCAAGAATAGAATTTTTGTACTGCTTAATTCAGGGAAAGTTTGGCATCTCGGCAAGTCCTTATGTTACTCCATCATCAGCTCGAAAAACGCGACACACACACAACTACAGCTTAACTCCTCACTTCGCAAAAACAAACTCCCATAAGTTTTCATTTTTTCCGAAAACAATCAGTGATTGGAACTCACTACCGGAAGAGGTTTTTACTTGTCCTAACTTCAAAGAGGCCATTACAAATGTCTTTTAACCCCTGAAAATGCCCTTCTGGAACGTGAATTTATGACTATTTTATATGTGACGAAGATGTATATCGGAGTGCTTTTATATCTGCATGCATGAATTTTAAACATATGTATGTACGTAAGATGTTCTGTAACCATTTCTTGTGCTATTTGCTTTTGCCCTTCCTGCTTGGACCAAAAAGGTCTGCAGTATCATGTAAATAAAAAAAAAATAACGATGCAATTGCGGAAAGTTTGAATGCGATTCACGTAGTACTTTAGATAAGAGGTAAATGACGTTCGGGTGGAGCTCTGTCAGATTTAAATGAGGAAGCGAAACTTGTTAACACATGGGGTGTACTCTCTTAACCATTGCCTGCAGATAATGGTATATGTACGTACTATTCAACACCCATTAAGAAGTAGGCGATGCTGCACATCACTCAGACATCACTGTGGCAGCAGCAACGTCACAGATGCTTCAAACATACGCGGTGCGACAGAAGCTCACACAAGGCTATTTGGGTGAAGTTGAGGCAGTGAGAAGAAAAGCGGCCTGTGTCATGTACCTTCATTGTTGTTTCATTCAACATGCTATGCAGCTGCTTCCAGGTTTAATTTAGCTTCACTTTCTGTGCGCCGGCATAATGACATTAAAACTTTCCATCAAATTGTTTATAGCATTTGCTCCCCTCGCAGAACAGCAGCTATTGTAATCATGAACTTATCATCTCTTCGTTTTACCCACGTAAAAATCTATTATTGCGTAACTTTTGTCCTTAAGCTGCTGAAAGATTTAGCCTTTCAGTGGTCATTACTCATTCTCTTTCTCTAAATGTTTTTTTTTTGTCGGAGCTTGAGAACGTAAAAATACTACATTTTATTTTTCTGTAGCCGATAATTTGCATGTTTGCTGTATACTTCTCTTCTTTCTTCTTGCCAACTCCTCCTATAGCCCTGGCTGACGGCAATGAACAAAAAAATTACTAATTTTGCGATCCCCACTGCTCACCTCCCTGATTCTTATCTGACCCATCGAAAGCAATATCCTTCTTGGTGTTAGTATTTACTAATTAAACTGCAACCTAATGACAAGATTTTTGATCTCAAGAACAAATTTTTTTTTGTCATGGTGAAACTTCTCAATTGTGTTTCAGGGCACTGTTAACATCTTATGTATACGGGCTTTAAACTTTCCGGACGAAATATTTCTTTCGTTATTCTCCCTGGACGCTGTAACGTGCTGTCGTTCTGTTTGATAGAGACATTAGTTTTCTCTAACATATATTTCGTAGGTGTTGGCAGGTTTATAGAAGAATACCTTTTGGACTGCTTACATACGACAAGAATTGCGCTTACCAAAGCTCTCTGAGTCCGCAGCTGTCCTTTCCGGAACATGGAGCTTACATTGGCTTGCTCTACATGTCTGCCTCAACATTGTCTCCCTGATCTCTTCTTATTTGTTCCCGTGATCAACCATCGAGCGAGATAAGCCACTTGTTGGCGCTGATTGATATTTACACTCACAGATTGTGTGCACATGTGCGTGACTGCGTACGCTGGCTGTTTTAAGGGACCTAGAGAAGCTTCGTGAGTCAAAGAGCTCCGGCAGTGTTTCCGAGCTGTAGCAAGTGACAGGGCGCCGGTGTTGGGGCGGGGGGGGGGGGGGGGGGGTCACCTCAGCATACAAGACAGGTGGTGCGGAAAAAGCTAACAATTTATCTACATCGTAAGGTCAGAAGAACGTGGACAGCTACGCAGGGAGGAGCGGTGTTAGCCTAAATGCACTACACACGAACTAGGAAAATTTCTAGTTGCCTAGGAAGAGAAGTCCTCGAACGTATGATCCAAATGAGACTGCGCAAGAATAGATGGCATACGTAAGCCGCACTGCCACCCATTCATATGCTGGTTCTGTCCACGCTGAGGAGGCAAGTGGTAAAGGGAAATGACAGACACACGGAAAACTCATAAATCTATCCATGGATCTACACACGACGGGCTTTCTTCGCAGGAGAAACGCATGACACCTCGTCCAATCCCGTTCATTCCTGTTCCGATTGCTGCGCTCTATCGTATGAGTCGTATGCCCCTTAAAGTACCTGACACAGTAGTCCCAGTAGAAAATTCTCATGGACACCCAATTTCATTATTTGCCGTCAATGCGATAGCATTTGCAGCTGTTGATGCGTTTAACGGAAGTGACATCAGTTCCTGTCTGGTGACCTCATTTCGCGCCAGCCAATAGACAAATTTTGTGAGCGACGACGCATTTTTTACTCACAATAAAAAGAAAAACACGTAGCTTGAGGAACGCTTTGCGGACGAGCGAGAATATCGTGACTGAACGCCGCTTTCAGGCAGGGAATGTTAGACAACTCGGCCCTCGTGGAAACCTTGTTATGGGACGCTATTACAAAATTAAGTTCCCTATGCAAACAATGTCCCCGGAAGGACGCCTTCAAACAAACCTATTTGCTCAACGCGAGGCGTAACTAGAGCCGGCTCGGTCGCCCTACAAGCATCGTAGCATACGGGGAATGTTCGCTTTACGATCGTGCCGGAGGCACAGAACCTACAAGTTCGCGGATTGGTGGGAGGCGGACGAAATTGAAACCGCACTGTTTACGCCCTACACTCGTCGGCTGCAGGGAAGACGTTGCATCGGGAAATTGTCGGCGCCGAGCGTATAAAGCACGCGGGAGCTGAATGACAGCCTAAACAAGGCTGTCCTCCTCTTAGACTTCCTGAAATTTTAATTAGGCCCAACCGTAGGTGCTAAAGTGACGTTTTTTTCAGTCCAGTAGGTGGTCTCATTAAAGGGCTCCTTGTAAGTTGGCACGCAAACCTTGGCGACGGTGCGTCGAAACCCTAATTATGCATCCGGGTCTGCTATGTCGAAGCGCACCTTGAGAGTTACGAAAGTGAGTTTGTGGTGGATGCGGGTCAACCGAGGACGCGGTTGTTTGAACTGCATTCGAAATGGAGTCCCCCAAGCAGTCAAGAATATGTCCACGAAGTTGTATTCCGTACTTCGGAGTAAAAAAGGATATGAAATAATTGCCTATTGAAGAGGTGGTGTCGCACGCCTCGAAAACCTCCTCCGAAATCATTATGTGAAGGTAGTTAACAGCGAATAACTACAAGTGAATGTGGAGTGGATACCCTGATAGCACGTGTCATTTTCTTTTTCTGACACAAATAAGTATTGCGGTAGAGAATATAGGGTGTTTATATTTTTCATCACATGTGTCCTCGGTCGCTGTTACAGCAGAAGGGATGCATTCAGTGTGCGCTCCGCTAATTGTGCCTGTTTCCAACTGTTGAGTGTGTGCCTACATAATGAAAATGAATGCATGCTCTTCTTCGTTATTCTGGTGCGTGATGAGCGGTCTTGCGGAGCCTTGACTCTGTTTTAGTGGACCTTTAATTGTCCATCGTGGCAGTGGTGACCTAGGAAAACTGTGCCCCGCAGGCTCATTGCGAGTGCATGAAACGTCGACAGCTTCGAACGCGGGTCTGCCTACTTTATACTGGCTAACGCCATGCTACAGACGCATATTATGTTTTAATCCATTGACCCGAGTAAGGAGGAGAAACAACCAGCCGAACACGACCACACCCTTCTTGACGAAGGCGGCGTTTGGACAACGCAATATCTTGCCCTGCATACGCGTTCGTAGGGATCACGATTCGATTGTCAAGGCCGCAAAAAATGTATATCGCGCTAAGGAGGCAACGGCAAATTCTTCCAACAGGCGAAGCAGCATGCGGTTTCAGCACTACAGACATGTCTGTGGAGCCGCCTAGAGACGAAATGCTCAAGAAGCTAGCGAATCGTATTTTGCTCTGAGTAACGAAGCGAAACGGAGTGTTAAAACATGCGCAAAAAAGTAGCATTGTATCACACATTACGCGAAATGTATTTTAACAAATAATGAAAGATAAAAGAGCAAAAGTAGTAGCATAGAAGCTAGTTAGAATAGCATCCGAGTTTTCACGCTGCATTGCGAGCAAGGGATGCGGAGGATAAAAGGTACATAGAAAACAGCTTAAGTTAGGCATTTTGGGTACTTATTTCCGTACAAAACCATTACACAGAGCAAAAAGAGCTCCGGCAGTCCGCAGTCACCTACACAAAATCCAGCAACACCTCTTAAAGGGATCTTGGGAGCCGACGAAATACGGGCTCAACGTTCGTGGTGAGCTTTCTTACAGATTGCCTGGTCGATTTGACACTGTAGTAGGCGGTATCGGACTAATGAGTAAGTATTGTATAATTACTTTTGGTAAAAATTTATTCTGAGTTTGTGTCGCCAGTATCTTTTCTGCATCTATTGCATGAGCGCGAGTCTACCCGAGAAGGCTAAGTGCCCAGTTGAAACCCATGTATGTTTTCCTGACTGTGTCCAGCGAAATAAAATTGATTTGAATTGAATTGAATGTGGGCAGTGATCGCAGCACGGACTTCCGGCCTCCTTAAAATATTCATTTGATTTGCTGTTTCATTGTATATGCTGCTGGGAACCTCTTACTTTGAACTAAAAAAAAATGAAAATAAGCTGCATTGTTCGAGCGCCATGAATGATGATATAGAAACCCGTATTCTGCCTGGGAGAAATTATATTATGCACACGTACAAGATTTTACTATTTTGAATAATGTCTTTCGGGAAGAAAAGGCATTTCTGTGGAAGTCGAGAATTCAGCAAAATTTTTGCTGCTGAGCGCCTGTTGTTATCCGTTGTTTCGATTTGCCCTTGCTGTTGTGCTTTGTCCGCTGTTTTGAACGGTGTCCTTTGTTTAAGATTTCATTCTTTGAAAGGATGCACATACCGAGCTGCTTTGTTCTCTCTGACTGACTAAGATATTCTTAGCCCACGTAAGCTTTCACAGGTTCTTGCAAAGAGCATTGTCTACTCTCGCATTGTGAGACGGGAAAACACATTTGACCTTTGACAAGATTCTGACCTTTCTTTCTGAATACTCTGTGTATTTATTTATTTACTCGTCTATTTAAAAAATAATTTTAGTTGTTAGACAGCAGACACTAAATCGATTGCTACAGCCTATTACTTGGAGAGCACCATTTTTACGCGTTCACGAACGGCCGCGCGATTGCGTCAGCAAAGCTTCGTCCTTTTACTCAAAAGTGAATGCGAGGTAAAAAAAATTGAGCCGCACAAAACTGCGCAACAGGCGCAATAACTATCAATGCTCAGTGGCGCGGGCCATCTCCCGTCTGCTATCTATACACTGTCTGCCTGCCTGGTCTGTCAATAAAGCAAGGCTTCAAAGAGTTGAAGGGATCCGTACTGCAGAACATCTAGCGCGAAGAGAACTGCATTATGCAGGTGTCGTGACTGCTCGCCTTACTACAGAGGCTTCTTCTCCGACGCCAGTGCATACCTTACGCCGTGCACACGTATTGTACTGATGCACTGTCGTCGCATTGGCCAATACCAAAGAGCACGGTGAAAAAGGAAGGCGAGATAGAGAACAGTCGCTTGAAAATGTAGCAGGTCTATGGTCAATCTGAGTATGTCGCACATTTTCATAGCTATGAGTAGTAATTTGTTTTGGCATCAAAGTTCAGCGCACAGCCGAAGCAGTTGCAATTGTTAAACACCTAACGCACTCGTTCTCTAAAATTCAGGGCATCAGCTCTTAAAGGCGAAATAACTTTCCGTTTTGGAGTCTCAGCATGTGCACATGCTTGTGACGCTTTTCATACAGTGAAGAAAATTCGTACCACACATAGACCATAGGGTGTTTCGCCACCAAGCACTCCTAAAGGCGCTCTGTGAGATGTGCGTACGTACTTTCCTGCTGCGAACACAAAGGCACTGCGAAGTATGAAACCACATCGAGCTAGTTTCGCTATCGACAAATCAAAGAGGAATTATCGGACAGCTTCTTCAAATGGTTCTCGTGCGATCAAACCTACCTACAGCTTTGCCTTTTTTTTTTTGGCGGAGGTATTGAACGAGGTAACAAACCTTTACCATATGGTAACAAAATTCTGGGGAACTTTTGCGACATGTAACCGCTGAATTCTTGAGCTTAATTAGCCCGAAATGGATGCTCCGTTTAGAAGAGTTACGAGGTGTGTTCAGTCGTCCTTACCAAAAGGCACCTTTATTTTCTAAGATTTCTAAAAATTGCCTCTAACTACAGTGGTCACGTCGTCCATTGAGAACACGCTGAAGTAATCGCAGCTATACGTGTCTGACCAATGCCAGTTTGCCCCCCTAGATTCATAGTTTCTGCGTAGCTACTTTGCAGGTATATCCCGTAGCGCTTGTCCGGGAAGGACACCAGTGGACGCAGATTGATTTCTTGCGCTGCTTTTGAGTTTTATTTTCGTAATATTCATTACATTACATTACATACACACGCAAAAAACTTACGTAACAGATACATTTATTGGGTTCAATTGGCGTTCTGTGCCGAGTTGCTGGTAGTTTAAAAGAGATGCAATTGAAAACAGCAGCACAGTGATGTCACTGAATACTGCTGTTCGACACCGCTACTTCGGATATTTTTCGATCGCTTCTTAGGCATCTTATTGGATTAAACGTCCTGTTGAATGTTAAGATAGACTTTTTGACTCTTGAATGCAGTCATACTTAGGTATTCAGACCGAAGCGCTAGAAGCCGAAAAAACACCTTATTATTTAAAGCCGCACGTAAAAGATGGTTAAAGCAGTGCAAGAAATTCTTTTGATGTAGACGTGAAAAATATCAATATGGTTCTTTGAAATATTTAATTCAAATGATTACAAAAGAAGTGAACTATTAACGACCAAACCTTATTGACAAATTAAACGCAGTCGGTTCAGGGGCGTTGCGCGATTTATTCCTCACATCTGTCAAGATAAATTCGCCACCGCTCTTGTCCTGCTCACTGTGAACAAGAAACCCGTACGGGTTTCGAAACGTCTTTCTTCTTTTTTCGACTATGGTCAGTGACTGCTACTTCACTTCATTGCATCTGTCAAGATGTCATTCATTTACGAAATAGCAACCACTTTACCGCAATAGCTGCTAAAGACAGCACATGCGCTGCCGTGTATTTGCTGTTTGCCTGGCTGAAACGAACGTGGTTGCTGAGGAAACGTTGATAAGTTTTCCTTCAAACGCGCCCACAGTGAAACACGCTCGGCACTAAATTGAAGCAGAAAAGGAGATGAGAAAATAGATATTTATTTTATTTATTCAACAAAGAAAATATTGGTTCTCAGAGTAATCCACTGAAGGGTGGTGGATAAATTTAAAAAATGCAAACAGAAAGTACGCGCATAAAAGCACGGCGACAGACTTTGTCACCAGCCCAGTTTGTGTGTAGTATGAACTATAAATGGCCTCAAAAAACAAGAAGCGATGAAGCAGTGCGATGAATGTAGGACATGCAAACAAAAAGAAGAGAACAGATTATACAGCTTTGCAAGCAAGTAGAAATGATGCTCTCATGTATAGTTTCCTCGTATAGTTTCTGTTATTCCGCTGCGCGGTTTCAAATTTGAGAACCGGACTTGCCTGCCTAAATGCATGAAGCTCAATATTCCATAAGGCATAGGAGCAGATATTCGCTGAATTCAGGCAGGCTCTTATCGACATTTGTGTCAAACGTGACCAAAAGAGAAGGAAATGGACACGCCTAGTAATAGAGCCTAGTAATAGAGGCGAAACACACTCCTACACAACCGGGACTCGTTATCCAAAGCCATAAGCTAAAAAAAAAAAAACTTTCACTAAGTTCTTTGCACTTGCCATTAAGAAATGTTGGCTGGACCGTCTTCACTCTGACGTACCGGTCGATGGAGGAGAGTTTGGCGCTCTCTAGGTGGAAAGCAATAGCGCAAGCAGGTGTATATAGTGTAAAATACGAAAAAAAAAATCTCGGATGCTTTGACGTAAAAAACAAAAAATAGTGCGCCGTCAAGGTAATGAAAAACCGTTTTCGAGTAAACCCTCTAGTTGAGCTTGTTTAGAAAGTGCGCAGAACGAGCAGAACGTAATCACCTAACTGCTTCTCCAGGTGTGCGCGTGGACCCAGAAGTGCAACGAGGCATAAAATGTAAGGTGTTGATATAGAAGGAAGCAGAGGAAATAGAAATTTAGGCTGGGACAGCACTGAGTATTTATTACAAAGTATGCGAAATATTTAAATGCGTCACTATTAAGTCGTTCGGCGAACTCAATCCAGAAAAAAGCACACATACACACACGAGGCGATTACATGCCACGAATGCGATGCCTTCAACATCACCGTTCTTAACGAATGAATAGAACTGATGCGGTTAGAAATAGCCGAAAGTTCGCCAGATTTTTTTTTTGCTACGCGAGAACTTGTTTATTTTTCTCTTCCTGTTATAGCCAGCATAATTTTGGCCGTCACGGAGCTTGACAGCTCACTAGGAACGGCTCGTACGCACTGGGACAGAAAAAAATGCTTCCGCACGTGTATAAGGCACAGGCTCAATATATATACCGGTTCGTAATTAGAGCGACGGCGTTTCCTGCCTAAAAGAAGCTCGTCAGCGGTGAGGAACCTAAGAGAGCATACGGAGCGTATAACTTGTGCGGCAGGTTCGCGGGGAAACCGAGCGAAAAGTCGAGATTAGTTCTTCCTGTAAGTCCCTGCCAAGAATCCGTTCTGCTTTATTTATGTTTGACTTCCTTGGCATTCTGCTCGGCGCCGTCGGCCGAAAGCGTTGCTAATCTCCGGTACGCGTGGGGGCTAATTAGGCCAGCTTGGCTAAGTGCGGAGCTAGCTAGCTGAGAAGGTGGCTCCTTGTGCGACTCGAAAGATACACAGCGCTTTGGCTAAATTGTCGCTTGTGGAAGTATCTCGTCACAGTGGTGGGCAGGATGCTCATACTATTCCTTAGAGATTAGGTCAGAGATTACGTGTCTTAGGCGTTAAACTTTAAGCCTAACCTTGGCGTAAAACCAGCATCTCGATACTCTAACCCTGAACGGTAAATAGCGTCTAGTGGTTCATTCTCCTGCGATTGGTTTTCTGCGGCGCGTTTTTAGTTAAATTTCCTACCGTCATTCTGGGCTACGCGCTTAAACTTTCCCGTATGATGAGTGATTATTTTAATAAATCCCGGAAAGAATTTTATTCAACTGCCGACTAAGATAGTTAATTTCAAGCCGATTGTACCAGTAAAGCAGTGACGTGAAATCTTGTGTGCAGTTTTCGGTCGTATATGGGTATTCATGCGCGGCTGCATTTCTCTCGGGATAGATAGATAGATAGATAGATAGATAGATAGATCTTTATTTAGACAACAAGGTCTCGGATACAGGGGCAAAAGGCAGATGCACTCTGCCTGACGGGGCCCAAGCACCCGACACAATGCTCAGGATAAGCGGCAAAAGAAGGGATCTTCTATTCATTAAAAAAAAATTATTAAAAAAATTATTACTTCCGGACATCAGTTGCTAACAGCGCCTATAGATATAGTGGCAAATAAAAATAGTACTTCTTAAAAAATAGAGCATTCGATCGACCGGTCGTTTTCAGTTGAATGTTAGTGCTGTGGAATTCATTGCTTGAGCCTTTGAGTTTTTGCCGAATACTGTGGCGAGACTAAGATGCAGCAAGACCATTTTCACTGAAGAAAAGCCGCACTGATGAAAAGACTCAGCTCCTTATTCCCCGTGCATCCCACAGAACGTCATGGTTAGCTGACATCGACCGCAAATGCAGTGGAAATAGAAAAAAGCAATGCGAGAGATGACAAAATGGTGTTTATATATTGATAATTTAGAAGTTGTTTGATACTTTTAAACGAAGTAAATCCAGCGTCCCTGCATACGGCTGAAATTAAAGCTTGGTCATGCATTAGGCTGAAGTAAAAGGTCGGCAAATATTGCGAGCAAATATTAGAACAAAAATTGTTCTCGCAGAAGCCAACATAATACAGGCCTTTGTTAGAAGATAGCTGTGGTAGAAAACAAGATACCAGATAAAACTTCTGGTTGATCCATGGAATGTGAAAATAAGCTGACCAACGTGCAGTCTACAATATTGCAAAATATGCTCGGTCACTAAACCAGCTGGTTTGAGAAGGCCAGTTTTAAAACATATCTTTATCTTTTAAACATTTACTCCTCAACCCATTCCTTTTAATTATTGTTTTTTTGTGCTCGTTTTTCAAAAACGACATGTTATTGGTAACAATACGAAGTCGACATATTTCTCTGCGGCCATTTAGTGTACCCCTCTTTATGTACTCAGCTACACTTTATACTTTACTGCGGCTATTGCAAAAAAATTAAAATATCAGGAACACTTTTCGAAGGAGTTCTTTCTGTAGCCTCTTCCATCATCTAACTTGATGTGAACAAATTGTGTTGCAAGTTGTATCGGATTTCCGCGCAGTGAGTGTTTATCGATTAGCTAGACTTGAGTATTAGTCTGGTGTGTAATAGCAAACATTAGTTACAAGTGTTGCCGAGCCCGTAGTGGTCTATCACCGGACTGTCATTTTGTCGAAACTAACATGACCAAAGCAAGGCATGCATTTGCATATAGCGGAAACCAGAAATAGCAGCAAAACGGCAGCTCCACCCTTCACCCTAGTGTCCATTTTGTGTAGTTACGCACCTGTTCCACTGTCCGATCTACGAGAGTGGGATCAGTCGCACCCCCTGCTGAATTTAGGGCTTAATGTTAACGGACTGAAAGCTCTCAAAAGGAGCATCTGGGACGCGTCGTATGAAATGTAATTCAAGTAACAACGCACTGAAAAAACAAAGGCCTGACATAAACACATGTATCATGACATAAATCACGGTATACCGGGAGCCAAATTACCCATCTATAGATTGTGAATCGTCGCTTATGAATTGCCTTTGTGAGCGAGCTCAGATAATAGTACTGGAAATATTTTCCAGTTGTGTGCAACCATTTCAATATGGACCGCGTCAGTCCTACTTTAACGCCACTTTATTGAAATGCACACACTAAACTTCTTTACTCTAGTGTTTGCCAATGGTTGAGTCAAACACCTTTGTTATATCGTAATGCCAGTTATGTTCAGGCGAATCATAACGTTTAGGGAAACTCAGAAGAATTTATAGTCGTACCATTGCAACAAGATTGCGACTGGCTTTACTACTACCGGTATTCTACAAGTTTGGGCGTTTTTATTTAGCTCGAATATCTGCTCTAGTTACAACAGTTCCACCGTTTGGCATGTGTCATTCATAAAATATTTTAGGACTGGTCTTATTGCCGGTGTGGCATGCAATGTCCACATTGCAAACCTTTGTACCAAACCATGCAAAATCATTTGTTTTGTGTAATCCAAAAATTTATGTGCCCCGCCCGTGATCGAAAGAAAATTCTTTATGCGTTATCTTGCAGATTTTTGCCACTCTGCCAATGTTGTTTTTATCTTAGCGCCAGTGTTTGGTGCGTAGCAGGTGTGTTATATTGTTATATTAATAGATATTAGAATATATTAGTACCTACAGTGTACGTACTACCTAGTGGTTGTTGTACAAGTGTATTTTAGTGATTGCGTAAGCCAAATTCCACTCTGTTTTCGAATTTACAGTAGTTCTGAGATATGTCTGGACGAAAGAATTTTAAACTGAGTACGCATCTGTGCGACAGTTTTGATTATTTGAACGTTTTGTGACCTCTCATGTCCCGACTTCTACAAAGCGTGCATTCTTGTATTTTACTTGCGTCGGTTTTGAACACCATGACAGCCGAAGTATTTCTCAGTGGCCGGGAACAAGTAAAAATAATTTATCTATTTTGATGGTGGTTGTATACTGCATAAGCCACTGTACCAGTCACTCCAATTGTGGTCTCAGGTATTGTGTCCAGCTGTCGGGCTGTACCCTTCAAGCCCTTGTTTGGCTTTGGCAGGCAAGGCAGTGTATTTTGATTTTGTTATGAAGAAACGACTTAATTCATGTATTGGACGTGAGTTTTTTGGGAAGAATGTGCCTTATCTGAGTTGGTGGTAGGAAAAAATCGGCTACTTCGCCACTCTTTTAGCAGAACATTTCTTTGAAACTATCTTAATAGCTCGAAGCTGCACTTTCTATCCCATGCAGCAGGTCTTGTCACCTCTCCCCTGTTAAAACTGGCTGTGTTTGTTTTAAAGTTGCTTGTTTAATCTCGTCCGACATCGTCTGACAAAATTAACGAATAATTTCCTCACAACGGCTCCTACGTTTCCCTTTCTGTAGCTTCAATTTCCTGACCAGTTTTTCGCATTCACGGCGCGCACGTTTACTGTTACGAGTCCTGCTCCCCAAGCCACAATCCATTCCGCGTCTTCCTACCTACTTTACGGCTGTTCCAGACAAGGTGGATTCTGCCGGGAGAACAAGGCGCCACAGGTTTCCGAGCGAGGCAATAAAGGCAGAAAGGGCTGGGGGTAGGGAGGGGGCAGACATGGCCGTGCTTGGCGCAATCATGATGCTCCCCGTGGGAGGGCGGTGCAATTAAGAGGCAATTTCTCGCCCCAGCCAAGCAAGCTGAAAGCATTCTCTCAACAACGCAACACCGACAAGGGCCCACGTCACCCTTCCCAGGGGATTGTGATTTTTGTGTTTTCGCAACTGCATCGGGCTATAGAAGCCACCAGGGCCGTGCGGTCATTTTGGAGCGGCTTACGCTCTCTGTCTTCATTTTTGGAGGCTGTTCTCTTTTTGTTCGGGATGAGGCTGCACTTACATGTTAATCGGGCTAAATAATTCATGTGCTCCTTCTCTGCAGTTGTGCTTCGTCCAGAGCTATTCGGGTCTCGGTTTTGGCGGCATCCTTCTGTGTTGTGGTGTCGTCAGTACAGAGCTAAGCCGATGTACGGACGGCAGTTATGGGTGAACAAAGAGAAAGATCCACGTACGATAAGTGGCACTGAAAAAAAAAGAAAAGAAGGCTAATGAAGGGTGTGGGATAGGGGTGAGCGGAAACATCAGCAGCATGCTCATTGCCTTCGACGAACTCCCTTTCTTCTTTTAACCCTCACTCGCCCTCTTACTAGTTAGTACACTCACTCCCTCTCTATGAATCCCTAATTTCAGAGCGAAGTATGAGAATTTAATTGAGGGTTCCTAAGCGTAATCAGCTGCATGGGAAGCTACAGTGATGAAGATGGCGAAGCAAATAGGACAGGAAGATACGCGTTTCAGGCTGCCTAGCAGACACTGCGAACAAAACGAAAAACCTCCGCTTTTTTTTTTGTCCAACCAAATTTGGGTCAAATTTTAGAACGCTCCTTAGCTGAGACGGGTTCCCTACCTCAAATGAGGAGCATTTCATGCTTCTTAACGCAAGGAAGCATTGATGGATTTCCCCAAATATGAGAACAGTCCTTAGCCGAGGAGGCGCTCAGAGTGACGCGAGGAGCCGAGGAGCGTCTGGACTCGATAATATGAGCCTAATGATAGAAATAAACTTGTCCGTATCAAGAAAATATCAATAAAACACCAATAATCTTGCATTAATTTTAAGGTGCGTGCGCCTAGAGCACTCGCTTTGCAATTTGCGTGTGCGGTTTCAGTGCTCTAGATGGCTTGGAAGGAAAACATACTTGGCCGGAAAATGTCAAATTGTTTACGGTGCAGCTGCACCAGTGAACATTCCAACATCACTGTCGGAGTCTGGTACGGGAACACAGACCATATGCAAGCACAGCGGCAGAAGAAAAAAAATTCATTGAAGTCGTCGAACGTGCTGGATACACATACGAATTCTTGCAACGACGAAGTCGCCATTTTTAACTCGGCGCCGCTGCAGCCACCAGAGTCAGCCCACTGCGCAAGCGCAGAGTTAGTGGTTGGGCAGTGAAGCATGCGTTCAGGTCAAGGAGCGAGGTGGGGAATAATGAGTGCAGCGTGGTGACTACCCCAAGCAAAGTACACTCCAAGGGAGGCCTTACTCTGAATAAGGGCCTCTTTGTGAGGCCTGTTAACTCAGAGTGTCTTATTTTTTAAGATAGCCACTACGCTGCCCGTTTGAAAATTTTCCGAAGGAAGGTGAGCCGCACTTAGCCATGTTTACTGAGTTAAAGAGTTATCAAATTTGTCCCCAAGCCTGAGCATGGTGCTATCAAAGGAACGGTTAATCGTTGAACCCTCATTCTACCAGTTGTCCCGATCATCCAAATTTAATTTTATTTTCTTGTGTCTTAAATAGGACCGCGTTATTGTTCCGCTTTTATAGCTGTTGAGTTCGAACCTCGCGCCGTTCTTACGTACGAAGCTCCATAACATAGTAAGGCAGAACGCCATTCCTAAAGATTGCTGCGCGAACTATATGATAAGTTCCTAAAATTTTCTTATAAAAACTCCAGCCTGCCTTTCTTTAATGCTCTGAATTTGCTGACTTCGACACTGCGAATTCCAGCAACAGAAAGTAAAAGCGAGGAAAGGCTACAGCGTCGATCAGGCGCGTGTCTGGTTGACTGCCTTAAAATATATAGAACGATCTGGGTTCCTTCGCATGCCTTCGGCAGTTGTATTTAAGATTTTATAACTTGTTGGCGTAAGCCTCTCAAGAGCAGATCTACAAGTATTAACAACGACTTACAAAGCTCACAACAGGGGAGGAGAAGTCCGCATGGTTAATTAGTTTACGGCTGCTATCACAATATTAAGAAGAATCAAGATGCTACACCTTGTTATCCCGCCGCACTTTACGGGCGCCATTTCTGCTTTACTTTTTTTGTGGGAGCTATCTCAAATGTATAGAAAAACCCAAAAGAACAGAGTAAAGAAAATATATAAAGGATTGTTTTTTGTTATCCTTCTCTTGGAGTACGCATGCTGAGATCGAATTGCAGGGGAAAATATAATTTTCTGGCGTATTCGCGGATAACCTAGTTCTGATGCTGGTAAAGTGATTAGAGTGCACCACAAAGTTGCCCTTAACCTATACATCAAGAAAGCGAAGAGCTCTGTTAAGGCCTCTTTTTTAGGCTTCGCTTCTTTGCTGTGCGGCTTCGGGCTTCACTGTGGCTTATCACTGGACGCACTAGCTCAAGGTGTAATCGGGAGAAACTTCCTCTAGTGATTACTTGGATATGCTGGAAACAAACCGGCAAGGATTTTACCTACAAGAAAGAAACATTTCATGTAAATGGGACGTGTGGGAGTTCTGAGAAAAGAATCACGCATGATAACCCAGTAATAACCACGCAAACATATCAACGGTTAATAACCAGACAAAAATATGCAAAAAGTATTTCTGTCTAAACCAATTTTAAAAACTCCGCTGTCCTGTTTTTATGTATTGCTATCCGTCCTGGGAAGGCATCGAAGGCAGAACTGCGCTCTCTTGCAGTATTTCGCATTTTGCACGATTTAAATGAAATTTTCTTCAGCGGAAAAGACGCAGACATTTCGCAGTTTTTTTTTGTAACTAAATTGCCGCACTCGCATGCACTAGGTATTCGAAAGCGCCAAAGCGCTCCATTTCGTCCCACTAAGAGCAGCTAAAATGTTCACAAATTGGGCGTCTTATTCGACGAGAGACCGCAAAACTGACTCCAAGATTTTACGTCTTACTAGCGCTTAGTACAAATCGCTCTCCTGAAACATAAAACCACAGTTATTTTTCTTTATGAACCGGCTGCGTGTATACTTCATAGAAAAGGTGGCACAGGCTACATAAATATAGAATGATATTTGTTCTGAGTAATCGGAGACTGGTTTGAGATTGTTCTGGAAGGGAGTTTTCAGTGCGAAAGCAGTACTTCACGAGGTCTAACCGGCTCATCGAGTTTGTGTGAAGCTCGACCTTGAAGCTGACCTTGGCAAAACCTAGCATAGCATCAGCCAATGCAGAAATTAAATTAACATTGCTGCAACTGGGTCTCGATCGCGTGGCGGCGAAAAACAAATCAGCTTTGCTGGCCACTTGCACGAGGGCACTAAGCTATCGCCGCAGCCAATTACGCCTGGTGTTCAACTACTACAAACTCTCGCGCCTCGCGTTGCACATCGTGGTCTTAATAAATTGCCACCTGCGGCGCGAAGGGATACGATAAGCTTAACCTCCATCAGAGCTTAGCCTGAGTTTAATATCGTCGCCAGGAGTGCTGACGACCCAGAAAAGCCAAACCATCAGCCACGCAGGCTAAACACATGCTTTCGCACGTCTGGTCGGTTTAGCTGCGTTAAAACTCTACTGATTTTTTTTTTAATATAAGGCCTGAGGTCAATTTGACGTCAAACCTAAGCTCGCACACTCTTTCTTAACTCTGCCCGATTTCTTGGCGTAAATTTTATCGCGGAACGTGGCTGTCTTATTGTTAATACGGCAGTGGCTGACGCACTTCTAGAGAGAGTATGTGCGTATGCGAGTGTGCACGTGGGTGGAAGGGGGTGAAGAATAATTTTGCTTGCTCTATACTCAGCGAAACAGAAGTGGGAAATATTTTGAGTAGGTTCATGTAGACCGTATTTTTTGGATTATGAGCGTAAAATTAGCTAATACTGTAAAAGTGGAGAGACTTCAGGACTGTTAGGTTTGACGATGCTACTGGTGGCTGCCGGGTTTTTTTTGTTTTTTTGCTACCTCTTTGGCCAACCGATCGATGAAGGAGTGCTTGGAACCGGCAAATCAATTCTGTATTTTACCTTTCGTACAGCTGTTATCGGAACTTTTTTTTTTAAACGAAGCCAAGTGCCCACGGGAACCATTCCTTTCGGTAAACTATTCCGCATTGGAACTGATGAACGGTAAAATATAATGTGTTATCCGCCTGCCCAGAAAGTGCGCCCTTTTAATTCCTTTTGTGCCCGAGAGCGCCATTCGAAATTAGACGACTGTATGTCTAAAACTACTTTCACAGGGGGGGGGGGGGGGGGGGGGTGATTCTTGTGGTGTCCCTAAGAATTTGTGAAGAGGCTGAAACGAAGAGAGAATCGACACCTTGATAGAACGAGACCAGTGTGTTACCGACGTCGGTGTGCCGTCAGAGCACGACCAGCCATTGTGGACAAAACTGTAAGTACTATTTCAAACGATGCTCTCAGCAGCACCCAATTGCGCCGTGTTTCTCTTTATTTTCTGATTCAGAGTAAACACTTCTATAAAACGTGTGTTTCCAACGGGTAATACGCAGAGAAATGATCAGAAAGGGAAACAATCTAAGAAACAAATCGCATAGATGGCAAAAAAGATCTTAAAGAGTAGACATGATTCCTAGCGCCGGAGGCAAGTATCAACATCCTGTCGAGAAAAGCAGTCAAAGACGGAAACGCAAAAGCACTTGGTGCTGCCACAGTTGTAGCAAATGTGAGCGCTTATATCAAACCAGTATTTTCAACAGTTGCGGTGACGTACTACCACGCAGAAAAGGTGCACTTTGCTTACCAGTGAAGACTTACTAGATAGCTACAGCAAAGTAAAACGTTGAATGTGTGTTCACACAATGTACTTCAAGAAATCGCA
Organism: Amblyomma mixtum; assembly: GCF_055824585.1. Lineage (NCBI taxonomy): Eukaryota > Metazoa > Arthropoda > Arachnida > Ixodida > Ixodidae > Amblyomma > Amblyomma mixtum. The sequence continues at coordinate 59,749,097 of NC_143013.1, read as the reverse complement.
ATGCATAACCCGATGTACAACGACGAAATGGGCAACACTAGTAAAAAAAAGAGTCGTTTAGAGCTCGAGAAAAGCGGCACCGAAGTTTCTGCCCGTTTTAGCGTCCCTCTCACGTGAGTGGAAGAGAGCACATTTCATTTAAAAAGAGGAGCAGAACACGACATCAAAACCTGATATCAACTAATGAGTGTGTTCAACCTTAACAAATGATGTTCGCTGTTGACAACCCTTGCTTTTTTAGAGAAGCAGAACGAGGGCACTGTAACAACTTGCTCATCTGTTCTCTTTCGTTGCAGGCGAGTAGCCTCAACTTAACGAAGGAGCGAATTCATAACAAAACAAAAGCAGCAGAATTAGCAGAGGAAAACATACACTTAAGAAAAATTGGGTTAGGAACGAAATTATGACCGGCATTTGTTGCGTCTCGCCTGGGAAAAGAGCCGGCAGGTGCAGGAGTAGCGTACTGCTATGCACAAGTGGCAAAAGCGTAGTGCAAGGAATGTTGGGGGCATCTGGCTATGATGAATATTAATGATTTCCGGCAGCTGCTGGATCCAGGCTTCACTCCCGCGCGTCGGCGCTCGCGAACCCAGCTTGGTTACGTTATATCCCGGCTACCCTCCGCTCACCCGCCAGCAGCAGAGCTGCGCTGGCTAGATGGTGCCGCGGCGCGTTGTTGCCCAGAAAAGAAAAGACAAAAAATCATATGAATGAGCGGTCGGCTCCTCCGTGGTGTTATTCAGGAGCACGGGGTGGTGCCCGGAAGGTTCCTGGGCCGCTTGAGCCCACCGGCAACCCACGCTCCAGCTCGTCTTTGCTCTTGAACAAAAGCGCGCTTGCTGCTGCGCGCGCGTTTCCTATTACGCACACGCTTGCTTCGAGGATCAAGAGGCTTTGCATTGTGTAAATTTCGAGCCTGCCAGTCTGGGGTTTTTCTTCCGTTATCAAGCGTTGTTTATGTTGAGGAGGAGAGGCAGTACGCGGAAAACAAGAAGTGCAGTGTAAGTCGATCTGCAAACTTCCACTTTGGTGTAACATCTACATCGCCTTCGCAGAAGTTATTCTGTTCCCTCTGCAGCGAGAAGCTTGGGGTGAGGCTACACGTTAGACTATGTATCATTGTAAATCTCTTGTAGGACACTTGAGCTCCCTTGTACTCCTCTGTCATCGCTCGCGTAAGATTGCAGAAAAGTCTCTAGCTTCCACTGTTGCCCGACTTCTCCGCTCAACTCGACTGCAGTAGAAGCGACACCGTAAACCCAGTGGCTTTGCTCTTAGTCACTACATCCTCTTGCCTTGCTGCAGACTATCTGCAAAGAAGTGTTTCGAAAGCTTGCTACCCGCTCTTATTCGGTACTGACGCTGACCTGAGCGTGAAAAGAAAGAAAAAAAAACAACACTAATGCGAAAGACAGTGAAGGAGGGCAGTAAGTTCTAATTTGGTTACTAATGGAAGCAAGGAATAAAGAAGCACAAACGAAGAAGCGAACAAGTTTAGTCTGAGCTGATAGCTGAGCGGTCGACACTAGCCGACCGTTCGTTGCGTTACCCGGCTCACGCACTTATCGTTTTGTCTTCTTCCCACCCGTCTTTGGTTCTGTATAAGTTGAGAATAAGCGTTGCTATTGTGCCTTGTTATTCTGCGCTTTTATTCTGTTATTCTGAGAATAAGCGTTGTTATTAGTCAAAAGTGCGGCCACTGGCCAGGAACACGCAATAAAATGTGTTAGCCACGCATATAATACGCTCTTTTTCAAACACTACGAATGCCACATCTTAAACGAAAAAAAAAAAACTACCTGACCTGTCGAACACTCCAAGAGTAATAAACTGGTAACGCCAGTTATGTAGAACCCTCCTAGATTCCTCAAAGGTGCAAAATGTCTCGCAAAAGCCCGTAAAAGTCCCGAAAAGGTCCCACAGCAATCCTAATTTACCTTACATTAACCGTTCCTGAATCCCATAACCTTAAATCGGCGGGTGAACGTGCGATTTTTCAGTTATGACACGCGACGGTATCGTCGCTTAGCCCGAAGGAAATTCAAAGTGCAGCATAAGCTAGAAATGTGACCTCCGCTATGCTCCAGCGGTCCTGTAGGATTGTTCGCATAGAGCTGATGGCGAAGCACTGCACTAAAAAAAAAAAAGCGAAATCTCATCGAGTTTTCAATGGCTTTCTATCTTTTACTGAAAACACTGCCTACAGTTCTGCTCTTCCGTTCTAGCTTACACCGGCATGAAACTGCACAACCAGAGTTCAAGCCTGTAATAGCATATAATACATGAGTCAGAGCGGAAGAATACAAGAACGAAATAGGAATTCCAGCTGCAAATAACAAATTCTAAACACAAATGAAATTTGACGTTACTTATTAACCTCAGCTGTCAATTTGCTAGCCCACATGTGCTTGTTTTCGTAATTAAACGAAAAGAGCGCTGAAAACTGGCGAAGAACAGCTATGATGCACCGAGCATAATTCCATTTAAAAAGTTTCATCTGATGGCCGCATTTCTGATTTTATTTTCGTAGCTTTAACCCGCAACTATGAATTATGCTATTAATAGTTTCCACAAAGATAATTTATCCCATTTTACCACTGACGCATTTAGACGCGCACGAAGCTTCAAGTGATACTTCCAAAACGATTTCCAACCACACCTCCGCGCAGTTCACTCAATTAAAATGTGGCTGTACACCTACGTCGTCAAGTAAGTATTGATTGGATTGGAAATATGAGGAAGATGGCTCCCTAGAGACAATGAAACACATCACAGCTGAGAAGCTTAGACAGCAGTTGGTCTCGGCACTATCAGGAGGCGTATTGGCCCTCGAAATGCGTGCAGGAGTAAATCGTCAAGCTCTAACGGCACTCCCGCTACTCGACAGCGTAATGATGAGTGGGGCTCAAGACAAATAGACAAGGAGCCACTCGTTCACAGAATGTGGACAAAAGAGCCGCCTGCTCTGGCGACATGCGTATGGATCGATGAAGAGGGCACGCTCGGGCACAACGCTCTAGAATGCGCGTCGGGCTCCACACAACGGCACCTCGGAAGGGTCACTGCATGCACTATTCATCTTCCTGTCGTTGTCCCCGCAGTGGTGTGGGACAGAAGGGCCTCCCTTATTCGCGTGCGGAGAGCTCCATCTCCGCAGCGACTTCATTTAATTGTTCGCCGCATGCCGCCGGGAGTAGAGTTGTCCTCTGTGGCTCAACTGACGCGAGAACTGTTCTCGCGAGTGGAAACGGCTGCTCTTTGAAAAATGCCCCTTTTTCCATCTACCATCTCTCTCTGTTCCCCTCTCCTGTTGCGCTCGCTTTTTAAACGCGAAGTGGCCAACGCTGTGGTTGACGCGGGACTTTGTTGGCGAATTCCGGCGACGAGGGAGCGTGCGGCAGCGGTGACGCCTGCAGACTTGATGATAAGGACTCTGGAGGGCCGGCGAGGTCTGGGCAGAGGAGAAGAAACGGGTCTGTGTTCTCGCGTTAACGAGTCTACGACAAGCGTCCCTCGGCGGGAACATCGTTGATGAACCTGCTGCTTTGGTAGTGGTCGCTTTTGCCTAAGAGCTCGCAGCTAGCTGCTTCTGCTTATCTTTAGTGTAGGAAAGTAGCTTGATTTACGCTCAATGAGCTCTGCCATGAGAGATTACAGCGTGCAATTACGCACAGCTGTTTACGTAACTTGACTTCTCCCTGTTTAACAGGCAACGACTAGAAGCGACAGTTGCCTCGAGCAATGCTGGTTTTTGAGAGATGCCTGGGTAAGCGTAAAGTTTCGTGATTACGTTAGGTGCAAAGAGTTTGTCCCACGAAGAAAATGCTTATAATCGTTAGGGCTCCCGTACTGAAAAAAAAAATCGGCTCTTAAGTCGCGGAACGATAGAAAATGGACGTCCCCACTTTAAACCTTTTCACGTTCGTACAAGGACTAGACGGTGCAAAGGCAGTGCACACTGGAACAACCGCCACGAAAACACACATCTAAAGTTCTAGATAGATACCAGTGTTATAGCCCCAAAAAGCAATACATTGCAATGTATCTTGAACAGACACGTGTTCCGTTTACATGCCTGAGAAATAGTTCCTTCTGTGGATAAAAATCCTTGGGTGCTACACAGGGCTTGTCCTGTGGTGAGCAGTTCAGTGTCTACGGCCTGCGTTGAGTGCGTGCGCAGAAATAAATAAGAACTGAACGGGAGAACTCTTTTAAGCTGGCCGAATAGCTGAGGTATTTGTATTCCTTTTCAGTGTCATGTTGTTTTTCTTTACATACAGTTTAAGGTGTTTTATTCAAGCTACTCTATTATAACTAGCGGTTGGCATGGGTCCTTTCCGAACTTTGAATCTCCCTTCCCATGTAGCAACCCCGCCAGAAGGTCTTTACGATTGCGGTGAGTGTTTAGGTAAAACCCAGATACGCAACTACCAGGTGAAGAAGACATTCTAGACCACAGAAAGGGCTGAGCACAACGGGAAGGGCTTCTGCTTTGTGATGCCCTTTTTCCTGGTTTATTGTGTCTCTTCGAGCGATAGTGACGGTACCTCAGCCATTCAACTAGCATTAAGTATCCTGCTTCTTTTGTTTTGGCCTTCTCTAAGCCTCTCATGGCACATCTGGGTTCTTGGTATGTATAGTTTACCAGCGTTTCGTACAGTTAAACGGTAACAGTGAACGTCGCGTCGATTCTTATGTAATTAGGTTTCTTGTGGATATTCATGGCGTCGAGTTCCTTTAGCTGAACAGGCCACAGCTAGCAGACTCATCGGGGATGTACAATTGGAAAGGGTTTAAGCGCTACCATGACTGCGATCCCGTCTTGGAAACGCCGTAATCTCGGTAATGCAGGAAATAAGCAATGCTGCGTACGACTGTATTAAGAAAAAGAAGGACGGAAAGGGTGGAAAGCCGTAATACTCGACCAAAACAGAAATAATACGTCTTAATTGCGATGTCTGGCTGAGCCACAATCTCTCGGTCATGCTTGTCGCGCAAATCGCATTCGCGCGTTCACTGGGATCTCCACGTTCCAGCAGTCTCCCGACGAAGACAGGCACCTCAATTACTCGCTTCCCGGTGGCGAAGTTTTTCGTGCGTTCACGCGTTGTCCAGGGCGACGGCTGGGGCCGCAATTAGGCCTACTCTCTCGTGGTCGTTCTCTGCGTTCGCCTTTGCCGTCCACATTAATCACCCGTCAGTCTGGCAGTAATCACGGTGTTACCAAAGACGCGCAGAGCACTGAATTTGCATTCTTCGTCGCCGCTATTTTTCCCTACTGTAGTGAGAAGAGCATTCCGCGAATAGCAGTATGACGAATCTAAATTCGTTGGACGTGATTCGTTTCGAGCATTAATAGAGTTATCGGTGGGAACATGTCCGTTTCGACATGCAAAGGTGCACGAAGTCTCAACGGATTCGAGTTGATGTAATTTCAACAGCGCGCTGTAGTAAGCGCGAAGTTTAAAGTCAAAGGCACGAGTTCCCAGCTTGGTTGCTTTCTTAGGCCTCTATCGTGGTTATCAGGAAGGGGGATAAGACTTTCCTGTCCATACAATTAAGGGGTATAACATACGCGTATTCCGCCCCTCCGTAATTGGCAGAAGCGTTCGCGCGAGTGCTGTTGTGATTAATATGGTCCCTGTCCTGTCTACAATGTACACAGGAAGTTGCTTATCGCCACGCAATATATCTTTGACAGATATGCTACACCGGAAACACAGACTTTCGTGCACCTGGAGCCATGAACTGCAAGTGTTGTACACGCAGGCTCGCCCAGTTCGGTGCGCACCGATTGGTTAAAGTTGTTAACGCGGAGGTGACGGCTGCACAACAAAAGAAATTGGCCCATCTTTCCTGTTGCATCGCTTCATTTTTATTGCACTTGCCATTTAATAAATACTTGCTGCAAAAAAGTTAATATTACACTTTAATTTTGAACCTCTCAAAACCACAAGCAGGGAGTAATTGATATTGTAACGTACAGAGGCCAAAACACATGTCTAGAACGACCGAACTGTGTGTTCCGCAAATTCCAAAGCCGCCGCGACCAGAAAAGCAGGAAATGAAGATGAAATCCTATGAGTTCAGCTGCACTTGCTTACATCCAGACCATTTTTAGCCAAATGCTGTTTCTAGACATCGCATGTTCAGACCGAAACACACCCAGAACCTGTTCTAGACATGCGTTTTGCCCTCTGTACTTGTTTACGAAGGGTGCTTTAATGACAGGCAGGAAGGCACACAAGGCCAGGCAAGCTGAGGCAGCAATGACGACCGATCCCTGACAGCTCGAGCCCTACTTCGTCGTCGTCAGCTGTGCGCCACCTGGCAATACTAAGTGGCAATATTAAGGCGGTGGGAGCTTCTACGCAACTACCTTAATTCGAGAGGATGGTGGTGCTGTTGGTCTTTCTTTCTTTCAGCAGGGGAACTGGCCCAGTTTAAGCTACACCCATTCGAAAATGTCCACTTAGTGGGGCACTTGCAGCATACAGTCCGTGGCGTGACTTGTCGTCTAACCAGGATACGAGCCACTTCTCCGCCTCCCAACTTCAATTGGCCTTGGAGACAGGCCCTCACTCGGCATCAGATTTTACAGGAATAGTTGTTATAGCGATGTTTCGTAGCCTCTGCATCGAGCGACCGCCGCCAACACCGAGCGCACAAAGTCTCGTGACCACTCTGTGCATACAGCCCGTGCCTTGGCACCAGGCGCTAACTTCGTCGCCGTCAGGTTGAGCGCGGGGCCGAAAAAAGACGTTACCAAAGGCAAGAAGCAAAGAAAGCCAGGCCATGACAGCGGCCCAAGGCACTGGTGTCCCGCACTAAGAATACCGCTCACGTCATTCCCTCTTCCATTTCCTCTTGGACTCAATAAATATTGCCAACTACAACCACCACTGCCAAATGCTTTGAAACGGCTCTCGTGAAAACATCCTGAAATGACTGGAGGGCGCTGCAACCTACGCGCCTGCGCAGTAGCAGCCGCCGTAGTTATGATAAACCAACCAGCGGCGATGCGGAACATAATTTGCGTTGCGGGAGGGCCATGGATGCTTTGAGGGCGGATCGTGTTGCTCTGAACGATACACGATAGACGTACACGGCAAACGGTACACAATACACAGGCATGCACGCAAACAAGCCATGCGACATGGTGTTCAAGTCCGTGTCAACACATTTTTCGCACCATAAAGCACCAGTGGTAATTTTCCCAAAGCAGAAACGCCGCCGTCACACACTCATGTGCTATATACATTCGAATGGGCAGCAAAAAAAAAAAAAAGAGCGCCCGGCCTGCATCATCAATCAGCACAACAGGCTTAATAATGCATTAAATAGCACTATTAAACTCGAATGAAGAACTGAACAAGTAGGATGTAAAGGAGGTGGCGCAGACTATTCTCATTACCGACTTTTACGGTAATTTCTGGACGCGCTACTTTCCACGCGACTGGGATCGCGTGTAAAACAGAACTTGATGTTTTACTTTCTCAGCGCACGACAACCGAAAACAGCCTGCACGCACCCTCACTAAACGCGCACAGTGCGGCGCTTCTCGTTCGATAAATTGCGCCTTCTGTCCGAGCGGAGTAGACGTTGTTCTGGACAGTGCGGGCGCAACCGGGACCTCCCCTGCGATAAGCGGAAAAGGAAAGTGACTAGGACTGCTGTCGCTGCGGTTACTGTATACGTTACAGTTGCGGTGTAGGTGAGTATACAGACATGGACATAATAATGCGTGGCATGCTTCGGCTTTCTCTCTTTCGTGCCGTGACCAAGGAAACAGGAAGATTTGCTGCGTCTATGCAGAAGGACCGAAGCGACGCTTATTTACATTAGGGTAAGACGAGTATTATCAAGCAAGTGTGCTCATACTGTATACATACAAGGCAGTGTTTTCCTTGTCTTTGTGTCATATGAAAGCATCAAGGGATGGGATGGGTTACAGCCATCCTCGCCACTTCTTCCGCTGTAGGAGAGAGAAAAGCCTCGCATTTTATTCCATTTCCTCTTGTCGACATGCGTATGAGTATAGTGCTTTACTTTTGTACTCTTTTCTCACCCTTTTCTCAGCTTTCTTTGGCGTCCTCTCCGCCACCAAGCGCAGGGCAGCAAAACGAAGGCTAATGCAGCGCAAATACAGCATCCCGATTCGTATAAGGGCGATGAAACTTGAGCTGACAGAACTTGCCCGTTCCTCGGCTATAGTGGCCGCAGTTTCTCCTCCCTTAGGCACTGCTGCATTTATTGTCAGTGCCACCACTGTTTAGATATACAGTGAGCAGTTGTCGCTGTAGTCAGAAGTGAAGTGAGCGGGGTTGAGCTGGTAGGGTTGGTGGCAGTAGGTAAACCGCTGCATCCTGGCAGTGCATCTCCTTACACCATTGGCTTTCACCGCTGTTAGTCAAACTTTTACGCCCATATTATGATCAGCCATCATGATGCGAGAGCAGAGATTACCTTGGACAGTTTCTCCTTGCGCATAAGCCAATTTCCGCAATCCGAAAGCAGCACGTTAACACAGACAAAGTCCACATTGGTTCAGGGCTTACAAAGCGTTGTACAGTTTGCTTACGAATTAAGCAGGATCTCGAAAACGAGACGCGTGGGCAAAAATCTCACATGAAGCTTTTCAACTGTTTTGAGCAGGTCTTAGTCTTAGTAGCATGTAGTGACGAGGCTGAGAACTGTGGAATCTGCATCTTGACTGAGTAGAGAGAGAGAAAGGAATTTTAATCAGAGGAAGTGTATTCATCGCTTTGTGTTCCCGCTCTCATCTAACAAGACTGAGTGCGCGTCAAAGTATCGCAAGTTTCGATATACAGTCACCGGACTATACATGCTTTAAAGTTACTGTCTGGCGTTTCTAGGGGTATTTACTGTAATGCTGCGTACTGTACAGTAGTTTTTTTATTTTTTCAATTTCTCCCAATATAGCATGAAAGGCTGAGGCGTTTCTATTGTGAAATTATTTTTAATACTTGCGCTGTGATTGCGTCATCATCCCGTTGCCGGCTTACTAGCTCTAACTACGATCTCGATTTCGAAGAACATGAAAAAAACACAGAAAATGATACAGGAGACAACGGCGAATCCTCTTTCGAGGTAGAAATGGCAGTCTTTATTTTTTTGCTCCGAAAGTCCTGATCATACTGACCATGATGGAATTTAAGGTTTGACGAAATCTCGTCTGGTCGGGTAGTAAGCAATTCATTTCAACAGAAAAAAAGAAGACGCCGACCAAATGTTTGCGTCAACACAAGACGCATCGGCTTCCCTACGGAAGTCACCATAGAGTGAGGTATTTCAGCATACAGTGAACAAAGCTTCCGTATGGAAGCCTTTTTCAAGGAAGGCACCATACGGCAAGGAAGCCCCCATACGGTGAACAAGGCTTCCGTAGGGAAGCCGAAACGTCTTGTTTTGACACAAACTTTTTGTCGGCGTCTGTTTTTTTTTTGTTGGAATGAATAACTTACCATGGATGGCTTCTTAGGCTGATACGCTTTTACTTGGACGACTATTTTTATTTTTAGAATTACAGATGTTTATACATGATGACGCTGCATTTTTTGTTTATTTTGACATAATAAAGCCTGTAGTTAAATAGCGCGTATACGTATTTTTATGGGCGGGCTGGGCTGTACACCTGGGCCCTGCAGACGAATTACCAAGTGCAGATGTTCTCATATCTTTTTTTTTTCCAGCCAAGTCAGCCCCTCGCACTATAAACCAGATGTGGATCGTATGCTAGAAATTACTGCAATATTTTTGAAGCTGAACATGGATAACCACGCACTCATCGTCCGAGAGCTTAAAATTTTGGTTGACGTGCGGCTGAAATGCGCGTCAAACATGGCAACGCATGCATCATAATATATGATTGAAGTGTCGTTTGGGCAAAATATTGAGAGATATGCGTTGGTGATCAAAATCTGTGCAAGAGACTTCGAGAAATGAAAACAATTCTAAACTCTGTGTTGGTTGTCATTACCGCTGGTACGGTCACTGCCTCTGCGCCTTACATAGGGTACTGTCTCTGCTTCTGAACCTCAGAGAGGTCGCGCCAAGTAGTGGTAGAGAAAAGCATACCATAAAGTTCGCTTTCTACACTACGCACACATTTAGTGTGAACGCATCTATTTTTCAGCACATGCCTAGTCGTGGTTGATGTAAAATGCCCAAAATTGTTTCCCAGTGTCGGTTTATAATTGGAGTAAAAAAAAAAAGCTAAAAGACAGCCTTTATTTTCTGCTTCCTTGCATCTGTGTATTAAAGCAACAGCTTTAAAAGCTTCCGTTCAGCCGAAAAGGCGGGGTCGGCGTTGTGGCGAGAAACCCACGTCACGCAGAGACGTCTGGAACGAAAATAATTGTAAAGACGAGAGGGATTGTGAAGTAAAGGTCGGCGAATGTCTCAAACACGACTTAACTACATAAAGTAACTGGTTCTCCATAAAGAAAAGTTCTTTTAAATTACAGTTGGGATTCGAACTCACGATCCATCGATCGCAAGGCAGGCACCCACTGAAAAGGCCACGCCGGCGTGCTCGTTCGGTTCGAGTACAAGCGGAGTTTTATATGTATGCTTTGTGGTCTATGAGTATATGTGTATTAAAGATGGTTCGGTTTGGTTTGGTTTATGGGGTTTAACGTCCCAAAGCGACTAAGGCTATGAGAGACGCCGTAGTGGAGGGCTCCGAAAATTTCGACCACCTGGGGTTCTTTAACGTGCGCTGACATCGCACAGTACACGGGCCTCGAATTTCTCCTCCAAAGAAATTCATCCGCCGCGGCCGGGATCGAACCCGCGTCTTTCGGGCCAGCAGCCGAGCACCATAGGCACTGAGCCACCGCGGCGGCGCGATTAAAGATGTTCAAATTTAGTAAACAGTAAATAAGAGACTAGCAAGTTGCATGTTGGCGTTTGAAGTGTCATAGTGGGGCCGGCAGGCAGCGGCCCCCAGGAAACCTCCGTAATCTTGTGCACGCCACAGTCCCAACGGATGGCAGTTTCTGAGCTCGGAAGAACCGCTCCTGTGTGCAGAGCAATGAGTACTAATCAATATGTGTGTGTATAGAAGAAACATGATGGGCGTAAACTCCACTGTAGAAGAACTAAAGACATGAATGGGAAAGCTGTGTTTGTGATAAATGCGTGAATGTGAAAAAAGAACAATGGCTGTGTGTGAAGAGAAACCTCTGAAGAGAGCCATGAATGCTATCGCTTGATACCCTTAAGGCCGGAGCCTAAATGTCCCCCTTACTAATATTCCACTTTACTTTTCGGTTTGGTTATTGGGGTTTAACGTCCCAAAGCGACTCAGGCTATGAGAGACGCAATTTACTTCGCCTCCCAAACTTAATTGCGAACAATATCAAATTTCTTTTTACCGCTCTGAATGTCAGAATTGCTTTAGGAGCAAGCAGCCGAGAGCGAATCTAGGAATCAGAACTCAGTTTCGGGACAGGCTTCTTAATGGGGTAAATGAAAAGCGTCCGTATGGTAAAATTTAGATTCACCGAGAGTAGCATATGCTTAAGTTCGGTTCTGTACGCAAAAACAATGTTTGGTTACTAGTGCACAGCATCGAGTTTGACTCTCTGTAACTTGAGCAAAACTTACTCAAATTAAATTTGTTTTTTTTTTTATTCAGAAGTACGGCTGTCACACTACCACGCAGTGCACAAATATAAAGTTATATGAATGTACTTTATAGAAAATTTATTTCGAATAGAAAATTTTATGAAAGTTCAAAATGTTAAAAAAATGTATTTTTTTTTGTGCGCTATTGTTGAAGTAGATGAGAGCATTAAAGCTCCAGGTAAACAATATTTCAAGTACGAAACAGTGTTTACTGTGTTTTCAGAATAATCTATTTCAAAGAAATATTGGAAAAGTTTTAGGGCGCAGCTCTTAGGCGTCTGTTTTTATGTTCCGCGTGGTCACCTGCGTAACCGGTCGTCCAAGTAGCAGAGCGTAACGGCACGGGAAGATCCCGGAGGTTGGCTAACAGCGTAACAAGTCACCTGAACGCGGTGACAGGCGGCGCGTGAAGGGCTGCGCTCAAATTCTACATTATAAATTTTTGAATCGCCTTTCAATTTTTAACAGACATTTCTTTGTTAAACACTGCGAAGTACATCGATATCCACAAAAATAAATGTTCCTACACGAACGGCTTTTTATGAAGAAAGTGAAATCTTATTATGAAAGAGATGTAACATAGATAAACTCAGCAAGGACGACAGAAAACATGTAAAGATATGCATATATCTCGAGGAAAAAAAATTTCGCAAACAGTGCAGTGTGCACATCATGTTCATAGTTCAAAATAAGGACAAACTTTTCATGGTTGCCTGGCAACAATTTTATGTATTACTCTTATGTGTTGGCGACATTATGACCTTATTTCACACCCTTACGTCCTTGCTTACTGTTTATTGCTTCTTTATTCTGTATTTGTATTTTTATATTATTGGATTATTTATTACTTATCATCTTCAGTAAGATCACGTGCAACCATTACAATTAGACTGGCTAACGCTAACGGAGAACCCCTGCCGTAAGGTACTATAAATGAGGATGCCGATGCTAAGAACTTCGGGGGGGGGGGGGGGGGGGGGCCGTTTTTTCAAACCTCATCTTTCGTTTTTGTTTTTTTCCCGTTCGTCATATCAGTAAGCATTCTATTGTAATTGCTTTTCGTGGCATGGCGGCGTACTCACTGGGCAGCCGAAAGGGTCGAAATTTTGCTGCCAGTTACGCATGTTTAACACTTTTAATCAGCTCACCTACACTTCTTCACCACATACACAATAAATCAGTGAGCAAATCGGCATCGAAGCATAAAAACATATGGTTTGACCTGAAAAAACTCCTTAGAATGAAATTTATGCTTCTTGTGCCGCTAGTCAATTATGGGTGCATCAGTTTGTGAGCATGGTACGTCTACGCGGCTGATCACCGCGAGGATTCAGTGTCACTCACCTTGGTTATCAAGAGACAATAAGTATATTTAAGTTGCGCAGGCACCTCAAAATTCAAAAGCGTAGAGTGAAATGTGTTTATTAGTCGGTACAGTTTGTAAAGCAAAGCTTCGAACTCCGCCACTGCAAACACACTGAGCCCAAATATGAGCGAAGAGACGGGTAAGGATGTTGTTGTTTGCATTGAGATATTCTGCTGTATAAACGGCACGAGTACGTTGAGTTACCCAGTTTGAAAATGATCGGACAGCGCAGAAACTCCAGCAACTCCCACTCTAAGACGACCCGACACTAAAGGCTTTTCTTTTCTTGGGTGAAACGTCACGCTGTCAGCAGCCAGCGTCTGTTATGCAAAGGGAGGCAGAACTGCGGAAAATGCTCACCTCCAAAAGAAAACCCAACGCGCGTTGAAGTAAGCCTTGAGAAGGTCGAGTCGATTCAAATTTTGCCCTCCTCTCTCTCTCTCTCAAGAGCATAAACAAAGCACGCCCCAAGTGGCGGTGCATTATACATGAGGCCAAAAACCACGAAGCTTGAAGTGAGGGCGATAAAAACCTTTCTCGCATCTGCTGTGTCAGCTCTCTGCGAGTGTATTATGCATGAGACGTCACAGCTACATCGGCGACTGTGACTTCACTCTCTGCCGCCAGGGCAAGAAAAGGCGCTGGACGCAGAAAGCGAAGCGAAGTGTGTTGCTCACGACAGTAGTAGCATCACAACGACATAATGGTAATGAGCATTCCGAGCCGTTTCTATTTATTTGCCTTTCTTAGATCACAGTGCAAGGCGCGAATTTAAGAAAGTTTTAACACACCTGGACAGGATGATCTCGCAAGCACAGAGAGTGGATGACAGGCACATTTCTTTGTTTTGACGCGAATATCAGGAAATGTTAAGAAATACAAAAGAAATAACATCTCACATGCCACTTGTCATGAGAACTGCTGCAACATCCTCGATATTTAGATTGGTACAGATGCAGAGCGCTGATGCAGCTGCATATGATTCTAATTTACGCATTGCTTCTCGATGAGCATTTTTTATGCTAGAATGTTGATTCCAGCTCAACTAATATATTGAAACTATCCGAAAGCACAGTTTAATTAGCAATGATTTGTATGCGCACACTCGCTCAGTGGGCCTGTAGAGTAACGGGCTTGTCAGGCTTTCAAAGGATTTTGAGTGCTTCCATGGCATCGCTTTTTTTTGTTACATATTCACGCACATAAGCTATGGTTTTGTAAATTCAGTAACGCAGTTTTATATCTTGCGCAGCCTCGATATTATGATTCCCAGACCCCAAGGTCTACTTTTGAGCAGTATAGACAGGCAGTTACGACATTCCCGAAGCTCAATATATCTCTAGAGGGTAGAAGGAGTATCGTTCTAGCCTCTGAGAACCTTGATAGCTTTATAGGTATCTTAAGTGGCAGGACATACGAATAGCCAGGGAACTTTTGACCAATGCTACACATGTCAAGAGGATCTTGGCGTGGACGTAAGCTTGGGCAGATGTCTCAGCGCTGAGTTTTATGGGGCCAGTAGCGACAAGCAAGGCCCGTAGAGGTCATTTTACACAGGTCCCCTAATAACGGGCTTTCTGTAGAGATAGCAAAAGTTTCCTCTACTGATTTGTTAACAAGACATGTATGTGTTTATTACCGAGATTTTGAGCGCAAAAAAAAAAACAAACAAACAAACAAGGGTGCTTTTCTGAAAACCAACTAGCTCAGCAGTTAGCTCGTTTAAAGTATATGTCTTTAGTTGATGGCACACACAGCAAGAATCCTTGAGGACTAGTAGTGTATCCATTATCAAAAATTATCCAAGGGCCGAGCAACCCACGCAAAGAAAGCGGCTCGACCATTCAGTCAAGTCGCCAAATTCCATTTTTTCTCCCTCTGTAGTCTACGGCCACGAGATAATCCACAGTAGTAAACAATCGCGATCGATATAATTTTGCATGATGCGATGACAACACCTGCGCCGGCAGAAAACTTGTACCTTCTGGTTCGTTTTATGGCGTTGGTTTGCGTGGCGTAGTAATCAAGCGAACGCTTACTTGTTATCGTGAGTATACTGCAGCTTTTTTGTTTTAGCGTTCCCAGCCTTCCACTAGCCGTCCCTCGACATCCGTCCCATCGGCTCCTTTTCGCTGTTCGTTGTGGTTTTTCGTGCTAGGTACTGCGTCCCAATGAGGTACGCAGCAGCACCAACTACCCCAACTTTGTTCTTTAATCGCTCAGACAGCGCACAGAGTAGTAGGCACAAAATACGCGCTTCGTGTTCATGTATTGGCATGGTTTCCTTTAAGCGTTGAAGAAAACACCTTATTACGGTTGAGTGCAGGGATATGCCCTCCTAACGTGGTTTTCTTTTGAGACGAGGGGCGTTTTACCAGCACGGGATTGACCGAAAGGCAACTGCGAGGCTGTCTGACGCTTGCAGCGACCGGTTGCGGAAAGCTCAGACGTCTTGCTTCCTGGAAGTGCACATGCATTTGTCGGCCGTTTGCGAGACGCCTGGGAAAATAGAGGCCACTGATGCGGCACTAGGTTTTACAACGAAAGCCTAACCAGGGGCTTTCATATGGCTGAACAGCTTCGTCATCGGTATAATCGGTCACAACCAGAAGCTCCAGTGTTCACCAGCTAGTCAAGACGAATGTTATGCAGGCAGATAAGGTAGTGAGCTCTCTTGCCAACGAAATGTTTTGCCATCCGGTTTTCCCTGTGAACCCCAACCATGAAGATATAACAATGGCTACTTGCTTAGTGAAGGTGGAGTGCCTATGTAGGGACTTGCAGATGTCGGTAACTTGCTAACTTTAATCTTTAATTAGCCTTGTTAAAAACTACCACTTCGTCCACCACTGAAGCTTAAGGTATGACACCACTCTTGACTGCGAAGTTTTAATTTGAAGAAATAAAATATATTTTACTGTTTTGAATTATTAGCAATGTATAAATGTGAAAGTGCTAAATTTGCCACTAACGCCATCGATGATAACTCGAAGTCAAACTAATACACACCACAATACTTTGAAATGTACGCGTGTATACCTATTAGTTGCGCAATGAGCTAGAACAAAGAGGTTCTGATCAGTTCGCAGGCAGCGTTCGCAAAAAAACGGAAAACGTGCACTAAAATTGGCTTTCCGAAAGCCTGCATATTAAGGTAAATAGCCACAACATAAAAGCTATTAGTGTATTTGAATAATACTCGTTCATTGCATGCCTTGATACATAATAAATAAGCGTGCCAAGTTCTGAAAAAGATTTTTTCACTGAGTGTAGCTTTATCCACGTTGGCATAAAAGAAAAAGAAGAAATTTCCATTTTGAGAAAAATCATATTGGGGATTACCACATCTTTATACACATGCTTCTATATACTAAAGAAAGCAAACTCCAAGAGGGCTGACGTGCTCCGCATGTCTAGGAAGGTTCTTCTTGAGCGTTTCCAGTGGCGTTTTGGGCACCTGTTGCAGCTTGCCTTTTTTCTTATTTTTTTTTATGCGAAGCATACTACTTTAGCTACCACTTCAGCCCTTCACCGTGGTTATGCGCCTCCAAATCACGTGATACATGACGTCACACCACGTGACACGATGACGTCACGACAGTAGAGAAACGGGGGCCCACCTCGCGCCGTCGCTGTGGTTGTGCGCCTCCAAATCACGTGATACATGACGTCACACCACGTGACACGATGACGTCACGACAGTGGAGAAACGGGGGCCCACCTCGCGCCGTCGCTGTGGTTGTGCGCCTCCAAATCACGTGATACATGACGTCACACCACGTGACACGATGACGTCACGGCAGTGGAGAAACGGGGGCCCACCACGCGCCGTCGCTGTGGTTGTGCGCCTCCAAATCACGTGACACGATGATGCCACACCACGTGACACGATGACGTCACGGCAGTGGAGAAACGGGGGCCCACCTCGCGCCGTCGCTGTGGTTGTGCGCCTCCAAATCACGTGATACATGACGTCACACCACGTGACTTGACGTCACGACAGTGCAGAAACGGGGGCCCACTTCGCGCCGTCGCTGTGGTTGTGCGCCTCCAAATTACTCGACACGATGATGCTTCGCATTCTCCAGGCTTAACCAAGTTAAGCCTCAGCCCTTTTTTCTGTCTCATTCATCACGCTGCAGGTAACAATTTATCCTCTAAATATTTAGCAGCATTAGAAAGAATTTTAATTCTTTTTTCAAAAGGTAAAAATTGTTCGCTTGTAAAAGCTAATAAAAATGCACGACGTCATTTTCGAAGAAAATTTGCTTTTCAAGAGTGTTGTCTTAGCTTAAAAAGTGGCAGCCGGCATTGGAAAAAACGACAAATCAAAGTGCTTCGGTTCCGCAGTTGTGCAACTAGCTCATTAAGCCAGTGAACTCTAGCACCCTTGTGCAGTCCATACTAACAGACACAAGACTAATTGTACTGAAGTACACCGTTTCTAGTAAAAGTTAAAGGTGGTTTGCATCCGTGATCCCTTGAAATCCTTTACTTAAGATAGCTTGGAATGAATAGGCTGAAATAGACGTCCAGGCTGGGACCTCTATTAGAATCAACTCAAGGCGATGGGCGCGTGAGTCCGCTTCTCTAATCCGTTTGCACACTTAAAGCTCACGGTCACTGCATGTTTTCTAGGAGCCTTGTCGCTCATTAACTTTGCATAAATCACATCTGCACCAAGAGGCCACCGGCACAAATGAATAACCGGCGAGAGAGCAGACGGACGCGGATTGCATATTGGATGGAATTAGGGACACGGGTAATTGTTTCAAGCCGCAAAAGGAAATGAAAGACAAAAGTGAAATGACACAAAAGAATGCATGCGCTGAACGTCACGTACGAAAACTCCACATGATGCTTAATTTTGCGCTTCCCTGACTTCCTTGAGGCGGAACATTAATTAGAGAAACGCGGACCATGTCCTTGCGCTGCAGTGTCCGAGTTTATGTAGGAGCAAAATATGGTGGGAGCGTAATGAGATTTCATGAGTGATACTAGCGGAGGATATACAGTGTAGAAGGAGACGTATGCCGTTAACAGCCCTTTGCGTCCTCAGGCCTGACTGTCGCGAATTAAATGAAGAGCAATTTTATCGCGTGGCGTAAGACGTATGTGAAACGGATCTTGGACGCTCTCTCTAGTGGTGTGAATACCGCCAAGAAGCTTTGCTGGGTGTGGATGCCTTTTCTTTCACCGCTTTAAAGTAAATTTAATTTAATTTCTTTACCTTAAAACCCTTTTTCATGGAATCACACGGTATGCTGGTGGGATTGGTTATTTAAAAATACAGCCCAGTGCTAAAGCTAATCTCAAATACATCGCGAAAAAGCGGAATCATGCATTTTTAAGGCGCGGCTCTGCCGTTCCTTGTCGTAACCCTTGAACGAATTCGCCTTCCCAACAAGCCTTCTAGCTATGTCCCAGAACTTAAAATCCTTTTCCTTGTCGCTGTTCACATAAATAAATAAAGTGTTTTAAATTTTTATAGCTTTCGAAGCACCCAGCAGTTTTCATTTCGTTTCATTTTATCAAGTCCACGAATCTTGCACATCAATTTTAATTGTGAGGAACTGTGGAATAATTTAAGGTACTCTTACGGAAATATTGCAGGTAATGACGCATTCTGTGAATTCACAGCAAGATCTTTCGTTTACCGTTTGTCCATCGCTCGTGTAAAGGAGTTAAGATTACGAAAGAAAACCAACAGGAAACTTTCGTGACGTTAGCAAAGATAGTTATAACAAAAACAAGAAAGCCTGTTGAGGGTACATGTGCAGAAACATTGATTGCTCTAGTGAAATCTTACGATTTGTGAGAGAATTGCTTCCACAATCCTTTTTTTTCGCTGAAGTATGCGCTTGTCCAGAATTTATCGGTATGTTAATAACAATCGCATAAAAGCATGACAGGGGGTAGTGGCAAAAAACTCAGACCTATAAAAAGTATGAAAGGAAACCGGATGGAAAAAGAAATGTGATGGTGATCTAAAACAAACAAACGAACTTCCAAAGTACAAAAATTACGAAACAGAATATAGTTAGACTTACAAATTATTACGTAGAAAAAACACAAGGCTATATTTACTTAAAGCTTCCACATTCGCAAGTCTCACACATGCATTCGCACACGTGACCACACTGCACAGTCTGCTTCTAGTTCGTCGCTGTGGTCCATATTGCCACTGACTTGGTTTACTCTCGGTGCCGTTGATAGCCATGAAAAACACATAAAACCCACAAACAAACGGAAGAAACACCAGATACACACACAGTTACATGCAAATGTGCACAGGCTTGCTCGCCAAGAAATGCCCGAATGTGACATAGGGATTAGCAAAAAATCACAGGATCTGTAATTGACACGATATCTTGTGGAAGTTCTACTCAGCTGATGTACCGGGGTTGAATGAATAAAAAAGCAAGTCCCTGGTACAAGCAAAAATATGAACTTTTGGAAGGGGTTCGATGCCTGATGAGATGTAAAGTGGACGAGTGATAAATAAAGAATTCATTTCTTGATGATTACAGGTTTTATAGAATAAGCGGTGTAAAGACACCTTTTCGCGGTGTCCAAGAACTAAGAGGAATAATGTTTTTCAAAACTGTGCTGCTACTTGCGCGGTTACAGTTGGATAAGCTGAAACGTACCAAGTAGTTGTAAATTAATTACAGAGATGATGTGTCTGAAGACCAGGGTCTCAAATTTCTGACACATAATCTTATGTAGGCTTAACTACTGTCTTGTAAATTGTTATGCTGACTGCAGTAGATGCATTAAAATAGTTCCGATGTAGACGGTTTGCGGTTTGCATTGTAATAATGTAGTTTATATGGCAGTTGCTGTAAGGTCGGGTGTTAAGTGCATGCCTGCATGCTTGTAGCCTGAAATGGGTTTGGTGTTATTGAGAATATATTTAGCACAGAGAGAATTAGCACGTGGCACGCGCATAACCTTGCATTTGTCAATATTTAAGTGCATTACCCATGTCTGACACTAATGGCCAAAACTATCGTTTTTTATCTGGAAGGCAACAGTGTTGTTGGTGATTTCGAGGTAATTAGCACAGTCATCAGCAAATTATTTATTTGAAAAATCATAAGTATTGCAGATCACTAATATAAATTAGCAGAAGACTTAAGGCGCAGCTTAAATGTCTCCTCCAATTTTTGTATCTGAGAATTAGGGCTGTTATTTTATTAGTGAAAGTCCCCTGGTTATCCTGGACAGATCACGCGTTGAATGCGGAGTGGTTATGGCCGAGGAAGAGTGAACGTTTGTCGTTAGCTGCATCAAAATGAGCTTTTTTACAATTTTAAATTGTTTTGAGCTTATTTCGGTGAGTGAGTATGTTAATGCAAACGGCAGCGTCCACTGCAGAGAAAAAAATCCTAGATGAGGATTCGATGTCTTGATGACAGATATAGGCCGGGGAGTCTGCTACTTTATCGCCTCAAAAATGCGTCAGGAGTCGTAACTACTCTCTTTAAACTGTTTGCAAGCTATTTTTTAACCTTTAACTATTATTGTCCCAATTTATTCTTAGCTTCTATGTCATACATATCGTGTGTTCTTGAACTCATCAGATAGTCTTAATGTCGCACTCGACATGCTGCCTTGCCTACGCCAGTGACAGCGACAGCACGTGGAAATGACCAAATGCCGCCTTAATTCATGCGAACATTACCCGCTACTCTCACTGGAAGCGTTTGTGAGGGACGGAAGTCGCGCTCATTTTGCCATGCCGTAAAAACTTGTACTAGCAGTTGTGTGAAAAAAATAAATAAAAATTTAAGCATTATTTTTTAACATTTAAGTAACACCGTTTACCATTTAATTTTAGCAGGGTTTTCTTTTTGGGATAGTTGGGCCATGGATAAAGACAAACTACTTCATAGCATAACATATGTGGCTCAAAAAAGGAAAGTAAACTGGAGGAACGCTCCTGCCATCTATCGTTATTTTGAGTTTCAAATGTTCTACGTTATTAAGTAGTCTGCCATTTAGACTGAATATTCACATGACTGCAGTCACACAGACAGAGGGGAAAGCCAAGCTCATGGTTTGAACCGCGGGAACTCCTAAACCTTAGCCGTCGTTTTGTAGTGGTCTGATTTAGCTCATGTTAATGTGAACTGGGAATACCCTATCACTTGAAACCTATGCCAGCTTGAGCGGTTCACGTAAACAGATTGTTCTTCTTCATGTCCTAACCTTTAATCGCCAAACCCTAGTTGTACTCGTCAGGGAAGATTGTACCAATATTGTCAATGGCGAGTGAGACTCGTCCGGTTCGATGTTTCGTTGCTCGCACCTCCAAAGACCGGTTGCGGCCGACAACTGCGCTGCTTGTAATTTTCAACACAGAAGGTGGTAGTTGTCCATGAAAAAACGTATTTCGCGTCTTCAGAGCGTGTTTTAAGCCTGGCAACAGTATTTCATAGTGGTGTCTTATATGAAGAATGCCGTTGGCATTCATGTCCAGACAGAAGGAGCTGCTTTTTGGAACAGTTCAGACAGCAGCATTGCTTACAATCTTCAATTTGTTTCTGAAAGTGACTCTGACTTCGTTTTCGTGCTGGAGCTGGGTCAGACGAGGGGGAGCGCGACGGCGACTATGACGTCGGTGAGGCGTTAGGTAGTGCGTGTTAACTACTAATGATGAAACCTTGTTTATGGTTTATGTTATGAGGAAGCATTGTTTATGTACTTTCCAATACGGTGCAGCCTACCGCATGAAATAAATACGGCGCATTTCAATACGTTGTGACCCATTACTATGGCAAGCACTGAGGAAAAACCGCCCTCACAAGCAGCTTTTTATTTAAAAAAAAATTTGCGCTAATTCTAACAAGAAACCAATCAAGTGGTACATATTTAGGAGCAGAATTACATGAAAAAAATTTTGAGTACTTAAAAAATTATGAGATTTTGCAAGGGTAAAAGCTTAGCGCAAAAAGATGAGGACTCAGGAAGACAGAAACACACAGCGGGGTGGAAATTTGGGCAAGTCGGTATTGATCCATAACATAAGAGTAGCGCAAAACCAGGACGACGGACAAAAGGGGAGAGACCACACACCAACAACACAGGCGCTTACTTTCGACAAAGATAAAACAACAACAAAGAAAGGAAGTTAGTGCAGTGTGTGTCTGTCTTTCTGAGTCCTCGTCTTTCTGCGCTACGCTTTTACCCTCGCAATATGAACCAATAAGCCCAAGCGTCTACCCGTATGAGATTTTGGTATGTTTTTCTGGATTTATTCTGGTGGTGAAAGGGTTAATGAAGCGCACGTACAAAATGGCATCATATCGCCGTAAGTACGCAGTAGTGCTGCCTTCTGCGTTGCTTCAGAGATAGATTTTATCTAGTCTGATGTTACCGCCAAGCGTTTAGTGCTTATGAGTGATCACAACTGCGCAATGTTCAAGACTGTTCTCAATGTTTAATGTTTAGACAGAAGGACCCGCGTCGTGTTTGACCACAGTGCAATCAAGTGCGAGGATTATTGCAGAACCAACCCCTCTGAAGTCATGTGTTCCTTTCGCCACCACCGAGCTTTTTTTTTATTACAACGAGAATACAAGTTCACGAAACAAGCAATGCATTTTGGATACTTTGACGTGGTGTCTTGCCTCACTGTTGTCACCGCTAGGGTACGATAGGTACTCGAGACAGCTGCAAGAAACCAAAGTTATTATCGCTGACGCCTAGTTACTCTTCCTGAACTCTTTGAGCAGCCCACATGACTTTTGTAATAGTGTCGACGCGATAAGGAAGATGTCTCTTGTACCTTTTGGGCTTCTAACTAAAATATTCACCACCTTGCAGGAGTCTACGAAACATGTTTGGCTGGAAGGCATTGATCGCTTTACCTGTTAATCGCTGCAAATTATTAGTGCCGGAAGAGAGAACCGGAAAAAAAAAACTTGCTCGAAACACATCTTCTGGCAACAGATTCTCTGAGCTTAATCCACCACTACGCAAGTTACATTGCGCAGAAAAGTGCTCATAATGGCAGCATTGCGGGTTAATCTTAAAAGAGCAGTCTTGTATGGCTCTGAGTCTCGAACGTATAAATGTTTTGTCAAATGTAAACAAAACGTAGTTGATTTATCTATTTTACTGCAGATGGTTTTGTCTGTTTTAGCCCTGTTTTACCAATGTCTTTTTTACAAGCATCTGAGCCCAACAGCGTGGACAAAGCGGCAAACGAGAAGGGGGGGTGGGGGTGGAGAGGGGTACGTTTCGGCACGTATTTTAGACATCATGGTAGGTAAGATGGTAAGAATAAAAAAAGAAGCTCTTAGGAACCTGTTATGAAGGCTTGCTAATATGCTAGTTAAGCAGGTAAGTTATACTGACATTCGGTACAATTCGTAATAGCATAAACATTGCTCAATATGGGCGGAATTGCTGGTTTCTTGTGATAAGTCACTTAGTTTTTGGTTTAAAAATTTCACGGATAACACATAGTCTACTGTTGTGCCTCAAGGACACGTAATCCTTTGACTTATTCCAAAGACTTGAAATCGCTACCAACGAAACGAGTTCAGGTAAGCGGGCAGAACTGTAAGACCGTGTTTTTTCGAAGCATTCCTTGTTTGCTACGCAGTTCATACTTCAGCCTGCTCCCTCGTTTGTCATCCACGCAGTGTAGAGACATCGTTAATTATCGCAATGCCATCTACCTGCGCAGTAGTGCATTAAGAGTCGCTACTCAGCTTCTGACACATGCAGCTGCGCTGTATCTTGCTGGAGATGGGAACGCAGGGCCGAGAGTTGCCAGAACCAGCGCATGCGCAGCCGCTACTCGAGGGAACAGTGTGCGCAATCATGACGCTCCCAGACGGGAGGAGACGGCACAATTAAGCGCCGCTTTTACGCCGCCAGAGCTTTCAGCATGCCCGAAAGAACTTCTTCAGCTTCGTTCTCTGAGCTTCCAACCCGAAAGAAAGTGGGTCTCTCGTGGCCAGCGCTCTTTATCTTACTCAAGGCAATGGCAAGAAACGGAAAAAGTAGTTTACGTCACTTCGCTTCGGCTACGGTTGCTGACGCAGTCCGTCTCTGTTTGCTCTCGGCAGCTGGTCACTTGCGTGTTGCGCAAACAGGCTGCTGTTCGGCGGAGCTTAAGCCACGTCAGCTCTGAGTGAGATGTCTCCTCGTTTGCTTTTGAGACCGAGCCGATGTGACAAAAAGCCTTTTCTGGAACGCTGGTGTAAGCACCGATGCAGCTCAGCCGACCTGTGCTGGCTTAAAGCGCAGGCTTTACGGGAAGATGGAAGTGAAAAAAAAAAAAAGTAATTTTATTCAGAATCAGGAGCGCCGCTGGAGATAAGGCACAGCAAAGAAATGGCAGCAGTTTTGACTTCGCAAACAAAAACTAGGTTGACGTTCATGCTCTTTACAGCTTGAATGTACATCCGGGTTATGAGGTACACCTTATTTAGCCAAGGGTTCGGGATTACCTTCAGACACTATGAGTTGTTTACAGTGAAATGAAATTTTAGCAGTGCAGGCGCATTTTTATGCAGCCTTCGATATCATCGCTATCAGCAACAACATGTCGTAGCAATTTAGGAAACGCGGCTGGTATTGTTTTCAGTTTAGATAAGGTAATGTAAGCAGAGAAAGTTAGGAGAAAAGATATGCAGTAGAACGTTTCTGCTAAAATTCGCTAAAACTACTTAGTTATCGCCTAATGCGAATACAGAAGAGATATCTCATAAGTGCAGACGTCGTATAGAAATCGGCAATCCCAGCAGTGTAACGAATTTCAGGAAATCTTTAGCAGGCAAAACGAATACGCATTATAAATATGGCTGTAGCCTAATTCTGTCCATTGACCTAGTGCACTCAGTTTACGGTTCAGAGTCGAATACACCTGCATTGAAAAGAACGAAACGAAGTTCACAAAAATATAAAAACCTGCGAACGGTGCTGCACAGGACCGCCCACGTGTCGTTGTAGTTTTTAAAATATAGACATAGCGTGTGGTTCATCGTCCGTGTATCAAAATTCACACGCGATTACCTTGGTACCACGTGGATCTTTTTCACAGCTTAAGCTCCAGTGGGTTAGCCAGGGAAACTAACTTTTCCGTATTTTGCAATCATACTTCGTTGCCACTACATGTTATTGGCGGCTGAGTAACGTCAAACGACTGTTTCATATTTTCAAGAACGCCATTCCTTCTAAGGTCTGTATGCTGACCACCTGTATTTTTTACTAAATTTGTTCGAAGTGACAGGAGTGAGGAAAAATATATTTGCATCACAACTATTTGATAATAACAAGTACAGAACTCTCTGTAGGACTCATGGGTTGCAATTTCGTCGGTCTGATTTGCCCCAAAACTTGGAGGGTAATTGATTGTCGCGACGCCTGTATGCAGTGAACTAAACTGCGTACAAGTTACAAACATTCAGGTCATTGGTAACCGCACTTGTACCTGACAACAAAATTACTGATATGAACCGGCAAAAGTGCATAGCTACGTAAACTAGAAGTTGAAACGAACAATTTAATTCCAGCTCTTATGAAGCTATGGACGACTAAAGGCGACACTTTTTATTGCAGTTCTTAGGTGAAGCCTTCAGCTCCTAACCTCCCCGAAGTGGTCGCCGGCACAGGCCGGAGTTTCGTTAGCTGTGCGGCCAGATAGCTCTGCTTAAGCTGCAAAAGTGGCGCGCACAGGTCGTATACACTTGCTAACGAAAACGACAGAAAGATGGGAGGAAAGAGCTCTACCGCAGAGTAACCGGCGGAGTTGTAGACGCAGAGTTTATTTCTTGACCAATGGAATGTCGAGTTTTTGATGCACGCCAGACCAGCGGCGAAATACGCTCGAAGACTCGCAACACAGGAGGCCCCGGACTTAGGTACTATGCTATCGAAACTTTGGCGTGCGGTTGACTCCTGGAAAACACGAAAGAACAAAAAAAGAAAACGCGTCGAAAGTCTCTACTCCCTCGCACCGGCTCGGGAACCTGAATAGCCTCGCAAAATGCGTGGGCAAAGGATAGAGTACCGTGCTGCTCAGATAATTGATGACGGTGGGATAAAAATGGATGCTTCGATAGCTTAACCTGCATATACTACAGCGCTTCCAGAGAGTAAAGTACGGTTCCTAGTTAGGTAAGGTATAATGCGAAAAGCGATACCTTCTGTACGACAAGTTTGATTTGGTTCTATTTTGTTTCATCTGGTCTTAATCAGGCACTTCCGAGCCCCCATTTCCTCAACGAGAGCCCCGTTGAACTTTCCATCTCGCCACAGCCATTGCAGTGACGCTGCTGTTCCAAATTTTGGCTGGAAAATTTAAGCTTTGAAGTTATGCGTGAATATTTCGGAGGCACCTAGAACGAGTTGCTCCTCTGTGTGCGATGCCACGTACGTGACAACGCCTTCGAGCCCAGGTTTACAATGCATGGTGGGGTAAGAAGCGCTAGCTCTGTATGATTTCGTTTAGTTTTGCATAACCGTACCAAACACCTTTTTTGAACAACGACGATTCAGTAACAACGATTTTGTTACGCATTGTCACCGGAACGAGAAACCAAACTAACAACGTTTGGCAAGCTCAAAGAAAAAGAAAGAGAAAGAAAGTCAATACAGATAGGCACTACAACGTGAGAGGTGTTAATACAGTTGGCACAGTGATCGTTGTGACATGTGGAAGGGTGCTGCGAACACAAGTTGGGCAAAAAGAAACAAAAAAACGAAGAAGCACAGCGAAGAGAAACTGCGCCAATTCCATGAAACGACGCGGCTTCGCAAACATGGGAAGACAAGAAATATTCGCGCTGTAGAGACGATACTTTATTTATGGATAAACACCAGCTATACCTACCTGCTTTTGGCGCATCGATATATGTTCGCTGTATTTTGTTCGATCTATTCTTCCTACCCAGTTGAGGACGCAGAAATAATGACACTGCAAACAAGGCGAGGAACCAACGTGAAAACGAATGTTTTGTGTCGGTAGAATACACAGTACTCCATGTTTCACGTCAAGTTATCTTGGCGCTTTATCGGAAACACAAGGGTGGGATCTCCACACTTATTCGCACCTATTATAAATCTCGCACACACTAGGCTTTGTTTTTCTGTGTACCAGGATTACAGTACAGCGTAATCCTACTGTATTGAGTAAGCCCTCGTCATCGTCAATCTTAAGAAACAGCAATGACCTCCCGCTTAATACACTCAATATCCAAAATATGTTCTGTGCGTAAGTGATTTAGAGTGTGGGGAGTAATTAGGAGAGCACCTAAAAAAACGTATGTTGCTACGCAGTGCTGTCCATCTTTCCACGCGTAAATTGCGGACAGATGTAATAAAACAAGTTGCTTAGATTTAGACGCGCACATTTTAACGGTCTTCCGTCCATGATTAAGTGTCACGGTAGCAGTTTATCAAAATGAAATGCGCCTCACGTCACATTTCCTGCAGCCATCCGCTGCTACATCTTTTTCTAGTCCTTATCTTTATTTCCTAGTAATAAACTAAATGCGTAATAAATCAGCTGAAATCATTTAAGCACGATGTGTTCTGCGCACATTTTTGTTCGACGCTCGGCGTCATTATCGTTTCCTTGTACAGTCTGAGCGATGTGCGTATGTCTTAAACGTGTCGACTGCGGCGATGAAAATGGACAAAAATGTCCTTCAGTACTTCGCCTTGTTTTGTTTTCGTTGCAATCACAAATTTTGTTATATTTTGTACTTTCTGGCTGCGCCCGGCAAAACTTGTGAGCCTTTATTTGTTTTCATTTCTTTCTCTCTTATTAAAAAATTTGCACCTACCGCAGGTAGCAAAGCTCGTTTCAAGACTGGAAAAATAAAAAAAAAACAATAGCAAATACTAGAGTGCAGACCTGTCGGCCGGAAGACAATGTACTTGTCTAGTAAGCTGCCATTACTTTTAGATTTGAACGGAAGTATGGAATACAATTTCTACCCTGGCTGAACCAGTCAAGGAAACAGGAAGCACGTTAGAAATATAAAAGGAATAAATAGAAAGAATAAGAATTTTGAAACGCCACATATGAAGTTAGTTTCATAACAAGCGGTGCAGACTCCGAGCATTCGTCGAAAAAAACGGCATGAGAAAGTCGACGAAATGCAATCGACAGTAATCATGAATGAGGTTAAAGGTGATCGAGACGCGTGGGTACTTCTATCAATGCAAAATTTTGACTCAACGTGGGAAGAACGGTTAAGCTGGGAAGTCACTGAATAAATTTCTTCTTATTTTGCTGGCTCAGACCACCTCGTGTGCTTGAAGTTATACCAAAGGTATTTGATCGTACCATTTGTGAAACTCCGCATAAGAGAAATGTATTGAAATCCAGTGGTCTGATGGGGCCAAACTGAGGTTAACAGTGTCGCAACACCTTTCGAATTCAGACGAACTGCCCAGAATTGCCTAAAACACGAAGATAGCAGATGACTGACATTTACAGGATGCTGCCGATAGCGGACAGCGCAGCTCACAGGCGGCGAGACCATCTGCTAACCTCCGCAGAGTGGCCTTTGGGACTAGTCAGATTTTGAAACCGATTTTAGAGCGCAGCTCTTAGGCGCCCGTTTCAACGTTTCGCGGCGTCGCCGTCGCCGTTGTCCGTTGTAACCAGGAGAGGGTAAAAAGGCAACCTCCTCCCCTCCTTAGCAAGAAAGAAACAAAAAAAAAAAACAGCGCCGAGTGGACGGCTCTCGCCGGCGTGCGTCGTAAAACGGGGGAGAAGGAACCCCTGGAGAGCGACTAGCCTTGTGTGTGTGGCTGCTCCTTCTCCCATCACTGGCCGACGCGGCGCGCGGGGGGGGGGGGGGGGGGGGCTGCCGTAGATTGTTCTAGACTGTCCGAGTCGTTTCTGCGCGATGTTGACGGAGAGGGCGTAGCCTTTGCGTGCGCTAACAGATGACCTCTACCTCTTTACTCACGCGACGGCGGCGGCGCCACAACAGAAAGTTCTAGATGCTCCTCGAAGGCACTCCCGGCCTTTGACCATTGAGGACGCGCACCCAGCGCGTTAAGGAGAAAGAGACTGCACAGCCGACACTGTGTGTATGTGCGTGCCTCAATCTATCGAAAAGCTGAAACAGTTGATGAGCTACGCTCAAATTTCGCATTAAGAAATAACGTAATCATCGGCATTTATTTTCCAAATGGTTTGATCTAAGGGCTCTTGTATAATGTCTACCAATAGAATGTGCGCCTGGCGACTTTGATGCTCGCTTTCCTGTACAGTGCTGCCTGTCTAGAACGCCAACTCCGTGCTCCTTGACAGAACATGGTTTTCCAGTGCACTGAAGAAAAATAAGAGATCAATTAGAAAACAGCAAGAGGCAAACGAAGCAAAATTTTCTATCAATCTTACTTAATGAATTCGTGCGATTGGGAATTCAAGTACAGCGCATTCTTTAGGTCTGGTCGCACGTGGCTGCCTTCGTTCTCGCAATCAGACAATATAGAACTTTTTTTTTAATGCTTAATCCTTTCACCTGAAAAAGAACCTTGGCTAAAGATCCTTATGTTGGCAAGAAAATGTCAGTTGGAGTTCTAAACGAAAACGCTACATGCTTGAAAGTTTCGGAAAAATGTGGCGAGTCAATTCAAATCTCTGTCTCCTGTGCACTTCCTCTCTCTCTGGAGTGCGCAAACAATGCACGCCTGAAGCGGCCGTGCATAATACATGAGGGGAGAAACCGCGAGGCGTGAATGAAGCCGAATGAAAGCTCACTCGTTTCTGCACTTTCAGCTCCCAGTGAAATGCATTATGCATGCGAAGTCACTGCCACCTTTTGTGACTGAGACTCGTCTCCATGCGTCCAACAGGGGCGCCTTCAAGCGGAGAAGAAGAGACCGTTCTGTGAAATATGCTGCTCAAGATGGTCGCTGCGTCTTTATCTCGCTTCGAGGGTAGAACGCTATGCGGCTTTTTGTAACTTCATCATTCAAATATCGTTCCTAAACAGCGAAGGCCGGCGATACCTCGGAAAGAACACTTGATAGTTATACGCTCTTAAGACAAGACGTATTGAAGACGTGGTCAGGGAAAAAAAAAGAAACTTCGCACAAAGAACAATAACAGCCCAGAAAAACAAGTAATGTTGCGCGTTTCCGCGGTTAAGCAGAGATGTGGGATCTGTATGCCAATTATAGTGCAAAACCTGCAACGTTTCAAGGCGAAATCCTTAGTTATCCCATTGAGCAATAATCTATCTGTGTGCGTGCGTGATGACACTCGACGGTGCGAATAAAAGATGGTGTCCTCGGCGCATCCGAACGCAACCGAATGCGTCCGAATGCAACAGCCGAGGTCGAAGAAGCATTGAAGCAGCACGGCGCTCGCCGCCATTCAAAGTTTCCTTTTAAGACACGAAACGCCTGGCAATCTAAAATTTTTCTGAATTCCATCTTCTGGCTACTGATGCTCAAATTTATCTGTAATCACAAGATTGTAAACTCTGCAGGTATAGCACCATTTCTATTTTCAGTCACCAATCTCACAGTTTATAAATTCTGAATTCAAATAACAGAATCTGCATTCCTTCTTTTTTTTTCCTAATTTGAAAAACCTTTTTGAGCATCTCTCAGTCGCCGCCAGTGTTTTGGCCAATCCCCCGCAGTGGGTATGCGCCATTAACTCCTTGAGGACAGGAGCAACTTATCGGAAGGTTCTGTGTGATTGTGTGCTACGAACATTGAAGGAGTATATACACCTGCATTTCATTGCATATTTTATTCTCTAAAACCCTGTGAAACACACTACTGTGAATTAATCACCATGTGGTATTCATCTTGCGACTTAGCGCTAAATACTTTATAATAGAATTTTTCTGTGATGCTGTTTCTGTATCGGTTTCAGCAGCCGAACGATGGCTGCGCCGTCAAAATGTGTCTGTCCCGTGAGGGGTGAAAAAACTGCGATAAAATCGCTGCATCATCATATGTATTCCCTACAGTGCTGAAGGCAGCCTTCCTCAAGAGCCGGAATGATAAGGCATGTAGAAGCAATGATTTAATTGCAGTTTTTTTCATGCCTCACGTGACATAAAGTCACAGGTTGATGTCGCAGTCATCGTTCGGCTGTTGAAGCCGAAACTAGAACAGCACGAGAAATAAATTAGATTGTAAATTATTTACCGGTTGTAGGATACCACTTGGTGATACATGTATAATAATGTCTTACGCATCGTTACAAAGAAGAAAACATGCACCCAAAATTTAGGTGCGTATACTCCTTTAAACCGTCTTCGTCTACTGACGAGGCTCCACGGGGTAGGCCTCGCTATCCTGTCGACCATAGAGTTTCTTACTATTACTTAGAGGGAAAGCTGGCGGCGCTGCATTTCAGCCACCATGGACGCTCAAAGCATCATGGGGCGGTGAGCTACTTGTTGCGGAACAGTCGTAGTTCTTCAGGAACACGGAGTGTCATTACTAAGATGTTTCATTCCAAAAACGCTGTCCGTGTGTGCGCAGACGACTTTCGCGCGAACGCAGTGTGCAAAAGCCATAGTAGTGAAAACGCGACGACACACGACGCCAATAAAAGGTTTTACTCTTCCGAAATGCCATTAAAAAACCTCTTAAAGTATCTAAGCAACAACATTTTTTTAAAACAGTAGTAGTAGTAGTAGTAAAAGACTTTTAATCGACCATAATTTACAGGCCGAGCATTTCGACCGCCTGGGCGACCAGAAGCCGCTGTTCTTCTTCCCCTTCAGCGCCAAGCCAGTCGAGCCAGGTGGTGATGGATAGAGAGGGTGGGGGGAAGGAACCCGACTGCTGAGCAGCCGGGCAATAGAAGAGGCAATGGGCCAGGTCCGCATAGATACAGGGGCAGTTGGGACAGGAAGGGTCCGATCGATAGCGATAGAGGAAGAGGCGGGACGGGGTAATAACTGCATTCATCTGAATGTGCCAAAGAAGGCGAGACTCCAGCACCGCGAGTGATGGATGAAGGGGAGGGTAAAGGCGTTTGTCGAGGCGGAGCTCAAGGTAGACCTCTTTTATGGTGCGGCGAAGGGTGAGTCTCCCACCGTCCTCCGAGGGCTTGGGCCAGGGGATCAACGGTGCCCGGAAAAGTGTGTCGCGGGCGAGCTGATGGGCCAGCTCATTGCCGTCAATCCCTGAATGCCCAGGGACCCAGCGGAGGAAAACGATGGAAGGCTGCAGTGCGGAGACCGCTCGTTCGACCTCCTGTTGGAGAGAAGGGGTCAGGGTGCGTTTCTGTATGTGGTGTATAGCGGCTTGTGAGTCCGAATAGACTGTGTACTCTTGGAGAGAGGGAAGGAGGGAAAATGACTGGAGGGCATGCGCAATGGCGAGGACCTCGAGGGACAATGCGTCTGGAGGGTGTAGATACGGCCCGCTGGTGTGGGTTTCAGGAGCAGGGAGGTGTGGAAGGTACAGGGCGTAGCCGCAGGAACCTCGAGGAGCCACGAAGGAGGCATCCGTGTAAGCTACACCCTGGTTATCAAAGAGAGGGGAATGGTGCTGTGCGGCCGCATGACGACGTCCGGCGTGCAGGACGGGGGACATGTTGGTCGGGAGGGGAAGGATACGAAGATTGGGGGCGGGGGTGGGAATAGGAGAGGTAAACGGGGAGACTGGAATGGGCGAGATACCCGCTTGAGTCAATAACCACTGACCCTGACGGGTAAGGGAAAGCCGGGCAAGCTGCGAGTCACGATGGAGACTGAGAAGAGAACGAAGAGGATGGAAGAGGCCTGTGGCAAAGTGCTTAGTGGTAGAGGTAGTGATAGGGAGGTTGAGAGCTGCCTTGTAGAGGCCCACAAGGGCAGTCTCGAGAGCGTTAAGTTGAGTCTGAGTGAAGGAAGCGTAGGGTGCAAAGTACAAGACCTTGTTGAGGGCCAGCGCGTGGGCAACTCGGCACGCGTGAGCCTCGTGGAGACCTGAGCGTCGAGTTACCACGCGCCGCAGGAGGTGAGTTATAGAGTGGCAGGTGGTGACAGCGCGGTGAAGGGATTGCACATTCTTAGCCGCATGCAAAGGGAAGCCAAGAACTTTGCACTGTGTGACGACAGGAATGGGAGAGCCAGAAAGGTGGAGAGAGACGAAGTGGTTGTGTGAGCGCTGGTAGGAGGAATGGTTGAGAAGGAGAAGCTCGGATTTCTCAGGAGCAGGAGAGAGGCCAGCGGTGGTGAGAAAGGAGTCGATGAGATCTAGGCCACGTTGCAGGGTGTCCTGTACGTGACCGGGAGAGCCAGGTGAACACCAGAGAGTGATGTCATCGGCGTAAAATATATGATGCAGGTCGGGAATTTCAGCTAGCTGGGAGGCGAGAGGGGCCATAGCGAGATTGAAAAGGGTAGGAGAGAGAACAGCACCTTGAGGAGCGCCACGGGTGAGGTGGTGTGGGTTAGACAAGTGGGTATCTACTCGAAAGTGAGCCACACGTTTAGAGAGGAATGAGCGGATATAGGAGTACATGCGGGAGCCACAATCCAAAGAGGAAGGATGAGTTGAGAAAGGATGTGATCGTGCAAACACCGTCAAAGGCCTTGCGAACATCGACGGTCACAAGTGCGTAAATTTGAGTAGGTGTAGGGGACAGGAACGTTTGCTGGAGAATCAGAAACATGTCCTGTGCACAGACGCGGCGTCGGAAGCCAATGAGAGAATGGGGGAAGAACTCCCGTGCCTCAAGAAAATCAGAGAGGCGAGTCAGAGCCATTCGCTCAAGGGTCTTACCAACGCACGACGTCAGGGAGATTGGGCGGAGGTTAGAGAGAGAGGGAGGTTTGCCCGGTTTTGGAATCATAGAAATAAGGGAGGATGTCCAGGAGCTCGGCAAGCAGCCGCTCTCCCAGGCCTCATTGTAGGTTTGAAGGAGGAATTCTTTTCGCAGTCAGGAAGGTTGCGAAGTGTGGTGTATGTTATGGCATCCTCACCGGGAGCCGAGCGTGTAGAATTAGCAGCCAGAGCAGATTAGAGCTCCCGGAGAGTGAAGCATTGGTCCAGATCGGGGTTAGGTCCACCCGAGTACACCGGGTAGGAGGGTGCCAGAGGGGGCGGGAGGTAGAGAGAGGCGAGTTGATCAAAAACTTCGGAGGGAGTCCCCTGAGTGAGGGCTTTATCTAGAGTGGGAGCAAGGGCAGGCTTAGTGCCAAGGAGGGATTTAAAGAGAGACCATGCGGATCGCGAGTGTAATGCAGAATCAAGACCATCACAAAGAGCACTCCAACGAGAGTGCTCGAGGGAGGCGCAGTGGGCGACGATCTCGGCCCGCAAAGCAGTGATCCAGGAGGAAAGTTGGGCATTGTGTGGTTGGGAGCGAAAGGAGCGTTGAAGACGTTTACGGCGACGCCATAAACGGAGAAGGTGAGGATCTGGGTCTTGGACTGGGTAACGAGAGCGAACGCGACGGCTACTGGACGTCAGCGCTGCAGAGATGCGCGACGTCCAGTCGTCGTAGGATTGAAAGGAGTCGGAGGCGAGATTAGTGCGAAAAGCATGCCAGTCAGTGTGAATAATTGGATGACAGCGAGGGATGTGGGAGAGAGAGGTGGTGATATGGATGAGAAAGTGGTCACTTAGAAGAGTTTCGGCTGTCACCTGCCAGTGAAAGGAAAGTGAACCCCGAGAGAAAGTGAGGTCGGGTGTCGTGGGGCGTTGTGAGGCAGTGCCCGCTCGAGTAGGAGAGCCAGGAGTATTAAGAAGGGTGAGGTGGCGTTCCTGGGACAGACAATGGAGGAGGCGGCCGGGTTTGAGGGTTTGTGGGTAGCCCCAGAGTGTGTGAGGGGCATTAAAGTCGCCACCAAAGAGGATATGGGAGGTAGAAGGAAGAGAGTGAAGGAATTTACCCAGAGCAGAGAATAAAGAGGAAGTGACAGGGGGGTTATAAAAAGACAAAAGGACGAGTGAGATGCGGGAAGAAGGGTGGTAATAAACCACACCAACTAAATATTTAAGGAGGGTGGAGGGGATGTCAATTTGCTCTACGAGCACGTCACTGCGTACATAAATAGACGCAAGTGGTGTGGCCGTAGTGGCATGGTAGGCGCGGTAGCCGGGGACATTGCGGGCCGTGCGGGTCTCCTGGAGAAGGAGAAAATGAGGCAGAGAGGGGCGGGTGAGTAGATACTGGTGGAGGGGGGTCTTATTTTTGGCAAAGATTTCGGCAGTTCCACTGCACAATCTCGAGGTCCTCGCCAAACGCCATTATGATAGTGGAGAGGAATGCGATGGTACGCGTTCCTTCTTTTTGGCCGGGGGCAGTGACTCATGCAGGGATTGTAGCGTAGAAGTGAAGGATTCTAATTGCTTTGATTGTGCTTGGAGGGTGGTAAGGATCTGGAGAACCGAAGTTTCCAGCTGAACCAAGCGAGTGTGATGTGCCTGTGTGGTGGTTTCTACAAGGTCAGCCAAAGGGGCGACCTGGGCGCTGGAGGAAGGAGTGGTGAACGTGGCAAGGTGCTCATTTAGCTTGCTAAGCTGGGAGGTAAGAGAGGAGGTGGTTGTCTGGAGGGTTTGAGTCAAGGCATGTATCTGCTGTTGTAGATCGTGGGAAATGCGCCAGCAGCGAGAGCAGCAGCGCATTTTAAAACATATTTACTTTTAGAAGTGCGCCTGTTAATTACGCAATATTAGTTTTTTTAGTGTTCATCACTTGGCCCATAGGAAAGCCAGTCATCTCTTATTTTGGGCAAACTTTGCACTTAAATGCTTTTCTGCTCGTTTGTGTTGCAATCATTAGACAAGATATTGAATGTTAGGACATTCGTAGTTATCTAACAGCTTTATTTTTCTATTATTTTTTGGCCAAAAGTTGTAGTTCTGCAGTCGGTAGCTCACCGCCCCATGATGCTTTGAGCGCCCATGGTGGCTGAAGTGGCCTCGAGGGGTCTCCATGCAAACTCCCATAGAGGGGTCGACAGCTTTCCCTCTAGGTAGTAGTAAGAAACTCTATGCTGTCGACACAGAAGAGGCACAGGGACGGCGGAGAGAAGCTCAAGACGGCAAGAATGTTGCGAGACGTGCAAAGAGGGCAGCGCTCGGTGCAAACAAAGCCGTCTCCCTGTCTCCGGTCGAGCGTCGCACTCGGCGTACACAGCAGCAGGTCGAGTCGATGCGGCGAAAGCCAGTTCCAAGACGAGGAATTCCGGCAACGTGCGGCGGCGGCGGCGGCGGCCAGAGTGCATGGGATAATAAGGGCTGTCGCCTTCTCCCACGTCAACAGTCTTCTGCCAACAATTTTTTAACTTTTAATTTTTTATTTTGGTTGGTCGAAGCACAAGCAATTGTTCCACACCCGCGTAGCACTTCCAGCAGGAAGCGAGCATAAATTTTTATTTTGGCTTGAGATTCTTTTCCTCTTTATGGTTCTGTTAGTCGGTTCTACGGCGCAACGTTTGACACAATAGTTGAGAACTATTGGTCTGCTGTACAGATGTCATCTTCAACTAAAACTTTGGCGAAGAAAGCTGCGCGAAAGCATTTGCAACGACAAAGAGCTTTGTACTGGTACCACTGCAGCTTTCCGAATCAGTTTTCTTATATTAGGATGAAAGAAAAAAAATAATGTTTACAGAGAGCAGTCCGTATCAAGATGTGTTATGAAAAAAAAAAGGAAAATAAGTAGTCGGCAAGCTATTTCGTGGAGCTATCAAAGGATAGCACGGCATAAAGATAACCCCGAAGATAACCCAGTATTCTCTTCTCAACGATCAGTGTACGCTCTTCTTGCAGCACAACTAGACCGAGTGGGCGACGCTGACCATTCGATTTTGGAGTAGAGCTGGTCTTTGTTAAATTCGGTTCTACTCGTTCTAAGGATTGCTTTCATGTCGCGACTGGAGAGTTGTGTGGGCGGAGGGCGAAGCGAAGGAGTGAGAGAGAAAAAATAAGGGGGAATAAAAAAAAAGAAAGGAGGAAGCGTGCAGAGACAACTCTCCTAGCAGAAGCGGGGGAACTGGCGCTCACGTTGTAGTGAACGGAGGAAAGCGAGAGGTAAAAGGTGAGGAAGAGATGCGTAGCAATAGCGGTACCAGCGGAGCTCTGTAGTCCAGAGACGAAATTAGAAGGCAAATATTAAAAGGAAACTTCAAAGACGAAAACTGAAATCCTACTCTTGAGTGCACTTTAAAGATCCGCACGTGGCAGATATTATTCCGCAGTCTTCCACGACGGCACCTCTTTATTCCTTTATTCTCTCACTCCTTCCTTTACCCTTTCTCTTACGACGCGGTTCAGATAT
The DNA here is from genome assembly GCF_055824585.1 of Amblyomma mixtum. Classification (NCBI taxonomy): domain Eukaryota; kingdom Metazoa; phylum Arthropoda; class Arachnida; order Ixodida; family Ixodidae; genus Amblyomma; species Amblyomma mixtum. The sequence goes on along the minus strand of NC_143013.1, from coordinate 59,711,850 downwards.
CCCCCGAGATGTGAGACAGATACTGCGCTACTCCCTTTCCTCAAAAAACGATTTTGAACTTTTTCAATTTTACTCGTAAGACGGAAATGTTACATCGCATTTTACCATGGCTTGTAAATTTTTTTCCTTTCCTCATTGCCTGATTTGACCGACCGTGTTTAGGGCAGCCAGCAGCGGGACCTGTGATTCTCTCACGGATTGGTTTGAACATGCCCTGCATGCCGGTCATTACTCTCACCGTCTCCATAAAAGTTAAGGACATCGCCGGACGAATGGCTCGCGGAGAGATCTCCATTTACCACTACAGCCTGAACCGACTGTACCCACTATTGAAATTGAAATTGAACTTTATTCCGTCGAGGCGGAAAGGGACTCGAACAAAAGTGAAAACATATCACTTGACGTGGTTCGAGCCTCCATTTACAAGGCATACAGCAGTTCCACATTTACATCTATAGCAGCATAGTCACGAGAACATACACACTCTACATACACACACTATAATCTACACTATACATACACTATAATCTTGCGAATAAGAATCATGCTCTATATCAGCATTTCCTGATCACCCCAAAAACCACTGTGCACTTCAATGGAGTGGGAAGACCGCAGAAAGGCATGGAATGGCCTCCTCAGGACTAGAAAAAAGTTCCTAGAAGTGTCTCAGAAAAGTCGCCTTGGGAGCAGCGTATGGTGTACAGTGACTTGCAAGAGTGCCATGATTATATCTGCGTAGACCCATCCCCCCCCCCCCCCCCCCCCCCAAACAAAAAACATTTGTTGATGGCAGTTGATACCAGTAATCGCCAGGGCATTCTCATGTTTTTACTCGAGCATTCCGACAAGAGGACGTATAATATTTTATTTACCACCTTCTTAGGACCTATTCGAAACAGAAAAGACGACGCCAGTGAGTAGTGACATATGCATCTATAGCGAAGAAAAGAAAAGCAGGTCAGTTGAAAATATGAACGTTATTACTACAGAATGTTATAGACCGCAGGTTGTTACGCTGGTAGCCATCAACTTGCGACTTTCTTTGACGGCTGTAATCTGTGCGGTAAGAAAATTTCCCCAGCAGCACAGTTAATCGGTTCAATATAATAAAAGCACTGCCAACGACCGGTGCTATAAAGGACCGCAATGAAACTAGCCGACTCCGATACTGGGCTGATTACCTGTGCTCCATGGGTTCCCTTTTGCGATATTCTTCAATAGAATGTCGCATTAGTTATTGAGATTTATAGAGGAACATCATGCTTTTAAACGTGTCCTGATCGAGAGGAGTTTCCCTGGAAGACGCAGCTTGAGCAAACATGGAAGCATAATTGGTGAATTACTATGTGAACAATTCTGAGAAGCAGGCGTTTGCGCTTTCATACAAAGCATGCTAGGTCAAGGCTTGCTTTCATGGCATTTGTGCTCGCTGTTCGGTTGTAAGTAGGAAGAATGGAGTAAACGAATCTTTTTAGCCATTTCCTAAAGAATAAATGGGGTTAATATGGCTTTCATTTTGCAACAACGCTGCCTATGCAATTTTTAGATGAGTAGGAGCAGAAATAGACTTCAGAACAGATTTGTTGCGAGGAATTAGGGCGAATAAAAAACTAACGTTTAATTAATTAATTCAATTTATTTATTTATGCTGCTATCTATCAGGGTCGAGAGTTTAGCAGCGTGGGAAAAACAAAGCACTTTCATAAAACAGGCAAAAGTAAACAATAAATAAACAGGGCAAGTTTAAGTGTTGCTGCTAGCATGATCAATGCAGTCATTGGAACACGATGTCAGAAAGAATAAAAATAAACTTTATAATAAATCGGTAACGTGACAAATGCAACTACGCAAACTAGGCAATATGTTGTGACAATAACCTAGTGACAGTTGCAAAACTTCCTAGTTATTGAGGTTATTCCAAATGAATATAGTCAGGGAACTAATGAGTATTCGAAGCAGTTTTTACAGGCACGAATAGAGTTAAAGCTGGCTGTTGTCATTGTCGGGTTGTATATTCTGACAAAAAAATGGCTGAGGCTTAACTTGGTTAAGCCTGGAGAATGCGAAGCATCATCGTGTCGCGTAATTTGGAGGCGCACAACCACAGCGACGGCGCGAGGTGGGCCCCCGTTTCTCGTGACGTCATCGTGTCACGTGGTGTGACGTCGTGTATCACGTGATTTGGAGGCGCACAACCAGAGCGACGGCGCGAGGTGGGCCCCCGTTTCTCCACTGTCGTGACGTCATCGTGTCACGTGGTGTGACGTCATGTATCACGTGATTTGGAGGCGCATAACCACGGTGAAGGGCTGAAGTGGTAGCTCAAGTAGTATGCTTCGCATAAAAAGAAAGCAAATCTGTGAGTTCCGTTCGGTACTGTCTTTTGATTATTTGGTACATGAATTTCAGTAGGGCAAAACGATTTCACCGAGTTATTCTCGGCAGGCTAGATTTGAAAAAGAAAAGGTGTATTACTGATTTACTGCGGCTGTTGTTATATATGTAGTGAACAGCCCTCTCTTGAACCCTTTCTATTTTGTAAATGTTTGTCCCAGTAAATGGGTCCCAAATTACAACAGCAGTATTTGAGGTAGACAACGCGGTAGCTTTATAAGCAAGCAGGCGAACAGGTAGAATGGTAAACTTCGACTTCTGTCTTAAAGGGCGAGGAGTGATAAGTGCGAGATGTGAGCGACCCAAAGCAGCAAGTACTTGGATATCAAAATCTTGGTGTTTGTAATACCTGCGGGTTGTAAACAGCTGCTAAGTGGGCTTCATGATGGGGGGGGGGGGGGGGGGGGGGCTGAGAAAGGAGTTTAATATATGCTAAAAGAGTACCTACCAGCATATGTGCTAAAAGCCTAGACCGAAATATTCGCTCGGATGTAATGCTAATCAGAACATGCATTAATGATCGACGTTTCATACGTTAAGAAGCAGAAATTTCCACGTGCGACTGAAACAGCAGTAAAATATCTCAACTCAAGCGCTTACAATGTCGAAGGACGACCACCCTAAATTATGTCAACTTTCAAAGAACCACGGGCTCGTCTTCTGCTAGAATCGTCATGTTTGCACGTATTGAATTTGACCCTACACGAGACAATCTACCCGAGCTTCGTAAACGATCCCGCTGCCACCTTATTCTCTTAGGCATGAATTCGCTGATTAATTGCGAACAAAACGCCTGCACTCGTGGTGAAACTGCGTATTTAGCCAGAGCTGTTCTGGAGAAATTGGTGCTCCACACGTGCTCCACATGTGCACTGCATGATCGCATGTCTGCGTGTTTGAATGAACCCTCTTCAACGCGGGTAGCAAGCGTAAAGTGCCGTTTTTTTATTCTTTTAGTTCACAAATACTAGAGCAGCGCCTCTTTAAGAGAGAGAACAGGCAACTTTTTCTGAAAAAAAAAAAAGACGAGCAAGATTAGGTTTGCAGTGAGCTCAAAGAGCTACTTTCTGCCTCGACAGAGTGCTATGTCCCTAAGGCTCCAATTAACCGGACTCATAGGCTCTACATCGCTGATCCAGTGTGGTGTTTCTTTTCTGCAGTCGTCGTGCAAATAGTATAGTGAGAAAGAAAAGACGACGAGAAGGACCACGTCGTCATTAGAGGAAGGATGGGTCCAAGTTTGCTTGGCAGTTCAGGCAATCTTTCCACTCATGGCAAAATGAAAACCAATTTAATAACACGACTCTTAGCAGAGCCATGGTAAGAGGAACTGAAGCGTCGAGGGGATAGAGGAAAGAAGAGCGAAAGAAGAGCGAAAGAAGAGAACACCAGACACTTAACCCCATGAAGATGCCTTGTGTTGCGAGGGTGCTAATTAATAGTGCACTAAAGTGCTATCGTCTGACTTCCTCATTGGGCGTTTTCAACACGTTCCTTCTGTGATGAACACTGGATGTTATTATATTTCCTGGTGTGTTTCTGAGTATGTTCATATTAGAAATATAGCCATTGTATTTAGTTTGCTAGTATTTATTAATTTATTTACACATCCTGCAGCCCAATGGAAGCTTATGGCAGGCATAGACCAGTAAGACTATAAATATATGAGGAAAAATGCAATGCAGCGTTCAACGTAAGAAAATGCTCAAAATAAACATAAGTAGAATGCAAACTACAACTACGTGATAAATACAAAGAATGATGGAAAGAGAGCAAAAGCAAAAAAGGTATACGAACAAAACAGAGTAAATTTTTACCGTTGGGTTGTAGGGATGAATAGAATTGAATATGTTCATTCGATGCCTGTTACGAAACTTTCAAAGTCAAAGGAGTAAATACTTCCAGGTAATGAGCTCCGCGATTCAATGGCGCGTGGAAAGAAACTGAATTTCAGCATGATCTTACGTGTGTAGAAAGGTTTCAAGCTGTGTTCGTGGTATTGTTTTGTTGATGTTTCTCGACCAAAATTACAGTAGATGGATGAGAGCGCGATCGAAGAAATGGTTGCGCTGTGCAAGAATTTTAACCAATCGATAAGTAAGAACGTTCCACATACCAAAATATTTTTGACTCGCCATCAGAAAAGTAGGGCTTTTTGAAAATGGTTATGCATTGGAGTGCTTCAATGTTCATGGTGAACTTGTTTATTTTGTTATCTAGATCCTTTGCTTTTCCTTGAAGTGGCATCTTTAGTCACGTTCTCGTTCTAACGGGTCAGTGCACCCACTCGCTTGCGTTGAAACTTGGATGAATAAAAGGTTAAAAGCTTATTCAGACAGACAAGGTATATCAAAGGAGGTCTTCCTAAGAGGATGAGAAAAGGCACGGATGCCTTACCAGTGTCAGCTTCCTCTCCCCAAAACGCACAACATCCAAGTATACGGTCCAAGAAAAAAACATTAATAGATTAACATACACTCAAAACCGACTAAAATTGATACAGATCACACAAGGACCATAAGCAGAACGCGTTAAGAGAGTTAAAAGTATATTTTAGGCACTGAAAGCGGATCCCAATAAAGAAATAAAGTTTTTTTCTAGAGTGGCGAGAAATACACGTTCATCTTTTTTTTTATGATGATTGCTACGGACCATGATTCATTTGTAACATAGATGATAATATGATGGTGATTTTAAAAATCAGCTCTAGTAAATGATTGCTTCCGCGCACCATAGTTTGCGCGTATACTGGCCTTGTAGTAAGCTGTGTAAGGTGTATTGTAGCCGCCTTCTTTGGTATGGTATTTTGCGAAAAACACACTTTCAATAAGCCTTATTTCTTGAAAGCTAGCAATGGTTCTTTTCTGTTCATAATGCTTTCTGTTGTTAATGCACTGTTCTTGTAACTGCCTGCCCTCACCCATACATGAGAGCTATACTTTTCCTATATTGCCTGCTTCCTATGCTCTTTCGTTCAAGCGCTGTTTTTCTGGCCTACATGTTGGCCGAACCATTGTATCTTTCTGAAATTGTGGAGTGTCGGTTGTCGGTTCAGAATGAGTACACTGTCCTTTCTTTGACCTGTACCTTTTGTTTGACCTAGTTTTTAGCTCCCACTCTTAAAAGTGACCATCACTGGAGCTTGCGACATAGCAAATTATTGCGCTCGTTCACCGCGTTAACATGTTATTACGAGGTAGCGACTACAATGTTCTTTCGCGAAACGAGAGAACAGCAGTTATTTCAAGTTATAAATAAATGTTTATGGTTCCTTCTTACGACAGTTTCTGGGCCTGACGTGCCGATAACGAATATTTAGGAAACTACTGCTTTCCATTCGCAAAAGAAAGAAAAGCTTTTCAGTTTCGCACTTTCTATATGGAGAAGCATACCGCAAGAATGGTTATGCGCTAGAAAGCTGTCGCCTGTTCGTTCCTCAGAATTGTAGCGTTAAATTGACGCGCGTAAGAAAAGAAACGAAGCTCCCAAAAGCAAACAACACTAAAGTTAAATACGGGGTTTAAAGCCCTCAAGCAAGGTGAGGAACATGACGGAAGGCTTAGTTTGGGGCTCGTGTAATTTCAGCCCCTATCGGGTCCCGTGCACCGACATTGTACAGCATGCGAGTGCTTTTGCATCGCCCAGGGTACCGTTCCATGGTCTTACTAACATAAACTGAGCCCGATAGCTGCTGAGCAATCACGGCCAGTGAAAGCAGATCATTATTTCTTTGTCCAAACTAACGTTTCTTCGAGCGTGACTCAACGAAGACGCCACAGATCTTAAAGGAACCGAACACTGACCAATACGTGCCAGAGTGTTATAGCGGAAATGAAAATATCACGCCTCAAACTGTAATAACTGAGCACTGCAATATCAAAGAAACGAGGATTTGTAATTTTATTTTGGCATTGAAAATCGGAAAAGCCATCGTGAGTCGAAACCCGCCATTATCAAAGTAGTCCACCACGTGTCCACAGCTCGAAAAATATCGCTTATTTCTTTTATGTGCGCAGTGTTTTTTTTTCTTTCAGGAGTGTACGTCATGTTTTATTGGAAATTACACTTTCTTCAGTGCGCCATTCGATGAAAAGCAACGCTCTCTTCTCATTGCTGACCAGGCGCTTTTAGCTTTTGTAAATAGCGGCACCACAGTGTTTTGAATTTCTTGGATGGAGGGGCAACCACGGTCTACTAAAACTTTCGTCGATGAGGCGTAAATCCGTGCACCATAACAGCTTTGGGTATGGAAACTGAAATGAACGCTACTCCATATACTAAATAAATCTTATTACTGTCTGGCGGGTGAGATTTGTATTAGCTTTGGTTAAGGTGACATTGCCGACGTGCTGTCGCCATCGAGCATCGTTGTTTCCAGCATAGGGGTACATAATAACGGGCGCATGAACTGATTTAAAAATTTTTGCTAAAAATTTCTTAGACCGTTTATAATAAAACCGCTGCGGACTGCACCATCGCATACATAAAGCTTTCCGTTGGGCCCCCAATAAATGGGTCCTTAGAATTCAATGTTCTGTTCATTTAATGATCAATTACTGGAGTTAATTAGCCCATCTTAAAATAATGACATGTTCTTTGAATTGCGATGAAACAATTAGGTCGCTTAGTTAATTACAAATGGTGCCTTGAAGGTCAACATACTACCGTAATACTGTTGGCAAATATTAGCGCAATTTAAATTTATAGTTCGCACCGTACTTCACTTTAGTTTCCGCCATTAATGATTGTCTTTTAAGTGCAAAATGGGACTGCTCGATTTCCGCTTTCTATAGTTTTAGTCAGAACGCGCTACATCCACGTGCACCACCTACAGGCAAGCCTCTTCCTGCGTAGGAAATAACGGCGGCAACCGCTTTATTACATTACAAGCCAGCGCAAGCACGCCACGAAACGGCCCTACGCAGCAGCGACCATTACCACACGTTGCGGTCTGGCTGCAAGCGGCTGACGCTTTAGGGCGCGGTGGCGTCCCGTTGCTGTTTCTGGCTAATGAACTTCCCCGCCCGCAGTGACTTGCACAGTGTGGCGGGACTACTCTTCCTTTCCACCCCCCACCTCTTTTCCCCCGACTTCCTTCTAGGAAGAAAGGGTATATATAAACCTGGGAGGTTGGCGCGGCGCACGAACGAAAGTCTCGCCTTTGGAGCGCGAGTTCACTTTTAGCATGCCCTTCTCCAGCGCTGTTTGTTCCGGCCATGCTGTTGGCAAGGGAGGCGTGCCGCGGCATACGATCTAGCAACAATGCATAGCCGCTGCTTGGGTGGTAGCACTCTTCAGCTGTGCTTACCCTCCTCTTATGTAGTGTGCGCGTCTTTTCCGTGCCGAGTTATAAGCGCTGAGCGTGTTTGCTACCTAGTGTTCATCGGATTTGTTGCGGATTCGGCGCAAGACTCGCTGTTTCACAGCTATGATATGAAAGGTGCTCTGGCAGCTTCCAGACTGGCAGCACTGAGTTCGTGATTAACTGGAAGAGCTAATTTGTTATGGTCTTCAGGAGCATGAATTTGAAGGCTGTATGTATATGTCTTCAGTAGGAGACAAGTTTGCATAACTACTGAATATATCGCTTTTAATCTTGCGTTTTCAGAACTGCATTTGTTAATCTACATTTAATAAAAAGTTTTTTAGAGACTGATGATTTCGATGCAGTAATGCTCCACAGCACTGCTTCACGGATTCACCTACCGCAAAGATCTCTCTGATAGGTTTATGCCATGTTGGCTTGTAGTATCTGCATAATGCCATGTGCTGTGGGTGCTAGTTCATATTACTGATGCCAGAGTATAAAATATCGGTTTAGAGCAAAGAAAGGAAGAATAATCTATCGATGCATACCTTAGTATTGTCGTAATTGACATAACGGCGAATAATACAACCTCTGACTGAATATTTAGTGTCTTCATATAACCGAGTTTGATTTATTATCGTTCGGTTGACGAGAAATTTTTGAGCGCTCGTAGTAAATAAAAACGCACCGAAGTGTTCGCAATCAGACGCCCCGGAAAGTCTGGCTTTATGCTGTTTATAAATGCTGCTTGTAAGACGGGAATTACACCAAGATTGCAACAGACGGCTAATTAAGACGAAATGGGAATAGTGGATCATGGTATTATGTGAAGTTACTTACCATCACCGTTATCAGGCATTACATGCGTAGGAGAGGAAAGGGGTAGATGATAAATCGTGGGTTTCAAGAATTTAACACCGCAATATAAGTTTAAAGCGCATGTAAACACAGTAAACATGTGGAAGTGAAGAAGCCAATAAACAGGGAAACAGAAAGGCTTACTTCATGAACGGAGGTGAAGAATTGGCTATAGATAACGGTTTAAACTTCATGGAAATTATTTCATAGCCAACACCTTCAGAAAGTTCGGGGAACACTGCTAGGGCACTTGGCCCAAATGATTTACTAAAAGCGTTGGTTGAATCATGAATGAGCGGAACAGTGCCAATTGAACAAACCTAGGGATGATCTCAAGGCAGAAAGAATTTGGGTCTCACGCAACTGGAGAAACTATAACATAGTTTATGAAATAGGCAGTCTTGCTATCCAACGTCGGGACTCCAGGGAAGTTAGACCAATGGAAGACTTGATATTAGTAACGCTCAGCCGAGGATCATAATTGTATGTTATAAAAAGAGCAACTTGAGAGACAGAGATACCGGGAATTACTTGATTTATTCAAAACATAATCATGCATCAAAATCTGATCGGCGCATTGCCAAAGCTAGTTTGGGTCCACAGTCACGCATGTTTGTTACGTCAGCAATAGAGTAGAAATACAAACAGTGCGAATGCATGCTAGTCATAATCCGAAAATAAAGAGAGAAACAAACAAATTAAGAAACACTTTTTTAAACTACTACATATTACTAAAAAAATTCTTCTACAGAGTATCCAAAGTTGCTAGTTATTTTGACCTCAAGCCGGATGTCATCCAAAGTTTAGCACTCTAGAACTTCAGCAATCGCTAACCGTAAGGGTTGCGTATTAAAGGGAGATTAATGTTTAGATGTCTTGCATTCCTGATGTTATTGGTACGCATAGTAAATATATGGATTGTGAGTGGGTGGTTGTTGGATACAATTTTGTAGACTAAATATGACACCTTTACGTGAAACACAAGCATGAACGGAAATATTTTAAGGTCTTGATAATGTGGATGGCTTGACTGGTATCTGTTGGAAATGTCATGATGCGTAACGCCCTTTTTCCCCGCCGCATAATGAGATGCAAGTATGTTTTAAAGGTAGAAGTCTATGAGTTGCAACAATAAGCGAGATGGAAATGAAAATTGGCTCAATAAATGATTTGCAGAATAGATATACCAAAGTCGGTTTGTTTCTAATTGGAGCATAACACAATGATGCTAATTTGGAACATACATGCTCATTGTGTAATTTCTAGTTCAGGTATAGTCCATCACAGTACCTAGGTCTGTTATTATACCAGCCTCTTCTAAGAGACGATTGTTGAAATAAATTTTTATCAAATGCGCGCAAATATGCCATTATGCAGATTGAAACAAGGTATACTTTGTTTTAAAGGGGTTAAGTGTTACTATTTATCCTTAATTACACTGACAGGTTCTTTGTTCACGATGACGACGATTTGCTCCAGTGTCTTCCAGAAAAGCGAGTGCAGCATCGTAAGCTTACATGATGGCTTTAGATGCCGTTGTATTTTTTTTTTCATTTATTTATTGCTCTTTGTTGCTATACAAATATACGCAAACACTGCTCGGACCCATAGCCAACGGCTAGTAATATATTACCTCTTATGTAATATTATTGCTTCCGTTTTTCGTTGCAATTGCTGCGAAGCTATGATGACGATGCCTAGATACAAGCGTTCGTCAGCATGATTCAACAGCGAAGACCTCCCTGCAGAGAGCATAGAGCTGCGTCAATAGAGTTCAAACTATCGCAGGCTTACGGCACTTCGCTGTGGCCTTCCGTTGCTCGCTTCAAAAATTACAAGCCTGCTGGTGATATTTTAAAATAGGAATGTGTAATTTCGTTCCTTTCTTTTCCTTCGTTTGTGTTAGTTGTTGTGTTACTTTGTTTGATTTCGCACTCCCTCTCGGACTGAAGTGAGAATCCGCTGTGCTGTCCAAAACTGATTAAAACAAAATATCTTGCCTTGGGTGTATAATTTTATTTCAAAATTGTACTCGCATGAAATTGATAAATTCGTGCTGCCATTATGGCGTTGTGAGGTCAACTGCTCTATCCAATTAAGGTTTGGCATTCGGGCTTTGGATCGACTTAACCACGCGCTCTCTATGCTAGAAAGGAAGACTACAACTGAACCATGTAGTCCATGTGAAGCATGTCTTCAAATGAACCACGAACTACCTGCATTTATGACGCAGTCTGTCTACAGTGAGGGAGCTGTTGCGAGTTGAGTGCTGCCGAAATACTTCTCTACGCATTTGCACATTCAGAGTTATAAGTTTCTCGGTATTTTTCTCCACTCTTGGGCCTTCTGTCTTCGAAATGAAGAGAACAAACTTGCTTAAACAGAACTCTGCTGTTTGGACAACAGATTCAGCAGTGACGTCATTGATGACCATGCATTCGACCAGAGCAATCGCTAAGGGTCCGAAGCTAACGGTAGCTGCATCCCCGACAGCGTAGGAGGCGAAGATTCTGAACAACCATATCGACAAAAATGTGGAGAAGCTATTGTGGATAAAGAAAATAAGAGGCGACCATTCAAAATACGTTTCAGACCACCTGCACTTTGCTACAGGGGTTTTGGTACCGCAGATGCTTATCCAATCACTGCAGATTTCATCAGCTGACAATGCCTATGCAACGATCCTTCCTCTAATCCCCTTTTCCCATGATTAATTTATTAATATTTTGCAATTTATACCTCTTGTCGCTTGCCGTCGTCAAATCTTCATCTATTGCCCGCACTGTCTTCATTAGATAAAATGTGCCCTCTTCGAGAAAACCTGTTAGGATTCTAAAAAATCCCTAGAGTTCCCGAATTCGTCGCCACCGCAGGGTAACTAAATGGACGCCGCATCTCTCCATTCGGGTTTTCCAACAGACTCAGCGCTGCCGAACGGGGTCACATAGGGGTGGCTGCTGCGACCGGCTGTGCTCACGGTTCACTCCCACCCAGCGTCCATCCTTGTCCGCGACAGCCGACTACTTCCCGTCGCCGAAACGACCTCCTAAATTTGCATTTCCACTCCGGCTCTGAAAAGCCGCCGGACGTGTCTAACGTTTTCTCGCCGCAGCGACCGCAGCCGTCTTGCATCCCCAAATTATCCACTCGGATGTACGTACGGCGCTCGCGTAAGCCCTTAGGGAATGTTCCCTAGAAACTTTCGAGGGACACTGCGCCGTCTAGTTTCAGCGCATGGAGGCCATTTTGTTTCGGGTGGCGATATGTGGGGAAGTATACTGTACAGACAGGATAAAGTGAGAGAGCTCAAATTGAAACCATCCCACAACTGAGATAGCAGCAGAGTTTTCACTCTCGGTAGTTCTCGGCCCTGTAGTTTTAAGTTGTTGGCATTTTAGTTTGTGGAACAACGAAGACCTCTCAGGAGTTCTCTTAAGAATAAAAAAAGAAACCGAAAATGAAGTGGGCACCGCGGGTATAATCTGAGAAAGCAATTTTCAGAGCCGTTCTCGCATTGAATGGCACTGTGGAGCTGCGAAAATAAGATTACCTGATTTGTACTTGTCGAGAAAAAATACAAATAGATTAAAATTTTCTGCAAAGTGAAGTATTTTCCACAAACTTGTCTAGCTCGCGGAGTTTTCAATAAAAAGCGTCTTTGTAGAGGATTATGCACTCGTTGCTCTTGCAAAAAGGGACGGCAATTTGAACTTAGTAATGGTGAGCTAATGCCCCAAAAGGACGATTGAATTGAAGAACTTGTAGGTGCCTCAAACAATAAGCTCGTTGGGGCACGTGGGTAAGGGGTTATTATCATTCTTGAGAGACATTTTTTACTGGCCACATGCACGGTACGTAGAGATAATGAGGTGAGTTTTGTTCACAAAACTCATGAGTGCAAGAAGTATTCAAAATGTGCGGCTTGAAGATAATAAATAGTGTCCTACAAACCACGTAACTTGAGCGGCGACATGAAGATAACGCACGGAAGCACCTAGTCGTCCCTTACATTATGCGCTGTATTACGTTCGTCATAGATTGAAAGAGATAGATGAGTAGAAGAAGTACAAAATGCAATGAATCTGAAAGACGAAGAAAGATGCCGTAAATACCAAACATGTAGTGGCATGTTTTCAGACAAAGGGCACAGTTTTCAAGACACAGTTTTCCCGTCTTAGTTCTTGTACGCGAATAGTATACTTTAGGGGTGTTTGGGCCTGGGTGGATGGTATATTCGCTTCGACGTGCTTGGCGTTGCTAGTTAACAAATCAAGCCATTCATTTAATGGATGTCACCCATAGCAGAGTAGCTCGCGAAACGCTGGGATTTTATTTGAACAGACCTTGCTTTGGTGCTGAATTTTCTCCATATTAGGAAAGCAGTCAGACAGACTTCCGTCCAATATGTTCAAGTTCATAGCGTTAACATATTCGAGAGCACGCAGAAATTTTCGCGAACATGCTTTGTGGGGCTTTACTTGGGGAGATAAATACGTTCTCCTCCGATTAACCGCGGCTGACACAGTTCAAATTTACTGGGACCCCACCCCGTGGTCGCGTACGCTACCGAGCGCACGCCGACCACGGCGGGCCTTGCTCTGCGAGAACAAAGGAACGACACACTAACTGACGCAAACAAGGCATTTATTGCTACAACAACAATAACGACAGCTAGCAACGAAATACACTGAGGAATTGAGGACGTCCGATTCACCAGCACGGTTAAGAGCGAACGTTCGCCCACGCTAGGGCAAGAGGGAAGCTCCGAGGCCGGACGGGACGAGCTGACGGGAACATGTTTCTACACGAGGTCGCCCGCCGGCGAAGAACGGAGCCTTGCGCGTTACCGTCTACGCGCTTCCCCGGTCCCGAGCAAAAGAAGACCGCCTCTCCCCCCCGCGCGCGCTGCAAACACGCCATCCGTGGCACTAGTGTCGCTGCGACCCGAGCGCCCTCCCCTGTTAGTTAAAGAGGAGGGTGCATTGCAGGGAAGCTAATCACAAGAAACGGGTTGAGGGTGCATTGCGGGAAAGAGAACCACTGGAGACGAGTGCATCCCCACAGCTTAGGCACTCAAAAACACATGAACATAATTTTTCTCGCATCTTGTACCAGCAGCCCTTGGAGGCGCCACAAAATCTTGAAATTAGGAAAATATTTCAAGCTATTTGATGAGGTTCGCGGGTCAGATATTACATATCAATCTTACTTATCCCTTAATATTCAATAATAAACCCATAGAAATAGTTAATAGTTCCAAAACTCTAGGCGTCTTTTTTCAAGAAAATGTGCAATGGGACATGCACGTCGACCATGTCGTAAGTAAATCGGCACGTGTAATAGGCATACTGTATCGCAACAGGCAGTTATTACCTATAAACACTAGACTTGTCATCTATCATTGACTATTTCTTTCCCATATACAGTACTGCCATTTGGTATCGGGTACAACGACGGCAACAGATATGTCAAAGCTAATAAAACTGCAAAATAGGCTGATTAAAATTATCTCTAATACTTCTTCCACTCACAACTCTGACGTTGTGTTGAAGAAGTTCGATTTAATAGCGTTATCAGACCTATACAAATATCTCCTTTGCAAAACATTCAGAAGCCAACAAAAAAAGAAATTGGACTCTTTATCACACATAGCATTTTTAAGACCTAACAGTCATTATTGAACGCGCCATCCTGAATTTTGGTTTGTGCCTCGTTCACGGACCAAGTACGGCGTTGAAATGCTGTGCAGTCATTCCGAGTGCGTTAAATTCTTTCAGGAAAAAGGGAATCATCAGAGAATCTCTCATTAAAAGCACTAAATTGTTTGTTTTTGTAATGTATCTGTCCACATCCATAAAATTATCTAAATGCTCCAGCATGACACATGTGGTGTGCTTTTGCTATTACCTGTGTTTTTATTATTGTAAACTTTGTTTTATTACATTTATCTTTTGCAATTTCACTATGGGTATTTGCTAATACCTATTTTTTATTTCTTTATTCATTGTAAACTTTTTTTTTTACTGATTCCCGTTCAACCATGTATTTGTTTGCTTCACTGGCAGTACCCCCTTTGCCAAAAGTAGCAGAGCAATAGGTTTTTGCTTCTCAAACGTATAACGGAGCATTTACAGAGCCCTAAAGACCGAACGGTGCCATAATGTAAGGACACGGTCTCACCTTTCTTCACACAGAATCAGAGCTTAAGGGCCGTCAAGAGTGCTTCGCTACGCGGCTAAGAAACAAACCACCTGTGCCGGGTTGCTTTTGGCAAAGACTGTACATTAGTTGCTGATGCTTTGCTCTTGTATAGGGGATGGGGCCTAGTCAAGCTGCATTATAGCGGCTTTTTCTCCCATCTCCTCATGTATGTGTATTAGATGAAATAAATCAATTAAATTTAATAATTCAAGAATGTTCGTTGCCTTGTCGTCTAGGAAGGTCCTGCCGCCTTCTTTGAAGGGGGACGGAAATACAAGTGTGGAGGGAGACAGGGGACGTAGAGTGACGTTCAAAAAGAATGCGCCTACCAACTAAGGATTGTTTTATTTTGCTTGAAGAAAACAGGTTTATAAACAGCAACTTATTTCCGTATGGCTCCTCAGCCATAAATATTCAATTGCGGTGCCGAGAAAAGATTGTGGACTTATTATATAAACAGTGCTTGCATTTCAGGAAGGTTATAATGGCTCCTCAGCGTAGTGCTCGGAGTAACTAAGACAGGTTGTGGGAATGAAAACTGGGGAAAGATCCAGTCGTAGGCTGTAAGGAAGGGGATAATCTAAACACGGGTCAATTCTTGTGACTACAGAAATTCTAAAGACCAATGTTTAGGAATCAGAGTATAAATGACAAACCAAACTTTGTTGCCATCCCCATGGAAATTATGTCCGATGTCCCCAACAGCGTTGAGCGAAAATGTGAAAGATACGGCGTGTTCTCCCCAAACATCAGAGACCTGGAGATTTGGAACATAAACAGAGAGTGGTACCTGCTTGCAGTGTGTAAGTAACTTTAAATAATAAATGAGGCTTAAGGTTGCTTAGGAAAAACAACAGAACAGCAGTAGAGAGAACCAACAGCGTACAAAATGTGTCGTCTCTTGGTGCTGCTGTGCAAAACTACAATGTCTCCAAGCACGAAACTTATTATTAGCTCCCTACAGTAAGAATATACGCCAACAATTGTATTACCTTATAAATTGTGCTTGCGATAAAGACAGTAAATGATTTTATAGAGCCGTGACAGCGCATCTGAACTGCGAGCCTTTTTGCAGTAAATTGTAAAGCCCAGCTCCGGAAGGAAACAGTCTTTGGGTTTCAAACGAGCGTAAGGATGCAACCTATTTTCATATTAATTCAACCACAAATGTCTGTAGAAAATTTGCTGGATTTAACATTTTAAAGACATAAACACCAGTTAGACAAGGATGCATGTAAAAAAAGTATGCGCCATTTTGATTACTGGAGTATGATTGCAGGAATTCCGGAAGGTACCAAATGCAATACTATTATGCAGTCCCAGAACCCACATAAAGAGAACGATTACACAGTCATCTCCGAAAGATACCACAATGCAATTATAGATGAGCCATGGGTCTCTCTCTTGTGTTTACACTGGTGCTTCGCTGTGCATGCCATTGCCTACTGCACAGCGATTTGTCCATGCCTTCATTAATTTTTTCTTCCAGGAGCATTTTGTTGCGGCCACATTCGAAGCTAACGCATTTTTCCAGAACACTGAACAGCCAAAGCAACTTTCATTTTGGCCAGAGAGAGGGCAGGTTCGATACCCAATAGTCAGCAATTAGAGCAGCAGTACTTCCTTCTAAAGGGAACCCAGAACCAGCGAGGGAGCCGTACGTTGAGCGGAAATAATTTTTTCTTTCGCGAGCAAACCGAGCGAGAATTCGTAATTAGTTTTCGGCGATATTCGCAAGCCGCAGCCGCTGGTTCCTTTTTTTTATGTTGTAGCGATTCGTAGGCCGTGCGTATTGCAGCAGTTGTTAATCTCTCCAATGCACGGGAGTTCATTAGACCAGCGCCGCTCTCCGGAAGGGATGGAATTCGGCCGACTCGGGTATTTCACGGGAGCTTAGTGCATCCGTACAGAGTCTGGTTTCGAATTATGCACTTCTGAGATACTGATCCCAGAGTGAAGCATCTAGAGAGAAATCCGCAAGTATTCCTCAGGCTCTTGGAAAATGCAGATCCGCGCAGGAAATAACGCGTATCAACACACATATTTACCTCTGGTTTAACATGCGTCATTGGATTGCTGCGTCGTAAATTAAGTGACTGCATCAGGAGGACCACCGACTTTATGAAGACAGTAAGGCTTTATTGCGCTTTCCTTGTCGATTTAAAATCGTCTATATATATTGTTTAGAGCGGCTAACCTGAATGTATTTATTGGGCAAATATTTCCCCTAGCTTCCCGTACTGTATGTTCCAAAACTGTAAGAGCATGAACACCGTACTTATGGCAGCCATAACACTAAGATAGAAATAATTTGCAGCTAGAACGAGTAAAATTTTCCTAGATATCACCATCGGCGCTTTTTAAAAAGGAAATCAGACTCGGCATGTATTTCTTCCCATCTCGGTTGTTACACCACTGCGTTGTTCCTTCCATTTAAGAGGGCGTCGCGCCTTTCATATTGGAACAAAATTTCTTGCGTATAAACTAATACTTTGAAGATTTCCAAAAACAGGGTGGTTGGAATAGATACAAAATCACATGAAGAACAAACAGTAAGCAATGGTAAATAGTGACAATGAAAGCAAAGCAAATTAGCTAGGCAAGTAGCCAAAAAGTACTAATTATTTTTTCATGTGACAACGTCGAGTCTTTAGTACCAATGCTGAGTTTATAGTAATGAAGAGTAGGACACCAGATCGGTTTTTGAAACAAAGAAAACGTCTTCCTGTAAAGGCTCGGAACGCGAGGAAACCTGCTTTTTTTTTCCGCATAGAAACCGAAACGGAGCGCGTGTGGTATGCAGGGAATTGAGTGCATACGCAACGTCTGTCTGTGACGCGTCGCAATGACTACGACACTCAATTTAAACCGCATATGTTATTCAACCCCTTCATGTACTTTATTTTGCTTCATAACACTCAAATATGACATCCCCGTACTTAGAGATGAATATTAGTTTTTCTTTCGCCAAGCAATGAAGAAAAAATTAAGTGCATGCGGTGTTAAAATAGCGCAGCGAGTTGAAATTTGGCGGCCGTTGTGTTTGCGTTCAACTTTCTTCGAGCCTCGTGGGTTGCGTTTCGGTTTGGTGCAGAAGACAGCACCAGAAGAAAACACGTTCACCACGGCCGAGAGTTTTTTGGACAAACAATCGCTTTCTACTTCAAAAATCATACATTCGGTAGTTTTTTAAACTTTTCGCGGAAACATTGGGTATACTATAACTAATTTTGAAGCGTAAACTACGCTTTAACAGGAGTTGACATTTTTTCGTTGTCACAGGACACAGTATATACTATCGTGTCAGTGACCAAAGAGATCAATAACAAATATGGTAAGTATGAATATGTTTCTCACTCCGACGTTAAGTCCAATCTTGCGTAATGTCCTTGCAGTGGCTCAGACTGGTTCAAGTAATTTATATACCATTTCTTTAGATGGGTCGTTGTGGGCATCACAGTAGGTGAATACGTGTGGAAGCTCTACTAAGAAGCAGTGGGTTGTGGAGGCTGCAAGACGAGCTTGTGACTTTTTTGGCAGCTTTGACGCAATCAGTTGGCTCTGTGTTGCACCTTTGAAGAATTCTAAGAAGCATCAGATTTGCATGGCTCATAGCGATGCTCTACTTCCAGAGGGCACATAACTCCATCCAGTCCCAACTACCATCACCGATTTTGTGACGAGCCTGACCTTACGGCCAGAATAAAATTTCTCCAGCTCTGGGGAGGCTACTCAGACAGAGTATAGTATTGATTGTACTGCGGATATGGAATCAACTTTGGGAGTCAACGAAAAGTTTTAAATCCTATTTATTACACTTCCAACGGTGCTCTTCGTGCACCTGATTTTCTTCCAGTAGATATGACACGTGTCGCAATTAAAGGTTTTGCTTTATTTCTATTTCGGGAGCATGTGAACACACTCATTCGTACTAACCCATGCATTTGCGCCAGTTAAGGATCATAAGTTTTCACTAGCAGCAACGCTTATATGAAGATAAGCAGTATTGATCGTCGCAGTGGCACGTACAGTCAAATGCATGCTATGTCTATTTACCACAGATTTGTGGATGTGTAGAACACACCAGTATGACAGTTTACTTTAAGGACGGGGTTCGCTCGCCCGCTCTCAGTGGTGCTGCGGCAACAGACTCCAAGCCTCAGTACGCAGCCATCATGCTTTCATGACAACCCGTCAAACCCGCTACTAAGCTACGCCGACATCACTGAATAATAGAGGGTGAACTGAACACCACTCCCAAACCAAGAGAGAATTTTGATAAGGGAGACGAACACACAATGATACCCCTACACACATGATCCGGCCTTCCCCTTATGCGGGGTACCGGGAAAAATATTTCACACGACAAGGCTTAGTCAAAAAAGTTCAACTCGGAAGAAAGATTTGGCACATCCCATGAGCGCTGGGAGGCCTTCCTCAGAAGCGAGGACTCCGCTTTTCAGAAGGAGCTGGCGGAAAGGGGACGAGTAGCTTTTCAGGCCATGTTGCTCATGGGCTGAGACCAACCAATTTTTAAACTTCAGATAAATTTTTTCCTCCTTGTCCTCATTATATGTTTCATCAACACGCATTAGCAAACTTCTCTTTCAGTAACGGAATACTGTCACCAACATTTCAATTCCTGGACTTAGCGGTACATGCAGCGCCTAGGAGAGTGTGTCTGCTAGAAAGCATGACTCTCGTTGACGGGCTGTTTGGAAAACTGCACGCATTGCGATACAACTGATGCTTAAAAGAATATCGAAAGTAGTCTGTCTGCGGCCTTTCATCGAGGTCAAGAATGAGACCAGTGTTTCAAGGAGAAGCTTGGCAGAACGGGGTAGCGATCACTTCTGCAATAAGCTGGGCGCCAGAAAAACGTTGTAAAATATTTAAGCCTTCGCATGAGGGCCGCAACTGGCGAAGGACAGGGTTAATTGGAGAGACACGGGAGAGGCCTTTGCCCTGCAGTGGGTGTAGTCAGGCTGATGATGATGATGATGATGCTGCTGTTGCTGATGATGATGAGGGCCGCGGCCTCTTCTAGAGCAGTAAAGCCCACTGGAATCCTTGACCTTCGTTCAATGTCTCCAATGCTTAGAGCTCGCAAACAATTTCTTCTCGCGTCTTTCAGGAGACACTTCAATATCCCCGCAGCTTCAATGTACTCCGTCTACCACGGATGAAGCCTTGACGCTCCGCTCAGGCGCCTCGAACTTCATGCAGTAATCTTTCTTTAGCGTTCTTTTGTAGCGCAAGAGTTCGCTGACATGAACTACACTAAGCTTCACCGACTTTGCTATCACACAGCCGGTGGTCCAAGCTCCGTTTAATCCCTCTTCAATCTATCCAAAAGTGTCAACAGTGTGTCAGCACATTGCCAAAACAACACGAAAAAATTGTAGGAGACAGTTAAGCTGCGCGTTAAAGGTGTCACGCGATAGCGTTAATTGGTTAAAATATCCCGTATACGCGGAATTGATCTTTTTCGACTTTGCATTCGTAAATCATAGGCTCCTGGGAGTCATCACATTACACCTGGCGCAGTAGTGCAGTGGTTAAGCTATTTTCCACTACCCTAGCTGCGATGGAAGGTTCTGTCACCGGTGGGGGCTTGTGATACCCAGGTTGCTCTTCCCGAGCGATCAATCATTAATTGTGCGGCCACCCGCCACTGTGGTCTGTGTGCTCACATTCACGTGGGCAGGTTGTGAAGAAGCCACGAAGTCACATGACCTAGGTGACCAAACTGGTTGCCTTTCCGGGGATTTTTCGCTCACAATGCCAACGACGCCGGATTTTCTGCAGAACGGGCGCCTCGGCGCTAATCGCGTTAAGACCCTGGTAGATGTGGTCGTATCGTGCTAATCTCCAATTCATGCTTGTCTGGTAAGACATGCCGTGTTATAGGCCTGAGACTCTGGCCATTTGCGTTGGAAACAAAGAACAACAAAAAAGCTGACACGTCGGAAGTGGTTCCCTCTCAGATTCCGCTTATAGCTTAAGGCGATGGAGCTATGTGATCTATAGTCGGATGCAAATGATAAATGCAGCAGCAAATGCCCGTCAATGCCAGCCCTCCAGCCAAAATCGTCGACCGGTTCCCATGACATCGCGGTTGCATTGCAGCAGAGGCTAAAAAAAAAGCAAAAGCAGACGGTCCTTTGACTCCATGACGTGAAGCGTGGGCTTCTAAGCCCTAGAGACCCTGCACCCTCTCTTCAGCTCCTCTTTTACACCTCACCGAACCCCTAGCCTAAACAACAAAAAACCGACTACTCACGGCAAGGAGACAAAGGACCATCTCCTTTTCTTTTCTGCCTAGCCTCTGCTGCATTGCAACCGCGACATCATGGGAACCGGTCGACGGCATTGGCCGGAGGGCCTTTTGAGGGACATTCGCCGCTGCCTTCTTGACTTGTATCCGACTGCAGTGTTGATATTGCCATGTATCATTGTAGTGTTTGTTCGTTCACGCTCAAGGCTGCAGGAAAGGGCTGTTATCATTTTTGTTCGTGACGCGAGAAGCGACCAGTCTAATCTAGATTGATCGCAGCCATGAAAGGCTGCATCTAGGTTTTTCCAGATTACCGTAGATGATCTTGACCTGTTATCTGGAAGTTTCCTAGCCGGCTTTAAATTGAGCGATGCCGCGAGCGGCGGACATTCGTAGTTCGACGATTTACGAGCACGCTTGTTGCTTACGCCGCCACCGAGTGAGTCAGTTCTTTTGCGGGCGCAAGTCAGCCCAAATAAAGAGCTTCGTGTGCAAGTATTTCTGGTGTCTTCCTGACCGCTGGACTGCCGTCACTACAACGTGACATCTGGTGGAGGTGCTGGGTTGCCTCCCATGTTCCGGACACCCCCTACAAGTCGAGACGCCAGCCCTTTGAGTCATCTACCGCAGGACCTGAGTCCAGTACACCGCGCAAGCCGACGCCTGCAAGGGGACGAACCTTAGTTCGGGATTCTGCCGGACCCTACCCGGAAGCGAAAGCCAGCGGCAACATCTACCATGAGCTTGCCCCAGACGATGACTCCAATCATTCTTCAGCAGCCCCGGGTGCCACCAACCGTCGACGCTTCGCCTGGCGCCGACCCCGAAGAATGGCTGGAGCAGTTCGACCGTGTGGCGATCTTCAACAACTGGGACGATGCCACGAAACTTAGGTACGTGTTCTTCGCCTTGGAGGGACCAGCAAAAGTCTGGTTTGAGAATGAGGAAGCTAACCTCACGAACTGGGAAACCTTCAAGGAGCAGCTTCTAAAGACCTTCACGAACGTCGTGCGAAAGGAGAGAGCCCAGCAGCTGCTACAGTCTCGCATACAACACCCAAACGAGACCGTTGCTGTGTACACTGAGGAAATGAAGCGTCTCTTCCGGCGTACCGACGCAAACATGAAGGAAGAAGAAAAAGTAAAGCTGCTCATGCGAGGAGTTAAAGAGCAGCTCTTTGCCGGCCTCGTCCGCAACCCACCGAAAACTGTCGCGGAATTTGTAGAAGAGGCATCCACGATGGAAAAATTCTCTGCCTCTCCCGTAACCGAGAGTAGAGTAAGCATGAAATGTTTACGGGCCTAATGTCATCTCGGTGGACACCCGAACCGCACCGTACAGGAAGGGAGGAACGCCACCACCCGTTCAGCGCGATGCCTTGCCATTTGAACGCAAGGTTTTTTGAGGAAAAGAAATGGCGCAGTAATTCTCTGCCATCTCGGTGGACACCCGAACCGCGCCGTAATGGAAGGGAGGAACGCCACCACCCGTTCGGCGCGATGCCTTGCCCTTTGAACGCAGCGCTCCTCCCCCGGATCGCGTATGACAACGAAGTGTAACGTGGCATTTATGTGCTTTTTGCACGCGTTATTAGAAATCGGAAATTATAATTCCGTGCATTATCAAACCCACAGCTCCACTGATATCTTGATAAACATTGAGAAGGCACTGGCAGCAGTTATTTTTTGTCTCGTTTGGAGACCAACCGGCGCTTGCATGCCGGTCGCGTAGGAGGGCTTAGAGAGTCTCGTTAAATCTCGTTAAGTCTCGTACGGTGCCCGGATGTTCTCGTTTCAGAGCCCGGATGAGTGAATTTCAGTGGCCGGATAACTGGAATTCAGTGCCCGGATGAGTGGATTTCAGTGCCCGGATAACTGGAATTCAGTGCCCGGATAACTGGAATTAAGTGCCCGGATGAGTGGATATCAGTGCCCGGATGAGTGGATCTCGGTCTCGGCGTGACGTCACCACACTGCCGACAACGGGAGCTAAAAGCATTTCATGCTTAAAAAACTCTTGATGCCCGAGCCCGCCAGTATGACCGCCAGCAGCGCGTTTTCTCAGCAAGCTGCCTGGACACCGCTAACAGCAATGACCTGCGGGAGGTTATACGTCAAGTTGTGCGAGAGGAGCTCCGACGATTGCTGCCAACGGGAACGCAGCCGCAACCTTCACCGCTCACTGACGTCATCCGGGACGAGGTTCAACAGGCCTTGGGTGCGACGCCGACACCCATGCAGCCTATGCAGCCCCCAGCCATGACTTACGCCGCAGCTGTGCGCCGTCCTGCACCTCGACGACGGGACCCAAGCCCCTATCGCCCTCAGCCAGCTGCGCTGAACCGCCGCCCACTCGCCCCAACCCGCCCGTCCTACGAGCGACGCGCGCAGCCGAGGAAATGCGACGAGTGGAGAACTCCCGACCAGCGCCGCCCACTATGCTTCCACTGTGGCGAAGCCGGTCACGTCCTCCGGCACTGCCCATACAGAAGACTGGGCATCCGAGGGTTCTCTTACGACGCTCCACGACCCCGACCCGGCCAGCGACCTGCCGAATTCGAGGATTTTTTGCTTCGGGAAGGATACTCATCGCCGAGCTGCCTATCGCGTTCTCCGTCGCCATCGTCACCGCGCTAAGTATCTCCTAGCCGAGGGTACGCAGTGCGTGGATGCTTCCCCAGCCCCCGAAGGTTAAACTGAATAAAGCAGCCTCTGGAGGTGAGGTTGCTTCTGAGTGCAAGAACTAAGATCCTCCATCGACGAAAACAGAAGACCATGCCCCCTACGACGACGACGAACCCTACGACAACGACGACCCCTACGACAACGACGACCCCTACGACGACGACGACCCCTACGACAACGACGACCCCTGCGACGACGACGACCCCTGCGACGACGACGACCCCTGCGACGACGACGACCCCTGCGACGACGACGACCCCTGCGACGACGACGACCCCTACGAAGACGACGACCCCTACGAAGACGACGATCCCTACGACGACGACGACTACTACGACGACAAATACGACGACAAATACGACGACAAAAACTACGACAACACCGAGGACAACACCGATGACGACACGGCCAGACTTGAAGCTTTTACCGCTGCCCTTCCACCTTATTAGAAACGCTCAAGGACTCTAAGTTCTCGAAGCATTCTCCGTGTTTAATTTCATTTTAAAGCATCGAGACGATGCTTCTTTGGAACGGGGGTAATGCCACGTATCATTGTAGTGTTTGTTCGTTCACGCTCAAGGCTGCAGGAAAGGGCTGTTATCATTTTTGTTCGTGACGCGAGAAGCGACCAGTCTAATCTAGATTGATCGCAGCCATGAAAGGCTGCATCTAGGTTTTCCCAGATTACCGTAGATGATCTTGACCTGTTATCTGGAAGTTTCCTAGCCGGCTTTAAATTGAGCGATGCCGCGAGCGGCGGACATTCGTAGTTCGACGATTGACGAGCACGCTTGTTGCTTACGCCGCCACCGAGTCGACCGAGTCGAGTGTCGGCTTTCATACTGCCATACTGACGTGCTCAGTGCTGCGTCACTGCGCATGTGCTTGAAAGATCAGACTTCAGTTCAACTGTTTTGTTTCGTATTTTTGTTCCTTTCGAAAAAAATAAACTTCTCTTTCTACGCCTCCACCGAGTGAGTCAGTTCTTTTGCGGGCGCAAGTCAGCCCAAATAAAGAGCTTCGTTTGCAAGTATTTCTGGTGTCTTCCTGACCGCTGGACTGCCGTCACTACAACGTGACAATATAGAAGACTTGAAACATCCCCATCGGCCGACAGTTCTTCTCATCTTCGCTATCAGCAGTGATTTCGATAACACGACACAACGAGAAATGCTCGTTAGGAATATGGCAGTAGTGACTACCTAAACTGTCTCGGAATTCGAATTATCTCCATTACGACGCTTGAAGGTCAAAAGGATTAACGACGACGTTGTTGGTGGCGTGTGTACAAAAGGGACATTCATTGTTGCATAGTTTTATCGTATTCTTATCGGCCTTGCCAAGTAACACACGTGCATATTTCGAGCCCTTGCGCACGCACACTATACGGGCTTTCCAATCGAGTCTCTTTTCTACGTTTAAGGTGGAAATAAGTCTGCAGAGTTTTGTAAAGGCCAGGTGCTTACGTCATGGAAAACGACACTCCTGGCGAAAGGATTTATTTTGTCTGATATGCATGAGACATTCAGCAGGTATACAGCAGGTATACAGCAGGTGTCCAGGTAACATCTATATCAAGATCATACCTTGCGTCTGTCGTTCTTAGCGTAGGTTTTAGGTTCTAACATTCTTAATGATTCAAAAGTCATGGGCACAAGAGGTCTGGCACTCAGAAGTAATACTAGACGACAGTAATGAAATTATTCGGCGCACGATACTCTTTGGAAAGGTACAGAATCTACGAAATAGTTTTTGCGGCAGCACGTCCTCTTTGTTGGCTACCTTCCATAGAGTGCACCAACCTTTTCTTGGTGAAACTGCACTGCTATGCCTCGACATGCGACGAGTACACAAGGATAGGAACCTGCTTAGCAAAAGTTCTTTTCGTTACGTCAATTGAACTTAACATATTCATTTACCATACCTTTTTGTTTTTTGCCGCATGAGGTAAGGGGCGCAAGAAGACAATTATGCAGTTGTTGTTATGAGAGTAGAAGTGTAGGACTGAAAACGTATTTGAAGGAAATAAAGTAAAGAAAGCCGAGCATGGTGGCAATTGCAACCAAGTTTTGCATGGGGAGGGCAGGCCTCTGTCAGGCGCTATTAGGCGCCTTTAGCTTGCTCTCCCTTGTTTGCAGTATCTGTACTGGCCAAACAAAACCAATAAATGAAATGAAATTAAAGTAGTTTCAAAGGGCTTTCAAGCAACTGCCACCACCCGTCCATCCATCCGTCCGTCCGTTTGTCCGTACAGGAGTGGCGTCGCTTATTTAAAAACAAGGAAGTTCCTGTACTTAAGTACCTGCACGTTTCTTTGTGAAATGATTTTTTTCATCACTGTTTTTTTGTACTATTCTCTGAGGCTAAATAACTTGGTAGCACCGCGCAAAAAAGCTTTATTGGAAAGAATTCGTCTAGCGGACGGTTTTGATTTTTGGCTCTTCTCGGGTTGTAGCCGCCAGAGACGCCGATAATTAGCCCGATGCAAGCACTCCTCGCCGCAATTTATTTCGGCCACGCGTCCCTTTTTTACGGCTCTTTCATGCGCAACGGAGGCTGGGTTCTGGAAGGCTGTCTAGCGAGCTTCGTGGCCGGCGGAGGCAACGCGTAAGCAGCAGCAGAAGCGGCAGCGAACGCGCCACAGTCGGGGCCGCAATCATGATGCTCCCGGCGGGAGAACCGCACAATTAAGCGCCACTTTTATGCCGACGGCGGCTGGGATGAAAACTAGCGTTGCCTCTCGGCATCAACGGCAAGAGCAAGGAACGCCAGACCCTGCTGGCTGTAATTCTTTATCTGCTTTGCCACTTTCATGGGGCGACGGCACTGGATGCATCACCACTACTTGCCACTGGGCTGTTTACTTGGTCGGCTCTTTTGCTGCCGTTACGCTGGATCGTTATTTTGTGCGCTCTGCCGAGTTCTCGTTAATAGGCTAAACGAGTTCGTCAGCTAGTTCGAAACGCTTGCTGCTCGGCAAGGAGGTAAAGGGCTAACGTATGGTGGTGCGAGCTTTGATAATAGAACAAGCAAAAACTGTATAGTTAGCTTTCGTAGAAACGTTGAACCAGAAAGAAAACAGTTGTGTCAGAAGGCAAAAGAGAAGATTACGAGCAGCCACAAGCTGGCTGCAATGTCGGATTAAGTTTACGTCCGTCGTTGAAGGGCCTCGGGTGGCTGCTAAGGCAGAAGAATAGAAGCAAAACGAAAGGAGCAGACGCTGCGATTTTCGTGACTCGGCAGTTAAGACTTTTGTCCATGCAAGCGACTCAGCAGCGCGACACGGAGAAAAATTTCCACCATATTGGAACCTAGTCGCTGTGACCGCTAAAGCTATCACGGCTGCTCTAAGCAGGTTTTTTGTTTTTTGCAGTGGCAGTAAAAATCGGATTGTTTCTCGCTTACGTGCGAAACAAGCTTTGCGCCTGGAACGCGTATAACAATAAGAGTAAGTAAAGGCTGGATAAGCACCTGGTGAATTTATATATAACCATTTTTTATTGATTGGCAAGCCGCTGCGTTGATACTGTGTGTCGAGCGTTGAACAACTAAGTGAGTGGAAGGTAGGAACACACCTAACCAGTAACACCCAACCAGTAAAGGCACAGTGCTACTGAGGCAGGGCGAATGGAGTAGACAGACACAGCGCTGGCTGTTTGTATACTGCCTTGGTCCTATCTCAGGAGCTCTATGCCTTTATCTCTTCATCATGCACCTTTGATGTCAACATAGTAACCTATCTGCAATACATAATTCATTTTAATTAACAAACTCCAAATGAGCCATCAGCTATATTGCCACGTATCATTTTAGTGTCCGTTCGTCCGCGCTCAAGGCCGCAGGAAAAGCTGTTATCATTTTGTTTGGGACGCGAGAAGCGACTGGACTAATCTCGATTGATCACAGCCATGAAGAGCTGCATCTAAGTTTTTCTAGATTACTGTAGGTGATCTTGACCTGTTATCTCGAAGTTTCCTAGGCGGCTTTAAATTGAGCGATGCCGCGAGCGGCGGGCATTCGTAGTTCGACGACTGACGAGCACGTTTGTTGCTTACGCCGCCGCGGAGTGATTCAGTTCTTTTGCGGGCGCAAGTCAGCCCAAATAAAGAGCTTCGTTTGCAAGTCTTCCTGACCGCTGGACTGCCGTCACCACAGCATGACAATATACACAATGGTTGACCAGGCCAATGTGGCGTACTTTCATCAATCACGCGGGATGACTTATTGTTTGGGAGCAGCTGTGATGTGATGCCCGGCTGTTCAGATGTCGAGAGGTAGCCCACGTAGAAATCTCTGGCTGTCATGATGTCCCATTAAGTTTACAAGAAAGGCTTTTTACCTTTACCATCAAAATATTTGTTAACTTGGGCACCGATATCAATCATCAGCGCTTTTCAGCGGTTACTTTTCAAAGAAGGGCACGCTTTGACAATGCGCCAGTGAATGGGGACATCTATTCGCCTTGGCAGTACCACCAGAGTCTGAGAACCTGTGGTGCATTTTGATGCTACGAGTCTGAAAGCCTCGGAAAACCGTCCTGGGATGAAATGCTTACGGAAGATGAAGTTCTTCCTTCCCTAAAGAGATGCGCGTCGATCATCTCTCACATTTCTATCTTATGTCCTGCTCTAATAGCTTTGACAGTAAAAAAAAAAAAAAACATGTGTAGACTAAAACGCTCGTGGCTTTGTGAGACAGTGAAACCGTCGGTCATGATGTTCCTTACACTACATCTTTGTTCGTGTAGCCTACCGCTAAAGACCACCCGCCTTCGCTGACGTGTTTCCACAAAGCAGTGGAGTCTCACACACGGCTCGCTCTGTGCTTTTTCCTAACAGTCACACTGCTCCGTCATGTAAGGCGTTGGTGCTTTGCGGGAAGGATTCGAAATGCTGCAGAGTTTGCCAAATTTGTCCGATATAGAAAGGCCTTCGTTAACTTGAGTCAGATTAGCTTTCACCTTCAGGCGAGGCAACTTGTAGTACCCAATGACGGCGAACGTTTGTTTTTTTCCTTTGAACTTAGTAATTACCCTTCATTCTTAAACTTCTTTTAAGCGTGCTTCTGTAACTGACCGTACTCGGTCCTTTGGAAAACAAGATAAGACCAGTCATTGCACCCGTTCGATAAAACCACGCTATATAGAAGAATGACAGGTCGATTTTGATGTTTTCTGAAAGCAAATTGTGGTAGTTACGCTATTCGAAAGTGCAAAAAATAAACCAAAATGCTGCCATGTTGCACTTGTTGACTAAGAAAACGTGTAATTAGTGCGAAAACTTTGAACACTTTTGTCGGAAACAGCATCTGTCAGCAGTAAAAGATGAAACAATCCGACCCAGGCTGGAAACAAGAAAGGCGCACGCAAAGAATGAGCAGGAAAACAAACTGAAACGGGAGATTTCGCTGTGTGAAAAAAACAACAAGACAGCCCAAGCTCAGCAGCGTTCGTTGCTAGCGAGGCCAAATAGGAAAAAAAAAAATCCGCTGCATGTGAATGAAGTTTCCAATTTTCTTCCTGGTAAAGCTTAATATAAAACTAAACAGTGCTAGAACACTCTGAACAAGAACACCTACGGCATCCTGAAATTCTGCGGAGACAAAACATCAAGGAATATTTGATAAAGACTACTGTAATCAAATTTACATGGGGAACAGCGCGTGGCTTTCTTTCATTTATAAGGCTGAAAATTGTTTTCAGAGGTTTTACAAACCCTTCTTAATTCCACACCAACCAAGTGCGATTCGAGTTCAAAATTGTTTTGCCGTTAGCAAAAATATTAAAAATCTGTTTTTTTTTTTTTGCATAGAGCGGTTTTATAAAACTAAAATTGAGAACAACCTCCTCACTGCGCAACCTGTTTGCCAAGAAATTGTGACAATGTCACCAGTCTTGCTTTAACAGATGTTTTCTGGTACGCGGCTCAGGTTTATCTTGTAGAGGTAACTGCACATAATATTTATAACACATGTGTATTGATGCCGCCCGAGAAGGAAAAAAATTGAAAGAGGAGTTCAAATAACTCAAAAACTAAATATATGTAGACAGTAGCTTTCAGTCTGATCTCTTTTGGTGAGTTTAAAAAGCAGAGTTGCGTTGTCTTTCATGAAACTGGAAAGCTCTAAAGCGAGTTGAGCAGCACGCTGGGTAAAGCATTTGCTCGCGTTCCCTTCTTCTGACTTGCATATAATTATTAATTCACAAACCTGCTGAAACATCACCTCAGTACGTTTATTTTTGCTTTATCCCAGGCTCAGAATTCGCTACCAGTAACATTCAAAATCAGCTCTAAAAAATAGAGAAATGCATGCTATTCTTCTTTTAGGTAACTAGCGTTTTGGTAACTAGCTCTTAGGTAACACATTTAGTTAACTAGCGTTCTGTCCAATAAGGATGAAGTTTATCAGATGACTTCATAGTGTCACAAAGGCTGATGAAATGAATGCACCTTTTCGGTGGACAACTCATTTTGTTCCGTCGTCAGCAACCCGCTCCACTACCAACGAAAAGAAGCCTTGTTCCCACGAAAGAAGCACCTGCAGAGCTCACTTGTCCTCCATGGAGACGTTAAATGGTAGGCTGGGTAACCCGGTCTTTCACTTAAGGTAGAAACTAAAAGAACGCACACGTGGACGTCTCTGTCATTCTTCTAAGAAGCCGCCGTCTGCCTCTCCCTAAACGCTAAGCTCGCCTCATTGAAAACGCTCAAACGTGGAAGGAAGCTGGGAAAGAAAGGAACACAACATAAACATAAAAAAGGGTCGCTCTTGCTGGCGCGCAGGCGCCTCCTGTTGGACGCACCGTGAGGCTTCGCAGGAACAGACTGCAACTGGCGGCAGGGAAAAGAGAGAGTAAGAGGGCGTCCGGGATGCGGGGAGAGGATGGGGATCGGGAAGAGATGAGCGGGGGAGAAGCGGAGCAGAGGGGGTGGGGAAGAGGGGTTGAAGCCGGGGCGGCGGCGCGCCGTTCGGCTCCTAACGCAATCGGGCCGGCCGAGAACTGCGGCCGCGCGTTTCCACGCAGAGATGTCGTGCGCTCTGGTCGCGCCGTCGAAGCGGCTGTTCGCGGCTTACGCTGCTCGCACCGCCGGCGCCACTCTCCGCTCGTGCGGTGAGCGCGCCTGAGAGCACCGGCTGCATCCCACCTGCGCGCTCACCACCTGCGCCTGGCTTTTCGTCGCAAGGCAGCTGCACTTTTGCTAAAGCCTGCACGGAGGTTTTGTTTTTGCGGCAAAGGTGCAACACCAGGAACCAAGCACTGAGCCTTCGTCGGACGACTGGTTTCCAGCGAGAGCACTCTACTCTGGGCCGGGAAGGGCTGCAATGTTTCTGCTGCGGGCTTCGTGAAAAAGTCTTAGCCAGGAGTGACTCATTTGAAGACAGGTAAGAGCTACATATGAGCGCTATATTCACCGGACTTCTTAGAGCAGTTTTGTTTCAGATGGCTGCTACTCCGCTGTCCTTCAATGGACCTCGTACGAAGGAATGCATTCATTCTTGGTTAGTCAGCAAGTTCTGCTCCTGCGAAGCAACAACTAGGTAGAAAAAAATAACGCAAAGTCTTGTCTGACCTTTTAAAAGTGCACTCTAAAGGTATTCTCGCTGGAGGTTTCAAGTTCTGAACCGCTTAAATTTAACAGAATGCTTACAATAGGTACTAACTTGAAAAAAAAAAACCGTATGCAGGCTAGCACGTAAATGTTTCTTTCCTGCCTTGAGAAGATGCGTACTTTGTGTTGAAGAAAAAAGTTTATTTACTTCGAGCATCTGCCAAAAGCTTTTCACGTTAACTTATTGCACAGAAAGCCCAGAAAATTAGTTTCGCGACATGTGCAAGTTGTGTGGAGCAAAGTAATG
The DNA here is from genome assembly GCF_055824585.1 of Amblyomma mixtum. Taxonomy (NCBI): domain Eukaryota; kingdom Metazoa; phylum Arthropoda; class Arachnida; order Ixodida; family Ixodidae; genus Amblyomma; species Amblyomma mixtum. Next base: position 59,680,271 of record NC_143013.1, on the reverse strand, counting down.
TCAAGAGAATTAAGATTTTTACTCAAGTTTTATGGAACTCTCGTTCGATACTGCACGAACAAAATGGATGTTGTAGACTGGGGTCTAAATGACCGGAAAACGGCTGACCGTTTTTTTTCCGAAAGGGACCAAGGACTACCTTCTATCAGATGAACCTAAACGGCGAGACTTCCTGAACCATATATGATATTAGCCCCTTTCTTTGCTCATAGAAAATGTAGAAAACAACTACTCAAAAATTCATTCGGGAAAAGGTTTGCTTCAGCGAGGCGCCATTGTGACTGCAGCACACAATACTTAATCTTCACTCAAAGGGGGCAAGAATACGCTTCGAAAAAAAGAAAAACAAAATTTCCTCCTCGCCATTGTCGCACTTTTATCCCGTCGCTTCGAACTTCTGCGTTTAAAGAAATATTACATAATAGTCGCTGTATCTGTGGCCTGTTTGGCACCTTCGTCATTCAACGCTTATAAAAAAACTCGGTATGATGACTGTATACTTATCTGAAGGGGAGTTTTTTTGTCGTAGAAGAGCTTGTATATTTGAATAACGCCAGCGTTAGGTGTTTCCAAGCGTTGACAAAATTATGCGGGAAAAAAAAGATATATACAGTACTCGAAGCAAAAACACCATTTTATAACCGCGGTTACCAGGCTTGTACGACGAATGATAGTCATCTTGTTGGCGTAACCTCTGAAGAACTGATTGAGATGAAACGGGAAACTCAATTCCATGACGAAGTGCAGCCAATATTCGTGAAAAAAAACCAGCAGAATCCATAAGATTGCCACAATGTGTCCCAGCATCGAGGACGATGGGGTTAAAATCATGCGACGGAGTGCACATCAAAATAAGAACAAAACACCATGAATAAAAACTGTACGCGCTGCCCATGTAGGATGCGCTGCCGTATAAATTTTATGAATTAGGCCTTCACTGCTGTTCGTGCAGGACATGCCGGATTATTAGCGATTTCTTGCGATTGTAGAGATTTTGGTGCAATGAAGGAAACCTGGGGGGCAGAACTAATTAGAGCTCGGACTTCGCGCTGCCTAGACAAGGACACTCGCACAGGAGGGTCCTTGGGTCACTTTGAGGCTATAACATTTCAGTGTAGTTTTTCACATTTTAACTGATAATAGGATATATCAGCCATAATTTGGAGGTCACTACGTGCTCATATGAGTTGTATGCAGTGTTTCCTTCTTCATGCGTTATTTGAGTCGGGAAGAACAGTTTTCTCTGCTGAAAGAATTGGTTTATTTCATTTAGAGTGTGGCACCTGTTTCTCCGGGATGCTATAATCATGCTATTGCAGCCACTAAGCTTTGCCGTTCAGTCAGTGCCTGAATGAGGTATGAATGTAATAACTGCAGTGAGTGAAATGAGAGAAAGAAGAAACTGACAGGAAGATTACCACTGCGCAACGCATGATTCAGTGACAGCTGCTGAGATATTTTCATTTCCAGTGCGCCGAGGCGAACGATGTGAGAGCGAAATGTATAAATGTAGGTACGTTTATAGAAGGCTCTTTTCATTTCCAGACCCGATCGCCCTTTCAGTAGTACTTCTCTCCCAGTCCTTGACAGTTACGAAGGAGGTATTGTAACCTGAGAACTGCCAGGATGCGTTTTCGACGTTTTGGGCCAGTGCCGAATTCTGAAAGATGAAGGGCTTGCATATGTTTCGGCAAGTTGTCACAGCAGTGGGAGGAGTTACGAGGAAAAGAAACTAAGCCCTCAGCATAGTGCCTTGCCCTGGCGCGTTTCAGTTCCGTTAACTGTGACGTAAGTGCCTCCCACGGTTACACTGGCTACTGCTACTGTTGCTACTATGGCGCAAAACCAAGGGATGAGGCCTCTAGCGCCTACCGCTGTAGAACAACTCCGCGTTCCTAGTAAAAGCGAGAAATATGTTTGTAAAGCTTCACTGCGCTTTTGTTGTTAAATTTCAGATTAGAGCGAAACACTATATAAACCTTCTAAATGAAAATTCCTTCATGAGAAACGTATAAATAAAAAGCGCTGTGGTATATCGGGAAAAACTGAAATTAGTAAATAACGATACACGGCAGACAATTTCTGAAGCACCAGGTGATCAAAGAGGTTTGTGAATTTTTATACTTGAGGGTAAAAGATATGGGCGCTCATTTAAATGCAAACATTGATCTGAAAAGAAAGCAAAGCATGTAAAATATTTATAAACAACCACTCCCAGGCAGGACATTTCTCTTTTAGTCAAATACTATACCTTCTCATACAATACGAAAGAATATTGCCTCTGTTGCATGGGTTGCCTGCGAAGCGTTTCCGATCACATACCCGTGTAGCCGATGAAGCTTGGAGTCTATAAAGAGAACGCTCGTAATAAAATATTTAAGTGAGAGAAAAAGCTCGATAACCACAATAACACTACGGCTTGGTAAGGTGGACCACCTTGAACATTGGGACGTGGCCGTAAAGAGACAAACGAGACACATCGCCTTCTTGTTAGCCTCAAGGTAGCCCATATGAATGGGTAAGTGACTTGTCCTTTTTGTGTCTACGTCCGTGTTCCAATGTTCAAGCTAGCCCACCATATCGGAGCCTCACCACTTAGCCCAGGAACATACTATTCTGCAACACTACAGCATATGCGAATATGAGTTGCCATGCTTCTTGTGTAATTATGCGCATTTAGTTCGTGACACGAACGGTGTGATAGATCATGTGGACACCTTTATACAAGTACTTAAACTCTAGAGCTATTGCGAATGACACTTATTATTTCTTTTTTTATTATTTAAGTGGCGTATTAAAAAGCTTGATCCGTCATCGCAGTCAGCATGCGTTTCCTGCAAAGCGTGCCATGGGGCAAGTAAGAAATATCTGCTCGCTAGATGCCAAGAGAAAGGCGGTGCAATGATCGTAATGGTCAAAAGTTGTTACCTGTAAAGCTTGCTCTGTTGCATATAGTGTGCTAGTGCAAAAAAGCTAGCAGCTAAGGCAAAGCTACAGGACAGTTGCTTGTAAGGTATGCTCTGTTGCAAATTTGCACCTACTGTCAGAAAGCCGAAGCCCAGGAGAAAACAAAAAGCACCGCAGCGGTTGTGATAAAGCCAGGAGTGATAGTGACATTGGAGAGGTACTGCATTGAAAATCGCACTTGTAACATTCTGTACGCAAGCACAACTTCACGCAGATAACCTCTCACGGTACCACGCATGTTTTCAACAGAGCATGCTACAACTCCTGGCAGCAATCGACATAAACGAACTTGCATAACTGTGCGAAGAAAAATATCGTTCTGGTCGCGAAGAAACATAAAGCGGGACACGATTTGTCGTACAAATAAATGAACAAGACCGAGACCTCTTCTCTTCACGGGCAAGAATAAGTTTGTTCGTTTAGTTCTTTCCCATGTCGACGCCCAAATAAATACAGCAAAAACCCGATGGATCCTTTGAATATTGATCCGCGAGGCGCTCAAAACATTCATGACATACCATATCTTGGAGATGAGGAACAGGTTACACACAGTGGCGCGCGAGAACATTGATAGTGGTCACCCCTGCCACCCACTGGCCTTTTCCTTTGCCATTGCCACCTGTTCATTCCAGTATGGTTCGGGGTTGCTATAAGAGTTCAGCGGTACTCCAAGATACGTCGTCGGAGTTGTGGCCCACCGAAGTCAGGAGTAATAATCTGGCGCTTCCTCCCAGTCACCATGCCAGAATCCATAACTCTTCTCCCAATTTATTTGCGCCCCAGTGCATTTGCAAAACTTCTCAACAACAGCCGTGGCTTCACAGATACTCTGTTTACTTGAGTAGAACACGGCTATGTCGTCAGCATAAGCTAAGATTTTTAAGGACTCTTTGTCCCTTGGTCAACGGATTGTTTTCTATGTAAAAAAACCTGAAACAATAGATCACGTGTTTTTAGATTGTTGGGATGCGTTTTTCTTCTGGGATGTGCCTCAAAGAACCTTAAAGAAAGATTTACCGCTACACCCGCATGGCATCAGGTTCTTACCGGTAGGAAAACAGGACATCCCTTATGACACTATTATGCTCCTTGACCTCCGTAGTTTATGGAAAACAAGGACACAATTCAACAATGCAGAAGTAGTTGTGAGATCACCACGCGAGCATTTCATTGAAGGTGTCATACGTCTGAGGGAAGTGTATCAGGCACTGCCTGATCAGCCAACTTGGTTAAATGTGTTGGATGACTTGGTTGAACTGAAAAAAATTTAACCTGCCGTGTCAGTGCAAGTGTTGCTGACATGTTTTACTTCTTTGTACCCGTTGTGAAAATGCAATAAAGAAAAAAAAAGCCAGGAGTGACGACAGCAGGGCTAGTCAATAACCAGGTGACATGTATATGTGAGTGAAGAGAGACCAGAAAAAAGTGGACGTTAGCTCACTATTGCGAAGAGGCTGACATTATGACAGTAGGAAATTACACTTCAGAAAAAGTGGAATAAAAAATCTTGCTTATTTATTGGAACAAGAATCCGACATATCTTGCATATCTTGATAGCGGTGATCTCAACTCGCTCAAAGGGGCGATTTAAGTATAGGTCATCATATGATTATAGGCAGAAAAAAACAGAATAAACCTAACGACGAAAGAAAACCGCGTCAAAACCGATAGATTTTTTTATTTACAGTGTTTTATGAACGAGATAGCTTCATAAACCTTCAAGATCTTATTTATCCGAGCTTACGTGATTAGAGATAAGGGGATTTTACTGCTGTTGTCTCTCGTAAAGCTCGCTTGAAGTGAGTTTGAAACTTACACGTGTAGCACTTTTGCGGCGTACATTTCTAGCTTAAACGTTTTTCTTAGTGAATTTTAATGAGAAACCTACTTATCGCTTAATTTATAGCTATTTACACGCAGAAACTAGCGTGGGCCGAATTATGAGTACTTTTTGAGCTCATGTGAATCGAAATTTACGATAAAGACGATACCCGTCCATCGGTCAAACCAATACTGTTATTCGAAGTGAGTGATAACGTACAAACTAGCCAGTTCATGACTGAGCAAATTTGCCTGAACCTCAATTTTTCGTAAGAAATTTGTGCGCGGAAGCGCCTGGACCTCTTGAAGACTGTGCAGGATTCACCACAATCTCAAGAAGCAAAACAGGACCATCGATTATTCGAGACATGTAATAAGGATTAGAGAAATGATTACCTTACCTGTAAAGGCGACATCATCGTTGCAAGAACTGTGAATGCATGGATGCCGGTATGCACCAACGCTGCATATATGGCTTCAATTTTTCGTAAGAAATTTGTGCGCGGAAGCGCCTGGACCTCTTGAAGACTGTGCGGGATTCACCACCATCTCAAGAAGCAAAACAGGACCATCGATTATTCGAGACATGTAATAAGGATTAGAGAAATGATTACCTTACCTGTAAAGGCGACATCATCGTTGCAAGAACTGTGAATGCATGAATGCCGGTATGCACCAACGCTGCATATATGGCTTCAATTTACGGCACAGATAGCAGCAGTGCCAAGATTTTAAAAATGCTTAGAACTGATTTCAGCAAATTCTTAACACATGAGGATACTTGCGGAGGAGAATATATCAGAGAGTATGCACGATCACTGCAGGTTTGAAACCATTAGTCAGACAAGAGAGCCACCTCAAATGTTGCTGTGCTGGCTTAGAAATTTAGTAGTTGGTATGATGCTTTCAAAATCCAATATTTATTTTACGCAAGCAATGCATAAGTTGAAAAACATGCTGTATTTTTCTTATGACAGTTCTAGCCAGAAGAAGCCACTGCTTTCGAACCTTTGCAAATGTTCATTTGGGAATCAGTAGAAACACATGCCCAGCACATGTGTCCACTTTCCATGCGAAGTTAGAAGAGCGCCTCTGGTTGATGCGGCACAATGGAAGAAAACGTATTGCAGCTTTGTTGTAACCATAGATTTTTCTGTTGTTTTGTAGTATTTTTCCGCAGTACCACAGATATTTATGCTCTACTTTTATGAAGGCAGCGATTCCACAGTACTTTTTTGTAGTAACTACAGAAAATTCTGTTGCTACTACAAAATTCTGTTGTTACTACAAGTTTCTGGTCAGAAACATTACAGAAAACCTGTTGCGATGACACAAACTCTTCTTTTGTATTTTTGGACTGGGTGGCGGTATGAAACATGACAAAGAACCAAAATAGGCTAGTGTAGTGAAGATAGAATGGCATGCTTTGCCGACAAATCATCCTGAATGACAAAAGCTTTCGTTATTTTCTGTGTGGTTGTGTGTTTTTTTCAATAGTACCCAGAAGAAAAAGCAGCAGGGAAAAGTTCGCGCTTTATACTGTTACCCGCTGAACTAGAATAGAAGCGCCTAAACCAACACGAAGTGCGCGCCTCAAATCGATAGTAAGACTGCTTCGTGCGGCAGCTTTTTCTGGCAGGCAGCTCCGTCTCAGCTTCATGCATATTGGGATGCGCTCTTACGAAATGCTCTAGCCCGTTTTATACCGTTCTTTTCTGCCACACCCATTCGCCTCGGTTTCAGCTTGCTGTGTAGCGGTTCCGACGTGTTTGTTCTCAGGGTAGAATACAAAGGACTTGCATAAAGCCTTTGTATCTCAGCTTGAATGCAGTGTGTTTTCTTTATACAGTACTGAGCCTCTATACAGGCTTAGCACTTACTCTGCTCTGTAGACCACAACATACCAGTAAACGCCTTTTGGCATGAAATGGGTTGCGCGTCGATAGCGGGGAGTATAATGTGTCTCTCGGAAGTTCGATCGGAGGCCTGTTCCTTGAAGAAAGCGATAGCCGGCCGCAGTACATATGCTCTGCACTGAGTGCCTGCCAGCAAGTTAAGCTGCATGGACGCGCATTGCGACACCTTTCTTCCATAATATCTCTAGCCCAGCAGCAGCTGCGTAATTTAGCTTGCCTTGCTTTGCAGCGAATGGCCTGAGAAAAAAGACTGGTGAGCCGTGAGCCTCTTGGGTAAATATTTGTCAGAATACATTGTCTGATTTGCGTGCACACAAATGCAATCAGTCAAAGCAGATTGGAAGGATATGGCGGGTAATGAGTACAATCGAGATGGCGACACGAAGCACAGTTTATAACTGCAAAGTTCTGGCAATAATTGTTCCGTCAAATAGGGCACATAATGGAAGTTCAATGTTACTATCGGTTCGGCGTAATTTCATCGTGGCAAGTCGTTCGAGTGCCCCGATTTATGGGTTCCGCATGACGCTACCATTTTAGTTTACTTAAGAACAACACCAACATCACATCGGGAACTGGTAGAGAATATCTAGGGCACATGACAACGAAACAATACAACTGCCTTCAATGGGCTTGGATTTTAAATAGTTCGAACTTCTTTTTAATATCTCGACATGCCGAAAAGCCAGCGCATGCGCGGAAGTGAAGACGTGAACATAAAAACAGAAGTGAATTCTATGACATTAATTTCAGTTTCACGCAAAACGACACAGACCTTCAAACTTGTGACCATAAATATAATATAGAGTCAGCAGAAAACATGACACAATGACCCATTTCAGATGCAGGGACATTTCTCGCTATCTTAGAAAGTGAAATCGAGAGACAAGAACTGCAATGAGAAATATAACGCTTTAGCCTGTGTAAGAAGAAAAAGTCGGAGTAAAAGTATAAAGCAAGTGAAAAGGGGGGGGAAAAAAACATGCCAGTTTATTTAGCCTGACTTATCGTTATAATATGTTAGCTTTAAGTATTAAGTATATACATCGTATGTGTCTTTGCCATCAACTTTTGTTCTTAGTTCCTTACTCTTGTCCACCTCGCTTGAAGTTAAATGAAATATGAGCTGTTAATCCCTGAGTCAGAAGCAATGGCCCTGTTTTTTCATTAAAACCGCTAAGGTACGAGCTGTAAACTGGAATGTCTGCATCTGTTCTGCACGTTTCACTGCGTGCTTATCGTCAGCATTGTAACCATCCTTCGGGTAATCTCTACTTCGTTCTTAAAGGATGAATTTCGTTCTGCGCAAGAAAGGTGAAGCGCTCGTCATATCTCTTCAAGTGATATCCAAAAGTTCACCCTTCTGTCGCATGCTCAAGTCATGTGATTGAATACTCGCTCTTCAAGAGCATATTAGGGTCTTAGAAAGCTGGACTGTAGACTTTTCATTGATATTGTTACGAGGCGGCAAGCCTAAGAAAAGCACGACATGATGACAGATGATAATATGGTTTAATGGCTGCCGGCCTAGCGCGAGCGCTCCGTCCCGCGCCACTGCCCTCTTCTTCTTCGTAACACGACCCGGGTCCTCCGAGCGATCGTCCCGATCGGTTGCTTAAATTCTCGAAGATGAGGTGGCGATGACCATGAACACAGAGGATAGAAGAAGATGAAAGGCTTGCCACCAAGATGAACGAGATGATCCGATGAATGGTTGTCCCTGGAGCTTCAGGTCCAGCGGTCGGTCGCCCACAGCCGAAGGTCAGGGGTTAAGGACTCGCCGGACAGCTTGGGCGGGGGTGCCGTCTTGATTTGGGTCGTCGTCGGGTCATGCTGCGTCTGGTCCTGGTCGTCGTGTCTTGTGGTCGGGGCTGGGGACGGGGCTGGGGAAAGCGGCTGGTCGGTTCTGGTCAGGTCGGGCTCGGGTTGAGCTGGCGGCGGAGTCCAGGTCCCCTCGGCCAGCGACGAAGGCGAGCAGAAGGTGGCGATGCTCCAGGGACCAGGATGACGAGGAGGAACCCGCACCTCACACCAAATGTTACGAGGCGGCAAGCCTAAGAAAAGCACGACATGATGACAGATGATAATATGGTTTAATGGCTGCCGGCCTAGCGCGAGCGCTCCGTCCCGCGCCACTGCCCTCTTCTTCTTCGTAACAATATTTTTACACTCTATTGACTTCCTGCATATATTTTCTTCTGTCCAGTCATAGTATATAGAAAAAAGCCCACTAAAAGTGTATGGCCATAAACCTATATAGAGTCTGTAGACTGTCTAAGGATTTGCATTTTCTATAGACCAATCAGAGGGTCTCTATATCAAGTTTGTATTGACAAAAGTCTATGAACAGTCTTTATACTACCCAAAGGAGCATTTATAAGGACCACAAAAAATCCACAACCACGTCTGAGCAACCAATGACAAGACGCTCTCTGAATGGCTTCATTTACGACGTTCACCACAAAAGGAGTCATCTTTAGATCAAGCTGTTCCTTCGATGTTCACGATTGTTTACTTCGTGTCGCAAGCGATAGCAAAACATTTGGCGACCAATATCGGCACTTCCATCTTAGCCTCCGCAGCTACGGCGACAACTGGGGTACGACTTCAATACAGCCCTGTCCAGTTCAGCGAAGCCCAAAGCCAGGAAATAAACGTGAAGCCACCTGCCACGTTTCGTTCACGCCATGGCTCCACAAACCCAAGGCAGCGCGTTGCTCCCAAATATTCGCCGGCTGCTGCCCGGCTATACACCCGGCCACGCGTATAAAACCCAGGCGTCAGTGCAAACAGGCAGCGAGACGACCGGAGGCAGCGCAACAGCCGCCGCGAGCAGCGAAAACACACAAGAGCAACGGTAGGGACGCAGGAACTCCGCTATACCGGCGCCAGCAGTTGTCCGCCGCATCGGCGTCCGCAGCCCGCCCGCTCTTCCCCCTCTCGTCCTCCTCCTTCCTGTGCCCCTGAGCAGTTGATCCACCCCTTCCCCTTTCACTCTTTCTCTCTCGATTCGCTCGCCCTTTCTCTCTTCCCTCGCCTAACCACACGGGGCCATTTCCGCAAGGCATTGAAGCCGGCCGTTAGGGCTCGTGTTACGAGGCCACGGAGCGGTGGCCATTGCGTAGTCCTTGTGCGTGCGTGCGCAAGCGCGTTCCGGTCCGCTTCCTTGTGCCTGTCCAACCCACCTAACCTCCATTCCTTGTCGCATTTCCCTCTTTCTTTAGCCTCTTCCGCTCCCGAATAGCGGGAACTGGGATGGAAAGGAAGGGTGGTGCGGGCCAGACTGCTAGTCACGGAGCCTGTAGCGCATTGCTTGGTCGCTCAGGAGAAGAGCGTTTTGTGGAATGACGAAGCAGCTGATTACGAGAGAGGCTCTGCTCCCCTGCTGCCCGTCTTGCTGTCCGCTAGTTAGCGCTGCACTCGATGGCCTACCTTTGCCTCGCTAGCGCTTAGCCCTCCTGCCCGTGTTTTCCGCGGCTATTTGTTGCTCCCAATGCTCTTTCCGCGTAGGAAAGACCAATCAATGCCAAACTTCTTTCCCCTCAAGCTTCCGGCCCAGACCTCTAGTCCGATTCGTTCGCGGGCTCGTAGCTTTCAAGCGTTGCCAATAGATTGGGGATGGCTTGAGAGCGCAGCAGAAAAGAAGAGGTGCATGTACCAAATGGATAAACGCTGCCACTTGTCCTTTTCCGTTGTGAGTTTGATGCCCTTCCCTTGCTTGGACCCTCTCTATGTGTCATCTGCGACTTAGTTACGCAAGCTGCCTCAGTCACGGCGTTTGCGGAGGCTCTCTTTCTCCTAGTCACACTCTCTATTTCTTGGTCCCCTTGAAATAGTTACGGTTCTAGGAAAATAGTGCCCCCCGTTATGAAGCCCCGTCTGATGGCTCAACCAAAAGAAGCCACTATAATTGGCTGGAAGATAGCGTCCAGTGGAAAAACAGACAGTACACAGAAATGTGGTCCGAACCCTTAAACAACGCATAGAAATAACTTAGAAGAAAAAGAAGAGTTAGATAACAGCACCATTATTTCATCACGCACACCAACCTAACTCAAAATTAATCATCAGAGGCCATAGGGCAAGCTTGATCGATGGCGTTTATGCAACCAAACTATTTCGACAGTAGTTAAATCATCCTTGGCGTGAATGGCGTTGTCAAAGCGTGGCCAATCAACACGCCACCATCACCTGTACTAAGCAATGGACAAGAATGTTGATGAGAGATAAAAATCATCTCAAGAACTAACCAGTAAAGCACATGTAATTAACTATTCAGTTAAGCACAACGTACTCTATGAAAATCTTGACTCGGTTGAGGCCACGCTAGGGATTGCAGTTTTCAGGAAAAGGTAGCGCTCTCATTAGAACTTCAAAGAGTTTTATTTTTCAGCACAACAGATAAAACAGTTTTTTAGATTTTACTGCACATACCTATAGCTGCTGTCTCTCGAGTGTAGTAAATGCACTGCTAGGAATAAGGTTATCAAACGGAGGCGCAGCATCCACTGCTAACTTTTAACGCAGCGACCACCGCACGCTGCCAACACATGAATGCATGAGTGTATGGTTTGTCTTGAGATAAGACAGAAGGTAGAAATATTCCAGGACTGGCAAGCAAGCTCTGTAGGTACCTTATCGTACCTTATCATTAAAGTAGTTTAATAACAGAGTAATCAGTCTTTAGAACCTTCCCAAGTGCAGCCATCCGTTACAAAGGAAAGCTATGCTGCTTCAACTGAAACCACCGTCTCAACGAGAAATACTAACAACTGAGCTAACCGGGACGGACGGCTAGCATGCGGTTGGGAGAAAATGAGTTGATCAACTAGCAGTGGAATCGGTGTTGGTCCGGTTTTGGCTGCACTTGGGTGGATGTTAGTGAGCAGTCTCTCCATTATTACAAATCTACTCCACCTGAGGGGATTCCCTAAAGTATCGGACCAAACCAGTTTAACGGTGATAGCCGTTAATGGGAGCCAACCCTGAGTCGTCGGGTAAATGAATCCCGTTTTAGTTGTCGTAGGAATCCGCGAGTTAAGATAAGCTAAGCCAAAAGCCAAGCCAAGAAACAGCGACTAGGAAAAAAAAGAGAAGAAGAGAGAAAGCCAGTGAGGCCAAGAGACAGATGAATGAGATAAGTTACATATAAAAGAACAAAGAATTCCGAGGAAACGGGGGACAAGACGGTTTTCGCGAACTGCTTTCACGAAGCCGCAGCCTCGTTTGGTCGTCAATATTTTTCTGTTGTTCTCTTTTTTACGGCTTCGGTGACGAATGCAGAGAGAGAGAGAGAGAGAGAGAGAGAAAACAGCCGGTTATTTTCGAGAATCGTTGCACTCTGAAATCTTACAGTCATCCATCCGACAGTCCAGTGCCAGCTTCATGAAACATCTCCGCACGCATATACGGACATATTCTGGGTGGAGGCATGGGGTGCTGAAGTTACGTTCGTGCGTAGAGGACGTAGAAAGGCCAGTAGCGAGCGGTGCTCACCGCAGTTAACAAGCGGAAGACGCCGGCGGCGCAGACAAGGCATCCGAGCGACCCGCACGGGGTGCTTTGGGCGCCTCCCACGCGCCTACTTGGCGTAAGGCGAACCCCGGCTCGTCGGTAACGAGCTTGATGCGACGGCGACATAGATGGCCGCATTTCGCCGGGGTCGCCGCGAATGAGCCGGCGGGTGCAATCCCTCACAAAGGACCTGAAAGCGCTTTCTTTCTGCGACGCGCGCTTGCCGTTGCCATGGCAACGCCGCGTCGCGCGATGATCCGCCGACGCTGCCAGCGATTCCTGCCTGGCTACGAGTGTCGCGCCATTTTCGTTCCTGCACTTAGGGCAGTAGAAGATGTGGGCGACGTATCCAGGACGCTCTTAGCCATCCGGACCATCCAATAAAGCGGGTGCCCTCTAGAGCGGAAATTGAGACGTCTTAGTGCGACGAAGGCATGTAAGGAGCGTTGGCGCTGTACATTTTGCCTGCTCGGACATGACTGTGCACTGATTACTTATTGTAAGCCTAGTTTTTATGCACTTACTAGGCACAGGTTTTCTACGCCTTTTCTATTGAGCCCGAGAAGATAAAAGATTAGCTCTTCCAGCATCTATAGCCTTAGATAAATGCAGGTTTTGTGGATTAATCCACGTCAAGCTCATGATACGTTGACGTCGAATACATTCGCTTTCCAAATTTTTCTTAACAGACTATACAAATACTAATAGCTAAAAGAAAAAGCTAACACGAAGGTGTTCTAGAGAAATGGAAATCCATTCTACTTACCAAATGGAAGATCACTGAAATTATAATTTCCTTTCTCACGGATGCATCAATAAACTGCAGTCCTCTAATGAAGCACATTGCCAGATCTGCCTTCTGAAATATTATCTCCCGTGTGCGTGTTCGCACGCACAGTAGAAAGACTGAGCCGACTACGCACGTGGTCTGCGAGTCAGCGGTTTCCCAATTTAATTACCGAGACAGTAACTGTGCGGGGCTTGGTTGAACCTCGTTCTTCTGCAAGATATTTACAGTTTTTAGCTGAGATTCCGTATATTCGCTGGCGCTAAAAGTCATCAGAAAATCTTCTGGATATTCAATAGATTTCACCGGTGAGCCAGACGGAAACAAACCTCGCGCACGCAAGCTCTTCCTTGCATTCGAAAAAAAAATGCGCGACGCCGCCAGCAGTCCGTCTCACCTTATGGACTTAATTACAATCATCACAAAGAATCGAGCATTTACAAAGAAGAGTAAATACGAGAGCGCAACTGAGAAATTGATCATGAATTGTTTACAGTGTTTGCTTTATCGTTCAATATTGGTGAGTGATGACGCTATCATTCTGAGAACCAATCGAAAGAGAGGTCACGAGATGTGAGAGTGGTCACGTGAGCTATATACACCAACACCGACGGTCAATCGGTAACCGTCCATTTATCAGCTGCTCTGTAAAAGCATGGCTGCCCAGAACATAGGCTATGCCAGAGGCTAACGTGAGACTTAGTGACCAACGCGAGTAGGCGGATTTCGGAACCGTGTTTCGCAACTCGTGCGAAAGAGTCCTGGTTTTCAGACTGGTTTGCTTTCTTAACGGGATAAGGCGAACAATAACGAAGTAGATTAGGTACTTAGCTTCGTGGAAAGTATTTGCGAAGATTGCGCGATAGGAGACGTAGGCCTGATGCGGTTTGATTGCGTAATGCAGAATACTGCTCGAAAGTCGAACTCAACTCTTCGCAAAACATCAAACGAACAGCACGGAAATGCGAAGTGCTTACGAAGGAACGCAGCTGCCACGCTATGAATTAAGCCCAACCCATTTAAGTTACGCTCAATGCAAACGCAAATAATTTTGGAATGAAACACGGTAACGCATATGCAAAGTGGAATTACACGTAGCTCAGTTGGAACAGCGCCGTACGAAATATTCGGAATACTTGGGTTTGGATGCCACCGGCTACATGTGGGTTTTTATTTACTTTCTAATACATTATCTTTCAGCATTAAAGTAATTCTCGATTAATTTCTCAGTGATCAGCAAAACAAAGCTAAACAAAAGATAGAAACGTTCCATTTGCTTTCCGTAGTTCCGGTGACTGTTCGATTCCTTCACACGTATGTCATAAACGGGCCCCTCTTTTCCGCACCTTCTTCTGCCCGGATATGCTACAAGTCTTTCGAGTAGACCAGCTCATGTGTGAACTCTACAAAGGCCTTACTTTCCGAGGACGATAGTAAATTCCAGCCCTAGTAACAAAAACGAGACCTGGTCACATAAAGATAAACTATCCGTAGCAAGAGACTGCGGTCAACTGCATCCCAGGGGAAATGCAGGCTTTTCGAGACCGCGCCAAGGGTGTAACCACACCATCCATTCCTGCGGGACCCAAAGGCAGGCAAAAGCTACCCTGGTCAACCTCTGGCCGAGACAGCGGAGTATGTAGGCGAGCGCGTCTCCCTCTCTCATTCAGGCATCGACACAAAAGCACAAAGAGAAAACCCGAGTGAAAACGCGTGAGAGGGGGAGAGAAAGGGAGAGCGGAAGCGTTAATTTTGGTTAGCCAGCAGCCCCCTCTGGGAGCTCGGGCAAAACAAAACAAAACAAAAAAAAACTCCTCTCAGGCAGTCAAAGGGTGCAAAAAGGGCGACTCTCTCGACTACTAAAGAGAAAACCGAGTAGAAAAAAAAAGAAGTGAAAAGAAAGGAAGAAAAAAAAAGGCGAGGATTGCGAGGATGTTTGTTGGACACTCGGAGCCCAGCGTCCCGTGCGTGCCAGTGCGCCGTAATTAATTTACCGGACCCGCAACTCGTAATTGGTCGCTGCGTGTTCGATCGCGTGCTCCCCACGCACGTACCGTTTGCAGCCCCGAGGAGCTGGTTTTTCGATATCGCGCGCGTCTGGCGCGGTGTTCGCTGCCCTGGCAGGAAGAAAGAGAGGAGGAGAAAGGGTTGTGTTGCTGGGGGTGCTTCCCTTTCCACCGTCGTGCCGTTTCGCACCCCGGATTTCGGCCTCCTGACCGCCAACGACACTACACAATTTTGCAGACTGGTCTTCGAACGGCAGGCCCCCTTTTTTTCTGCCTCTTTTTCCGTCCCCAGCGACCTGTGTGCCGCGGCGTTTTCGGGCAAGTGGTTCTCGGTTTCCTGCGGTTGATATTGCGTGGCCAGCGGCATAGTAGGGCTCCCTTTAATTAGGCCTCGCGAGGAGAGTTGCTAGCTGTGCAAGCACGGTTGGAGCTGCGTGAATGGCCGGATGAATGCAGAAGTGAAAACTAAATAAGGAAAGCAAGCGTAAACACCTAATCCGAAGTTCATACTGCTGCTTGCGGTCATGATAATATTTTCATCGTGGTCTTTAAATTATTGCTTTCAACGTAACTTTATTTTTTTTCGTGTTGGCAGGAGTGTTCGCGCTTTCATTTTTTTATTAAGGCCTCATCTGTGCGTTCCTCTCACCATGGACTGGCTCCGACTCGGTTCTTACAGACCAGAAAACCACAGTCGGAAGGCGTAATTATGAATTATGCAGAAGCAATTTATTCAGCTGGCGCTGCGTTATGCAGAGCCAGAAATCGAGAACAACTTGCAGCGAAAGCACAGCAGCAAATTTCCAGACTGGAAGCTCCACTCAGCTGTCATTCATTCATTCATTCATTCATTCATTCATTCATTCATTCATTCATTCATTCATTCATTCATTCATTCATTCATTCATTCATTCATTCATTCATTCATTCATTCATTCATTCATTCATTTGTTTCATTAATTAATTAATTAGTTATTTAATTATTTAATAACAAATAATTCAAAGAACGTTAGCAGCGTGCATGCTTTTTTAACCTATCCCCGAGTTCGCCTGCTGTTTACTAGACCACTTACTGGTATCAACTTCGCTGTGCAGTATATTGCCGCTGTCAACATTCCGGGCAACTTATGAGCAACTGATGCTTGCATAACTCACGATGTTGGCTTCGCAGCAAACTCTATACTTCAGGATCGCGTATCTTTACACTGCAGTGTAACTGCCTCTGCTGTGCGTCAACAGCCACTGAGCGACTTAGTAACAAACAACTCTGACAATAACCTCGAATGTCTCGAATTATTTATCTGATAATGGTAATGGAAATAGTCCAACGCCATCGCGTAAACGTTTATAATGCGCATATTATACTGCGTGTCTTCGTCTTGACATTTCTGTGTGCAATTTTTTCTGTCCATTTAGACGCACAGATGCGCTGGTACAAAGGACAGCATAGCCCCTGCTCTCAACTTGGGCCGACTCTGGGCGGACGCTATAATGCGCGAAATCGGCCAGCATACCTTATACAGCTAGAGCTGAAATGCAGCCCGGTACTCTGTTGTGCATCAGGCACAGGATGCGTCAAAAGTTTCTAGGCCACAGCTACCGCTTTTCAGCAGTATATTCTGAGTTTATGAAGCTATCAAGGTACTCAGATGTGACAATGATACTTCTGCTTGGCCCTACAGAGATTTTGATGTTAGAGGGTGTCGTAAATTTCCCACTTCATAGCCAGAACCAGGCGGGTTGGCCTGGGAACTTTCTACGCACTCTGTAACTTATCATCGCGCTTAACCTAACAGAACTCCCATAGAGGCCCGCTTATTCTTCTAGGCTAGCATATACGCTTGTAAATGTACAGTACTCTCTGTTATCCGGGTGAGGCTAGGCCTGCAGTGATGAGGTGGGCTCTCATTTGATGCCGTAGATGAATCATGTACAGCATTTTATTCTGTAGATGATTCCTTCCCCAGCTACATTTCAAGCTGTAGGGCAATCTCGGCGCATACTGACTAGCATGCCAGCTTTTTAAACTTCTGCTTGTCCATGCGGCATGGAACACAAAATCCTTAAACGTGTTTCAAGAAGCAGCTAGACGCAGAATTGGGGAAGCCACTCAAAGCCACGTTACATGCAGCTAAATTGGTCACGCGTTGTGCAGCGCAGAGTAGCCGCAGTTTAGCCTCTGGTTCTTTCACCGAATAAAACATCACATGAAGGAGGCTGTTGATATGCAAGTAAAATGGTTTGGATAGGCGGAAACAGCTCCCCTGCTTTGCCGAGTGAAAATATCAGGGCTGGTTAACGCTGCAATATGAAAGCATCGAACGGCACTGTTTGTCGACCGAGTGCAAAATCTCAGACTTCAAAACTCGTTTGTGTGATACTAAAGCCGATGCCTTCCAGTAGCCCAATTATGCTGAAATATTTTCACGTTGAAAGATCATTCTCAGGCCCGCAAAAGATTCAAGAACGCACAAATAGTTCTCGGCAAGAAGCCACGCTACTTGAAGCATGTAAAGTAACAAAATGGCCACAGCAGAATTCTATAACGCGCATCTTGCAGCATCGGCTCCAATCAGACGTGGTTGCGCTGAGATGGCAGATGCAACGATGCGTGAACAGTGCAGTTTTGCCGCGTACGCTAAGAACTATGAAAAGAAAAAAGTGGCGAGCACTCAGTGTAGAAAGCTTCTTGAAGGCACTGGCATATGCAGTCAGAGGAACCATCAGAGCGTAAGAGTGATGCGATTTTCCAAACTCGATTCCGACCATCTTGTGCGCGCTTCGCATAAAGGCGCTGAAGGCAAAAGGAAAATAGGGAGGCTGGAATGCTGTTGGCTACATATGTATACGAAGAAAAATGAAAGCCGTGCTGGATGGCGTCGTTTGATCTGTCCGATCGCGTGCTTTTGGAGTGACTGGAGGCATTGCTTCAGACCATTTGCTTGCACCTGAATGCTCTATGTCTTCATTCAAACTTGTTTTGCCCATTTTGGACGCGTCATCAACAGCGAGATCTTACCAAGGAAAGTAGATAGGCCGATAAAGATAGAAGAAAAACGCCGGATACATTGATAAGAGATGAGAAATGTTCGCAGCCGATCGGCATGCACGATAGTCCACATCAGCTAGCCTGGAATTCTGTATGCTAAATGGAGCAAATTCCGTAGAAGAAAATTTCAGTCTTCTGAGCGCTATCAAGCTGCGACGTTCGTGCTAACGTTTTGCTCCGAACTATGACTGTTTTATTTGTGTATGAAAAGTGTTTCGTTTTCTTTTGCTTGAGTGTGTGTGAGGGGGGGGGGGGGGGCACTGCGCTTAAGTTAAAAACTTCCCGTTTCGTTGGCTTATAATAGCTACTTTATAAAACGGCCGTAAATTTTCCACCCCACAGAAAGCCTAGCGATGAAAGGGACGAACAATCACCAGTGCGCATTTAAGCGCTTTTGTGAAGGCAGAGATCACAATGATCGCTTATCGTATCAGACCAATTTCACAAACAAAGTGAATTTGTTTTTTAAGCCGACAGTCTAGCAAAATACAGTTACATTGGCCCACAATAGATAGCCGAACTTTGATACAGTTGGCAAGAAAGTGTCACCGGAGAAGAAAGAATCCTCAAGTATCTTTAATGTGTCGTACGAACAAAGCAACTGAAGGAAGCGGCCTTAACATAACATGGCAGACGCGCAAGATGAGAGCGCTGCATGTTTATTAATAATAACCGATGAATGCGCATTGAAAAAGTGATGCTATGACAGCCTTCGCCATTTAGGCTGTGCAGTGGTTTTGTTTATTCCTGACGATGAACACATTCCTCCTGCACTGTTTCGAATCGCAATAGCAGGACACCGAGGGGATAAACTGTTTCCAAGCATGCGCCCGCTGTAGTGTGTAGCGCATGATATCAAAAGCGCGGCTACATGCATTCACAGACAGCTACGGAGGATAAAGAACGCCTACCTCGTTCGGCTACTTCGCAGTTCTTTCCAACTGCCATAACAAGACAGTCTGAAGCACGACAAGCTATCAGCAGCGAAGTTCATCGACCCGAACCAAAGGCTGCTTTCAGTAGCAGCAACTATTCCGGCTTTCCTGCAGAGTCTCTGCTTGTTATTAAGGAGGCCATATTTTTTGGCCTTTCTCGGAGCGATGGGGTGCCAGTAAAAAAATTACTGCAAACGCTCTCGTATTTCATTGGTGCGCCATCTATCAGGAACATTATGTTCACGCTACCATAGATGACACATTCAGGTTCACTCGTTCAAATGCCAAACATGCCACAACTGCTGACAATGCCACAGGAAAGACAGATGATGCGCTCGTGATGAGCAGTGGTATTGCAAGGTGCAAGCAGTGCCGCCAACCCTAGGGATTTTTCTCTAGATCTAGGGAATTTGTACGTCGTTTAGGGCAAAAGAGATTTTTTGTATAATCTAGGGAAATTTTATTTCCTCGGAGAATTTGCTGGGGAAGTTGTCAGGAATCGCTCTTTTTGTTGTATTTTCTGCAGAGAATTTGGTATAAGCATGGGGTGTAATGCGAAGGCAAGATAACCTATGGTCGTGAAGGAAATCGGAGCCAAGAGAAGGCAAGCGTAGCGGGGGGGGGGGGGGGGGGGGGGACTGGAAGTTAGGCGGGTGGATTAGATTAAGAAGTTTCAGTGGCTAGGTTGGCCGCAGCTGGCACAGAACCACGGTTAATTGAAGAGATACAGGTGAGGCCTTTGCCCTTCAGTGGGCGTAGTCAGGCTTATGATGATGCGTCCAGCCATCCCTGCCCCGGCATGTTTTCCCTTTGTAGCATTTGTGGTTGTCATGTCTCTGTGCTGTTGCTCTCTCTTTGCATTTTTTTAACTCTTTCTTTCCCTTATTGCGCAGGTAGTAGTTTTACCACTTACCTCTAGCATCTTCCTTGCCTCTTCTTGCATCGGCTTTTGTTTTTTTGTTCAAAATTTCAAAAATGTAAACAATAGAAACGAAAGTTTTAAGAGTCTGTGTGGAAATTATTGCTGTCGACGGCATCCATTCTACTAACGCAGATACATGTTTGCCACGCCGGGATTAGCTGATTCGTTTGCAGTAAGTTAGAAATTGAAAACGGAAAACTAATTTTCTAGATATTCTGTTCTGTTACGGCTAACGTTTTTTTTGTTATTGTATGTATTTAGAGGAGACGTGCATCATCTTCACTATGTATCGCAACAAGCAGTAGTGAGCTTGACCTTAACAAGCTTGATCGCACTGATAAAAAAATGGACAAACGACGCCCCAGACGCCTGCCTTCAATGGTCGAACAGCCACAAATACGTCTTCATAAGATTCGATGATAGCATATTTCGGCAAAAATTAAGACTACTCATTAAAGTCTCGCAGGAAGTAAGGAAAAAGAAAAGGCGTTTCTTGACTCATCAATACTGTGACGAAGAACGAAAGACGGCCGAGGAACTAGCACGTAAAATTTAACAGCGAATGCGTTTTATCGAGATAAGCCGATTAAGGGGAAAACGCCGAAAGGATTCGCTCGAGAAACGAGCTTTCCGTCGTGCAAACGGAGTAAAAAGCGCTACTAAGAATTTTGCTGAGAAAGAAGACGAGAAGCGTGTACGATATCTTGAGAAAATCCCAACCGTTCGCAGTGACAGGGGACTCGCATAGCGCTGGTTGGTGTGCGTCACCTTGGAATATTTAAAGATAAGCGCATTAAAACCCTCCCGGACGTTTCCTTGCGCTTTCCTTACAAACTGCTCCAGGCTCGTGCTAGAAGGGCAGCGGAAAAACAAAGCATAGGAAGCAGTACAGGCCGTTTACGTCAGTTAATATAGAACAGTAATTGCAGCGCAAATACTCGGCAGCAATATTGCACTAAGCGCTTGGAATTCAACTACTGGCCTTGGGAGAAAAGTAAAATTTGAAAAGATTAGTTCCGGAATTATACGGCGCAAGAGATTGTGGGTAGTGAGGCTTCTTTAGTTGGAATATCAGTGACTGTTTATGTGATTCAGCGGTGAGAGATTACTGTCTATGACTCAATTTACACGAAAACGCGAGCCTGTGAATATTTCGCCACGATTATAGAGTTTAAATGCCGTCTTCTTTCATTAGGTTTGTCGGACGAATACATGAACTTCGAGTTTTTCATACAGCTTTACTGTGTTGCGGCTGTTGGTTTTCAGGGCTTTCATCTGATGAGGGAAACCCCCAATTATTTTCTTATTGAGATTAGGATCTTATTGCGGTATCGAGAGTATTACGAGAAACTCGACGTCTAAAGCTAGTAGCTAATACGGTTCGGGCTGAAATGCACAGCATAGGGCTGCACAGACCATGAAATCAGGTGACTTAGGAAGAGGGAGACACTTTAACTTACTCATTATGATGACTACTCACTACAAATATGCAGAAAAAGAATTCCTGGTAAAATTTACAGGATGGCGACGGCCAGGTCGATATATGAGACAGGTTTGTTGCCTTATGTGCAGTACTATCTCAGGGCATATTTTTTCGCAAGGTACAACACCAGCAGTTTCCATCTTCTGATGTGTGCTGCTGTAACAGTGTTATTTGGATTAAAGCAAACAGGCATTATTTTTCCACTCCTTTTGTACATCGTCTTTACATAGACACTTCCTTTCACACTAACGACTTGCGGGCCATGCGTAGAGAAGAATACCGGTTCGATTTATCCCAGTATTCGCAGCAGGATGTCGGCCAGGCACATTTTGAACAAAACGCATTTGGTAGTCATGCAAATCAGCTGACCCTCGGAAATTACCACGGTATTCACTGAATGAAAGATAAAGCACTTCTGAAAAAACTTCAAAAGCGAAAAGACAATCTAGAATGAAAAAGAAAGGCATGCAGAATCTAATGCGCGTACGTGCTTTCCATTATTCTCGCTCCTATACCGTCATTTCAATATGCAAATGCTGTGAAAACAAATGTTCCTTAACAGCTCCGGGTCATTGCTGACGCGCTCCGCGCCGAACCCCGTTCGCGCAACAATCCTTTAATGCGAACTGACCTCGGCTGCCCAATTTCTCTTCTTTGTATTGCCCTCTCCACTGTTGAACCAATGGCGAGCGATCCAGAAGAAATTCTTCCCGGGCGTCTTGAAGGATTCCGATTCAAATTGCTTCACCGGGTTCTCTGTAGCGAGGTTTTTATTCCGGCTGCACAGATGTTACCGCGGCTCCCCGAAACACCCGCAGAAAAAGTCAGCGGCGTCTTTTTTTTTTTCACTGTTGGAAAAGTTAACCCCGTCTCGTGAATTCAAATGAATCTATAAGCGAGGCGGCAAGAATGAAATACCGACAGCTTCACGTTATGGCTTATGCGGTATCCCTCTGTCTTTGTTGCTCTCCATACGCCGTGTTATATGTCTGTGTTACGGGTTCAGAATTTTTAATGTGTGTTCTCAGGGGTTGCTATTGATTTTTTGAGAGTTATAGCTATCCAGGAGCCTTGAAGTTTAAACAAACCGAACAAAGGTGATGGAATGTGCACTATGGAGACAGACGGGGAGACACAAGAGCAGCCCTAAGAACGCAAACAGACGTGTGTCTGCGTATCTATGTTTGTTTTTCTCTTTAATGCATATATTTTCGCACTTAAGCCTATTTGCACGGTTAGTGCGTTTAAACATGTGCAACAAGGTCGGGAAAGGATGCTGTATTGAGGGACGCTGGAAGCGTTACTACGAATGAGGGCTTTTTAACATGAAGCAACCTGCTGTCTTCGAGCATTCTTATTTTTTTTTGCATGCTCAGAGTAAATGCGCTCGCGAAAACATGGCAACGGACTCACGACCTCGTGCTCGACGATTTGCTCGGTGCTCTTGTTTTCAGTGATATTTTCCAGTTTTTACCTCGCTAGTATGTTTACAAGCCAGAAGAAATGAAGGTATGCGCACATTTCGTACCTGATGCTACAATCGGCATTTCTTTACTGGCAATGGTAAGCCCTAAAGGTTAAAGTACATGAATTTAATAGTATCTGAACTGAGGTTAGGAGTCGTACCTTTACTGCACTGAAAATGAAAAGAAATTTTTGAAGTGGAACCTTGATAGCACCGCTGAAAGAAGAAAAACGGCTTGTGAAATAATCTGCACAAAACCCTGCCCAATCCCCCACAGTAGGTATGTGCCATCGTTTTTGAGACAACAACAACTAGCGACTACTTCGTGATATCATTTGTGGCTTCCCGCGGTACTTGCACTTTGCACTGTTTCGTGCACGTTTGCGCGTAGCTGTTTGCGCCTGAACCAATGCTCTTCTAAAAGAAGGCTCGGAAGATTCCCGTTGAATGTGCTCTGTTTAATCGTCTGACATGTGCCGTCGAATTAACCGGCTTTATTCATAGGAAGCGGGAGCCACTGTTATCTACTAAAGAGATCAGTGACACTTGAAGTTGTCTTTCAAAGAGCAGAAAGGAAAGCACTTCTGCTTTTTTAATTTTTTATTAATCTCACTAAGTGTACGGCTGCAATAAATAGACTTCTTTTAGATTTACTTAGATTTCTTAGATCTCTGTGATATTACTGCGAATATGCATCTTTTTAAGCCAGTGTCGCAGTGCCTAAGCCATTATGAAGAAGCGAGGGAGCCAGTGACGGTTACGATGGGAACACCGCACGCAGAGACAAAGCATAATACAAAGCAAAGCAACGGGAAAAGCGATAACCCGCACTTTACTCCGGCTTGTTTGGTGTTCCTTTTCGCTGTGTTTGCACCATTAACTGGAACGAACGTCGAATTATACGTCGTCCTGCAAGTGCCGTTAACGTGCACAACGGGAAGCGATTCAGTATTTCTATTGCCTTAGTACATATGTTACGAAGTACCTGCAGGCGCTCGCGTCTGGGAACACTGTTCTCTCCCGGCTGCAATTCTCATCTCATGTGCTGGAGCAAAAATATTTGAAGAACCCGCAACAGGATTTGAAGGCGAAAATAATGCTAGACAGTTGAAAGTACAAGGCTCTATAAGTATTACCACAAAACATTCGTTTTTTTTTTTTAAATAAGCTATTCAGGTTGGGTGTGGCTGACATAGCGTATTTGTTTTTTCTATTAAATGACATCGAATAAAAGGGAATAATATATATAATGAGAAAAAACAGAAGAGAGATTTGAGCAGATATATGCGAGCAGACGTCAAACGTAACAGGGACATAAAAAAAAAGAGAAAGGCTTACTTAGAAGTTTCACTTTTATCCCTTGTACCCTAAATAGCATTCATCTGGAAGAAAGTTTCTATAGCAATATTACACCTCAAAGATAAACAGTGAAGAAATGGGACCTCTTTGTTTCTAAGTAAGTGCTCATTCGAGAACGAGAAGAAATAGCGAAAATAAAATACGGGGAGTAAAAGACACAAAGTATAACTATGACTTCGTATTGACCACAAGCAGAGTATAGCTCTTCGCAGAAAGCGAGAAGCGAAGCTAAACGGACGTCGTTCGGTGGACGGGTCGATTATTCCGCAGCCAAGCGTCAGAACGTGGTTCGTGACACACGCTTCACGCTCGGCTGGGCCGTCTAAATTTACGGCCGCGAGATAGACGCGTCCCGTACTGAGCGAACTTCCCCTCCGTCCCTCTCCGGTTCCCCACTCTGTTCGTCAGTTTGGCCCGCCTTCTGACGTTCGTATTTTCATCATTTCGTCCGTTTTCGTCGGCTCACTGCTTCGTGGTGACAGCTCGTTCTGAGTGCGCGCTTTCGTTATCCCGCCAAAACGGCCGCGGTGCTACTTACCCGCGAATCTGTTCTTCTTCTCCGTCCGTTGAAGCGCGGCTGCTCGAAGACAAAGCGCTGCCATCGGAGAGTGCATAGAGGTCGCTTTAGCGTCCGCAGAGAGGTCGTTTGTTACACTTGCTCCCTTTCTCGTTTATACAAAGAAGCGACGAAGAAACGCCGCGTGCATTCCTCCCTTCCCTTTATACGGCCTAGCCAGAGCGTTGGAAATCATGAATCGATACTGAGGAGCCTTTATAGTTTCTGAGTGGCTCTCTGTCTATGTCTTTCTCAAATCCTTTGCCGGCTGATTTCTAGATACGTTGGAGATATACAAAGCCTAATAAGGATATCATCATCATCATCAGCCTGACTACTCCCACTGCTGGGAAAATGCCTCTCCCATGTCTCTCCAATTAACCTGTCCTTTGCCAGTAGCGGCCACCATATCCCGCAAACTTAATCTCATCCGCCCTCCTAACTTTCTGCCGCCTCCTGCTACGCTTGCCTTCTCTTGGAGTCCACTCCGTTACCCTTAAGGACCAGCGGTTATCTTTCCTTCGGATTACATGCCCTCCCCAATCCCATTTCTTCCTCTTGATTTCAACTAGGATGTCATTAACCCGTGATTGTTCCTCACCCACTTCGCCCTCTTCCGATCTCTTAACGTTACACCTATGAGTTTTCTTTCCATAGCTCGCTGCGTAGTGCTTAACTTAATCTGAACCCTCTTTGTTAGCCTCCACGTTTCTGCCCCATAGGTGAGTACCGGTACGATACAGCTGTTGTGTACTTTTCTCTTGAGGGCTGTTGGTAAACTGGCATTCATGATCTGAGAGAACCTGCCAAATGCGCTCCACCCCATTCTTATTCTTCTAGTTATTTCCCTCTCACGATCCGAATCTGCGGTCACTACCTGCCCTAAGTAGACATGGCAAGGAGCTTAGTGGCGACCAACAAACCACTACAGAGTTACAAGCACAGCCATTACCACTAGGGGCCTGCTGCTTACACGTGAAGGCAAAGAGGGGACTGCCGTGAACGTCTGTAAGTGGTGTACAGTGCTCTTGCTTGCATGGAAGTTTGAAATAACCAAAGAAGTGCTGCATTTGGGTAACCAGTATATTGTCTGTAAAAAAATATATGGTCTTCTGTCAGCGTCAACTAAGTGCTCAGGGAACTTACGGCGGGGCTCTTGTCGCGTTTATTATGCTCCGATAGCGAGGAGAGGCAGCAGAACCCTTTCCCTGACGCTGTCAGAAAGGCGGTGTCACCTTTCTGACGCTGTCGGGAGAACGACACTATCACGCGCAGCTTGTGTTAGTGGCGCAACTTAAGCGGGTAACCGAAAGTAGGATTGAAAAAAAATGTACCATTTCTTAGCTATTTATAGTTGCAAAGCGCAATTGAAAGCGTGACGTGATGAAAATAAGAGCAGAAACGTTGCCATTTGAGTGCTTGCCGTGCCGTTCCATTCTTAGCCTCCTCTTCGAGCATCATGACTGCACACAGAAAGGCGGCAGAGTGAAAACACATAGCCTGAGGAGGTCCTATTTCACGTCTAGTTCCAATAATTTAGGGCCAGCGGCCTCAACTTCTAGTGAATGGTGTCATTCAAGCAGTACTTTTACTGATATCTGGTTGGGGACGGAGTGTGACTTACGAACTGGAGGCGACGCTTCAAGAAGTTTAGCACTCGGGCGCTCGCGAGCCAACAACACTGGTCTGGACGCCAAGGTGTCGTGGTTCAGTTTACACTCCTATATAAGCAAGTTGTGAGGCACAACATACTAGCTTTTGCGGTTATGGTTTCACTAACTTGGATCCGCGCATGATGAGTTCGGCCGCTGTGAATGTAATCGAAAGAAAATGAGGGTACTTGCTTCGACTTTATTTCCTTATCATTAGAAATTATGAAGCAAGCGCCGCAGCTTCCGAGTCAAGATTATCAGAATTAAAAGATCCCCTATCCATGAAATGAAGTGTAATGAAAAACGAGAATTTAAAAAGGCTCAGAAGGTTCGTTGTCGGCTCTGGATTGCATGCCTGTGAAGGTTGAGGGGGGCTTGAGTGAATAATACGATGCATGAAGGAGATCCACATTGATACTTACTGCTTCCGGCCGCAAGGAGTTGCAAACATTGTTTGGAGAGACAAGAACGACGTTCATACCCGACCTCATGACATGTTGTCGCGGAATTGAAGCTGCAGTTTCTGAGAGCAAATCTTCAGCCGAAATAGGAAACTATTTCACAGGCAAAACTAGTGCGTGACTAGAACACTCCAAGCTCTTCAGTTCTCTTGGAAGCTAGGCGGACCACAAAAAGAAAATACATGCAGGTCTTCCACGCGCTATTTAATCGCACGAGAAGCTAAAAAACTTAGGCTGCTGACTGCCTGAAGCAAGTAGTAGTTTGAAATCCTGTGCCAATTTGTAGACGTCAAAGAGGCCACGTTTTGCAACATTACAAAACAGCAAGGCGGTACTCTTACCCATTAAAGACGAAATGTTATTCGTGTGGATCTGAGAGCTCATAATGCACAGTTGCACGAAGGTTGACTAATAATAGGGAAGATGACTCGAACTGGCAAAATGAGCCTTTGAGCACCGGCGACTTAATGGAGTTTATGAGTGAAAGCTTTCTGGTGTGCTTTGTTTGTTCTTGTACCTAACTAGACTGATATATACGGGAAAGCTAATCTTATAAGTCTTTCACTCTATCTCCTTCATTTTCTCTCCGTCGGTTGAGGTGGGGCCTCCGTGTCACTATGTGTGCACCTTTGCAGCACCAACTCTTAAGGGGCAGCCGTATTCACCTGGGACATATTATAAAGCCTGCAAGGTTAAAGTTTACTCTTTCTGAGAGCAAATTGCGTATAAGCAGAACAGTTTTTTTTTTGGAGTTCATCTGGTACCCACGGCTCACTGCCTGGGAAACCAAAACATAACTTGTGCTTGCTCGTTGCTCCTAAGCCGAGAGGTGCACCGGTACGACTGAAACTAACTGCACTGGGCCAGATGGTTCCGTGAGAAGCCAGTCCTGATAAATTTTTCTTAACATCGGTTCTTGTCCAACCAACGACAAAAGAAAATAAGACACAGTTGTCTTACTCGAGGAGTCCTTTACACGGACAATATCTGCTGCGTTTGTCGAGAATTTTCTGTTGTAACGTTTTTTTCTGCTATCCAGTCCATAATAGTTCATCCTGTTCCTTGACTCAATTTTTATAGTTGTTCAAATTCAAAAGTTACCCTGTACCTAGATCTGCTTTATAATAAAGGCGAAGCTATTTAACCGGACACTTTATTTTGGAGATGACCACTATGACAAGAAAAACTGAAAGGTTTTTGTTGAGATGATATTGTAATGGTATCCATCCTCGACTGAGACTAGCCGCTCACCATACCAGCAAATCAGCAATCGATTGGCCATTAAAACGGAATTGTTGATTAAACAAAAACAACAAAAATTCTGTCATTCGTCGCGTACCTACATGGAGACGACCTAACTGCCGCGAGAAGTGAGCTCATTCCACTAAGACTTCATATCGCCAAGTTTCGCTTTTTCGATCAGCGGGTATCTTGGCTGTATTTTGATTTTGTAGTTAGTCCTTCCGGCGAAATAATGCAAGTGGAACGCAGAGCATAACTTGTAAGGGTTGTTTCTTAGGTAGTTTACCTTGCTCTTTCACCATTCGTTGCTACCTTCTCTTACGACAGGGCTCATAGCTACTAATGAATGGCATTCGCTGGTTCTGGTATGAAGGCGTGACGGAACTACTTAAGAAAGGAACTGGAGTGCTGCAAACGAAAATCATTACAAATAGCTTATTTGGCAGAAAATTTGTACTCAACTGCTTAAGGGGTTGGATGCCTGTTACTAGCTCGCGAATCTATGATTTGCTTTACGTAAGGAGTAGAGGATGACGCCGGTAGTATCCAACGGCGACACTTTATATTCCTAAAGGGAAAGGAAAGTCTGGTACGTAGAGTGGCCGCCACCTTCCATAGAGCATCAACCCGCACTTTCCTATACCATCGATTTCGCATTCGGATTGCAGAGCTCGCTGAAAGAAGGGAAGCCCCAAGCATTTTCCGCACCGGCGGAAAGTTTCTTAAACAATTCCTCGGAGATCGCTACCGCCAGGAAAACAATTGTAGTCCCATAGGAGAAAGTTTAAATGGGTCACGTTTTATCGCGCACGAATTGAATGGCGCAAGAGTAGGAGCGAGAGAAAGAGCGGCAAATCCCAAAACCCCGGCCAGATTCCGCAGTTTTGGGAACTCCCCTGAACTACCGCCCACATCCTCCGCGGCAGAAACCTCAAAAAAGATTTCTCTCCTTTATCGTTCTTCTTCCATCCCACTACATCTTCTCCTTTTTTTTCATCTACCTTTTTTATTTTAGTCGTTGTGGACAGGGTACGAATGCCTTATCAGACCACGATGGCAACCGAGAGAACTTATACGGGCTTCTCGACTCTCTTGTCACGTTTTATAGCTTTTTGCCTCCGCGTTCAGGTAAGGCTTCTCCGGATCTGCAAGACGATCGAACAGAGGGGAGCTCGCGCGAAGCGGTTTCGCAGTTCGGTGCTCCTTTTAGGCGCAGTTGGTCTAAGATTTAGTTTGTGTCTTGCTTTGGGGAGCGTTTGTGCGGGGCGGAGTTTAATGTGCGGCAGAGGTTTCGCAGAAAGACGAAAGACTTGGAATGCAACCAGGGTTGAGCAACGGCGGCTTTGAACCGCGGGCTTCTTTCTTTGAAATCGCTGTCCACCACACGGTAATATGTCAGACCCGTGGCGTGTGTTAGTAGTGTTTCACCCTGTGTTCAAGCAGTACGGCGTTCTTCTTTTTTTTTTATTTTGTTGTTCGTTGGAACTTCAGCCAGGTTTTTGTTTCCTGCTCTAGTGTCCCTTTCTTGACGAGGTTTGCATTTGTAATCCACTAACCCTTCCACGTTTTTGCAAGAGGTGTTGAACCTTTCTCGCCAGTTGTTTTCAATGATGTCTTAATGCATTCTGTCGATTTACTTCAACATAATCCCAGAAGTACGAAAAAAAAAAAGGCGTCCAGGAGAATACAGCCAAATGACGGTAAGCATATGGCCGAATTGATACCTTGGAAAAAGAAGACGGGAAAAATTAAACATTACGAATGATAACCACTGAATGGCTCGATAATCAGTTTTGGCAAGACCTCATGCTGCTTATGCGGTGGAGTATACAGGTGGCAATTTCTTCCAGGAGGCGCATGAAAGCGAGCCTGCGCCAAAGGGAGGGGGTGGGGGGGAGGGGGGGTTAGAGGGGAAGCTGCGAAAGCTAGTAGCGCACGCCATGGTCGTTCGAGCTCTGTTGCAAAGCACGCTCGTGCGCCTGCATTGTCGCCGACAGCGCTGACAGATCGACCGGCAGCTGGCGTTGACCGTCTTCTCTCCCCCCCTCCCCCCCCCCCCCCCCCCCCCCTTCCCGCGTTTCCTCGCCTTCTGTACTAATACCGCGCGTTAGCGCTGTACGCTGCCCCTTTGTTTCCCCAGCTTCCCTCTCACAGCAGGAAAAGGAATTCACCACCCTCCGTTTCCGTCTTTGATCAGCG
Organism: Amblyomma mixtum; assembly: GCF_055824585.1. Lineage (NCBI taxonomy): Eukaryota > Metazoa > Arthropoda > Arachnida > Ixodida > Ixodidae > Amblyomma > Amblyomma mixtum. The sequence goes on along the minus strand of NC_143013.1, from coordinate 59,649,937 downwards.
TTTTATAAAAGATCTGCTGCCAGGATTTCGATCGCTTGATTCAACGCGTGTTGCATGCGCAAAGTCGTGCCGTCAACTTCTGTTCTTCTGACGCTCATGATTTTCTCAAACAGTTGTGCACGATCTCACGCTGTGCAGCCATTTGCTTACTTGCTTACTTAAAGGAGTTGTCGAAGGGAAATCGCTCTGAAATGAGCTGCTGCAAAAAGCCTTGCGCTGTGGAGAAAAACTGCTCACATTGGCGAGAACTAGTTCGCATCGCGAAATGTTGACTAAGTTCATTGTGCATGAGGCTGTGTCACGGACACACAATGTGCAGAGCGTTGTACCGAGAGGCGCAGACCTCTCCGGCTGTTGTTCGACGAGCTGGTAGCTTGCCAGCAATAGCTGTTGTAATTCTGTACGGTTAACATCATTTTCGCTCGTGTTAAATTAGTATGTAGTTAACGGTAACTTGCGCACAATCAACTGCTGCCATGAGACAAATTGGCCTTGCTGGCTTGTGGCTGTTTGTTATACCCGAGCACGCGTTCTTTTGGCGTCCGTGGAAACCAACGCTATGCGCCCGCCATTGCACTTTAACTACAACACAGTAACATGTAACATGTATAAACTAGGCCCAACGGAAGTTTTATTGAAGTTACTTTGTGTGAGCCAGTTATGCTCTCGGCCCCTATGCCGACTACGTAACACCCTTGTATATACGGTATATAAATGTTTAGCTAACTCACCGTCACGTTGACCGCTTCTACGCTCGGCTCTGCGCAACAGTGGCAGCAGGCAGGGATGCCCAGTCCCAACAGGGCCCCAATTAAATATCAAGTTTTTTCTGTATACATTAAAAATACTTGCGCAACCGAGTGGTGGTGGTGTGACACTTTTATTAAAACAGCCTTTCTATTAAGTGTTCGACAGATCCTGGGCCAAGGAATAGGTCCTGGGCCAAGGTGCAAAACTGGGAGAAGACAAAAAGGGTACGGATGGCGTTCACAGGCGCTGACGAGTGCGTTCAAAGGCCCCGTTCGCTGAACAGGGGTGCTCTGGGCATAGCATCGTTCCTGGTCTCATTTCTTGATTACCTGGGACGGCAGGATGTCAGTGAGTTGTTTTCTTAATCCTAATTTGCTAGACAAAGATACAAACCTCACTTCATTACAACCAAAGCGGATCATATAAAGGTATGAGATCCTTTGTCATTTCTTTCAGTAGACAATGTATGCAGAGCTCGAAATTTTATGCTGTCGTCTTTGCTTCTTGCGAATAACCCGGAAAGAACACATTTTTTGCGACTAGTATAAGCGTCGACCCGTGAACAGAAATAGGAGGTGAAAAATGCGAATCGGAAGAAGTAGATACCTACGGGAAGTGAACGTACCTTAGTTTCTGTGCGCTTTCGCACAAACAAGGGCAATAATGTCCCCCTCTTCCCCGAAACTCCGTCGTAATGGCGTCGCGTATTGTTTCCTATGGTATAATAAACTTGTAAGTGTAATGCATTGTCCCGCATTGTATTTGCTATTATCCATGGCTATCGTTAATGTTTTCCGGTTATTAAACAGCAGGTTCTCGCAATATCAATGACTCATTGGTCATCTAATTGAAGGGGAAGGTTGCAGTCGGAAGGATTATGTGTTTTTTCTTGCGAGCGTTGCAGGCACGTCACTGCTGTTACCTGCGCGAAAGATCTCTCGGAGACTTTACTGACCTTCAGTGGGAATAAATGTGAACAATTTCTCGTGCGCCTGCAACCGAAGTGAACACCCACACAAATGCGCATGTAAGTCACGTGTGCGAGAAGCAGTGCCGACGACGCTTTACAATGCAACTATCCAATGCAACTGCCGCTGGGAAAGGATGAACGGTTACCTTCCGGCAGGCGACTGTTTAAAACAAGTTGACGAGCTCTTAGATAATTTTTTTACGGTCCTCTATGGTCACATGGTCTTCCGCTGCATCACAGTGCTCGCAGTAAACCCCATTAAGGACATCGACGACGTTACATACAGAAGATTCCAGTTTGCTGTCTGATGCCTGTTTATCAGAAATGATGCAATACTGAAGGCGTGCGATGCTATGAATTACGATTTATCGGTGATACGAAAAATCCGCCATTAGTTTTGAGCACGCGTCAATTTTATGATGTGTGTTTTATTTCCGCGCACTCGAGGAATTATGAGAGGCTCCCCTCGTAAAGGAAACCTTGCCAGTTACCTTTCGTGGGTATGTATTGAGAAAACATAGTAGTAGCGCTAAAAAACAGGGACTACGGTGTAGAAGAAGACAACGCACGCGCTAGTGCCTTGTAACAGGGTATGTGCCATGTCAATAGGGCAACAACAACACTGCCCAAAAAAGCAAAAATACTCTGAAAGACAATGTTTTAAGAACAAGAAAAAAAAACTCTACGAGGAGGAGTGAGATAGACAATACACCCCGATCATTACACGCCATTTATAATCTTCCAAAGAAAGGCCCACAAAAGTTACTTTAGAGTTGCTCCCGTAAACTGGCAACTCCGTCCTTCGCACGATTTACATTTCGGTAATACGCGCACTCCTTCAGAATGAAGTCGTGCTGGAAAGTGGACATGCGTGCAAACCACACGGCAGCCACATTCACCCTCATTACGTACGGAAAAGCTGTCAGCCTTCGTCATCATTTCCATAATGAGCTCGCGATTAGTAGTACAAGCAATGAGGTGACACCGCAGCGGTGACCTAGTCCCCCCCCCCCCCCCCCCCCCTTCTTGAGTAGAAGAAAAAAACCTTGTGCCATGGCGCACTTTGGCCGTAAATGGCCTTGTGCCATAAACGTTTATTTATTTATACAAATACCTCAAAGGTTCCACACTTGGAACATTGGGGGGGGGGGGGGGGGGTTACAATATTTAGCAGACAAAAGATGGTGCAAAGTGGAAACAACAAAAGTAAACAGTATTAAATACATTGGACTGCAAACAATTATTACAACGTACTTGAAGAAAACCGTATTATATTGACACAGAAGAAAAAACAGCAAAAAAAAGAGCGGCACTGCATGGATTTGACTACACATACGAACACAATTTATGTACAATATCATGGATGCATAAAGGTGGTCAATTCGTTTTTGAACATTAATGGGTCACGTATGGTTCACGTATTCATCATCATCATCAAGCAATCAGGTGATGAGTACAAAATAACAAAACGGTAACTAATCCAGATCTGGCGCACTGACCAGGCTGGCGAAATCAGCAATCACGAATCTTTATCGATAACGAAAGGCAGCAAAATATTAAAACACGAAGTGTGCGGGGATCAAGAGTTTATATAATAGAGTGCTGGCAAGTAGTAAAAGCTACATTGTCTCTGTCAGTTAGACATACAAAGAATACCGTGTTCTCAATTATTTTCACTTGATTTTTTTTTTTGCTCCCTTGGATCTCTTACACTTGTCGACAATGTTGGGGGTGCATTGCTGATTATTTAGGCTTCTGCTGAAGTTTCATAACACGGATATCAGATACAGAAAAGCAAGGCTCGAGGACAAAATAGTAGATCTGATTTAAAAAGAGAGTTGGAGATGCGTATAAAAAGGAAATGAAGGAATGAGCGGGACACTTTTAACTCGAGCCGGTACGTTATAGCCCTTCGTCACGCAAGTCTTACATAAGACGCCTGTTCGTTGCGTCATAGTTGCCTTGCCAGATGCACAGATCTGTTTTTCTAGATTTTGTCACAGAAGACTGAACTGAAAACGAACTATCGAGCCACTGCTTGCCGCGGAGACTGCATGCAGATGAGACTGACGACAAAAAGCGAAGGTTAAGTTTTCCGAAGCTTCGGCGAATTGCCATGCAGGCGCTTAAGAATGATCAGTGTGAAATCGCGAAGTTTTTCTTGGGAAAAATGAAGCTGCCTTATTATGCCAATTATGCTTAAGCTGTCAGTGTTTCTCACTCATTCATTGAGAAAAATTAAACTGCATTATTATGCCAATTATGCTTAAGTTATCAGTGCTTTTCACTCGTTCATTGAGAAAAAAGTGTGCGAAGGTATCCAGCAAATTTCCATTGCGATCAAATAGGCATCAGAAAAACACGTTGGCAGCTTCTTTGTGGTGTCATGGGATCTAAATGCAAGTAGCACCCTCCAGTGGAATTCAGCTCAATACAGGACACATGAATAGCTGAATTGCTGCTGCTTGTAGGATTATAATTAGGCATGGAGAAAACGACGGCAAAAAAAGTGTTATTTTACCTTCCAAAGCTACGCAAAAACTACGAGATACGTTCCAGTATTCGACTTCGAGTTATTTCGAACACATGGCAGTTTCTTTTGTGCGCCAGAATTTCATTCGACAGGCATTTTGTCGTTTTGCAGCCATAAAAATACGATGGCCTATGCAAGATCCACCCCAGAACTTGCGGTCGGCATCGCAGTAGGTGGGTAGGTAGGCAGGTAGGCAAACTTTAATAATTAAAATCAGGAGATTGTTTCTTGAGGCAGCGCCATTGCTGCTTAGAGCAGTGGTTCATGAGAAACTCTTATTCGATAACCGTCGTCCCACGCCGCACTTGAGCCTCAACCGACCCACTAAAACAGGCAAGCCGGCCCTGGAACACATACAAGTTTTCTATATCGCTTGTGGTCTTTCGTCCTAACATGCTGCAGCTGCTTGCGTATATTTTTATGCGAAGCATACTACTTTAGCTACCACTTCAGCCCTTCACCGTGGTTATGCGCCTCCAAATCACGTGATACATGACGTCACACCACGTGACACGATGACGTCACGACAGTAGAGAAACGGGGGCCCACCTCGCGCCGTCGCTGTGGTTGTGCGCCTCCAAATCACGTGATACATGACGTCACACCACGTGACACGATGACTTCACGACAGTGGAGAAACGGGGGCCCACCTCGCGCCGTCGCTGTGGTTGTGCGCCTCCAAATCACGTGACACGATGACGCCACACCACGTGACACGATGACGTCACGACAGTGGAGAAACGGGGGCCCACCTCGCGCCGTCGCTGTGGTTGTGCGCCTCCAAATTACGCGACACGATGATGCTTCGCATTCTCCAGGTTTAACCAAGTTAAGCCTCAGCCATTTTTTTTGAAGGTCTTTATGAGACTTCTCTGGGCACAATACACTTGTCGCTAAAAGGTACCGATTTCGTGAAGCGGACGCAGTGAATAGACGCTTTTCAGAAAACTCAACAATATACCGCCGCACTAGCTTCTTTCCGCGCAGTTTCTTTCTAACCTCTGCAAAACGGAACACAGTAAAGAGGGTTCCGACTGTGTATGTAGGTGCTTTTTGTTGTCAAGAAGGGCAGGCCCACTGCGCGTCAAGGAGCCGTGAAGAAGCCCGCGTGCAACCCTGTCTCTTCTCAAAGGGAATCCCTTTTACTCGTCAGCCGCCCCCTTTCAGATTTTACCCCGAACCCTTTTCTCGAGCAGAAAATGAGCAAAAACGAAACAAAAGCAACGCGGGCGCACCTGCCTCCACTCTGCGACGAAAACCAAACACCCGCGCAGGCGAACATCCCTTTCCCTTCAAAGCACCTGAGCGCGGGGGGCACACTCACAGGCACCCACGCACACACGCAGAGGCCGGCCACGCTCTCTCTAAAGCGGGTTTCCTGGGAAGACGGCCAGGTGCGCCCAGCGCCGAGCCAAGGACTGCTTCCCCAACATCTTCCCCTTCCCACTCCTTCCTCCCCTCCCCCTTTTTTCCGCTTTTACTTTGCGTTCTCTCCTCGAATCATTCGATAGTGCGTCCTCCTGGCGTACGCTACGCGGTCGCTGCCACGCGCTTCTGCTGGCTGAGTTTGTTTCTGGCGCGCGCGATGCTTTGCCGGCCGAAAATGGAGGCGATAAGTGCGCGCCGGGCACCGGCAGGAACGCGCACGCAGCTCGCTTCCCCCCCCCCCCCCCCCCCCTCCCTCGTTGTACACCGTGCGTCGCTATGCAGAAACAGTAGTGTGGAAGAAGGAAGGACGCTGGCGTGGAGAGGATAGTCTGACAGAGGAGGAGGGAGAGCGAGAAAGGGAAGGTCGTACAGGAGGCGTCGCATGCAAGAAGCAGCGGCGCTCCGTAGCATCCGTGTAGCGGGTGCAGCGCGCTCGTTGGGTCGAGCGCGGCTCTGGACACGCGAAGCTGTTCTGTGTGCGTTGGTACCGGCGCTCAATTTGCGCCGTCGCTGTCGCGGCCCTTTCGCAGATTAGAGGGCGCTCATACGGGGGCTTCATTATTTACACCGAGTGAGGAGGAAGTTAGGCACTAGATCAATGAAGGGATTTCTGCACGAGCTGCGAAGCAGGATTGCCGTGGACATTGAGAACGTATGGTTAGGATAGAATACTTTTTTTAAGAGGGCAGATATACCTAGCAGGGTGATGAATATGAGAAAGGTGACATGGAAAGAAACATCACTGTCAATAGACTGTCGCCATATAAAATCGGAAATAGAATTACGCCGGTGTAGAGTAACACTTGAGTGCTAATAAAGTTTCAGTGCAAAAATAAAATGAAAACGGCTGTCGAAAATCGGAGGAGCGTTCACGTACTGTGATGAGACTTTCAGCGCGAGCTAATAAATGTGTCAGGTGCTACAACGGCTCATGGGGCTCAGATACCTGAAGTTGGTCATCGGCACGTGCAAGGTGCTTATTGGGTTAGGTTACACTTCAACTTTCCAATAAAGTCCCCTCTTAATCGGTTTCGTTGCTCAGCCAGTAAGCCGCATCCCAGGTTCAAACTAGTTATGCCATTGGTTACGTGACGTATCAGTGACAGTACTGATGACGACGGTCTTGTGATCTTAAAAGTTTATTACATCATTTTGTGCGGACTACAACCGCCATACACCGGGAGGGTCTCGGTATTATAGCTTATGCTGTGAAATTCCTAATGACACGAAGTACTTTCCTGCTTCCAAACAGTAACATTCTTTTGATTATGTCACGTGGTGGTGTCAATGCCATGGACAGGGGCCGAGCAGTGGGGCGTAGAATTCAAACTCTTTATTGGGCGGACGAGGAACTGTAGAGCTCGGCCGCCGTGGTAGCAACGAGTGTAATCGGCTGTCGTCGAACGGAATCCCCGCCGCCCTCGGCCACACTGAATTTAAAGCTGACTAGGAACCTTCGGAGCCAGAGCTAGCATCCTCAGCGGCGTCAGAGGTCTGACCGTTGTCTTGGTCAGTTGCACCGCAGAGGCTAGGGACTGAGGGCCGAGGGTTAATTGAGGAAATTGCCGCGAAGTACTACACCAGGCTGTTCAAATTCTGTTCAGGTTAGGGAGTGCATTGTCGGTTCTGGTCACCGAGATCAGGCAGCAACACAGGCCTGGTTCTGCATGTCTATCGATACGCGGCTTTTTCTCTCATCCGGTGGAGAATCGCGTGGCACCGGGATTGGAACTCCAGTACTCCTGCAGGCGAGGCGGACGCATTATCTCTCTTCCATCTCTGCAGCGCTGGCTTCTAGCAGGTCGCCATTAGAAACTGAACGTGGTTAAGTTTAAAGCAAGAACCTTATCTAGTGAGACTAGTCTGGCTCAGCTATTGGAGAAACTAGCATGTCTTAAATAGTCTGTCACAGGGCTTAGTGTGGTTTGGAAGAAAGAAGAGGCGCATAGAGTGCTAAGGGCGAGCATGTACTATACTGTGGTGGATTAGCGGACAGTCGAGAAAGAGATGCGGGTTCCTAATCAATCAGGGTTCAAGTGACAACATCGAGAAATTTTATAGTACTAACGAGAGGGTGGCAGTTATCTGAATTATACTTAATAACAGGTACAAGCTGAAGGTGGTGCAGGCCTACGCGCCTACATCGAGCCCAAATGATTAAATCGTCGAAAGCTTCTATGAGGATGTTGAATGGAAAAATAAGCCAAGTAAAAACACACTAAACTGCGCTGGTGCGGTCGACTTCATTGCCAAGGTTTTACTTTGGCTTTGGTCTTTCATTCTTCTTTTTCGTTTTTGTTTAACAAGTTTTCCTCCAGCCCTGCTGCTGCCATTGTAAACGGAACTTGGGGCCATGAAAGCTGCCTTCTTTGCAGCTTTTTTCTTTGTTTTCCACCACAACCTTTTACTTCCTTGTTTGTGGAAATAAATCAATTCAGTAAACCAGGTTGAAAAGAAGCATGCTGGAGACAAGCCAGTGGGTGAATATGGCATAGGTCCTAAGCATAGCAGGGGAGAGTTATTAGTAGAGTTCGCAGGAAAAATAATTTACGGATCATGAATACCTTCTTCCCGAAACGAGACCACAGGAAGTCGAAGTGGAGGAGCCGCAGTGATGAGACTAAAAATTAAATAGACTTCATACTGTGCGCTCAGCCTGGCATTGTGCAGGATGCGGAGGTCCTCGGAACGGTACGTTATATCGACCACAGGATGGTAAGGACTCGAATTAGCTTACATTTGAAGAGGGAACGGAAGAAACTTGTGAAGCGGAAGCTTTTCAGTAAGTTGGCGATGAGAGGAGACTAGAGAAATTCAGGATCTCGCTGCAGAATAAATATTCGAATTTAACTGAGGAAGAGGTTCTTAATGTTCAAACCATGAACTATAATCTCACAGCTATCATTACGGAGTAGGAAGAAGGAGTAGGAGGTACGATGGTTCGACAGGATACCGGCAAGCTCTGGCAGGAGGCAAAAGATCTAATGAAGAAAGGCCAAAGCATCAAAACAGCTAACCCCAGAGAGCGAATAGAACGTGCAGAGCTATCAAAGCTAATCAACAAGTGCAAGGCAACTGACATGAACAAGTTTATTATGGAAAGAATCGAGCATTTAGCATGCTCTAAAGAAAGAAGGTAGCCTAAAAGCGGTGAAGAGGAAACCAGGCATTGCAAAAATCACATAAATATAAAAAGGGCAACGTCTTTAGCAATATAGACAAGATAGCTGATGTAGCTGAAGGGCTCTACGCAAATTTATACAGCAGCCAATGTAATCAAGCGTTAATGGGAAAGTCAATAGCGCACAGGAATGGGACATCCCGCCAGAACAAAACGGGCAGTAAATAAAGCCGTGAGAGAAATGCAAAGGGGCAGAGTGGCTGGTCAGTATCAGGTAACAACATATTTGTTCAAGGATGATGGGAAGATTGCGCTAAAAAACTTGCCACGCTTTATACGCTATGCCTTATGACCTCGAAGGTATCGGAAGCTTGCAAAAAAGGGAACATTGTCTTAATGCATAAGAAAGGTGACGCCAGGGATTTGGAAAATTACAGATCGGTCAGTTTACTGTCTGTTGTCTACAAGGTATTTACTAAGAGAATTGTTAATAGAGTCAGGACAATATTAGACATTAATCAACCAAATGAACATGCAGGCTTTCGTGAAGGCTACTAGACCATAGACCATATCACACCCTCAAGGAGGGATAGGGAAATACGCACAATATAGCCATCCCCTTTGCACAGCTTACATATATTACAAGAAAAGATTTGAAGAGGTCAAAATCTCTGCAGTCCTGCAGGCATTATGGAATCAGGGCATAGATGAACCTGATGTAAAAATGCCAGAAGATATCGATAATGGCTGCACAGCCAATATAGTCCTCTATAAAGTTAGCAATAAAATTCCAAAAACGAAGGCAGGCAGGGAGACGCGATCTCGTCAGTGCTATTCACAACCTTTTCACAATAGGTATTCAGAGGCCTGGGTTGGGGAGAGTTGGGGGTGAGAGTTAATGCACAATGCCTTTGTAATCTTCGAATCGCTGAGGAGGTTGCCTTGCTAAGTCATTCTAAGAATGAATGGCAAAGCATGACCAATAGCTTAGACAGAGACGGTAGAACGTGGGTTAAAAATTAATATGCAGATAATCGAAGTAATAATCAACACTATCAGAATGAAATAGCCGTTTACAAGTGGTAGCGAGGCGCTGGAAATTGTAAAGGAACATTTCTACGTAGGGCTGGTAGTAACGGCAGTTTCGGATCAGGAGAGTGAAATAAATAGAATAAGATTGGGTGCAGTGCATTTGACAGGTTCTCTTAGATCATGTTTGGCAGTTTACCAATATCTCTCAAGAAAAAAGTACACAACATATCTTACCTGCCCTCAGCTATGGGGAAGAAACATGCAGAGTACAGAAAAGGGTCAAAATTAAATTGTGGACAATACAGCCACCTATGCAAAATAAAATGATAGATGTAACGTTAAGAGACAGAAAGAGGGCATGCGGGTCAGGGAAGAAACGCTGTTACATGACATCTTAGTCGAAATCAATAAGAGGAAGAAGTGGGCTTGGGCAGGGCATGGAATGCAAAGGGAAGATAGCCAATGGTCCTCAAGGGTAACGGAGTGGATTCCAAGAGAAGGCAAGCTGTAGCAGGGGGTGGCAGGAAGTTAGGTGGGCGGATGAGATCCAGAAGTTAGCGGGGATTAGGTGGCCGCATCTGGCACGGGAGGGTGAAGTGGAGACATATGGGAGAGGTAGGTGTCAATCTTATTCGTTTTGATGCTAAAAAAGACCTCCAGAAAATCACGGCGACTTGCTTCTATACTTTTTTCTAACTTCAGCTTAGTACAGAGCTGTTTTGCTGTAGTTTTCAACTTTGACATAGCTAATTTCTTGCAGGAATTAAAGCTCTTGAGGTGTTTTTTAGCGTCAAAACGCATAAGGTTGACAGCCCCTTCAAGACAATTGTCTCAGAAAATGGCATTTGGCAAAAGCCCACTGCCATGTTCATTAAAAAAAATCTCGACCTGTTACGCATCCACGACCCTTTCTAAGTTAAGAACTCTGAGGCAGTCTTGAATTGCCTCGAGTGGTCAGCTCATAGAAACCCCAGGGTGTTCTCTGTAGACATTAAGGATCATTTCTATTAGTTGCCAGAGTCAAGTTTGCTCTCTTGTGTCCAGGACTGTATTGATATATTCGGAAATGTAGCTTTTATGAATGAATCTGGGATGTCCAGCAGTGGCTTCTTAGAACTGCTTAGTTTTATCTTTGGCCAACTTTTATCCAATTGGAAGGCCAGCCATATCTGCAGAAGGAGAGAATTTGTATCGGCTCCTGTATTGCCCCAGCTCTTAGTGATATATTTTTGGCTCATCTTGACAGAGCACTTTTTAGCTGCCTACCAAATTTTAAAGTAACCAAGATTTTCAAATATGTTGATGATTTCTTTGACTCTAGCTCGGAATTTTTTGAAGTACCAGCTAATATCACACTGACCTTCGTACGCGGAGGCTTGTCGCCTCTAGAATTAACGCATGAGGTGCCTTCTGAAGACAGTATTCGATTTCTGGATATCAGACTTTTATTTCGTAAGGCAGAGATCTACTGGAAGTACGAGCCACGCGCTAACAAGCCACTGCTTCCATTCGGCTCCATGCATTCCAAACTGGTAAAGAGGGGCATTGTAGGGTTATGCTTGAAAAACCGCTTTGTAAATCTAGTCTTGAGCTAATGGCTGCTAGCTCCAGTGAACAGATCTTCCGTCTCAGAGCCGCGGGGTATCCTACTCATGTTTTGATCAGTGTCGCGCAAAACCTTCTTAAGCGCCTGGGCTCAAAAGAGACTCGTACGTCACTACCGCCTTCAACAAAACGGATTGCTATGATCCCGTACATTCATGGCCTTTCTCTTCGCCTAAAAAAGATCGGCGAACGCGGAAACGTGAAAATTGTTTTCTTTTCTGCACCCGATAAGCTGCAAACATTCTGCAGATTGTCCAGGCCCAATGATTCGGCGAATCCGAACTGCAAGAAGAAGCACCGAACAAAGTACGTAGAATGTACGCATTCTAATGCTTACAGCATTCCTTTGAAATGTGGGAAGAGCTATGTAGGACAAAGCGACAGGTGTTTGAAAGACCGCCTTCGAGAACATTGCAATAATGTGTCTGAACAGCCAGGAGGGTTTCTGGACGTACATTGTAGGAAATGTAAGAAAACGGTGAAGATGAAAATGATAGCGATTCAGATGAAGTGCTCGTTTGCCAGCCCGCTTACCAAGATTGGTCTGTTATCGCCAAAAACCTTTGCCAACTGACTTGTGAGATCATAGAGGCTGAAATGATCGACCGGTTGAGTGGGTCCTGCGTGGCTAAGTCATCTATTGCTCTTACTGGTAAGGAGCTGTTATACATGCGTCAACGTATGACTGTGTCACCTACTGAGCATGCGTGATGTTAGCCAGGTAATAAATACTGTTGCAACTCAGCGCTCGTGTGTTCTATATGTTTGTTTGTTTGTTTATGGGGATTAACGTCCCAAAGCGACTAAGGCTACGAGAGACGCCGTAGTGAAGGGCTCCGGGAATTTTGACCACCTGGGGTTCTTTAACGTGCACTGACATCGCACAGTACACGGGCCTCGAATTTCTCCTCCAAAGAAATTCAACCGCCGCGGCCGGGATCGAACCCGCGTCTTTTAGGACAGCAGCCGAGCACCATAACCACTGAGCCACCGCGGCGGCTGTTCTATATGTGTTCCTTGTGTCCTCGTCTGTATTTGCGCTGTACATTTCCATCATAGGAGAGGTATTTGTGAAAGAGTGGGAGTGCGCGTAGTATGGCTGGTGATACTGACTAGCCATTTTTGAGATGTGGTGCCAAAGTAGCTGAATCAATCTCGGACAATGGGGAAAGAGTGGCTTGTATGCTGGGATTTTTCGGGAAAAACCTGACCGCATCTAGCGTCATAACGTGATAAAGCGGCGTGGGTGTGACTGACACAAACAAACAAACAAACGGACGGACGGACGGACGGACGGACGGACGGACAGACAGACAGACAGACAGACAGACAGACAGACAGACAGACAGACAGACAGACAGACAGACACAGACAGACAGACAGACAGACAGACAGACAGACAGACAGACAGACAGACAGACGGACGGACGGACGGACGGACGGACGGACGGACGGACGGACGGACGGACGGACGGACGGACGGACGGACGGACGGACGGACGGACGGACGGACGGACGGACGGACGGACAGACAGACAGACAGACAGACAGACAGACAGACAGACAGACACAGACAGACAGACAGACAGACAGACAGACGGACGGACAGACGGACAGACGGACAGACGGACAGACGGACGGACGGACGGACGGACGGACGGACGGACGGACGGACGGACGGACGGACGGACAGACAAAAAGGCAACCAAACAAAAAAGCGAACAAACAGACCAACAACCAAGCAAGCAAGCAAACAAACAAACACACAAACGAACAGCACAAAGCTCCGGGATCTTATTTTACATACGGAATAGCATATAGAAAAAGCACGCTGGCTAGTAAAATATTTACGCTGGAATTTTGGGACCGAAAAGGAAAGAATATATAATGCGGCCGTGACCGCGTACGTCATAGATCTGCTTTGCGAGGTTGTCACCACATACGGCCAGTTTCATTCCGTTGCGACCTGAGTGACGGCTGATTCGGCAACAGTAATAAATATGCACTGGTGAATGATTAATAGAGGAATTGATCAAGAAAAGGCTTTCAGGTCGACTTTCTTGACTGAAAATAGACTTATCTCGAGTTGTTTCAAATGTGGATGAAGCCTAGGTAAACAAGGTACGAAGAAAAAATACCCCACTGAAGCAGCGTCGAAATGATGTCGAATTGTTCGTAGTAACCGGATTATACAATTACATATGCTGGCAATAAGAAATAAAATAACATTACATGCTTATTATACAAATATTTTAGTAAGGATATTCGCTACATTTTACCTCTTCGTAGTGCTGAGATAACGGTCTGTCCTACCGGTGATATCTTAACCGGGCGGTATTGGCCATCTTAGGGGAAGGGCGGCGACTAGCATGTTTTGTATTTTCACGAGGCATATTTTCGCTCAAAGAAATTACAGTAAATCGCTTGAAATCACACTGAGGAGTGCCTACAATAACCACAGAGGAAGGTGTTCAATATAAGCGCAAGACTTTACGCTAATTCAGCGGAGCGCTTTTAGCTCGCTTTCTCTAATTTATGAGACCTCAAATGCCTGCAGCCTTCACACAGTCCCAACACCAGTTCCAGCGAGTTTCAGCTGACAACGAGGTCCCATAATCATGTAGCCACAAGCATCAACTCATGCGCAGACTATGCAGTGTTTCATGGTATATTAGCCAGCAGCAACAGCAACAACAACGAAACTAAGAAAAGTAATGGCTTTGGCCGCAAAGATCTCTAGCGAGATAAATACCAGAGGCATCGTGTCGGACCCTACCTCTGGCTTTACTGCTGCCCGGAGTATAAAAAAATTACCGACGATTACGTTACTTCCTAATGCGAAATTTGAGCGCAGCAAAAAGCTGTTTCACCTTTTCGATAGATTGAGGCAAAGAAATCGAGCAACACATGTATGCGCTATCACAGAGTTTTTTTTATTTTTCACACGTATTCCTTTAACAAAGATTCCACTAACAGTTCTTGACAGTCATGAAGGAAGCTTTGTGGTCGGAGAAATAGACTGATATATGTTCGACTTGGTACACCAATGCATGATTCTCAAAGACGAGATCTATACAAGTGCCTCGCGAGGTTGTCACAGCCGTGGGACGCGTTACGAGCGAGAGGAACGGGATGTTCTCCCGCATAAGTGTTAGGAAATCGCTGTTTGTCTTTATGTCAACATTAAAGTCCCCCACTACTAACATCGGTGTGGATCGATGGACGGTTAATGCGAGTTGCAGGAAGTGCACGACGTCTTTCGTGAGTGCGGTAGGGGCGAAGTAGGCAGCTACTACCAGCAAGCCGTTGGGCAACTTTGCGGCGCACAGTTCGCCAAGTTCATGTGACGTGCCAAACATTTCGACTGGTATTGCAGAGAGACCTGTGCGCAAGTAGATAGCGACTCCCGCCGCTGTGTTGTGGTCTCTGCGAGCACCACAGCAGTATAGGAAATCTATGATTTCGAGAGGCTCTTCGGGATCCATCCAGGTTTCAGCAAAGCAAAGTACAGAGGAATGGCGCAGAATGTGATCGTGGTGTACGTCCTTGGCATGTGCGGCAAGGGAGCGTACGTTAAGAATGTGGTTGTGAATGATGAATCAAGTGCTGCCAGCGAATGACGCGTCCATTGGCTGTCTGCGTGTGTTACTGATGTGTGGTTAACATGTTAAGCTTCGCCTGTAAGAGTGGAACGCGACAGCGTCTTGCAACGCTGCCAGGGAGTCCACAGAACGCCATCGCCAATTCGGCTGTACGCCTTGCTGGACGGTAAATTTATTTTTTGAGGAAAGGAAATGTATCTCTCTCGCATATCTGGGTGGACACCTGCACCTCGCCGTAAGGGGAAGGGGAAGATGGGAGTGAACGAAGACGCCGTATTAGCTAGACGCGCCTTTGTTCATTCCAAACCATTCAGCTGGCATTACGGAGTGGCTAGCGTGCTCGTATCGCACTCCGGAGACCCTGGTTCGATTCCCCAACTCGACCAATTTCGTTCTCGGTTTTATAGATTTATGCGGTCTAACTAGAAAGGTTAATTAGGCTATTTCATATTTACATTATTGCATTTCTATCCATCGTGTTCTGTCATTAACCTGTCAATTGTTGGAACTGTCTAGGATGTTCGACACAACGTATATGAAACGAGCAACGTCTTACTGAGTGGGGAAGTGCGTGGTGGTGGAGGGAACGCGACTTCGTACTTATCGGTTTTTTTTTTAGGAGCGTCTCCTTCCGCGGACGCTGTTGTCGCTGCGGCGCGCGTCTTTCTTTTCTTTTCTTCTGACCTCTTCATTGTCCTCTATATTGATTAGGCTAATTGATTAATTAAGCAATTAACTAAACTCAGTCTAACTTAGTTGCAGCATCACTATACGATCCCTTTGATTGGTTGCATGGTTACTAGCCAAAGTACAATTGGCCCCATTTGAAATTCGCGCACTGTGACGTCACGAGCATTTCGACCAATTGAAAAGCATGACATTGGGGGCGGAGCTGGTTACGAGGCCGACGCCGACGCCGACGCCGACGCCGACGACGACGCGAAACCCAGGAACGGACGCCAAAGAGCTGCGCTCTAAAAGCAGGATGTACTCAACGAGCGCCATTCTAGCTTTGCCGGTGTTTATTTTTAGATGCGTATAATTGTCCTGCGAGAGAATAAGAAAGTTTCAGTGCTGTAGCCTTTCAGTAGCAACTAGCTGGTGCTGCTAAGGTGTGTATAGTAGAGCCGCTGCGGTGGCTCAGTGGTTATGGTACTCGGCTGCTGACCCTAAAGACGCGGGTTCGATCCCGGCCGCGGCGGTTACATTTGTTTGGAGGAGAAATTCTAGAGGCCCGTGTACTGTGCGATGTCAGTGCACGTTAAAGAACCCCAGGTGGTCGAAATTTCCGGAGCCCTCCACTACGGCGTCTCTCATAGCCTTGGTCGCTTTGGGACGTTAAACCCCGTAAACCAACCAAACCAACCAGAAAAGTCAGCTGGTCAATTAGAAGAGAAAAATATGAAAAGGGATGAAGGCGGCGTAGATTCCATTGTGCGTAACATTTATACGCTTTATTGTATTGTAGTTTTATTGTATCGAATAGCGCATGTAGGATTCTAGTGGATCAATCTCAAAAGTAAGCGATTCGTGCCCATTGATTCAATTCTTCCAAGAACATTCCTGCATGACCACGTTTGACGTTGCATTGAACGCTGTTCGAGATCCCCCAGACCTAGACAGACTTCTATCCACGGTTTGCTAATGTGATGAGGGTGTATTGATTCTAAGGTCGAAAGTGCTACAGAGTTGTCGTTCCTCCCTGATCGGAGAATATAAATTGTTTTAGTGTGTTAGCCTTAGAACTCCCGTGTCTGAAAAATCTTTCCGTCCGTCCGTCTGAAGCTCCGGTTGACAGGTGGTGAGGTGGACAGAAAGAAATCTCCATGTTAACTGATAGGGAAGAAAGGGAGGGGAACTTCGGAGTGGTAAGATGGATAGGTGGTGGGAGGCGACGGGGGTATGTGGGGCAGAGTGGTGAGGTGGTACGGCGTCTTACTCTGTGATTGACGGACTTATGACGCCACTCGCTCGCACGACCTCAGCCCGTCAGGGGCAGTGGCCGCTCTTTCCACGTGTACACTAATGCTAACGCATAGTCTACCGCATCAATCGCATTGATCGTTTATATTTTTTCTGGAAGTTTCTGTCGGTTTAACAAACTTTCAAAATGAAGTTGTTTTGTGGTCAATGACTGATAGCTGTGTAATGTAAACATGCCCGTTTACAAGACATGTGATAATCATGTGCGTGAACGGTAAATGTGATAATAGGATTTCGACGGCGGCGGTGGACGAGCACACAGAAGGGAGTTCGGCCTCGCGACTTCCCACAAGTGGCGCTTGCGGGAAGAGAGTCGGCGCGTGCAAAGCCCCTCCGGGGTCTATGTTTGCGCTACGCCGACTTCAGGAATTAAACAAGCTACGCACGTGTGAGTCGCCATAAACCCTCGTTAAGTCGCAGGTTTCACCTAATTTATCGTGACACACGGCTGCAACGCAATTCTGTCAGAGACTTCTAGCGTAAACCCTTATAAATATGAATGTATAAGTGAGCTTACGAAAAGCAGCCGTTCCATGGTTTTGCAGAAAATGAGCCTAGCGCGAATGCATGTGGTTAACAATTTTTAAACGCGATGGGATTTTCTGGACCATTCCGGTATTCGGAAGCGTTTCTTCTTAGAGGAACAACGCTTGCCTCGCACTTTGAGTGCGATTCAGTTTAGCAGCTACGCATTCCACTTTCTTCCTCTCCGGTATAATAAGAAAACTGTTTCGGTTTAGAGGGGTTTAACGTCTCAAAGCGACTCACTCAGGCTATGAAGGACGCCGTACCGAAGCGCTCCACAAATTTCAACCACGAGGGGTTTATTTAACGTACACTAACATCGCACAGTGCATGGGCCTTTAGAATTTCGCCTCGACTGAAATTCGACCGCCGCTGCCAGAATTGAACCCGCGTCTTTCGGCTCAGCAGCCAAGCGCCATGACCAGTGAGCCACCGCGGCGGCAGAAAACAGTTTCAACAGTAGCAGTGCCAACGTTGGAGCTGGGGTTGTGAGTGTCATTCGAAGAGACCAATCAGTAGGGCCTAGATAGAGAAGAGGCGAAGCAGAGTGACGTCACAGGCTACTGCTGTGCAGAGTTCTTTGATATCTATCTAACAGCTCTGACTGCTGGGAACCTGCCCATCCGAATCCGATTCCGGCCTTTGGAATTGGCCGCTCAAGAGCCCTGAAGGTAAAGCAGGCAACAATGAAAACAACAGATAGTTGGGAGTGTCTGTAGGTGACAGCTAAGAGAAAGAGTACTGAGCCTGTAGTTGCTTGCGCGTGACTGCTTTATCGTACTGTAGAGGTTACCAAAAATCAATTCGAACAAAGAAAGATACTGGTACACATTGACTGTGACACTGCGTGCGTCACTCTCCTTCTTCGTCTACTGTATTTTTTTTGTGACCTCTATACTGCGACAAAGCACTCATGGCTGCATCTCGGAGGAAAGATGAAGCAAACCGAAATTATTGCATGCTACTGAAGAGATAAAATTGTTTAGTATATTGTACCATGTAAGCACACACACGCGCGCGCACACACACACACACACACACACACACACACACACACACACACACACACACACACACACACACACACACACACACACACACACACACACACACACACACACACACACACACACACACACACACACACGCACACGCACACGCACACGCACACACGCACGCACACACGCACACGCACACGCACACGCACACACACACACACACACACACGCACGCACGCACGCCATATAAGGGGTCGCGCGTGAGTTTGTGTGACCTTACTTCGTTAAAAGCAGACGTAAGTTGGTCGGTAGCAATAACGGCAAAAAATCCAGAATATTTTCACCAAATCCTCGAGGCATCACGACTTTACACGACAATATGCAAGTACACGCTCGCAGGCCTGCCTCGGGCCAATCGCGGCGTGGACAAGGGCCCTGCTTTGCCCCTGCATTGGCGTCCTCGCTCCCATAAAGCACGCTGTCGCCGCCACTCCAACAGTGCGCTGAACTCGAGAATGCGCAAAACGAAAAGAGAGCACCGGCGAGTTTGTTCGATAAACTGCTATGCTTGGCGCGCGAGCGCTGCCTCACAGTTCAGCACTCAGCGGGGGCCCCACCGAAGCGCCGGGAGCTAGAGCCGCAGCAACCACTCCTCCTCTTTTCTTTCCCTTTCCCTCGCATCGTGTCTCGCTCCCGCGGGCGTCGTTTAGTCTGGGGCCCGAGCTGGACAAGTGATGTGACCCGTGAGACATTTGTCGCCGCTTATTCGGTAGCACTTTTCACTATTTTATTTATTCCCGTCTCTCGAGCTCTCTCACTTCCACACCTCTCCGCAGTGATGTCACGAAGAAGACGCTGTAGTTCTTTACATTATAGAGGGCTCACGTGAACGTGCATACTTAAGGATTCTAAAGGACTCCTTTTCAAGGGCTTAAAGGCCGTGTGTACAGAGCGTTTACTAATTTTCGCCCCAGAAACGAAGCGAACTGAAGCCTTTTGGACGGACTATGATCCAGCGCCAGACGATTTATATGCCGAGCGCGCTGGTTAGTAGCTAGTTTGGTATTGCATGAGTAAACGGCGCGAGTTAGAGGGAACATAAATAACAATAAACGCACAAGTGCTGCATAGAAAATGCTACGAATGCGCTGCTCCTTCTTTGTAAGTAGTGAGAAGCACAAACAGATGAAATATCAGCCAGCATAAGCAACTACTAGTGCTGTCCAGAGCGTTCGTTTGTTTTTGTATTCTTTTCATGCATCCAGCCCACGTTAACACATGTGCGGCTACGGTTGATCTTAAACAACTGCTCCAAACTTTTTTTTTCAAGTTTCCCTTAAGGTGTAGTTGAGCAAAATTCGATTAAAGCCAACTGGAAGTTTTTTCAGGTTTTTTTATGTACTTATACCGATCATGAGGAAAATCGTGAGGGGAGGAAAAGAGGGTTTAACACGCTGTCTACAGGCCCTGCGTTCCTGCAAAACTGAAGGTATATCGCACGTGTCTTCACACATCTATTTTGCATTGCGAAACATCACTCTGTCTTGCCTTTAGGAATCCGCGGAGACTAAACCAGGAGTCCACTGAATACTCCTGGTCCTTTACATTTGGTTCGTTTTCTCACCAATCTCTCAACTGCTGTTTGAGTTGACCTCCCAAATAAGAGTTATTATTGAACTTCACAGGCTACTGCAGCAAAGAAGATTTTTTTTATACGAGTAGTTTATTTATTATACGAAGTTACGCTGCTTCTAGTCGTACCGCAGAAGGATGGAAATTAGTGCACTGTAACGTGAAATATCAAGCCGATATTGCCTGCTTCTTTTAAGATTTCGAGCCTGAGTAGAAAAGGTAGAAAAGGGGACACTAGTTAAAGTGAGCTTTAAATTCAGTTTAGCAAACGAGCAGACCACCGACAAAAGAAGAGAACAAACCATTACTGTACGCGTTTTTCTCAAGCCTTTATTCATTATTGCTGCTGGAACGATCATTCACGAAGTATCCAACTTGTAATGGGGCATAAACACAATACTGGTCTGGTTTAACCAATTCGGTTGTGCTGTTTACGAAGTTTTAACGGTTCAAGGCACTTTATTTTTGCGCGACTCCTTAGCGACAGCACTCGAATCACGCGGCAGTGGAAATTATTCAGCTAGCAACGCATTACACGAAGCTTCAGCAGCGAATTAAAGAAATTCTCCGTCTCAAAAGCCCTTTGTCGGCTGCTGGGTCTTAATCTCCGCCGACAAGCGCCGACAACGGACAAGAAATGTTCACTTGAAGAGGGAAGCACAGAAGCGGAATCGATATCTCCTTTTCTATACTATTTTTACAAAGTACAGTCATTAAATGCCGGCTTTCTGAAAACATTCCGACTGGAAGAGCACTTTTAGTTCGCGAACCCATTCAGGATGATTGTGTGCGCGATTGTACGATGTTAAGTTTTATTACGACTGCTTCTTGCGTCTTGAGACCAGAATAAATCGATATCGGAGTGCCACAACAGGGGCCCCGGGCAGTTTCCCAGAAAATTAAAATCATGTAATACGCACTGCCTTGTTCGTTGTCAGGTTGCTGCTCCAAGGAGCGGCAAAATCTTTGTTTGAGCATTTTCTTGTCAACAGTGCAGCTTTTGAACAGAAAAAACAACGTTAACAGCTTCACTGATCGCAAAACCATGGGAGGTCGGAACAGTTGCAGGATTCATTTCAATAATACTGTCTGTTGTGCAAGGTGTGGTGTACCTTCGGCAAAGTGACCGACGAACCTGATTTCCTAATTAGAAATATCTGAAAGTCCGCTGTGAAATCTCAATGTCTCCGGAGTGTTAAGAAGCGTTCGTAAGGAGAATTCACCAGCGCGCTTTGCGCTTTCAGCTACTTCATACTGACAGCGACCGAGAAGGAAAACTGTATTTCAGTGCATTTTCACCCTCCACGACGGTTCAGTTCAGTTCAGTTTATTTCCTTAAAGATCCCTATTCAGGGGTATTACATAAGGGGCGGGGCTACGGTTATAACATGAGGTTTGGTTTAATCTAACATCAGCTGCGTTAACTCTTGGTGGAATCTTGATGGACAGGTAATGGATGGGACTTGGTGGGAAAGGCCGTTCCAGTCGGATGCTTCTCGGGCAAAAAACGAGGCCGAGAATGCAGTGGTACGGGATCGTGGACGAACAACTTGAAGTGGATGACCAGTGCGCTGGGATATGTGCATGGTGTTCTTGGTTCGAAAACCCACCGCTGGCTGCAATTTTCTGCGTACGGTGGACGAGCAGAACATGGGAGCCGGGCAAGTGGTGGCACAACAAGAGTTCCCAGGACGCTTTTGTTGGGTGGATTGTTCGTTACCTGATGGAGAGTTTGGTCACGTGTCCGCTTCACCATGCCTAGATAGATGAATAATAACTCCTTCAACAAAATAGCGGAGCCTATCTTGTAGTCGAGAGTAGGTATAAGCTTGGAATGCATTGAAGGACCTGCGTACCTCCTTCCAGGACGGCTCTTTGAATGCGTTTCAGCGAAGTGCCTCGGCTGCTGAACATGCCGCCGCCTTTATCAGCGTTTGTTTGTCGAGTTGGGTAGCGCACATAGTATGGCTGGTTGACATCGCAGCTTGACGAGCCACCGCAATCAGCCTCTTCTCATTGAGCTGGGGACAATGTGCTCGACGTTCCTCGCCGCTTTTTGTGCTTTACAACCCGCCGCGTTCGTTTGCTTTCGTTACTGTTGCCCGCAAGCGAAAAATGACGCGCCTGAGAGTATTAACAAGTGATGGAGGGAAAGAAGCCGTAACGACTCGTTCGAATCTCCTGACGACATTCTTATCTTCGTGTGTCACGTCACAAAGCATCTGTTGCGCTCCTAGCGGAGAGCGCAGAAGTTAGGCGCCGGTGGTGGCCCTGCCGCGGCTTGCGACGGCGCGAGTCGGTCGCCTTTCTCTTCGGCCTGATGTCACACATGACGTCACACAGAGGTCAACTAAAGGTCAATGGTGGCACCGCCGCGCCACGGCAAAGGCTGAAAGTGCAAGTAGTAAAGCTTTCGCTAAAATAAATAAATAAATAATCAATCTGTTTGCTCCAGCGTTAGCTCCTGTTTGTGTACCGTATATAGAGAACTGTTCCCGGTTTTTTACATGCCCGCCGCCATTATAGATGCAACACAGCCGCGCGACAAATGTCCAGCCGAAACACGTCGCGTCTATTTCGAGCCCTAATCGACCCAACCCAAACACGAACCGAAACACAAAAACATTTGCAGCGAGCCCTGCACGCTTTTCCTGGCAACACGACTCAACTGGCACAGAAACTTCGGGATCAGTATCTGTGTACAGCCCAGCACCCCCGTGGATCTGCGTACTCATATGCAGGCAGAGAGAACACGGAGCTGGATCAACCTTTGCAGCTCCATGATCTGCGGGCGGCTCACGCCAAAATGAAACGGGGCACTGCGCCAGGACGGGATAAGGTCACCGTCAATCTTTTGACGAACCTGCCCGACTTGGCATACCAGTCCCTCCTGGAATACGTCAATGCGATTTGGCGCGGGGACACCCCCCTGCCAATCGAATGGAAAACGGCTTTGGTCACTTTTATTCCTAAAGCTGGTAAACCAACTGACACAGATAACCTCCGCCCCATCTCTCTCACCTCATGTGTGGGCAAACTAATGGAGACGATGGTGCGGGATCGGTTATCTACATATCTTGAACACAAACAAGTCTTTGCGAGCACCATGTTCGGATTCCGCCCACACAGATCCGCACAGGATGTCCTCCTGCAACTCAATCGGGAAGTCTTTGACCCCCTCGAATGCCCCCATAATGACCGGGTAGTACTCGCCTTGGATCTTAAAGGGGCATTTGACAATGTAACACATGAGATCATACTCACTAACCTAGGTCACACCGACTGTGGCCTCAACACATTCCAATACATAAGCCAATTTTTAATGGATCGATATCCTACATTCGAATTCATGATAGAGACCATGGTCCTTATGGCACGCGGGGAACCCCTCAAGGCGCGGTACTTTCCCCGCATCTCTTCAATCTGGCCATGATGCACCTGCCGGCCCAGCTGAGTGGTGTCGCCGGCGTGCAGCACGCCCTGTACGCCGATGACATCACTCTGTGGGCCACGCAGGGCAGCACAGGAGACATTGAAACCAGCCTGCAAACAGCGGCGACGACAGTAGACCGCTACGCCCGCCGCTGCGGTCTTCAATGTTTCCCTCAAAAATCGGAATTTGTGCACCTCCGCCCCTCACAAAAGTGCACAACTAAAATATCTCTCTCTCTCTTGAGAGTGGTCCCATACGCGAAAGTGATGAGATACGGGTACTCGGACTCTACATCCACAAACACAGGCGGCCAGACACTACATTGGCCAAACTCCGTAAGGTGGGGGACCAGGTGGGCTGCATGGTCCGTCGGGTTTCCAACAAACGCGGAGGGTTACGAAGTAAGAATGCCTTGCGGCTGGCAAACGCCTTCGTAACTAGTCGAATTCTCTATTCGACTCCTTATCTCCACCTACGGAAACAAGAGGAGGACGCCCTTGAAGTCATCCTTCGAAAAATTGTTAAACGTGCCCTTGACCTCCACATCATTACTTCAAACAGCCGGCTTATGGCTCTTGGGGTGGTGAATACTTTCCGGGAGCTCCGGGAGGCGCACCTTACAAACCAGTACACGCGCTTGTCGCTAACGGAGTCGGGTCGCCGCCTTCTTGCTCGACTCCATATCCAACACACCCCTCCAATGGAAGACAGGTTTCGCATCCCGGTACTGTGGAGACGTGCCCTCCACGTGCGGCCTCTTCCAGCAAACATGTCACATGAAGACCATAATGGTCGGCGCCTGGCACGAGCGGAAGCGCTAGCCCGATATTATGGCAACCGAACAGGTGTATACTACGTGGACGCCTCCGGCCCTCACCACGGGGGATGGTACACGGCCGCGGTAGTTCACAACAGCAACACAGTTAACGGCCTAACTTTCAGAGCCCGCAGTGCAACACAAGCAGAAGAGGTCGCGATTGCTCTCGTGGCCTCACATTCCAATTCAAAATACATAATCATCGACTCGCGAGAGGCCTGTCGGAACGTCGAACAAGGCTGCACTCCCTTCCTAGCCTATCGAATATACCAAAATTGCATACGGGATACGGACCCCGCACACCGTTACCTCATATGGGCCCCTGCTCATCAGGGGTTGGCAGGAAACGAGGCAGCAGACGCAGCCGCCCGCGAGCTCTCTCTCCGGGCTGTTTTCTCCTCCCCATCCGATCAGGAACCCGATTTTAATTCGGTCTATACATTCAAAGATATTACAACATATTATCAAAATTGTCATCGCCTTTACCCTAGCCCATGTAAAGGCCTGAAGAAGGCGGATGAGCGGCTCCTTCTCCGCCTTCTCACCAATACATTGCTGTGCCCGGCAGCGCTAAAACATTTTGACCCCTCCTTTAGCGGCAGCTGCCCACACTGTAGTGCAGTGTCTTCTGACACCTATAACATGGTGTGGGCCTGCCCCTCCAACCCCGCTATTCCCCCCATCCCCAACCCAACCCGGGAGGACTGGGAGGCGACCCTGCTCGGCTGCCACGACTTACAGGCCCAACAAGCCTTAGTCGGGCGCGCCCGGGCGGCGGCCACCGCCACTGGGGTCCCATACTAGGGACCTCCACCTAGTGTTTGTAAGGATCGGTCCCTTACGGGCTGATCCAAACATACCTCCTGTTCATTCGTAATAAATGTTTTCACCACCACCACCAACACACTTGAAGCCATGTGGCGGTGAACATAAGGAAGCGGCGGGTTGATTAGAACCAACGGCGAAAGGACGACGACGACTGATATGATCACCTATGACCTTCACTCTTAGTGCGAAAGCATTGCATCACTAGCAATCGTGAAACTGGCGATGCTTGTCTGTCTAAAGCCTCTCAGATGCTGCAGAAATAAATACTGCCGCTACAGGGTTTCGAACCCACGGCGGCGCCAACAGAGCAGCTTCGCTGGCTACCGCACGAGAGCACTATGCTATCGCAGCGGCCGATCACACCTCATGTTAGCTGCCACAATCTCGCGCTGTGCATTGCACGCCGTCGTCGTCATCAACTTCCATCTATTTGCAAAAGTCACGAAAGGAACATAAATGCAAATAACTGGTTCCCTGGGTCAGTAGACAGCTCTATCACGCCTTGAGCTACGTGGTGGTAGTGACAGAGATGTGCGCGGCTCGTGTTTTGGCAGGAACGCGGCTCAGCGCCTTCAAGTATGTGCCAATGGAGTTCACCTGAAAACTGCTTTCGCTCAACATTTCGTGTTTAGCAATGCTAAACCACTAGCATTTTTTTTTGTTTAAATCGATGAGGCGCGCCACTTGCGCATTCATGCTACGACTACCAGTGAAGTCAAAGTGGAGACATCTCTTATCACACATAAATTTAGTCGTCGGCAAGTATACAGCAGTCTTCCTGTATACTAAGTATTGCACACAGCGTGAGCGAAAGTCTTTACAAGCTGCATAAAAATGTATTTGAAATGCCTCAACAGTATACTTCTCATACACATACACGCACCGAATATGTTACGTTACTTTGTCTTGATACTGGAATCTCTTTGCTCAACAAAGGAACAAATGCTGTGCGTCCACGTCTGGCAGTTGCTGCTTTACAATACACAACTACGGCGTCGTAAGAAATAAAGAACTCACGCTAAATTTTCCGGAACCAGATGGTGCGCACTAAAAGCGTTATACCGTTCAGTAAACATTTCCTGAAACTAACTGTTTATAAAGCATATCATGAGAGCTACTAAAGAATCGAGCGGGTTCGATCCCGGCCGCGGCGGCTGAATTTCTTTGGAGGAGAAATTCGAGGCCCGTGTACTGTGCGATGTCAGTGCACGTTAAAGAACCCCAGGTGGTCGAAATTTCCGGAGCCCTCCACTACGGCGTCTCTCATAGCCTCAGTCGCTTTGGGACGTTAAACCCCATAAACCAACCAACTAAAGAATCGATGTTATGGGTGACCTTTCCTAGTCTGATTTTGGGATTTGCAGCCAAAATATCGCTAATAAATATATTAAAGCATGAGGACAGAACTTGAGAGCAGAATTATTGTGTTAACGCGGCCTTCATAAGCGCGCAGTGGGGCGATCCTGTAATTAAAGAGGCATAAACATTGCATTGGCCTCCCGCTGACATGCTCGAAACAGAGGTTGATTTAAAAATTTCGCGTTGGTATTACGGAAAGTTATCGTAGATTGCCAGGAAACCGACTGCCTTGGTTAGCGGTTAGCTTTAGAGTTTTTGCTCGAAAGTCCTTCTCACTAAAATGACTACTAGGGCAGTAGCAGAACCGGCCCGCACTTTCTAGCGTGGTAACAAAATGTAATTGGCGCATTTCTTGTGCCTTTACGTTCTCTGAAAGTCCGGACATTGAGGTTACATATAACACTTTTAAGTAAGCTTTGAAACAGCTTCGACACCGTCATGGAAATTCTGCCACAGAATAAGCGATTCATTTTCCGAATAGTTTCCTTTCCAACCTTCGCGTTTGCGTGTACTGGAGAAAAGCATGGAGCCAATTAAAATTTGTTAATCTTTACCAGTTTCCTGACATCATGGTTAGGACAGGATTAGTCATAAATTTTGTCGCACTGAATATTTCTTATAAAAGTATAATCCTACGGTGCTCTTTTCTTTGCTTAAAGCCATTGAGAGCATAAGGATAGGCCAGAAAGCATCACTGTTTTGGGAAAAAAACTTTTATGAGTAGAAATTATTTAAAATGCGCCGGCGAACCCCTCTACCATATGGTAATGTGAAAGAGAAAGAAACAGGAATATGATGCACGAGCATCATGAGCGTGAATCTCGCAAAGTCTCCATGACTCAAGGTGAGCACCGAAAGTTCTGTATACCCAAAAACCGGCCACCGATATGATCACCGGCAGCCTTTCTTGTCCAGCTATTTTGCCATAAGAGTAGTTTTACAGGTTGTCAACGCTCTCTAATCATTGTCTCCATATGAACGCTCGATTCTGCAATTTAGAAAATATTCTCACTTCGCCGCTTTTAGAATCAGGTACAACGATTAACCGAACGATCAGGAAAGCAGGTGGTGACCTCCACTTTATTTTTTTTTAAATTCAGAAAGAAACTCTCTCTGAACAAAGTTTAGCGCGCTGATCTGTTCGTTGCGCAGGGCAGTTGGTTAAGGCGCAAATAATGGAAGTAAATTGGGAGCCACAAACCTTGGCTTATAGCTCTTTGTACGCTTTATTCAATAGCCACGATAGCCGCTCGGCGCACCTTTTTGCCAAAGTGAACAGCATGCAACCCTGGGGCGCGCACATATGATGGCCGGTGTTCAGTTTCTGCCTGTCTAAATTCGCAGAATGGGCGCCGCCAGCTTTGTAACCGATTAAACGTTATCTTCACCACAACAGAAACAACCAATTAATCTATGTTTCTAAAAGTAAGAAGCAAAATGCATTTCAGCAAGAATTGCTGCGTGGAAAAGCAAACTAATTTTTGGAGCCAGCTTTCAATGGGGATTGCCTTGTTGAGCTACTCGCAATGCACTCAGGCTTGTTTCCAGTTACTGGGTGGGCCTACGATGCGGGAATTAGTGCTCAATGAAAGAATGACGCCAGGAGATACGACGGACTTGGTTGCAGTTGAGGCCACGGAGGTTTAAACTACCTGGAGCAGCTATGGACAGTGTCCCCTGCTTGTGCTTAGACTCTAGAACAAATAAAAGAAATGTTTCGGAACGAGGAAGCATACGATAACCAACGCAGACATCCAAATTTTAGTTTGAAATAAGCAGTTCACTTGACACAAAAATACTCATAAATATGTTCGACAGAGTTCATAATCGAATGCTTGCTATCTTGAAAAATTTGACCGTGCTTGTTTCGTATACGCATTTTACTAGCTCAGCCTCATAACGATAAACTCGAAACAAAATCGAACCGGTGCAGTTAACGCATCAACGTCGCGCTTTGAAGCGATAAAGGAAAAGAGCCGCAGACTATATAAGAAAAAAAGACGCGGATAGGCGCATTGTGCCCAATGGGCTAATTTTCAAGTATCATACCTTGTGGTGTCATTTTTTCATCTTAATTAGGAGATTTAGTTCTTAGTAGTGTTCATAAATCATCCGCAAAGTTTTTCTTTGCGTTTTTCTCCCCCCCCCCCCCCCCCCCTCTTTCTTATACGACAGACTACCTATAAACACGGCGGCTCTGATTGCGTGCTTCAATTACGCTATTTGTGATGAAACTGCAGAAGCAAATTTGATTACAATCAGTGGAAAATAGCAGGCAGATTGATGCAGTTGTTTGCAATGATTACTTACACACACAAAAAAAAACACACTCAACTTCTTGCATTATCATCATATTGTGAGAATCTTCCAAATCAGAGTGATGGAGTTTTGCCTATTATTGTGTCTTCTACACATTATTTTCTAGGATGCTAAGAGAACGCAGAAATATTCGCTGTCATTAAAAGTTGCAGTCATCGGCAGTTGGGTCCAGATTCGTTTTGACGCCAGCGGGCGTTATTTGCTCCTCAGAAACGTTTTCACATTTGTATTTATACCACTTATTAGTACAGAATATTTACTTTTCCTCAGTAAGCAATGACTTCAGAGCGCGCAGTTCGTTTACAGTATTCGATCGCTTCTAAGCACGCACCACTCCAGTTTAGCACTCATCATTAAACGTGGGCGAGTAGCTAACTGAGAATGAATAGCAAACATCCGAGATACTATCAGCACAGCTAGAAGCACAGGCCGAAGCGATTCTTTCGCTGCAGACGAACTCAGAACGAGCAGCTCGCTCAGAACCGAGGCAGCGCAATCATGACTGCCGTGATTTACGACTGTGCGGTTGCTATAGCTGTGGCTCGAGGTGTTATGAGTGCCAGCTAGTACCGTCAGGTGGCGTGCACAGCCTTCGCACTCAGAAAACATACTCGGGGGCCGCGAAGAAGCGGCGATGCTTGGCTGACTTCGGCGCATTACTTCTCAGTCCGCTCAGATTAAGCGCCGACCAGGTGGTGCCGCAACGAAAGGAGAGAAAGAAGAAAGAAAAGTTGCGTAGAGCGCCAAGTAAATGAAAGAAACTTACGGTAACGACACGGTTAATAATGCCCTATCCCTGAAGTTACATGGTCTCGCCGTCAAGCCGGTGGGCGTGCCATAAATTTTCGAACGAGTTACGCGCACCCCATGCTCGTTATTGTTTCAAGAGACGCACGAGCAGTTTTTTTGTTTTTCTAGGTTAGAGTGAATGTTTTACGGCCCGCTTATTTCCTTGGTAGTTGTGAGCGCCAAAAACATGTAGTAATGGGCGTGTGGAATTAATTGCGCAGTAGTTCACGAACAGTAACAAGTAGAAACAGGTTTATTTTTTGCATGTCGCAGCTACACCTGCACTAGAAGCACTGAGCTAGATCGGTGGAAACGAAAGAGGAAAATGCCATACAGTATGAACTTAACTGTAATATTCAGGGCACCTTAATTCTTCGTTCCTAATGGCACATCCTGAGGCCTTACGATTAAGGCCAAAGAGTGCGGGACGAAAGGTCATTCATTTTTCTAAGGTCACCATTCTACTTTTGTCGGTCATCTCCTGATTACTACGCACTTATACATGTTCTTACTGAAAGTATATACTTGGTTATGTATAGAAAGAAATCTGTGCACAGCACGTCCCTGCTGAGACGCTTGGTGGTGATACACACTCTTGAGACCATAGCCTCGCAGTGCACGCATATTGCTCACCGATCAACGTAAATGCTGAGCGCCACACAGTACTGAAACGATGCTCAAGGATAGAGGGTGAAAAATGGGAATATCCCTTGTGGTGCCTCGGGGACGATGTAGGGATTGAATCGGCATGATTGTGCTTACGCCAAGTTAAAGAAAACAGCTCGCCATAGCTCTTATGCGGCATAAGTACGTATTGTGTACGAATGAAGGCAGAAGTCCCTGGAAGCAGGAAAGCTTAAAAGAATGTTACTATTTAGGGTGCTTCTGATTTGAGTGGTAGATTAGCTGCATATTCATTTCAAACAGAAGGTAACGTTGGAGAAAACAGAACCGAAAATCCAAGGGCTTCTTGTGAGATCCCAACCCACTTCACTCTTTTTTGCAAAGTCTGCCACATTTTAAAGTGTGCTCACATTACACCGAGCGTTCTTTACACGTGCATGCACGCGTATCCTTGTATGTTTGTAAAACTACCAGTACTTCAGAATTGTTTTGCGCCGGACCTATTCCTTTCCTTTCGAAAGCATGAAATAGGGCGAGAGGTGTGCCAACATGACGCTCGAGTAGCCTTGAGCTGAAAGATCTCCCTTTTTGTTTTTTATCGTCACCGTGAAAAGTGCCGGGAACAGCACTTCGCGCCACGGCCGAAAATCTCAAGGACCTGTGTCTGCGTAGCCCTTGCCAGCAGGACGAAGGCGATACGTCAGTCCTCCTCTACTGTCCAGTTCGTGGATTCTAGCCATCGAATGGCTGCTCAAGCATGTTGTTTCAAAGCCAGCCTGCCTCTCAAACCCTTTCATCATAGCCGCCATAAGTGCCACGGTAGGGCTATGGGGTGCTCGAGAAGAAGAACAAACAAAAATGCATCTAACACGGGCATGTAGGACGGGAAGAAAAAACAAGCGATAAAGAAAGACGTCTTCACGAGTGAAAGGCGAGCTCGAATTCGATTAAAGAAAAACAACGTAACCTATAATGGAGCAAAAGCCGGATCTACCCCGGATCAAGAAAGAAACCGAAGCGTTGCAGCTCGCTTTTACGGCGTATGAAGCAGCAAATGTATTGAACGCCGTGCGAAAGATGAGACAACAACAACCAAAAGGGAAGTGGGCTGAAAGATGGGTGCAAGAGCAGGCTGGGCTGGCGTGGGCCCGCGTCGAAAAACGGCAGCAGTCTTGTGTATGTTGCTTTGTAGCGCATCTATCAAGTCCAGCGTAACATAAGAAACAGGCCTTGAACTAGGGAGAATAAACCCCCTCCCCTCCCGACCATGCTCTAAGAAAAAGGCAAAGGGTAAAAAGTCGCAAAGGCAAAATGCTCAAACGTTGGTTGACACGGGTAGCGCGCCCGAAAGATCAGACTCAAAAACAAGGCAACAAAACATGAGGGTAAGAGAAATCGGCCACCATGTAGTCTTCGGGACGAGACGGGGAAACAATGAGAGAAGCGTAAAAGAAATGAAATAGGGGCCGAAACAGGTGCCTCGCCTGCGGCGCCCGTGCTCGCTGAAAAGCCGCTTCCCATCGATCGTTTGAGCCGGGAGAGGTAAAATAAAAAAGAAAAGAAAAAGAGGTAGGGAGGCAGCGCTGCCTGAGGCGGCGTACGACCCCCTCGCAAGTGGGGACGGCGGGAAGACGCTGCTGCTGGGCGATGCGTTCGGATGCAAGACGCGCTGTAGTATACGCTGTGTAAGGGTGACCGGTTTGCGGCACGAGGCGTCGGTGCCGTATTTCCTGCTTCCCATCCCGTTTCTTCCTCGTCGTTTCGTGAATCTTTCTTTGGCGGTTGTGTTTCTTCGCTCAGTCCGCTGTACCCTGGCAACAGTCTAGAACCCTGTGCTTTTGCTTGTGCTTTAGCTGTGCGTCGTAAGGCGCGAACGAAAAGAGGGAGTAACAAATTGGGCGCGTCTCTTCGATGCAGCTTGTTTGATGGGGCAGGTATGAAGGGTTACAAGCGTCGACTGCACAATTTTTCTCTTGGCTCGCCAAAAAAAAAAGATGGAAGAAGGGAGCAAAGGAAAGAAATGATAGGATAGATATACACGTGACGAATAGGGCGAACGCCATACAAACATGAATGGCAGGTTAAGTGGAGAGCCGCGCAAAGAGCACAGTTCTATAATATTGTGAGCCTGTCCCAATTTCAATCTTGTATTAGCGGAAGGCTCACTATGAGGCATAGCATCACCTTACACACGAAGACAAGCTAAACCACTGCGTGGCAAGACAACTCTTATGTTGAGTTGGTGGCTGTTTTGAAGTGTGCGCTTACTTGCATCTCCTGGAACATTTACGGCAACAGACGAAACCATTTAAGTCTTCCTGTGGGCTTCGAGAATTTCAAAAACCTGGCTGCTTTTATTTCTGAACATGTGTATTGCGTTTTGTTTTTGAACATGGGTCTTGCGTTACAGTATTGTCAGCGTGACTGTCCGTTCAGCGCATTTGACAGCGAAAACCAATAGACACACGTGTTCTGACAAACAGTGGCCCGCTCTTTTTACACATTTACCCCGCTGCAGCGACCGCGTATAGAATGTACAGGATTGGTAAAAAGACACCAGGCCACACGGTCTGCTTGTGAGCAGTGCAGTGTGGCATTTACAATACTCCCCGAAGCTCAGAACGAGTGGAAAGCTCATCCCTATTCCTAAGAACTTTGGTAGCCTCGTAGGCTTTATAAGTGGTGGACTGTACTGCTCAAAAGCAGATCCTGTGGCCTGGGTTCTGTTTATAGGAAACCTTCACATATATTGTCACCCACGAAAACAGACTGCTCTAATGTTTTCGATGTAGGTAAATTCACGATAAGCCTTAATTAGGCAAGTATGCGCGAATGCCAAGTTCGGCTATATTCTCTGAACTGCTAAATTTAATACCGGTATTTTCTTGAGATGGACGTAAAACTTGCTCGCCATTCATGCGTAGAGGCAGCAAGCAGCCTATATTACAGGAGTGCATAGCACACGCAAAAAAAAAAAAACAAACCAGTGAGCATTCATTCTGATGTTAACCTCCGAGGACCGAAGTAATTCCTCCCAATATCCTTTCATATTATGTACGCGTAATGATTAAGTTTAGTGTTTTCAGTTTTGTGAATCTGCCACCTTCTTTTTCTCTTACACATGCTCGAATGTTTTCAATTTCCCACGCTGGCAGGCCTTGCTTTCGGGAACAGACGCTGAAAAAAAAAAAAAAATGCGAGCGTGCCGCTTTAATTGCCGAATACATTATACAGGAAACAGCGCTATTTAGTTTCTTCGAACTACCGCAGTTTGCGGCTTTTACGGGTTTTTTATTTTTCCTTCATCATTACAAACACACAAAGCAGTAGCAGCCGGCCGTTTTTTGGAGAAGCAAGGACTTGGCCAAGATAAATGAAACTCATTTTGGCACGCCGGCAGCCAGTTCCGTGAGATCGTTAGAGCTACGCCTGTTTGCTTACATTATAGAGAAACAAGCGCTGCAAGCTCGTTTCGCTTCGTCTCGTCTGATTATGCTTATGATCTCGCTGTTTACTTTCATCGTTTGGTCCGCGCATATTTCCGCACATTTTTTCCTTTTTTTTTGCGTAATATTCCGTAATGCGTGCAAAAAGCTTTCTTCAAGCCTCGTTAAAATGCGATTTGAAGCGACACAAATATTATGTATCGCGTCTGACGCGACTTTCTAATGATAAAAACTCTTATCATAAGTGCTTTCGCCGATGGTAATTAGAAGCACGAGTGAAAGAAGTGCGGAAAACTATCGCGAATTCAATCTGCCTTACAAATCAGCATTGTGTACCAGATAATGGCTCATGAAATACGACGCCACGAGCATCGCATGTGATGAAAATGCACGACGACTGTTTTCCCTTATGCCACATCCAAAATATACCATGAGCAAGTGTTTGTTTTTCTTTCTCCTTTCTATGTTGAGAGAGGGGAAAGAAAGCAAAAAGCATGATGATGTAGACCATTCATTTTATAACGATTTATATTAGAAATAGGCTCTGGATTCAGCACGCATATACTAGGTTTTTTAGGGGAAGGCAGTAATTTGAAAAAAAAAAAAGGCTTACAGACGGTTTCTGCGCTACAGCAGTACCACCGTTGGTGGACATCAGAAAAGAGGTGAATAAAGTTGACTGGTTCGCGGGTTAACTGATTTCATGTAGTTAACTTTTAGACTATCGCAGTTTGACGCTCGGTTGCAATCAGAGACTTTTAGCCGGTCGTTAGTAATAGACTTATCAGTTTTGATATTGGAATTTCGAAAACGCAATTATCCTCGGCGCTGTGGCCCAGCTAATTTTGGCTACATCGTGCAAAATACATGCGCTTTCGAAATGCAGGCAGCAAAGCAGTCCCTCCAGTGCACGTACCAATCACGCGTTCGCGCGGAAAGGGCAGCTGGCTGTGCATACTGGACACGCGTGTTTGCCGCCGATTATCGCCGGCTTTCAGCGGCAGCGCTCCACAAAGTGCAGTGGGCATGCACTTCCGTGTTTTCTGTCATGTTGAACGACATTGTACATATCACTGAAGCGTATTTAGTGCGGAAGAAAGCGGAAATTCGCAGCTATTCAAAGTCGTCGCCGGTGCGCTAAGAACGTGCACTGAGGATAACCTCACTCTTTAATCTGTTGAAGGACCTTGCATGTTGCGACCTCACTCGATGGATATTAGGTGCAAAAAGTAAACTAGCGATTGTATTCATAAGCCGAATGGAACCGTGAAGAAAGTGTTGATATATTTAATGTAAATACAAGCTCTCGGTATTGTGAGCAAAGGAGGCGTCTCACGTCAAGAATTATACGTGAAGGCACGACTGAAATATTGCGAAAAAAGCCGATTGGATACACACGGCTCTTACGTGGTCATCCTTGGCTTTACGTGTCGTGGTCGACGCTTGAGACACGTCTCCTGCAACTTGCATCTCTCTCTAATCTGTGACTTCAGATGCATGGCCGCTTTGTTAAAGGCCATCTTTTGAATGACTGCTGACCGACTAAAACAGCCAGCAGTGACTTCAAAACGCTCTAAAGTACCCAAGGGGCTCACTGTATCTCCTCAGCGTTCCACTTCGTGGTGCGTCATAGCCCGTAGCTGTGGTGCGCTGAATTATATTCACTGCCTGATAACAGTTGATTCCAGTTATGTGCCATTTGTTTTTCAGAAAAGACGCTTAAGCTGTTTTTAAGAACTAAGGATCCCTGGAACAACCTTGGCCAAGTCATGTGCCTCCTTTAATTTCTTGTCACTTTTTGTAATTCGTGTTGCTACCGTGAAGTTTCAGTTTAGAAACAGCAATAGTAATAATTTCTTCATATAACATCAGGTAAAATGTCCCTGGCATGCATAGGGGGCATGCTTTGGGTGCCTATGGTCCCTACCCGAGTGGCCAGGCGGAGCACAAATGCGCATTGCCAAGCAAAGTAATAAAGAAGCCATTTACAATGACGCTAATTGGCCGTAGTTGCCTTCATCTCTCCTGTCATGGCGGGTCCGCAGTGGCTGCGTTCCACCGCCCTGCTGCGTTAAGAAGGACCGGTACGTACCAACTCTCACTTAAAGCAGTTTTACAGTGTAACGGCCTACTGTCATTCCCCAGCTATTGTGTTTTTCATTTGGTATCGGGCCAGAAAACGAAATCTTGCAGTGAGTCATTGGTTCTTGCCTTTTTCCACTTAAGTAGACAAAGATATGACTTGAAAGCGCACTTGGTTTTGTATTGTGGTGCTAGGCGACGCGCCCGCGCGTATTTCTCTTCGATCAACCAATATTTGTTGTTGAGCTGACACAAGAAAAAGGAACATGCTGTCGTCACGAAAAGCGCTCATTTGCGTTTATGCATTGAAATGCTATGCTGAGGCTACTGTATTGCACGCCCCGCCCCCTCCACCTCAACGACTGAAACTCCTGTATCACGCTCATATTCTCCAGCGCCGTACATGCCAAGGGCTTTAAACATTGCTGAAATTGTTCAAAATCGGGTGTCACTTCGCGCCCTTTCGGAAGCAGAGAAAGTTGTAAAAAATCTACCGCGTTTTACTTCATAAAAAAGAAGGAACAGGTAAGGCTATTACTGAGCTAACTGGATCCGTGATTACCCGAAATTTTTGTTCCTCAAATTAGCACAGCTAAGAAGTAAAATCATTGACGGTTGCGAAGACCATGACGAAACTAAATGGGATGAATGTAACTGCACAATTGGCTTTCAGAGCTCCTACAGAAAGTAGTAAGCGCATACTTGCACCAGCCAAACATACACAAAAAAAAGAGCTACAAAGTTCGCTCCCAGCGGCCACGGGAACAGGCCCGGAGAGTTTAGATGTGTCTGCGACGACCTCGAGGTGGATAAGTGGAGGGGAAATTGTGACAGCAGGCTCAGCAAAAAAAGAAGCAGTGGGGTGAAGCTGCAGAGAGGAGCTCATTATAACGCCAGAAAGAGCTACGTTCAATGCTCACCAGAAACAAGGCCTCAAGCGGAATTGGTAGACAATTAATAACCGTCAGACACTCGCCTTCCTGTCCAGACAGGTCCCTGTGGGAAGCTGGGAAACGAGGAAAGCGTACTCGTGTGCCCCGCTCGCAAGGCCCCTGGAGGCGATGCTGTAGAAAATGTGACGTTTTCATTGGACCATTCCCTCGTGTGGAGCCCAGGAGCATACCACCACTGAGGCCGCTGCACATGAGTTGCGCGTAGTTGTTTCACCCTGGACTTGGACCAAGCTGCTTTAATAATGCCGCTGCTGGAAGCTTTTTATTTTACTTCCAGAGCTTCGCAGGGGACGAGGCAATTGAAAGAGCCAAAGATGCCGCTAACCTATCATGGTGCCTAGACTTTTCTAGGCCCAGCGGCTCCTCGTTCATGTGAGCTTTGGTTGCGTTTAGGACTTCAACGCTATTAGTCCGTAGAGGGGAACGAAGGCTCACATGCGGCGGCCCGAGTACTCCTACCACAACAACATACGGACGAGCACAACCTCTCAAAAACGCTGATCACGTACTCGGAAATCCTGCAATGCTATAGGCTAGGCAGAGGAGAATACGCGCCGTCGGATGAAGAACTAGATAAGAAAAAAGAATTAGCATTGAGAAGGATGTGAACAAACATGTTTTCAAGCCCCAAAAGACTTAACGCAATCTACCCACAAGACGCTGAGCCACAATGTGCGCAGTCTAGCATAGAGGCGGATTAATATCACGTGGTATGGTCTTGACAGGACAACACAGTAATAGAAAGGAGAAAAGAACCGGCGACTGAGTGCTGGAGCAAATGCTGTCCAGCTTAGACCAGAAAGATCAGCAGGAGCTGACCGAAAGGGCAAGAGCAGCTGCAAGATCGGCTTCAAGAGCGGCTGCAAGAGCGGCTGCAAGATCCAACAACTGCCGGAAAGTGTTACAGACAACCAATTTAAGGTCCAATTAAAATGTTCTAATTATCCTCAGCTATAATCGTTTGCTCTTTATTTAATGTTTGCCGAAATACTCTTCAACTGGGCAGTCAGCTGAACATATGGCGGTGTTCCGCATTTATCAGGGCGCGTTTTTCATGGTTTCAGCCGAAGAACGCTCTTCATATTGTTGACTGTAATTTATAGCAAACATCGATGTGGCATTAGTGTTCTAGTTAGCATTGCAGACGAAGGCTAGTTCGCTGTACATGATTTTATGCGCACACGCTATTGACTACTTTGCTATCCCCTTAATATCAACGATAGGACTGGAACAGACGCTAAGCTTGATTCTGCAAGCAGCCACGATTGCGCAGGCGCACTTCGATGAGTGCGACTATACTTCCTGCGTTGCGGTTAACGTCAAATCAATTGGGAATAACATCCGGAGCGCCATTTGTAAAGGGGGCGTTAAGAGGTGAACGAAGGATTCTCGCGAATGAGTTTGATTACGGTTACTCAGTTGCAAATTGCATTTTCGTTCATAGTTTCAAAGCGAGAGCATTAGACGAAGCCTAATTGGACCAAAATGTATTATCGGCTATAAAACTCACTCATTGGCTGGAGGAAAGTGACGCCACTTTCAGTTACGCCTCAAAAGCTGCTAATGCTTTCGTAGTACCCCCCCATAATGGCATTAGGTCGCACTGCGAATTTTTGACGAGAGAGCGTAAGTACTCCGATGCCGGAAAAAAATGTCCGGCGTTGGCGACAGTTTGAAGCCCCGTGACCGGAGCGGCCTGATTAACCGGCTGCACTGGCAGCCTAGTTGGGCCATCGAGATAACGTGGCCTTGTGGCGCCATCACAATCTGCTCACCAGATTGCGTGCAAACTAACTGTCGTGGCAGGTGGCAGTTAATTTAATGAATGGGCCTGAGAGTTTGCTCGGCAAGAGCAACCTGAGTCACTCAAGTGCCACGGATGGCAGCATCTGCCATCGCAGGGCAGTGGCGTATTGCCTGAGCGCTACACCACTGCGCGAGGAGCGCTATGTGGGCACCCAGCGATCTAGGAATGTAAATTAGAGAAAGACCAGTGCTGTATATACGGCCTACTAAAGCCATCGCGTCATACCCTTAAGGCGGAGCTTAAGTGTTCGCTCCAGTTTTTTTTTTTCGTTTCTCTTTTTTTTTGAACAGTACGATAAGGCTTCTTGGCAGTGGTACATATATAAAGTAAAAAAAAAAAAAACTTAAAATAAAACAGCTCCTACTTGGCGCATACACTTCTTTGTTCCTATCTTCCTATTCTTTAATGTTGCGTTTATTAAGGCGAAAGCCTTTTATGCCTCATACTGTCGTGACCAAGGAATGTTAGCAAGTGTGTCCGTGTTTCGGCGTCACTACTTAAAACAGAAAACTGGGTCGAGGCTTGGAATCGAACCAAGGCCTTTCGCATTTGAAGTGGAGACGCTACCACTCCGCCACGAAGGCTCTTTTTTTCTCTTTATTTCATGGTATTTATTTACATGGTTTTGTACCAGGGTTTCAGCATGAATAAAGGCGCATCTAGTGAATGCATGGGTTTCATAAATAAAATAAAAAAATAAAATTAAGAAAATAAACAACAATAAAAGAAAAAGATATGAAAACAAACAAAAATCAAAGTAGAATAAAAATTGTCAAAAATAAAAAAAACGAACAGTGTGCCAGGAAAATCTTTCGCCTTGCAGCACTTTAGAGAGCCAAAATGCCCCCCGAATTTTTTGTGTTTATTAATGTTGCGTGCCCTTGGATACTTTGCTGTAGTAAAGAGGAATATTCCCTTCCGCGCGAATAAGTTACTGTTCATATACATAAGCCGCCTAACACAAGTTCAAAGTTTAGAGTATGAAGGCTTCAGTGCTCGGCTTTTTTATCTACTATCTCTACATGTGTATTCGTTTTTAGTGTTAGTTGCTGGCGGTAGTTCACAAATTGGTGCACAGCAACGTTTTATTAAGCAGTAATCTCTGCTGCTACCTTAAATAATGTAATCGACGTAACTAAGGAAGAGGCGCCGAAGTGATGAGTACGTCTTTTAAGGTAGTATACTGATCTGAGTGCTAAAGTGCTACGGCTTCGTAAACAAATATACTGCTCACGAGGTTTTCTTTTTACCGGTGCAAAGTCGGGGAGCTTAGGACGATGTTCTTCTCACCGACTATAGATATCGACCATTAAATATCCCGAACAAGCCATACCGCATTACTCGAAAATAAGCCCAGATGGTCGAAGTATTTTCGGTAAAGGCAACTAAAGGGCCAGTTAACTACCAGCGGCTTAATAATTTAGAGAGAAACGGTGAATACGCTTCAAGAACAATGTCTTAGAGAATAATAGCGTAGAGACGCAGGCGAAGAATGAGTGTGTCCTTCTGTGAATAAGAAATAGAATAAGAGAGTGTCGCTTTAACATTTAAGGTGAATATTCAAGATACGCACTTTGTAAATAGGGACTTATCCGCCGGGAGAAATCGGTACGCTCGGTCGCCGAGCAGAAAGAATCAAACAGGGAGCTACGAGAAAAAAAAGCAGTGATTGACTTTTGTGATCTACATATTTTGAATGCATGGACCGGAAAAACATGTAAGAGTAAAGATTGTTACAATTAGTGACTTGGAAAGCTGCCTCTGAGCAAAAATGCAGCTACGGCGGAATGATAGAGTGCAACGACAAAGGAAACACAAGCGAGACAATTGAAACGTGGTCTGCCAAACGAGATGTCACTGAAGGGATAATGAATAATAGCGCATTTGATCCGCACTTCGAAAGTGCGGGCACCACTCCTTGTGCTTGCTAATGGGTCTCGCGAGGATTTGTTCTCCAGACGTATTATTTTTCTATTCGCCTGTTAGCGATTTATTTGAGGATGACGATACGCACGACATACTTACCGCTCTCTTAATGCGTTTAAAGAGGAATAAAAAAAACAAAAACAAAAACAATCGTAATCGAACTTTCATGTGCGCAGCAAAGCATGCGGGACGCAGGGGTGTCCTTTCAGTTTTCCGCTTGCTAAGCTCAGGCTGCACGAATTTTAGTGTATAGTAATTACGAGAAAAAGGAGATCATCGGCGAGAAATCTGTTAAGCCCCATCCACACAATCTCGAGAAAATAGAGTGGAACGTTTCCCAGCTGTAATGAAAAATCTAACTGCAGCAAGTTAACCCTCGCTGCGTCGAACAAAGTGTATACGAATCGCTGTGTGGCTGACTAGGCTGATTGAGGCTCTAACATGGCCTGGGGCTATGCTGCATGAAGGACTTAATTACGGGCAGCAGTTAGTTGCTGGGAAGAACGCTAACTCTGGCAAAATTCGGCCTCGCCTCTGCTAGGAGACACGAACCTAAGCGGAACAAAGTGGCTAAGTGTTGCCATGGTCGCCAAAGACCACGGTAGCTGGATTGGCCAATCGCTGCTTGATCCTTGCTCCGGGAGGGATTGTTGAGGGGTATATTGTATGTTTCATGATGACCTGGTGCCTGTTTTCCGACCCTTGTACTGAAGGCCCCCGGAAAGGCTGTACGGTTGAAAGGGAGGAGAAAGAAAGAAAGAAAGAAAGGAAGAAAGAAGGAAAGGAAGAAAGAAAGAAAGAAAGAAAGAAGGAAAGAAAGAAGGAAAGGAAGATAGAAGGAAAGAAAGAAAGAAAGAAAGAAGGAAAGAAAGAAAGAAAGAAAGAAAGAAAGAAGGAAAGAAAGAAAGCAAGAAAGAAAGAAAGCAAGAAAGAAAGAAAGAAAGAAAGATAGAAAGAAAGAAAGAAAGAAAGAAAGAAAGAAAGAAAGAAAAAACCTGCATGAGAAGGCACAGAAGAAGGGGAGTGACTGAATAATTTACGCAGCGATGACTGCTTTTGATGAGTCGGTAATTGCTGGACAAAGGGTGTATTTAAGGCGAAGAGCTGGCTACTTTTTTGTTGATGCCGAAGGCGATTAAAGATAATGTGCGGCCACAGGGGGCCACACCTAATCGTTAATTACGTCTTTTCTTCGAGACTTCAGGGTGACGTGTACGGGCGAAAGGTTACAGTGTCGGCGTACTCCGCTTGAAAAACAGAAAGAATAGGATTGATGTGAGAGAAGACCGCATCAGGCAGTGCAGAGGGAACCCAGGAGAAGTGGCGGTAGCTCTTCCTCTGTAACTGAGGCGCGCAACCGCTGAAAACGAAGCATGGAAGGCCTGAGAAAAAAGTGGTGCACTCAAAGGGCGTTTTTCTTGAATCCGAAAAAATCGAGTGGCGAGTGGTGAATGCTCAATACTCCGTACTAAGAAGTTTGGTTACCGATTTTAAGTGCACAGGTATACACTGGTTTTGACCGACTTTGTAGGGTTTTCATGCACGCAGTTGTGAAACGGGCAAAAAGTATGGCGTCTTTATCAAACAGCTCAGCATGCACCTGTTTCTTTCAAAACCCAGCTCTCATGCCAGCGTCATTCTCTCACAAGCGGAGAAATTTGTTTTCCGAGCTCTAAGTGGTATGCGTGACGTTTTTAATGCGGCAGCACTGAATGCCTCAACGAGAAAAAAAATACGTCGCCGGTCATAAAATTCGCCCATTGACTGGAGGGAAGTGAAATCACTAGACCGGAAGTGGCCGCACTTCCGGCAATGGCATCAACAGTTGCGAGTGCTGTCGTATTTCCAGCACGGAATTAAATTGAGTGTCCCTTTGAATATTTTCTTGCAGAGAATGTACTTACTGTGTGAGGGAAGCCTGTGCAATAACAGCCGACACTGCAGCTAGGTCAAGCGAAGAATATTGCTGACAACGGTGCCTTTCAAAACGCCGGAAAAGGACGCCCATAGCCAGCTGA
Organism: Amblyomma mixtum; assembly: GCF_055824585.1. Taxonomy (NCBI): domain Eukaryota; kingdom Metazoa; phylum Arthropoda; class Arachnida; order Ixodida; family Ixodidae; genus Amblyomma; species Amblyomma mixtum. The sequence goes on along the minus strand of NC_143013.1, from coordinate 59,607,357 downwards.
CGTCACGGTGTTCCAGAAATTGTTGCTCCGGAACTTTAGACAGCGCGTGCACACGGTCTCTTCTCCTTCCACAAACTCCTTCGCGAAAATCCTGCTCGACCGCCGGTGACAAGTTTTGTGAGCAAAGCCCGTGCCGGCTTTGTTATGAGCCTGCGTATGACAGCGGCGGGGCAATATGCCACCTCACCTTTGAGCTCCTCCCAGCGAAAATGAGCGGATGCAGCGCTATATCTTCCGCAATGCGGCACGGCCCTCTTCTTGCAAGCGGTGCATGCCAGCGTCATATAACACCGCGTGCGCAAAGATTCACTTCGCGAGACAACAGACCGCGAAGCTTTCGTAGAACTAATGAGCCAACGAAAAACGCTTTCAAAAAGGCGCGGCTTGGTAGGATGAGGCAGTTGGAGAGCGCTGGTAAACCTACGCAGTCCCGTATTAAAACAATTCTCCGTGCAGTGTCGTAAGCACTTTTAGTGAAGACACTTACTAGGCGTTCATAGCGAGTGGAAATACTACTTTAACAAGAATAAGTGCTTGCCGCACAGGCTCAGGCAAATGCCCGAAAAGAGACGGGCTTTAACGCTCGCGCGAAAAGGTTAACGAAGTTTCAAGTGAAAGTGCGCTTTTATGCAGCGAAAAACTAATGACCTCAAGAAAATTGTTTGACAACTTCTTGGAAAATTGTAGGCGAACCACACGATAATATCGCTTCCCTTCAATTGTGATCAGAGCTCAGAGGATGAGATGAAACGTGTTTTAAAAGCCTCTTTTCTTCCACTATTTTGACTTTGTACCACCTAATTTTGAGCGGGAGCAAAAAAGGAAACAAAAAAAAAAACAAGCGATATAATGTAAGACTGAGTTCTTTAGATGTTAGCTGTTGTGAAACCTCTTGTGAGCTCAGGCACAACCGCAATTTTCTGTGACAAAAGACCGGGAACGCAAACGACATTTCTCCACTCTATCTGACCGCGTCCGCAGGGTTGCTTGCGTAAGGCGTGAAAGGAGCGAAGCCTGAAGCCGAAAAACGCATTTAGAGGTTCAGTAGAAATGGGCGGTTCAAAAAGGGCCTGCTGCATTCCCCCTCTCCCCCCGTCCCGTTTTTCCCAAGCTCTTCGCCATCAACTTTCTTTGCTTCTCTTCTCACCCAGCCATCTCTTAATATTCTGTGGCGGGCTTCACATGTTGTTTTGGAAGGAAAAAAAAAAAGAAGCCGGAAGAACGAACAAAAATCGAAATGTTCTGACCAAAATAAGAAATGAAAACACAAGATGAATATCGCTGTTTTGCAAGAATTCAGGGCACTACTGGTTTCGAAATTCAACGCGCGCGGTTGAACACTTTTCATGCCAGTATAGACGTGGAAGGCGTGAAAGCGTGAAGCTGCATTTTTTTTTTCTTTTAGGTGAACTTGCGCAGTGTCATAGGTCAAGCGCGAAGGTTTTGTGGGGCGATGGAAACAACGAAACACGTTGTTTTTTTCGTACTAAATTTTTTCCCTTTTCGCGGTACGTCTGTAGCGACACTTCGACGTGCGTAGAGGAATGCCCGGTGTCATCCTTCAGGCCCTATAATACTATTGACCAACTGTGGCTAGAAGTCTCTGCGCAGGTTTTCAGACGGCGTTCAGTAATTTTTCTATTCTTTCCTTTTGAGGCGACTGGTGTGAAAGCTTCCATGCCAGAATCTATTTGTAGTATGAATGGTGCTCGATCAATCATTTGTTGAATGAAGATGTTACACTGGACTGAAATCTCCCCTTTTCCAGGAGCAAAAATATTCTTTGATACAATTCGTTCTTGGGATGATGCAGTTCTGGCAGTGTTTAACAAAGCTTGGCCCGCCATATTGTATAAAAAGCAGGGTGGCTGCTGACGACTGTAGATGCGCACTACGTTGCTGAGCGCGCCGAGTGCGCGGGCGTTTAAAACATTCAATTATTTGAGCGAAATGTACAGAGTGCAGCAGTGATGATTCAGTGGTTATGATGCTTGGCTGCTGACGCGAAAGACGCACGTTCGATCCCGGCCGCTGTGGTCACATTTCGACGAAGGCGAAATGTTAGAGGTGCGTTTCCGATATTACAGCATGTTGAAGGACCCCAGGTGATCGAAATTATTCGGAGCCCTCCCGTATACCACGTTCCTTATATCCCGTGTCAGTTCGTGACTTTAAACCGCATAATACCAAACCGAACAGCCAGAAGCCCAGTGTCTGGAGGCATGAGCAGTAGAGCAAAAAACCTTCCGGAGTCAGACACGCGTTCAAGGCTAGCTTCTATTTCATCATCAGCCTGATTACGCCCACTGCAGGACATTGAGCTCTGCCATATATCTCCAATTGAGCTTGTCCTGCGCCAGCTGCTGGCACGTTATCCCCGCAAAGTTCGTAATTTCATCCGCCCACCGTTACCCTCAATCCGTTACCCTCAGGGACAATCGGTTATCTTCGCATTATTTACCTGCCCATGCACATTTTTTCTCTTCGATTTTGGCTAGGATGTCCTGCGTTTGTTCGCTGGCCTTCTCTGTTCCCTGGGTGTCTTTTAACGTTACATTTATTATTTTCCTTTCCATGACTCGCTGCGCTGTTGTCCCTTTAAGTGGAACCATTTTCGGCAGGCTCTTTTGTCCTTGCATAAAATATTTTGGCTGCAGCGGTGAAGCCAGTGACGCCACCTGCGTGACAAAGCTTCACCTTGAGGTAGAAGAAACTGAAAGCATGGATGTGATGGGATGACCTTCTCATTACTCTTGAATATTAAGAGTGTTTTATGGCCGGGAAAATGTCGTCACTCCTATATTAACATGCAGGCTACTAGCCTGCTGAAGGGAATGCGTGCCTGCTGTGCAGGGTTGTATTTCCATGCGTACACCCCGAGCACTCTGAACACATACACATGCAATAAAATCCCGTGTATTGTATCGCGACAATCTTCTTTTCCGTTCACAACTATCACCATGAGTTCACTATCCATTGGCTATGACTTTAACGTCATTTCACAGCGACGACCACTAGGTGATCAACACCACTGTAGGGGGACGCCCACAATTGTACAGAATGACATGAATCCAAGACAGTTTTCTTTATCCATGGGTAGTGTGCTGTGCGGACGCAATGCAGAGACGCTGCTCGCAGAGAGCGGACTTCGCGCATAGTGAGTACTCGTTGGTCAAGTGTTTGAAACATTTTGGGTAAAGTAAATTGCAAGAAATGGTAAAGAGCCTTTGTGCAGTAGCTTGTTGTTTAGGCTAAAACTTTCATTTCGCGCTAGTACGGTGCTGAGGGCGTTGGGAAGGAAGGCCTCGACAAGGACTCTGAATAGAAAAGCATTCGCCTTTTTTCACAGCCCAGATCACAAACTGACAACGTCGTCAAATATCTGGTTGCAGGAGGATGTCACTAAGCGCAGACTCAGCCCCCCCCCCCCCCCCCCCCAAAGAAAAAAAAAAAAACAAGAGGAAAATACTGGAACACCTGATTACATTATGTGTTGGCAATGCGATAGCAGTCGAAGGGAAGGAAGTTGACACCCTTCAAAGAAGAGAATGGAATCAACTCGCTTTCTCTACAGATTGCTCTAGATTTCCTTCTGGGAAGAAAAGCAAGCAAACGCGCACTACTTCAGTGGGTGCTCTTATCTTTGGTGTGGGTTTATGAGCTCAGTTTCGATTTGCGAGCTCATGGGAAAGAGTATTTCGAACACGTCATCCAGGGTCCCGTTTCTTTTCTTTTTCCTGTATTCTTCTAGAGAAATACACAATGGATCAAAGTACTTTTTGATACGAAAGGCACAGTGTGCAGTACGAACGGAGGCATATTTTTTAGCTCTCGTAGTTTATTTGGACTCAAGGAAACGGTTCCCAGAACCTCGAAATGGTTCTTAGCTTTTTAAAGGTAAAAACGATTTTCTAGCAAAACTAAAAGCTTTCTGCATTCTGCCAGCAGAAGTGGAAGGCACTTCAAGCAGGGCTTTGAAGGAAATGGCACCGACGGTTCTCAAGATCAAACGACGCTTGTCGCGAAGATGTCCGAAACAGCGCTTGTTGTGCTTTCGCGTACGCAGGGAATAGACAAGAGAACGTAAAACACGAAATATTCAGCTATATCTGGCTTCCCTCTTGTTATTCTTTTTTTTCGGAAGAAAAGATGGTCTTCAACAGCCCTTTCTCTGTTATCGTCGGGCCTCGTGTTTTTAAGAACTTTTCTGACACAATTGTTACGTGTTTTTTAAGATGTTCACTTGAGCATCGTCTGAAGTGCGTTGCATTTATGTGGGCGGGAATTTTTTACGAGGGAAACATTTTTTAGTTTCTTCCATCAGAAGAGTGAGTTTACTGCAACGTCCACTTGTCGCCTTAAGCGCCCCCCTACAAACGACAGTAAGGCGTAGCCTGATGATCAAAAAAGCAGCCGATGGGTTTGAGCTCTGTATCAGCATGAGCCCTACAAAGGACATTCTGATAAGAGGCGCTAAGTTGTAAACCACCATGTTAGAAAAGCATTAAGAAAGCCAGTGTTGCCAAAGAGCTTTTTTTGTTATCTTAGAAAAATAACATACACACGCACAGAATGCTCGTGTCTTGCTTGCTGGAGGACGACGTTTAAAACATCGGAAGCATGTCGCTGTCGGAAGACGTTGGCCGTCTCGAACTACTTATCAGTTTTGTCGAGTTTGTTTTTGCTTTTGTTATTTTTTGAGTTTGTTATTGCATGAGGCCGCAAAGGAAGTACATTTATACGAGTGGAGAAGTCTGTTGAACGAATGAAGTCGAACGGAGAGAGATAATACGGTTTCTTACGTTAACGCAACGCCTTATGCCCCGAAGTATAAAAAAGATGCCCTTATCCTCCAGGGGCCGCATCTTGAAAAGAACTAGAGCCGGACATTCAAACAGCAAATGGTGGAAGTTACTCACATTTCGCGCTGAATTTTCTTGGGGCTTTTTCATTTTCTGGGTTCCTCGACAAAACTCGATCCTGATAACTACATTATAAACGTAAAATCATGTCTGCAACTTAACGAAATTTCTCTCGATCATAGTCACGAAGGCGATAGGACTAACCCGACCGTTACTAGAACTTAGAGTTAGCAATCGGAACGCTTTTGAAATAGCCAAAGAAAGTCTCACTAAGCTGGTGTCTGCCGTCTTGCCGTTCTTGGCCAGGGCTCTAGAGGAACCCTGACATCAGCAACAATAAAATACAGGAGTCCAGGAAGTAAGGAAGTCAGCAAGCGAACCAGCTTTAAAGCTAGGAGGCAATGGGACTAAAAGAAGCAAATGGGAACTCTCCCATCAAGAGAGCAGCCGATGGATTCCAGCGCTGGGAGTGCCACCCAGCTCGCAACATTTCTATAAAGCGCACTGGATAGTATGTGACGCTTTAGAGATTGTCTCTATAAGGAACGAGAAATGCATTAGAGAAAATGACATAAATATAAGAAATACAGGGACAGGAAAAAAAGGAATAAGATGGAAGGATGCAAGAAGAATGAAATAGAAAAAATGAGGAACCTAAACAATTTTTTTGCATTGAAATATTACATTCGCCGTCCTTCCTTGTGGTGGGTGGTGCCTATGTGGACAAGACGCCGCTGTATTAATTTGTTTTTAATGCACAATTCGTTCCGCTTTCTTTTTCTCAAATGGAATTCATCTTATTAGCTCTATTAAAATGTATGTGGTATCGAAAATAAAATCCCTCGGTGGTACTTTTTTATATGCTTAATTTCGCAACAAGAAATGGTGCTTTTTACTTTGGACAAAGACAGCGTCTCTTGATGTACGTGCGAAAAAATGTAAACAAAGATGAAAAAAAAACAGAAAAAAACTGCACCTGAGATAGTTATTCTGCAAAAGGCTGCCAATGTGGCTTTGAGTTCACATTTGATTTATAGAATTTCTGTTGTTTAACTTCCTCCTTATTTTTACAACCTGAAAAGAGTTGGACAATTATTAAGGAAGGGTTACTCACTGAATTGCATCACCTTCCTGCTTCATGCCTGTAACGGTGATGCTCGCGCTCATTAGAATTGAGGTATTGAGGTTGATGTAGCGGGCGGTGGAGCACCGAGTCCGGTGGAGCACCGAGCTACGTGCTGATCTTGCTGCTTACTTCTAGGTCCTGTTTTTGCGATCGCCTGCTGCCCCCGTTCACTTTGCCGCCTGCCGGCTACTTGCCGGCTGATCAACGAGCGAGCAACGGAATACGCACGGCGCAACATCTAAGCCAAGAGCGTGGGCGGGCCAGCGATAACATCAACGCTTGATGTTCAACGGCAGCGGTGACGTCAGGGGCCTGGAAGGAGCTGAAGCCTACAAAAGGAAGAGCCAAACGATGCTGGGGTGCAGTCCGGTGGAGCACCGAGCTACGTGCTGATCTTGCTGCTTACTTCTAGGTCCTGTTTTTGCGATCGCCTGCTGCCCCCGTTCACTTTGCCGCCTGCCGGCTACTTGCCGGCTGATCAACGAGCGAGCAACGGAATACGCACGGCGCAACATCTAAGCCAAGAGCGTGGGCGGGCCAGCGATAACATCAACGCTTGATGTTCAACGGCAGCGGTGACGTCAGGGGCCTGGAAGGAGCTGAAGCCTACAAAAGGAAGAGCCAAACGATGCTGGGGTGCAGTCCGGTGGAGCACCGAGCTACGTGCTGATCTTGCTGCTTACTTCTAGGTAAGAGGCCTTTCAGCTGAGTTCAGACGTCTTTCTTTGCTCCACTGGACTGCATTCCTGTATTGAACCATGCCGCCGCGAGATTGCATGAAATGTTCAAAGTTGCTTGAAAACGGTCAAGAGAGTGTATCATGTGCTAAATGCAAAAAAGTATACCATGCAGGTAAATGTGCGGGAATGACTAAAAAAACTTTCAAAAACATGACAGCACGCGAAATCGACCGCTGGATGTGTGAGAGCTGTAAAAAGAAGGACACAGAGGAAGAAACATCAGAAACCAGTGACACAGAACTAAGTACAGAACGAAGGGGAGAAAAGAAAAGTCGAATGAGTCATGTAGCAAAACTGATTGAGGAGATTAGCCAAAAGATGGCTGCAGTCTTGGTTCGGCTGGAAGCGCTGGAAACAAAGGTAGACAGCCAGTGCACGACAACAGCAGGAATAGAAGCATCGATGGAACTCCTGTCGCATAAATATGACGAAGTTATCGCCACCATGGCAAGGCAAGAAAAGGATATTGCTGAACTAAAAACCACTTCAGCAGAGCTGATGCAAAGGATTTCAGAAAAGGACACTGAAATCGCACGACTGAAGGAAAACGTTGAGAGTGCTGAACAGTACTCAAGGCGGAAAAACGTCGAGCTGCATGGCGTTCCCTATAAGCAGGGCGAAGATCTGTACAAAGTTCTAGCGGAACTGAGCGCAAAGCTAGAAATAGCGACGGTCGAGCGTCACTCACTAGAAGCCGTTCACAGGTTAAAAGAGCAGAAAGATAAGATACCCCCAATCATTGTCAGATTTAAGGACTTGGCTGATCGTGACCTTTGGATTTCGAAGAAGTATGCACTGAAGTCTGATGACATTTACATAAATGAAAATCTGACACGAGCACAAAAGAAGTTATTTTGGCAGAGTAAACAGAGGGGCAAACAGCAGGGCTACAAGTTTGTCTGGATGCGCAATGGCAAAATCTTTGCAAGGCGGGAAGAAGGAAGTACTGCTATCAACATTGCAACGGAAAGTGATTTGGAAAAAATGAATTAATGGCTGAGTTCATGTCTTTTTTTGAGTGGGATTCTCATGTAAAACAGGTTGCAAAAGAAGAAGGGTTGATTCAGGAACTAAGTTTATTGCATGTAAACATACGTAGCATAAAAAAAAACTGGGATCAGCTATGTGCTTATGTGAATAGCCGGCAGAAGAAAGAAGATGTAATTGTCCTAACCGAGGTTAATCTAGACGCAACACAACAAAACATTTACAGCCTTGTTGGTTACTCTCATTACACTTGGTGTCGAGAAAACAGAAAAGGAGGAGGTGTGATCGTGTTTGTTAATGATACCTGGCTGTCATACGAAATTCAGGTATCCATAGACAACGCAGAAATGGTTGTTGTTTCTCTTAACAAATTGAATGTAACTTACACTGTGTGTGCAATATACAGACCACCCAGCAAGAACACCACTTTATTCCTGGAAGAACTTAGCTCACTAGTAAAAACATATATGAACGAGAAGCATTTTATTTTAGCCGGAGATCTAAATATAGATATAATGCAAGAGTCAAAGAGGGTAGTCAGGGACTATCTTGATCTACTGGCAGAGTTTGGCTTAGCTAACCTTATTAATAAATGTACTAGAGAGGAATTTTTAGGTTCCAAGATAACGACATCGTGCATCGACCATATAGTTGTTCGCATGGCAGACAAACACTGCTCTTCAGGAGTAATTAAGCTGAAACTCGCAGATCACTACTTTGTGGCACTAGTAACCATGACAGAAACTTCCAACTACGAAGGTAGTGCGAACATAAGACCTATAGCTAGGAAAATTTTAGACGACAGGAGTGTAGACAATGCAATTCAGCAAACAAACTGGGATGCGATGTTATCTCTGGATCACATGACTTTGTATAATACATTTCTTGCAAAGTTACACCTAATATACTCGACATCATACAAATCTGTCAAAATTAAACAAAGAAAACCAGACAACCACTGGATAACGCAGGAAATTATGGAGTTGTGTTACTTAAAGGATAAAGCCTGGCAAAACTGTAGGAAGGACCCTGAAAACACTGCACTTAGACAGCAATTTCGCACATTGCGAAATCTTGTAACAGCCAAAACGCGACTGGCTAAAAGAAGATACCTATCCCAGCAGTTTGCACTGAACAAGAACGACGGAAAAAAGACATGGAAATTAGCAAACAGTTTAATGGGCCGGGTCAAACAGTCTACGATTGAGGAGACGATCGAAAAAAACTTTCCGAAGGAAGAAACACAGTCATTGTGTGAACTGTTTAACGACACATTCGTTCACGCAACAGATAAGCTGCGCGTCGCTCATGGAACAAAACGTCTAGAATACAAGCCAATACTTACATGCGCACAAACAGCGTACCTTCCCGAGTTAACAGAGACTGAGTTGTGGAACATCATACGTAGAATGAAGATGTTCAAGCCGCCAGGTTTTGATAAGATCCGTGTGCGCGATCTGTACTGCAACTTTAACATATTAAAAGGTGTGATCCTCAAAATACTAAACGGCATATTAGAAACCGGAATAATGCCCAGACAATTGAAAATATCGATAGTGAGGCCTGTGTATAAAAGCGGAAAAAGAAATGACTGCGCAAACTACAGACCGATTTCTATTATATCTGCTCTTGCGCATATTTTGGAAAAACACGTGGGATTAGTTATGCAGTCTTTTTGCGAGAAGTTTTCTTTAAATAACCCGGCACAATACGGCTTTACAAAGGACCGGAACACAACTACGCTCTTAGAAGAATTCTCGGATTACGTTAACACCGCCATTGAAAACAATCATCTTACATTAGCACTATTTTTAGACCTATCGAAAGCCTTTGACACTATTGATCACGCATTAATGTTGCAAAAGTTAGAAAACATGGGTTTCCGGGGACGATTTCATCAATTCTTTCAGGGCTATTTCACAGACAGAGCACAGTGCGTTAGAATTGATGATAAATACAGTGAATTTAGGGCGATCAAATTTGGTGTTCCACAAGGAAGTACACTGGGCCCATTACTATTCAATATGTACGTCTCTGAACTCGGTTTTTTGAAATTAACGTCGAGAATCTTTCAGTATGCAGACGACACAGCACTAGCACTAGAATTCACTGATCTTCATTTTGCAAGCAAAAGCTTTCAGCAGGATATATGCAAGGTAATAGACTGGCTTGCTCAAAACTCAATTTATTTAAACCAGCAAAAAACGAAACTTCTCTGTTTTAGAAACCCGCACAAGCGAGTACTCCTAAATGAGTCACTTTTTTTACATGGCTCGCATTGTGATTCGTGCACATGTAATGTCATACCATTTGAACCTTCAGTAAAATATCTCGGAATAATATTTGATGAGCATATGGCATGGACTAATCATGTGCAGTATATATGTAACAGGCTTAGAGCCGTGTCCGCGATGATGTACAACCTCAGAGGTAAGACTTCGATGCACTTAAGGCGCGTCATATTCAAGGCACTAGCTGAATCTATTATAACCTACGGCATTACATTATATGGCACCTGCTCTGATCACAAAATGGGATCCATAAATCGCATAATTAAAAGAATTGTAAACAGTATAACTTATGGTACTATGCTGCAGGAGGTTGATAAGGAGGAAAAATACAGTATACTAGGTGTACTGGAAATGCGGGAACTATTTTATTACACAGTGCTCACACGTCATTACTTTACAAATGCTTTCAAAATACCCGTCAAGAAAAACGCTGCCTTAAGAAAGACAGAAGCTTATATTAAGCCGCGCTGCTTCACGCATTATGGGAAAAAGATACGGAGATATTACGTGCCACAGGTATTCAATACACTTGGTGAAGAATTTTACAATTTCAAAACAAAACGTAAAATGACTAAAGCAATAAGAAAATGGTGCATATCCTTGCAGATAAATCACTGATGGCCTCTTACATGTTATAATCTACTTTCTCTGTTTTTGCTATAATCTACTTTCCCTTTTGCTTCAGATTTTAGAGTTGTTTAGATATTTTTAGATTTGTTCAGTTGTTTAGATGGCTCATTTCAAGTTGTGATGACGTCTGTTCATGTTTGTTTTCGTTTTTCTCGAGTTGCATTCCTATTTGCTCAATATGCATACATAATTTTTGTATAATATGCATGCATTAGTGTTCTCAAATTTATTGTTTTGTGCATAATTTTTTGTACACATTCGGTGATTCACTGTACTGCCTGAACAACCAACAAGCACGCTGTGCTTAGGTTGGACGGGAAAACTCATGTACTAAATGAAAATGAATAAATTTGATTTGATTTGATTTGATTTGATTTGATTTGACCACGACGGAAGCATCCGTTCTTCCGAGCTCGCTTCGTCGCTAAAAGAGTTAACGTGCTCGGTTTTTCTTGAACGATGCAAAGACTGCATCATGAGCTGTTTCAAAACAGCCTCTGCATTTGATACAGGCGAGTTTTGCGGAAGCGCTCTGCGTGCAAACTATCAAGTTAGGATATGGTTTACTGGTGGCACATCAGGGTATATACGAGAAAGTGCACTTACAGGGCGTCCCCTCGTAGAAGTGTATAAATAATTCAGCCGTTTGCTGAAACGCACGAGGCTTAAAGGGCAATGCGAGTTAGGTGTTCTGAGGCCCCATAGGACAGACGTGGCTTTTTTTTTACGACCCTCTTGACTATCTGAGAGCATAAGTGCGGCAGTAAGGAGGTGCTATGCAGCACAGAGAACCATGTGCCAAAAGCTTCAATGCGACGCAGGCTCTTATTCAGTGTTATATGGCGCAGTTACTTTCACACGTGCTATACGTGTGGCTTATTATCGCAATTGTTTTAGGGTGTCTGGGGAGCGTATTTTCATTTAAGTTGTTCTTCTTTATTAACAAGTTAATATCACTCACCTGCATCTTATTTGCTCAAATATGTACTAAGCAGGGTATTAATTGAAATTGCAACTGACGATGCCAAATATCATTTCTACATCTCAGTACGCACATGAATTGTTAATGGGCACAGACCCCGTCAAGCTGTCTTCTTCAGCTTTTTGTCTGTGCTCCAGACCTCTGTAAAGATGTAAAATAAAGATGGATGAATGAATGAATGAATGAATGAAATGTATCACTATAATGTGTTTTCGATTCTTATATACCCTTAGGTATGAGCTTTTTCGCTTTTTCGCGACGAGACATAGCCGGCGCACTCATTATGCACTATCTTCTCGTAAATTATTTTTGAAACAAAAGAAGGAAAGATTTCAAGTTGATACATGAGTTTTTTGCACAGTCAGTAAACAATATTTAGATTTCAGAGCTTTGAATGGAGGAATGAAGACATTACGAGCGACTTGCTACGTAAAAATTACGAAAGTGATTCCATCTGAGAGGATTAAAAATCGTAACAGCACAACACTGAAGTGAGAACATTAAAAAAAATTTGTAAATTTGCATAAGTTTGGTGAGCATTGATGACGAAATGTAGCGCGAAAGGGAAGCACTCGTACTAGGTTTAGTCATAAATGATTCCGAACTTACCTTAAGGTATGATGGCCTCAGTTGCTTATGCGCCATAAAAAGCAGTGCAACACAACCTATTACCAAACTTTCTTCATTAATTATTGCTATTTCTGCTAGAGCAGGCTGTTATCTTTGTTAGCACCGGTCTTAGTGCATCTCCCGTCAGTCATCTTCCCATCGCCCAACTTTTATTCTGGAAGGTAACTTAATGTTTGCGTCATCACGGGAACTCAGCGTTCATATCGTAAGGACCAGTTGGCGAAAGTTTGACTTACGAACAACCACCATAATTTCGAAGCTGGTCACCGATTCCTCACTTTCATCGCTCACTGTAATGGTGCGGTGGAGAAACTACATTTTTATATTGAATGCGGTAGGATTAAAAGCTGATCATCGAAGAAAAAACGACACGGCGTCTGGCGTCGTCTGTCATAAAATTTGCTGATTGGCTGGCGGGAAGTGCCTTCACGAAACGGAAGAAATTTCGTGGCAAGTTCAGAGTTTATGGACATCAGTTTTGATTGTGAGGCAACTGTGTAATGTTTTATGGTACTATTATGAGCATATTGAAGGTAATGGTCTTTTCTTCCGATGCGTAGTAAAATCTTTCTTTTAAAGTTTGTCCATCGCTCTCATCGACTATTTAAGACTGATACAGATGACCAATGGGAAATGTATTTGATGATAACAAAATCGCTGATTGCAAAAAAATATGCAAGCCCTTTGGAGGCGATATTTGCGGATATAGTCATTGTTACAGTGGACCCTTAAGATATATCAAAAAATTGCGTTCATACACAATTTCTTGTCGAAAAAATTCAGGGGGGCACTTTGTTGACCTAAAGTGCGGTGAGTCGGAAGCCTTAAGCGCGGTGGTGCAGCTTGTGTCACTGATGTGTGGATAAGATGTTAAGCTTCGCCACTAAGAGCGGAACGCGACAGCGTCTTGCAACGCTGCTAGGGAGTCCACAGAACGCCATCGCCCGTTCGGCTCTACGCCTTGCTCGTCCGTAAATTGGTTTTTGAGGAAAGGAAATGTATTTGTCTCGCATATCTCAGTGGGCACCTGAACCTCGCCGTAACGTGAAGGGAGGAGGATGGAAGTGAACGAAGACACCGTATTTACTAGACGCGCCTTTGTTCATTCCAAACCATCGAGCTGGCATGGCGGAGTGGTAGCGTGCTCGTCTCGCACTCCGGAGGCCCTGGTTCGATTCCCCAACTCGACCAATTTCTTACTCGGTCTTATTTATGTATCTGGTCTGACTAGAAAGGTTAATTAGGCTACTTGGTCTATTAAGCAATTAACTAATCTCAGACCCACTTACTTTGAGCATCACTATACCATCCCTTTAATTGGTTGCGTGGTTACTAGCCAAAGTACAATTGTCCCGTTTGAAATTCGCGCACTGTGACGTCACGACCATTTCGACCAATGGAAAAGCGTGACATTTCTGTCGAAAACTCCTGCTTACAACGATGAGGCATTGAAGGCTTCCGCCTTAAAATGCGCTGGTCCAGAATTTCTGCGCATGAATGGCTGGAGAAAAGTGACATCACCAGACGACGTTCATCCGAGCAATGCCTCCACTAATGTTCAGAAGAAAATGACCCAGACAACAACAGGTCCACGTGCAACATGGACAGGCTCCCGTAGAAATCTGAGCAAAAACGAGGCTTGCGGCAGCTATTCCTTCTCCGCATATCTAGGGAAGAGCGACATGTGTCTTACATGCCCCACCAGTCACTGCCGACAGAGGCATTGAGAGCTTCGATCCCTATAGCATTGCCAACACTTAATATAATTAGGTGCTCCTGTGATTTTTTTACGATGCTGTAGACCTCTATTTGTACGATCAGGATGGGCAGGTGATTATAAAGGAACAATATTCGTAACGTCAAGATACAACTTCAGTAACAACCGAATTCAATGTTATAAAGTGTGATGGTTACAACGCAAAACTAGAGTTAAGCTGTGTACCAGACACATAGAGAGAGATATAATATCCCATAACGTGGGCAAGGGGCCTTCTAAAATTTTAACTCTCAAACATGTCTTCAGATAACGGGTTTCGTACCGCGGTAGTACGCGGGATATGTGAATATTTATATGTGTTTGCCACTGCCAAGTAGGAGGCCAAGGTATAATTATGTTCGCGCTGCGTTTGCCTACTTACTTAGCGCGTGATGTAAGGCTCTATTGAGATTATTCCAAATTTCCTCAGATTCAGCCAGTAATGAAAAAGGAGTCGGGAAGTTTTGCGTGTTATGTTGAGTAAGGTTGAATACGTCATATTTGGGCCTTGTATGCAGTCTGTCATGTTATTAAACCTTGTCGGCTGAAAGTAGAATTTGTGCGCTAGAACCTTGGTGAATCTCTACAGGATTGGTGGCATTAGCAGGAGTTACCATAATGTAGATTATGGCCAGTGCTGCCGGAGCTATCTGGCAAATTAGCTAAACAATTTACCTGTGAGTACATTTTGCAGCCATTATTATGTTTTGGCGCTTTTGACATTGTTCACCGCAGCACTTGATATCACCATCAAGAACTACAGAGTTCTCGCTGGCCATCATAGTTAACACACTGTCGTGCTGGTACCGGCTACAGGGGGAGAAAAATCTAAAACAGGAAGGCGTGCGTCTTAAACTACGTCCCCTGCAATCTTTCAAGGAATAGAGGACAGATTTGGTCGCGGTATTCAAAGATTTTTAACCTAATTGTGACGACTTGAACAATTTTAAAGGCGATCACAATAATCGCAAAATTACGACTGGCTACACAAAGCAACTGAACAACAACAAAAGAGATCGGATAAAAAGAAATTGGGACGATAAAATACTGGAAACGTGAAGCTCAGGTGGTACACATCTGAAATAAGGCTCAAACTCAGCACATCGCAGAGTCCACGGACTAGGTTCCAAGTATGCAGCCTGTGCTGTCATCCTACTAGCAGATCAATATGCCTGAAAGAGGCCACTTCGAGGAGAACAAGATTAAAATCGCACGAAAAAATAGCTAAGTACTTCCTCGCTATAGCCTTCAGCGGGAACCGATGCGTTCTTACGAGTCTTCGAAGCCGTCAACATTTCTCTGTGGTAGCATGAGGATAAGTTGGAACGGCGTCTGTTATTCGCTACCAGTTCTGGTTCCCAAGATTGCGCAAGCCCGCCAGCTACACTTCTAAGCAGGCGGCAGCTGTGGACGTCGTTGATTAAGCACTGTAATACGTCTACTAAAGCCTGAACTAGAAACTGTCATCTAAATTAAAACTGATTTTTAACAGCTGCCGGGCGCCTGTCACGAACGCCGCCTGATTAGTCCAGTATTGAGCAACCTTGTGTCTCATTAGGGGTGACGAGTCCTTTTGGACCTTCTGTAGTTGCTGCAATCAGGCGCGCAAGTGGGCCCGAATTATTTTCACTATTCCCCCTGCCCTGCCGAGACTAGGTGACACAACTGGCCTTAATGCTGAATCATTACTGAATCCCTTCATCCAGAAAAAGGCCTGATGCGTTATCAATGCGCTGATTTCAAAACCTAGGGTACCGCGAAGATTTATTATCTATATCTAGCGTCTTCCTGAAAATTTTAAAGGTATTTATTTTTATTTCGCACTTCTCTCTTAGACGTTAGGCAAGTGTTTAGGGTACTAAATTCTGCTAAATTCGTGTGAGGTCACCTGGCCATGTTGTAGCTGGCGGAGGGACACATGCAGGTTTTAGACTGACTTCAAATAACCACTTTTGAATATCTTAATTGGGACAGTCATGCGTAATTTGCTTTGCTCCATGGAGATTTCGTCAATATTTATGTTTCCAGGAAGGTAGCCTTCGTCCGCTTAAGTTTTTGTTTAGATTTTTTGACATTGTGCTTGCTCTTTCAGATCAAAATTTATTGCATATGGTTTACATTTGTTTTGTAAACAAAATCTGCGCAAAAGAAATTAAGTGGGAATGCCGACATTTTAATATTTTCATTCCGTTACGCACGACGCTCGCGTTGCAAAAAAGAGAAAACAGAGAAAGTAGCGCGTACAAATCGACCTATAAGCGCGCTTTTTTTCTAATGCTATCCTTGTTTAAAAAATGGGATATTTCAGCAACCACTAAACAACCGATCAAATCTGAACGCGACGAAAGCAGTCATCATTCATACGAAGTGGCCTGCGTGTGGAAGTCTTGAGATCCATGGTACGTGTTACCATGTACTCTTCCGAGCACTCTTTCTTGTATATCACGGCGGGTTTGGCTCTTGTCAACGTCATCATCATCGTACTAATAGCGCAAACTCCACGACGAAGACATTACCCGTATCGCTCCATTCGACCACCCGGCTTTTTTGCCACCCCGTGCTAGGCTTGCCCAACCTTGAAATCCAGACCATTACCTTAAAGGACAATTCTTTATCTCGCCTTTGCCCTACAAGCTTTGGAAATGCTCACTTCTTTTTTTTATTTCTACTGGGATCAAATAAACTCGCCTTTGTTCCTGGCCTATTCTGCTGTCTTCTTGTCTCTTAAAAGTAGTCAGGACAAATAGAAGTTGCCTTGTATCGAGAGGTTACCGTGTTCTATTCAAAAAGAGACCACTCTCACCGAGAATAGAGCTTTTAAAGCTTCAACCCCCCCCCCCCCAAAAAAAAAAAACAACAAAAAACAAAACAAAACATAGTCGTCACCATCGCTGGTCGATTTCGCAAGAAAAATTCATACCTCGCCCCCATGTTTTGCGCTGTTCCCGGAATCAACGGTACTCGGGCATTCACTTAAAAACGGTGGCAACACGTTCATTACGGCAAGGACGTCACGAATCAAGATAGGCTAAGAAATACATTTTCTAATCTAATCTTCTCAGAGATAAATATAGCTTTCGGTGACAGACAAATCAAGACACAGACAGAAAGTTCCAAAAAATCTCTTTTTACAGTGAACGACAGTTTGGTGGTGTAGTCCCGAGTGTCCTTTCAACATTGCATCTATCATTTGCCTTTCCATAGCTCGCTGCGCTCTTCTCAACTAAATCTCGAGACTTCTCGTCAGCCCCCAAGTTTCCGCCCAATAGGTGATCACTGGCAAGATAAAACTGCATCATACTTTTTTTCCAAGTGCATTCCAACTAATTCTTAGTCGCCATGTTATTTCCCTCGTGTAGTCGCTCCCAGAGGTTATTACATTCCTATGTATATGCATTTCGACAACTTTCAGTATTTCACTGCCCGTCGTAAACTGTTGAGTCCTCCTGAAGTTATTAAGTATGATTACAGATTTCATGATATTTATTATCAGGCCCACCATTCTGTTTTGCTGTCAACGTCATTGATGATGCTCCGATCATGCTCTGAAATTCGTCCCCTCCGTTGCTTAGTCAAGCAATTTCATCAGTGAATGGGGATTACTATGGTATACACAATTAATGTTTTTCTTCAATTCTTCTCAGTCTAGGTCTCTTAATAACCCTGGTGACGAACACGTCAACTGTGCTGTGAATTGTAGGCCTTCAACTCAACTCCGTTCCTCAGAGCAGGATTGAACCTCTACACATTATATTTCCTTATGTCGGTTACTTTAAGCCTATTGGTTAGCTTTGAGAGTTTTTAGATGTTCTATTCAACCTATAGTATTGCAGCCTTTCATGATTTCGCGTTTTTTTTAATCACGTCTTGCTTCTCCTTCGAGAACATGACAGTATTTAGCCATCCTACCCTCGACT